>NC_071498.1:123039902-124289902 GCF_028408465.1 Anastrepha ludens
CGGGCCTAACAGAGAAAACACCTTTTTTCGTTCAAAATTAGGCTAATTCATCAAAGTAATTTCCATCAAGAACAACGCAATCATTCCAGCGCCGCCCTAACATTTCAATACCACTTTAGTAGAACGATTTACCTTTTGCCTCGAAATAGGCCTCAATTTCAGCGACAACCTCTTCATTCCAGCGAAATTTCTTACCGAGCATTTTCTTAGGTCTGCGAACAGACAGTAGTCGCTGGGAGCCCAGCCTGGCGTCCAATCCATGAACTTATAATTTTGCCATTGTTCAGAACCATCAACACGTTCTTGTTTTTGATCAACAGTCAGCAAAACGCGGCACCCACTTTGAACCGAGCTTTTTCATAGTCAAAGCCAACACCGTTCTTTTGATATCTTTACAATGTCAGCTACATCACGCAACTTCACTTTTCGACCACTCAAAACTATTTTGTGGATTTTTTTGATGTTTTCTGGTGTTTCGTTGTGCATCATCGGTGTCTCTACAACCACGTTTGAAGGCAACAAACCAAAGTCTCCAAACCTTTCAAACATTTGCTTCACTTGAACTTTGAAGTTCGCAAGTTCTTAAAAAACACCCTATAGAGGAAACTTTTTCCTATAATTTTAAGTTCATCTCGCAGTTGTTAATACTTTTAAGCATCCGTTTAATGACTAATTCCCATTATTTTTACTTTATCATGATCAGTAATCGCCCTGTAATTAAAAGTAATCAAAAAATAATCGTGATTATTTACCATTAAAGGGGAAAATTTTGAAATAATCTGGAAGAGTAAAGAAAAAGAATGTGATTATTTAATTATTTTTAATTTATCTTTTAACAAAATATTTGTATGCCTCAACATAGCAGCATGTTTTGTCGACAATAGCTGCAACAGCGTATAGTATTTCGGTCTACTGAATTGGGCAGTATGAATTAATTTCTAAAAGACATTTTAATTGGAAAAATAACTAATTGTGATCGAAAACAATCAGTAAAAATAAAGAGATTGAAAAATTATCAAACTATCGGTTTGGCTAATTTTGAATATTTTTAAATTAAAAATAGCCATGATTATTCCTTATTAGAAAGAATTATTAAAAAAAAGGTAGTACTTATGGCTAATAAAAGCATCTATTGGTGCTTATACCCTTTTTGGGTGTTGGCAGAGGGACCTACAGTTTGAAGTTAACTACGAACGGTATACATTTTTTTATGAGGAGCTTCTTCATGGCAGAAATACGCCCGGAAGCTTGCAATTGCCTGCCGAGGGTCGACCGTTGCTAGAAAAAAATTCTATCATTTTGGTGTTTCATGCACGGAGATTCTAAACTACGCACTTCAGAAATGGTAGTTATAGGTACTCCAACCAATTCGGCTATGGCGGCTGCCACAGTCAATATTTACCTCTTGATAATTGCCTCGGAATTATTCTTATAAATAATTGATTTATAATGTTTTGCCTACACTCTCTGACTCATTAAGATTATCATTATATTTTTTGGTAATACATTTTTACCAGTATGTAAGAAATTCATTTTTGTTGACTAGTTTTTCCCAATAAATAAATGCATAAATAAATAAGAATAAAAACATTTCTTATAAATTTTCTGCCACACAAATTTGCTTTTTCTTGTTCACTAGAAAGAAAGGACATCTTTCAGGCAACTTTGTGAGCGCAGCCAGAGCTCGTGCAAGTCAACAGACTTTTTGTTGGCACTTTGGCAATCGACCTATGTATATTGTAGACAAAGACCTATATTGCAGAAAAGCCAAAGCGGCGCTAAGATTGAGAAAATCATCAATGCTCAAGACAAACAATCGGGAACACTCGCCCATACATGGGATGTTTTCTGGTATTGCTAATACCACCGACTTTTGTGACTCGGTGAATACATACCTAAACAGGCATTATTTATACAATTCATTTTCCGTCCAGAGAGGACTGGCAAAATGGTGTAATAAACAATGAAAAGGAGGTCAGCAGTTATACTGAGGGCTCAAAAATCAATGATCAAGTGCGAGGTGCTATATATTTGGAAGCTACAAGCATCTATATATCCATTCGCCTGCCTGATCATTGCAGCTTATTTCAAGCCGAATTTTTGGGAATCTCAGAAAGCTTTTTAGTGCTAAGTATTGGGTTGGGGAGTAAGTTCGAAGCGTTTTTATCGAAGACTTTTATTTAAACAAAAACTATAATTGCGATATATCCATAAGTTAATCAATTATATATACGCCGTTGTTGTTTAAAATCTTTTCCCACCTTCCGCCAACTTTGTTGATGCCGTTCTGTCAAAAATCGCCTGGTATGGTGTCAAAGAAGTTTTCGAGCCAGTTTTTAAGGGCCTTTTTGTTATCGAATGTAACACCTTTCATATGGTTTGACAGGGAGCGGAAAAGATGGTAATCGGTCTGTGCAAGATCCGGAGAATGCAGCTAAAGGATGTGCAACTTGCTCTGAGTCATTTACTCCATTCTTTACTTCATATTGATGTATAAGCACAAAAAGCGCTGTTGCTCCATGGCAGGCGAGATGCTGAGAAGCAATTTGAAAGCGACTTTCTTCGTTTTTTTTTCGTTGAGCTCGTGAGTCACCCAAGCCCAATAAAGGTTATTGAGGATAGTTCATTTTTTGCGTCAATTCACGACTGGCGTTCTCCTTCAAAAGTGATTTAAGACGTTCTTCATCGATATCAGAAGGCCTTCCACTGCAAGACGTGTCATCGACGTCCAAGTCGTCATTTTTGAGTTTTGCAAACCATTTCTGTGCTGTAGACTTGCTTATGACACCTTCTCCATACATGTCGCAAATGTCCCGGGATGCTTCGGCAGCTTTTTGACCTTGATGAAAAGCAAAGAAGAGCATGTGTCATAATTAAAGAAAGGCCCTAGTAAGAGTCTATTTAAATTAAGTAGGAGGGATCTAAGAATTGTAGTAGGTGTCCTATCTGGGTACTGAAGACATGCCAGTCAGTTAGGGACCCCATCCATTGATTATTGTATAAGCTTTCTGGATATAGAAAAGGAACACCTTCTACGTGGGTGCATAGCTCTATGTAGAAGACGGTTGAGATTACTCGGTCTCCCTTTTCTGGACAACACTGCGGATGTTGCAAATCCCAAACTAGCTTATATAGATAGCTTTTTAAAAGCCACACAGTGGCTTAGAGAGGACCAAGTAGAGTAAGGGTAGTTCCGGTGGTATCACAAGGGGCCTTCAACTGACCTAAGTGCGTCTAAGAACAGCCACTTCACCTAACCTATGTGCATAGAATTAGACAAATGTATAAAACACTTGGCTATTCCAAATTCGATTAGAACCGCAATATTGCATTTTTCCTTAAATATCTGCGTGTACACCAAATCGTTTACAGGTTTACGCACATATTCGGGCATGCTCCCAAATCTTCATCAAAAAGAAAACAAGAAAAAAACAACAATTGCGAAACATACAAAAAACCCACATGCATACACCAAATTGGACAAACCAGCTGACTAACCTGCTCCAAAATTCATGCCAATGTTCACATCTCCGTTAACATCTTCATTGTCAGTAATGGCTATGCGAATCATGAACGCTTCCCTTAAGGCGTGGGCCGGCAACCAAGAAGTAATTGTAGTCAGCAAAAAAAAAATGTGCATACCTCAATATGTATGTAGGTATATATGCACGTATTTCATTCATAACTCGTCAACAAAAAATTGAAGTAAACGAGAAGATGTAAAGAAACGACAAAACCCTACCGAAAAGCGAGATCACAGTGCATATATGTATGTCTGTATGCAAATGTAAGTCGAATCTATATGTGCACACACAAAGCATCGGCAATATTTCGCCTCACAATTATAAAGTAAGAGCACAATTGAAAATATTTGGGAAGGTATGAGTTTACAGAAAAAACACATAAATTAATGTTGTACGCCGCTCTGTCACTACTTAGGAAGCGGTGGTAGAGGACAAAGGAAAGCACACTGGCACTAAAAGGTTCAGAGCAGCAGCCGAGCCCTGAGGTGCTCACTAATCACCTACGTACATGTGTGCACATACTTATGCTCCAGAGCACTCATCGAAGCGTACGAGTATTATCTCAGTGGCTCAGGTATTTGTGTGTTTAACTTTTTTCATTGAAATAATTTTTTACGTGAATTATTTGAACGGCAAATGAAAGTGAAAACGAAACTGGTGACCGAAAAGTGTAATGAAAAAATTATCACAACACGATCGCAAACTCAGTACGATATGACACACTTTGGGTGAAGTCTTAAATACGCATACTTCCCTCACCTCATCCTCGTACCAAAGGGCAGCCAAAAACGTGATAACTATTAAATACACAAGCAAACAATAACAAGAGCAACTATGCACACACCCATTGTGATGTTTTGCTGTTTGTTTGCGGTTTCTCATTCAACGTCAACGACTAACGCACCGGCCGGATTGCCCTTCACTTGTGATGACTTCGCAACTCTGCCCTGCTCAGACCTCCTTGCGCTGCGCAGAGATTGGTATTTGTTTACAATTGAGTTTTTACGATCCGTTCCATCATTTACTTGAGTAAATTAAGGCAGTAATATTATTGGCGATAGACTAATTTATTTATTTTAGAAAAAAAAAGTATTTGTTCAGTGCAAACGTATGGAACGCGGCGAAATATCAGCACAATTTAAAGTATGTACTAGTAGGTATTTTGAGGCGGCCGCCGTAGCCGAATGGGTTGGTGCGTGACTATCATTCGGAATTCACAGAGAGTACGTAGGTTCGAATCTCGGTGAAACACCAAATTAAGAAAAATATTTTTCTAATAGCGGTCGCCCCTAGGCAGGCAATGGCAAACCTCCGAGTGTATTTCTGCCATGAAAAAGCTCCTCATAAAAATATCTGCCGTTCGGAGTCGGCTTGAAACTGTAGGCCCACCATTTGTGGAACAACATCAATATGCACGCCACAACTACGCGGAGGAGCTCGACCAAACACCCAGAAACAGGGAGTACGCGCCAATTATATATATATACAATATATATATATATATAGGTATTGTGAGAAGTAATAAGAAGAGAACTCAGTTTTTATAGACAAGATCACTTGGTTCTGAAAAAGTGGAAACGTAAAAATATTAATTCAATAAAAATAATCACAAGAGTTCTACAGTGAATTTATGGGAAACTCTACTTGAAAGGAAGTAACAATTATAGTGGTTCCAGTGTCGAAAATATCGCACCTGTAATTGCTATAATCAGTCGATTCCACGCTGGTTACAGGAATTGAGGAAATCCACATTGTGCCGAGTTTTATGTGAAGTTCATAGCTCATAGATCAGATTAACTCAAGAATTAAAGTCTTTTGAAGCATCGAAACTTCTGCGGATGCGCTCCATGGAAGTGATGTTATGTCCCTGTTGCTGTAATTGTTGTTGTTATTGTAGCTGCATGGGGAGAGCTACAGGAGTGACAGTTATTGACTGCATAAAAATTCAAGTCGTTCCGGTAACGGAGAGGTAATTCGCTCTTTTTTCATCGTTTAAACTCTAAAAAGTAAAAGTAAAGTAAAGCAAAAGATAGAAATTTACTTCAGATAAAATTGTTTTAACGCTTTTACCGGAAATACCAATGTAAATATTTTGTTACTTACTTTGTATAAGCTAGGTTAGTTTACGGAGCTTCCCACTCTCCATAAGAATGTAGAGTGCCCACTTAAGCTTGAGGATCCATTGTGACACCATTAGATTAGGACCCTCTAATTTAGGTTTACTAATTCAAGGTAGTAAACTACCTCGTCTTTCTAATAAACGAGAGAATGCTTTGTATGGCTGCGGATTCTAAGTCTGCCAGACATCCAAAGAAGTAAGAGTTCAGACAGCGATATCGGGTTCTACCAACAGCGGGACAGTCGTAGGGGAAGTGTTTGATGCTCTCCACATCACACTCGTTCCTGCAGGTGCCACGGAAGTCAATAGAAGAGAACCACGTACGCTTCCCATATTTAGCCATTACGCAGTGCCCGGTGGTGACACCAACTACTGTACTAATTAAAGGCCAGACCTTTAGCAACCTCACAATTGGACTCCGTGTACCATCTACTCTTAGCTTGTGCGATGCAGAATAAACTGATCCAGAGCTTGCTTGAGGATATAGAAATTCCCACATACTGGACATAATTGACTGATTTAAGATCAGTTTTCTGCTTAGCCAGCTCATTCGCGATCCATTTCCAGGAATATCTCTGTGTCTACGGACCTAGACAAAGTTCATGGTGCAGCGCTTACCCAGCCAAATTAGAATACCTCTACATTCGATTGCCACTTTGAATGAAGTACACGGGCACTATACTTATTTAATGGTAACTTGAGTGTCGGGGTCTATAGTTATCGGTTGAGCTGCAACATACCAGTTCCTGACCCCAAAGGCAGCCTTGTTTATAGCTGTTAACTTAGCTTGAATGACGCTGCAGTAGATTTGTGTTCACCGCTTATAAGTTCGGTGTTATGTGGTCATGGACCTTTTTAGCCATCCAATCTTGTGTTGCCATCGCTTTGGGAGAAAGTAGATGTATGGACTGTCATGGGGTACACTATCTGTCCAGGGTTTCATTACTGTCTCTCAAACCTCGATATATTTAGCAGAATTCAATCGAAATCCTTGAGTAATTAAATGTGGTGGTATGACATGCCCTTTGTCCATGAAACCATAACATTGGCTGGAAACCTCGTCTGCATGACAACAGGAACTTTTGTAGGATAGGAACATGTCCATCTGTTATTTCTGCGGTTGACCTTTTGATCTTGGTCAATATTTTTTTTTGTCAGAAAAAAACTATAGGCATACAGGGTGTTTCATTTCGTTTAGAAGGACGTTTTGAAATGAATAACTCGCTGCTCCGACATAAATTGTCCGCTGCGGGTAACATAGGATATATACCGGAGATCTTCATGGAAAACTGGAAGCAGCAGAAACATTAAGCTCTTTCGCAAGGGCCCCCATTAATTTTGAAGCGTCCTCGTCAATGAAGGCTTCCGCTTGTTGAATAAATTCTGCAGGTCGGACAAAATTAGTTTCTTGATTCTCGGGGTTTTTGCCGTCTGTTGTTTCCAGTTCACGACGAACCTCATTAAAGAAAACTAGAACTCCATGTCTTATCTGAAAAAGAGCAAAAAGAAAAATATTGGTTGGGAAGTTATAGCCACGTCCTCAAATAGCGTTTGCTCTCTGAATTACACTAAAAATAATGGGCTATAAAACTGTGTATTCGAATCTTCTTTTAAAGTATGATTAAAACTTTTGAAATTTCGATGCAAATTTTCTCAATTTTTTTATAGTTCTTGAAAAAAGTTTGAAGCTTGGACTATTATGGTTTTTCTTAAAGAATGAACTATGTTTTTATAAAAAAATAATTGAAATTAAAAAATAAATAAGTTAAGAGTTAAAACTTGCCAATATGTAGTGCATTTCTAATCATTTCAGAGGGTCTAGAAATAAAATCGTAGTAGAAGTTATTTACATTTAATTACTTGTACTTGGGTAAGGAACGCCAGTTGAAAACTTCATTGGTTGGACAAGTGATTTAAAATATTTTACCTTCCAAAATTTGCGCACAACGTCTAAAAATTTCTGAAAATTTCTATAAATTTAATTTGTATCAACAATTTATATGATTACTGGGCTGAGTGAACATCTTTCATCCGGAAGTTTTAGTCACATGGGGGGCTTTTCAAAAATTTATAGAAATAATATTGCTATCTTTTTGACCAGCTACGTCGATTTTTACTAGCGACATTTAGCGATGTAAATTAGTGCAGGGATTATGTCTCGGGTAACGTTTACAGTAACGAAATGGCTCGACCCTGAATATCACCGTTCACACGATAGTCGATTCTACGTTACTGGAACGACCTGGATTTATATCCGAGCACGGACTGTCACTCCAACAGCGTTCACAGTTATTGTACAACGATTGCTTATGCTGCTACAATAACAAAAACAACAACTCTGAATATCGCAATATCAAAAGAGGTTATTGCGCAGTGGGTGCAGGGTTTATAATCTTTCTACTATAAAAACAATCTTAAATTTTCATTCACATGTAAAGCAGGGATATAACCTGACTATTTTATTCTAATTATTAACATACTAATTATTCTAATTATAATAATTATTCTAATTGTTAATCCATTACTATGAGATTCTTCTTCAACGAGGTTTAAAAAATCAACTAAAATTGTGCAAAATAAGAGTAATTTCAGGGTTTGCCATTACAAGCGCAAATTCAACTTCATATTTACATTCGTTTCTTTTAGTTTAGTGCAAGATATTATGCACTTGTATTCATATACATATGTATATCACTCAGATATATGTATGTGTTTGAGTATGAATGATAAATATATTTTCTCAATAAGTGCTTAGCATCGAAAAGCACTTCCATTCAAAATTATAAAACTAGCCCTTGGTCACGATACATTGCCAACTACTGAGTGATGAGGTTGTTATTCATCTACTTCCACTGCTACTTTAACGCTTGTTCTTTGCTTTGCTTTCCGTTGCTCATTCTTTCTTTTGTATTTACTCAAACTATTATGAAAGTTAACAAATTCAATAGTCATCTCCGAATTGCGAAATACTAATGCGCTGCGATTTACAGCAACAGCAGAAGCAGCAACAACTTAGGTAAACAATGTGCATTAAGTTTTATGCATTCCGTAAGCAACAACTTCCATTGATTTACTCGCCTATAGCAGCTTCTGACGATGTGGTGATCGTCGTTGCAACATCTGCGTTTGCCTTTCAGCTTAGAATGGTTTTAGGCGCACGGCAGTGCATAACTCATAGAAGTACATATGGGATGGTCTTGTTAAAAATAATGACGCTAATCAGTTTGTTTGATAAGTAATATAAAATTTCTGTGGCATGCAAATATTTGAGAAAATAAATAAGCACAAGAATTTAAGAAAAATGTTACTCAACAACTACAAATGTTGGGAAATATGAAAAAGGATGTCTCATAGAGTGCTGGATTTTTTTCACGGGGGTTAAAATTTTAACGATTTGGCTAAAAGTGCAATTAATATATTGGAACTTTCATGTACAAAAAATAAATAAGAAATAACAATAACAAACGTTAGAATTCTTTGATATAAGACCCATCTGGGACCTAGCGACATCACAAAAACCTGCAAGGTGGATGAACTAGCTAGATAAGTGACCTCTGAGGTAGTTTTTGTGCGATAAGAGAGAATACGGATCCGCTTGACTACTTGCGGTCTGCTCCTGGAAGGATGTGCTTTGCGTCAACTCAGCGAGCGCTGGGCAAGTACGCAAATTTGTAAGAATGCGAAATCTTTCTGCTCACATGTGGATCGCCGGTGCTCGAGTCACCTTCTGTGATTAACAAAATCTCTGCTCTCTGCTTGTGGATGCACCTACGGAACACTGTTCGCGAGGCGTGCGCGCTGTGCGGCATTACTTCGAGTCCTTTTGGCGTCAGCTGTATGGGATATGAGGTGGAATCATCTCAACACCTTTTCCTTAGCTGCCTACACTCACGGGGCTAAGATTTAGGCATCTACGTTCTCATTTCTTTTCTACGAAGCGGTTAACAACCCTTCTCCTCTTTCTCGTTCTGTCATAATAGGTTCCTTCTGCTTACTTCCTTTGTAATTCTATCACAAAAGCAAAACAAAGTATGTGAATTAAATGGTACCAAAAAAATTTTAAGACAACCAGATTCCTTACAAATTCAATCGTAATTGACGGTTTCACAAGTGTCCGAACTTCAGTGCGCGCTACTGTATCTTGAGACTTGAGGCTTAGGCTGCTGCGAAGAAAAGCCGATAATTGGTGCTATAGTATGACGTATCTCATACGCTCCAAAATTACAAAATTAGCTGGTCGTATGCCGAATATGCCCTCATTAAAGCTATGAAATCATCTCTTTAAAAACCCTCAAAGCCTTAGTTGTTTCCCACTGAGTTCTATCAGTTTTAGTTCACAACTTGGGTGGATCGCAATTGTCTAAAATTATAGCAACTTAATTTGGCCAACACGCCGATTAACTTGGTTTACTTATGACAGTGATTGAAGTAGTTGATGATACCGGAAAATAAATAAATTTTCTTAGGCCATTAGTGCACACATTTCATAAAGAGTAAAATTCAATTCCATGCTTTTGGTAGTAACTAAGGCCACATGTGCTCAGCTTCCTGTCCAAAGCCCCTCTTCTAAAATCAGCGTAAAAGCAATTTTTTTGCACATCAAACTTTTGCTCAATTTCACTTCATAAAGTTGCTTCCGTCCCATACACTAATTGGCATCTTTCTTCAGTGCGATGATATACTGCGTACTGCAATTACATACATACGTACTTCTCGAATACACAGACTTCACAACTTAGCGTTGTCCTCACTTTAATTATAGCAGATTTTCACAACATCTTCTGCTTTGTTACATGAATTATTTATGGCCGTAGTTGTTTGTTGGCGGCAAAATATGATTATGTCGACAATGACGCCCCAAATAACCCTGAGCCGAGTTGCTATAATTTTGGAAAATTCACACATGCGTGCAAAATGTAAATAGAAAACCCCGAAAAGGCACAAGACCAAAACCAAACATACCACATACAGCAGTACATACAAACAGAACAAACAAGCATAAATAAACCGTGTTGACAAAACAACGTCGATCGCACAAACACTCGAGCAATTTCAATGCCAGAGCAGCTGTGCAGTCAGGAGTGAAATATCATCACAGCATTGCATACAACTCACGACTCAGTCAACAGCTAACCACTCACTAATGGCTTGGCAAACAACGGCGAATTGATGATTGTGGCGAATTGGTCAAGCGATGGAGGTTTTGCAGAAAATGCTGCAAGCGGTTAATTAGCGCCTTTGACTGCTTAGAATCATTTTATAGTTTATTAATTTATGTTAAGTAGATGTAGATGCATTAAGGGGTTATACGCAGTTATGAAGCAAATAAAAGACGGGTTGTCAAGGATTTATCCTGAAGAAACTTCAGAATATTTTAATTTGAAAATTTTTGGCGGTTATAAAAGCATCCTTCAAGAACGTAACAAAATTTTTTATTTATGAAAATGTTGATTATAGAGCGCGCTGCAGGCGATTTCTGGAACCTCCTTTAAAAAAAGACGATTTACGGTGTACATCGTAACTCAGGATTGGATTATCTGAAATCAAAAAACCGAACAAATTTTGTTAATATATTAGATTATCTAGTAATTAATCGTTCGGCTAATCAAAATAGTGAATTTTCACAAAATGGCAGCTTTTAAAAGAAATGATTTCAATTTTTACGTTAAAATTTGGCCGTAAATTGATTATAAAATGGAAAATAAGTATCAGATTTACAAAAGGAACGATTAATTACTAGAAAATGTATCTTTAAAGATTGAGTTAAAACGGTTGACCGATCAAACAAGCCGTTTTCGAGATATCGTGTACACCGACTTGAAAAATGCCGTTTTGAAAAAAACACGTTTAAAGTTTCAATACCGGTTGACACATCTCCGAGGCATCTCTACATATTTCGGTATAACTCCGAAAGTATTGCTTAGATCTACTTCAAATTTCATGCGTATACTTTTGAAATATGTACATTACAAAAATTTAATAAAAAAAATAGATTTTTTTGAAAGTCATAACTGCGTATAACCCCTTAATTTATTGAATTTTTCCAATATTTAACGAGCATTCGTTCACTCTTTTCTTTTGTGTTTATTTCGTGTATGTACCCATGCCTTTGTGCGTTTCCATGTGAAGTTTATTCGGCTAAGACCTTGCTGATTGCTAAAAATAAGCCAGCTAGTTATGATTTCGTATTTCACATTTGTGCTACGAAGTTCCGTGATTTACAATTAAGGTACACAGCTGATGAAATTAATTAATTATAAAATCTTGATTTTATAGTTTATTTTGTTTAACTAAGAATTTAAATATTCATAGAGAGTGAGCGTGGAGGAAATTTATGTGTGACCATGAACTTCAAAACGGCTTTAAAAATCGGAACGAGTTCTAGATTTTATGTTTTGTGGTTTATGAATGAAACTGAAAACTACTCCTTTGCATATTTTGCTTAGGAGAGGGCGACGAAGGCGGTGAAACAAGTAATTTTAAACGACTTGAAAGTAGAAGAATGACCTCGTCGCTATCGTTTTTACTTAATATGATCAGGGGTGAAATTGACTGCTGCCCACTTTAAGAAAGGAATAACTTTTCGGCCCCTACCAGGTGTTTTTAGTAATGAATAACCGTTCCATTTGAATAGGTTGAGAACAAAAAATAGGAAAATAGGTATAATATTTACTGGAGGTATGCATCTTAATAGTAGTAGACTTAACTAACTATCCTAACTATTTTATATAAAGGGTTTTCCAATAAGAGGTTTTATCGTTGCTTGTGTGACACGTAGCGCCGTCTTGTTGAAAATAAACGTTGTCCAGATCAATACCATCTAATTCCGGCCATAAAAAATCGTTAATCGTCTCTCGACAGCGCAATCCATTCACCGTAACTGTTGCTCCACCTTCATTTTCGAAAAATTAAGGTCCAATAACTCCGCCGGGCCATAAACCGCACCAAACAGTCACACGTTGCGGATAGAGAGGCTTTTCAACAATAACTCTTAGATTTTCTGAGCCCCAGATCCGACAATTTTGTTTGTTGGCGAAGTCACCGAAGTGGAAATGGGCCTCATCACTCAAGATGATTTTTCGATGGGATTCCGGATCATTTTCATACATTTTAACGACCCAATCAGCAAAGACAGGACGTTGTTGATGATCGGCCGGCTTTAGTTCTTGTGTTAACAGGACTTTATAAGCCTTAAGATCCAAATCTGTATGCAAAATACGGTGTAATGACGTTTGTGAAATGCCTAATTCCAAAAAACGTAGAGAAATGGACAAACCTGGGTTTTCTTCAACACTTTCGGCTACAACAGCAATATTTTCGCCTGTTCTTGAGCGAAGTGCACGGGTTTTATTCTTTACAGCACTAACTTGTCCCAACAGCTCGAATTTTTTTCTCCAATTTCTGTATTGCGGTCCGACAAGGAGCTTCACGATGACCTAAAAATATTCGAGTTTTACGAACCGGTTCTGGCAAATTTTCACCATTTTTATAGTGAATTTTAATAATTTCAATGCGTTTTTTAAGCGTGTATCGTTTCATTTTTAATAATGGCGTTGTTTCTACTTGTAAAATATCAAAAAATGACAGCTTCGAAAGTGACATCGTCCGAAATAGTGGGCTATTCAAAATAACACCTGTTATTGGAAAACCCTTTACTTATAACTTCTTAACTTAAGGACCACTAGAACATGTCTTCATCTCCAGGTATAACCGGAGAATCGGAGGAGGTTCCAAGACTTTTCAAGAGGCCACTTCTTTTACTCCTACACCTCTTATGACTCTTATTGATATCGGTCTGGCCAAATACCCAGACGTCCCAACTCTTATATTCTTATACTCCTAGAGCCTGGTACAGATGAAGTTCTACTGAATAATCGAAATACTTCTTTAATAAAAATTAAATGATTTTTGGCGAACATTAATTTACTGACATTACGGTATATACCTATGAAATGAGACTTTTTTTCAATTTCAAACGTTTATTAACAAAAAATGGTTACAAATTTATTCTTCAAAATAATAGCCATCGCTAGGGATACATTTTTCCCATCTCTCAGGCAATTTGGGGATTCCGCGCCAAAAAAATTGGCCGTCTTTGGGCGCAAACCAATCATCGGGTAATTTTTTGGCTTCTTCGTGAGAATTGAAGCGCTACTCGGAAAGTGCGTGGCACATGGATGCTAACAAATGATAATCGGAAGGCGCCAAGTCTGGTGAGTAAGTCGCATGTACGTCTCCTCCAATTCCCGGTCGCTCTTGTTCGATGAGGCAGTGCATTGTCACATTGTCAGTTCATGCGGCACCCATCTTCCGACCTTTAAAATCGTGCCCATGTCTTTCAAACGTTTGGAAATGGTTTTTTGGGGCGCTCCCAATTGCTCTGTCATCATTTCTTGCATTTGACCATCATCTTCATTCAACAATGCTTGCAATTCGGCGCCCTCAAACTTATTCGGTGGCCGGCCACTGTCCTCGTTCTCCACGCTAAAATCACCACTTCGCAATTTTTCAAACCACCTGAAGCACTGTGCTCTACTTAGAGTATGTCAACCATAAGCTTCTATAAGTATTTGATGAGCTTGAGAAGCGTTTTTCTACAATTGATAACAGAAAATCAACGACGTCCGCAAATCGTAGTTTGAAGGCACGAAATTCGACATTTTTAAGAGTGATAAAAATGCATTGTTGTATGAAACGTAAGAAACAATATTATTGTTGACAGATGACAGACGAAAAAAACAAGACATTAGAGAAGGTTTAAAAATACTCCTAGCGACATCTATGGATTAATAGCTGAAAGTCTCATTTAATAGGTATATAAGGTCGTATTTTAGAGTGGTAGGTACAGAGATCTGGTGGATAAGTGCTCGAATGAGATACTTGAGGTCAATGACTTTTGGATAAACAAAAATTGTCTTCTCGAGGCAAAATCATTGATATATCATACTTTACGATCCAATTGGATATGCTGAATAAATGATGAAAAATGTAAAGGACGAGGCGTATACTCGACAAAAAAACGTGTGGTTTAAATACTTCCGTTGGAATAATCAAAATATTATAATGAAAGTTTAATCACTTTTAGTGAACATTAATTTAATAGCATTAGGTGGTAGGAGCTGAGTAAATGGTGGGTAAATGCCAAAGCGTGGTACATAAAACCAAAAAAAGGAACAAAAAAAAATACTACTAAAAAGACTACATATCTACTACTACGAGTATCACTGATATAACGAAAAATGTAAAAAAAACGTCCCCACGTTCGACCACAAAAACACTTGAAATGTACGCTGAACTATTATTTTGGTACGGTCCACTGCATACAATAGTTAAGGGTGAATTTAAGGCAACATATTCCAAGTTTCTTCAGGAAAACGTCACTATTCTCAAGATGCCATGATGTGGTAGAGTCTTGAAAATATCCTAAGTACTGGACTCGCACGAAAACGGCAATTTTTGTTACTGATTATGCACTTAGTCAGAAGTGGCGTCATTGCAATAAGCACGTTTTGAAATTGGCCACCAGGAATGGAACTCTGGAAACAAATTGCCTTTTCTTTTTCTACTTTTTATTAAGACTCATTGAGATTTTCTCATTCAATTATTATTAATGTGCATTTAGTGCATTTATTATATGTAAAGTTAACTTTGCTGATCATCACTGGTGCCCTATATACCAGAACTGAACCCTAGTGTTGCCAAGACACTGCATGGAGGCGTAGGTTTCAGATTTCACTCTTAATGAAATGCTTCGAGAGTTCGATTAATTGGCGAATATTCATGGGTCGAAGTATGTGGAGCCTCGACAGCTAATTCGTAATCTGCAAAATGCCTGCTAGTGCTGTGAAAGGTACATCAGAATATCTTTAGTATTGGTTTTGCAGCATGCAGTGCAGGTTCAATGTCATGCCCTTCGAAAGAGTTTGGTGGTTTTTACGTCATATGAGCAAAGGATCAACAAAATATTTATCTATCAAATTGTCATGTTTAAGCCAGCTGAGTATCTGAGAGAGGAGTAGATGTGTAAGACGTTGATCCGTGGTTGTCTTGCATTGATTTTGGCTACCACAACGGCGGAAGTCTCCGCACTGCCATAGGAATTTTTTAAGTGTTTTACATATTATATTAATAAAATTCAGTCAAACTAAAAACATTGTTAGATTAGATTACATTGAAGCGGTTGTCCACTATGGGACATATTCAGACTCATAGCTCATTGTGATGCCGCGTGAGGAACTTGTCCATATTTCTCCTACAACCAGTGTGTACTTTTCACAAATTTTAAAAGGTCCCTGAGATCTTCCAATTCACTAAAAAATTGTCTACCTGAAATGGTAAATCTGGACGTCTGGATAATGGCAGAACAATGGCACAGATGATGCGAGAAAACATTATTGAGCATTTCCTCAGCACAAAACGAAAGGTAGCTTCCCCGCAACCCACTCGCTTCTAGCGGCCTCTAGAACAATACTTTTGAATACTCGTACGTAAACGATAATGTAAAATGCATTCTTTTGAGCAGAGCAATTCAATATTTCTTTCCTATTAATTATTTAATTGCACTTGAGATATTTTACTTAAATACCTTAAAAATAGAAATCATTGAATGTCACATGTTAAAAACAGCAGCAATAATAATTTATGAGTACTTCTACTAGAATGTTTATTATTTATGTATAGACATACATAGAACATTTACAGACAGTAGCAGCAACTACTAAAATATTCAACTAATTATAAACCGCATACATAAGAAAGAATTGCATAAGACACTTTCTAACGCAGTGGAAATCACAAAAAAAACCATTATTTGCGAGTTTGTGTCTTAAGTCTTTTGTACAATGGCTGTGCGTGAGTTTGAGCGCAATGATGCAATAAGAGGCTGCTTTATGCGGCTGGTTGGCATGAAAAGTGGGCGCGGGTGTAATTAAATGCAGAATTATACATATAAATTAATTAAAGCTGTTAGTGGGATTGACAAATATTTCTAGTCATGGCAATGGGCTACTAATTGTTCAACCATTCGTGCCGACAAGGGTGACAGTTGCAATAGATTGTAAAAATAACTTCATTAAAAGAAAAACAAATATGTATATACTAAATGACAATGCAAAAGCAAACATTGTGTATGCGATTAAGTAAATATTATGCAAATCGATCCAACAAATTATGGTAAGTGAGAATAAGTAGCAGGCAGCTATGGCAGCACGGAATGATGTAGAGTGGAATTTCCACTTTTCGGGAAACATTTTTGTTGCATAACTAAAACCTGACCTGAGGCACTTGCTTATATGCACATATGTGTAGTAGAATTTACCAGCTTGCGAGAAAAAAAGGTTGCGGTATACCTCTGAGTCGAAAGTATATTTCCAAAGCCATATTGAAAAAAAAATGTTTTGCGAGTTTTAGTTTACTGCTTTAGGGTGGTGCATTAGGTTAGTAGGAACAGAGATATGGTGGGATATGGTAGTTGTTAGAACATCGTACTTGGGGCGCCTGAATTTTGGAACAAAAGAAATTTTCTTCTCGAGACAAAAGCATCAATATTTCATATTTAAGGGGTTAGGGGTAGTCAGAATTTTCTAAAATATGGGATTTTTTTCGCATTTTCTTAAATTATAATATTTTAAAAATATTGTGTAAAAACTCGAAGTGAACCCGACAAAAAGTTTTAGAGTTATTCAACAATTAACAAAGGGCGCTCGGGCGTTTTTCTCAAAACTATGTTTTTTGAACTGGTGATCACTGTAACTTAAAACCGCTTGGTAGATTTCAATAAAATTAATAGTGCTTTTGAAAAACATAAAAAACTCGTGCCTGATCAAAGGAATTTTTTTTTCAAAAATTTCGATTTTTTTTAAACAATTAATAGTCGGTTTTTTTCTCGAAAATCTAAAAAATTTTTCCTGAGGCCGCCATATAGTTAATTTTGAAAAAAAGCTTCAATCAGGTACAAGATTATCCATTAATAAAACTAATTTCTCTTGCCCGATCGATTTGAGATGAATCTCCAGGGACTTGTGATGATCACCGCAAGGGACTTCTGGAGAAAAGGGACTAGACACAAACAGCGATAAATTTTACAATTATTATTATTTTTTTTGAAATTTTGCTAACATCAATTCGAAACATCGAAAATGGCGTTAGTGGTTATAGCGCCAGTTAAGAAGAAGAAGAATTCGAAACATGATTTATTAATGCTATATTTTTATTTTTGTAAAATAAAGCAATTGAGTAGCAATTATTGAAAATCATCATTTTTTCTGGCCTTTGACTACCTCTAACCCCTTAAGATCCGACTGTGAGTGCCGGAGATGTAATGAAAAATTTAAAAAAGGGAATGGAAAAAAAGTTTTTTATAAATTTTTCTTCTTGGTCTTGATTGGCGCGATAGCCGCTTACGCAGTTTCAGCCGAGCTTAACAGAGCGCGCCAGTCGTTTCTTTCGCGTGCTAATCAGCCTTAGTTGGACACACCAATTGAAATTACCTTTGCAAAAACACTTCAGTCTCGGAGGTGTGCGGCGAACTTTTTTTCGGTGTGGTCAAATAATATAATGTAATAATAAAAGCATTTTCCGATTTCCTAAATATTACATTTAAACGTTATTTACATGAAAATAAGTGGCTTAATTACAAATGCAGTTTCAAGTTTTCCATTAGCTATTAAATGCTCAGTAGGCATGCGTTGGAATGCCGATGCCAAGATCAATGTTATTTATTTCCCATGCATTGCCCTCTACCTATTACAGTGCAACTTTGGTAGCGTTGAAGGTCAACTAGTCGATAGTAGTGGCGCAGCTACGGAATTCACGCAAGTTTGAAACACTTTACCACTCGTAGTTTATTCACCTGCTCTACAACTAATTTTCTTGAAATACTACAAAAAGGCAAACAGCATTAAACTATTAAACATTTTTCATGCCTTGGTAAGCCAACAAATTTCGATGTTACTATTTCCGCCTGTCAATATTTTGTTAACTAACTTTTTTTCAATTTTTAATAAATAACTAAAGAAAACGAAACGCATACATTTGAACACTCCCAATTTTAATAAAATTGTTAGCTAACAACAACAAAGAAGACCAGTATTAAGTGGCGCAACTTGAAAAGAAATACAAATGTAAGTAATGAGAGGAAAAAAACCACACGAAAAGCAACTCTAACGGCTAGATAAGCTTAGCTCAATAGTAGCACCAAAAGTGGCAGCCGTAGTGGCAGCAACGACTCAACTGCAAGCATTCATTTCCTACAACTGTTAACCTTCAAATTTTTAAATAACAATAACAACAATCGTCATAACAACCATCAACACCATCATCTTCCTCTTGTTCATCGTCTTTAACACAATGGGAGAATTCATTGATGTGTACGCGTGCATCAATATTCATGCCAGATCCATATATTTGAACATGCGTGGTGAACAAACCAGTCACACACATGAATATCTACATAAAAGCAATCACGCGCATGCATATTAAATTTGCCCTTTGAGTGGTGTTATGCAGGGCCTATGCGAGCACGTGTTTTGGATTGCCGCCAAAACGTTTTTTTCTTAAGTTACAAGCCATCGCTCTTGTGGAATGAATATTCAATGTGCTGGCTTAGAAATATTTCCCACTTTTACGAGTATGCAAAACACAAAATGTTAAAAGGCTGTAAAAACAGTAGAGTAAGTTTTTTTCTTTCAAAATAGTCACCGAATTCCTTCAAAATAGTCACCAAATTTATACTTTGGTTTTCAATTAAAGCAGGGAAATCAAATCGCTTTGAATTGCATTGCAGCAAACAGAAATATAAAATAAATAAAAGAGTCATTTGCATTGGATGTGATTCATTGATTTTAAATTTAAATGAAGCTAATAACAAGAAAAATCTGTGACAATTAAACAAACCACTGATAATATCAAATACTGGAATATCTGAAAAAGACTACAAATTCAAGTTATTCGTTACATGAAATGCTGATTAAAGAAATGATTGCACATAGTTACGATTGTAGATGGCAAAACAATAGAAAATAAAGTCCAATTGGGTTAAGCAACGACATAAAAACAGTCTTATGTTACATGTTACGATACGACTAACGCATCGGAGCAGTGGTCTTGATGCACAAGCACGATGCGCAGAATGCAAAGGTGTGGCCAATATCAGATCTTTAACTGGCTCTCAGCCTCTTTGAAGGAATCAGCTGATTTGCTGAGGCTACGGCTACGGCATGCATTATAATAATACAAAAAAAAAAAAAATATTATAAAATCAATAAAAGGAAGATAAATCACTTGTTTGTAAATATTCAGTGAATGGTTTGTAAATATTGTGATTTCAAGATTTAAATTAAACAAACTAATGAAAATGAATTGCCGCGCGTTAAATTGTGAAAGCACAAAATGAATATAAAGCTTTTTTTAAGTTTTAACGAGGATGACATCAAGAAAATGTGTGTGAGTGTATAATTTCTTGTGCTTGGCAGTCTTCATTGCTCTTCCTCTTCACAACCAAGTAATTTCCCTTGCTTTTGTTTGCACTTATAAAGGGTGGTTAAATTTCAAGGGCCGATGTTGAATGTGAACCACACCTAAACGTCAACGACACCGTTGGACTTCTTTCTTTGGGGTTATTTGAAAGAAAAGGTGTACGTCGATAAGCCAGCAACAATTCAAGAGCTAAAGGATGAGATAATTCGGTACATTAACGGTATAGAACCTCAATTATGCCTCAGCGTCATCGAAAATTTGGACCATCGGATGGAGGTGTGTCGCCGAGGTCGCGGCGGCCATTTGGCCGATATTTTGCTCCATACATAATTGAACCATATCAATATTATCATAATAAAGAGAAATAATAATAATTTCCTAAAAAAATTGTATTTTATTCAAAATCAACACCGGCCCTTAAAACTTAACCACCCTTTATATTCTCGGGGCATGAAGCTGCAACGCATTCGGAAGGTGCAATCTTGCATTTTATTATTCTTCGAGGTATCCAGGGCAATAACACCAATTTGTTTACGAACAAACTGATTTTGTGTTGGTAGTATAAAAAAAAAATCAACACAGTCTTCGCCCAGGGTGCTGCGTTACCATCTAAACAACGACGGATTGGACAAGTGTGAGAATACGTATGAAATGAGCGGGCAGCATTCCGCTGCCAAATTTCCGATGACGTGGTAGTTATTCTCACAATTTTGCTTCGTTCATACGATAGTCGGTTCTACGACCTGAAAGACTCGGATTTATATTCAATTAAGGACTATTACTATATGCTTCGGTAGTCTAGCGTAAGTGCACTAGCCTGCCACCCCAGAGGTTGCGGGTTCGAATCCCACGTAAAGCACGATCCTCGCACTTTTCCAAATTTACCTACTTTCCCTGTTTCTAAAACAAACAAAAAATCTCATTCGTTTGCTCAAACCCAAAAACTTTTTCTTTCCATCCTGTGGCTGCCACAAGCAAAAAACAAAGAAAAACTCACAGTTACACATTGCATCAAGTGGTGCCGGCAAGAGGAAACGGGCAGCCGCGGTAATAGCGCAGACAAAGTCCTCAACATCTGTGCGGTCCTTCTGGCAGAAAAATGTGACACACAGATGGCGTTCCAATCAGTAAGAAGGTTTTGTTCCTAAGCAACGACAGGTGGGTATTCCCTCTATTTAGGTCTGATAGCGGCAGGCTAATCACCTACCCTGTCAGAAATCAAGTAGATTAACGAAACCAACGCAAGGCAAGTCTTGTCGATGCCCTAGGAGTGAACAAGGGGGAAAAAGGATTGTTACTCTAGCAGCATTTCCTGCATATGTGCGGGGAAATGTTTATGATAATACAACAACAACAGCAGATCTTCCTACGCCAGGATAGTGCTCAGGCAGTGTGGCGGCTAAGAAGCATATCCACATATACATACACACTTGGACAGCGGTGTGACGTTTCTTGTTTTGAAAACATATTAAGTTACCTTGGACCTAATTCGGGACTGTTTTTAAGTAATACAACTAATTAACTGTTATCAGTAGTGACATGGACATTGAAATGGCAAATGTGTTACTGAGAAAATGGGCAGTTAAGATATTTGTGGGCTCAAACTGCTATGGAGCTCCATTGGGCGAAACTATTATATCTGAATAAGCAGATCCACCTTTAAAGACCTTTAATGAAAGACGGCATACAAGTCAAAGCTTAGATTTAAATCAAAAGAAGAGAAAATGTTGGAAAATAATACAACTTTTTCATTTATTAGTTTGTTCATTTAGTCTGCAATTCGCATCAATAGGGATACTACGATTCAAAAACCTCACCGGAAAGCGGCCATAAGGCACCATTGTCATCCAAAATGGCATTAGAAGCGGTCGTTTTTAAGTTCTGTGGAGAGCATGACATTCGGCCTTTGATTGCGACGGTGCAAGAGCAACAGTACCTTTGCTCTTTTAAACTTTAGAGCAGAACTTTGCGCGTAATTTTTGATTAGCCCCTTCCTTTAGCATTTGATTTTTACGATAATGGTATTCGTCGGGTTACTATTGCCCGTTTTTATGCATCGTAAATTGTTGTTTTTAGTTTCACTTAACGCAATCATGCGAAACAATCACCAGTGAAAGCAATTAGGCGCAAGAAGCGCTCAACGGCGTTAATATACGAGTGTCCGTGCTAGTTAGAGAGATGGCCTTACATGCGCGTACCGAAGTTAAGTTTAGTTGATAGTATCTCTTGGAAGAACACACACTAAGTTTCAGCCAGATCGGTATATTTCTTTGTGTCTGGCACTCGTTTGAATCGAGGAAGTCGAGTGTTTTTCCCTTTCCAGCACGACAACGCACCAGTTCACGCCTCAGCAGTTGTGGGCGCAAAATTAATGAAAATAGGGCTGCAATTCCTTTCACATCCTTCCTATTTGCCAGAATTGGCTCCCTCGGATACCTCGGGCTGCTATTTGTTCCCCAATTTGAAGAAATGGCTGGCGGTAAAAAGATTTTATTTAAACGACGAGGTGATTGCAAAAACAAATGGCTATTTTATAGACTTGGGAAAAATTATATTTTTCTGTAGAGTATAACAACATAGAACAGCACTGGACGTGGTGTATAAGCCCAAAGGAGACTATGTCGAAAAATAAAAGAATTTCATCCCACCAATTGAGTATTTTTTATTTTGGCACGGACTTTTCAAATGACCCTTGTATGTATGGCTCTATGTTTTCAGTAGCTTTAGATGCAGAATAATGCAGCAATGAAATGCTTTGGTATTGAAAATAAAAATAAAATTATTTTGATTAAGGGGTGGTAACGTTAATTCATGAAAAAAAGGCACATTTTTATGATTTTTTTTTGATGACACAGTTAAAATTTATTCGTCAAATCTTTTACTACATAAAACTATAGCATTTGAAGTATATTTTGCGAAATTTTCATCCAAAAATATTTAAAAATACGGCAATGGCAGAAATTATTCGGACGCATCTCAAAAAAAGTAGTTTTGCGGTGCCCCTCATAACTCGGTGTTAAATCATCTGAAATCAAAAAACCAAAGTTATTTCGTTACATAATCGTTTTCTCCGGGTAATGCCGAGAGGGTTTTTTGAAATTAAAAATTTTTCGATTTTTGGGAACACGTTAAAGTCAAAAACACGATTTTCGCGTAAAAAATCGGTGAATTAGTTACCGTAAAAACAAAAGTATCAACAAATGCGAAAAAAAACTTCGGCGTTGGCTTGTAAAACATCTACAGAAAAAGTGTTCAGAATTTCAAAAGGATCGGTGCAGTAGTTTCAAAGTTATGAGGGGCACCGACTTTGAAAACGTAAGTTGTGGGAAAAACGCTTTAAAGTACAAATGGCGCGCGGTTGAGCCAGGTAGGTAGCAACACTTACATGGCTGTATCTTTGTAAGTTTTGCTCCGATTCATCTAAAATTTTCACAGAATATTCTTGAAAGGTTCTTCATTTAAAAAATCAAATAAAAAAAAATGCAAAAAAAAAAATCTAAAAACGGTACCCCTCCCTTAATAAAAATTTACTACCTTGAAAATTATCAATGGACGGGGTTTACTGATTTCTGATTACTCATGCCACCAATCCTGGATGCAAGGTATTGGAAAGAAGCCTGGGATTGATAGCAATTAAAAATCAGTTAGCTGAATAAATGATTCCATGTATCCGCCCTGCGCGAACAACATTATAAATTGAGATGAAAAGGGGATATTAATAAGTTGTTTCTTATATGAAAAATGGCACACAAATTCATTAGAAGCTCTAAGTGCTCGAATAAGTAGAGACCGGCTGGTTAATGGTTGTAACTCTATTCCACATCGCCACATCGTTAAGGGCAGCTTTGTGTTAGCCTAAATGCTAAATACAAACTCACTGTTATTCATTCAGCTTTTCGTTAACAAATAAAATATAATTGCCTTATAACAAAATATGTGTAAGTACATTACGTTTGGTTAGGTTTTAGTGGCTGCCTCCTTATATAGAGTGGGCAGAGGGCGTATGTATGGAGGAGGCTGTTACCGTAACTAAGCAAAATACTTGTTCTTAAATGAGTACAAATGTATTAAATCGTTCATATTAAATGTTCTTAAGGCAATCATGTCTTTAATTCTTCTAGAAAAACAGCTAAATTAGGCAAGTTGAATATTTGCTGGTTTCCATATTTTGATTTGTTTATACAAAATAAATTTGTATTTTCATACTTTACGTAAGGCATTGTTAAACTCAATTTTACATGTTTGTTATGTTATTAAATACAATTAATATACTTATATATATATACAAGTATATATAATTGGCACTTACACCCTTTTTGGGTGTTTGGTCGAGCTCCTCCTGCTCTTTGTGACACAAATGAATAGCTGGAGCAATTTTTTACATCATGACAATTTTGGTTAAATGATACTTTAATCACGAAAGAAATATTACATACCTGGTATGGATTCATATGCTAATTATCTGCCAATTTTTCTCTATGCACATACAAACATAGACATTTTTTATTTTATTCTTTAGGCATTTATATGTGCGTACATACATACGAATCTTTTTAATAATTTTAGCGCGCATAATATGCACTTAGGTGTAGGTGTACAGAAATATAAAAAAAAACATAAGCATAAAAATTCAAAAGTTAATCATCAACTTTGTTTTCTAAAAACTTTTCCAAAAAAAACAAAAAATTCTTTTGAGTGATGGAAATCTTTATTCTGACCTTTACGCACTCCATTGCTGGTCTGTTTGTGTACGGTAGCTGTCTAGTTCGCGAGTGTCATATATGATCGATAGGGTGATTAATTTTGCGCCACCTGTTACTAATATGTAAATAAGCATCACACATATATATGCGCACTCTATGACTATGTCATATTTGTCATAACACAAAGAAAACTGTCAAAAGGCAATGCCTAGACCTTCATTGCATCCTGCTGTGCGTATTTAGGAATTTTGTCAAGCGAAAAGCACATACATACATACATATGTTTAGAATCTTCACATTCTGAATCTCTCAATAAATACAATACATACATAAACACATTCGGTGGCTCACTCATTGTTGCTATGTTCAAAGCTTTGTTAAATTATTATAATGCGACACGAGTGCGTGAAACTTTGCATAATTTGCCGGCTGCCAACTGCAACCACACGCAAGACAAGATAGTATACAAAATTATGTATTCATACATTCACACTCGCGTGCACCCCCTGCGGGAAATGAGGGGATTAGAGAAATTTCCCGATTGGAACTGTAGCTTGCTCTGGTCTATTGTGACACGAGTATTAAATAAGGCGTGATTGAGAACTTAGTGCGGCGTTTTTGAGGGACTATAAATTTGAAAAATATAAACAAATTAATTAAAATATACATAATTCTTTTTTTTTCAATTTGAGATTATACGAATAGTTTATTTACTATGAAAGCGTTGTCCAATTCAATACATTTTGAGTATACCTAACATTTTTTTAAATTATTTTTAATTAAACCTTGGTTTTTAATAATATTTTTAGTAATAAGTAAGTAAGTAAGTAAATAAGGTTTGACCAGCGTTTTCAATTAAAAAAATTTATTCGCATATTTTTCATAATATTTTTTAATGGTCACATAAAAATTATTTTAACATCACTTGACAAATCAAGTAAACATTTTTGTTACAAATTGAAAGGCTGATGTATACATATAAAATTAGCGTATACACCCTTTTAGGGTGTTTCGCCGAGCTCCTCCTCCTATTTGTGGTATGTGGCTTGATGTTGTTACACAAATGGAGGGACCTAAAGTTTCAAGCCGACTCCGAACGGCAAAAATTTTTCTTTTTATGAGGACCTTTTTCATGGCAGAAATACACTCGGCCTGCCGAGGGGCGACCGCTATTAGAAAAATGTTTTTCTACATTTTGGTCATTCACCGAGACTCGAAGCTACGTTCTCTCTGAATTCCGAATGGCAGTCACGCACCAACGCAATCGGCTACGGTGCCCGTCGAAAGGCTGATGTACACGGAGAGCTATGTGTAATTTGTTCAAACACGCACTATGAAATTTTTCTCGCATCTTCAATCAAAATAAAACGTTGACAAAATTGCTTCTCAGCTTATTTTCACGCACAAATCAGCAGTTTCTTGTAGAACTCAGAGTAGAAAGTGAAACTATTAATGCTTCTAAATTTACTAGAAGTACATCAGTGGATTTCCTAACGGGGCTATCGATACACAAACTTAAATGTGTAATTGTAAATAGTACATATTAAGATAAATTTGGAAAATAAAAAGTGAGTTGAAATTTAAGTGGCATTTTGAGGCAGTGCCGCCAAAGAAGGCAGTAGCTTCTAAATTATTTTTTTATAAAAGGAACAAGATTATTTTTTTAGAAACGAAACGCACGATGGTGATGCTAATGAATACAATTTTGAAGAAAAATTGAAATAACATATATAGCATACATAGGTATATACGCATATACATATATGAACGTGCCGTGAATTGATTTGTCCGAAATCGTGTTGGTGTGAAAAAAAGAAGGGGCAAAACAGCGCGGAAATGCGAGGCACGCATAAAAATATATATACCTTACATTTTATGCTTTGGAATTCCATTTAGAGTAGTATTCATGTATATATGTATATTTGCGTGTGTGAATTTTTAATAAAGCTGTTTTTTTTATTTTAATTCACATAGGCGTTAATCTACTGTTGAAGTGTTGAACACTTCCACTTAATTTTGCGTTGCAAAAAGTACTTAACGCGTCATTTTATTTTAATTTCCTCTTTGTAGGCATTTCAAAGTGTTCGATCATCAATTACTTGTGGCCAACAAAGAGTTCAATTGAAATGCGGTTAATAATTTTTAGGTGCAATGGCCGTTTGAACTTTTTATGCCAAGTTTTGTTTTGTAAATTGCGCCAAAAATATATACATACAAATATATGAAAGAAAAATAAACGAACATTGTAATGTACTCTCCCACTCTCTCTCTCTCTCTCTCTATCTTTAATAAATAAGATAACTCTATGAGGGAAAGGAGAAGTGAGCCACTTTCAGTCTACAAAAACCACAAAGTACGGTAGTAGTTTGCGTCAGTGAAGCTCAACGCACACCCACTAATGATTCTGCACTATTCACTCATACATATATGTATGTGCACTATGGGGAAGCAAGAAGAAGAAGAATAGAGCTAAGACTACAAAAACGATTTGAATAACTAGAAAGTAACTGTTGTTGTAGTTGATACAGAACAAACATTCCCCATACATGTATGTGGAATGCCGTATATGAACTGGCCGTATATGAATTCGAGGCGTTCCGAATGTCATTGATCATTGAACTACTGCACATCAGTGCATTACAGTTTCAACCAGAGCTTCAGATAATAATAACTAATAAAGAATTATGTACCGAAACAACTCTCGGGTTCGACAACTCAATTCGTTTTTACATGGATGCAGGTAAGCTAGAGAAGATAAACAGCATGGATGTCTAATGTCCGTCCACTCTGAGCAAATAGTAATTCAACCGCCGCTCAGCTCTCCAGAACACTATCATTGTCTTTCAGACCGAAGTTGTTTACAGAGTACCACTAATGGCTGTCCAAATAAATAAATTAATAAAATAATTGGCGCGTACACTTCTGTTAGGTGTTTGGCTGAGTTCCTCCTCCTATTTGTGGTATGCTCCTTTATGAGGAGCTTTTTCATAGTGGAAATACACGCGGAGATTTGCAATTACCTGCCGAGGGCGACCACTAGTAGAAATAACTTTTTTCTATCATTTGGTGTTTCATACCCGGATTTCGAACCTGTGCACTACTACCTAAACTAGTTACTAGTCACCCTCCAATCCATTCGGCTATGGCGACCACCTTATGCTTGTTTTTGCGCTTGTATTTGTATTTGGATCACCTTATTTTAATGCCCGAATATGATATGTTTTTTTATTCTTATTACATCAATTATTTTACGTGGTTTTAATTGTCTCGCATTGGAGCTGCTCTTGTCAGCATAACATTCACACTTATTGCCGTTGTTAATGCTAATAATTTTGAGTAATAAAAACAAGCATTTAAATAATTGTTGCTCAAACTTGTAAACTATACTTAATGCAATAGTAGAACGTTTTCTGAAAATTATTTTGATCACATTTTATTGTTTGAAGCTATAGGGTGAGCCATGTAAAATTTGCTTTTTGAATCGGCTATAAAAAAACTAATCAATATTTTTTCAAACTTTTTTTTTTTATTTTGAAGATTGAACATTGTCATTTATGAATGAAAAATAAAATCGTTCAAATGACTGCCACGACTGGCTTTACAGTAGGCCATTCGATCAATCCAATTTTTAAGCACATTTTCGATTGTTTGTTCTCCAATTTCATGAGTGGCAACTTCGATTTCCTGTTCTAAAGCTTCAATCGTCTTTGAATGGTTCGCATAGAATTTATCCTTAATGGCTCCCCACAAAAAATAGTCCAACGGGCTTAAATTACAGCTCCGAGGCGGCCAATTGATATCGGAATTTCGGCTGATTATTCGGTAGCCAAAAGTTCGAATGTAACTTTGGCAGTGTGACAAGTTGCACCGTCCTGTTGAAGCCAAATGTCGTCCATGTCATCTTCTTCAATTTTTGGAAACAAAAACTCGCTGAGCATGTCACGGTAACGCTCGCCATTTACTGTAACCGCGGAGGAAGGAGAAGACTCACCACTTTGGAAATAGGTTTTCAATATTTCCCAATTTTATTCAAGCGTATAGCGTCCCATTTCGTAAATGTCAAACCTTTAAGTAAATTATGAACACATTTGGCATGTCATTTGTGTTACCATTCTCAAAAAAATAGGTGGTTCAAAAAGCAAACGCTATATGGCCTACCCTGTATTACATTGAACATATCGCTCTTTTGCTGCCAGTGTCCTCATCGCATAAGACAAAATGTTAAGAAAAACGGTTTCAAAGTTTTCAATTTACTACATACATATGCCCCCCTAAGTATCATTGTATTTTTTACGCAGGAATAGTTTGTGGTAATTTTCTCAAATTTATCTAAAATGATTTTTTTTTATTACACACACAAGCAAAAGCTCAGTAATATGTCGCGCTTTTTGTTCAAATGCATTTTTTGCTGAATATTGCTCTGTCTCAAATAAGCCATTCTTTGATCAGCTGGATAAAATATTGACTTTTAACTGATAGTTAATTTACTTCCAGATCTGAACATTTGTATGTTTATTAAATGTATGGAGAAATTTGTGCTCAGAAAATTACTCTGAATCCACAATGAGGGCACAATAGTTCTCTCAGGGCGCAGTGCTAAGTCCCCTCATAAAATTAATAATGGATCTTTGTTATAATGTTTATTAAAAGCTAAACTACGAAATTAACAAACACTAACCATAAAAAAATATGTTTTTTTTATGCCATATGTTTTTTTTATAAAATTGTGCATAAATTTTTTTTATAAAATTAAAAATATCATTCTCCCTTATTCCAAATGAGAATCCATGTAAAATATACACATACACATATGTTTCAATGATTTACATTTCGTAGTATAGAGCCATGCGAGAGTACAAAATTGAAGAAAAAAAAGCTTATTTCCCCTTACAACAAACCAATGGTAGTATTGCATCCTCTTGTTCTTACATGTTTTTTGAAAGCATTATACGGGGGCGCAAACGGTATTCTTCTATAAAAGTCTAGTTCTGCACTAAATAAAAATCACTTGCACTTACTGCAGGTATTCTCTCGAAATGTGTACAAATCGACAGCCTATTAATGAGGTAATGACAGCCAATGTAAATTTAATAAATAATAATTCAATGAATTAAGTGAGAGACGCCAAATATAATAAATTGATCAAATATTTATTACATAAATGAATTAATAATTTAATTTATCAAATATTTATTACATATGTAAATGCAATAATAATTCAATAAAGGCGGGATTTACATATTTGCATACAATTTGAAAAAATATGAAAGAAACCGAGCCAGCTTTACGTCCTAGCGCAATGAACTGCCAACGTGAGCAATTGAGATATTAATCAATAAATTTCGAAATCTGGTAAACAATGAATATTACAATATTAAATAACAAATTCGTGTAAGTGCATCAGTACCTATTAGCTAATTGAAGTAAATTGTGACTGTCTATATAACATCGGATGCTAATTGAATAGGTTTTTAATTTGATATGCACACCTATTATTCTGATGCTAAATATCGTTGGAATTGATAAAAACTCAAAAACTTCCAATAGCGAGGGTTGCAGGATAGGTTCTACAAAAATCTCTCTGTCTTAATCAAAATACTTCTTTCTGATCGTTAGATTCAAAATGATCCTAAATTTTGCTTCACAATATTTTGTTTGAGGAAAAATTCTGGAAAGAATATGAAATGAATGAAATAAAAACAGCCCGAAATTTTTGGGTCATAATTCTGTAAACAAAAATATTATAGATTATTTCAATTTGTTTGTAGAAAAAACTAAAAAAAATTATTTATCGCCGTAACTACTGATAAAAATGCGACAAACAATAAGATGTACATGAAAATCTTTATTCGGAGACAGGGCATGGCAAACATGTTTACGGATGGCGCGAAGTTGGACGGAAGACTTGGTAAAGGAGGAAACTGCAAAGAACTCTCTATTCCGCTCAAATTTAGGCTTATGGATTACTGTAGTGTCTTCTAAGCAGAGGCAGCCACAATTATTAGGTAAGGGAATAAATTTCCGCCCTCGTGAAAGAGGTGTCGCTGATTTGAAGGTGTATATTTGAGGTAACGATTTGTCATTCGTTTGAAGCATAAAGATCCTTTTTATCTGAGTGAGTGGTTTCGACGCTTCCAAAGGGGTAATTTCGAAGCGAGTGGTAAGAATCGCGAAGGGGCATCAAAAAAATTGTAAAATACTCAACTCCAATAATTATTGGATGAAGAAGCATGTCGATCCCCTGATGATACGTCTAAAGAGTTGGATGTTGACAGATCAAGCGTCAGTAAATATTTGCACGCGGTGGGTGTGACCGGGAAAGCAGGTACTTGGGAGCCACATCAATTGAAGGAGTGAAATATCGAGAGACGTTTGGTGACGTGTGAGATGCTTCTTGAACGCATAAAAGAAAAGGTTTTCTGCATCGCATCGTCATTGGCGATGAAAAATGGATCTATTATGATAACCCTAAGCGTCGAAAATGTTGAAAGCTACCAGGTCCATCGACAGCGCAAAAAAAATATTCATGCCTAAGGATATGTTGTGCATCTGGTGAGATCAGAAGGGTGTCATCTATTATGAACTCCTTAAACTATCTGAAACCATCACTAGTGATCGTTGCCGACTGCAGCTAATGCGTTTGAATCGAGCTCTCAAAGAAAAGCGGCCGAAATGGGATGGTAGACATGAGAAACTGATTTTGCTGCTGAGAGCATCGCCAACTGGCTCAATGAATGGATCAAGTCAAAATGACTCAAATTTTTCATCAGAGGAATCCGTAGGCCGCCTGAAAGATGGAGTAAAGTTGTGGCTTTCAATGCCACGTACTTCACATTGGCTAAGAAAGGCCGGAAACTTATTCCCATACCCAATAAGAAAGCAGTGGAGTGGTTGAAGACTTCTGTAAAGGACGTCAATATCTACTCCGACAGCTAAGAGGCAATTAGCGCCTTGTGCTCGTTGTTTGAGCATTCGAAATCTGTCGGGGAAATGCTTGGCTGCTCTCTTTACTGAGTCCGAATACTACGATATTTGGGCTCACCTGGTCACAGCGGCATAGAAGGAAACAGCTGGACAGACAGGAACTGGCTAGACAGGCGACCCTGAAGACGATTTCATCGCAAAACGAGAGGATTGGGTATCCTTGAGAACCTGTGGTCTACTCCTGGAAAGATGGGTTTTGCGTCAACTCACTCTGGGATAGTGCGCAAGATTCTTCGTTTAATTCGCGAGATTCTTCTAGCCACGAGTAGATTGGAAGCGCTCGACAGAAATTCAAAGGCTAACAAAGCTGCAGCTCTCAAATTCGGTAGGTATCCTTACCGGGCATTGTCCGTTAGTTGTCTATGCGATGAGACTTAGGATTGCTTCAAGTCCTTTCTGCAGAAGCAGTCTAGAGGATGAGGTGGAATCATCTCAGAACCTTCTTCGCAGCTGCCCTGCTCTCGTTTAAGAAGAAATTTAGAAATCTGGGCTCTCACTTTTTTGCTACACCTGCAGATATTTCTGGTTTAAATTAACACGCCTCGTGAAATTCATCAGTAACTTTAAGGGGTTAATACAAAAGTAATTAGCCACTGTCGGTCGTCATTCTCTAATCCAAGGCCCCTTCTTCGTTTTTCTATCAGTTTGGTTATTTTCCTTCTGTTTCCTCCACTCCTGTATAGTGTCACAACGGACGAATTTCGATTCTTTGTCCAAGTGGGCCTCCTCGGTTGGCCAGCCTATAATTCTGATTGATTGGAAAGTTTGAAAATTGGATGAATTTTTTCCCACTTGTTCCAATATTTGTATAAAGCTTAGTATTTGGATTTATATTGCACTATGTTAGACAATAATCTATAAAAAATAAATAAAATTGTATTAAACAAAATATAATGAGCAACAAAATATACGAAAAATTCTCACTTTTCCTAAATAAAGTATTGTATTGTAGAAAACCTATAAATATTTACATATTTCATATATTAATATTTATGAGAGTATTTTATATAAAATTTCCCCAAAAAAATCTTGGTTGCGCGCCTTGTCACACCTATACGAACACATTTTATACATTTAAGTGAACGTTAAGCACCTCCAATGACTCTTCAACATTCCCTCATTTCCTTTCATCAAATAATTATGCACAACTAATAACTTGAAATTTTTTCTCTATTCCTCTCATGATTCAATGACTTGCAAAAATTAACATATGTTTTTGTAAATGTGCCAACAAAAAACCAGATATGATAAACAAGGAAGAAGAAGAACGGAATTGTTCTAACCGGTGAAAAAACCTGAAAAGAAGAGTTAGCAACACTTGACAACTGTGAAACGTAAAACCAACTTTAAACGCAAAAAATACAATATGAGTAGTGATAAATACGCGCACAATGGAATTATAGAAATAAAAACAATTCATCTACTTTATAGCTTTTTTAAATGTTTTTTTAAAGGTAAATTTTGCAGATCGTATCTGCATATCCACTAGCTCTGGGAGTGGCACTGTATATCCTTAGTGTTTTGGTAATTAGTTGACTGACATCTTTGCTTTCGCTAAATAACGCGATATGTCACACCGCACTACGCTAAGCTACACTCAACCGGAGTTCTGGTTGTTGTTCTTTGTTGTTTTTTATATGTTTATATACCGGGTGTCGCATTAAGATCACCTTTTAATAATTTCATATCATCTCCAAACGAGAGACGTACGGCGATGTCACGTAAAGGCATTGCTGTCTGGTCATGGATTTTTTCACTCAAGGCATAGAGATTAAGAAAAGTTGCGCAAACAGTATGAAAATGTCGTGGATTTAGTGAGAGTGTTCCATAAAATCCTTCCACCACTTCCAGCTAAAAGCTTCCGATGCTACGCTGCGTAAGCTTTAATTTATACAATATAATAATTTCATTGTTATGGAAGCTTTAATAAAATTAAATTAAAATAAAAATTAAATAAAAAAAAAAATTTAAATAAAAAAATTTAAAGAGAAAATTAAAAAAAACAAAATTAAATTAAAATTCTTCCACCACGTAACGCCATCGTTCTCAGCAGTCGAAATTATCACAAAGTGCTTGTAGTTTGCGCCTAAATTTTACTAATCTACTAATTTTTTAATCTGCATTGCATCTTCATAAAGCTGCAATTGATGGTGCCGTAGCCATAACCATAGCCGCAACATTTCACCATTTGTCAATTAGTCATGCCGTAACCATAAACAGCTGATATTGAAGTAAAATTAAGGATAACATTAGCATTTTGCCACAAAAACATGGATAATTTTCCGCTAAGTCAACTGATTTTACGTCGTTCCTTTTTAATATTAAAAATTTTTATCACAAATATCAAAACAAATGTAAAGTATTTCACAGCTGCTTACGGTTACGGAGAAAACCCAAAATTCAATAGATACGTACGACTATGGTTATAGTTATGGCGTTATGGTGCGGCACCTATAATCGTTTACTATGGTTACAGTTACGGTTGCGGTTATACCTACGGTACGGCACCACTAATTGTAGCTTCAAGACAACATTTGCAGCCGGCAGACTTTCAACTTCCTATGAAGATTTCTCTAGTAAATGTTTGGTGCGAAGCGATTCGGCTATTCTTCTTCGATAATGCGACTGACGATTCGGCTAGAGTAAACAGTGTTCGTTAATGTGAATTGATTTATCTGGCAGAACATAACTTAATAGCAAGTCGCAATCAGGCTTGCTTTCTATGGAAGACCACAAGTTGAGAGTTAAAGTATTTATCACATTTATTTATATTAGGATAGGAAGTCTAAGTACAAAAATTATCGCACGCGAAATGCTTTTAATACAATTTTAATTCCAGACTAATACACTAATACACGGATGAGTCAAATATATATTATTTGAGCGCGCGATAGCAGGTTTTACACCAAATTTCTGTCTCAAGGAGGAAATAGCCCACCATTTTTCGGGCGAAAGAACTTTATCTGCGAATCTAGTATGTACCTCGTCTCTGTGAGTGCCCCGCATTTGCTAGAGCAAGGCTACGAATTTTAGGTTCCGATGTCAAGAGAACAAGTAAAATTCGTTCTCTCAAAATAGATATTTTCAGATTCATCTGCAAAATTCTCGCAGTTCTAACTACCTCCATTTCTCTATTCTATCCTATCTTTTTTCTTCTGTTATTTCTCTCCTATCTTCATTGGCTATCTACCCTTTCACTTTCCAGAGCTTTAAATACAGTGAGCTTTTTAGCCTGAGTGTTTTAGGAGTTACCAAATCTCTCGGTACTTCTTTCAATGTACCTCGGTAAAAGTGCGGCGGGCACATCGGCACTTCGGTCGGTATCTTGTGAATAACTTTAGTAGACTTGGCTTCCAATGCCTCAATCGAAGCTGATATACACAAAAAACATCTAGACATTTCATTACATTTTCATACCTCCACAAATAAAAGACCAAAGATGTGATATCACACGATCTTGGTGGTCAATCCACTGGTCCTAGACGAGAGATAAATTGCTCACCAAACTGTGAACCGTCATATAGGTTATATACACCATAAGTCGGCCTGAGCGCGCGTTGAACACTTTTCACAGAGCGTCGATTTTCATAATACAATTTTACGATTTATAAACGTTGTTGAAGCGTAAGTCTTTCCATGATTAAATAGCAATAAATATTGAAACAAAATTATGTATTCATGTATTATGCGTGATCTGTCAAAAACCCCTTTTGGAAGAAGTACCTCCAATCTGATCAACTTTTATATGCATAAGCATCAAGGTTCCCTTTAATCCAACGTTTACCTCTAGGCTTGTTAAACAAAGATATTACACCTTTCAGCTTTCTGTTATCCTGATGATAAAAGAGATAGAGATAAGGGATCGGAAGCCTTCCGTGAGGTTATATTCCAGTTTTACATTTACTGAGTAAGTGAGCTCAGAGCGTAGTAGCTACAATGTGAGGACATCCAAAGAAATTTAGTTATCTGCTCGATAGAAGCAGTATGTAGCAATTAGATTCCTTACTAGTTACCTAAGTGGTCACAGTTTGCAGTGTTTTCACATACACCTGTAAGGTCTGGCCACAGAAACGATTTCCTGATTTTTGTTGAGGAGATTGAAACACTTTAACTCCTTCATGGTCGAAATAAGTCTACCCTGTTGACATGAATGTTAGAAAAGCTGTAGGTTTCTTGGATGCCAGAGTTACGGGCTTACAACAAAAGTTCTTCTTAGGTCTGACTGATCCAACGTTTTCCTCATTTTCTTTTACAAAATGCTGAAATTGAGTTCAAAGGCAATGCAATGCGAAATTAAAATAAAAGTTGAAGGCGAATATAAAGAAAACTATCAAGTCCAACGGCATCGATATGCGACGGGCCATTGATGAAAAAGAGCATCATCCTAAAAGGTCATTGAAAATTTCATTAAAAGAATTTATTGAAAATTGTATTGTAATTATAATCGCCATGCCTATAATCTGTATTAAGCATAACAAAATCATGGAAATTTTTCAAATAAACACTGAGTTTTTTTCGCATTGAAATAAGCTGTCTTACTGGGATATTCTATTATTTGTTCTTTTGCACAAAGGTGACAGAACTAAACCACATTTGCCTCGTTTAAATGACTCAGTTCGTACAATCCCATTTTAATAACTTCGTGTTATTATTTTCAAAGTTTTTACGCATATTCGCGCATCTCTGTTTCTAAAATCATCTCTTTTTAATTTCAAGTTATTATGTTAATTGACAAAATGCGTGCTAAAGTCAAGCGAAATCTGGAATGGCTCTTGACGATGGGATTAGTGGTGAAGGACAAAAACATTTTTTTAAATAGTGTTTTAATAAAAATAATAATAGTGGAATAATATGTATGTTTATGTATAAATATGTATATAGCTCAGCATATACATACATACATACATATTTAACACCTTCTTTTAGTTATGTCAGAATTTTGCTTTGTATGTGTGTGCCATTTTATGTGTATGCTAATGGCGCTCACTAAGTTTGCTCAAATGAATGTGTTGTTCTGTTATTCTTTTGTTCGCTTACGTGGTTTTGTTTTTAATTTGCCTTTGGCACATTGGTTCTTGCATGATTAGTTTCAGCATAAAGAAGATTAATTGAATCTTTATATTTTTGCAAATTTTCCGCGATTCGCCAATCCATGAAATGCTAAAAGCAAACGGTATTCACATGCATACTAACACATAAATATCAGCTGTATGCGTAGTGTGCAGAAAAGGTGACTGAATAATTTGTTTACTTATTTAATGTTGCTGGGGTTTTCTGTGAGCTAGTTTATACGAATCTAACACTGAAAATTCAACAGACGTTATCTGAGTGGCAAATACAATTTTTTTTACATATAATATTAGTAAGAGCTTAGAAGGTGAAGGTTGTACTTTTAGATAAAAAAATCTCATGATGTTGCATAACCTCAATTGTAGCCAAAAATCGTAGTTTCTACACTTTAAAGCCCATAATCTCGAAGGTCTGCAGTTATATGCCAGTATTTAGCTCATATTCGGATTTAGTATTTCAAAAACCTTGGAAAATGACTGGAAATCGTTTAAATTGTGAAAAATTTGTTATTGAAATTTGTGTCAGCCTGTATTTTGTGCCACTTAGCAGTTTTAATTTAATTTTTCTAAGTTAAAAAATAAGTCATAAATGTTGATATTTTAAAGTTGTTTTGTAAAATAAATTTTTCTGAATTAATTAGTTAGGTTGCTATAAAATAATCCCATTCATTCCCTTTAGTGTATAGCGATAACTCGTGACTTCATTGGTATAGTTTCAAAAGAATCTTATTTTTTATAAGGAAATAAAATCTACATACTTTTGAATAGATAAAATAAGATAAAATAATAATTATATCTACATTAAAAAAAAAAAAAAATATATATAAATATTTTGTGGTGCTGTGAATATTTTACGTGGAATTTCCGCATTCTGAAATAATGATTATTTTGTAGTACTATTTTTGAGTACTTTTCGAGTTTTATTTTTTTAATCGAAAATAAAAGCCATTTTCCACTGATATTTTTCTCTCAGAAATAAAAGTTAAATGTAGAGTTTTTTTTTATTGAAAAAGTCAAGACGCCTCTCCTCAAATCGTCACTTCTCACCTCAACTCATCTGAGCTTACCTTATAATTTTGATGTTTGAATAGTAACGCACTCTGCATGGTTATCTATTGTACAAATATGTAGCAGATTTTTCGTATTTCTTTATTTTTAATTGTTTATTTTTTTAACTTTTATTTTTTACAAATATTTCAGATAATTCTTTTATTTGTTTCATTTTTTATTTATTTAAAATTTTTAAAACATTTTCAGATACTCGAAACTGATGCAATTTTTTAAACAAAAATTTATGTTTTGTTGATACAAATTTTGTGTAATTTCTTCATCTTTTCATACCATCACAAACGTTTCTTTTTTAAATTATACGCATTTAGCTTGGGGATGACTTAGCTAAAAGACTTGGAATTTGTTAGCTATCAATCACAAATTTTTAATTTTTTTTAGACTTATATTTTAATTTTATTTTAATTTAAACTTATTTTCTATTCTTGTTCGCAAAAATTATCTAACCAATAGTTATGTATTTTAATATATTATTATAAGAGTATGTAAAAAATAAATAAATGTACGTTTTTTATTTTTTATATTAATATACTTTAGTTATTTCATACTTCTGTAGCCATCAAAAGTAAACAATACCAGTTGAGAGAAAAATATTACGTTTTTTCTACGTTCGTTATCAATAACGCATTTTCTTTTTGTTTTTGTTGTTGTTGTAGCTGCATATACATTCCTCATAAATGTACGGGGAATGCTGCTGCAGTGACAGTCCTTGGTCGGCTATAATTCCAGATCGTTCCCATAACGTAGAACCGACTGTCGTGGGAACGTCATTGCATTTTCTTCTTCTCCGATCATGCGGTTTTGATCGAGTTTACGAAGGGGCGCCATTTGTTTCTTGCCGAAGTAAACGAATTCCCTTACTACTTCAAAATCATTAGAGCTACTTCGCCTTGTCCTCGTTCGTCACCAGACCTCACTCGTTTTGCTTTTTTTTTGCGGTTGATTTTAAATAAACAGAGCAAAATTTTTACTATATACTACGTGCGCCCTCCCATCCATCTGCGGGTATGGTAAACAAAAACAAAATATTACATCTACTTATAAGTACTCGCCCAGTAAGATAAGAAAGTTTTTTCTGTAAAAATTTGGTAAATAAATTCGTAATATAAAGGGTTTTCCAATAACAGGTGTTATCTATAGCCATCGAGAGATGATTAACGATTTTTTATGGTCGGAATTGGATGGTATTGATCTGGACAACGTTTATTTTCAACAAGACGGCGCTACGTGCCACACACTACATGCCATTGATCTTTTACTGGAAAAGTTGGCCACCGAGATCTTGTTATTTAACACCTTGTGACTTTTTTCTTTCCACGTGAAAGAGAAGGTCTACGCCAACAGCCCAGGGTCGATTCAAGACCTCAAAGATGGAATTCGTGAGGCTATCGAGGACATAGGGCAGCCACTTTGCACTTCCACTTCGGTTATGGAAAATTTCATGAAAAGGATATTGTCCTGTAAGCGTGGACGTGGTGGTAATTTACCTGATGTTATGTTCCTCTATTAATGTCATACCTTCCTCTTTATAAGGAAATAAACATTCGATTATTTATATTAAAAAATAGCATTTTTCTTTCAATATAAAAATAACACCTCTTATAGGAAAACCCTTTATTTAAATTTATAATTTCAATTTTTTTGCAAAATAATAAAAAGAGTTCAGTCTTGAATACGTAGGGTAGAATCATCTGCAAAATTTGCACATTTGTGTTATTAGATAAACCAGCAATTAGTTGTCGCAAACTTGAAATTCCCCGAACCCATGAATTCGCTATTCTTTGTTTTTTTTGTTTGCAATATTTGAACAAAACTTTTAGGTAGTATTTTTCAACTTGTCGGCGCATATATATTCCACTCAAGTATGTCATAAAAAATCTTTTGAAATATAAATAGTACGTATGTACATTAAAAATTTTATCATACGATTATTTATTTGTACGCTATTGAAATTCTTAAGCGCTTCACTCCGCCACACGCCATTTGCGGCTGCGCAGAACCACAAGCGCTACGCTGGGATGTGTTATATTCAAACGCTTCACATGTACACCACATTCTGTGTTATTTACATATGGTGCATATACACACATACATATGTAGGTACACTTATCTATGCTTACTGATATCATCCATCTTATAAGCGTAGTCAGGTGCTGTCGCTTAACAGATAATCAGTTTTATTAATAGCGAAAATTCTAGAGCATTAAATTTAGAAACCCATTAAAAATGGATGATTGAAGTTTACAAATGACAAATGCTGCACATTGTTTCACATTTCAACCCGGGAAGTAAACGGAAATAAACTTGCACTTGCCACGAGAGCCGTAAAATCAAATCCGAATTTTTCCAATAATAACACTTTCTAATCAAAAATCGTTTTGCCTACATGTCTGGCTCCAAAGTTATGCTAAATTCATTTACGAATAAAACTAAAATTGAATGGAAAAGGTTATTTCAAAATTCCTCCATACTCATGCTGTAATATTTTTAGCTCTTAGCATTCGTTTTGTCATAAATGAAATGAGTCGCAGCGATCAGCAATTATGTACTCATGCACTGCTCCACGGCCCCTAAGCAGCAGTTGTTGCAGCATAATGCAGCAAAAATCAACCGATAGACATGAATACGTAGTTAGGTAGAGGCTTCAACCATCGCGAAAGGTGTAGAATTTGGCTTAGCCGACTGGCCGACTGAAAAACACATCATTTATACTAATTGTAGGTGCAGACATATATACGTACGTGTATATGTAGATGTGTGCTAGGGATACAGTGTTAGTGAGCATTGGTAATCCCGAAAATTCAGAACAATAGTTCGGTGTGGCGTGAAGGTACTGAAATGAAATTGTTTTTTGTTCCATGAAAATCTAATGAAAATGCTATTGAATTTGTTTACTTGTAAATAAAAAGAATAAGTGGATTAATATATATTATTTCCAATTATAAAGCGTTTTATAATAAGCGCACTCGAACTTGGCTACATACAGGGGCCGTTTGTGTAAAGACTGGGTGAGTAGGTCTTGAAAATTAATATACGGGTCGCCCAAAACCAGTGATCACCCAAAAGTCCATCGAAACTGTTCGTAAATTTATCAAAAATGAATCGAAATCATCGTTGAAATTCGTGGAATCGGAGTTGAATATCTCCAAAACATCGATTTATCACATTTCAACTGATCATTTGGGCTTACGAAAGGTCTGTGAACGTTTCATTCCGCACAAATTAACTGAGGACCAAAAATTGCTCAGAATTAGGCATTCGAAAACCTCATTAAAGAGGCGAAAAAATACGAGAACTTCCTTTACAACATTGTAACTGATGATTAAACGTGGTGTTTCCAACATGAACCTGAAAATAAGCGCCAAAGTGCCTAGTGGAAGGTCCCAGATGAGCCACCACCCAAACAATCGCGTTTGGAGAAGTCAAAAATCAAGTCGATGCTCATTTGTTTTTACGATTCCAAGGGGATTGTCCACAAGGAGTTCATGCCAACGGACCAAAACGTCAATGCAATTTTCTGTCTTGGCGTTTTGAAGCGTATGTTGCATCGCATTCAACGAATTCGCCCTGAATATCACGAAGGAGAAAGCTGGCGCTTATAATGCACCATCTCATCGATCTACTCTTGTGACAGATTTTTTGACTAGAAATCGCATTTTAACCATCAATCACTCACCGTATTCTCCTGATATGGGTCCCTGTAACTTATATTCGAAAAATTGCATTTGGTCATGAAAGAAAAACGTTTTGCGTCCGTAGAGACCATCCAAAAGTCTTGTACCGACATCCTGAAGGACATTCCGGTCAATGATCTGAAACACTCTTTAAAAACGTTTTTAGAACGCCAAAACAGTGTATCGAGGCCAGAATAAATAATTAACTCAGTCTTGTTTATTTTGTATTTCACATTGTATATTAAGTATTGTCGGTGTCGGTTCTGGATAAGTAGAAGCTTAACCTGCAACAATATCACGGCCGTAATTTAGCCAAAGTAACGCACGACGCACTAGGCAGCTGAAGCTCTTCGTCTACGGTGGGTGGAGGATCGACACCTATAAGGGAATTCGGGAGTCGGGCTTTTAGGAAGGTGATAAGAGACTCTCGATGAATATAGTTTAATGACTGCCTGTAAATTGTCTGATGCAGTGATTGTAGTTGCATTCGATCCTAAATCTCGTCAGTATAATCGAAGATGGCTCCTGACTCACCTGGGAGGTGACTCAGCCTCTAGCTGTCTGCAGGAGGATACCTGCGGTAGCACCTAATGATTTTGTTTTGTTCTAAGAGGTACGCCAATTAATGAACCCATCACGTGTTGACTGAAGTGATAATGCTACTTGTACCACGCAGTTAGTAGGTGGAGAGGGGTATACCTACAATCTCCATACCAAGAGGGAGGTGAGTGGTAGTGCCATCTCTCGCTTATTTGCCTGTCTTATGATTTCTTGGAATGCCACTATGCTCTGGCACCCAATTCAAGTGGATGCACAAATATTCCACCATCTCGTTAAGAGACAGCCCACCAATAGATTTAATCGCTGCTTGGCAATCTGAGGGAATATAGACTTATTTTTTTGCCCAACCAGACAGCGATCTCATTGACGGCTAGGATTTCAGCCTGATGTACGCTACAGTGATTAGGAAGATAAGCCGAAACGCTTGCTTTTGGCTATCTATTAAAGTATGCTTCATTGTAAACATTAGTTAACAGGCTTGGTTGGACGTCTTGATGTTGTTTTACAAATGAAGGGACCTAGAGTTTCAATCCGACTCCGAACGGCAGATATTTTTATAAGAAGCTTTTTCATGGCAGAAATACACTCGGAAGTGTACCATTGCCTGTCGAGGAACCGCTACTAGAAAAAAACGTTTTCTTCATTTTAGTGTTTGAATGGTAGTCACGTACCAACCCATTCGGCGGCCGTCAATTTCCAATTCACACTTACCCTCAGTATTTATACAATAAAAAGAAATTGTGATATCTGCTCGGATTTGCGATTTACCAAATATCTAAGCATTCAGTAATTTTTTAAACTTAAATTTGATGATCAAAAACTACAAGCCTTCACTTTGTGGCAAGCGCTATGGTTTTCCTCAAATTATATGGCGATTTTCACAAAGTATTACATATCTACAAAAATTCACCAAATTCCAACATTTGAACAATGAACCGAACAATCGAATACTAACAACGAAATTCGAATAGTCTTCCATTTGCCTTCTTTAGTTCAGCTGTTAAAGGAGCGCGGAGCAAACGACGCATGGACACTTGACATCGATCACAATTATTGCAACACCCAACCGCAGTGGTAATAGTATAAATTTGCAACAAAGTAGTCGACTTATATGTACATAAATACACGCAAATTTATGTAGTGCTAACTAATACCCTTCACCTCTATTTTTTAATGTTATTTTTAATCTTTTAGAGTTAAGCTCAAACACTGTAGAATAACTTATGGCTGTGTGTTTGATTAATAATAACTAAATATATGTACATATCGCTCATTTACTTAAATAGTGTCATAATCAAATAAAAAATTATTTTAGATAAGTGTGCGGAAATGACCACAAGGTCTTCTTTTCTGTTGAGCAAAAAATTCATAGTGATATCTAGTAACAGTATTTTATGAGATGAAAATATATAAGTACATATTAACTTCTACTTAGAGAGGCATATTTAGCACATTAAAAACTTTGAAGCCGCTTTTCTAAATATTTTGCTTTTTCAAGTTGTGACACTTTAGCAGTATTTATTTTTTATTTTTTTTTATAATTTTATTTTATTATATTACACATTTCTGTTTTATTCGACAACTGTCCATGTGAGCAAAAAATTTAGTCCCCAAGCTTGTACTTATATATTATCCCTATGCCTTAATACTTCTAAAGGTCATGGCATATCTGCTAGAATTTTTGGTATATATGGCAAAAGCATGCTCTCTCCCTTAAATTTTCTGACTTCCGTTATGAGCGCATACATCCTTCTTTGTGGGTTGTTTGACCAAGCTCCTGCTTCTTCCCGAAATTGTGGTGTGCGTGTCCTGACGTTGTGTACTTTGAACGGCAGATAGTTTTGTTTTATGGAATAACCCCCATACATGTTGGCTCTGTTTTTTGCCAAACCCAATAGTAGTAGTAGTAGTAGCATATATTTATTTTTCAGACATTCAAAAAACTTTTTCAATTGACTTTGTTTATAATATAAATAAATAAACTCTTACCTATCAAATAATTTCTATGGCTCAAATTTAAAATTTTTATCCAATTTTTTCAATCCAATCGTTTTTTCTATGATTTAATTATTAAAGGTTTGCTCACTAGTGACATTCGTTTTTTGACACTCCCTTACAAACGGTCGTATTTAAGAAGGTGGAAAGTGGAAAATATTAAATCCTTTTTGGTAAAAATGGTATCAAAAAAGTATTTTCTTACTTAAATGGAAAGAAGCTGCGAACGGTTTAAAAAAATTAATTTTAATTTATATTTGAAAGTAATTAATTATTATTTCACTTAATCCAAGATTTTATTTTGTCTATTAATTTTTAAATTTAAAACCGATCGCGAAATGCGAAGTTTTGCCAATATGAAACTTTTTTGTTAAAAATAAATGCATATTTGGCACGTACAATTATGTTAGGTGTTTGGCTGAGATCCTCCTCTTATTTGTAGCGCGCGTCTTGATGTTATTTCATAAATGGAAAGACCTACAGTTTTATGTGGAACTTTTTCATGCTGGTACTGTGCTTTGCTAAGCCTCCTCTGGACACTTCATCCATCCATGGGAAGGTGGGCTCATTGGAAACAAGTTCCGTCAATCCCAACTTTTTTATAATGAGGTCTGAAATGTTATCGATCGCGTTGGGACTATCCAATTATTCTCCCTACAGTAACTCTTTGGAAAATGATAGCTCTTTGCAAAACTTGAATGCCGTCTAAACCACCACATCATAAGAAATAAAGCTTTATAAATTCTCCACTCATCGTTCTCGGATTGCCTCAATTACTCTATCATGTCCTGACTTAAGCGGTTTGTATTTCATGTTATACTACCATAGACCTGAACATACCGATGAAAACTCTTTAGCGAGTTGTTGTTGAAATGTTTTTTCTACAAATTTTACTTTTCCTCCACTTTTACTCAAAATTTCTAGAGCTGGCAAACCAGTGTGTTGTTAAGGGAGCCGATTTGTCAAGAAAGAACGAGAAAACTGGATACTGAGCCGCTCCATTTAATGCGCTTATGATTTCTTTTTCTGTGAATTCTGATTTTTCTAAATAAATATTTTAAGACTCAACGAGTACAGGACATATTCCAATAAAATGCTTCACATTTTCTTCTTCGTTAAGATTGCAGAGGCTGCACATTTTAGACACGCTTCCGAATTTATTGGCATTTAGCATAAGCAGGCCTTTGAAAATCATTGAGATATCTCCAATCCGCATTCCTTATTTTAAGTGCTTATACTTGTAGGTTGAACTCTTTGTTTGGTCTAAGTATTGCAAGTGCCTTTTCGCTATGTTCTCTGGTGTGTTTGTCCTTTAGTTCTAACAGTGATTGTATGCAAAATAGCCAAAGTATGCCAAGCCCCATACAATTGTAGAAGAAGATACGCTTCTATTTGAAGCAAAATATTTCTGCTAACACGAAATGAAGCAAATAGATGAATAATAGCGCCTCTAAATAGGCATTTTTTTATAAAATATTTTTCTCATGTAGCTTTTTTATTTTTTTCCTGAAATGAGGGCACTTACAGTTTTATAAAGATAAACTTTTAAAATAATAGGTGTACAATAAAAGTTACCACCGTTTTTCAACTATTGTCCATTATTAGCCACTAATCTTACCCGTCTTTGTAATAACTTCTATTTACCACGTCGGAAGAGTTCGAATTTGAGTTGAAGCTAACCGCGAATGGACCCTAATTATTCATATCTTCATATGACGTAAAGTGCTACACCGACAGATTATAAGGTTATGGCTGGTGAATATGGTGAGTGAGGTAGGACTTTCCAACTCTGTGTTTCTACATAAATTTCGAGAGGCGCCGCAACATGTGGATGAGTCTCCTCATATAAAAGAATAATTCATTTTAAAATAATTTAGTCGTGTCTGGAATAGCAATGAGCACTGTTTTTTCGCAGGCTCGATTTAATTTCATCAATTGTGTTGATTAGAAAAAAATTAAAGAAGGAAATAAGTAGTACCCGAAACTGATGTTTATTTGACAAAAACTCTAACATATTGCAAAAAAAAAAACAAATAGCAAAATCGGATGAAGAATCTCTAATAATTCAAGATACTATTGGCACAAAATAAATCACCCTATCGGAAGATTTATAAATTTTGCAAATGGCATCGTACATCAATCATATTTGACAATTGTGAGATATACAAATGCAGTCTACAAGCAGCAAACTAGCAATGGAGCACGTAAACGTCAAAATAAAGATTTCCATTAGTCAAAATAATTTTTTATTTGTTTATTTAGTAAAAGAGTTATTCAAAACTAAATTGTATCAGACCCAAGCGCTATCTATAAGCTGATCTGAACAAATTGAACCTTCGCGGGCATGCAACCAATAACACGGCAATAGGCAATCGGCATTTCAGTGCCATCGGACGAACGGTATATGGTATGATTGCATGCAGGGCAAAAAGACCAACAAACTTTTTTCTCCGCAACTTTGGCTTTAGCTTATGGTACTTTGCGCTGCTGTAGTCGGCCAGCAGAATGCTTTTTGTGTGACTGCTTTAATCACCCAAAACGTAGCGCTGCATATTCAGCAGACTGGGATGACAAGTGGTTGGAGCTAAAAAAGTGTTGTAGCAGTTCAGGCGTTTGCACGTGGGCCATGATGAATTGCGCTTTTTCGCTTTGCACCACTCACATTACAGCGCGCCTTTGTGTAAATTTGGTTGGGCTAAATTAACGAAAAACAAAAATTGCAAGTTGGCACTTTTAGCAGTGAACCGCTGCTACTGCTGCTGCTTTTGCTATTGCTGTTGTCAACGCTGTTGTTGTTACTTATATTGTTGTTTTTCGCGCTGGTACGGCCACTGGGTGACGAATGAACTATACAGAGAACCGAATTTTGTTTTGATCTGCAATTTTTGCAAACATTGCATTTATTATGGCAAAAATGAAATATACTCGTGCGTATAATTTTTGATTATCGTTAAGGTTTTTTGAGTAATTTTTAATTTCACGCTAAACAAATATTGATTGTGCTTGACTTCATTGAATGTGTGTTTGTGCGTAGTTTTCTATATTAAAATGACTTTTTTTTCTTTGAACGAAAAAGGTTTTACATGCGGATATATGTATGTATGTACATACATATGCACATCTTATATGTATTATTGTCTATTTTCGATTTTTCAGATTTTATAATCGTATTTTATCTTCTTCAACTTTCGGTTGCGTTTGTGTGACATTGTCCCAGTTTACAGTTTCAACATATTGAGAAGTATCGCCTTTTTTATTTCTGCTGATTTTTTTCTGTTCTTCGACCTTTTATGTCGCTTTTGTTTTCCATATTCATAAATGTTTAGTAAATTATGTTTGTCTGCTTAATTTGAGTCCGCGGTGAGTTAACTTTTTCACGGTGCGTATTTGCATACGAGACGATAGCGGCCAAGCGGACTATTGGAGCCAGCTTTTGATCTTCTTGTGAGCATTTTTTTATTATTATTTGAGCAATATGTTTTTTTGGGGGATAAAAACATTTGAAATATACTACGTTAGCTAATAGTGTGCGACTGCTCTTAAATGCGTGCGATCAGTCTTCACGTGGTTTTGAAGAGGAAAGAAGTGCGGATTATGCAACTTTAAAAGTTCTTTCTTTAATTCGATATTCGTTTCAACTAACTAATATTTATTAAGTAATGTGAATATACAAAATCTTGTTTAGGCTTAGGTATGTACAGCGCATATCTAAAGTGGTAATGCAATGGTGATAAAAAATATTTAAAATAAGTGAGCAATTGAATGCACAAGCACCAAGAAAAAATTTCATTTGAAAACAAGGTGAGTCTGAATCGAATTTATTTACCCGCGCACATTTTAATAAAATTTCATTTGGGCTGGCTGTTAGTTTTTGGCATCAAACAAACGCATAGACAATGAGAGATATAACTTGTGACAACCGACGAACGGTTTATGTCTTATCTAAATGAGGCGGGAAACCATACGTGTACTATAAAACAAAAAGGGCGCGGCACTGTATATTTCTCAAAATTTTACTTGCGTCATATTTTTGTTTTAGCTGATGTTTTTCATCAAATTTGAGTAATTTTGGTTTATTTATAAGAGATATGCAAGGCGGGTTGGTACGTGACTACTATTCGGAAGTGCGTAGGTTCGAATCTCTATGCATGAAACACCAAAATGATAGAACTTTTTTTTAATAGCGGTCACTCCTCGGCAGGCCGTTGCAATCTGTATGAAAATGCTTTTCATAAAGAACTATTCACCGCTCGGAGTAGGCTTGAAACTGCAGGTCCCTCCATTTGTGGAATAACATCAAAATGCACGCCACAAATGAGAGGAGGAATTCGGCCAAACACCCAAAACGGGTGCAAGCGCCAATTATATATATATACATATACAGAAGGTGGCGCAAAATTAATCATCCAATTTTCTTTTTCAATAACTTTTTTTTACTAATTAAAAAAATGATTTTGAGTGATGGAAGTCTTTATTTTGAGTTTACGCCATCCATTGCTTGTGTTTTTTTCTTTTTGTGAAGGAGGCTTAAATCAAAATGCCAAAAATATCTCAAAAGTGCCATAACACAAATGACACTAGTACTTCAACAATCCTCCCACCTCAGCTAAATTCTATCCTGGGAACACAAAAGTATAGCATCTGGGTAGAGCCGCGTTCATGCCCGAAGACACAACAGGTACACGCGTCCAGGTACCTGGAGGCATCCTGCAGGCATATGAAGGCTATACGCTGTCGGTAGTCCCATTTACTCCCACTGTGTTTATAGGTGGCTCGAAACTAAAGGAGGCATCGGAAAAGTTGCAATAATGTTATATTAACCCACTACCGCCTTGTTTTCTGTGCGATATTGTAGTGAGTGTTTTACTCAAAAGTCTGTGGTTGTCGTCGGTTCGTTGGAAATCGTCCACCTTCACTGCTGCAGCTGTTGTAACTGTTGCTGCACCGCTTTGAGTTGCCGATCAATATGGCGGAGTCGGGCCATGATTTTAGCTACGAACATTTTGGCTGCCGTTTACTTACTGCTGGTTGCGTACATATCTCTTGGGAGGTTGCTGGCCCAGGGCTTGTTCGAGAATAGCTCGTTCCTCTCTGATGCATTTGCAATAAAAAATCACGTGCTCTGCGCTTTCGTCAGTATTCGTCAGAAAGGCCTGTCTGCCAGCTTAAAACGGTGCAGGTTTTTCCGAAATTAGTCACACCCGCTGAGCAACTGTGAAAGTGATAGTCGGTGTCTCCGTGTTTTCTTCCTAACTACTCATCAATGAGTTTGTAGGTCTAATGCCCGCTTTGTGCCTGATCCCACCGCTACTGCTACCAGCCCATTATAATACTGTTTATTTGAGAAAGGGTTCAAAATGCCTTCGCACTTAAAGCGACTGTTGCCGACTGCGTCGAGTGGTGTGACCTCTCCTTCTGGGAAGACACCCTTCCCGTGACTTCTTTCTGCATCACTTCGGGAGGGCTCAGAACGGCATCCATAAAGGACCAATTCTATTCACCCACGTCTGGGTCCACCGTACTTGAAGCCAGCTTTCATGCTATAGGCTCGTCTTCTTGTATCTCTATCAGTGCGGCTTCGCGTTGACTGTAGTACGTTCTCGATACATCTCTTTACTGTGTTCCTTAACTGTCCTCGCATTCGAGCAATTTGCTGAATATGTTGCTCGGCATGATGCCGCCAATCTGCTTCCTCAGAGCATCTCTTTCCGTGAACCATCCGTCACAACTAGAAAACGTGTGTTCAGCGTCATCGCTCGGCGCCTCGCAGTACATGCACTTGGGATCGTTTACATTACCCGTGCGGTATAGGTATCTTCGGAAGTATCCGTAGTAATTTACTTCGTGGTAGTAGTTCCTTTTGGACCCATTGACCTTTGATGGAATGAGTTTCGCCGTCCGTCTGCCGATCATTTCCGAGCCATGAGGTTGACGGATATCACCCGCTGATCGCAAAGACTCCAGCGCCAGAGACAGTGCGGTAGGCTGAGGCAACTATTGTTCCTTGCACATCCTCCAGTGCTTTACGCTTGGCTTCGCAGTTTAGCACAACTCCCTCACTTCGCTGCCGTACATGAGAATTGAGTTTGTGGCCTTCTTTTGATCTGTGTTGTTTCAAAATTAGAATACCCTTGAGCACAAGTGCGCTTGGCTATATTTAATGCCAATATTTCAAAAATGCGCCAAATCAGCAACATACCATAATAAAAAAATAAAAATATATATTAATAACATTTAATTTTGAATTACATTTTTTTGTTTTCTTTTCATTTCACTCAAATGTTGATGCTTTGCATGAAACAAAACTTGATTTTTGACGACTTTGCAATATTTCTACTCAGCAACAACATTTCGTATGAAGATTACATTACACTTACATTTTTTATACACGAAGAAAAATTAAAGATTGAAAAATATTGAGTTTTGAAACTTATTCTTTCTCGCGAGGCATGCTATTGAATAGTGGCTCGATTTAAATAAAACAGCAAATCTGAAAGTGTAGTTAAGCATATAATTTATCCGTGGCAATGTAGCCTTAAGCCATCACCTCTGGTACAAGTGAATGCTGGTCGCAGTGGTCGGAGTACCAGAGATGCTACTAAACAAGTGAGCCCCAGCAATGTAATTACAAGAAGCTTAACACCTTCGCTGCAATGCTGCAAACATTTTTCAAGTCGGCCGATTTTATAAATTGGCATTGAAGTTCTTAAAGTTTTATAATTTTCTTCTTTACGTTTTTCTGCTAAGGATCGCTAAGCTGCTGCATATATCTTTCAATTTACTGACATCTGGTTGAAAATTACTAAGTAAAATTTATTTTTATACATATAAGTACATACAAGGTGGCGCAAAATTAATCATGATATTTTGCTTTTGCATAACTTTTTTACTAAATAAAAAAAAACGTAATAATTTAAGTATTGTTTTTGTAGAAAATTTTTAATTTATTGTACAAGTAATTAAAAAAAAATATAATTAATAATAATTTTCACTAAATAAAAAAAATTATTTTGTGACACTTGGAATATAGAAATCAGAAGCAACAGCATACATCGAAGTTTTTAAAGTTTTTTGTTTCTGCCGGAATTTTTTTTCTTTTCGTTTTTCTGCTCAGGATCGCTGAGCTTCTGCTCATATCTTTGATTTTATTGACATCCGGTTGAAAATTAATTTTACAAAAAAAAAATCGGAATATTATACATTCATCCAATGTGGCGCAAAATGAATCATCCAATTTTGTTTTTGAATAACTTAAAAAAAAAAAAATTTATTAAACAGTCGAAGGCCTCTGTCGTCAGTGCTGCGAGCCGTTTGGTGGAATATTTTTGTAGAATATTTATTTTATTATACAAATAATAAAAAAAAATAATAATTTTTACTAAATAAAAAAATTATTTTGCGCCACCTTGTATATAGAAATCCAGAAGCAGCAGTAGATATTCTCTAAAAATGTATGACCGTTGAGCTGGTCATTCTTGAAATAGTTAGTCTGGTTGGGGGGTTCCTTTGGCCACTTCTTATAGTGAATACTCGTAGAATAAAAAACTCATCTGATAGCTGTCAAACTTTTTAATACACAAATCGAGTTGGGATTTCCAATTAGAGAATAACTATACGCGTATTTATATGTAGCCGCGACTGTAATTTGTTGGGGCCAGTGTGATTATACATAATTTGTAATTAAATATTCAGCAATTCAAGATTTCCACAATAACCCTCGGTGAAGCACACAAGAAAAATAGTTTCAAGTCACATCTGTTTATATGATAAACGTGAACAATTTAATATATGCATACATATGTACATACACACACACACATTTGCCATCATTCCATCAGACCAATTAATCCTATATTGAGATTATTTTAATTTTAAGTATCAACACTTAATTATATAATAACTTGACACGTGTTTCGCGTTATCTCTCTATCAACCCTTTAATCAGTTGTTTGCTGCTTATACAGCAATTACATTTAAAAAGCATACTTTTATTAGATAGTTAATACATACAAACATGTAAAAATTTATCCAAAAGACTTGCCAAAGGGAAGAGACTCGACGGGAAGCAAATTCTAAAGTAACTGTAAATTAACTGAATAGCGATTTCAAATGAAAAGTGTATATTTACTTTTGTAATTGACTGTATTTACCTAATAAAGTTCTAAGTACGCTAACTGTGAATATATATTTCACAATCAAATATTTACTTATGAATTTACACAAATTACACTTTCCATTTAGTTATTTTTCACATCAAATAAACATATTAGAGCTATTTACACTAACAAATACTGGTTACTCAACAAGAACAAACACTGATATACATATAATTATGCAAGAGGATATCTTCAGGATCAACTTTGCCGAAGGCAGTACTAGGCCAACGGGTCTGAATGTTTTTCTTAATTTTGGGTGAAAGTGCGAATAGTTTATGAAAAATATTATATTAGGTACATATCAGAAGTTTTGTTAGCTGCATGATATTGATAACTATGGTGCGACAGCTAAGAATGATAAATTGTGTTGACATTTCTGTTCGGTAAGGTTTGACAAGTAATCATGAATTGTTTAACGCCAAAACAACGATTGCAAATTGTGGATATTTACTTTGAAAACAAAAAGAAATCTGTTCGCGATGTTCATAGTGCACTGGCGGTATCATCGCTCTTATATCTTTCGAGCGCTATCGAGCCATGTTGACAGATTGTTTGTTTCCAAAAATTTATCAGCTAAACATCGACAACATTTGGTTCCAATAAGACAGCACAACTTGCAACATAGCAATCGATTTATTGCAACATTCAAGCCACCTTTGACGCCATACCTCCAGATTTGTTAAAAAAAGTAGTCAAAAATTGAACTTATCGAATGAACCATGTAACTCATAGCCGCGGCGGACATACATATGTATGTCGGATATCATATTGAAAAAATAAATACCATGAAATTATCTACCAGATTACAATAAAAAAAATTAGCTAAAAAAATATTTCTGTTTTTTAATATGAATTAAGTTCTCAAACTCTTAAAAATACAACCGATATAAAACGACTTCAAATATAATTTTTGTCCTCAGACTAGAGTAAAATTTCACAAGACATTTTTTGTGGTACATTTAAATCTTCTACTTCCTCCCCAAATAGGCATTTTTTAGCATTTCTTCAAACACTTAAAATGAAAGTATCTTAAAAAGGGCAGTCAAAAAGACAGTCAAATTATTCCAAAGAAACTTAAACAAAGACATTTTTTTGTGGGTGACCGAATACGAAAAACTCATATGTAATATTTTTCATAAACTATTGGCAGTTTCACCCAAAATTACAAACGAAAAAAATCCTAGTCCGGATTTTACTGCTGTTGTTGTGGTAGCAGTTCACTAGACCCTGACAGTGCGGTGTAGTCACTGATCGTCATCGTCTAACTCATTGAACGGTAGGCCCGCGAAACGTGCTGTTGCGACAGGTTTCGTCCAGAGGGAGAGGGGTGTTAGGTGAGTGAGTTTGATAAGGCATAGTGGATTAGGTAGTTAGTATCGTGCGTAGTACCTTCACATGCCGTAACTGAACCAAAATTTGCGGGTCTCACGAGACAGCTGAAGAAACTCGTCTGCAATGGGTGGTGGCTGGACTCTGATGGCGACATTCGGGGTTCTAGAGCTTAGGAAGGTGGTGAGAGTCTCCCGATGAATGTCGATCAATGTCTGTCTTCACACTGCCCGTTCCAGTAATTGCAGTCGTATTTGATCTTGGATCTCACCGGAGGGCGTAATCGAAGGGATGCCTTCTCAATCAGGCGAGGGAGGTGGCTCAGGCTCTAGTAAGTCCCTGCAGGGGTAATTTCTGCGGCAATACAGAAGGCTGCCCTAATGAAAGTATTTTGTCAGGTCTTAAACGTTGTCTACTGCGAATGACTAGTACCAGACGAGTGCATCATAATTTAGAACCTACTAACCAATTGCCTAAAATGTCGACAGCAAGATTTCTTTGGCTTTGCCCCAAATGCTGACGGCTAGTGATTTGAGAACCTTGTTGCGGTTTTGAATCTTAGTGGCAATTGCAGTTCTATGCGCCGAGAAAAAGAGCAAACTGCTGGAGTTTTTAACGGTCGATATTGGTGTGTCATCGACTTTCAGCTTCAGCAAAGGTTATGCTGGAGACATGCTCTTTCATAATTACTAACGTTTGCATTTTATTAGCGTAACAGTTTTGTTAAATTTGTTGAATTGTGTTATTACAATAACTTACGCCTTTTTCATTTATACTTTCAGATATTTCCGCGAGTTGCCTTATCAAAATTCCTTTCATCCAAACTAGCGAAATAATTACAAAATTTTCAAAATGTCTGCTGTGCGAATGAATGACACAAATACAATTGTCGATCGTATGGTGAACTTCCTGGTGGAACATGAGGATATGCGCACAAAGAGTTGGTTCCTCTCAAATGCACCTGGACCACTTTTCATGATATTGGCTGGCTATTTGTACTTCTGTTTGTATGCGGGTCCACGATACATGCGCGACCGCAAGCCATTTGAGCTGAAGAATACGCTGCTGGTGTACAACGCAGTGCAAGTGCTTTTAAGTTGGGTGCTCTTCTATGAGGTGTGTGGCTGATGAATGGAGGCATTTAATTGAAATATATAATAATTAATTTTCTTTCTTTTGCAGGGTTACAAGGGCGGCTGGGGTGGCCATTACAATTTCCGATGCCAACCGGTGACCTACGCCACAGATCCGATATCCATGCGGGTAAGCAAAATTTACATAGGTAACCTGGTACCACGCTGGAAATTTTATTAATGTAAACTTTGTCTATTGTAACCGTTATTTAAATATGTTAAGGGAATATAAAGAGAAAAATTGAAAATAGATTACTAGCTTAAAATATTTTTAGCTGTTTTGTTGGTCGATCTCGCTGTCCAGGAATGAGTGTACAGCGAACCATTTCGAGCCGCGGAGATATATTTCAGAGTAGTTTAAGTCAGTTTTTTGCGCCTTGTAATATTAAAGGGGCATTATCAATTTTTAAAATATTTAGTTGAACTTTAGTGTGATTTTGAAGTAGTAAGAGACTTCGTTTATCTAGGAAGCAGCATTAACATCGATAACAATGTCAGATTTCTCTTGCGCACAAGTGATACTTTGGACTAAGTAGGCAATTGAGCAGTAAAATCCTCTCTCGACGAACGAACCTAACACTACATAAGTCTCTCATCATGCCCGACCTATTGTATGCCACAAAAGTTTGGATAATGGCAAGATCCCATGAGGTGGTCCTTGGAGGGTTCGAGAGAAAGATTTTTGACCTAAACACGTTGATGACGACGAATATCGCAGACGATGAAACATGAGCTGTGTAAAATAGTCATAGTCGAAGCGAATAAAGACCCAGCGGCTTCAACCACTCCAGCTCTGGAAGTATACGATGCAATAACTGCTAGTGGAAAGAAGGCAGAGAAAGTGGAAGGTCTTCTGTGCATTAAAAAGATCCGGTGGAGAAGGATTTGGTTTAACTGGTTGTGTACAACTATTGGTGTGCATTTTTAAACTCCGTCATAATCGCTTAAAAGGTTATCGCGTCAATTAAGAAGTATGAGTGAGGCGAATTCATGTAAGACGATGTTACTAGAATAGCTGATTTACTTTTGCTCTCTTGTTTGAATGTCAAAGTGATGTTAATGTCAAAGCACCGAATAGCAATAAATTCCATTTAATTTTTGTACTAATCCCACCACCTTCTATGAATTCCCCTTGTGTGTTGCTCTACAAATAGAGGGGTCTACAGTTCTATGCTACCGACGATCGGCAGTTGATTTTTATGAAACGCGTTTTTTCTGACCAAAATACACCGTGGCTGGCCAAGTGGCGGTCGCTATTAGACAAAATTACTCCATCATTTGATATTTGATCCTCACATTGTGTTTCATAGAATGTTGAATGGCAATTCCCCACAATTTTTTTTCGGAATTACGGTTAAATTCTAGCTACGAAATTTAATAAAATTAAACAAATTAACAAAATTTAGCAAAAAAATGGCTTATGTAAAAATATCTTATAAAAAAATAGATTGCCAATAAGACAAAATTTATCAATATACTTTTGCGATTTACTGTTGTCTTAAAAACACAATTTCCAGCTAGGTATTGGTAGTAAAAATATATGTCTATGTATGCATGCGTGTCTTTAATTCTTCCACAGATGGCGCGTGCTGTTTGGTTGTACTACATCGCCAAACTCACTGAACTACTGGATACAGTATTCTTTGTCCTGCGTAAAAAGCAACGACAGATCTCCTTCCTGCATTTGTAAGTCCCTTCTATCATATAAAAAAAGCAAATATTTATTTATTTATTAACATAATATACATTGTATTTATAAATATGCTTCAATGCTTTCAGGTACCATCACACTTTGATGCCCGTTTGCGCCTTCGTTGGAGTTAAATATTTCGCCGGTTAGTTTAGCTTTCTAACTTAGTTCTGTTCTACATAGTTCAAGTGTTTTTTCTTTTCGTTTCACATGTTTTTTGTTTACTTCCATACGCTACAATTTTCAAGTCAATCCCTTTGTCTTACATCGAGAAATGTGAGAAAAAATACAAAAAAGTAGATATAAACACAGACTTGAACCGTGTAAAAGCAGATTTGAACTTTTACATCTACAACAGATGCACTTTTTGTTAATTAAAATTCCTTCCTACCTCCTTCTTACAACAGGTGGACACGGCACGCTACTCGGCTTTATCAACTCCTTCATTCACATCATCATGTACGCCTATTACCTGCTCTCTGCCATGGGCCCCAAGGTGCAGAAGTATCTGTGGTGGAAGAAGTACATTACCATTCTGCAAATTGTAAGTTATTCTCGCACTCAATGAAATGAATCGATCGATTAAATTTTCTTGTATACTTACAGATTCAATTCCTCATCATATTCGTGCACACTCTCCAAATTCAATTCCAGCCAACTTGCGATTTCCCGAAACCAATCGCCGCTTTGCTAACCTTCAACGCCGGTCTTTTTACTTACATGTTCAGCTCCTTCTACATCAAGAACTACAAAAAGGAGGCTGCAGCCAAGGAGGCCAACGCTGCCATTAAAAAGGATTGAAATAAACTTATTTCATCTACTTTTCATCACATTTCTTCACTGTTTGGCACGTTTCCGTGTGCTGATTTTTCATACCGAATACTCAGTGCAATCGAGCAGAGCCATACGAAAGTGGATCCTCATGATTATGATTTGAGTTTGAGTTCTTCAATTGCGCTTAAATTGTATTGCTTGTCAATTGGCAAAAGGCAATTGGAGAAAGGATCCTCCGTACATGGTTTTGGTTATGTAATTCGTGTGGAAATTAATTTTAGTAATTTTTTAAAAGGGTAGTTAGTGAACGTAATAGCCGCCAATAGGTTTGTAGATATTTGTACGCTTGTACAATACATATTTAGTTAAGAATTACTTAGATTTAATTATAGCCATAAGTATGAAATCCAATTTCAATTACTTCTTGTAATTGCTTAGGTAATTTGAAAAAGAATTATTGTAGGCAAGTACAAAAATGTGTAATTTATGAATCGATCGTTGCGCTTTTTTGCCAAGAAGCCCATTCAACTTAATCCGAGTCCGAAAGTCGATTTTTAAAATCAAACGATTTGAAAAGTGCAATTGAACCAAATATTATGTTTTAGTTTGAATATTAAATATTTAATGATTATATATTGATTTCTATGTGTTCCCAACACACACACACATATACACCTTATACATACACCCAAATGTACACACATATTTACATATGTATATGTTAATTATGTATGTTAGTTCAACGCAAAAACCTCTTTTGTTTCCAAACCAAAATAAATAGAAATGTTAAATAAGAGCAATCATGAGGGAATCCCGATTTATAACTTAGTTATATTTATTGGACATTTTCAATTTATTATGGTTTGCAAGTAAAAGATAATAATTTTAAATTTATAGGCATTAAATAAAATTCTTTTTGGAATGTTTCACTATGGATTATAAAAATGAGTGTACAAAAGAAAAATTTGCATAAGTGCGTAGCTTTTTTAGTACATTATTTAGGTGCCCATTAAATTTTTTACCCTGTTGTACATACAAGGATATTCAAAACGAATAAATGTTTTTAGACATAATTAGTGCAAATTTTATTTAAGGTTCTTTCAAAGGTGACACCAGATGTCAGTAATGTATAATTCCTAGAAGGTTATACGAGTGTGTGACATTTGTCAAGCAGACAACAACGCGTTAAAATTATTGAAACTTATTATGAAAATGGTCGATCTTTAAGAACAACATATCGCAATATTCGTTATGTTTTTGCTGCAAATAATCGTCCGAATGAGTCGACACTTTAAAGGTTGGTGAACAAATTTCATGAAACTGGTTCTGTTGAGGAAAATTGTTACAAATTATCAATTTTTGGTGTTCATGCAGCCTTGGGAAAGGATGAAGGCACAATGACATTTCATTTTGAGGGGAAGTTGTAAGTTTTACTGCATATATTTTTAATTGTAAGTATTTGCAAGTGAGAAAAACAGTTGATCGCAAATTACAAATAAACACGAATTAAAATTTTGCGAATTGAGTCAAAGCTCTGAAAATAAATAAAAATATGATTAAAATGGAAAATGTAAGTGAATATATTTAAGAACTAAGATACCAAACTTTAATCCCCCAAAATTAAACGGCGTTAGTCTTATGCAAACCCAACAGGCAAAATACTTAGGTGTTATCTTAGATCCCAAACTCAGCTGGAGGTTCAACGTAGAGTACAGGGTAAAAAAAGCGAATATAGCACTTTACACGTATAAGATAATATTGAGTAAAAAATGGGGTCTCCAACCAAAACTATCCAATTGGTCCTACACAGCCATTGTAAGGTCAATACTAATATATGAGGCACTAGTCTGTTGGCCCGCAATAGAAAAGAAATACAACCAAACCAAGCTGAAAAAGATACAAAGAACGGCGTATATCTTAACCATAGGAGCGCTTAGCTCCAGTCCTACTGAAGCGCTCAATGTACTAACTCATTTATTACCATTAGATTTTCATAGAAAACAATCGCTACTTGCAGCGCGGTGAGACTCAGAGACATAGGAAGGTGGACAACAAGCTCGTACGGTCATAGTAAGACCCTCCTGCAGGGACCCTCCCTGCTCAAAAACAGATCAGACTACACAGTTCCCGACCGCCTTTCAGAAAGGCTTTACGGTACGTTTTCCACCGAGAGCCGAATGGAGCAAACGGAAGGTGATTGGAAGATACGATATCGAAATCTATACCGACGGTTCTAAGAAGAACTGTGGTGTGGGAGCTGGCTTCCATTCAGAGCCGCTCAAGCCATTTCAGTCAATTCGACTTCCTGACTATGCTAGCGTGTTCCAGACAGAACTACCAGCGATCAGAGAAGCATGCAAATCACTAAAACTCTACAAGGAAGTTGGTGCAAGAGTAGCTATATTTTCAGACAGTCAAGCGGTTATCAAGGCCTTAGACTCCAACTCCATTTCATCCAAACTAGTCTTACAGTGTAGAGAGGAAATATAATTGCTTAGTCATTGGCTTGACATTACTCTGATATGGGGTCCCGGTCATAGGCACATAAGGGGTAAAGAGATAGCGGATGAGCTAGCAAGAAAAGGTTCGACTCTAGACTTGCCATGTACTCCACACAATAAAAGTATCCATTGCTTCACCTTATCATGCTTTAGCCGAAAGAAGTTGGAACCAATTAATTATATTACATGTACTACAACAAAAAACACATAGCCGTCGAACAAAACCCAAATGACGAATTACCTTTAGGATGCTCTCAAGCATCACTGCAACCCTTACTGGTCATTGGAAGGTAGGGGATCATGCAATTAGACTCAACCTCCCCTTCAACCTCATCTGCAGAAGCTGTCAAGCGGAAGGGGTGAAGGAAAGTATTTTCCATTACATTCCATTCTAGGGCTAGATAGGGCACGACTTCGCTCTTTCTGTAAGCCTTTCTTACAGCAAACTACTGAGATCTCAGACATCGAGATAAAGAATTTGCTGCTATACCTTAGGCCAAAAAAAAAAACAGGACATCATCACACGAGAACAGTGGTAGAGATACTCAACCACTTCAACAAAAACAACAAATATATTTTAGATAAAATTTGAACAGTTTATTTTAAGTCATATATATAGACTACTGGCTGCTCGCAGTCCTAAAAAAATGCTCGCCGGTAAGAAATTTCGCTCGAATGAAGAGGTTATCGCTAAAACTGAGGCCCATTTAGAGGCAATAAATAAATCGTTTTACAAAAGTAGTATTAAAAACAAAACGCGGAAGTGGAATGTGGGAAATTACGTTGATGAATAAAGCTAATTTTGAAGGGAAAAACGGGTTTTCTTTGCTAGGGCCGAGACTTTTCAGCCCATGTGTTAAGGAATCAGCCAATGATATAGAGGTATGTATATACTTCTAAACCATAGTCTCCAGTCACCGTTGCTGCACTTTCCGAAGTACAAATCAAAAGCATTGAAGGTATCTTTGTGTTTTATGCTTGTATTTCTGGGTTAATAACTAATTTGACAATATATGTGAAGGGTTTTCCAATAACAGGTGTTAGTTTGATGATTGACGGGATTAACGAGAGATGATTAACGCTTTGCCGGAATTGGATGGTTTTGATTTGGACAACGTTTATTTTCAACAAAACGGCGCTACGTGCCACACAAGCAACGAAACCATTGATCTTTTACAGGAAAAGTTTCCGGACCGTGTTATCTCTCGAAGAGGTGATCACAATTGGTCACCGATATCTTGTGATTTAACACCTTGTGACTTTTTTCTTTAGGGTCACGTGAAAGAGAACGTCTACGTCAACAGCCCACGGTCTATTCCAGACCTCAAAGATGGAATTCGTGAGGCTATCGAGGGCATAGGGCCGCCACTTTGCAATCCGTTTATAGAAAACTTCATGAAAAGGATATTGTCCTGTAAACATGGCCGTGGTGGTCATTTTCCTGATGGTATTTTTCACTATTAACGACATACCTTCCTCTTTATAATGAAATAAACATCCGATCATGTAAAAATAGCATTTTTCTTTGAATATCAAAATAACACTTCTGTTTGGAAAGCCCTATATATACTTACCCTACATACATATATACATACAGGTACATGCATAGACGGAAGCAAGAAAAATATGAGGAGAACTGTGATTGCCTCAACAATAAAACTGCTAAAGGAATGCTCTTCATCTGACAGCGATGATGAAATGCAACCAATTATTGCGGACAAAATAAAATAAGCTCGTTATTTTGCTTTTTTCCTTTATTTTTTTTTTTAATTTAAGGGGGTAGTATGGTTAATTCGGTGTAAAACAAGCATATTTTTCGAAATTTTTTTTGTCGACACAGTTGATTTATTCAAAATTTTCAAATTACTTCATTATAAAGTCATATTTAAAGAATATTGTGTGAAATTTTCATTGATTTTTATGAAGAAATGAGTTGGTGGCAGCGAATCTTCGCGGACGTCTCATAAAAAAGTTTGTCCCTCAGAACTCATTACTGGATCAACTAAAATCAAAAAAACCAAATTGATTTCATCAGCTAATAAAGTTTCGCAGGTAACAACGTCGAATTTTTTTTTTTTTTTTTTTTTTTAATTTTTTAAAGCGCTTTGAAGTCAAAACACCGATTTTTCATAAAAAAAACTTGAAAACTTTGTTGTTTTAAAATATGACAAAATTAAAAAAAAAAAAAAACTCGACGTCATTACCTCGTGAATAAAGTAAAGAAACAAAAAAACCAAATTTGAAAAGAATCGGTGCAGTAGATATGAATCTACAGTGGACACCGACCGTAAAAAAGGCAAGTGTGAGAAAAACGCGTTTAAAGATTTTCGGCAGCGTGAAATCCGGTTGGAGAGGTAGATACTTAATCCTTTGTGTCTTTGTCAATTTTACTCTAATGCACTTCAAACTTTCACACAATAATCTTAAGATGTTATAGAATAATTAAAAAAAAAAAAAAAAAAAAAATGGAAAAAAAAAAATACCATACTACCTCCTTAATAAGAATTAGCTCAGCTGAAATCTATTCACTTTATGTGATTTTTCCCGCCAACAACTTAATCAACTGTTCGTAAAACTTGCGAATTCTTATTGGCTTTGCGTTCATGTACTTTTTTTTTACATTTTTCGCTTTGAGAGCGAATGCTCGAAAATTAACTTACTGGATAATGTTTACATGAACAGACTTACTCATGAATCGACAGCTTGGCGAATTTTGCCGTAAACGTTGGATATTTAAATTATGTTATTTTTCACATATTGTTTTTAAACAATATTTTGGCGCGTCTTTTGAAATACCCTTGATTTGTATTAAAATATTGGAACTACCTAAATAAATTTTAAATGAAACTAATGAAAATAAATATTAAATAAAAATAATTTAAAAATCCTCCAAATCTATTTTCGAAAATATGTATTAATGATCCACGTAAGCGTTTTAAGGACCACGTTTTACGAATACACAACTCCAATGTTTTTTACATACGGAAATATAGTATGTAGAAAATGCAGCAAAGTGACTGCAGATAGAGAGTACAAGGTGGTGCAAAATTAGTCAGCCTATCGAAAGATAATCATTTTTGATAATGGCGTCGTATGCCAATCATATTCGACACTTATGAACTGGACAGCTGCCATATACGAACAGACGCATGTCTGGATTGCGTAATGGTGAAAAAAAGATGTTGATAGGTAAAAAATTTATTCATAAACAAAATTGGATGATTAATTTTGCGCCACCTTATATATGTATGTACTGCTGCCGCTAAGTAAGGTAGGTGTGGCAAATAAACTGCCGCTATAGTCTAATTTTAGCCAACACCAGGGTGATCAAGATGCGCACCAGAATATTAACTACTGATATATTTTTAAAATGAGTTCTCTCTAAGTTGAGCCAAATTTTTCAGATGTTCTGTAATTAATAGCTTTGCAAAATTGTCATTGTTTGGTGAATTCTGCTATGTCGAATTTAGTGGAGCCAAGATTCGATTTGAAATGTTGTGTTTCTAACAAAATATCACTTGTACATAGAAATGTTGACAGTCTCAACGGTTGCCTACGGTTACTTGAAGAAGTCAAAACCACACGCACATGACTGATACAAATAGTTTTCCCTAGTGTATACATTTCGGGTTCATTAAAATTATTATAATTTTTTAATTTATTACAATTACTTGTAGTATTTTGATAAAAAAGGGTTTTTATAATGTCTTTTTACAAAATAACTCGAGCCCTTCCTTACCATAGAACAACACACCAGCGAGGGATAACTTAAAAGCGAAAAGATATAACCTGACATCAAACTAAGGGGCTACACCAGCCTAACTCCTTATTAGGAGCGTACGAAAGCGATTTAAGCATATCAAAAGCCTCCGTAAGCTCTGGATATCGTCTATTGGTTCCCGTTGTTTTTACGACCAACCACCCACAAACTTAATATACATATTCTTCTCGAATGCGATGCCATAGCGAGGAGAAGTAGACATCTCGGCCTGGTACGGCCAAAAAAAATGCCGTTCAGTCCAACACTGCTCCATCTTAGATTTACTGAACAAACTGCGCTTGGATGTGGTATTGTGATGAGTAGAAGGTGCAAAAGACCTTTAGGGCGAAGTGCCAACCTGTAGTTATTCCAATTCTAATTCTTAGCAAAATTATAAAAATTTTCAATTCATATTCAAAATTCCTAATCAAACTGATATTTATTGATACCAATAAAATCAGGAGCCTCACATACAGCCGTTGAAAAATACTCAAGAACGATACCCAGCTCTCTGCATTTCATTAAGTGATTTTATTACCACTTAAATGGTTTGCATACAAGGTTTTATTTTATACATTTAAAATGCTTTCAATCTGTATTAGTATTTGTATCTAGGAAAACCAGACATTTTTTTCTTCATGTACAAAAGTTAATAAAATTGGAAAATTCTTCAAGAAAAATAGTTAAGATCAAAGCAAAATATTAGTTAAATCCTAGAAATGCACGACAAAGGGAAAAGTATGCATTAATATTTTGTTGAAAATTCTTTTTGCTTTATTAATGCTGCACAGCGACTTTGCATTGGCATTAGTAAACCTCAACAGCGTTCAACTATCTTGAAGCTTTGAAATAACTGATCCAAATTTATGATATTCCGCGTATTGGATGTCAGCAGCACTCTTCCTTGTTCCTTCCTTCTTGTTTTGACAATCTAACGATCATCCTATGAATCTGATTAGCAGTATTTCGCGTTTTTTTCCTGAAACGTTTTCTGCTATTTTATACTCAGAAAAATATTTCAAAGCATTAAAAACCATCCTTTTTGAAACCGTTAATTTTGTTGAAATATCACTGTAGGTAAATCCGGGTTTTCCAACTCTATGATTGCTTTTGGAAGAACTAAATTTTTCTGTTTCGACATTATTAAATTGTTTCCACTAAACTAAAGTGTCTTGGAATATTCCAGATACTCAATTTTTTACTTACTTACTAGTTCCAACATAAAACAGAATAACAAAATTTTGGACCGAATCGTTCTAAGTACATATATTTCTCATAAAAATATCAGTGCTCCTACTATAGGGTATACCATGTAAAATTTGTTTTTTGAATCGGCTATAAAAAAAAAACTAATCAATATTTTTTCAAACTTTTTTTTTTATTTTGAAGATTGAACATTGTCATTTATGAATGAAAAATAATATCGTTCAAATGACTGCCACGACTGGCTTTACAGTAGGCCATTCGATCAACCCAAATTTTAAGCACATTTTCGATTGTTTGGGCTCCAATATCATGAATGGCAACTTCGATTTCGTGTTTTAAAGCATCAATCGTCTCTGGATGGTTCGCATAGCATTTGTCCTTAACGGCTCCTCACAAAAAATAGTCCAACGGGCTTAAATCACAGCTCCGAGGCGGCCAATTGATATCGGAATTTCGGCTGATTATTCGGTTTTCAAAAACGGTAGCCAAAAGTTCGAATGTAACTTTGGCAGTGTGACAAGTTGCACCGTCCTGTTGAAACCAAATGTCGTCCATGTCATCCTCTTCAATTTTTGGAAACAACTCGTTGAGCATGTCACGGTAACGCTCGCCATTTACTGTAACCGCGGCTCCTCGCTCATTTTCGAAAAAAAATGGGCCGATGATGCCGCCAGTCCGATGATGCCGCCACTCGTTGTGGATGCATTTGCTTCTCTACAGTAACGTGCGGATTTTCTGAGCCCCAAATCCGACAATTTTGCATATTGACGTAGCCACCGATGTGAAAATCAGAAAAGAAGAAGAAGAATCACCACTTTGGAAATATGTAGGTTTTCAATATTTCCCAATTTTGTTCAAGCGTATAGCGTCCCATTTCGTAAATGTCAAACCTTTAAGTAAATTATGAACACATTTGACATGTCATTTGTGTTACCATTCTCAAAAAAATAGGTGGTTCAAAAGCAAACGCTATATGGCCCACTGTAAAACGAAAAAATCACTGCGAACTCTTTAAGAGAAATGAAGGCATTTCAACGAACGTGATCACAGCAAGTATATTCAAGCGCAAAAAGTACCGTTACGATACCGTACTCGATAAAACATGCGCACATATGTATGGGTGCCAACTCATCGTTCTAAAGTATTTTTCGACGGTTGTAACGATTGCTCATTCCATCAATACAAAAGAAACATATGAGAGCATGAAAAAAATGCTGAAGTACGTAAAATATGACGATCAAGATTAGAAGGTATGTGCCAATCTTAAGATCATCGGATTGTTGTCTGGCTTACGCAGGCTTATCAAGTGTTGTTGCTTCCTTTGTTTATGAGATAAACGGATGGAAATACGTAAACAAATAAATTATTTTCTTTTAGTGGCAATAGTAAAACATTTGTATGTGATATTAAACTATAAGAGATCCATGGGAAGCTTTTGCAGTTTGATATCCCTTCAATATTTTGGTGAAAATATCTATACGAACTTCTTTTCATTTGCAGAGTTCATTTTTGTTTACTCTCACATTTGCCATCTCTCCTCTTCTTCGTAAAAATAATCGATAGAACTAGGCTGGACACAAAAAAGTTATCGAAATAATCGAAGATCATTAGGTTAATGCCATGATGGAAATAATAATGAGATGGCACCTACCGTGGTACCGTTACTTTGCTCTCAGTGAATTTGACAATGAGTGACGTCATATTAGCACAATTGGTGACCAGTATGACCAGATTATCATTTTCGTAACTTGATTTAGCATTTTTTTGTTATTTAGTCTTTGTTTTAAATCATTTCAATAATTCACTCAATTTTATTTAGTTTTACTTTTTTTTAACATTTCGACACATTTCCCGCGATTGCGGTTATTGTTGATATTCTTCTCCGTTCTCTCTCTTACAACCGCAGTGTGGCCCAACTTTGGATATAAAAACGCACTAAAATGCCCATTTAAAGAAAATAAAATACAAATTTTGCATTGAATTACTTAAAGAACTTTGTATGCGTCACAAATTGTCTTTAAAATGTGCGTTAGGTAGGTAGGTTTGGCAGCCGCATCGCACATAGAGACAACGATGCCACTTAGACCACGGAATGGGTCCGTTGTGAGCCGCGGGGGCTGGGCTACATTTCCCCTTCCATATTGAACCATCCTGAGCTTTTGACAAAGCGTAAAAGGTTGTTGATACCTAAAGTGTATAGATTATCTATGTTCGTTAAGAAGTAGGATTTTAAAAATCGGTTTCTGCTTCTGGATAGAGCTGGGCATGTGCAAAAAAGGTGTTGAATTGTTTCCAATTCTTCCTCATTTCTGCAGCTACGACAGAAATCATGCGTGTATACGCCTAATCTCCTTGCATGATTTCCTATGAGACAATGTCCTGTGAGGGCCCCTACTAAGGTCCTGATTTGAAGTCTACTCAGTCTTATAATACTCTTGGACAGACGTAGATTAAGCCTTGGCCATGTTTGCCTAGCAATTTCGCAGGTGTTAGCGCTAATCCATCTCTGATTTGCAGAGTTGATTAGTGCGTCCTTAATGAGAAGCTTACAAGTTGCGAGAGGTATCTCCATAAAATTACTTATGTCTGGCATACAGGTACCTTCTCTTGCAAGTTGGTCTGCCCTACAGTTCCCTGGTATATCTCTGTGGCCTGGGACCCAGCATAATATTATACGATATTGTTTGGCCATCTCATTTAGAGATTGGCGACAACGTAAGACACTCCTTGATGTTGTTTGGAATGCATCCAGGGCTCGTAGGGCAGCTTGGCTGTCTGATAGAATGCAGATATCCGTTGATGATATTCTGTTTATCTTTAACCATTTTAAGGCTTCATGAATAGCGTTTATTTCCGCTTGAAAAACGCTACAGTGATCCGGTAATTTAAAGGATTCACTAATAGAAAGCTCTTCGCAAAATAACCCTGATCCTACACCGGTGTCCATTTTGGATCCGTCCGTGTAGATCTTAACGGGTGTGTTGGGTGTTGGATCTTCTTCAAGCCATTCCAGTCTAGAAGGGATTTTCATTAGGAAATTCCTTTGGAAGCAAAGAATGGGAGGGTGATAATCACAGTCACCGGGTATATCCGTGTAGGAGTCTAAAATGGTTGAATGTCCATGTGTGACAGTTCTCCATTGTGAGCTCGCTTTGAGCCTTAAAGCGGCGCAGGCCGCTGAGTATTTGCAGAAGAGATCTAGGGGTGGCAGGTGTAGCATGATGTCCAAAGCCATGGATGGCGTGGTTTTCATGACTCCACATATTGCTAATTCCGCTGATCTCTGCACCTTATTCAATAAATTAGAATAGGTTTTTTTCTGCATAGCACACCACCAGACAACATTTCCATATAGAAGAATGGGTCTGACGACAGCAGTGTAGAGCCAATGAGCAACCTTAGGTTTAATTCCCCAGGTCTTCCCTAAAGCTCTCTTACAGGCATAAAAAGCTAGGTTCGCTTTCCTGACCCTTTCTAAGGTGTTTGACTTCCAAGTCAGTTTCCTATCTATGTTTAGTCCCAAGTACTTGGTTTCTTCCGAAATCACAAGAGCTTCCCCTTTGAGCGTAATTGGACTTAGCTGAGGGATTCTGTGTTTCCTAGTGAACAATATGAGTTGTGTTTTGTCTGGGTTGACTCCTAGACCACACTTTCCTGCCCACCTAGAAAGTATATCTAGAGCATTTTGTATTAGGTCTCTTAATGTAGATACAAATTTACCAGAGACAGCAATAACAACATCGTCGGCGTAAGCTATCACCTTACAGCCCACCGATTCCAGTATTAACAGAAGTTTATTTACAACTGCGTTCCATAAAAACGGTGAGAGGACTCCACCTTGCGGTGTACCTCTACTTACCGATCTCCTGAGCACCGATTCTCCTAGTTCCGCTTCAATGATTCTGCTATTTAGCATTTTGCCAATGAAGCCTACCAAGCCCGGTTCTACCCTAAGATCAGTGAGTGCTGCAGTAATTGCCCCCCCTTCAACATTGTTAAAGGCCCCTTCAATATCAAGGAAAGCGGCTAAAGTAAATTCCTGTTTGTGCAGTGAACTCTCTGCCGTGTAAATAAGGTTATGTAGAGCTGTCTCTACCGATTTCCCTTTCGTGTAGGCATGTTGTGACGTAGAGATAAGATTTCTATCTATAGTTAGGCTTAAGTGAAATTCTATCAACCTCTCCAAAGTTTTCAATAGGAAGGAGGAGAGAGATATCGGTCTTAAGTCTTTTGGATGGGTATGTGAGTTTCTACCAGCTTTTGGAATGAAAACAATTTTGACTTGTCTCCACTTCAGAGGTATATGACCGTAGAGAAAGCAACCTTTGAAGATTGCTAGTAGTCCGTGTGCTAGATATCCGGCGGCCTTTTGCAGTTCCACCGGGTAAATGCCATCTGGGCCCGGTGATTTAAAAGGTTTGAAACTTTCAATCGCCCATAAGAGCCGATCCTCAGAAATAGCATCTATTCTGACTTCACGACATTGTGCTGTATCTTCCATGTCATGCCCAGTAATGTCTGAGCAGCCTGGAAAATGAGTGTCGAGTAAAAGTTCTAGAGACTCTTTACTGGTTGTAGTGAAAGTACCATCACTTTTCTGTAGCAGTTCCCAATTTTGAGGGCTTCCCGCTAAAATCTTACGAAGTCTGGAGGCCTCAGTTGCCCCCTCAACCTCTTCACAAAAGGATTTCCAAGATTGCCTTTGGGCAATTCTGATTTCCTTCTTATAGATTCTCAGAGCATCTTTATAGCCTTTCCAATCTTCATCGAGACGTGTTTTCTTTGCCTCATTAAAAGCGCTTCTGCTTGTTTTTTGAAGCTCGCTTAGCTCAACCGTCCACCACTTAGGCTTGGGTTTACCCCTCAGTCTTCTTATGGGACAGGCTACCGCCAAGGCAGCATTCATGTTGTAGGTAATCTTGTCAACCAAATTTTCTAGTCCTTCTATGCTTTGTGGCACCGCTGATGGACATGTTCCTAGGGTAGCCCCGATACAATCTATATACCTTTCCCAGTCTGTTTTCCTGATATTTCTACCAGGCTTAGGTTTCGGTAGATTTTTGCTAACCTCAAACGAGATATATCTATGATCAGAAAAGGAATGTTCTTCCAAAACTTTCCAGTTCCTAATTCTGTTAATAACGGAGTCAAAAGCAAAAGTAGCGTCTAACACTTCCTGTCTATTACTAATGACAAAAGTAGGTTTATTACCTTTATTGCAAATCTGTAGTTTAGTACCTATCAGATAGTCAAAGAGACACTCACCTCTAGCGTTAGTATCAGTGCTGCCCCATATCTCGTGATGCGCATTTACATCCGCACCAATGATTAGCTTTGCGCCAAGCTTCTGCGCCTGCGCTACCAGATCTTTGAATATTGATCTCGGTAGCTCCTCGTGGTCATGTGCGAGGTAACAGGAAGATAGCCACATCCGTTCATTTCCCGACTCCAGGCTAATGGTCAATTGATCGGTGTCGCTGTAATTAGAGAGCATGAAAGCATTTATCCCTTTTCTTACTAGTACGCACGCTCTAGGGTTACCTTTGTTGCGAGCATACATCAGTTTATATTTTTGAGTCCTTAGTCCGCACACAAGTCCATGTGATACCCATGGCTCTTGAATCAGGACAATATGATGTCCACCTTTGGCCAGGTGGATTATGAGGTTGGCGGACGCAACCTTTGAGTGGTGAAGGTTAATCTGAAGAACCCGTAACACATGGTTACTGGGCTTCCTCTCCACCACCGTTTTGTTGGGCTCATCTGAATCTGACGCCAGTAGCTCTTCCTCATCAGTGAGAGTAGTATCAAGTACTCTATCTAACAAGGAAGAGATACTGCCGTCAGCAGATGCCTTCCGTAGCGCTGTAGCAGTGTTAGGACCGGAGCCAGATTCCGCCGTGGGGCCTATCTCAGCTCCAACCGGGTCCTTTAAGTTAGGCGCCTTGTCCTTATTGTAGACCCTCAGAGTTATGGACCCCGAGGGGACTCCTCCGTCACCCTTGTCGCCCAGCTAAATGAGTGCTTCTGTTTAACAGACCACTCCCCCTCTGGAATCGTTTTCAGGCGCTCCAGTAGCCTGAAGGCAGCACGTCTCTCCTTGTAGCCATGCCGCGCAGGCTCTGCTACTGCGGAGGTATCAGTCTCAGACTCAGCTTTGCCACCTTTACCAGGGCTAGTCCCGGTATTGGTGGTAGAGGAAATTGACTTCTTGGCCGTAGTTTTGTTGCGAGTACCGCCACTTCTGCTGTTGCCAGGTTTGTCCTCAGCACCAGCTTCCGCCGTACGAACTGGGCTAGCCGTGAAGGGCTTCGATGTACTGACACTTCCACTAGGTTTAGTTATCCCAGCTTCCGTCGTACTAAAAGAAATCTGGTTTGATCCAGATTTGGGGGTGGAAACTATAGCTTCCTTTGCATTTAGGGACTGCTTGTCCATTGAGGTTTTTTGATTGAAAGACTCCATCTGTTTCTTACGATCACCGTCCACCGTGGCAGACATGGTGATCTTATAAAAAGGAAGGGGAAACATGATGGTCGACCGTGGCAGCGCCCCATACCACGGCAAGGTCATGGTTATACCCCGAGGTGACCCGGTATCGAGGTAGCTCCGTAGAAATACAGTCGGACAGAAAACCCCCTGACTGCAAACCACCCAATAGGCACGGGTCGCATGACACCTTGGGTTAGGGGGGGTGAGGAGAGGAGATGATGGGATGATGAGGGTTAAGGATTAACAGGTGCGTCGGTACGGTGATCTTCATATGGTGATTGGATGGCCACCAATTTTGCCATGAGGCGGGTGGATGGCTAGCCAATCCTCATATGGAGCTTCCCTCTTAGTTCGTGTTGGGTTGGTCCCCATGATATGGGGGTCAAACCAACACTTAAGCCTCATCCCCGCGACAAGGAGACCAACATGATGAGGTAAAATGTGCGTTTGTTTTTTAAATGTGTTATGGGTATGTATCATTTTATTTATGAGGTTTTTGTTAAGAGAAACTCTTTTGTTAAGAGAATGGCCTTTTTCTTATATTTGAGGTTATGTAACAAGGGTATTCTTTTTGTAAAAATGTCGTTATGGTTTCTTCAGAATTTTCTGGTAGGTTTTTGCTTACTTTTACTATGAATACACTTTTTGATGCCGTATGCCCCACTAAAGATTGGGGATCGGAAGAAACGATTACATCTCTATGGTTTTAATTCGCATTCAGTAAGTTCGAACGCTTTTTAAAATGTGTGAAAGATTTTCAATGTTAAGCAGAGTTGAGAGAAGAATATTTAATATTCTTGCTTAACCTTAGAAGGAGCAAAAAATTTAATTTGCCTTCTAAAAATATCGAAATTTATACGAACCAACAAAATTTCATTGGCACTAAAATTTTCTCTGAGTGAGTGTTTTTTAACATTCTTTTGTTTAACAATACAGCTTTTTTTAACTTACAGTTTCGATAGCTTTATATTTATAAAAAGAAACAAACACCAAACTTAAAAATTTTCCATTTTTGGTATAAAAAAGCACTAAATTTATTGCGAAGAGCAAATGGTTGGCGACACTGCACAACTCAGCTAATGTGACGTCACACACTCTCTTGTTTCTATCATTCTTGAGGTTACTGCTATATTCTCACGGCACGTAATTCGCTCTTTAAGTAATCCGGGCTCTTTAAGTAATTCTACGGCTGTAATTCCTTTTTGAAACTTTTCTTCCTGTTCTTGTTCTTTTGCTTAGGAAGGAATGAATAATACAATCTTCACTACAAAATAAATAGTTTTAATAATTCTTTAATAAGCTAACAATAGTAATAGGCCATGGCATGATGTAGAGAATATAGCAGAAGGCGTCTTCCGACAACCGCTATTTTATTTTTGGCGAATGTGGCAATTCAGTAACATTAGTACGGAAAATAAGCAAATCTTTGTGAGCAAATGTTTGCACGTATTTGTGTACGATATATTCCATAATTTTGGCTTTCCACTCAATTTCGTTGATTCTTCTTCTTCTGTTTGTGTGTTTATTTTCTGTATTGACGTCATAACCCTTGGGAAGGCGGAATCTTGTATAATATTCATGAAGCCGTTGTTACGCTGGCGAACATTTGTTTGGCGAACACGAAATGGGCTTTTACTGTTTTGTGTGGGATGGTTATACTGAGCTCGTTGCAGAGTTACAGTGTGCATTATTTTTCTTTATCATTGCTAGTCCCGAAAAGCTTAAAAATGGACAAGCGAATGTACAATATTATTTGCACTAGAATCGTTATAATTAAAGCTATAACACTATTGGAACTTCAAAATTTTTTTCCTCTATAATATTCATTTTTTAATCTTCAATAATTCCTGTGTATGGTAGCACTACGTTTTATATAGGCTTGGCCTACGTTGTGCAGAAGGCAAAGGTTTGGTCAGCATCAAACCGTTAATTGGAACACTGTGCAGAAAGGGCACCCACAAATTTTCGACAGCTAATATCGAGGTGGAGTAAATTTTACAAAAATAAGATCCACAATCGCGTCAGCCTTTTTTATGATATAGTTATAATAATGATTTTTGCGTGCGTAGTGCTGCAATAATCTGTTGCAACCTTTTTCTAATTTCGGCTAAATTTTCCATTACTACCACGATATATTTGAATAGGGGGCTGAGAGGAGGGAGCGTGGCACCACCCACCACGTCCATTAGAAAGAGTAAGGTCACACCTTTATAACTATGAAAGTCCCAACCTCCTAGGGTCCCCAGAAAAAGTTTAAAAATTATGTTTCTTACGACCGTATTTGCATCTTGTCCTGAAATACAGTTGAAGTGAAGTGTATACAGGAATCGTCAACCCAGCAAGCATTTAACTTAGGTTTTATAATTCATACCACTTATAAAAATATTGTTCTATCGTAAAATGTAAACATGGCGCCGCCGAAAATTTAGGCTAAAAAATTGTCCGATTTTGAACTATTTCACTATTCAAAAAAGCTCCGCTGGCTAAAATTTGGGCTAAAAATCGCGCGATTTTTATTCCAAATTTTCAGTATTTGTAATAATTTGTTTTTTGCAATATGTATGTATATTCGAAATCAAAAAAGTGTCCCTATAAATAATAATATAAGAATTGTTCCCTTTTGGTTGCTGGGTTTTTCTTATTTCGCTTTGTTCTTCTCTCTCTCATCATTCGTTTGACAGTTCTCTCCTCACATTTATTCTGCACGGTATTACAAACTTTTACAAGAACATTTGTAAGAATAGAATTTGGAGTATTATTTAATAAAAATAGCCTTAAACAGAATCTACAATCAGTAAACAGTGTTTATAAGTGAACATTGTTACTTTTCTGTGTTTGCATTTAAGTGAAAGTGATGCAAACAAGAAGTATTTTTAAATATTGTTATTAATTCTTAATTGTAATTTATAAAAAGTACTATAAATCAAAAGGCTGATATAGTGACTACATTTGTGTGTTATAATTTTTAAATTCGGTTCACGCACTTAGACATTATAAACAGCTTTATCGTGGTAGCAATGGAAAACCATCCCCTAATTTCTACTAATTGCATACCACAGATGGTCAATTGTGTCATTAAAAAAATTGCTGAATTTTATCCCTTTTTTCATGTTATTAGTTATATATCTCCAAAATCAATATAAACTAGCCAAGATAAATTTTTCAACAAAGCATGTGCAAAGACTCGAAAATAATATAATTAATTCTAATTTGACGAACGGGTAGATAACTTACGCAATCTTATGACACTGTAATCTCGCAAAAGTGAACATAATTTCATAATTAAAATCGGATTAATATATAAAGCGTTGGTGCATAAAAATAAAGAAGTTTATCGAGACTCTTTTCGATAAATGGGAAATTTTCTTAGCTGAGTATGGTAGCACCACAAATGACAACGAAACAAAGGAAAAGTGTAGAGTCAAAACGAAAAAATTTATCACAATTAGCCAGGAAATTACAATCAATCAGATTTAAAAGAAGGAAGTTAATTATATTCCTGCGAATCTCCATAATATATTTGAAAAACTTACATTATTGAATTTATTATTCGTCAGTGATAAATAATTGTGTTAAACATTGAAGCCGCATGAAGGTTTGCTTTGCGCAAAGGAATCCAAGTCATCAGCTTAGCAATTGGCAAAGTTAAAGCAAAGAAGGGGCGGATTACAGCGGCGACAACGAAGAGTGCAAGACAAAATAGTTGAAAATTCTCGAATACCGTAAAACTATTTTCCATTTCGCCAATAGTCCTTTGATTTCATTGTACGCCAATATATCTCGAATTAGACTGAAGTGGAAACATTGTTTTCATGAAATTTTTTGCTACTTGAAGCCTCCAAACGTACATACATAAATTTATTCTCAATCCCTCCAGCATCATAGCTTGCTACTTAGTTTGAAAAAAAAAAAAATGATGGTAGAATCCGATGGAACTGCTGATGCCACTCGTCGCCTCAATGTCAAAAAGCAAACCCTTGATGATGCGTATGCGGTTCCAGCCAATTTCTTGGAAATTGACGTGGTCAATCCTTTAACAACAATGGCAGCAGGCAAGAAACGCTATACGGATTACGAAGTACGAATGCGGGTGAGTAACCTCTACCATTTATTGAGTGCATAGTGATTATTTTTTTCTGAGCGGAAGCTGTCCAGATTAATACCAAAAAATCCACTGTACATAAATCGCGGGGTGTCGCTTAATCGTTCACTGTGTTATGCTTTAAAAATTATGCATCATATCAGTTGTCTTGTGTTTCATGCTGATAATGACTGCATATTAGTCATTACGCATGCAGAATATTTCATTTATCAGCGTAACTTACTCATAATATTTCACTTGGCATTAAGCAGCATTTGCGATTTCCATACACAATCTCACGCGCCTTCAATACAAAATGCACACTCTAATTCAAACGCATGTACTTTTCTATACTTTAGACAAATTTGCCAGTATTCAAAGTAAAGGAATCTAGTGTACGTCGAAGATACAGTGATTTCGAATGGTTAAGGAATGAGTTGGAACGCGATAGCAAGGTGGGAGTTGAACTTCAAAACAATTTCAGTGATCAACATATTTTATAATCTAAATTTTATAACTTTTAATTGTTATAGATAGTCGTTCCGCCCTTACCAGGCAAGGCATGGAAACGCCAGATGCCTTTCCGCGGCGACGAAGGTATATTTGATGAAAATTTCATCGAAGAAAGACGTAAAGGATTAGAAGGGTTCATTAATAAAATCGCTGGACATCCGTTGGCGCAGAATGAACGCTGCTTACACATGTTCTTACAAGAAAATGTGATCGATAAGAACTACGTGCCCGGCAAGATTCGCAACACATAAGAGGCGATAATCTAAGGTACTGAAAGGGACGTGTGGAATGTGTGCCGAAAAAAAAGTGGTTGTTACTGTTACTCAAGTGCACACGTACTGGGAAATCAAGTTGAATGAGAAAAAGTATATACAAATGCGAATATAAATACATATACATATATTGGAGGATTTAACTGCTCAGAAGGGTTTATTTTTTCAAATTTCGGGTTTATACAATATTTAAAATAGATTTAATGTATGAATTGGACGTTATAGATATTCTACTATATGGGTATACATACATACATACATATATTTTCGAATTCCACAACTACTTTAACTTTAATATCGTGCCGAGAAATTATTAAAATATGAACGTAAAATAACAAAGATTACTCAAGGCTTATAAGGTAAAAATGAAGAGTAAAAATTAAGAAGAACAAACTATCTTTATAATTATTATGTATATAAATGTAATACATACCTTATATTTGGAAAACAGTCATTACTTTGACGTTTATGTACTTGCAGATTTATATTAAAATATTTCGTGTTTAGAGAAAGCCTTAGTTATATTTTTACGTTGCGGTCAAAAGTTTTGGAAAGTCGAATGAGTAAATAAATTTCATAGTTGTACTTTTCTTCAACATATTTATCAATAGCTTGAAGCGAAATTTTTTTCAAAAAGCTACAGTTTAGTGTTAATACAGGATCTTTCGGCAAGTAATGATTCGGTTGAAGAATTAGGAGCGGTATAACAGCTTAAAACGTTCGCCATAAATTTTAGGAGGATACTACTACGTGACAGTCTTGGCGGGATGTGCAAATGAGAGGTCCAGGTAAAGTATAAACGACCGTCGTGGAAACGAAGAATGACAGTTGTTGTTGCAGCATAAACATTCCCCATACATATACGGAGATTCACTGCTGAGGTGGCAGTCCTTGATCGGATATAAACCCAGCGGAATGACAGCAAATGCCGACTGAATGACGGTAAATGTCAGCGATTGGAACAAAACCCCTTTGCGGCGAATATTAATGTTCTTTGGAGAATGTTTACATGATTACGTGTTACGTGAAATATTTTTAACAATGAAGTATGAAGGTTCGGATTAGGTGAATTTAATTTTGTCCGACCGTCCCTCTAACACGTCATCTGAATCAAAATTTAAATGTTTATCAAATTGAACAAAAATGCAATTGTCATTTAAGGTGAGTTAGTTGTAAATCTGTATAACATTTCCCATACAATTTGGGAGTTTTGGAGAAGTGAACGTCCTTGATCGCAAAAAAACTGCTTAAGAACTGTTTGCGGAACGCCTTCTTTTTAATGACATAGGTTTTGATATTGCAATGGTAAATAAAGAAGTTTATCAGAAGTGTAATGGGTTATATAAGTATGTAAGTGGAACAACGTCAAGACGCAGTCCGCAAATAGGAGTAGGAGCTTGTCCAAACACTAAAACGGGTATACGCGCCATATATATATTTATATGTATAGTAATATAGAAGTATAAAGTGCTGTTTCAATCAAGTTCCGTTTTTCCTTGCGTTACGTTAATAAGTTGTTGTCTACGTCTCAGAAAATGCAACTCTGTAGCTTTATTATTTTTACACACAGAGATGTTAGGATTCATTGAGGTAGCCACTGTACACAGATTCATGACAAGTGAAATGGAAATCATTGTGCAAATTTAAGGCCGGAAAATGTTGGAAACAAATACTACCGGTGATACGGAGAATAAGTATGAACATAACCAGGATGTGGAGCAAGAATGCAAGTTAATCGAAAAAGCTTACGAGGAGTTCAGTAGGTAAATACTTGTAATTCTCAATTTTCTCACACACAATCTCATTGGAGTTGTTCCTATAGTGGCAAATACGAGCAGTGTCTGGAAACTCTTGACGAGCTTGAAAAATATAATGGAACAAATAATAAATTACAGCATAATCGCGCTGTAACGAAGTTCTATCAGTGTGGCTGTAAGGACCATGTCACACTCTTGGAAGCACTTAAGGAAAATGCTAATAAAGTGAGTAGCTGTTTTAGAGGTTGTTTTATAGGCATAGCTATTATATTACTTGGTTTAAGACTTATTATAACACAAACAAAGAAAACAATTATGGGTTTTGATCCCTGACTTTATTAAGCAGTTCCCGCATTGATGATTCTTCAACGTTTAGCTGATGTTCCTCGTGAATAACTTGTTGGAAGAGCAACTTTCCCCGTTCGGCCTGCTCCTTCAGTGTTTTACCGATACATTTACGTTGATCATCTAACTGTTGCAATGTCTGGCGACATTGACTTAACAATGTTAATGCATCTCCAGCTGAAATTATATACAAAAATAATTTCGCTGTTTTGGTATTTGAGAGTGTAAATATTTCTATCTAGTTTAAAGTTACATATTTTTAATAAAAGCACCTTGTTGCTTTTTATCTTCAGAATCCTGCTCAACTTTTACTTTTAATTCGTTAAATGTGCGCTCAGTACCATCTTTGTAGGAATCGCGTATCATACAAATATAATCGACATGGGATATATACCGACAGTTTTCAGACTCATCCAAATTAGAAAGTGATAAATCCATTTTCTTTAGAAATTAAAAATTCTCTTGTTGCTTTTGATTTTCAAATTAATAACTTCTATACAGCGATCCAAAATGGCGACTTGACAGTGAAGTGAAAAATGCGACGGTTTCCGCTGATGTTTTTACCGTTATAGAATGTCGTATCAAAGTGAAATGCAACTGTCAACAGTATAATAAACTTAGTCAAAATCCAATTAAAATCTTGAACAAGATGAAGTCTTGACATGACACAAATTTATTTATTTTGTAACAAGATCGAATCATGTAGCCTGGAGTGTAAAGGTGTTTTTTAACAGTATTTCTGATTTTTTAGGCAGCTAGTCCAATCGCGCACTATAACATGGCCGTAATATACTATCATCGGCATATGTTTCAAACCGCGATCGAGACGCTTATGCCGCTCGTGAACCAGCTTGACGATCTTGAAGAACAAATAGCAGGACTAGTTAGTACATTTACTTTGCGTTTGCTGCTCGTCACCAATCAATTGCGGAAAGCGGCTGCCTTTTTGGAAATGTTACAATCACCTGAACGCAACTCGTCTCTAAACTTGAACAGAGAAACACTGTTAAGCGAAGAAGCTTCGTCTAGTGAATTGGCGGCTACAAACCACGAAAGTTTTCAACGCGCGTACAAGTTCCTAGCTGTGCAGACATGCGTATTAAATCGTAAACCCATTGTAGTAGCTGAAGATGGGGTATGTGGACAGTACTAAATCAAGTATAAGTACTCGAATTTATTACATTTTCTCCTTTTTTTTTGTTTTTAATATAACTATAGTCAGCAGAATTTTCCGCACTTAAAGCCCATCAATATTACATTATGAAAGACTTTCAAATGGCCGCTAAACAGTTGAAAAAGGTTAACGAAATCGGCGCAATGAGTGAGAAGTAAGTGCAAATTGTTGATAAATAAGTTCCACCTCGTAAATATTTGATGTATCCTCTAACTAAAGTAGCTATATGCTCAATACGTGCATTGCCAACAATATGGGCGTGATACATTTACGGGTACGTCATTATGCGATTGCAGCAAAATTCTTTCAGGACGCTATAGCGTTCGACAAACATATTGCAGCTAATATGCGTAACATTTCACTGTATGAGATGAGTACAGCACGCACTTGTGAAATACTCTACAATTTGGGTATTGCAATGCTGCACTTACGTCGCCCGAAAGAAGCCTATAAATGCTTTCTGGTGCCTCTGAAATCATATCACAGCAATCCGCGTTTATGGTTCCGTATCTCTGAAGCCTGCATAATGGATCATGAAATGGTAAGAAACAAAAATCAAAATTATACAAGTTTTAACGCTCCGTGGGATACATTTTTTAAAACCTTCGGTTGAGCACCCGAGTCTGGTCTTTTTTTGTCTTGTTCGAGGATTCTTTTTTTTTTAAGTTATATCCGTAAATCGATAGAGAATTAAAATTTAGGAAGCTACCTGGAAGCTCAAGCGTTAGCTATAATAGAAATTTATTAAATGTACTTCCCAAGTCGAAAAAGGTTCCGGGTGCCCAACGGAGGCTTAAAAAAATTATCAAAAATTGCAGAAAATGTTGGAGGAGGACAAGAAGCCAATGATTACATCTGTAGCAAATACTGGAGGACGTAAAATGTACTTTTTAAAACCTTCAAGCAGCGTAATTTATGAGTAAGTTACTTTTATAAAGGAATGCATATTATGGAATTTTCCTATTCATCTTTGTATGCAGGCAGGAACAAGTTACTGAGAAATCCGGGCCAACGCTACGCTTTGCTGCAATGGCATTACGTAACGCGCTCACTCTCACTACGTATTATAAAAGCGTATTTGAAATGCCTAAAGAGGATGAATTGCCGACAGAGGCGGAGAAAGAAAATTGGCGTAATGTCAGGGATAACAATTTCTGCAATCCTTCGCGACCGATTTCAAAAACTTCATTTGACAATATGTTATGTGCTATTCATGCGGCATACAGTTATGTCTCACTCTGTTTGGGCGATTACATGTGTGCCTACGAAATGGCACAGGAACTGCTGAATGCTGAAAAACTTTCGGATGCGCATAGGTAAAGAAAAGCTTTAAATTTTTTTTTTTTCATTACAGAGATTTCTTTATAATTGACGATTGACAAGCAGTTATGAGTACTTGGCATGTTGCAAATACTTAGTCTTACCACAAATTCTGTGACAAATTTTAAAATGTTTTTTTTCCTATGCATTATCTACTCATAAATTATGCTCAGTTTCGTGTCAAATTTCGCTTGTTAACATTGAAGTGGCGAGCTAAGAAAAATCGCATTACTGTGATTGCATTACTTAAATGTGGTAACAGTGCAGGTGAGATTGACGAGTTGCTGAAAAAACGTAATATTTCGAGAATGATTGTTTATCGCACGACCAATTGTTTTTCCTAAACGTCTGAAGTGGCAGACAGAAAAAGAAGTGGCCGTCCTCGCGTGGTTCGACCCAGTGTAGCCATAAAATCCGTTCCATAAAGAATTCGCAGGAATCCCCTTGGAAAGCGGAAAATCATGTCTAGAGAAATTAATGAATGATCCAGATCCGTTTTAAGACTAATTAGAGATGATCTCCACATGAAAGCCTTCCGTCGCTCAACTGGTCATCTTTTGACAACGCGCTTGAAGAAAATTAGATTCGACAGATGCAAGCCGCTTCTTCGGTGGCATGCGATTAACGGCCATGAAAATATTATTTTCACAGACAAGAAAATGTTCACAAAAAGTTTTTAATAAGCAAAACGACAAAACGTCCCCTTTCTGTGTTAACCTCGAATCTGCAAAATTATAATTTTCAGTAATACATACGAGAAAATTATGAACATTGTATGTTTTGTTTTACGTAACAGGAGTGCTAAGGAGTGTTTTTCACTAAAAATCTCAATTTCGAAAAAATGAAGTTACGAGGTTAACACATAAAGGGGACGAAACTCTATGCCTAAACTTCTAGAGACGAAAAAAATGTTACTCCAAGGGTTCAGCGTGGCCACCATCCAGCCTCCGAAATGGTTTAGTGGAGAGTGCCTTGTAAAGGCATCCCTTCATTTGTGCGAAAAAGAGGTTTAAGACCGGGGCAAAAGTGTACCAAGAGGATGTCTTAGAAGGCGTGGTGAAGCGGTTGAGTAGTACTCTCTTCAATGGAGAGCGTTGGATCTTCCAGCAAGATTCCGCTCCATCCATCCGCCTAATCGTTTGAAGGCTTTTGCGTAAGCAAATGGTGACCATTTCGATATTTTCATGACTAAATAAAACTAACTTCATTTAAAAAAGTATTATAATTCCATATCTATAACAGACTTAACTTGTAACAGAACTTATGGCAGGGCTAAGTATATGTAAGGCCTCTTCAATTCGCCACTTCTCTGCTCGGCTCCCTTGACGAAAAATTTGCATGTGAAAGCAAAAACAACGTTATCGAGCAAGATTCGCTGCTAGTGAGTTTGGTTATACCTCGTAAAACTGGTCTAACTCACTATTTTACAAACAATTGTAATTTTGGGCAGCTCTATTCCCACTTGCTAACGCTTGGCGAAAAGGAGATGCTTATAATTAGTATTTTTTGCGCTTTATTTTAAATATAAATATAATATTAGTATTAACCCCTTGCCGTGCTTTAACGAGTCTGACTTGTGATGGAAATTTTGGCCCAAACATGAACATGACGAGCCAGGCTCGTGAATAGATCGTCGGGCCAAACGTAAATAGCACGAGCCAGGGTGATTGAATGTTGGTTTCTATCTGTACGCTTCCAGAGTTAGCCACGAGTCTCATAATTGCTGTTTCGTCATCTCGCGCATCAGTCTGATCTGTTTACCACGCGTTGACGCGTAACACTTGGGCGCGAGCTTCGTCGAGCTAAATGGCACGTCAAGGGTTTAATTACTTGCTTGTTGATTTACTAAAATGAATTTTTAATTTTATAGGCTTTTGGCGCATATGTATGCGGGGGAAGCATTAATAATGCTGGATCGATTGAGTGAGGCACGTCCGCATTTTGAGCCCACATTTGTGTCGTCCCTAAATGCATTTGATTTTGAGACGAAAGATTGGCGTGTCAAGTCTTTGGATGCTGCACAGAATGTGGTGCGGTATAATTTGGCTGTGGTGATGGCATTGCAAGGAGATTTCGAATTATCAAGAAATTGTCTGAGTAGCTGTACTCATCCAATTGTGGCTGCTAAAGTTCTATCGCTGAAGACTTATCTCGACATCAAAATGGGGAAAGGTACATAACAGAGTTTTAGGGGGGAGTTTGTTATATATGTATATTGTGTGCTTTATATAGATTTGTTACAATTTGTAATAACATTTTCTGGTAAAGATAAAATTACAAAAACAAAGTTATATTTCCATGGCATTGTGTACAAATAGCGCAATAAAAATAAAAATACAATTAAAAAAATACGTGCTGGTGATTTTGATTGATCAGTTCTATAAAATATAAAATATAAAATATAATTCAAAGCTTAGATAAGCTATCGCAGATGATATTGAGTATGCAATCGGTGAGTTGTTTGTCTATATAAAGCGTAATGCTTGACTAGCACAATTGCATTTATTGCGGTAAGCGCATTAAAATGAATTTGAGTACTGTCATCGTTGTTTCTGGCCTTTTGCTGGCCACGGCAAGCATAACATCAACGCTAACATATGACGAAGAAAGGTTGGCTTTAAAAAATTTTGTCACTTCTGTAAGTACGTGCAGTGCGGAAAATAGGTAGCAAAATGGTAAAAATTTTATCACAATTAATTTCTTAATTTCCACAGGATGAGCGCATTCGTTCACATGGCTATCCAGTCGAATCACACACCGTTGAGACGAGCGATGCTTACCTGTTGACACTCTTCCGCATTCCTTACTCCCACAAATTAAATAACCAGAATGCTTACCGCCCAGCTATTTTGTTGCAACATGGCTTATTCAGCAACTCTGATTGCTGGTTGAGCAGTGGACCCGATAACTCGCTCGGATATTTGCTTGCTGACGCCGGTTTCGATGTTTGGTTGGGAAATGCTCGTGGCAATATCTATTCACGCGGAAATTCGAATATAACTACAAGTAGCCCAAAGTTTTGGAAGTTCAGTTGGCATGAAATTGGCATATACGATATAAGTGCTATGATTGATTATATTCGCGATAATACCGCTCAACAAGCCATACACTATGCCGGCCACTCGCAGGGCACCACAGTGTACCTGGCTCTCATGTCCACCAAGCCACAGTATAATGCCAAGATTAAGACGGCACATCTACTGGCGCCATGTGCATTCTTGGCGAATGGTAGACATGTTATATTCCAACTTTCGCAGCTGATCGGCAAACCCGATGGGCTTTTATACAGTATCTTAGAGAACTCGGAGTTGATGCCTAGAAACGAGTACGTCAATCGCATCGCAGACACGCTGTGCGGTCAACAACCTCTTTTAGGCGAACAATGCAAAGACGTTGTTTTTTGGTTTGCCGCTGATGGATATCGAAACTCAAATCTGGTAGAAGCACATCAAGTTATGCATTTGCAAGTAATACAATAAACAATTTTGTCATTTGTGTTTCAGACTTCTGTGCAAGTGCTACTTAGCAGCCACCCGGGTGGTTCGTCAAGTAACCAGGGTATTCACTATCTACAGCTATATAAATCACATAAATTCCGTCAATATGATTATGGCACCAAAAAGAATCAGCAGATTTACAATCGAGATACGCCACCAGACTATGATTTGAGCAAAATCACTGCGCGTACATATTCGTATTCGAGCGCCAACGATGGACTTTGCGCACCAAGTGATGTTGATACCATGGTGGAGAACATGCCCTATCTTGTTGAGGATTATCGCGTTCCCGATCAGACCTGGAATCACATGGACTTTATTGTAGGTAGACAAATGAAGGAAGTAATCCATGATCGTATTCTGCGAACACTTAAGGCTTTTGAAACGTTTTTGTGACTTAAAGGAAATTTAAAAGATTGAACATTGAATTAAAATGAAAATGGAATGTTTATTTTAGGAATAATTGCTAATTTGGTCGAAAGTGGAGGTAACCCTGAGTCGGTTTCAGTCTTAATTATTGAAAGATTGAATATTTCTACAGAAATTCATCAGGTACTTTATCTCGGAGTATACCTATGTATATATATTACATATATATATAAAGGGTTTTTCAATAAGGGCGAGTAGATGTTGAAATGGAATAAAATGGCGTTTGCTGTGTGGCACGTAGTGCCGTCTTGCTGGAAGCACATGTCGTCTAGGTCCGTATGGTTCAATATGGGCCATAAAAAATTGGAAGGGCCACCACGTCTACCAAAAAATGGGCGTAATGCGCACAACGTTTGCGTTAATGAACACTCATTTTGATAATAAAGTTTTATCATTTGAACGTGCTGTTCAATCGTGTAACTTGCCATGATGATTTGGCATAAACAACTGAATAATAAACAAAAGATTTGACAGATGTCACCAAAACAAAAATTGAAAAACCCTTTATATGGCCGAGCTCCACCTCCTAATTGCGGCGTGCGTTGGTGTTGGTCCACAAATGGAGCGACCTACAGCTCTAAACTGGCTCCGAATGGCAAATGGTTTTTTTTTTTTGAAGAGCTTTTTCATGGCAGAAATACACTCGCTGCCTTTACGTCGTCAGGAGGAATACTTGTACTCACTTAAGGGGATCCGGTGGTCTAGAAATTTCAAAAAATCGATTTTTTGTTTTTTCGATATTTCAAAAGTATAGTATCTTAAGAATATACTGTGAAATTTTCATGTGGAAATTCCCAATATTATAGCTTCTACATCCCATTAAGTAGGCAGAGAACGTCCGCGCGCTCCTGTACCTCAAACTTTAAACTCATTTATCTCGAAACAACTTTTTTCGGCCAGGTGTTATCAAAAAGAAAAAAAAATTGTCTGAAATTTTAATATGTTGTTCACAACATCAATGACTATCGCCCGTACTAGAATTATTATTCCAATTATTTCATATTTTTTTGATTAAAAAAGTAGAAAAAATTCGATTTTTAGAGTGTTAAATTCAAAACCGCGCCATTTTGTTAAATTTTTTGAGGTTCTGGTTCTACCTGGGATTACAGCTCCTTCGTTTTCAATTCGATACCAATTTTTGTTATGGTCCTGTCCAAGACGTCTATCGAAACACACCATGTTGTCGTTGCTGTAGCAGCTTACTAAGCTCTGCGATGTAATCACTGGTCATCTTCGACTAACTCATCTAACGCTAGGCTAGGAAACGTACTGTACGCATGTGAAAAGGTGATTAGTGTCGTGCGGGGTGCCTTCACATGTGGGACATATGTTTAGTATGTCGGGATCGATTCTGGATAAGTAGGGTTTTAACCTGCTACACTAGCCAGATCGCTATAGGGCCAAAAATACTATCGGGGTAGCTGAAGCTCTTCATTTGCAATATGTGGGGGTTGCACTCCGAGGACGGCGTTCAGAGGTTAGGAGTTTAGGAAGATGGTAATTATCTCCCGATAAATGTCATTCAGCATCTGTCTATATACAGTGCGGTCCAGTAGTTGTAAGTTCGTTTTGTCCTTGAAATCGTCAGAATAGTTGAAGAAATGCCTCTTGACGTGCTTGGGAGACGGCTTAGGTTCTAGCAAGTGCCTGCAGGGGTGAAACCTTTGGCCCTTTTCAGGGCTGGCATCGAAATGCACCATTATTGAATCTAATAGTTTTTGCTGTTGTAGCAGTTCACTAGGCTCTGCCAGTGCGGTGTAGTCACCGATCGTCACAGTGTAGTAACTCATCGAACGGTAGACCCAGGAAATGGTGAATAAGCTAATATTCTTCAAAATATTTCTCCAAGCATATGATCGCATTATTGGTGGTCGCCGTAGCCGAATTGTTGGTGCGTAACTACCATTCGGGAGAGCGTGAAACAGCAAAATGAAGAAAAAAAGCTTCCTAATAGCGATCGCTCCTCGGCAGGCAATGGCAAACCTTCGAGTGAATTTCTGCGTGCCAATTATTTATTTATTCTATTATACAAATAGCTGCAAACGGTAAACTATGTTACATACAAATAAAGGGAAAATAGTTTTTCTCTAAATCACTTCAGGAAACGTTTTTTTTACTCCAAATTTATTACAGTCTGAGCGTTTGCTTACATTAAAGTTAGAATTTCGAAGTGGTCGTCGGAGAGAGCAGGGCGTCGTGAGGCATATAATAGCTGAAAATCGGATGGATGAAAAGAAGTGTCTCAACTGGCGTCGAGGAGTTCAACGGTGTATGCGCCTTTATAGCAGCGGCAATTCCTTCAATTTAAGTTCAATTAAGTTATTAAAAAAAGGTTCGGTAAGGTACACCTAGACCTTTCGTTCAGTGGATAAAACATCTATGGTTGGCTCTTAAATATATGACAATGAAATAATATATACATATTCGGCCGCCGTAGCCGAATGGGTTGGTGCGTGACTACCATACGGAATTCACAGAGAGAACGTAGGTTCGAATCTCGGTGAAACACCAAAAACATTTTTCTAATAGCGGTCGCCCCTCGGCAGGCAATGGCAAACCTCCAAGTGTATGACGAAACATTTATCAAATTCATGAAAGATATGTTCAATTTCGATTGTGCATCAGACGTTAATAAGTCAACAACACTAAGAGGCAACATCATCGATTCGCCTTTTTTGAGACACATTACACTCGAAACACCCCCTTTCATTTCTTTTCCTATCATCTTCCTATTCTCAACAGAGAAATGGTTCATTACCATGCACACAGGAAGAAGGCATATGCAAATACAAATATGTGAATTTATATACATATGCGCATATACATACATATATATGCTCACTCAAGTAGGAGCGAGCCAGATGTCGAATGTTATCGAACGCGGAGGCCGATTGTGCTCTTCGTCGTTCGTTCCGCGCTTTCGCTTGCAGTTCAAGCAAGGTAATTACGCATGAGCAAGATAACGACACATTTTTTCGTGCGTGTAGCCGGCTAAATCGAATTATAACACGTTATCACGTCAAAAAAGAATATGAAAATAGAAGCAGCATATTTTTTGACTCCCACAGATATTTTTTTAGTTGCCAAAGTGTCGATTTTTAGCAGAACCATGTTTTTGTCTCCGCTGGCAGCATGACATTCGACAGCATTGAAGAAAGCGGTTTTAATTCATCAGCCAACAAATTTTTTAATACAATTTGCTCGAGGAATCGGAAATTGAATTGGATGCAACAAATTTTTGTATATATTTCCAATTTCGTTAAACAGAGTTCCAAAAAATTTATTGCATTTTCAATTCCTTCCAAAGTATAATTCCACTTAAAAAATACAATTTCTTATATTGGAATTGAAAAAAAAAAAATTGAAATTACTCTAAGGAATTAAAAAAGTAATCAACTGCTTTGCCTTCCAAAAGGGATCATTACGATCAAGCTCTGGTTGTAGACTCTGTATACCAAATTGCTCAGAACGATGAGAGAAGTCGATTTAATCCTGTCTGCCCACCTGTGGGTACGATAACTACAGCAAAAAATTACTCATATGATATTTAAAGGACATCACACACACACATAACGGTAATTTTGAAGCCAGAAAACGTTGTATAACTGTTATAAATAAAGCAAAATTACTCACATTCATGTAAATGATGAACCCAAAAAAGAAAATACGACGCAATTAAAATTTTAGCAAATGGGCGGCGGTACATCCACTTTGGAGTTAATGTGTGGGTCTCTATAACGGCTTAATAAAACTCGTCGAAACTTGGTGCACGCTTTGCTCGCCATCCCATTTAAATCCGGCATAACTGATAAATGATTCGATAAACGCACTCCTCGTGATATTGATACATTTTTTTGGCGTTTTTTCATCATAATTCCATCTGGATTTGATCAGTGAAGCGCCGAATGCCATCTTTTCGTTCAATAATTATTTCTTCGCATGTGACAGTTGTCAAAAACTCCTTCTGTGCCATAAACTGAAAAAAATGCTGCTAAAATCAAAATAGGCGGTCTTAATGTGACATCCAAAAACTATTGTATTTAGATCTCAGTAAAACTTGGTGCATATAATACATTTTTTTTCATACGGAAACGAAACTGGGATCTAAGTAAAAGTTGAATTTTTAAACAATTTAATTCAATTTGAAAAAAAATATATATATAGTGTTGTTGTTTTTGCAGCAGTTCACCGAGCTTTGCCAGCACAACGTAGTCACCGGCCGTCATCGTTTATCTCATCTAACAGTAGGCCCAGGAAACACGTTGTTTCTACGTGGTTGGTCTCCTTGCCGCGGGGATGGGGCTTAAATGAAGGCTAAATTCCTTTTAGGAATTTAACCTGTCATGAACTATGAGGGAAGCTCTGTATGGGGATTGGTCGAACACCCTTACACGATACTGCGTGTGGGATGCTCGTCCAACCACCTATACGGAATCGTGCCGAGGACTGAATGGTGCAGGGAATTAAAACATGTGCATCGCGAACGGAGTTTCCCTCTCGAATACCTGGCCGCCTTCGAGAGTAACTGCGGGGGACCCCATTACTTCCCCTAAATACTCGTGGGTTGTGGAGCTTGACGTAGTCAGGCGAAGCAACTGTAAGAAACAGATGAATATGAACACACAAAAAAACGAACTGAACAAAAAATTTCTGCCGCGCTGCGACACAATACCATCCTTCGAGGAGGATACCCTGCTGGCCTCCAGCCAAGATACGGCTGAGTCAGCAAAGAGTAAGGGAAGTACCAGCCATAGCACACCCTTACTAAGCAAGCAACAACAACAACAAAAAGTTCTACCACAAACCTCGAAAAAGGCGGCGGACGGCACTCAGAGAGAGAGTCAGGCCGCTAGAAAACACAAATCCGAGGGTGCCCTCATGAAGTCTCGCTACACGAAGGCGAGGTTCATTCTAAGCAAGATTGCCAAAAATGAACTCGCTGGAGCGACTGACGAGCGCGACGCGGCCGACAAACTAAAATACCAGCAGGTGGTTAAGGAGTACAAAGATTTCTTATCCAACAAACCTAAAGAGGACAACATGAAAAAAGGCGATGCGATGAAAAGGAACAGGTCACAGGACGTGATCGACCAGGCACCGAAGAGACCTAAGGTGTCCAGCAGCATCGAAGAAACAAAGCAACGACCGTTCAGTGAGGTGGTTAAGGATAACCTCCTATATGCACTGATCGACGAGACCACAAACAGCGGCAAAGTGGTCCTGCAGAAGTGGGGGCAAGTGGAGGCCAAACTATCCAAGCTCGTGTTAGACAAGCATGTGGTTGGAGCACAGGGCGGAACTCTCCCTTCCTTCGATTCTCCAGGAGTACTTCGCGGCTGTAGGGTTATCAAGTGCGACGACGACTGGTCAAGGGTTGTCCTAGAAAGGTGTGTTGCTGAGATCAGCAGCACACTGGAAGGCTTAAAACTTAAGCTTATTCCAGCCAAGGACATCCCCTGCCCTCCTCGCGCTCGCATTTGGCTGCCGGTGATGGACTTGAGCGGTGCAGAAGTGCTGAAGTACCTGAAGTCACACAACCCTGCGGTGCCGATGGACGACTGGGCAATCGTGAAGGCAGAAAAACCGCAAAAGAGCAGCATGCCATTCGTTCTGCAGATTAACGATGAGTGCCTGCCAATACTAAAACAACACGACAACAAAATGCGGTTTGGTCTAAGAAAGGCCAAACTGAAAATTTTCAAAGCAGACAGCAATGAAAATGAGGAAGACCCAGATGAGGCAGACAACAACATACAGCTAGAAAGACTAGAAAAGCTCGACCTAGCTGAAGACAACAATAAATCCGATGCCTAGAGCCATACAGGCGAATCTGCAGCACTCGAAATGTGCTACAGAGAACTTGGATGTCTTCCTCAGGGAAGAGGACATCGACATCGGTTTCATACAGGAGCCCTGGGTCAGAGACAACGAGATTAAGGGGTTCCAAGACAACAAGAGCATCAACATATTCTACAACAAAGCAGACGGTAAGCCACGGTCATGCATAATCACTAAAAAACACTTAAAAGCTTTTCTGTGTTCTAATTTTAGCACTCCCGATTTTACGGTGGTGAAAGTGGAGCTGCAGAAATCGGCGATATACCTGGCATCGGTGTATATGCCACATGAGAAACCGGCGCTGCCAGACGAAGTGGCTCGATTCCTGTCAACATTGAACAGCACGGACAAACTATTGATGGGCTGCGACGCAAACGCCAGAAACGAGCTTTGGGGCAGTTCAGAGACGAATTAAAGAGGTGAGTCACTTTTCGAATTCCTATTAAACACCAACCTAGACATATGTAATGTAGGGACTACCCCAACCTTCACTTTTCCGAGCTCGGCAAATTTTCCAGGCTGGGAAGAGGTCTTAGACATTACCCTATGCACAAATAATAATTCCCAAATAGTCACAAATTGGAGGGCATCCGACAAGAGATTCTTTTCAGACCACAGCTGGATCCTCTTCGATATCAATCTTAAGCTTGAGAAACCTTTCCCATATAGAAATCCCAGAAGAACAAACTGGCATACATTCCGTAGACTGACCCAGTCTAAACTTCAAAACTTAAATAGAACCATAACGTCAAGGGAAGACCTAGATGAGAAAGTAAGAGCTTTCGAAACTTCCCTGACGAAAGGACTTGAAGCCTCATGTCCCGCCACATACGGCAAAACAACCTATCCTACCTGGTGGAATGAAGATCTAAGTAAACTCAGGAAAATGACAAGAGAAATCTTCAATATCTGCTACAAACACAAATACTTCAAACCCTACAAAGACTGCCTTAGGGAATACAAGAAAGCAATCAAAGAGGCTCGGACAGAGGCTTGGAGAGATTTTTGTAGTTCCATAGAATCGACCAAAGATACAGCCAGACTAGGCAAGCTTCTATCCAAGGAACACTCCTGTCCTTCCTTCTTGAAGAAAGACAACGGAGAGTGGACAAAATCATCAGCCGACACACTAGAACATCTGGCAAATACACACTTCCCAGGCAACACAGAATATATTGAGAACAATACTGACAGTGTTCAAACATCCAAACTATCACCCATTATAATCAACCACATCGTATCCCAAGATAGAATACTATGGGCGATAAAACACTTTGAACCATATAAGGCAGCCGGCCCAGATGGGATATTCCCAGCCATGCTGTAGAACACTCGAGAAACGACGATTCCTTGGCTGGAGGTCTTTTTCAGGAAAAGCCTTATGCTAGGGCACATACCAAAGAGCTGGAGGAGGGTAAAAGTGATATTTATCCCTAAAGCTGGTAGACGCGGTCATGATACAGCGAAAGATTTCAGACCCATCAGCCTATCCTCCTTCATCCTCAAAACGCTCGAGCGATTGTTGGATGTATATCTCAGGGAAAAGATTACAGACTCAACGATTTCACCATCTCAACATGCCTATCTCAAAGGAAAATCCACAGAGAGGAGCATAGAATACAAGCAATACTCACTAGTTGCTTTTCTCGACATAGAGGGGGCCTTCAACAATGTTACCACAAGATCCATAATTGAGTCTCTTAACATGTTAGGCTAGACATAGGTCTCAACGAATGGATAGAGAACATGCTCAAAACTAGGTAGGTGAGGTAGGCAGCAGCACGATAAAACGCTCTGTCAACAGGGGAACCCCTCAGGGAGGAGTCTTATCCCCTCTACTGTGGTTACTAGTCGCCAACAACATCCTCACCAAATTTAACCAAAAGGGAATTAAAGTGGTGGCGTACGCGGACGACATAGTGCTTATGGTTTCAGGAATGTTTCCAACCACAATCAGTGAGATTATAGAAGGAGCTCTGGTATTACTCAGCAATTGGGCCACGGACTGTGGTTTAAGTGTAAACCTGAGTAAAACTGAACTGATGCTATTCACCAAGAAAACCAAGGTGCCAAACTTTAATCTCCCAAAACTAAACGGCGTTTGCCTCACGCTAACCAAACAGGCAAAATACCTAGGGGTTATCCTGGACCCCAAACTCAGCTGGAAGTCCAACGTAGAGTACAGGGTAAAGAAAGCGAATATAGCACTTTACACGTGTAAGAGAATGTTGGGGGAAAAATGGGATCTCCAACCAAAATTATCCAACTGGTCCTACACAGCCATTGTAAGGCCAATACTAACATATGCGGCACTAGTTTGGTGGCCTGCAACAGAAAGGAAATACAACAAAACTAAGCTGAACAAGATTCAAAGAACAGCGTGTATCCTAACTACAGGAGCGCTCAATGTACTAACACATCTATTGCCATTAGATTTACACATTAAAACAATAGCTACTTGCAGCGCGGTGAGACTCAGAGACATAGGAAACTGGACAACAAGGCCGTACGGTCACAGTAAGATCCTCCTACAGGGACCCCCGCTGCTCACAAACGGATCAGACTACACAGTCCCCGACCTCAACTTCAAGAAAGGCTTTACGGTACGCTTTCCACCGAGAGCCGAGTGGAGCAAAGGAGAGGTGATTGGAAGACACGATATCGAAATTTATACCGATGGTTCTAAGATGAGCTGTGGTGTGGGAGCTGGCTTCCATTCGGAGCCACTCAACGTATCTCAATCAATTCGTCTTCCTGATTATGCCACCGTGTTCCAGGCAGAACTTTTAGCGATCAGAGAAGCATGCAAATCCCTAGAACTCTACAAGGAAGTTGGTGCAAGAGTAGCTATCTTCTCAGACAGTCAAGCAGCTATTAAGGCCTTAGACTCCAACTACATTTCATCCAAACTGGTCTTACAGTGTAGAGAGGAGCTGAAACTGCTCAGCCATTGGCTCGAAATTACCCTGATATGGGTTCCCGGTCATAGGAACATACGGGGCAATGAGATAGCGGAAGAGCTAGCAAGAAAGGGCTCGGCAGTAGACATAGCAGAGGCGGTGACAGTCTCCACCCCACTGAACACAATAAAAGCATCCATTGCTTCATACTATCATGCTTTAGCCGAAAGAAGATGGAAGCAAATACCTACATGTATTACAACAAAAAACACATGGCCGTCATACAAAATCCAAAGGACGAATGACCTCCTAGGATGTTCTCGGCCAAACATTTCACGTATCACTGCAACCCTTACAGGACATTGGAAAGTAGGGGATCATGCAGCTAGACTCAATCTACCCTTCAATCCTATCTGTAGAAGCTGTCAATCGGAAGGGGCGAAGGAGAGTCTGTTCCACTATTTATGTGAATGTCCGGGACTAGCCAGGGCACGACTCCGATCCTTCGGTAAGCCTTTCTTACAGCAAATTAAAGAAATCTCAGACATAGAGATAAAGGATTTGCTGCTATACTTGGACCTCACTAAATGGATCTGACTTGGAAAAAAAAAAAAAATAACAACATCATCTTCACACGAGATAAAGGTAGTAATACGGAGCTAGTCACTAATTAGGAGGGAACCGCGATTATTCATGAAGTATAAAAGATATATATTTAAAAAAACTTTAACATGAAAGTATGTACAAAACTACGATTCGCAATTACTCAATAAGCTATGTAGTCTCTATCGTTGTCGAGTATAGCCTGGCATCTTCTTGGCATGCTTTGAACCAGCTTTTCCGCGTAGCTCGTCGTCACTTTATCCTGCTTTTTTGTCCTCACTCGCTTCAGGCCGCGCTCCAAAAAGTCATCAACATTGTTGTACACTTGATACCGCTGATGTCACATAGCAACAAATTTTTTGATTTTTTAATCACTTTTGCAGCCGCGGCGTAAGATAATTTCGGCCCTTTCAAATGCGTGCATAAAACACCGCCTCAAAATGCTTCGCGTACTTCTCACTCATTTTTGTTTGGTTGCGTTTACGGGAAAGTTTCGAACGACTGACTAACTAACGTGAGTTAGCACTGGCGTCGTAGCCCTGCAGTGGGACTATTATGCAGCAAAAAGCAGAACGAAATATATCTTGAAGTTACAAGAAAAAACCGGTTCTTTTCTTCTGACACAGACAGTATAATCAAGGGGCACCCTTGACTTTTGCACCACAAAAATTCGGCGCCTAATATTGAATTTGTTTTCGTCACCTTTGGAACAAAAACTAAATTCTTATAGTTCCAGAACCGAAATATTCTACTCATTTAGCTCGGTGTGCCTTTTGGTTATGCTAAAAAGCTACAAAGACAACTCTGGGGACATTGCTTCGAGAGACTCAACTTAAAACGCTGCTTGCACTGAATTCGGGTTTCAAATATTGAGTTGCCCTTTCGGGAATCGGAGGAAAATGTTAGACGATTATTTTGAAATGTATAAAATAGATCTTGCAGAATAAATAGATTATAAAATCTATAAACAAAGTCATATTTCGATTTGAGGGCTATATAGAATTTTTATTGTAATTTTTAATTTATTAACAAATTTGACGTCAAAGATGGTGCGTCGCATTGGAGAACAGTTGGACAATTTTCTTAAGTGATACGTTTGTATTTGTAGAAGTTCGAGTATTTAATTTATCTTTATTACATTTTTAAGGTTATTGCTTTTGCGAGGTTGCTGGTACTTGTTTGAGCACTACAACTCAACTCTTTGATCGGGCCAGCGCATTTGTATGTACATACATACCTACGTATGCCAAAAGTGCAATATGCAGAATTTCGATCACGTGAATGTATGCGCTGGCTATAATCTTAATAGTTGCGGATTTATGACTATCTGATAATCAATGTATCAAAACAATGTGGGGGGTAATTTTGCAATCGTTTGCGTCAGCTACGTGAGGTATAATCTTTGCAAAATATTTCGCTTATCCTCACTTATCCTTTGCAATAAGATTAGACGCTCTTGAGTTACGTCAATGCCACTTGTATTAATAATCTGTAGTTTAGTTCCACCGCTAATTTATTTCACAACCAACGTTTGCCGAATTAGTCGCATTTTTCGCAAATAGTCGTAATGTTGCGGTCAACATTCGTTTTAAGTGTGTCGATCGCGCTTTGCAGCGCTTTGGATTTGCATCACGTAGATTCCTACATTGATATACCTTTTAAGCCTATCAAAACATCGGTCAGTTTAATATATCACTTGAGTTCAGTTATTATAGCAATCTCAGTCTACTATAAGTGGCACAATCAATCCTTTTTATAGGCCGACCGCATTCGTCAGCATGGCTATCCCGCTGAGTCGCATTATGTGACGACTAGTGATGGCTACATACTCAACCTCTTTCGCATACCCCATTCGCCACATCTGCGTACTCAGAATGCAAGTAAACCTGTCGTCTTCATACAACACGGACTCTTCGGCTGCTCCGATTGCTTCTTGCTTAACGGTCCAGATAATGCCATTGCCTACAATTTCGCCGATGCTGGTTTCGATGTTTGGCTGGGTAATGCGCGCGGCAACATTTATTCACGCAATCACTCAGCGCTGTCAACCCAACATCCGAACTTTTGGAAGTTCAGTTGGCACGAGATCGGCACCATCGATATGCCCGAATCGATCGATTATGTGCTCGAACGGACGGGTGAAAGTGCTTTACATTATGTTGGACATTCACAAGGTGGCACAGTCTATTTTGTTATGCTCTCATCGCGCCCGGTATACAATGCAAAGATAAAAACTGGACACACCTTGGCACCTGCCGTATTTATGGGTAATGCAACCGATGGCATCGTGGAAGGTCTCGCACCATATGTGGGCACTCCTGGTCCAGGTACAAATCTGTTAGATAATCAACCGTTTTTACCGTATAATACCTATGTGCAACGTTTGTTAAATGCTGCCTGTGGTGGCAAACCGGCGTATCCGAAATATTGTCAAACACTCTTTTTAATGTGGGCTGGGAATGAGCAGTCAAATATTAATGCGGTAAGTACACCATATTGCAACAGCAAGTTTCACCTCAAAATAACATTACTTTCTGCTGCAGACGCTGCTGCCTCTATTGGCCGAAACGCATCCGGCTGGCATTTCTACTAACCAAGCTATTCATTTTATTCAACTCAAAGTATCGAACAAATTCCGTCAATATGACTTCGGTACCAAAAAGAATCGAAAGCAATATAACCAAACCGAACCGCCAGAGTATCCCTTGGAGAAGATCACCGCCAATACATACATATACTACGGCTTGAGTGATAGTTCTGTCAAAGTGAATGATATGAAGCGTCTACCTCCTTATCTGTCCAATTTGCGGCTATTCTACGAAATGCCTGACCCAAAATGGGGGCATTTGGATTTTATTTTCGCCCAACAGGTAAAGGCGGAAATCAATGATCCTTTGATACAGTATTGCAGAGATTATGAACAGAATTTACAACCGTTATCATTTGACGACTATAAAAGGTTGGATTAAAGTTTAAAGGTATTATATTCACGCCTTTGTAATCTAATCTATCTCTTCTGCTTTTCTTTGCTTTTTCAATAAATAAATATTGATTGATTGCAAATGCCATATCAAAGCATTTAATACGCGTATGCAAATATTTCGTAGTAATTTTCTGTCAAGTTATAGAAAATAAAAAGATATGTCTTTTTTTTAGTTTTATGCCAGTTCAAAGTTCACAGTTCTAAAAAAACCAAACGTTTTTAATCTGGTTTTTTTATAATACGTAAAGTAAATAAATAAAAGCAAATGAATAAATCGGACATAGCTCAATAGGACTATATGACTCCGAAATACAATTGGGGGAAGAGATTCCGAAACCTAATAGAAGAAGAGGGGTGGAAAAGAGGTATGAAACCTAGCTCCAATACGCTTAATATATTTACTGACGGCTCGAAAATGATGGACGGAGTAGGTGCAGGGATTTATTGCGCAGAGCTGGACATCAGGCGTCCAATTAAGCTCTCTGACCATTGCAGTATGTTTCAAGCAGAAGTCTTTGCAGTAGGAAAGGCTGCAGAAATAGCACTAGTAAGGGCATCGAGCAACTCCAACATAAATATGTACGTTGACAGTCAAGCGGCAATAAAGGCAATAAACTCAAATGAAATTTCATCTAAAATCATTCTTAGGACCAGGAAAGCCATAGAGAGACTAGCCACAGACAGACCGTTACACATCTATTGAGTACCCGGACATAAGGGCATTGCAGGAAACGAAATTGTAAATGAGATTGCCAAAAGCGCTGTTTACATACAATACGAACAAGAAAGCGAAATACTGACACCTTTAAATACGATTTACAATGACATCGCTGCGGACATGAAAACACGGATAGATAAGAGGTGGAATAATCTAGCCACTTGCTAAACCGCGAAAATCATGTGTACACAGAATGCAGACAAATACTCTAGATTTGTACTAGCCCTCTCTAGAAAGGAAAACAGAACTATCGTAGGTATGCTGACAGGCCACAATTTGTTAGCGGCACACACATACAAGATGGGAATTACAAAGTTCCTTGAACACCCGCTATGCTCTTTCCCTGAATGGCTAGAACCCAAATGAAAGGAGCTGCACATTATGAGAGGTTAGAATATCTCTCGGAGTCAGAGCTTCAGAGCTTACTTAGATTCGTAAAAGACGCAGGCTTATTACAAGAAACCTACTACAAGGAAACGTACCTGGTACCTCTGGTACCACTAAGGACCAATAGGTCTATGTGATGGTTTTCAACCAGCCAGGTCAACCTAACCTAAATGAATAAAATAGTTAATTTTGAAATGTGCTTTTAAAATTAGAAATTACGAAGAAGAAAATAATACTTATGAACTAAAATATATGTATGTAAAGGGTCTTTTGGCCGCCGTAACCGAATGGGTTGGTGCGTGACTACCATTCGGAGTTCAGAGAGAACGTAGGTTCGAATCTCGGTGAAACACCAAAATGAAGAAAAAGTGTTTTCTAATAGCGGGCGCTCCTCGACAGGCAATGGCAAACCTCCGAGTGTATTTTTGTCATGAAAAAGCGCATCATTAAAAACCCACTGTGGAGGCGCACGCCGCAAATAAGAGTAGGATCTCGGCCAAACCAACAGAAAGGGTGTACGCGCCAATTATATATGAGGTGCGCAATTAAGTTTTCCCGGTTTTTTTTATGAAAGTACAACGTTTTTCTGAAAAATGGTTGCAAGTGAATCATTGAAAGTATTGCCCATCGCTGGCTACAACTTTTCCCAAACTTTCTGGTAGATCTCGTATACCGTCGCGGTAAAACTGTGCATCTTTTGAGGCTATCCACGGATCAAGCCATTTTTTGATGTCTTCATATGAATGGAACTGCTGGTCAGCTAGACCATGTCCCATCGATCGGAACAGGTGATAATCGGACGGCACAATATCTGGAGAATATGGCGGGTGGGGTGGGATTTCCCATTTCAGTGTTTCCAGATAGGTTTTAACGGGTTTGTCAAGGTGAGGCCGAGCGTTGTCACGCTGTAGAATCAATTTTTCATGCTTCTCCGCGTATTGCGGCCGCTTCTCGTGCAGTGCTCGGTTCAATTGGATCATTTTGGAGTTGATACCGATCAACAGTGATGGTGTCGCTTGGTTTTAACAGTTTATAATAAATAGCATCAACTTGGTCTCACCAAATACATAGCATAACCTTCGCAGCGAATCCATTTTTCATCGCCCGTTACGATGCGATGAAGAAAACCCTTCATTTTTTGCCACTGGAGCAGTTGTTCACAGGCGAAAAAAGTTGCTGGATAAGTTCATGGCATTTCTTTTTTGAATGTGATATCCGGCATATGTCCGCCGTGGCTAGGAGTTACATCGAACAGTCTAATTGTTGACTACTTTTTCCAATAAATCCGAATAATAAATCTAAATGAACATAATCAGCAAAAATGCGACGCAAATGATGGTCATTTGGCTTCAATTCTTGCACAGGCCGTATTTTATGGACCAAAATCCTTACGTAAAATTTTCGACTTAGTCGAAGGACAAAGGCCAATAAGTTGAGAACGGGCCCGAATCGACATTTCGGCGTCTTCTCTTCGAAAGTGTGCTGGCGTTAAGCGATTCATGATGAAATTGCCAAACTTTGCGGAACAGAGATGTCAACACAGTTTGGCATTCTCAGCTGTCAAACTATAGTTATCGACATCGATTCTCATGCTGCTAAAAAATAACCAATATATCCGTTAAATCTGTTAAAGCAAAATTACAAATTACAAATTACAAAATTATTAATTTGTACAAATGATTAGCCCAGAAAGGAAATAGCACGAAATCAAGTTGGGAAAAATGGGCGGTGCTACAGTCATTTTTGGGTAAATCGTGTGTCTCTTTTTTTTGTAAATCGAGGATTGCCAGAAAAATAAACAGAAATTGCAATCCTCGTTTTTGCTCTCTGCATTAATCAAATACCAACATTTCATCCGCCGTACAATTTTCGTTAGCCTCTTCGATGAGTTTATTAAAGGCATCTCACTCTAAATAACGGGCTATTTGTTCCTATAGTTTTAATTTCAGCAGATTACCCGTCATTGTACACAGATGTGTGCGTATGTATCATCACTCAAAATCCAATAGTTCATAAAATCAAGCGTATATGTGAACCAGTGAGTATTGTATGCATATTCTGATACTTCGGTGCTTTGGTGGGGCTTTCAAGTTATTTATAAACTGGTGATAAATTATTGTAAAAATTTTGAAGTAGAGATTGGCTGCTAGCGAATAGCTAAACGTAATAAAATTTAACTAATTAAACTGGCAAACACTTGAAACTTGAAATTTATTGCATGCGAACAATATTGGGTCGATGAAACTAGATGACAGGAAGAGAGTGCTGGTTGGCACACGTATCGTGATTTGTCCACACACAGTAGAAATTTAATTGCCTGCAGCCTTCCGTGCCAATGTAATAAACCCAAATTTATTGAGATTGAGAAATTTCCTTTCTGTATTTTCAATGGTGCTCTATGCTTGTATTGTTAAGGATTAGGTTAAATGAGCTGTTCTTCAATAGGTTCCTCGCGGAACTCAAAGGTCTAGAAAAGCAAATATCTCGAGGCTTTCCAGCGAGTTTTTATACTCTCCATATTGGCATAAAGCAATTACTTTCAATTGGATTGAGCTATGTAGTCTTAAAGGATGACGTATTCGGAACCTAAAAAAGTGAGCTGCTGAAAATGAAAATAATTAATAATCGGAGTGATAAATCACATTTTAGAAATGTTTCCCGCGTATACTTTCACTTACAAATGTTGCTGAGTTTCAAATGTTCAAAGTTTCAATTGTTTTTGCTTCATCCACAGAACCTTTACCTTTGAGACAAAGCAAATTTTTTACAGGTGGTATCGGTAACACAGCTGAATTGTTTTTTTTTTTTTTCTCTCGCCATGTGGGTGCCAGCACAGAATGAAACAAGGCGAATAATTTTTTCTTTTCACCTTTACCAATACTTTCCTTTGACAATCAAACGTACAAAATATTGTTGTTGCTCTAGTTCCACCACCTTTAATGAATACGCCTTGCCTTTGAGATAACACTACAAAAAATGAATCAAAGTTGTTGTGAAATTATTACTCGTGGGAGTTTCGTACGCAATGAGTTGAATTTTTGTTGGTTGTGTGGCACCTCGCACCGTATTGTTGGAACGACCTATCCATGTCGTTAATATGCATACTATCAGCAATAGGCCAAAAAACTTTGACGGTCATGGGGTTTTCAGCTGCATTTTCGAACAAGAGAGGTCCAAATACACCACTAGATCACAAAATCCCCGGGGCGAAGAATGCCAATTTAATACATTTCTTATTCCGCTCTGTTGGGCGATTCAACATAAAACAAAATACAATTTTACGAAATGTCGTTTTCATAAATACACAATTTTAGAAGTAGATTTTAATTTTTTATGTACGATTTTTGAGCGATGTCGAACCCATTTTAGTAAATTGTAGATTTTCATCTTATAATCTTTCGAAAAATGGCATTCAATTGGTACAGCTGTGAAAAGAAGACATTGTTAAAAAAATAAACTGAGCTTCAGATACCCATTTGTGGAACCATATCAAGTCGCACGCAACAAATAGGAGGAGGAGTTTTTATATCCTGGGCGGCCGCTGTAATCGAATGGGTAGGTGCGTGACTACTAATGCCAGTAGTACCAGGGTTCGAAACCCCGGGCGTGAAACATCAAATGATAGAACAAGTTTTTCTAATAGCGGTGGCCTCTCGGCGGGAAATGACAAACCTTCGGGTGCATTTCTACCGTGAAAAAAGCTCTTCGTAAATATCCATCTGCTGTTGTGATGCCGCATAAAACTCTAGGTTCCTGCATTTGTGGAAACATAGACGCACACCACACACATGTAGGTGGAGGAGCTCGGCCAAATACACACTAAATGGTGTAAGCGCCAATTATATATACATTATATTATAATTACATATTTATCATATATATATCGCGTAAGGTTGTTGGTGTTAGTGTTGATGAACCTGTTGGGTTAAATGAAAGATATCCGTGACCACAGAGGCTTTTTCGTGACTGCCATTCGGTAGGGCTCGGATTCTAAATTCACTGTGGATTGCCCCTCGGCAATAGCATACCTCCGAGTATATTCCTACATAAAAAATATTCTAATTAAAAACCATCTCTCGTTCGGAGGTGGCATGAAACATATTCGAGGATAAGCCTGGCGAAACACCCATAAACTAATCACACCCATCATCCACTCTTAATTTCCCCTACTTTACACCTTTTTGGCATACGTGATTGCAAAAACGTGATTATTTGTGATAATTTTTAATAATTATCAGGTTGTTCAACTGACTATAAATTATATTATATTATACAATATATCTGTCTAGAACGCACCGGCTCTAATAGCTAAGTGTATTGAACCGCTTTATCAGCTGTTGCATGCTGATTAGTTTCGCTTGCACTGTAGAGGTGGAATGAAACTTGCGAATTTAGTTGGAGTATATAGGAGAATTTACATTTCAACTCGGGGTCTTTATGACACCCCGCGAGTAAGGGCGTACTAAAAAATTTGCGCGAGTAATGGTGGGTTAAAATATCAACTGAATTCCGCAAAAATCGCAGAAATTTTCACCCAATATAATAATTTCCAATTGAATTCCCTGCAACATAGAGGTTAATGAGTTTATATGTGTACATATACTGTACTGTCAGATTCAGTGAAGGTCCATATGGTGGACTGTTTCTGAGCTTGCCGTAAAGCTTAGACTTTTTAAAACTAATGAGGTCCCGGTATTGCTGAGTTTGCATGTTGATCGGCACCATCAATATTCCCGAATCGATCGATTATGTGCTCGAACGGACGGGTGAAAGTGCATTACATTATGTTGGACATTCACAAGGAGGCACAGTCTATTTTGTTATGCTCTCATCGACATACCTTGCCACCTGCCGTATTTATGGGTAATGTAACCGATGGTATCGTGGAAGGTCTCGCACCACATGTGGGTACTCCTGGTGCAGGTACAAATCTGAAAATCAACCGTTTTTACCGTATAATACCTAAATATGTACAGCGTTTATTTGCTTGGTGCATCTGTTATTCGCCTCACCTGTAGGGAATTTGAACTTATTTTCCAAAATCATCAGTTTTTTAATTATTAGTTATTTTAAGTATGAAAATTAATAGGTTTACTTCAAGTGGGCCATAAGTTTTACTTCCTTTCAATAATAAAAAAGCCCATCGAGCTTTTTAGGTAGAACATAATGTTTAGAATGAATGGACAAAGTTTCGAAATATTGAAAAAAGATTTGGGCTGTGTTGCCGATGAAGTGAGAGTATAAACAAATCGGTCGAGATGGGGAAACACTCTTTTCTAGTTAAATATAGGTATTAAGAAAACATTGAACCGCTAATTGGCGTCAACTGAAAATAAGGTGCACAATACTTAACAGATTTCCTCGACTCAATCAACTAATCTTTATTCAGGTATTGAAGGAGGTGGAAAATTCTTGCGATTTTGCTAAAAAGTCATATTTTTGTATGAGTTATACTTCATCTCGAAGACGGCGTTATCAAATAAATTTACCGTACTTAGGGTTCGAAAGAACCAAGCTGTATAATCGTAGAGAGGCCATTATATTCCGAGTGTGCTATGTGTTTTCTTCGACCATAGCAACGATAACAATATTACGGTATTCTTCTACTTCTTCCTTGCCTTTGTCCCGTTTCACTTCGGGTCAGCTTTTCTAATGCGTAATCGTCAGATTTTTTTTATCTTGGCCCATCTCGGTGTTTAAATTCGCATGTTTCATGTCGCTTTCTATCTGCTTCGTCCGTGCATGTTGGGGTCGCCTTCGTTTCCTCGACGCCGTGATGAAGTCTAGGACTTTCTTTGACATATCAGAATTCAGGTTTTCTCTGAATATGACCATACCAGCGAAAACGGGTTTCTTGCATGTTTTTGCTCAATCGGCACGATTTTAGGCTTTCCACGAATGTACGGTTTGGTCTTTTGTTCAACGTTGTTGACCATCTCAATATTTTCTTTCCTGCGACCCGAAGTTTTCTTTTTTGTAGCTTTTTTAGAGGCCACAATTCGGCTCCAAATAACTGGGTGGGACGCACAGCCGTTTTATAGATTTGCCTTTTATATGGAGATGTATCTTTCTGTCGCTTAGTACGCCGGTTAGGGGCTTCCATGCTGAGTTTACGTTAACCTGCACGTCTTCACTGACTTATTCGGGAGTTTGTTACAGCGTGGCGCATGTACTTAAACATTGAGACCTCGTTTAGTGGGCTGCCATCCAGCAGAATAGGGATCTGCTCGTTAATACTAAAGTGTTGAACAACTCGCAGCGCATGACCGCTGTCTTTTTCCTGCTTATTTACATCCCATGCGACTCATTTCTGCGTTTGCGACTCTGTTTCGCAACTGATTAAGTGTGGCGTAAATATCGTCTGTGTCTTCGGTCACTAGCACTACGTATAGGACATCGCGATGAGTGTTGGCGATTATATAGTCCAGGACCCGGTTAAATAAAAGAGGACTCAATGCGGAACCTTGATGTCCCTTTTCTTCTCCAGCAAACTATTCACTTTCGCCAGTTACTGATGTAACTTTTGTGGTTACGCTGTCATACATGTTCCGTATTACTTTGACATAGTATTCTAGAGCAACATTACGGTCAACGGGACTAAAAACCCAATTTTTTGATGCACAGTGCACAGGTACTGCTTGAAATTAGCAAACTTTGGCTAAAAGTAATCTCGTAGGAATTCGGGAATGACAATCCACCCAGTAGTACAAATGCTTGGTGTAAGCTGGAAAGAGCTGAAAATATGAATGGAAAATTTTTACTGGAATTGAGTAACATAAAATGGTAAGTGATATTTCTCAAAATGTCTGCAATTATGCATAAAAATATTAATAAACGTTCTCACATATGCATTAAGAGAGGTGAAATAAATTTATTACATTTTCATTCTACAAATACGGGTGCAAGGTTTTTGCATTTGATCCACATTTCATTTCGATGTCTATATAAACACAAAATACAATGCAGAATTGGCAAAAGAGTTAAACGCTGTGGGACAGTGAAGACTTAACGCGGTCTGTTAATTAGTTCACCTACTCACTTTTTTACATTGAAAAAAAAAAAAAAAAAAATGAAATTATTATTCTGTGTATTTTTGTGCACTGTTGCACACATGGCTGCATTAACTACACCCAAATATCCGACGACGGTAGGCCAAAGCTAGCTTCGGGATACCATCCATCGCAAAACTGCTTATCCACACTTCTTTCATTTCAGGCTGATCGCGTGGTGGCTGACAATTATCCAGTAGAGGCACATACCGTGCAAACAATCGATGGCTATATTCTTACCCTCTTTCGCATTCCTTACTCGCTGCGTACGCAGAATGCAAATATTTTGAATAAAACTGTTTTGTTTCTACAACATGGTTTGATTAGTTCGTCCGATGATTGGATACTAGTTGGACCAGATAAGGCGTTGGCCTACTTGTTAGCCGATGCTGGGTACGATGTTTGGTTGGGAAACTTTCGTGGTAATGCCTATTCGAGGCGACATGTTTCACGTTCTCCAGAGAAGCGTGCTTTTTGGCGGTTCAGCTTTCACGAATTAGGTATCTACGATCTGCCGGCAATGTTTGGATATATACTTCGTGCCACAATGCAAGACTCTTTGCACTACGTTGGCCATTCGATGGGCACAACCACATTTATGGTGCTCATGTCGTTGATGCCCTGGTATATGGAACGTATACGCACAGCGCATTTGTTGGCACCAGTTATTTATACAGATCATCAGGAGGCACCGGTGACTCGTTTCACTGCGCCCATACTGGGAAATCCCAGCCCACTTACGAAGGCATTGAGCGATCATGATTTGCTAGGTTATAATGAATTCCTTTCATTATTCGATGCCACGGCGTGTGAAGTTTTGGATGAAATTGTGTGCGCAAATTTTTTATTTCTATACACTGGATATGATCCCATAAACACAAATTACGTAAGCTTTTAGTGTCTTCATATGTCCTGGCGTAGAGTTGTGTGAAATATGTGTGTATATGTAATTATTTAAAATGTTTTTAATTTTCTGATCTTCTATTTACAGTCTTTAATACCCGCCATTCTAAGGACCCATCCAAATGGTGGCTCCACCAATCAATTGATACATTACATGCAAGAGTACGTGTCCGGCCACTTTCGCCAATACGATCATGGCTTGAAAGAGAATTTGTTGTACTATAATCAACCAACTCCGCCTGATTATCCGCTAGAGAACATAAGAGCGAATCCACCGTTGCAGATTTACTACTCGGATAATGATTTACAATCCTCACCAATTGACGTTTTTCGTCTGTTGCCTCGTATGGGTGACAACATCGAGCTTCGCCACATTAATCTAACGACATGGAATCACTTAGACTACATGTGGGCTATTAATGTGAGAGAAGTAATCAACGAGGGTATTATTGGATATATCCAAAAATTTGAAAAGAGACGGGAGGAATTGCTGGTGAAAGAGAGAGCCGGCGTTGATATCGCGCAGACCGAAATATGACTCAAATTCAATAGTAGCTGAATTGTGGCTGCAAATTGCAGATAATGTCCTTGTATTGTGGGAAATAATATTGAAATATGAAAAATAATTTGAATTTAAAATACGAGTATGTCTAAATTTTAGTCTTTCAAAAATGAATAAAACATACTTCTCATATGGACCCTGTTATATATCTTCCTCTTGATTGGCGCGATAACCGCTTAAGCGATTTTGGCCGATTTTAACAAAGCGCGCCGGTCATTTCTTTCTCGTGCTAACCGGTGCCAGTTGGAAACACCAAGTGAAGCCAAGTCCTTCTCCAATTGAACTGGAGGTCTGGCCTCTTCCTCTGCTACCACCAGCTGGTACCGCATCGAATACTTTCAGAGCCAGGGCGTTTGTATTCGTTCGGACGACATGAAGCCGCTGGATCTTCTTTCGTTACACTATGTCTATAAAGTTCATACAGCTCATTGCTCCATCGCCTACGAAACTCGCCGTCTATATCTATATACTTGGCAGAGGCTTCTTTACGAGGAGCTTTTTCATAGCGAAAATACACTGGGAAGTTTGTCATCGGCTGCCGAGGGGCGACAGCTTTTTTACCATTTTGGTGTTTCGTGTCTGGAGATTCGAGCCCGTGCACTTGCGAATGGTAGTCACGCACCCAAACACACAATAATTTTTTTATAAAAATATAGTTCATACTATGATACAATAATTTATAGAAGGTAATTTCACTTCTTCTCCGCCGTGTTAGGCATCTGACAGAAATTTTGTTTTCGAAGCTCCTACTTATTACAAGAAATCCACTTTGGGACGTTAGAAACATGAAACAAAGCAAAGCGAAAAAATTTGAATAATTTTCATCACACAAAAAATTGAGTAAAAAGTCGCTGCATCTGTGGATGTTGCAGCACGCGGAATAGCTGTAAGGATACAGTTATAAAATATAGTAAATTTTCTGGTCCTGAGGTAAAGCTTAATAACACACTTTTTTCCATCCTTTAACTTCAACTATTCTTCTCACCCTTCTCCAACCCCAACTCCGAAGCAACTCTTACTGTTCTATAATCTTCACCAGAAAGGCGACCTTTGACATGCCTAGAGGCAGTGTTTGAAAGTCAGACTGGCTTCGCTGCGAAAATATGGCCATTATAAGTATTCTACAAGATATAGTCCCCGTTTTGCTGATATCTGATCAATCAGTGGTGTGGGAGAAATATCACGCATGCTATCGATCGGGACTTTGCTGGAATGTTTAGTATGCCACCTCGAACATAAAGTTCCCAGAATATATTCAGAAAATTCAAGATTCGCCTCCAAAGTACTCTCCATCAACTGCAATGCACTTACCTTAACACCAGCGTTTTATCTAGTTCTCGAAGCATTTCTGGAACTCTCTTTTCAGTTCTGTTAAAACGCATTCTCCGTAGTGATTTTTTAACTCGATCAAACGGAAAAAAATCGCAGGCAGTCATATCAGGTGAATTCGATGGATGTTGAATTGGTATTCGTTTCGTTTTTGGTCAAAAAATTTCGGATAATGAAGGCACTGTGCTACGGCGCGTTATCGTGGTGCAAAATCCTCGAGCTGTTTTACCACAAATCCTTTCATTTTTGGCGAATTGCTTCACGTAAACGTCTCATAACGCTCAAATAATAGTCCTTATTAACTGTCTGACCTTCGACCAAAAACTCCTGCTGTACAATACCTTTTTGATCCATAACAACCGTGAGCATCACTTTTATTTCTTCACTGAAAACGACGTGGCTGTTTTGATCTTGGTTCATTCGGAGCTCTCCACTCACACGTCTGATGTCACTCTCCTGATGTATCGTAAATGAGTGTATTTCTTAGAATGCCATTACCGAAACAGTTTCCCAACATTTCTAAGGTTTTCGCACTTTTGATTTCCTTTTTAACGCAAATTTTGATACGAACTCGTTTTTGCAAATTCAAATCCATTCCTCCGGTTACTTTTTGATCAAGCCAACAAAATTTCACGGTTTCAGCTGTCTAAATTAAGGATACATTAACGTTCTCTGATGGTTTTGATGATTTATTTTTCTTGTTTGGTTCGCCCTTTTTCTCTTTTTTCTCTAAACTTCTTCATATTTTTAGATGGCACTGGCTATTCATCGAAGGCAAGGCGAACCCATACATTGTTATATAATAGTATTGGTACAAAAACAAAAATGTATATGTATGTTGTTATTTTTACAATTTCTTTGTTCTACCGAAATTGCAGCAGTGTTATTATACTTTTCACCAGGAAGCATCGTGTTTCAAGCGAAAATTTCGGCTTCACTAGCAAAATCACACATTCGGTCAAAAAAATGTTGACACTCTCCTGCTCAATGCTCATCACCAAAAAATTTCACTACGCACTCAATTGCGTAAAGGACGAAAAGTAAACAAAGTTTTCAAAGAGTTGTATTTTAAAATTCAATTTAATTTATTTATTGTTTTAAGAGAAAATTCAAGCTATCTGAAACTACATAATTTGTTGGCCCGGTGTCAACTAAATTTTCAAAATGATTTCGATTTAAAGAAGAAATCGATTCTTTGATGTTAAGTAATGAACAAAATGAAAATTGATGATCCAGATCTTAATCCTACGACCAAATCAACCAAAAAAAAAAAAAATGAAACAGGGTCGCAGCCTTTAAACAATATTTGTTGTGTTTGCATTAACTCATTCGTTATTAAAGGGGTCCAAGATGCCATACTTCTAAGCAAAATGAATTTTGCAATATTGTGGTAGATTATGGGCTGAGCTCCAAGCATGTAACAGGGTGCCAGTAATGCCTAGTATTGCCTAGTTTGAGCAGATCCTCTATCCTCGAACTTGACAACTTAACTCCCGCTTTAGAAACAACTTCGTTTATAATGCTCCATTATGTTATGTTATGTTATGTTATGTTATTATTATGTTTCATGCCTCCAATGAGCGTCAAACCCTGTCAGGTACCTTATATTTTTCCTTTCTTTGATATGGTAGTAGATATCAAAAATAAAACCACAAGTATACGCATATTACTTTATTCATTTGGATGACTTCAAAAGGTTAAAAATAATTTAAAAATATTTAGCTTTTTGACTAAAACATTATGCTTTATATATTTACCCACCTTAATACTACAGAGGCTTCTTTAGCTTTATTATCTAAATATAGATATATTACTTCAAAGACACTAAGAATTCATATTTTTCAAGGCTAAGATCTCTAACTAATACAAATATTTTAGAAATATAAAACTGTATTTCCCTAAATACAATACTCTTGCAACGTTCTTAAAAATGTGTGAATTTGTTGAAATAAAATTATAGAAGGTCTTTTAAAAGTGACGCCTAGATCTCAGTAGTGAATAATTTTCATCACCTTTGACATTTGTCAAGTAGACAGATGATAGAGCAACGCGTAAAAATTATTGAATTTTATTATGAAAGTAATGGATCTTTAAGAACAACATATCGCAAAATTTGTGAATTTTTTGGTAGAAAAAATCGTCCGAATGAGTTGGCCCTTCAAAGGCTGGTGAAAAAATTTCAAGAAACTGGTTCTATTGAGGATAGAAAAAAGACTGGCCAAAGACCAAAAACTGAACATTCGGTTTAGAATATAGCTGCTGTAGCGCAAATTGCTGCTGAACAAACTTCAACATCGATATCTCGACGTCATCGATTCTCAACAATCAGTCATTCACGAATCGACTGTTTGGCAGGTTTTAACTGTAGACGTGCCCGGGTGGACATATAAATGATATAATTTTCACATATGCAGTGAAACCTCTCTTAATGGACACCTCTATTGGACGAGCATCTCACTCTTTTTCTATACCAAGTTTTAAGTATACATTTCAGTACAGATTACTATCTCTTAAGCGGACATCCCTTTGGCCGGACGCGGACAGTTATTTTTGATAAAATTGACACAAAAACCTCTATTGAACGAACGCGAACCTCTTATCAAAAGACATTCAAATTTCTTTTCATAATAATTCAAACAAAAATCTCTGTTGAGCGGACGTGAACTCCTCATAGGTGGACAAAATTTTAAAAGTGGTAAAAGGGAACTTCGCGGATAAAGCGCGAAGTTTTTTGATGCACACATTTGGTTTTGGTTTGCGCAGTGATTTGTATTCAGTTATAGCGGATATACGCAATACGATGGGAGATCAAACCTTAGTGTAAAGAAGAAAATTGAAATTATTAAAGCTTTCGAGGAAGACGATTTATCTGTCCGGGGAATAGCCGTTAGGTGAGTTTTAATAATGAATTAAATATTGAAATATAAATAATTAATTGAGTGCATTTGGTATAACGTCATCACCGTATAATTCTGACGAGTCAGGTTTTTTCTTCAGAGTACCGCCAAATCAAATTTTATCTCTAAAAAATGAAGTATGTCGTGGATGCGAATTATCATTCTTAAAAATGCCAAATCCAATCTTATATATTTGGTTTTATGTAATATAGTTTATTGAGTGAAATTTAATATTAATTTTTTATTTTCGTTTTTATTTATATGGATTTATACACTTTAATCAAATATGCACTTTGAAAAAATATGTACACAATTCCGCTTGAACGATCTAATATCAATATTTTTTATTAAACAAGGTATAGTATTCAATTAATTAAAAAATTAAAAAGTTCTAAAATAAGATACCCTCTCCTTGAGCGGACATCTCTTTTGGCTGAGCAAAGGTTGAGTGGTGATTGAACGGTTGAGTACGTCAAGGGCAAAGGTTGAGTCCGGGGAGGGAGGTTTCACTGTAGTTGTTAATAGCCGTATTTTGATTAAAAATAGTGAAGCCTGAAAAAATTTAAAGTTTTACAAGTTTTATTTTAAAACGACATCTAGGCACGTCGTTTAAAATACCCTTTACGATTTTGAGACTACTTCAAAAAATGAAGTTTTTTCAAATACCGCGCTCAATCGTTGTCGGCTGGGTAATAACTCTAAGTAGTAAATGATGATATAAAAAACTTGGATATGGGTAAAATCTCACGTTCGCATTACCTTATAAACACTTCACTTCAAACTAATCTAGACATTTCGTCCCCTTAGTATTAAAATAGCCTATAAATTTTATGATGTTTTGAGAAAATGAATTTCAAACTTTTTGTCGAAAGTAGCTCTCACTCAAATCTCGTTATATCTGTAAATATTTATTATTTTTTTACTAGAATTTGACAAAATTTTGACCACATATAAAATCGACGATGGAGAATCCAAAAATTCAATAAAAAAATAATAGCCTATGAGCACATAGGCTATTGTAATACTAAGGGGACGATTTATTCCTAAATTTTTTCAAAACTTTCTTATTAAAAAGGTTGTACCCTACCTACCCCACCTAGAATAGACATTTTACAAAATATTCGACAATTAGCTATGGCAACATTAATCAAACATAAACTTCTATAATAAAATATTGAGTTTTGCTAATCAAGAAAGTATTTCGTCGCTGCCTTTTAAACCGGCTTTTTTTGCTATACATCACAATTAAAGTGTTTAAATCTAATACACTCGAATACAATCGAATCATCGTCGTCAACTGTAGGTATATTCGTAATAGTTTGCAGCTCTGATGATTTTATCAAATATAAAGTCACGCACGCCCAAGCCACAAATGAAATCGAAGTGATTCCAACGTTTTCGTGGAATCTTGTAGACGGCCTGAAGGTTGCGCAAGCGCATCAGCAGCCGCCAAATATCCTCCACCGAAACGATGTAGTCGTTCTCAGCATAGAAAATTGTTACCGGCGCCGTAATTAGCTCCAGCTTGTAGTCGGGCGGTTCCAGTTGATTGTACATCAGCCAATTCTTCTCTGGTCCGTAGTCGTATTGCCGAAATTTCGACGAGATGTAGCCCTGAAAGTAGTGCATAATTTGCTTAAAGGAGCCACCCACCGGAAAATTGGCCATTATGTCGGGCAGCAAAGTCTATTTGCAAATACATAAAATAGGTCATCATTTTTATATTAATCACATTAATTTTAAAACCCACCTTGTTGAGATGTTTCGTGTCATAGCCTACCGCTGGCCAAAGGCGGCTGACACACACCATGGGTCGCTCGTTTTCGAAACAAAGCGATGAGAGGAACTTTTTCACAAACTTGTTGGTAGACACCATTTCCATGCCCTCCAACACTTTGGCCACATAGTTTCGTGTGCCCAATATGGGGCCGAAAATCTTGGCCAGCCCGCCTTTAGTATTGCTCACATACGCCACCGGTGCCAGCAGATGTGACGTCTTGAAGACAGCATTGTATTGCGGCAACATTGAGTTCAATACCAGAAAGACGGTGCCACCCTGTGAGATGCCCACAAAATGCATCTTCGCCTCACCCGTACACTGCAGAATATAGTCCACCATAGCAGGCATATCAAAAATGCTCATCTCATGCCAGCTAAAGTTCCAGAATTCGCGTTCAGTCGCGTTGTACCACACGTTGCGCCGCGTGTAAATATTGCCGCGATTGTTGCCCAGCCAAATGTCGTAGCCTTGACGCCACAACAGATATGGTAATGAGTTTTCGCGACCATTGAGTAGCCAAGCGTCCGAGGAGGCGTAAATTCCGGCTAACAGGAAAACGACTGGTCGACGCGTATATGTTCCACTTGCCGACGACATCGTTGTGGACGTGTTGTATTGCGGGATGCGGTGTAGTGTGAGCGCATAGCCATCTTTTGTTAACACATGATGCTTCTCCACCGGATAGCCGTCGCGACGTATGCGTTTAACCTGCAAGAACAAATTGAAGGAATAAAGTAATAAATCATTTTTATTGCGCTTACTACCTAAGTATTTGTGACTATCAGGGAGCAAGGTAACAAGTTGTTTGATTGAGTGACTGAAGTGGGTAGAAAGACAATAATAGTTAATAGGCGCTATCGGCGTCAATGTGACACTGCAGTGACATGAAGGTGACTTACGCAAATTGTCTACCTGGCTGTCTGCATGGCTCAATTCGTGTCTGGATGTACGGCCAAGCAAAGAGGTGGCGGCGTAACGTCGTACATACCTAAGTAAGTGCATATGTTTATATGTTTGTATGTCCGTGCTATACAAATGTGAGTCTGTATTTATGGATATAACAACCGTAATTGGGCTTCGTTGCCATTTTACTGTGGTTATTATTGCGCTGCACAATGTTTTCCAATTAATATTTGTATACCCTGCATGTGCGTGGTATTCGGGAGCGTAATAAATAGTATGGCCTTTTTTAATAGTCATAAAAATTAAGCTCAATTTGCGGTTCGGAAAAATGTATTTCAAGTGTCGATTTGGGCCGGGAAAGTGGTTCCATAATTTAGGGTCTACTAATGCGAGTCAGATTCTTCCAAATTTAGTGCATCGATAATGAAATAACGAACAAATGTGTTGCGAATACAGAATTTATCCTGAAAGTAATCGTAAGTCAACCAAATTCTGGTCCCCAAACCTCTGAGTAAACGACTGTCAAAGTTTGCTGAGCCACAGCTACACTCACTTGTAAAATATTTAATACAAACAAAGATCTCCTATCTCAGCACAAATTTAAGCAGAAGAATAGAAAATATTACATAATCATATAAAAATCTGATAAAACTGAATTAAAAACGTATACAGTGAAGCAACCAGAATTGCACCATGCAGCACTTCGTCCCATTCCTCGTTCATTTCGCATAAAATTTTGGCAAAGAAAGACATTCCAATGTTGCTATCCCACTCTTTAGCTTCAATATTTCTACCTACATACGATTTTTTCTTATTCCTCAATATGAAGTCGCACATCAAGCTTTGGAATATTACTAAGGGAATGATGCTTTCAATCGGTCGGAGTAACGCTAGAATCTAGAAAGTTAAAAGTAAGTATATAATAAACTTTTACTCGTAACTTAAATCACTTGTGAATTATTGATAAATGCTGGTAACTTAATTGTTGTAAATTTATGATGCCGCAATCATTAACTGCTAATACGAGGGTTGCTTTTTATATTTCTCATCGTGAGTAATTCTAGGATTGTTAGGCGCCGTCTCACATGTTCATTGGAAAGTTAAACATATTTTACCATAAACGTACTCAGAACGTTTTGATCTGAGAGCCATATTCATCTCGGCAAAAATTGATATTAAACCTTGCACATTTTCGTGCGATTAATTTTTCCAGATGTTCTTGATAATCTTGCTGAATTAACACCTGAAATCTCAATGTCATGGGCTATGATGCTACCGATGTTCAGTTTTGTAAAACGTTTCATGACTGAACTGGGCAATAAAAGACTTGGGAAGGGTTATCTCAAACTAACAACATAAACCCGAACGTGATAACATGGTAAACGGATGGATCTCTCAGCGAAGAAGGTGAAGGGTAGATGTCTGCGGACCTGGGAAAAGATAGGCGGAAGTATTAAGCAAGAATATTAATATATTTCAAGCGGGAGTCTACTTAATAGAAATATGGTATGCGCTTACTATAAACTTGAACTTTAACTTTTAATTAAATCTATAAAAAAGGAGCATAACTGCTCATACTGTTAGCCAGGCAGAAATAAAGGCTGCCAACACTTTCCAGGTTACATCAAAACTTGTGCTGGAATGTCTTGATAAGCTGAATATTTTGGGTACCAGGCCCCATAGGAATTACAGGAACGACATGGCAGATAAATTAGCTAGGAAAGAGGAGGCTGCCCCATTTATAAACCCAGATTTATTAAGTGGCCTAGAAAAGTGTAACTTCTCCTCTCTTATTCAGAAAGTAGAGGAAAGTCAAAGAAGATCATACTGGGACAATTTACCTATCTGGAATTAAATAAGAATAATTCTAGAATCATCACGTGGGGCATTCTAGATAGAATTACAATATTATTGTATTTCTTCCATTTTTGCAGGTTCAATAAGGAGGAAGATGATAGCGCCAAACACTTGTTGGCATCGTGCCCAGAACTGATGCATGAGCGCGACAAACACCTGGGTGTATGTATTTGACCAGAGAAGGTAAAAAATCTCAATGAAATAAGAAAAATACTAAAATTTGTTCAGAAAATTGGACTCAGAGATATACAGGGTCCGACCCTCGAAGTGTAATCAATAAAAAATGCCGTAAATTTAGTTTGGAAAATTACTTTTATTCAATTAAACATAATAAGAATCAATTTACTTTTGCTCGATATGAGCATCTTTTGCCTTGACTATGACCTTGAGATGCTACAGAAACGAATCGCAAGCTGGCCGAATGTGACTTACAGGTATTTTGGCTCACTCGCGAACAATGGCTTTTTGCAGCCCCTCGAGACTGGTGAATCTTTTAGTTTGGATCTTACTCTCCAAGAGAATTATTCATCGGATTCACGTCTGGTGAATTTGAGAGCCATTGTGTGGACTTTATGAAGTTCAGAACGTCATCTGAAACATCCATGGTCTGCCACCGAAATGTTTGTCTGCCTAATGACTAAAATTCTCGTATGAACAGTCGGTCATATAAACCCTATCGTTTTGAGAATTTTCGAATTGCCCCTTTTGCGCTCATAATATTACTATGATAATAACGCGACAAGAACACATCGGTGAACTATAATAATTATACGGCGACAAGCAACATTCTTCAGCATCGTAAAAGACTGGCACAATGAATTCCCTTGAAGGTCTTCCATTGTGCTAGAAAATATCAGCAAATTATTGAGTAAGATCATCTTGTCATATACTGTGAGGTTGAGGCATCTTAGGCATTAGTAAGTCACACATCTACAAGATTTCCATGAACACCTTGCGGCAAAAAAGGTGTGTTCATGTTGAATCAATGAAATTGCCCTGAAAATTGGTCCAAAAGAATCCAAAAGTCGAGAAAATTTTGAAAAACAATAAAACCGTTTTCAGCTACCAATATTAATTTTTCTATATTTAGACCAAAAATAACAACCTTTCTAAAATATATAGGGGGAGAAAAATCTTCTCGTAAAACAGCCGGTTAGATGTTTTGATGAATTCAATTCTGAGAATGATCAAAAAATTATATTACAGCGTTAATACAGGACATTGACGACATACCCGCGGATTTTTTCTGATCGTGCCGCTAATGAGTCAACAGAAGAAATTGTATGTATCCCAAGGATTGCCATAATCGAATTGAAATATGTTGCTAGCATCACTGCGTTAATGAAATAGATATGAGTAGACAAGTAAAAGGGGCTTCAATTGCTCGTTAAAGGGCGTATCAGATATTTTGGCACCATTATAAAGAATACCTAAAGGAAAGAAATACCTAATGGAATATTTTAAGATTAATATAAAACATTCACTCTGCGCGGCGACCGCGCTTCAAAAAACACTCACCAGTCCAACGCCGGTTACGCTGCCCACAGTATTTTTGAGTAAAACTCCAATTATATTTCAGACTGAGATTCTGACAATGCCTTAATTAATTCCTCTTTTCCATCAGCATAAAACTTTCGTAGAAGATTGATAAGTTTACCATTTCCACTCTTGCCTGAATTTCGTGTTCACTATTTTCTCGGTGATGGCTGTAGTGATCGATATCTCGACAAGTATCGATCAAACTATGATATTTAAACTTTATATTCGTTGTCAAGGTATAGGATATTTCACACTAAAAAAAGGAAGTCAAAGGAAACAAAGAGACAATTCGGTACATTTTACAGTTTTCCTTTGATGAGGGCGAAAATGGAAACCAGCTCGCTGAAATTGTGAATGGTGTTTATGGTACCGATACTATTACAGCTAATTACGTGGAATTTTGGTTTCGTCGATTCCGGTCAGGTATTTCTGATGTCGATAAAATCACAGAAATAATTGAAGTTGATCGGCTTGTTAGTAGTCGTAGCACCGCCCAGCAGCTAAAGATCGATCATAAAACAGTTTTAAGCCATTTGCGCAAACATTTTACGCAAAAATAATGGATTTCTTTTTTCTCAACTTATATATACAATGGTTCTGATCACGAAAACCGAATTTTTGACACATACTCCCCTAATGAGTTTATGAAACCAACCAGTTCAATTGCTAAAATAGTGAAAACCTTTAAACACTTTCATTCTTGTTTTCTGGAGTGAGTGCAAGTAGGTCAATGACAAGCAAAAACGGCGATTAGCCTCGTAATTCCGGGCCTGGACATATTATATTTAAGTCAGTTAAGAGTGATAATTCTGCAATCGGACGCCGTGCGAAACGTGTGTAGATTTATGAATCCAATTAGAACTGGAATCTAATTTTCGCCTGAGGGGATCAAGGAAATGTATCTGGCTAGCCATTAGCCGAGATGGTTACCGAGGATGATTCGATACTCGATCCGAATTAAGTCTACCGAGAGAGCTGGATATTGGCGTCATTCAAAGGAGTTTCACATTGCTACACCAATCTTGACTTGTTTGTGAAATCCGCCATATTCAAAATTAATACTGTAAATAGTCTTTCAAAAGTTACGCCTAGATGTTAGTGGTGAATAACTCTAAGATTATATCTTTCGTTATCTTTGACATTTGTCTAGTATAATTTTACAGGACAGAACAACGCCTAAAAATTATTGAAATTTGTTATGAAAATGGTCGATCTTTAAGAACAACATATCGCAAAATTCGTGGAAATAATCACCCGATTGAGTGGGCAATTCAAAGGCTGGTGAAAAATTTCAAGTAACTGGTTCTGTGTTGCGAATACAGAATTTATCCTGAAAGTAATCGTAAGTCAACCAAATTCTGGTCCCCAAACCTCTGAGTAAACGACTGTCAAAGTTTGCTGAGCCACAGCTACACTCACTTGTAAAATATTTAATACAAACAAAGATCTCCTATCTCAGCACAAATTTAAGCAGAAGAATAGAAAATATTACATAATCATATAAAAATCTGATAAAACTGAATTAAAAACGTATACAGTGAAGCAACCAGAATTGCACCATGCAGCACTTCGTCCCATTCCTCGTTCATTTCGCATAAAATTTTGGCAAAGAAAGACATTCCAATGTTGCTATCCCACTCTTTAGCTTCAATATTTCTACCTACATACGATTTTTTCTTATTCCTCAATATGAAGTCGCACATCAAGCTTTGGAATATTACTAAGGGAATGATGCTTTCAATCGGTCGGAGTAACGCTAGAATCTAGAAAGTTAAAAGTAAGTATATAATAAACTTTTACTCGTAACTTAAATCACTTGTGAATTATTGATAAATGCTGGTAACTTAATTGTTGTAAATTTATGATGCCGCAATCATTAACTGCTAATACGAGGGTTGCTTTTTATATTTCTCATCGTGAGTAATTCTAGGATTGTTAGGCGCCGTCTCACATGTTCATTGGAAAGTTAAACATATTTTACCATAAACGTACTCAGAACGTTTTGATCTGAGAGCCATATTCATCTCGGCAAAAATTGATATTAAACCTTGCACATTTTCGTGCGATTAATTTTTCCAGATGTTCTTGATAATCTTGCTGAATTAACACCTGAAATCTCAATGTCATGGGCTATGATGCTACCGATGTTCAGTTTTGTAAAACGTTTCATGACTGAACTGGGCAATAAAAGACTTGGGAAGGGTTATCTCAAACTAACAACATAAACCCGAACGTGATAACATGGTAAACGGATGGATCTCTCAGCGAAGAAGGTGAAGGGTAGATGTCTGCGGACCTGGGAAAAGATAGGCGGAAGTATTAAGCAAGAATATTAATATATTTCAAGCGGGAGTCTACTTAATAGAAATATGGTATGCGCTTACTATAAACTTGAACTTTAACTTTTAATTAAATCTATAAAAAAGGAGCATAACTGCTCATACTGTTAGCCAGGCAGAAATAAAGGCTGCCAACACTTTCCAGGTTACATCAAAACTTGTGCTGGAATGTCTTGATAAGCTGAATATTTTGGGTACCAGGCCCCATAGGAATTACAGGAACGACATGGCAGATAAATTAGCTAGGAAAGAGGAGGCTGCCCCATTTATAAACCCAGATTTATTAAGTGGCCTAGAAAAGTGTAACTTCTCCTCTCTTATTCAGAAAGTAGAGGAAAGTCAAAGAAGATCATACTGGGACAATTTACCTATCTGGAATTAAATAAGAATAATTCTAGAATCATCACGTGGGGCATTCTAGATAGAATTACAATATTATTGTATTTCTTCCATTTTTGCAGGTTCAATAAGGAGGAAGATGATGTTCTTCAGCATCGTAAAAGACTGGCACAATGAATTCCCTTGAAGGTCTTCCATTGTGCTAGAAAATATCAGCAAATTATTGAGTAAGATCATCTTGTCATATACTGTGAGGTTGAGGCATCTTAGGCATTAGTAAGTCACACATCTACAAGATTTCCATGAACGCCTTGCGGCAAAAAAGGTGTGTTCATGTTGAATCAATGAAATTGCCCTGAAAATTGGTCCAAAAGAATCCAAAAGTCGAGAAAATTTTGAAAAACAATAAAACCGTTTTCAGCTACCAATATTAATTTTTCTATATTTAGACCAAAAATAACAACCTTTCTAAAATATATAGGGGGAGAAAAATCTTCTCGTAAAACAGCCGGTTAGATGTTTTGATGAATTCAATTCTGAGAATGATCAAAAAATTATATTACAGCGTTAATACAGGACATTGACGACATACCCGCGGATTTTTTCTGATCGTGCCGCTAATGAGTCAACAGAAGAAATTGTATGTATCCCAAGGATTGCCATAATCGAATTGAAATATGTTGCTAGCATCACTGCGTTAATGAAATAGATATGAGTAGACAAGTAAAAGGGGCTTCAATTGCTCGTTAAAGGGCGTATCAGATATTTTGGCACCATTATAAAGAATACCTAAAGGAAAGAAATACCTAATGGAATATTTTAAGATTAATATAAAACATTCACTCTGCGCGGCGACCGCGCTTCAAAAAACACTCACCAGTCCAACGCCGGTTACGCTGCCCACAGTATTTTTGAGTAAAACTCCAATTATATTTCAGACTGAGATTCTGACAATGCCTTAATTAATTCCTCTTTTCCATCAGCATAAAACTTTCGTAGAAGATTGATAAGTTTACCATTTCCACTCTTGCCTGAATTTCGTGTTCACTATTTTCTCGGTGATGGCTGTAGTGATCGATATCTCGACAAGTATCGATCAAACTATGATATTTAAACTTTATATTCGTTGTCAAGGTATAGGATATTTCACACTAAAAAAAGGAAGTCAAAGGAAACAAAGAGACAATTCGGTACATTTTACAGTTTTCCTTTGATGAGGGCGAAAATGGAAACCAGCTCGCTGAAATTGTGAATGGTGTTTATGGTACCGATACTATTACAGCTAATTACGTGGAATTTTGGTTTCGTCGATTCCGGTCAGGTATTTCTGATGTCGATAAAATCACAGAAATAATTGAAGTTGATCGGCTTGTTAGTAGTCGTAGCACCGCCCAGCAGCTAAAGATCGATCATAAAACAGTTTTAAGCCATTTGCGCAAACATTTTACGCAAAAATAATGGATTTCTTTTTTCTCAACTTATATATACAATGGTTCTGATCACGAAAACCGAATTTTTGACACATACTCCCCTAATGAGTTTATGAAACCAACCAGTTCAATTGCTAAAATAGTGAAAACCTTTAAACACTTTCATTCTTGTTTTCTGGAGTGAGTGCAAGTAGGTCAATGACAAGCAAAAACGGCGATTAGCCTCGTAATTCCGGGCCTGGACATATTATATTTAAGTCAGTTAAGAGTGATAATTCTGCAATCGGACGCCGTGCGAAACGTGTGTAGATTTATGAATCCAATTAGAACTGGAATCTAATTTTCGCCTGAGGGGATCAAGGAAATGTATCTGGCTAGCCATTAGCCGAGATGGTTACCGAGGATGATTCGATACTCGATCCGAATTAAGTCTACCGAGAGAGCTGGATATTGGCGTCATTCAAAGGAGTTTCACATTGCTACACCAATCTTGACTTGTTTGTGAAATCCGCCATATTCAAAATTAATACTGTAAATAGTCTTTCAAAAGTTACGCCTAGATGTTAGTGGTGAATAACTCTAAGATTATATCTTTCGTTATCTTTGACATTTGTCTAGTATAATTTTACAGGACAGAACAACGCCTAAAAATTATTGAAATTTGTTATGAAAATGGTCGATCTTTAAGAACAACATATCGCAAAATTCGTGGAAATAATCACCCGATTGAGTGGGCAATTCAAAGGCTGGTGAAAAATTTCAAGTAACTGGTTCTGTTGAAGATAGAATAAAGAGTGGCAGACCAAAAACTGGACGTTCTCTACGCAAAGTGTGGCTGGACAACCATCGACATCTCGTGGTGCTTAACAAATAGGCATTCACCAATTGACTGTTAGACGGCGTTGACCTGTAGACGCGCTCATGGTGGACATTTAAATGATGAAATGTTTCACATAAGAATCGTATTTTGAATAAAAGCAGGGACTCCTGAACGAATATCAATTTTTACAAGCTTTATTTTAAAACAACTTCTAGGCGCGTCTTTTAAAAGACGAATATGAATAATATTTCTTAAGATCAAGGCTGGATGGATGGGTTTAAGTAGACCGGAGATCGTAATTGAAAGCCCAATAACTTTGGCTTATTGCACTTGAGACCTAACACGCAAAGTATGAATACAAAAATGGGCGGGGAGGGCAGATGTCAGGGCTCTATATTTCTATTTTCCTCTCAAAAGGATACGTATATTGTGTGTTTTATTATTGCTAAATATGTATTTGATGTGTTATGACGATATGAAGTGTTACCTATTCAAAACACCATAACTTTTTTGTCTGAAATTAGTTTTTATTGATTTCAAATACAAAATTGTTCAAAAATGATTACAATTTTAACATATATTCACTTTAGCTCGATATGACCACCTTTTGCCTTGACTATAGCCTTCAAACGGTCAACAAATGAGTTGAATGCTGCACGAATGTAATTTTGAGGTATTTTGGCCCATTCTCGTATAATCGTTTTTTTCAGCGCATCCATACTGGCATATTTTTTAGTCCTCACCTTGCTCTCCAAAATGGAGCAGATGGAACAGTCCATCGGATTTGTGTCTGGCGAATTCGAAAGCCATTGTGTGGACGATTGGTTCACACGAGCTTTATAAGACGGTGCCGAGTCCTGTTAGAACGTCCATGGTCTACGACCGAAATGTTTGCGTGTCCACGGCTCTAAAGCAGCTTCGAAAACATTTTCCCGATAATAAGTCGCATTCACTTTGACACCAGGCTCGATAAAAACGATTGGAGAGCGTCTATCAGCGGTCATTGCGGCCCAAACCATTACTTGCGATGGGAAATTGCTTCGAGTGGCCATACGTAGGCTCAAATTCTCGTATGAGCGTTCGGCCAAGTAAACACGATCGTTTTGAGTGTTTATGAACTGCTCAATTGGGAAATTTTTTTCATCAGAAAACACAATGTTAGGAAATTCGTCACGTTCGTGCAAGCGCAACAACTCCTTTGTTCTTTCGCACCGAAGTTTTTTTTGCTGGGTGTGAAGTTGGCAACACTTCATATCGTTTATGCTGTAATATATACTTAATTTAGAAATAAAATGGAATTAAACCTGCTCTATGGGCTCGTATGAGGTAAAGGATTAAGTTTTAAACTCAAAGTAAGAGATCATTGTGAAAAACAAAAAATAAAAAAAAATAAACTAGTAGCAGATTCTTTTTATAGGAATGACTTATTCGATTATTTCGATTTAAATTTTTTTTTGACATTTTTTAGTTTATTTTCAGTCCCAGTGCTGTGATGGGTATGACTTTTCGAGTATTGTTAAATATTTTTAATTGCTCATATTGCTTGTCTAATTTTGGCAAATGCAAATGCCGGCACGTGTGTCGACAACTCAGCAATAAAATCACACATTGACACAGAAACACATAGAAGCCAAAGAAAAGCAACAACAGGGATGAGTGACGATAAACTTGCGATAGTAAAGTTTGTCATAAAACTTCCAAAAGCCACGGGTGTTTTTCCAATAACAATAATATCCATTCGTATAGCCACATATATACAGGGTGAGCCATCTTACGTTTGAAACTTGAAATAGCTTTAAGTAAGAAATGAATGATTTTGTTTTTTCAATGTGGGGTTTTTGCTAGAACAATTCTTACGATGGCACCAATTTTTCGATTATTTGGCTTATCCTAATTGGCTCCCTTCAATATATTGGCCCTATATTTACTTTTATTCAATTCAAAGTAAAAAACGTGTGAAAACAATACAAAATTAAGAATAAATTTACTTTTGCTTAATACGACCATTTTCTGCTTTGACTATGGCCTTGCGACGGTGCAGAAAGGAATCGCAAGCTGCCCGAAAGTGACTTGCAGATATTTTTGCCCACTCGCCGACAATGGCTTTCTTCAGCGCCTCGAGATTGGTGAATCTTTTAGTTCGGACGTTGCTCTCAAATCTGACTTGTTGCTCCTTTGGTATGAGATCATGCACCTTTTGGATCTTGTAAGGCTTGACTTTGAGATCGTTTTTCAGTATGCGACGTATGATACGGTCAGATATTTTCACTCCTTTCGCGATTTGATTGTCACTTCGTCGGGGATTTCGCTCAAGTCGCTTCTTCACTTTTTGAACCATTTCACGTGTCGTTGCAGTCTTTTGATGACCACTTCCATGACGTTTCGCGATGCTACGAAAAACATCGTAACGATGCGTAATGGTGCGATAAACAAAAAATGTATTTACTTTAAGGTGCTCGAGCTCACGAACAATCGCTGCTTGTGATTTTCCAGCCAAATATAATACAATCACACTATTACGTTTAAAATCCATTACTGATTTTCTTTTTTCGCGTTTACTCTCGGCTAAATGCTTCCGCGCGTTTATAAATAATACTCTGGACTGTCATTTAGGCAACTTATAGACAGCTGATGCCCGTGCGTGGGCGTCGGAAAATATGGGTTTCAAGTAAAAATTATTTTCTTGCAATTTTGGAAGGGGAGTCACCACCACTTTGCAAGTAAATTTTTAATATTTCCCAACATTGTTCAACTCATTTCATGAGCCGCAAATGTTAACGAAACTTCATGTCCTAATATATTATAAATATATATAATAGGATGGAGGGACCTACAGTTTCAAGTCGTCTTCGAAAGACAATTATTTTTATGAGGAGCTTTTTTATGGCAGAAATACACCCGAAGGTTTGCGATTGCCTGCCGAGGGGCGACCGCGATTAGAAAAAACTTTTTAATTTTGATCTTTTACCGAGAATCGATCCTACGTTCTCTATGAATTGCGAATGCTAGTCACGCATCAACCCATTCGGTTATGGCTGCATTTTAGTCCAACCAAAAAAACCAATCAGTTTTTCAAACACTTTCAAACGTTTGATGGCCCACCCTGTATATGCTATGTACATTTGCATGTATGTATGTACAACTATTTGTATGACTTCAAATTATGCATTCAGCACCAGCTCCCAATGCACACTCGAATATAAAAATTACACACCCAAGTAGCTGCATGTGTATGTATGTGTGTATGCGGGTATATTTAGTAAGCACGCGACACTCCTACGATTTAATATGCCCTTGTCGCTTGAAGTTTACCCTCCACTTGACTAACTCCATAGATTCAATAAGTCGAAACTTTCAATTTGTTACTTGAACTATTTCGCACTCAATTCGCAGAGGAATATTTATGTATAATTGCGTGAATGTGACAATTTTAAATTATTTGGTTTTTCAAGTATTCGGATTATAATACAATTTTATACGTTGGAAAGGGGCGTGATGTCATACAATTTCCTAAATATTATTCTGATGGTGGGGAAATTTCCTAAATATATCTTTTAACAAAAAAAATGCTGAAACGCTTTACTTCTGTTCAATTAAACGAATCCAGAGGGTTCTGCCGTTTATACATATTTCACTTTAATTAAATTAATTAGGTCTATACACACATACTTAATAAATAATTCAAGGCGCAGTCAGTCATTTACCATTTTTGAGGTGTTTCCAGTTGACAGGAAGGCTTTCAGAGTCGCCTGACTAGCTGAAAAAAATCGCTCTCTCATTACTACAAATTGGGCTAAGGCAAATTCAGAAATTCAGAATTTTCCTTCACGGATGAATCTGTCTTTAGTTGCATACGTCGGCCCTGGTGTACTGCTGATAATCGACAACTTCAAGGCACTGTTAAGCATTCAGTTAAGATTCTGTTTGGGGCTTCTTCGTCGATCTAGCCGTCTATTTGTGTTTATTGGCAATTTGAAAGCAGTTTTGATGAATAAAATTTAACAAAGCATTATTACCGACAGCTGGGAAGATGTTTGGAAGAAGTAGCGAACCTTGGATTTTACAAGAGGACAACGATCCATAGAACTCGAAGGTGTGTTAAGTGGAAACAGCAAAATGTAATTGAAATGTTGGACTGGTCTTCACAATCGCCTGATGTCAACCCTTTTGAAAATGTTTGGGCAATACTTAAGCAAAATGTAGCTGGGTAGGGGAAATGATTGCAGTACCAGACTGGTAGCCCCTGAGTAGCACTAAAACGCGGTTTTGATACCATTTTAAGACCTCCAAGGGGAAATATCTACAGTCAACCAGAGCTGTTGGGATGGGATTTAGGTTGGAGCACTGTCCAGGCTGTCGAGGAAAGGATCATTAAGTGACCTTAAACATCTGGCTGCCAAGCCTGGACATTTACAGAAAAAGTGCTCAGTAGTCTCCTTCTCCTCAACTTCTGCAATGGGTATTGAATGGGAAACCCAGCTTTTTTGCGTGAGTTCCGATCATCCAATGGACGGTAAGCACAGCTCCAACTTAGCAAATTGAATGGCGTGGTACTTGGCCATAGGATTTTCGAAATACCATTCGAAGAAATGGAGAAATGGAAATATTGAAATGGAGTTCTCCTTTAACAACAGTCAAGGGGATGCTGATGACTGGGTAGGAGAAAGCAAAAAACTCAAAGGAAAGCAAATATAGACGGTTAAATAGTTATCAAATCAAATTCGGCTGAATTGAAGCCGATTACCTCCATAACTTATCATTTGTCCCTAATATTATTTGCAGGTTGGAATAAAAATTGGGTCCTTATTTTCTTTCTGAATGAAAATTACGAAAAGGTTATTATTTAAATGATATTTAATTACCTCAATATACATATTGGGGATGGGAATAAGTTTCCACCCCTTTTTTATCTGAGAGAGTGGTGTCGACGCTTTCAAAGGGGCAATTTCGAAGTGAGTGATAAAGATCGAACAAGCGAAGGACACCGAAAATATTCGAATATACTCAACTGCAACAATTATTGAATGAAGACGCATGTCGAGCCCTTGATGATACGTCCACAGAGTTAGATGTTGACAGGTCAACCGTCGGTAAACGTTTGCACGCGATGGGAATGTTCCAGAAAGCAGGTAACTAGGTGCCACATCAATTGAAGGAGAGGGATATCGGGAGACGTTTGGTGACGTGTAAGACACTTCTTGAACGCAGAAAAGAAAAGATTTTATGCATCACATCACCACTGGCGATGAAAAATGGATCTGTTATGATAACTCGAGTATCGAAAATGTTGGAGCCTGCCAGGTGAACCAGGACCATCGATAACGAAAAAAAATATTCATGCTTCTAAGGTTATGTTGTGCATCTGGTGCGATCAGGAGAGTGTCATCTATTATGAACCTCTTAAACCATCTGAAACCATCACTGGCGATCGTTATCTACTGTAGCTAATGCGTTTAAATTCAGCTCTCAAAGAAAAGCGGCCGGAATGGGTTGGTAGACATGACAAACTGATTTCGCTTCGATTCAGAAATATTTACAAGGACTGAATTGCCAAACCTTGCCCCACTCACCGTATTGCCCAGACTTTGCACTTTCGAATTACCATCTGTTCCGATCAATGCAGTCAGCAATTATTGGAGAGCGGTTCACTTCTTACGAGAGCACCGCAAACTGGCTCAATGAATGGACCAAGTCAAAAGAACCCGAACTTTTCGTCAGAGGAATCCCTATGCTGCCCGAAAGATGGAGTAAAGTTGTAGCTTCCAATGGCATATTCACATAATATCATGTGATTTTTAATTGTTCAAATAATTCGTAACTTTGGCTAAGAAAGGACGGAAACTTATTCCCATACCCAATACAATAATTTTTGACAAATCCAGTTTTATTCCTTTTAGTTTGAGTAAAAACTTGGAAATCAAAAAAACATCCCTTTGTCACTATTCGTTTTTTCTCCACTGTAGGCGTATAGTCTTACCGCATCTGTAATGATGATATCGCGCGTTTGACGCACGTTAATAAACGCCGCAACCATAAACGTGGATCCTCGCAGCTGCAACTCTAACTGCCAGCAACACAATGCACTTAGCAGCAACACCGACAACGATTCAACGATGTTGCAACCAACGATGGTGACTGCCATAACGTGCGCGCGTTTTGAAGATGCTGCGATTGATGACGTTGATGTCCGTTGCTAGTTAAACGCGCTCAGTGTGTGATTAAAGCGAGTGGTCAAGATGACGCAGAATGACATACTGGATCTTTTTTAATATGCAGCGCGTAACGAATTCTACCCGTATAAGTGGCAGCCAACACACTTTGCTTGGCTAACAGCAGCTTTTGTTGCAGCTACCGCCGCGCTGCTTAGTGTGTCGGCTATGGGGCGCAAGGAAGTATCAGCAATAAGTTTCACAAATATTTTATTTCTATCACAATCGCTATAAAAGTCAAAAGTGGCTTCACTTCGCATGTGAAATAAAAACAAAATAAAAGTTTAGCGTTGGGGTTAAGTGTCAACACTAAATGGTACTTCAATCTTCGATCTCACAGCAGGTTATATGACCATTTGTATGTACGTATGTTTGTATGAGTACTGGACGAGTTGACTGCTATTATTACTTTTCACTTTTCACGTTTTTTGCTACTTATTGACTTTCTTCTACTTGTGTAGAGTTTTGTTTTAATTTTTGCTTTTTGATTTTTCTTTTGTTTTTGCACTTTCATTGGCGGTTTGTAACTTTTTTCGCTCGCAGGAAAAGGTGAAACCTCCAAATCGGTAACATGTATGAATTCCGGGATCGCATTGAAACAAAAGTTGGCAGAGTCGCGTTGCCTGAACGATTGTCGTGCGCGCACTGCTGTCTATAGACTGACTGGCTTGGTGCCTCGATCGCCGTATCACCACAGCCACAGGGGTATTCCATGTACTCCAGCTGATGTGAAGCGCTTCTCTCCGCTGCTGCTTCATGTACGGCACTCATAGAGACATTTACTGTGCTCATTACGTGCATTACCTTCATTTCGCCCGCTTTAGCCCGCATCCAAGCGCGCATTTAATTCATAAACTCAGCCAATATGTGTGTTTACGTTCACATTCATCGATTTGCAATGAGAATGGCTCGTCCCGGCCAACGAGCCGGCTAGCGTTACACGGCAGCTGTGACTCAACCACGTGTAGTGGTGCTTCCATTTGTCCAACGAAATTCGCTCGCCGTTGTCACTTGGCTTTTACTTTAGCTCTCTGGCGTTGGTTGCGTGGAAAAAAGGGGGGTACACACACACCACCTCCTCTGAAATGCAATAACCAGTTGTCTGGCATTTTGACTGCGCACGTCACAGCGCGATTTGTTTAGGATGCGCTTACGATGCGTCCACTGACTTAGTGCGCTGACTCGGTGACTCGGTAACACGGTTACACGCCTTGACGCGTTCCGTTAATTGCCGGTTATTTCGATTGTACATTTGTTTATTTGCCGACAGCTTACGCAGTTTGCTCATACTTGTCAACGCGTAGCATTGAAGTAATTTAATTTCATCAATAAGCGTTTAGGTCTTTGCGCCGGCGCGCCGACTTTTGCGCTCTCTAGTCAATATGCGCTTTCTTTATTTAGGCCTTGGTACATATTTACATATTTTTTGCACACACTTACATATATACATATACACGCCTTTGTATGTCAACTTATGCGCTTATTATTTAAGTGGAACACTGTGTCATTGCAGGCTGCCCATCTCCCCAACAGCTTCATCTTGATCCATGCGTCTTTAAGATTTACTTGCTACGCGTAATTTGATCATGTCACAAGCCATAAGTCACAAGCAGTTCATTATTTGTATATGTAATTACATTAGGCCGGATCAGCCTTCATACCAAAAATTTTGTAAATCGCAAATGCTTTAAAACGAGAGTTTCTATGCAAAAAAAAAGGCTTTGTTTATATTCCACACGACCAATGAGCTTATTATTCAAGCTAGTAGTCATTCAATTAACGTTTTTGGGTATTTGGCTAATTCCCTTCTCCAATTTGTGGTGTGAGTCTTGATGTATTCCACAAAATGAAGACATCTACGGTTTTATGCCACCTCCGAGCGGCAGATGAATTTTTTGAGGAGCTTTCTCATCGCAGAAATACACTCGAAGCTTTGCCATTGTCTACCAAGGAGCAACCGTCATTAGAAAAAGCTTTATATTTCAATTGCACTTCCGAATGGTAGTGGTGCACAAACACACTAGGTCATGGCTCTGTTTTTACGGATTCTCCTTCTTCTTGATTGACACTATAACCGCTTAAGCGATTTTCGTCGAGTTTAAAAAGTGCACCAGTCGTTTCTTTCTCATTCTAACCGGCGCCAGTTGGAAACACTAAATGAAACCAAGTCCTTCTCCAAGTTCTTTCCAACGCAGAGGAGGGCTTCCTCTTCCTCTGCTACCACCAGCTGGTACCGTATCGAATACTTTCAGATCCCAGTTAACGACCAACAACCAACGCTGGATCTTTATCTGCTGGTCTATGCCTATGGCGTCATAAAGCTCATACAGCTCATTACTCTATCGTCTACGATACCCAATGTCGCTAACGTGCAAAAGTCCAACAATCTTCCGCATAATCTTTCTCTCAAATACTCTAACGGATGTTATCAACGTCTAAGATTTTGCACCATACGATAGGACGGGTATGATGAGAGCCTTCATTGTTCATCAGGTTTTACTGGTTTTTCGCTTCTGGTCTCACCAACAACACAACATCATCTTCACTCCCTGAACTCCATGACTTGGGAGTTGATGTGCCGGGTTTGCTTCCCATATAATGTCCTGCTTTTAGGATTATCATGTAGGATATAATTTTCATCCCCAGCTAAAGCTTGATAAAAGACTTTTTTGCGCTTTGCCTTAGCATCTCCAACACTTAAGTGCAACAATAGAGCAGCCAATTTCTTACCAACAGCTATTTCTCGATTTTGTCAGCACACAGGTTGCTAGAAAAATATTGAAGGCAGCACTCATTAACCAGTAGAGGAATCAAGATTTATACACGATTTAAATATTTTAGCTTTCATTTGAGCAAACACAAAATTTCATTTCCATATTTGACCTCTTTTTTGTTGGCAAGCCGTGTGAAGTTGACCTGCTACTATAATTTTTTGCAAAGGACGGAACTGAATATCGTCCAGCGATAAAATTATGTGTTTTAGAAAGTTTATAAGACACAGAAATTTATAAAAAGTATGCTGAAAGTGTTATCTGCACTCATATATGAGGCTCTCTCATTGATGTATTTTAGAGTTGAAACGTGGTCGTATAAGCGTTGAGAGTAATCCACATGGTGGACATCCAACACCAGAAATCATTAAACCTGATGTCTGGTGCATGAAACTGTTTGTGGAGATCCAAGTTTGACTATACGTGAAATTTCGGATACAATAAACGAATACACCATATTTCGTGTGAAGATAAGTGTGGACTTAGGAAAAAGTGTCCGGTAATTAATGTTGCATACAATAAGAATTCAACAAAAATATTTGGCAGAGTTTCCGCAAAATCATTACAGAGATGATGTAAAATTATGGGAGTGCCTGGAATATGTAAGTGTCTTGAAGTTGAGATTTTGTAATAAGATAAGATTATTTGAAACTGAAAACCCTTTTACTTTTGCTTTCTTACTTTATAGTACATCGACGTTTAATATTGTGCCCTACGTACGGCTTCCCATGATTCTGATTTTTATTTACGAGTAATACTAATCAGTACCATTTTCAAAGAATATAAATACATGAAACTTCCCAAGAGCCTTCGATAAAATCTCCCCATATGATTTTCGTAACTAAATTGGTATTTCTCGGTTTTCATTCGACTTTCCTTGATTGGATGCGACCCTATTTAATAAAGAGTTAGTTATCGATGGGGATTCTTCGAAACAGTTTATTACCACCTCTGCTGTACCCAAGAGCAGTATTTTAGGATCTTTGTTATTTGTACTAGTAATGAACTCATACTGATATTTGTTCGAGTTTTACCTTTGATAATCTTCTTCTCTTTGCTGATGATCTAAAAGTTTATGCTGAACTAAGAAATTCTAGTGATTCAGCCGGCCTACATTCTGTGCTGAATAGTCAATTTTCCTGGTGCCTTCTGCGTTTATTTCTTGATATTGAAAAATACCATAAAACCAGAGTTTCAAAATTTCAAAGCACCCTTAATGTATCTTTTATTACCCTTAATGCCTCTTATTTATTTAAAGAGAAATAATTATAAATAATTGCTACACTTAAGTCCAAAGCACTGACTGCCGTCGGCTTATCATCCATTTTGCCAAAAAAGTACCTGTTTAATCATCAAAATTTATTTTGTCGCCTTAAAAATAGGTTCCATTCAAAGCAATATTCATATGCCAACGATTAGTCTAGTCATGCAAGCACCTTAATGCATTTGAAGAGATCTTCTTCAGCTCCTTCAGCGAATTCTCCTTAATGGCCTGTATCGACTCAAAGTGGCGTCCGCGGAGTGGCAATATAAGTTTTAGGAAAAGGAAATCGTCGCAGGAGGCTAAATCCGGTGAATACGGTGGTTATTCGTTGATAGTTATCGAGTTTTTGATCAAAAAAGGATTGACAATATGTGCCTTGTGAGACGATGCGTTACCATGGTGCAAGATCCATGAGTTTTCTTTCTACAAATTAGGCCGCTTCCTACGCACATTCTTTCTCAAACGTCGCATAACTTCCACATAATATTCTTTATTTACCGTAGAACCATTTGGAACGAGTTCCGAGTGCACAACACCATGATAATCAAAGAAAACGAGTTTTTGACCGACTTTGGGTTTCGGCTCATGTGGATAGCGCCAATCAGCCGCCTGTGGACTGACTCATATACCCACGTCTCATCACCTGTTATGATGCGCGGGATGAACGTTGGGTTCGAATTCACTTGCTGAAGCATTGTCTTCAGCCACCTTCTTCCGATGAATTTTTTGAAAGAAATTCAACTTTCTTTGAACGAGTCGAGCAGCCACGCGTCTCATGCCCAATTGATGGTGTAAAATGATACGAATTGTATCTCCCTCAAACTTAAATGATGGTTTTCCAGCACCATTTCCTTGATTTTGTCGACGTTTTCATCCGTTGAAGACGTTTATGGGCGACCAGATCGGGACAAATCTTCCACGACTTTCCGGGCCTCTGCAAAAGCCTTATACCACTTGTAGATCCGTGTTTCTGATAAAGCACACTCGCCACAGGCTTTCTGCAACATTTTCAACGATTCGGCACTCCCGTTCAAAACACTAAATTTAACACAAATTCTTTGTTCGATGCTTTTATCCATAGTGAAAATCGCAGGGCACACCTGCGGTTGACTGATATAATTAAATGCTAAAAACAAGCTAATTGACAGATCACGCGCAAACTCTGCGAGACTATAGAGGACAGTTGTACCAACATGCTAGCAAAAAAATTTTTGACATATGTATGTATATGTTTTGACAGAATGTGTTAATTATATAAATCTTGCTTCGTATTTAGGGGCTTTCGCACTACATTCACTATATTTCTCAGACCCGAAACCATCATATGAATCTAGCTGTGGATTGATTAGTATTTTCCCATTAAGTGACAGAGGGACTCTTCAGGCAGTTTCATTTATCTTTGATCTGGCCCTTAATGGCGGAATCGACTGCCCGGATCTCCTAGAAATAATACCGTTGAATGTTCCTTGCAGAAATTTTCGTCGTTTTAAGATTTTTCGCGTTGACTTTAATTATCTCTCATCCTTTTTCGATTTGGACCTTTCTGGGGCGTAAACAATTACTTTCTCTGTAACAAATCAAAATAATATTTTAATTTTTAATTTAATGAGAAGTGATAGCAGTTAAAAAAACTGTTTGATATTTTATGTCCCCACTTGGATCGCGCTGGGTCGCTGTCGTCCCGGTCTAATGTATACATTTTTCATAAGCTTATACGAGTGGGAAATATATTTTTATGAGAAACTTATTTAAAGTTAAACGAACGCAATTATGATTGTGTCATCACTTACACTCTCTCTGCCAGGCAGTTGCGATTCACTAAACCACTATCGTTGAAGTGCTGCTGCCGTGTTTGCACGCTTTCGGATGCAATCGATGAACTACAAACGCTTGTGAATACTTATAAATATTCATATGTGTGCATATGTGTGTATGTATGTGCCACGCTGCTGCGTACTAGCGTACCTGCGACTATTATTTACAACACTTCATGCAATAATTGTCGCGTTATGTGTCTGTAATTACGGCATTTGCTTTAGTCTCTACCCTGGTAGATATATCTGATTCAATTAATGCCACCGCGAATCTGCATAAGCTCACATGCCAAGTATAGTATTAATAAGTAAGTACGCAAATCCACCTACATAAATCGCAACCGTCTAATTGTGCGATAATCGCAGACGTGCGAGGGTTAAACTTTGCTAAATGTCTGTTTATTTACATGAACTAATTGTCACAATTGCGGGATATTAACGCGATTTTTGATTTTTTTTTGCTTTGCTTTGCGTTGCCTTCTGTTTGCTGTTTGGCTGGTTGGTTGGCACATGAATACATACCTACGTCTGTAATGTATGAATACTTAATAGCTTTTTTATGTTTGTATTCGAAACTGGTCAAGGATGGAGGGACGATTGCATTACGTTTTCTTGAAGCTGGATGGAAGTGAATAAATGTTGAACTTGAAAAAATATGAGTATGCATTTGTTTTGCCTTGTTCACTCTTCTCGGGAGCATAGAACCTCGACTAGACTCTTCATCGTACACGATTCTGTGCTGTTGTTTTTGCACCATCCCATGAGATGTCGGCATCTGCTAGTTCGCCCAGCATCGACCTTCTCCAAGTGGTTTTTGGTCGACCGCGACCTCGGCTCCATTGCGGCTTCCAGTCCAGTGCCATTCTCCTGATGCTATCTGGTGGGTTCCTCAATGTGTGACCTATCCATCGCCACTTTCTGCGTTTGAGATGCCTAAGGATGGATTCCTCGCTCGTTAATCTCCACAGTGCGCCATTACTGATAGGCATTTGTTGATGAAGGATTGCAGCCTCTGTGTGATGGTGTTAGAGACCAGCCATGTTTCGCTTCCGTACAACATTATAGACCTCACGCAAGAACCGAATATTCGTAGTTTAGTGCGCCTGGAGATTTGCGAATCCCCCATACTGCATGCATTCGTCCGAATGACGTCCTTGCTGCAGTTGACACCTTCATCTGCCGTGATGTTGCAGCCGAGGTAGCAGAAGCTTTCGACAGATTCCACCGGACATCCGTCAACCAATATCTGCCTTGCGTTATTGTGGTTAACTCTCATGCCTTGGTCTTGGCGATGCTGCCGTCTAGTCTGACAGTGGGTGCCAGCGCAACTAGTTTGTCCGCCCTCGCTTGTATGTTAGAGAGTTTGCGAGAGAGGAGGTAGATGTCATCGGCGAAGTTCAGGTCCCTCAAGATGTCTGGTGAACTAACTGAATACTTGTAATATTTCTTCAAAGTTAAGGGTACATAATCGTCTTTTATGATAATTCCATTTGGCAAAAACCTCAAGCAGGATACGAAATAAAAATCCTGAAATGTTATACTCCGTATTTAGGAGCTTCAGAACCAACACCTTTTCAACTCATAACCAAACAGAATTGACTAAAAGAAAATGATCTCATTCAGAATAAGAACACGAATTCAAATACACTTTATTTCTTTTCGCTAATAATAGGTACTATCCAATTTTGTTTTAGAACAACTTTTTTACTAAATGAAACCAAACAAAAAGGAATTTGAATGATCTTTTGAGCTTTACGCGCTCCATTGCTTGTCTGTTTGTATACTCCAGCTGCCTATAGTTCAAATATGACTGACGTACGGCGCCATTTGCAAAAATTATAAATCTTCGAGTGGGTGATTAATTCCGCGCCATCTTGTAGAACTCGACCGCAGTAGCCGTTTGGTTTGTGCGTTACTTTTTACTAGCCGATAAACTCCTGGAGTCAAAACCCAAAGTGGACATGAAACATTGAATCATAGAACATTTTTTTTCAAGTAGCGGCACGTCTTTCGGCACGCATAGGGAAACCTTCGAGTACATTTCTATTATGAAAAGGGCTCACCATAAAAAACCTACTGTTTCGGTGTATCTTTTCTGTTTTCACCATCCAATTTCAGTTAATTTCAGTTTTAATCGGGTTCAATGGGAGTAGCTTAAAAATGCTGTCTTGACTCAAGTATTTCGTGGATAGATAACTTTCATGAGCCTTGCTCTTTATGCCTACCTAAAGGCCTACTTACTAAACCACGTTTTCTACGCGGAACTGTTATGAGAACTATTACCAAGGTGTCGGTTTTTATCAAATAGATTCGTCTTCTTTTTCTTCTTAGCATCACAATCCTTGGTTAACCATTGCTTCATTCAAAACCAATCGCCACCTTCTCTATATAAGACTACTTCCTTCCACAGCCCCATGTTCAGCTTTGCAAGGTCATCTTCAACGTCTTCGAACCATCTCTTTCTGGGGCGGCCTCCAACAGGGTGGCCTCCAACAAGGCGCAATTCAACTGCCTTTCGAGTTTTTCTGTTCTTGGGCATTCTAAGCACGTGTCCAAGCCATCAAATAGGTTCCTTACAAGTAATGATAACTCTTGTGCAACTCTGCACATTTTAAGGCTATATACAAGGTGGCACAAAATTAATCATCCAATTTTGGTTTTTAATAACTTTTTAACAACAACTTATTTTGGGTGATGGAAATCTTTATTTTGACCTTTACGCGATCCATTTCTTGTATGTTTGTATACTGCAGTTCACAAGTAATCAAATTCAATGAAAAAAAAAACATCGCAAGTTCATGGCTTGCTAGACGAGCCGTTCGAATGTGGCGGAGATTATTGCAAGGTTTTATATTCTATCCGACTCCATACGAAATAAGGAGGACGTCAACTACCGACGTTTTAAGTACAAAATTATTTGGCCCGGCCATTGAGCAATAAATCTTTAATTCATATTCGGTCAGATAGAACATTGAAAATCTTTTAGGTAACTGAAACTACATATGTCCGAAAAGAAATTCCTTTTATGATGGCTTTTATATATTCATAAAACAAGTTGAAAAATACTCCAGGAATCGATACCCCGGTTTATAAAAAAAAATACTTCTTAAATAAAAAGTTCTTTACTGTTTGCATTATAATATATTAAAGTTCTACATACATACCTATATGTAAAGGATCTTGCAAGAGGAGCGCCTAGATGTTAGTAGTGAATATTTCCTAAACAGTACCTTTCATGTCATTCAGGACATTTGTTAAGTAGACCGGTGCAAAATTTTACACGATAGAACAATGCGTTAAAATTATTGAAGCTTATTATGAAAATGGTCGATCTTTAGGAGCAACATGTCGCAAAATTCGTGATTTTTCTGGAGGAAATAATTGCCCAATTGAGTCGGTAATTGAAAGGCTGGCGAAAAAATTTCAAGAAACTGGTTCTGTTGAGAGTAGAAAAAGGGCTGGCAGACCAAAAACTGAACATTCCGTTGGGAATATTGCTGCTGTGGCGCAAAGCATTAGTGAACAACCTTTAACACCGATATTTTGACGATTTCAACAATTAGGTATTCACGAATCGACTGTTTGGCTTATGGCGGACATTTAAATGATGTAAATTTTCACATACCTATACGAGTAATTGTTAAGAGCAGCATTTTGAAAAAAAGTAGCTCAACCTGAAATAATTTTAATTTTTACGTTTTATTTTAAAACAATATCTAGGTGCATCTTTTGAAAGCAACAAAAAAATGTTTTATTTTTGAACGCAGTTCCCGTATAAGCTCTATACATTTCCTCTACCGTGCATCTAATGTTTTGATGCTCTCCAAATATATTTTTACGGCTTTCAAAATGATGTTTATTTTAACGATTTCAATTTAATTTCAACGATATTTCATTCGAAAAAGTTAGTCGATGAGGTAGCAATTCCTAACCTATTTGAAACAATTTTGCCTTGACGATAGCGAAATAGCATTTTTTTCATACCGAAAAGTCATTCTTCTTCCTACAAATTGGCGTCGGATATTTAATAACTCTGCATGAAAAACCTCCTTCAGCTTCCGATTGAGCTTCATCACACTCCTTTGAAGTTGCCAAATGATTACCTTTGCTGTCAATTGTGTGCAAACTCGCTGCCCATCGTGAAGGTTGCTTTTATAACCAAATATTTTGCACAACTGACATCACCTTCCTACGTCTTTAGCGTCTTCAAGTTCGAGCTGATTGCCCAAATGCATTTCGTGAATTTTATGATTCACTTCTGCATCGTAACTATTGCTGGTGCGACCGTACTGAAATTGATAAGATCAGAGGTGGGTATTCCCAATCATTGGCGAAGGATCTCTTAGTATGATACTTTACAAGTGCCTTAGCACTTTTTTTGATTTGAGTGAGATTTATTTGCGCGAAAAATAGCGAGCACACGAAATTTACTTTTTCAAATTTTTGTGTCTGTTCGAAATGGCTGTCACAACAATATTATGGGGTTAGGTTTTTGTGACAGTCGGTCTGTTTAACACGGTAACTTTAGTGTTTATTTATCATGGAACCGTTTAGATGTTCTTATGAAGCGTAGAATAGGTTTTATCCCAACACCAGATAGTTCCGTAAGAGAGTCAAAATAGTCAAACGAGTATTTTCCTAACAACCTTGATCTACTCCTAGCTAGGTAGGTAGGGTAGGTAGGTTGGATGGTTGTCGTAGCGACACAATTAGACCTTTCGCAGATCCATTGTGATATCACTGGAGATTATCCTTAACCTACGTGTACCTTTTCAAACCGTCCGGTAGCTTTAATAAACGAGCAGAGTTTCGTTAGTTTAAGATGCGCTATGTCCGCTACATCGGTTAAAAATGCTGTATCAAGAGTGCGCAGCCTCCTCATAGCTAAGCTTTCACACTCACAAAAAGGTGTCTGACTGTTTCCTCTTCTTCTATATTAAGACAGCTTCTACAGAAATCGAAGTACGGGAGTCCTAACCTTCTAGCGTGGCTTAAACAATGACCAGTTAATACCCCTATCATTTAAATCTTAACAAGATTTTCGATCGACCGCTGTTTCAATTCGGCCATGTCTGTCTGTTTAGTTCGCATGTTGTGAGGTTTTGCCAGCTTGTATTTACCTGTTTGATGGTTTCCCGTGTCTATAAGTAATTTACAAGCGGCTATAGGCGTTTTATCCGGGTGGAGATGAAGCGTTGTACCGGTTCGAGCAAGTTCATCCGCCTTGCACTTTCCTGGCATATTCCTGTGGCCTGGCACCCAAATAAGGAGCACTTTGCGGCGCTTAGATACGTCATTTAGAAGTTTAAAAGATTCTAAGACTATTTTTGACGAGTGTGTTTTAGATTCAAGCGCTTTTATTGCCGCTTGACTGACCCAGAATATGAAGACTTCATTTGTGGATAATACTCTCGTTTTTATTACCGTAAGTCCCTCCTTTATGACAGTGACTTCCGCCTAAAATACATTGCAATGATCAGGTAGGCGCAATGATTGGCTAACTCCGAATTTATCGGAGTAAACCCCTCCACCTACTTTGTTGCCTAGTTTTGAGCCATCTGTATAGATGTTTATATCATTTTTCTTCACAATAAGCACGTTATCCCATTCCTCTTTGGAAGTAAAAACTGTGACGATTTATTTAAGTTGATATTATTGGTCTTACAGAAATCTGTTGTGCCAGGATTGCAGGGTAATTTTTCTAAAATTGAAGAGTGTCGTTTCTGGTTCGTTCTGAGTACGCCGATTTCTCTTAGTCTGAGAGCTGCTTTGGCAGCTGTTTGCTTACCGAATTGCTCTATTGGTAAAAGGCTAAGCATAATATTTAATGCCTCTGTGGGTTTAGTCCCTAGGGCCCCGTAGATGCAAAGACTAGCTAAGGCAAAAGAAGTGTTTTACTATTTCTTCTGCCAACTTGTGCAGTATTCATGAGAAAATACTTCCAGCCTAGAAGTGTGTCTATCTAACAGCCAATGGCGGGTGACACAAGCCACAACCTTCGAGATGTTCTATCTTGAGAGACCTTTTCTTATCTATTTGTGACCAAATTAGCCTGGTTGTAACACAGGTTCTCTCCATGACCTATTCGCCTCCTGGAGAATATAATTTTTTATATTTAATTTGCAAGTTGTCATAGGAATTCCAATATTCTCACTGTTTTCAAACAGTAGAAGTTTATCACCCTTTCTGGCTAGCTCATCGGCGTTGCAATTTCCTTCACCCACAAAAGGCTGACTTTGAAAAACGGTGCTAATATCATTTAGAATTGCCAAGCATTTCTGAGCAACCTATGAACTTCGTATAACTGCATCCATTGATTTTATGGACGCCTTACTGTTCTAGAAGATATTTATCGTAGTTTTTTTACGGAGTGTGTATTAAGTGTGTACACGGTTACCTCCTTTATGGCTAAGATTTCGGCCTGGTAGGCGCTACAGTAGTCCGGAGTTCTTTTGAAAACATCTCCATAGCCTACTTTATTTTCTAGCTTGGATCCCTCCGTGTAAAAATTTATTTTCCCTCTTCACCATGATCTTTGAGTTTGGACAAAAACGCAGTTATTTGGACTTTGTTCAGCAGTATGGTATACCATATATTGCCTTTTGAGTTGTCCACACAAGTATTCCATATAGCAAAATAAGCCGAACTATCGAAGTGCAAAACTGGTGTATAGTACGAGGTGTTAATCCCAATTTCATTCCGACCGTTTTTTTGCATGTGTGCAATGGAATGTTAGCCTTTAGGGCTCCTATTCTCAATATAAGGTTGGTAGATTCAATGAGGTAGATCATATGCAGATTGAGGTGAGTTGTTGTAAAAGATACTTACTGACAAGAGAAATGTTACATTCGGATTGGCAACATCAACCATAATAAAGTTTGGACACCGACCCTCATAAATCGAAATCCGTATTTACATATATGAATGTAAATAAAATAAAAAAAACACCTACAAATCGCGTATGCCATGCATTAACATGGACAAATATGCAGTTTTTTATTCAAAATTTTGTCACGATATAAATTTTAAATATTCCCCAAAAAATATTTAATCGTTTTCCTTATCTTAGTTATAATGCGCCATATCCTAAAATAATGATTAAAACGTCAGGTCTCAAGATTATTACGTGCCATTAAAAGCAAACATGGGCAGTATGTTAATGCATGCACGTACCCACATTGAAAAATACTTATGTGTGTGTGCATAATCACGAAATTATGATGAATGTAAAGGGTGTTTTTTTTAGAGGTTAGGTTTTCAAGTTGGCACTACTTTTTTCGTAGATGGTCTTTTTGACAGCTGTCACTTGATTTATGCTCAGTTTGGTTTGCCATTTCATAATGAATAGACTTACATCTGAACAACGTTTGCGAATCGTGCAAATTTATTACGAAAATAATGGTTCGGTTCGCGCGGCGCATCGCGCGCTGCGCCCAATATTCGGTCGACATAATCGTCCATCAGAGTCACTAATTCGATTAACCATGGATCGGTTTCGCACCACGTTTGCTCTAGTGGATAATACGCATCCTCAGAGACGTCGTACAGTGCGCACCGAAGACGCTATTGCTGCTGTGGAGCAGAGTATCGAAGAAGAACCGAATGAGTCCAACCGCCATCGCGCGCAGCAATTGGAGATGTGCCCATCCACTTTATGGAAGATTTTGCGGAAGGATCTTGGTTTGCAGGCTTACAAAATCCAACTCGTGCAAGAATTGTAGCCGAACGACCATCAAACACGCGCGTCGCACGTTCGGTGAATGGACCCAAAACGAGATGGCCACCGATCCCGATTTTCACAAGAAAATTTTGTTCAGCGATGAAGCTCACTTTTGGTTGAATGGATATGTCAATAAGCAAAATTGTCGCATTTGGAGTGAACATAATCCACAAGCCATTGCTGAGACGCCGTTACATCCTCAAAAAGTCACTGTTTGGTGTGCTCTATGGGCAGAGGGAATCATTGGTCCATATTTCTTTAAAAATGAAGCCGGCCATAATGTTACAGTCAATGGAGAGCGCTATAGAGCCATGATTAATGACTTTTTCGTGCCTGAATTGGACGATGTTGGTGTGGACGACCTTTGGTTCCAACAAGACGGCGCTACATGCCATACAGCCAACGCAACAATCGATTTATTGAAGGAAACTTTTGGTGAGCGCATTATCTCGCGCCGTGGACCTGTGGCGTGGCCTCCAAGATCGTGCGATATAACACCGCTGGACTATTTCTTGTGGGGCTATGTGAAGTCGCTTGTCTACGCAGATAAGCCCGAGACGATTGACGTCTTGGAAGAGAATATTCGGCGCGTTATTGCTGACATACGGCCCCAATTGCTGCAAAAAGTGGTCGAAAATTGGGCCTCTCGGCTGGAATTTATTCGGCGGCCACTTGCCGAAATCATTTTTAAAACATAATGGCAAACCCTTATCTTTATAATAAAGCTAAATTCTTGGCCATAACATTAAATTATATACGTTTTATTTCATCTTGAAAACCTAACCTCTAAAAAAAACACCCTTTATATACATATGTATGTATGTCTGCACATAGGAAGGCATGAATGTAAATTTGTGTTGGGCCCTACGCAGACATGAAGTCATATAAAGAAAGGACTTTTTAAACATCATTTCTACTTGAAAGTTTGATAAAGATTTCAATTCGTTTTTTTTCTTGCATAATAAAAAGGAATTAAATGCACAATCATTCCGTTCTTGACATTCTTGATGCTTAGCCTGTCAGAATTGTGTAGATAATAATTTTGTTTGGTTGATTTGAATGGATGACTCAATTCATATGCTGTATGAATTATTCTATAAAGGAGGTGAAAATGCAATACAAAAAAGAACGGAATAGGAAGTTTTAGGGAACATCTTTGCTTTACGAGTTTTTTTTTTTTGGAAGCGATGGTTGGCACTGAGACGGTTCATAAGTACTAGGAATGTATATGATCCACTTAAAACGAAGGTATTGATGGGTGGTCCATATATTCCAAAAATTTGTATTTCTCATCCCATTTCGTTTATATTTGAAATAATTGTTAACTCCTGAAAAATAAGAAACGGGCGCGCTAGATTTCGCTAGGGCGATATATAAAAATAAAAAGTAATGATGCGATTAAGTTATTCAGGATTTTCAAGCAGTAATAATAATAATAATTGGTCGCCAAATTAGAAATTCTTGAAGTCCCATCTTTTGTTCTTAGCTGGCCTAGATCCTATCTGGAAAACAGGTAACAGTAACTCTCGTTGATTTTAGTGAATTCTGTTGTACCCAAAGGAAGCCATATAGGCTTATTGCTTTTTACAATATTCCTTAACGATATCATAAAAGTTTTCAATTTTGCCTAATCTTTACTCTACCGCGACGATCTCAAGCTATACCATCCCATAAGAAGTTTTGTCAATTATATATTCGATGTTGTTTTTTACAATCTTTTCCCACCTCTCGACTAATTTGTTGATGCCATTCCTCCAAAAATCACCTGGTCTGGTGTCAAAGAATTTTTTGACCCAAGTTTTAAGGACCTCCTCGTTATCGAGGGTCCTTCATATGGTTTGACAGGGAACGGAAGAGTTGATAATCGGTCGGTGCAAGATTCGGAGAATACGACGGATGCTGAAGGACTCAAGCTCCCATTCGAGCTCATGGAGTGCGGCTTTGACGACTTGTACAATGTGGGGCCTTGCGTTGTCGGGAAGGAGTATGGCTTGATTATGCGATCAGATCTTTTCAGGTGAATAGCCTCATTCACGCGGTGTAGCTGGGCAATGTAGAACTTCTTGTTGACAGTGACATTCTTTTCGAGCATTTCCAGTGCACCAGTCCCACCAAACACATATCAAAATCTTTTTTGGATGAAGATCCAGCTTCATTCTCGGCTTTGGCAAATCTCTTGGAGCCACCCTCCACTTTCTCTGCTTCATGCTGATGCATAGGCACCAATATCTCCCGTGACGGTTCGGTACAAAAAACACTGTTTATGACCACGTGTTGTTCGATAGCAGTCGAGATGCTAAGAAAAAATTTGAAGGCGACTTTCTTTGTTTTTTTCGTTGAGCTCGTGAGACACCCACGCTCCCAATTTTTGGTAAATCCCATTGGATGAACGTGATGGAGAATTTTTTTACGTTCGCAGCTCATTTTTTCCACCAATTCACGACTGGTTTGACGACCATTATTCTTTTAAAGTGATTTGAAACCTTCTCCATCGACTTCAGAAGGTCTAGCGCCGCGGGACGTGGCATCGACGTCAAAGTCGCCATTTTTGAACTCGCCTATGACACCGTCTCCATACACGTCGCATATGTCCCGGACTGCTTCGGTAGCTTTTTGACCATAATGAAAAGCAAAGAAGAGCAGGTGTTGAAAATATTGATTTTTGCCTCCTGAATATTCCATTTCTAAGCCTAAAAACTCTAAAAAACTAAAAAATTGAATAACTTAAAAATACAATTAACATAGTTTTGTAGAGCAGAAAGAGTTCTATCGAAAGAGTTGTATTGTAAACCACTCATGAACTCTGGCACGAGATAGACAATCATCGCGATAAACTTTTTTCATCAATTTAAATGCATAATTTGATATTAGCTCTTTGTTCGAAACTCATTTTTTTACTGATGACACAAACATGCATAACTTTGGACGCAAAATCTTGGCTTCCACTAAACCGGATGTCACCAAACTTTCACTGAAAGTCAGCTAGCGATGTAACTTCCAACGCACTAACTCATTAAAAAGATGTCCCTAGTCTTGTTTATTTTTGGGCTTTACCTTATATTCTTGAGAATGCAAGTTCTATTTGGGATTCTGGGTTCCCTGCATATTCTGATTGATTGGTGGATATTCAAAAAAAATTACAAATTTTTTTTCGCTGAATGTTTTCTTATGATTCCATGCCAACATACCTTATAATCTCCGTTGTCGAATTTTGGACTTACTGAGCCTTTCAAAATTAATAAAAAATTATTGTATGACTTTTATAAAAGACATAATGGATTAAATAAATATAAGTTGGGTTTAACTTTTCCTTCTAGCATTACTCATTTCCGTAGTACAATCCCTTTTTCAGCCGCCTTAAATGCGAGTTTAGTGCATTTAAATGATAGAGGTTCTTCTTTATTCCTTAATACGTGGACCCTGCCATAGGAATATTTCGATTGAATCATAGATTCACCGGTCTAATATATTTTTCTTATATATTAATTCGTGGTTTCAAAGTATGATTTTACTAAAATTCCATTCTTCTTTCATGTTGAGCTTGCAAATGTATGCGATTTTCCTTGCTACCAGCCCATGTTTGCCAGCTTTAAAAACCTTCTGTGAATAGTTTGTGTTGAAGGGGCTTACATATCCTATAGTCGATATTATGCACGAATTTTCGGAGCTGAATTTTAATTATTTGAATTTGAAACAGTTTCAATTCTACCCACAACTCGTTTAGCTATAATTCGTGGCATTTTGGTCTGGTTGTGTCATTTGGCCAGTTATCTACGAAAATTCAGTTGAAAATTAACTTACTGTTAACGGATTGAGATATTGAGATATATGTTATTATAGGCTCATTGTTACTGGTGTAGTTAACTTCCATAAATTTAAATCCTCTTCCACAGGGTACACCGATAAACTGGTAGTGAATTCACATGTAAAAATTGTGTAAAATTTAATTTAAAAAAAGAAAAATGCGAAACTGCATACACAATACCCTGAAAGATAAATACGTATTTAATAAGAGCTTATTATTAAAATTAAAATTTATTACAGAAGTGCTTAGCAAACTACTAATTTTTGTTCTGGTCATGGGAAAACTTTGGCCTTGGGATATTATATCTCTTTTCCGCATATAGCAATTCCACATAAGTGAAAAATTTATCTATATTGCTCTCGTTTTTCTGCTTGCTTTCACTGCTGACTGAAAGCTGCTCCAACTGAGGCTCTATGCTCCAATGGGAGATAAGGGAAGCAATGATGATGATGACTAAAATATTGCTCATTGTTCTCATCACAAGCACCTCACTGACTAAAGTGCTCAGCGGGGTCTTGTAGCGTAGTTTTCTTAGCATTGCAGAATACAGTTGTAAAAATAACTCAACTCTTTCTTAACCCTTTACCGCATATGAGCGCATGTATGGTATTGCAGTTCTGATTCAATTTTATTTCCAAACTAAGTATTGTAAAATATTTCAAACTATATTAATCCATCAAATAAATATTTAGAAATAATAAAAAATTGCCAAAAGCAATTATAAAAAATGTTAATTCCAAAAAAATTGTATATGAATTTATGAAATTTCGAAATAACCTCACTTTTATGCAAGCGCGGAAAAAAACTAAATTGAAGTTTTATTTAAAAAAACGATAACAGTGTAAAACCTAAGTAGTTTTTGACAAAAAAAAATATTTTCAGGGATTCGATATGTGTAATTTTCTCGTCGGATAATAATTTTTCCGCTGTTTTCTGTACTTTACCACGAGTTGTTATATTATTCATATATGATTCCGTAAAAAAAAAAAAAATATAAAACTTTTCCATTATTTTTCCGTTAATACATATGACTTATTGATAGTTAAATAAAGCTATTTCCACCGTAGTGGAAGCGTTAAGTCCCTTCACACAGTAAAGGATCGCTTTACGGCGACTGCCGGTAGTAGAATTCACTAAAATATTTTAACGATATTCTCATTGTTATCTTTTCCTAACCACAATTTTAACGATTTTGCTATTCGATAACCCGTTTCATAACAAAAATTGATAAGACGAAATCAGCGGTTGTAGAAAGCAAGTCGTTTATTGCAAATTAAGGACAACAAGGAATTGGAATTAATTAAAAAGGGAAAATTCCATTATCAAAAAGTTATTAAAAAAGGGTGAATATGTCTTTCGAGTATTTAGCTTATGCTTATCGCATAGAGACGAGGTTTGTGAGTTTTCAAATAGTGGATCGACGAATAGGGGGTTCCAAAACTATTCCAGTTAACTCTAGAGTAGGTTAGGAATCTTATTTCTCAGCTCGAAGGTCAACTTAGAGGTTCCAGAACAACAGCGATTTCGACTGAAAAACTGGTGAATTTGTCATCTTCAAACCTTTTCAATTCTACATTTTTCTTTCATGTTACTACGTTACGTTCTACTTGCATTGCGATTTTTTTGTCAATGACCCGTAGGTTAGGAATTGGGAATATCCATGAGCCAGTGGTGCGTTAGCCGTACCTTAAAATTGTGTAACAGATACAATCAACCATTATATGTTTTGCTCAAAGGTGAGGTTTCCTATGCTATTCTTTAAGGTATTCGCTCATTTGATATTATTTCTTTGACAGAAATGTCGCTTTCCGTCAGTGTAAATAAGCAGCTGTTTAGTGTTAGTTAACTTAAGTTTGTGAATAGCGCAATCGTTGCTCAAAGTTAGTGAATGGCACTAAAGGACTCTAATTACAGCTTAGCTATAAGATTAAAAATCAGCTTCCATAGGTTTTATTTCTTTATTAACCCACTTAGTCGCCGAAACCTCAGCTTTTAAGACGTTACAGTGAAATTGAGATTACAGGTAAATAGAGATTCAGGTATGGATTTTCCCATGATACCACTTTACCTTCAATATCTGAGTAAACGATTAAACGGATAGGTGGAGTGAAGTAATTTTCCCTTCACTCGTCACTATTGGAAATTCTTGTATTAAAGTTATGCACTTTAGCCAGCGGTTACTAGACTTCAAAAGTCACTCAGCAAATATCACTCAAATGGCCTGTCTACTCTCAAGAAGGCGAACGAAGGTTTGACGGAGATTCTGGAGAAAACGGGACAGCTTTTGCTGGACACTCACTTTCAGGACTGTGTCAGTGTGGGTGAGGACAGTGAAGACACTGGGGACATCTGGTTCTTAATGTCTACACGCAGGGAACTCTCCCTTGGCCATGCAAATTTTACAGTGATCAAAACTAAATGGGCGATATCCACCTTTACTCCATTTAAATCATCAGGTGCTGTAATATACAGCCGTGTCTACTATAGCAAGGCGTGAAAGTTTTCAGGATGCCTGGAATTAGGCATAGTGCGTAAAAATTGGAGTAAAACCAAGGTAGCTTTCATTCAGAAAGCAGGTAAAAAGGTGGACCACACGCCAAAAGCGTTTCGACCCTGCTCAAAGTTAGTGAAAAATTATTGATCAATACATTAGAGACGCTTATCTCAGGGATTAGCCTCCCCATGTTGAATAATACGTCTACCAGCCAGGCAAGACATACTGCCATACATAGCCTCACGACCAAGATTGAAAAAGCGTTGGCTGGTAAGGAAATTTCCCTCTGTACATCGGTTGACATTAGGGGGCATTCGGCAATGCTTCTTTCAGCTCTATTGACGAAGGTATGGTTAGGAAGGAAATAGATTGACTATCGTGGGTTCTCAATATGCTGAGGGATAGAACAACAATCTTTGAAACTGGGCCAAAAGGATTATGTGTCTTTTGCCGCATGACGTATCTGTGCAAGTCTGTGAGAACATTTATCAAATTAATTAACTTACATAGGTATGTGAAGTACATACATGTATGTACATACATATGTATGCATATAAATCACATACTAATGATACCCTGCGGCAACATGAAGGCTTTGTTGTCATTGTCCCACATACAAAAGTTGTTTACTCATATTTACATACATATGAATACAATCAATACTCATAAATGGAATAGTGTGAGCGGTAGTTCAGCAGGTAGACAATTTCAAAAATGGGCATTAAATACTCATAAAAAAGTCGAATACGTAGAGGGAAACTTAAAATTGAATAGAATATTTGTCCATAAACCCAAATCTACGACGCACATATGAATTCCCATAATTTATGTATGTGTCTGCTTAAGCACCAGCATGAATACGTAAATACACTAAATTTAAATATACAAATACACACATAAATATATTTGTATGTGCAGATCCTTTATGACCTTACGAGCCGAAAAATATTGTATGCACTTGTCGTTGAAATGATGAACAGTTTCGAGCAGAAAATTGCCAATAAGTGTTTTCCTGAGAAGAATGGTGTATCATCGGAAGTGCCTAAGTGAAGTTTGAAAAAAAAATTCATTGAGAAATCAAAAACACCGCCTTAATGGATACTTCCTGACTATTTTTATTATTATTAATTGTTCTCGCGTCGGCTTTGGGCGCATAGTGCCGAAACCAATGTTTGCCAATGTTGTCTACTTTCCGCTTTTGGCTTAATTTGAGTCCATAAGAGAGATTCTTCAATTTCCAAAAATTCCTATTTAAGGCTACGTTGACAAGATCTTTTAGGGTTTCCCCTGCGACGCGATCCTTGAGAGTTCACGTCGCTTCGATCAAGGAGTTGTTCGTTTGAAATCCAGTTCTCGGGCCACCAGATACGGAGGATGGTTCTAAGACATCGGTCCACAAATGTTTGCAACTTCCGCATTGCAGATATAGAGGATACTCAGATTTCTCATCTTTTAGTAGGACGGATTTAATACTCAAATTAAAAATTCTTAGCTTCGTGCGCGTTGGAAAACCAGATCCTTTTGATGCTTGCAAAGGCTCCGGCGTTTTTTTGGTTCTGGCATCTTTAGCTCGACCATTCAATGTGACTTGGCTTCCTAGATAGGTGAAGTTGTTGACATTTTCAATGGGTTCTCCATAAATTATGAGCCTGTTTTGGAGCAAGACGTTGATTTCCAAGGACTTAGTTTTCCCGACACTGATTTACAGTCCTAATTTCTTGTCTTGGAAGTTTAAGTCATTAGGCTAATGACCTATCTATCGCTCCTGATTAAAATTTGTTACTGAAACAGAAACACTACCTGATTATCAAATAAAAACTCTAACAGCTTTTAAATTATTTTTATATTCCTCGCGCAATTCTTAACAGAGAGTTTATTTATAAAATTTTTTTCATTTCTGGGTTAGCATAAATTGCATAAAAAAGTACCAATAAGTGCAGTTATCCCTAAAATATGCAAAAACCGCATTTTGGCTCCATCTTGCTAATGTTGCATGAAGCAATATTTTCACCACACCCGGCGTTATCAGTGCCTTACAGTTGCGGTTATAAGAACTGACAACATCTCTTGGTTAAAAATTTCCGGTTACAGTATTGTCGGTAACAAACATAAAATGAATGTAAATGCCAACAATTCGACAAAATGCGGTTGCAATAGCCGATAAGTACGCATATCCGCACACATATCCATGTAAAAAAAGAAAAAATACTCATTTTTGTGAAGATATGCAATATTGTAAATACCCTGCAGGAAAGTCTACGTAGGTAGGTGAAATGGTTGAAGTACCAGTCTAGCACTTTCCAAGTAGAACTAAAATGACGTTTTGATACCATTATGTGACCTCCAACAGGCACATATCTACAGCCAGTCAGAGCTGTTGATATGATATAATGGTGAAGATTGATGGGATTAAGGTTGGAGCACTGCCCCGGCTGTCGAATATGGATCTCCTAGTGATCTTAATCGCCCAGCTGCCAAGCCCGGACATTTACATAGAAAGTGCTCAACAGTCTACGCCCCTGAAAAGTCTCCATAGCTTCTGCAATTGGGATTAAATGATAAACTGTAATGACTACTTTCTCCAAATTGGCATTTATTTGAAAAATCTGTCACCAGGACTTGTTCGATTACCTTCATTTTACACGACAAACTGTAAAAATGTAAAAATTATAAAATCTTTATAAAAAACTAAAAAATATTAAATAATAAAGAATATTCATTCCGTTTTATTTATTTTTAAGACGGTAAACAACTAAGGACAAAAGACAAGCTTATTTAATATTTTCAATAAACCAGGTATTGGACGCATAAAGTGTAGGTAATACGTCTCGGAAACCGACTTTGATCGCAACTTCAACGTTCAGTTCGCCATTAGAGATTTTTGGTTATCTAAGACCATCTAAGCAAAAGAACAAGATTTGACAACCTTTCTCATTAACTGTTCCTGAGATATCTAAACAACATCTTCTCCAATCTTATCTAAGACCATCTAAGCAAAAGAACAAGATTTGACAACCTTTCTCATTAACTGTTCCTGAGATATCTAAACAACATCTTCTCCAAATGGTATACAGATGGAACCAAATCTCTGGAGCAGGAATAGTGGCACTTAGAGCACACAAATCTTTAACATTGAGTACAGATACCATAATTTTACAAGCGGAGCTTTTCGTTATAATGGAAACAGTAAAAGTAGTATTCAAAAGAGGGTTCGAAAAATAGGCAATCAGTCCTCAAAGCCTTAAATAGCTTTACACTCAATTTAAACCTCCTTATAGAGTGTAACAATGCACTCAATAAACTGGCGACACTTAATCAGGTCCCTCTGATTTGAATACCAGGACGTAAGGGTTACGAAGGAAACGAGAAGGCAGAGTTTTATGCCAAGCGGAAGGGCCATTCATTGGAGCAACCCCATTTTTCGGCTTCAGCTAAAGCAACCTAAAACAGGAAACCAAAAAATGGGCCCAAATAAAGACCAAGGAGTACTGAAACAGCACAAATGGTCTTATTCACTCCAAAAAGTTCTTGAACATTTATACCAACATAGCAAAATCTGCTCTAACCATAGATAAAAGTGACCTTAGATTACTTTGTGGAACACTTACAGGACACTTTGCCTGCAATAAACATTTCAATGCAATAGGACTATCTACCACTAGTGTATGCACGTTCTGCTGTGATGAGGAGGAGCCCTTTGAACACTTAATCATCAATTCTGAAGCATTGGGTCACAGGAAACACAAAATCCTGGGATCGCGCCTACTAGAGGATGAAGACTTACAAATGCTCCCTGCTAAGGTGCTGGTTCGTTTCCTCGCAATACTAAATAATTAAAATGAAACAATTAAGGAGTGCACAATAAATCCACCTGGTCGCAGTGCATAAAGGCCTAGCCTAACCCGTAGAACCATAACCAAGGTCCCAAAATAAGCATATACCCTAATAAGTATGGACATAATGCTCCAATTTCATAATCTTTCTGGGAAGGATATAAACATACAAAAAAGTCGTGTCTAGCAAAAATGTATAAAAATGCTTAATCGATTTGAGCACTGGTTTTGCTATAAAACTTTGAAATATTTACTATCACATAGGATTAATCAAATGCATCAAATACTCCCCATTAATACTAAATTTTTAAGATTTGGCCATCCGGAGCAAACTTGTGAGCGTAACTTTGGCGCTACGTCATAGGAGACATGACATCACAATTGTGCCCGCTCACTTCACACACAAGGATGATAGATTATCAGGTTTGCTATATAGCTATGGTGAAAAAAATTGTGAGGGGAACTTTGGCTGACACGTCACTTGGGAGATTCTGCAGCCGAATTCTGTACGATTATTTCACATGTATTCAAACATTCGGCCAATCAGTCATTGTTCAGATAGTAACGAAGTGTTGCCATTGGTTGATTTCGTATATCACGAACGCAATCTTAGTTTTTTCATAAATAAATCGCTTCGTGAGCTAAGTGACGTCAGCCCATCAGCTGATTCTGTCTTTCAGAGCAGAATAACGGTAGCACACCTCTAAAAATATTTTCATCATGCTTCACACGTATTTTTACCCTCTTCCACCCAGTCGTTGTCCATATGGAAACATAGTAAAATGAGCAATGGCTGCGTTGCTTTTTCTTATGCCACCAACACAATCTGAGTTTTTGCTGATTTATGTTGCAAACAAACTGCTGTTACACCCCCTGTTACGTCAGCAAATCAGGTGATTCTTTTAACTTCGCTGAGAACCTATTAGCAGTTTGATGGTGGCCACACTTTTACATCCTATATATCGTGTCTGATTTGTAGATCAATTGATTTGTTTTTGGTTTTCTCAGCTACTTTTTCAGTAAATATTATCCAGCAGCGAAATTCTGTCTTACTGCCATATTTAAAAAAAAATATCAGCTTCCCCTCAAAATGACATGTCCCTTTATTCTCTCGATTTCCCCTACTTTGTTGGAGTTTCTCATATGCGAGCCACAAAATCTGGAAGGTTAGATATTTATCAACAATTTTTTTTATTAACATATTTGTCGTGAACAGAACTGCTAATTGTACAAATGCTATTAAAAACTTTAGATCAGTTCGAAGGTAAGGACAGTATTGGAAAAAGAGATTGATGGATAGGCCAAAGTCCTAAAAAGCAGGGGAAAGGCGGGAATAACTACACTTTTGGTCGTACTCGACGGGAGAAAAAAATAACATAGTAAGTTTTTGAAAAACGAAAATCCAGCTATTTACGGGAATATTAGAAAACCACTAAACCTCTACACAACAAATTCGGAGCCACGTACATGTGTATGTATACAGATTTCTGTAGGATTTAAAGACAAGCGCTGAAGGTTATACTCTATTTAACGGCTTCTACATACGTGAATGCCCTAATGAATACTGGGACTATGTGCACGGTGCAGGTATGAATTCTTTAGACTAGGTGACCGAATTTGCTAAAAGGATGAGGGTGGTTTACCGAAAGATAGGGTAGGTAACCTTCTTAGAAGGTTACACCTTAATGAACTGCTACGCTAGCTCAACTTCTCGCTAGAGGGTATGCTGAGCGACGCATCAAGTACATTTTGACATTATGCGTTAGCATATTTTTTCTGCTGAAAGGCATTGACTTTCTGTTTTGTTTTGCCGAGTTTGCGGTGGCCATTTGTTGCGCAGTCAATCACTCAGCACAGGCGCAACCTCTTATCACGAATGTTAATGACCACCGTAACGGCGCCGACAAGTGAATCGTCCGAAGGCAGGGAGTTCGTAAATTTGAATGAGATGAGTGTGTATGGATGTGTGTGTATATGTATATATACATGCATATGTATATGTTTATGTGTATACATGTATGCATGTAGATTTGCACTAGCCAAGTGGAGTTATGCAAGTGACCAGAAAGTTATTTGGTTGAAGTCAATACATGGGCCTGCGCGCTTATATAATTCGTTTAATAGTTTTTGTTTTTCTGAAAATAAATATGTATTTGCATATTTACTAAGGTCATTATGGTTTGCGCTTTTAGTTTTACATGGTCTGCAAATATTTATTGCCTTTTTAATTATGTTTCCAGCCCCTTTTATATGCATCCCGAAGTTTATAATATTTGCCTGCAGTCTGTCGAAGGTCGTCAGTTTTAGTTTCAATCTTTCATTGCGCAAGGCTTGACGGCACCTTTGTTTTTTAAATTAAACTTGGATTTAGTAAATTATTGTAATTTTCCTCTCACACTGGTAGCGATGATATTTATGTATGTATGGAAGAAATTTTCGAATAACGGTACTTTGCTTGAGAGAACCAAAGCGATTACCTTTTGTACGCAGACATTTGCCTCCCGATTTTTTGTTAATTTTTTTTAGAATAATTTTTGTAGATTTTTGAATAAATATGAATTTAGAAAAAAACCACATCAACAGTTTTTTCAATTATTTGATCCCTTTTGGGAAATATGAAAATATGCCGCTGTATGTAGACTTAATTCCTTCATTGTGTGTATAAATGTACTTTTCTCCAACAGAGGAAGTAAAGGAAGACCAGATAGCAATTACAGTTTTTCCAATTGCAGCTGCCAAAATCGCCAATGACGTTCGGCTGATAGCTTTAATGCATACTTAAAGATTAACGGTTTGGTGCGGTTGATGGCAAGGCATCATCATCGAAGAAGAGAGAGAAGAAAACGTTATCGTCAATGGTTGTCGGTATAGATAATTAATTAGGTACAGTTCATTCAAAACAATGAATGAAGGGAAATATTTTTGGTTATAAATTGTGGATCATTCAACAGAATGAGCATTTATATTTATGAATTGTGAAAAGCCATAAATACTATGCGGTAATAAATTGCATATGGACATCTCCCATGAAAGAATTAGAGAAAGATGCTTTTTTGTGCCTTGACCGAGAATTTTGGGCACTTTTTCAAAGCTAACATTGCTGGGGATCTCCTTCAGTTGCCGGCTTCCCGACTACTGTAGTGTCTTTCAGGCTGAACTGAGGGCAATAATGAAAGCCATGACACTGGTACAGTGCGATGCGATACCTGGAGAAGATATGTACATTTTCACTGATAGCCAGGCGGCGATAAAATCCCTCAAAAATCAGTCCACAACCTCCAACGTAGCCATGAAATGTCGCGCATCTCTTAACGAGATGGCTGAGTCATGTCACCTAATGATAACATGGGTTCCTGGCCATTGTGATATTGAGGGGAACTGCAGAGCGGATGAACTAGCAAAAATCCGTACCAAATTGACTGATTAGTAGATATAGAATGATATATGTAGGTATACCCTTGCATGTATACATGTAAACTACGTATCCTCGAAAAAATTGTAAGAATAGCGAATGAAAGTTGGCGGAATGAAGCCACTTGCAAAATCGCTCAACAACTGTGGCCTACTCTAAATGCTAAACGCACGGAACTTCTACTAAGAAGAGATAAGCACAGTCTTAACACATTGATTTCAGTTATTACGGAGCACTACCTAATCGGTAGGCACACCCAGAGAATGGGTGTACAAGCACATGACTTCTGCAGAAGTTGTCTAGACGACACCTTCTGTGTCACTGTCCTGCTCTATCTAAATTTTTGAAAAATACGCATTGGTTTTAGGAGGGATAAGGGCTAGTTGCCCACGTGGCAACACAATGGGCGATGAACCTGTGTGTGTGTACCACAGTGGACAACCGCTTCAACCTAACCTAACCTAACGTTGCATAATATAATTCTGATGGCCTAGCTCCTAATGCTTTTTAATTCATTGTGATTGTAATTCATTAGGTACTTTTCCAATTTTTAAATTAAAAAAAAAAAAATCCGCCTGAGAGTTTAACAAGCTTTTGATATAATCGAAATGTGTTTGTCGGCCTAATAAAGTGAACTGTAATGTTAGAGGTTTGTTGAGCACCTATGAATTTATCTCTTAAAAGAGAACTCACCATATTAAATTATGCCAGTATAAATGCAATAGTGAAGTCATAAGATTCTGTAGGCCTCTGTGAAAGTCAGTTTCATGAAGAGGCATTAGACCTTGTTGACACTTTTAATTTAATTTTTTAATATGAGTAAAGAAAGTTCCATGCAGTTAAGCTTCTCTTTGTTATTATATCCTGGTTAGTCATGCGCTGTCAGCCAGTTTGAAAAAAATCCTTTCATGACCGACATGCCTCCACGTTAATATTTCATGTACTTCAAATAATATAATGAAATCCGTGACAGTTAATTTTCTTAGAGTCTTTGTCTGTGCACACACATCCGAAAACGCATGCCACAAATAACTCTCGACACTTAGAAATTTACATACACACACAAGTGTAAGTTATGTATGCTCACATAGGTACTTTCACACAAATATATGCCCCTTAATCCAGCTAGCTCCCCTCATAGAGAAACTCGCCATACTGTAATTTGTTCTGCGATACCAACAATAAACACCCATAACACCTAACTAAACACATACAAATAACAAACTAGCAGCGAAGAAAAAACAAGGAAAAATTTAACATCCATAATCACACCAATGACAATTTAAATAGAAATTACATACACACAGCCACCTACTGCCTACATATGGTACGCGCATACATATGTACATATATATCTACTACAGCAACCGATGAGTAAACCGGCAAGCCGAGAAACCAACAAACAGCATTTCAATTCATAATATTAAACAAACAATAATAAAAACATGCTCAACACTAGAGTCCAACCATAGTCGCACAAATTTCCATAGAAGCTAGAACCCTCTGCGTTAGTAACACACAAACACAGCAATAAGCAGCAGCGAAGAACTCCTAAAGAAAAAAACAATAACGACTTCAAATTTTCATTCTCTCTTTGCGCGCTCCTTGACAGTGTATAATTGTCTGATTGTTGAAGAGGAGATCCTCGAGCAAATTATCTACCTAGGAAAACAACAAAAAGATATCAACGATCGGCGTCCGAAGAATTCTATGTTAGTAGCAAATGTAACATTGACACTCTGAAAATGTGCAAGCATTTGGCTTTAGGCCACAGCGGCACAACCAAGGAAAAAAGTTAGCATAGGTAGAGAAAAGAGTAAATAGAGGCAGATGGTTTGGAAGTTGTGCAAGTGACTAATTTTACTGAAATGTTAATTTGCCAAGATTTTTTAAAGTTTTGCTGTTTTTTGTTTGTTCCATTTAGTTGTGAGTTACAGGGTGTTAACAATGAAAGTCAAGCGATAGAAAATTCGGTAGATTTTACAGTTTTTCTTTGATAAAGCCGAAAAAGCAAGCCAGGTCGATACTGTAACAGCAAATTACGCGCAATTTTGGTTTCGTCTATTCTTTTCAGGCATTTTTTGATGTTGAAGAAAATGTCGATAAAATCACAGAAATAATTGGAATTGATCGGCATGTTAGTAGCCGTAGCATCGCCCAGGAGCTAAAGATCGATCATAAAACAATTTAAAACTATTTACTCAAAAATGTTACCCCAAAATAATGGGTTTCTTCTTCACCCAAGCTAATATATTGATATACACCTATGTTCACAATAATAGCAGCGGGGCATATTGCAAGGTTTTGATTACTTATGTATTTTTTATTTAATTTTCCTTTTCATTTAATAAAAATACCGTGCATACATACTATAACAAAAACCATATAGCACAAAGTTTCACACTCTTAAAAAAATAAAAAGGAATTCAAAAACTTTTCGTCAAAATTTTAAACTTTGCAGTCTAGCAAAATTCGGGTATGCAGTTTTGCAGCCTACTCAAATGTGGTATAAAAAACGTCTGTTCAAAGTGGCTCAAAACTTGGGTTGATTTTTGATAATTTTTTGTTTTGCTTATAAAAAGTATTTTCATCTACCTAAAATATTTTTCATCCAACATAAAATCGAAAAAGCTGATGTAAATGGTTGATTGACTGAAACTCTAAACTTTCAATGCAAAAGAAATTACTTATTTACGAGTACAATCAAGTTCTAAAGCCGGTATGGACATCATTTGAGGGATGTACCGCTGCTTCAAACATCGAAATCATACAACGCCAATAAAATAAGGTGCTCATACCTTATCCTGTCCTTGCTACGAAGCATGAAAAAGGCTGGAAGGGCACAGAATATTTCAATATCTTGAAAATTAGGTATTTTAAATTAAAATAAACTATGGCTTTTCTTAAACTTCTGTTTAACAATGGTAGATCCGACTTCTTACCGTCCATGATTAGGCGTCTAATCATTCTGCAATAAAAAAATAAAAATGTCAACATGCACTTTATTTATTTTGTTCTTTAACGCTTTTTTCAGCTTGGGGCGTGGGTAGCCTTCGATAATTATATTAAAATAATTATACACACCCAACTCTTTTCTTTAACACGGTGGATACACTCCTTAGAAAAGCGTGCAAAAACAAAATAAACGCATTTTTTACGCGGCATACAGTAAATTTGTTGATATGTTCCACAACTTTAAAAAGCCGCCTAAGACGAAAACACTGTAAATATTTTCCCAAATAACCATGCAAAACAAGCGATAGTGAAAGTATTTATAAAACAAAAATCAATTCATTTTTATTACAAAAACATAGAATTAGTGTACAGTGAAAATTCAATCCATAAGCACAAAAAATATAAAAATTAAAATCGAAATTAGAAAAACAAAAACAATTTTGCAACTATTCATCACTACTTAACAACCAGCGTGCGCGTTTATTACTGACTGGACCAAAAATGCTATCATCAGTAGATACCCTATGATCAGACCGGGATTGTTTAAATAAAACAAAACAGAGTTAAATTTCAGGCAAATTTATTTTATCTACTTCAACATATGACCCGTTTGAAGCAACACACATGTTCCAAAGTTTAACCCAGTCCTCCATGCACCCCTGGTAGGTCTACGAAGGGATGGCCTTCAGCTCCGACGTCTCATTCTCTTTGATCTCCTCTATCGACTGAAATCTCCTTCCACTAAGTGGAATACGGTGCTTGCACGATGGTAATTACTTGTTGTTTGGTCAAATAATCCAGCACAATTTGGGCTCGGTGGGCGATGGCGCGTTATAATCATGCCAAATCCAAGAATTGTTTGTCAACATTTCCGGCCGTTTGCTACGTACATCATCTCCTAAACGCTTCAAAGCGGACAAATAATATTCTTTATTGACTGTCTGGCCCGATGGAAGGTACTCATGGCGCACCACGCCTTGGCAATCGAAGAAAACAGACAACATCACCTTCCCGGTACTTTTTGATCACAGGGTATGTCAGATATAATATGTTGCCTAACAGTCGGGTTCTATTCAAATTATTAACGGCTTTTGTTGGGTTTTCCATTGTATCAAAGTCTGTTATTAGCGACTGTGTTTTTGCTTTCTCGAGCTGTTTATACAAGATGGTGCAAAATTAATCACCCTACCATAAAATTTATAATCTTTTCAAGTGGCGTCGTACGTCAATCATATTTGACACTTGTGAATAATGCAGCGCGTAAGGGTTAAAATCAAGATTTCCATCACCCAAAATATTTTTTTTTTATTCAATAAAAAAATTATTCAAAAATGAAATCGGGTCATGGGGATTATGATACAATTTTAATGCACAGTCGGGCTTGAATAGAAGCAAAATGTACTTATTACATTGTTTTTGAAAGAACATATAACTTAATTTTCCACCAAAAATCTTTTAATAAGGCTTTATTTTAGGAGTTATGTTTTGTATAGAAAAATATTTTTGCTTTGCAATTTGTGCAAGAACCAAAATTTTATGTAAAAAAATTAGTGAACCATGTAATTTAAAAATCATTAAAAAAAGACAGTTGTGTATGGTATATATGGTATGTATGTAGGTAAATTATACAGAGTTTGAAATGATTTGAAAGTAGTTTTTGAGTTGTGTTTTGGGCACAGTGCTCAACTGCTCTGAGATTTTTGCAAAATACAAATATTCCATAACGGAACTTATGCTTGTTATGAGACTGCGTACATTATTGTGAGTTGCACATGTTACCTCTCTCTCGAAACACCGCAGTTGCTTTGGACGTGTTTAGATCATTTCTACTCCAACTTATCCCACTCTCAGGGTCTACAGTTTTAAGTTGCGCCAGAGTGGGAATTATGAGAAGTTGAGGTTCTAAGGTTTTTATGAAAAGATTTTACGTGGGAATTGTCGTTTGCTCGCTTCATATAATTTTAATATTATCTTATATACATATATATTTTTATACATATGTATGCACATACATATATACATAGGAGTTTTTCGTTATATGTCGTGTGAGTGTAATTTTGGTGCTTCGCTCATTTGCAGTTAAAATACGATTATATTTGTTAAGAAGGATATGTAAGTATACTTGTATATGTATGCACGTATATTTGAACACATACACGCACATATATATATATATATATATATATATTCGGAAAACATATTTTGTATATACATATATATAATCATATATCCATATTTAGTAAAACGTTTTGTAACCAACATTTATTGTCTTGTGTAAGTGTCGCTGCATTTATTTGAAAACTAGAAAGTAGCAACTCTCCCATTTAAGTAGCTCCAGACCCAGAGCAATGATGGATGTGTATTCAATAGAATTACATACATGCACATGCAACTCCATTAGGGCGAGTCGATTTGTACGGTAGAAATAATTGCATGAGAAAAAGTGCACAAACCGGTTTAAGGGAATGATTTTGTTTTTGCAACTGGAAGGACTCACATATATATACATACACATGTTTAAGCAGTTTTGTGTCAGTTTCAATTGGCAAATGAAAATGTCGTGAAGTTTTGGTGTTAGAAAAAAATTGTTTCTCACTTTTATTTTAGCGCCTGGTAACAGTAAACATACCATTTGATTTTCGTGCTATTGTTCTTTTTTAAAAACTATTTTCCAGAAAACTTTCTTTTAGTATTTTTAAAAATAAAGGGCTCTGAGAATTCGAAAAAGTATTCGAAATAATAAAAATGTGTAATTTTTTTTTTGTGTTTGTATTGACATCAACTGCTTAATCAAGTCAAACATTTCATTTATTTTTCGAGCTATTGCTTTTGAATACAACGTTCGGTCAATGTGATACATATCGCTATTTACCTTCAATAATGTCATAATCTAGAAAAACTAAATGTTGAGAAAAGTGACTTAAAGTTTTTATATTCCCTAAGCATCCCGACGTTTGGGATATAAGTGTCAGCCAGATCAATGGCCTACCTACCTAGTATGCATCCCGCAGTAAAAGCAAGTCAACACTTTCATCTAATAGGTTACTGCCATACATTTTTTACTCATCGTAAAGGAAGAGTTAAAATATTTTTAGATTATGACACTTTTGAAGAAAATGAGCGACATAAATTGCAATAATGTACTTTCAAATACGGAATAATTGAGCTATCGGCGCTAAAATGTATCCAGTTGCAGTAGAATTGTTGAAATTAAGTATGAAATTCGAGAAAACTTTTAAACTTTTAGATTTTTTTTACAGATTATTATTCTTCATAGTTTGAGGCGAATTTCTGTGGAAGTCAATTGTAAAAATTCCCCATAGACACAAAGTTATGGTAGAAAATGTAACGGCCCGATTTTGATGCGCACAGGTAGCTGTCCTTCGTTTGAGTCAGCGAAAATGCACTTGAAAGTTTAAACTCGTTTTTCTCGAAACTACTTTTGCCGGCACGACCTGCATGATAACTCATACAGTTTTTAATATTTTTTGATGCGTTTTTTTTTTTAAATATTCGAAAGTGTTTTCTCTATAGATTTGATTTTTGATATTTTTGTTAAAAAATTTTATAAACATAATTAAAGTGTGACATTTATGACGTAAAGAGCATACTTTGTTTTAAAATGCCGTAAATTGAAAATTTTCTCGAAACTCAAAAATCCGTTTTGACACACTATAACGACAACTTTATTTTAGATACAAGAGTTTTTATACATTTTACAGATCCATCAACATTTCAAGGAGAAATGATGTAGACCGCGGAATAACTTTTTTCCATTGTACTTTAGGTCACGTGCTTTGCTTCTTTCGGTTAAATCTTATTACGAAAGAAGACAAGTAAAAAAAATCATAAGAAATGCTTAAAAAACAAAATTTTGACTAGACTGTTTTATCTTGTTAAATGAGTCACTCTGGAATTAGTATGATTGCTCACTTTTGAGAATACTTTCTAATTGCAAAAATGCATAGCCTTCAAATTTATCTTTAACGGATGTCTTCATGAATGACCTGCCTACTAGTTTTATGTCCCACAATTGGACTGCAATTAAATAAGACGCAGCCTAATGTATTGCACATACACACATATTGATACAATACACATTGCAACTAAGTATGTACAAATGCATGTACCTAACTATACAAACAACAACATATTAATATATTGACTCTACACACACATACATACATATATCCACAACAACCGTCTAAAAACAGAAGGAGCGAGACCATGAGCACGTCGCTTTATGCTGCGGCATCGGGATGAAAGCAAACGATACTCGCACAGCTCACAGCACACGGCGCACGACGCTGGCTACCCGCAATGCCGACTTGGGCATAAGCGGTGGCGGCGACAGCGATCGTTGGAGATCGAGGACAAAAAAAAACAGAGAAGACAAGGCCAGCAAATACATATGCATAGACGTACGTATACAATGCATATGACCGGTCTCCGCCTGAAGATTGCTGAGGAATGGCGGGAAGACGAGTATGCTGTTGTTACTGCTGATGAGTTTTATGTTAGCCGACGTTGTTGAGTGTGAGTGTGTATGTATGTATTGGTTCTCAATGTTGGGGAAAAGTGGATTTGAGTTCTCAAAATCAGTTTCGGTTTCAGTTCTTCACGTGTATTGGGTGCGAACGGTTCGAGTTTTTGTTGAGGCAAAATCTCTGTCAGTTATTTAGCCAATAACTCAGTAAAAGAAGACACAACGGAAAGCAACAAAAACTATAAAAAAAAAATTTGCTAGAATCGATTTGATTGAAATAAAGTGCGTAAAGTTGGCATGTCCAAGGTGTTTTTGTAGTCGCCACATATGGTAGGAATGCCTTATGTGTAATGGAGTCTTTCACTTTCGAGGAAATTGTGTAGTTCGATTAAAAACGTGCCGAAGCGATCGCAAACCAACTGCGTTGGTTCATTTAAAAAGCACCGGTTATACCAACAACGAATGCATTAAGAGTGATTAGTAAAAGTAATCGTCAGCTGAACTCAATTGCGGTTTTATTTGCTTAAAGACACTTGTGAAATTTTACTGGCCTCGAGTCTGGCCAGCCATTGATCCGTTTCTCATACCGATCGCGTATTCAACATTTAACCTAACCAATTACGTTTTTCTTTATTTGCACCGGTCACAGTTTCATCTTCACTCATTGATACTTCTTTTGCTTGACGATCGAACGCGTTAAATTATTTCGTGTGGCTGAAAAGAAACAAGACTTTATTGACTAAGGGGCGCTGTCAAAACACAAAATACAATCAACTACCGCCAGTAATAACCGCAGCAAAAACAACAAAGATAAAACAGAAAGCAAACAAGAAATTCAGCTGCCACAACAAGAGCAACACAAACATCGACGGTAACATGTCATGGTGGCAACAAGTGCGCCGTGAAGTTGTACGGCAACAATGCACTGACGATTGTAGCAACTACGACAGCGCAGACATGAATGGCAGCAACGGCAAATGCAGCTGCCCGAAACAAAGACGTTGCAACAGGTTAACCTGTTATCGGAATAGCACCGTCATCGGCAGCAGCAATCGCGAAGCTGTGCCACTGTTCATCACACTGACCATCCTGATGTTAGCAAGTAAGTAGTCATCATCTCTTTCAGCAAAATATGTAGCAAAAGCAACAAGCACAAAGTAGTAACGAGAACACACTCGAACCAATAAAATAGCTATGGGCATTAGCAGCGTCAGCATGGACGGGTATAACCATAATAATAACAACAACAACAACGCAACATGGTTGTGCCAGGAGTAATGCTTCCACTTGCAAATTCATCTCAATTGGCCTACACTGCCAACAGCTGCCGTTTTCCTTGCTTCTCTTTCACTTATCCACTCGGAGTAACAACTTCGCGTGGGCCACTTACTTCGATTTGTTTTTAGTTCCTTCCGTCCCTCCCGTACACTTGTTGCAAATTTTGAAGGAATGAGAATAATCACTTGCCGGTTCGCTAATAACTGATTTTCTCTGATGGCGCAGCAGTTCGATTTGGATGCTGTCACTTAAATAAGAATCGTTCGGTTTTTCATCTTGATTTTCTACGTTGCCATTATTTATCGCTATTTTTATACCTGTCATTAAAATGAAAGGTATATTTATTAGCACTGCTATATTCTTGTGATCTGAAAGTTTTGGGATGCTAGAAGTTATAAGCATAAATGGGCATTTACATAAGAACACTGTTCCGCTGTGCTAGATCATCAAGTTCATCTAGCTATTTTCGAAGATATCTAGTATGCTTTATGGTATGCTAGTTTATTCAGCCTCGGGCTTAGGTTAGGTTAGGCTTGGCAGCCGCATAGCACATAGGGACAGCGATGCCACTAAAGACCACGAAAAGTGTCCGTTCTGAGCCGCAGGGCCTGGGCTACTTTTCCCTTTCCATTTTGAACCATTTCGAGCTTTTGACAAAGCGTAAGAGGTTGTTGATACCTAAAGTGTATAGATTATCTACTTATATTTATTAAGAAGTAGGATCTTAAATATCGATTCCTGCTTCTGGCTAGACCCGGGCATGTGCAAAAAAGGTGTTGAATTGTTTCCAACTCCTCCTCATTTCTGCGGCTACGTCAGAAATCATACATGTAAACGCCTAATCTCCTTGCATGATTTCCTAAGAGGCAATGTCTTGTGATGGCCCCTACTAAGGTCCTAATTTGAAGTCTACTCAATTTTATAATATTCTTGCACACACGTAGATTTAGCCTTGGCCATGTTTGCCTAGCAATTTCACAGGTATTAGCACTAATCCAGCTTTGATATATCTCGAGCTTATATCGGGTGTTTTTTTAGCTGCATGGGATCGATTCCGATAACTCTGGTTCGACAGCTGAGAATAGCAAAATGTGTTCTATCGAAATGATTGGTAGCCGTTACGGTGAATGGTGAGCGCTAACTTGCCGTGCTGATGGAATTTTTGTCTCCAAAAATTAATCAGCTAAACATTGACGACATTCAGTTCCAACAAGACGGCGCAACTTGCAATACATTTATAGAGCAAGTCGAGGTTGATTTCAATTAGTTTATTATGCAACGCTGATCTCAGAAAACAGAACAATTTTTTTTCAGGAGCAATTTACCATTGTGTCGATATGACTACCTGATCGAGGCTCTTATAAAGGGTATTTGAAAGGGTATATAAAAGTGACATCTAGATGTAGTAGTAGTAGTAGTAAATAATTCCCAGATGGTATCTTTTCATTTGTTTTCAGACAGATGTGGTGCTTTGTTCGACAGAACAACGCGTAAAAATTATTGAAATTTATTATGAAAATGGTCGATCTTTAAGAACAAAAGAACGAATCGTTCGTAATTTTTTTGGTGCAAATAAGCATCCGAATAAGTCGACAATTTAAAAGTTGGTGAAAAACTTTAAGAAACTGGATATGTCGAGGATAGAAGAAAGACTGGCGACCAAAAAATGGATGCTCTGTTTTAAATATCGCTACTATAGCCCAAAGTGTTGCTGCACAACGTCAACGCCGACGTCATCGATTCTAAAGAAGTAGGAATCGATTCAGTTCGACTGTGTGGCGGATTTTTCCTGCAGATGTGATTGATCCTTGTGATGTAATGATTCTTACAACCTGCACAAAATTGTAACTCTGCAGGTGCATAAGTATTTAGATGTTCCGGGCTTCCGATGCCCAGATGTCAAAATGTTATTTGTTAACACACATAACTGGCAATGCAAAAGCGATTCTTGTCAGGGAACATCATATCCAATGAATTACGAGTAGCAACTTGACCGGCTATAAAACCCAATCTGAGAGGCCTTAATTTTGCTTCCAATTGTTGGGCCAACTGGGGATTAACTCGTATGAGGAAAACTTAAAATATTGCTACCGTTCTCGAAACCAAAACTAGCAACTAGCACTCAAAATGGCTAATCTTGGCTGCTGAGGAAAAAATGCTTTTAGGAATAACGCATTCGAGGAAAAAGTTGGGTAAATTTTAAAAGACATTCTATGAAAACCGAGCTGATTTATATAAATTCAACACAAACTAACCAGGCTCGTACTACCCACTACCCTTGCAGACACCTGCTTGAGCCAGAGCCGCCTCCCAGGCACGTCAGGAGACACCTCCTCAATTGCGCCGACAAGATCCAGGACAAAACGAACAGACATCTACTGGACCAGACAGAGTTTAGACAGACATCAAACGACATTCATTGACATCTGACATCACCACCTTCTTAAGCTCCCGACCACCGAATGCCGTGATCGGAGTCCAACCATCACCTACTGCAGAGAGACCCGCGTAACACTGTCACAATTACGTTCTGGATATTGTAGCAGGTTAAACTCCTACTTATCCAGAATTGATCCCAACATACCATACGCATGTCCTGCATGTGAAGGCACTGCGCACGACACTAATCGCCTTTTCACGTGCCCCTCAAAACCCACTCATATAACACCTCTCTCCCTCTGGACCCAACCTGTCGAACTAGCATGTATTCTGGGCCTACCTTTAGATGAGTTAGACGAAGACGATGATATACGCTACACTGATAGGGCTGGTATTACTGCTACAACAACAACAACTTATCCTCCCTCCGCTTGCTCAAGCAAAGTGGAAAAAGAGATAATTGCATAAGCAAGGAGTTTTTATGATGAGATCGACAAAAGAGCTATGCAGCTTCAATAAAATTAATGTTAGCAAAGCGTGACTAACGGGGAAACTATTTTGTAGTTCATTGGGATAAGCATCACCAAAGGTTTTCAATTTACGTTGGCACAGACGTTCTTAACGGCTTTACTATTACATGTACACATGTATGTATGTGTAGAGGGAAATGTAGGGTGGTTATAAGTATAGTAGGTACTTATAAGAAATTTTCATGCACGCATTCCATATTTGGGCAAAGTCCAAATTGATGGCATCCCCATCTAGTTCATTAACTGTTAACAAATTCCTACGCCACTTTAACACGCAGCCATAATTTTAATCTTTTCCTTATGAATATTGATTTGTTGTTCGTATTTTTTTTTTATAAATTGGTTTTTTTTTCTTATTATCACTATTTGAGGCGTCTATCATATGGGCATTATGCGGCAAAATGACACGGTCATATAATGCGTGGCCACGTGCTGCATGAATTGTGGAAATCGATGTGCAAGATGCCTGCGGAACATAAAAATTTAATTACTTTTTCGCCGGTTCAAATTTGAAGAAAATATAGGAAGTAAATGCAAGCAAAGTTCACGCACAACAACGCATACACCTAGCCAGATCTTCCGCCTTGCACACATACATACGCACATGTAAGCAAAAGTGTATTTCCAATGGGTCATATTGCTGGAAAACAAATACGCAAGCGGTATTCGTCACTTTGCTTCTTTTATTTCATGATCATAATTTTTTGTTTATAAGAAATTATGCAGTCACGGCGTAGATAATGGGAAATGCATAAATAAGAAAGTCGAGTTTTATGATGCCGCGGAAAAAGGGACAGGAAGGCCTATTCAAGGAAGTTGTGAAGTTATCGTTAAGTTCTTTATAATACTCAGTGGCACAAACTGTCTTGCAGTTCATGAGAATTATTGGTCTTCAATTTATTTTATGCGCATACTACAGAAATCAAGCAGTAAAAATTAATGATGATAAGTGTAGTAAATACTCGTACATAGACAGAAAATAAATGAATGACAGCTGAGTGAGCCGATAAGAATGCCACAGTGTAAAAGCTAAGAAATGTGCACACATATTGCATATAACATATATGTATATATGTATACACATAATCTTTTTACACTTTACATATCTATAAGTACATAAGAATGAAACTCCATATGCCCTCCATTAGCGGTAGTTGGGGTCATAAAACATATAGATAAGTGGTATTAAGAAAAAGAAAAAAAAAACAAAAGCAATGAAATTGATAACTATGGTAAAGAATAAAGCAAATGGAAGCGTGGGAAAAGCTTATCGCCAGCTACTGCACATAATCCGTTCTTTGCAGGCTGCTTCTCTTTCACATCTCCATATCTAATCGCGCCAAGCAAAACTGCGTTGGCCAGCCAATTTTCCGATTTGTTGGCTTAGTGTGGGGGAAAATCATCTAAAACATTTCAATCACATTTTCCGAAAATAAAAACGAACTTGTCACTAATCCCACATTTCATGACTTACAGCTTGCATTCTTGGCTATTTCGATGCATTGCGGCTCTTGTGTGCCGCGGTACCCCAACAAACAGCAAAAGAGTATTTCCTTAAACTTTAAGAAATTTATAATTCTCTCTGCTCATATATATTACCTGATTATATGGCGTTAGGTATTCAAAACAATTGCAAAAATAAAATTTTTCTATCTGAAGTAGAATTTCAGGGCTAGCAAAGCTGTACTAAGAATCAAAATCGGCCAGAAAGTTATAATCGATGCATTCGACTGAGCTAACGTGAGAATTTCAGTTTGAAGTCTAATGGGTTTTGTTTTACTCATTCTACACAACAGTATAAGTAAGTCTTCAAAATATATATGTTGTTACCCTCCGATAAACACATGTTTTAAAACCTTCTGCTGCCCCCCCGGGTCTTTTTTCGTCCTGTTCGAGAATCCTTTTTAAAAGACTATATCCATAAATCGATAGAAAACTAAATTTTAGGAAGCTACTTAGAAGCTCCAGTCGTTAGCTATAATATTGTAGAAACATGTTAAATTCACGTCCAAAGTAGAACTGGATGCCCAACGGTGGATTAATAAAGAAGGCATACCATAGTAGTTATATGAGCAAAGGTACGGTCATTCAAAATTCTTGAAAATCACCGCAAGAGTATGTGAAAAGGGCTTTGAAGAAACTTACAATTTTAGACATTTTTCAAAAGATTTTTACCCCTTACCCGAGAATTCTTCGAGCGCCTTACATGTACAGGAAATGCTGCTGGGGTGACAAGTTATTAGCCGAATATAAATCTGGGTCTTTCGGTGACGTAGAATCAACTGTCTTGGGAATGTGATTCCAAGTATCTTTGGCATCTTTAAGATCGAGTGTTAACCTCAATTTGGTCGAAGCGATGGAAAAATTTTCCGGATATTTCCTCGATTATATATTATATATATAATTGGCGCGTACACCCTTTCTGGGTGTTTGGCCGAGCTCTTCCTCCTATTTGTGGCGTGCGTCTTGATGTTGTTCCACAAATGGAGGGACCTACAGTTTTAAGCCGATTCCGAACGGCAGATATTTTTTATGAGGAGCTTTTTCATGACAGAAATACACTCGGAGGTTTGGCATTGCCTGTCGAGGGGCGACCGCTATTAGAAAAACACTTTTTCTTTATTTTGGTGTTTCACCGAGATTCGAGCCTACGTTCTCTTTGAACTCCGAATGGTAGTCACGCACCAACCCATTCGGCTACGGCGGCCGCCGATTAGCCTCTCTATCTATTCTACACTACATCTCCCTTTATCATGTTTGTAAAACTCGTTTATCAAAATAAATATGTACAAGTATGTCGTAGTATACTGCGGCTGCGAATGGGTTTGTGCGTTACTATTTTCGGGGGTTCAAAACCCTGTGTTAACAAGCAACGGCAAACCTCTGAGTGTAGGCGGCAGAAAACTGTAGGTTCCTCCACTTGTGGAACAACATCAAGACCACATATAGTGGGAGTAGCCGACCTCATCTTAAAAAGAATTTACGCGCTATACAGATACATACATAAATATATATGTACACATTTCAAGGTTAGTTGAGGTGTCTTGTAAAATTTGTAGCTAGGTTTAAAGTGAAGTACAGTGTACGCTCGATAATGTGAATAAATTATAACCAAGCGAGTTAACATTTGCGATTTTGGGAAAAATATTCCCATTTTATTTACTTATTTGTTAAGTTACTGAACATAAAAACTCAATGAATGTGAAAAAAATTCAAATATATAATTATAAAAACCTTACGTAAAATAACTATTGGAGCATAAGATTATCAACCCTCTTAGAAGCGAGAGTTACCATGAGTCTGAGAAGAAACTAAGAGAGCAGAGCAATCAATTCATCTGTCTACGATGCTTCAAACGCACGATCAAGACAGAATAGCTCCTCTATCATCGAACGTAAGTCTTAAAGAAGAAAGAGCATGTCTTAGAAAAGTTTTCTATGTGCGTTTTAGTCTAGCAAAATGCAATACATGACAATACCTTTAGATAAAAGTTGCATATTTAAATAATATATTATATTTATCGAATCGAGTTTTTATTGCAATTATTTATTTTAAAGTGGAAAGTTACATTTATGAAACAAAATTTAACGATTTTTTATGGCCGGAATTGGATGGTATTGATCTGCCACACAAGCAACGAAACCATTGATCTTTTACGGGAAAAGTTTCCGTACCGTGTTATCTCAGGAAGAGGTGAACACAATTGGCCACCGAGGTCTTATGATTTAACATCTTCTGACTTTTTTCTTTGGGGCCACGTGAAAGAAAAGGTCTACGCCAACAGCCCAGGGTCGATTCAAAACCTCAAAGATGGAATTCGTGAGGCTATCGAGGACATAGGGCAGGCACTTTGTAATTCGGTTATGGAAAATTTCATGAAAAGGATATTGCCCTGTAAGCGTGGTCGTGGTGGTCATTTGCCTTTTTTTCACTATTAAAGGCATACCTTCCTCTTTATATTGAAATAAACAGCCAATCATTTATATTAAAGAATAGCATTTTTCTTTTTTATAAGGATTGTTTCAAAGAACTTAGTTTAGAAATATTCTTATTAACAAAATAAATTAACGAGTGAAAAAAAATGTTAAAGTCTTAATTTTAAATCAAAATTCTTACTTACATTCACGAGAATCAGTCGTGTTTTTCTGTTCCTTCTTCCAGTTCATCGATTAAAACAAGGCTCTCTCTCTACACTAGGCGTCTGATTGTGTTCATGTTGGTTGACAATTTCTTTTTCCCCTACTCTTAGCGGCAAAATCTTTTTAAAACTCATATCAAATTCAAGCCATCCTGTACCCGAACTAAGTGCGAACGAATTAATTCATATGAGTTAAATACGTGTGAACTTGCAATTTGTAAGTCAAATCCGCACATTTCGCAATGATATGATATTCCCTGAGCTCATGAAATTTCATGTATTTACTAAGGCACATTCAACAAAGTAGAAGTGATTCCTCTCTTTTGAACTGCGAGACATGCCAATTCTTTGTGGCCAAGGATAATTCCAAGGTATTTAACCTTTGTTCCCATTCAAGTATGCCATCAGTGTGCAGTCTATGCATTAACTACTGCGTAGCAACAATATCAACGAATAAATTGCTCTCCTCGCTACTGCTCTGAAGATGACTAGTAGAGCAGGTACCTCAAAATGAGCGATCAAATGTTTTGCTCCATTTCAAGCTATGTACGTTACTGCTCGGAGCAAAGGTCAAAAAACTTTTAAGTGCTCTCTGTAGTTGGAGTAGTAGCAAAGAGTTGGCCGGAGCGTTGTATTCAATCATACCTACAACCTTCACTACATAATTTGTCGGTTATATTAGCCCTGTAAAAACCTCCGAAAAAAATGCATACAAAAACGAACAGGCCTAAATAGCAGCAATGGGAGTAGTAGCGGAGCGAGAGCAGTAGCGGTAGCTGGAAGACATATGAATAATATCACAAGTAGCGCTTTGGCCGATTCCATGTTCTTTGCTACTACTCCAATTACAGATAGCACTTAAAATTTTGTTTGACTCTTGCTCCGAGCTACTAGTAGTAACAAAACACACATAGCTTCAGGCGAGAGCAAAAATGAAAACTATAAAATAGCCGAGCAATTTTAATCTTTGTATGTCACCGTTGCATATGCGACTTCGTTGAGGTGAAAATTGCTTTTGGAACTTCTACTTATGTAATAGATGGTTGGTATTTTTGAGGTGTTTACAAGGATTTTCCAATTTTTAAAATATTTTATTGCAGACTCAAAAGCGTCTTAGAGATTATTTTTAATATCATTGGCTAGCACATTAAATGACAAGGTTGTCGTGATATCAGCGTAAATGGAAGTTGTGCAGTAAGTAAGCGGAAGGAAATCGGCAGTAAATAAGTTAGAGTGCAAGTAAAATGAGAGTCAGTCAAATATTAGTTTAGGGAAGAAGAAATCCATTATTTTCGCGTAAAATTGTTGCCCAAATGGTTTAAAATTATTTTATGGTCGATCTTTAGCTCCTGGTCGATGTTAAGGCGACTAACATTCCGATTAACTTCGATTATTTCTGTGATTTTATCGATATTTACGACATTACCCACATTTTGTTAAACATCAAAAATGCCTGAACGGCATCGACGAAACCAAAATTGCACGTAAATAGCTGTTACAATATCGGCACCATAACCACCATTCACAATTTCAGCGGCATGGCTTGGATTTTCGCCTTTATCAAAAGAAAACTGTAAAATGTACCGAATCGTCTATTTGTTGACGTCCATTCCTAACATCCTGTAACTCATAACTGAATGGAACAGACAAAAAACAGCGAACGAATTTTGTTTAATGTGAATTGCACTTTTATTATACGAGTAATGACTGAATTTTAAAACGGGTTTAATTAACTTCTCATCTCTTCATTTATAGCATTACGATTTATTATGTTGAGTCCAATTTTTTCATTTTCATTTATTTATGTCCTTTTTATTCTACAGGGTCCGGCACTCGGCCATAAATTTATTTTGGAAAATTACTTTTATTCAAAGTAATAAATGTGTTGAAACAATATAAAATTACGAATCAATTTACTTTTGCTCGATATGACCACCTTTTCCCTTGACTATGACCTTGAACGGTGCAGAAACGAATCGCTATCCGCCCGAATGTGACTTGCAGGTATTTTGGCCCACTCGCGGACAAAGGCTTTATTCAGCGCCTCGAGTCTGGTGCATATTTTAGTTCGGATCTTGCTCACCAAAATGGTCTAAAGAGAATAATCCATCGGACTCGCGTCTCGATTCGAATTTGAGAGCCATTGTATGTGTAGACGTTATGAAGTTCGGAACGTTGTTTTTTAGCCATTCTTGGTTTTAGCCACTTCTTCAAAGCAACCTCCAGAATACTTTCCCGATATTGTATTCCCGATACGATTGGAGAGCGCCCATCTGCGGTTACAGTGGCCCAAACCATTAGCTGTGGCGGGTGCTGCCTCCTGGTGGCCAATCGTTGACTCAAATTCTCGTATGAACGGTCGGTCAAATAAACCCTATCGTTTTGGGAGTTTACGAATTGCTAAATTTGAAACATTTTCTCGTCAGAAAATACAATGTTCGAAAATTTACCAATTTCGGCCAAGTGAAGCAACTCCTTCGTTCTCTCAACTCTGACTTGTTGTTGCTTTGGTGTGAGATCATGCGCCTTTTGGATCTTGTAAGGCTTGACTTTGAGATCATTTTTCAGTATGCGGCGGATGCTACGGTCACATATTTTCACTCCTTTCGCCATTTGATGGGCACTTCGTCGGGGATTTCGCTCAAGTCGCTTCTTCACTTTTTGAACCATTTCACGTGTCGTTGCGGTCTTTTGACGACCACCTCCATGACATTTCGCGATGCTACCAGCGTCACTGTAACGAGTAATGGTGCCATAAACAAAAACTTTATTTACTTTAAGGTGCTCGAGTTCGCGAACAATTGCTGGTTGTGATTTTCCAGCCAAATAGAATGCAATCACACTATTACGTTTGAAATCTATTACTGATTTTCTTTTTTCGCGTTTACTCTCGGCAAAATGCTTGCACACGCTTGAAAACAATACTCTGGACGCTCATTTAGCCAGAGAACTGATGTCCGTGCTTCAGGTGCGCGAGCGGTCTGAAGTTGGTTACACTTCTTGTGCCCAACCCTGTAATCTTATGTTCCACAAATTATCACTATGTCTTTTTATGTCGATTCATGGACTTGCTTATATTAATACAAATTTATTTTGTGAATATTTAAATAATTTTTTAGGAGTAATGACGCCACTAGAATAAGAATATGTTATTTTTGTTACTTGATTTAGAGAGTTACTTAGATTAACAAAGAGAGATTAGTTCTGAAAATGTACGAAAATCGCCGCCAACTTAATATAATAGGGCTGTATCAAGGTTTTCGAAGCACTGAATCGCTCATTTCATAGGTAGAACTGCACTAACAAAGAACAATTATAAAATCGCATTTCAGATAAAACGGGAAACTAGCTTTTTCTCAGGTTGAGAATTACCAAATGTTGAGAATGTTGTGATTCAGAAATTAAGGTGATATTTTGAATAAACTGTGATGATTTGAGAAATGTCTTAGTTCTCAACTTCGCTTCATTTGATCTCAAACCAAAATGTTTATTGGGATAACAGACGGTCTGTTCCGCATATTGATTCATTCAAATGTTGTCTTTCTTCTTTCTCCAAGCGTTGAAAAATATGTGTGCCTGCATAGAAGCATGATGGCATGCCAGTACTTGCATTTTTAATTTCGACATTTTGAAAATTCTTGACACGCCACGCTTATTTCAACCATAAACCATTGACATCGGCACAGCGTCAGAAGGTGCCCCATGGGAGCATGTCGAGCACACAAATCTAAATATCTATGAATGTATCTACAAAACGAAGCATACCTACATATGTACATAAACACACACATACATATTCGTGGGCATGCATTTACTTGTTGTTCCATTGGCATCTTAGGCTGCTGCTGCGCAATCTGTCGTTCGCCGTTCCCACTTTTATTGTGTGATAATTTAAGATATTGGAAATGCATAATAAATTATGCTTAAACGAATTTACATACATACATATGTATATGTGTAGCTCAAAGTGGTACTGAAACTGATTATGTTTGCTGTATATTTTTTTTTTGACAAATGCTAATATTGCTGTTGTTACAGCACCGCCAGCTGTTTACGAGTTGCTACCTACCAGCCTAATTTCTTTTGTACACCGTGGCCGTCGTCAAGGCGCTTATGCTGTTGTGGTTTAGAACATACATATGTACTCGTATGTATGCACATATGAATAAGTTGTTGACTTCTGATCCAGTTATGTAAATATCGATCTTTGAATGTGTGTGTGTGTTTATGTAAGCCTTATTATCACTGGTGATAACAAATGAAACATGCATCGGACTTCGGGTTCATTGTATCGCGCCACAGTGGGAGAAACGTAGCGATAAGTTAATAAAATTATATTCATGGGAAAGTAATAATATTTATGGAATATTTACTAGGAACGAGTAATGAACTGGCTACTTTATAGGCCACTGAAGCATGAGATACCAATAAAACAAAATTGGCCTCTCTGAGACCAACATGGGGAAAATGGACACTGACAATTCAAATCACATTCTTTCCCCTGCGCTGGGCAGAAAACAGCTACACCTCCTCGGTGGCATTGCCGTGTATGCATATAAATTATGGAGGAACAAATGTGCCAGAATCTGCTAAAATGTTTAAAACCTATAAGATGTCGGGTACCTCAGCAGGCTTTGCAAAACAGATCTCATTTGGTCGCAGTGCGCAGTAGCCTAATAATAATAATGAACGAGTAATATACAAATAAATTTTTAAGTTTCGTCTTCCCCCAAAAAAACTATTTTAAATTAAATTATACATACATACGAGGGGGGCTCAACAAGTACCCGTGTTTGAAATGAAGACACCATTTTTTAAAAAAAAAAATTGTTTTTGCCCAAATAATAATAATAAGAAAGATACACTTTGACCAACGCTCCGACCATTTTTTAACTCCTCCAAAAAATAGGATTTGTCGAACTCTCCAAAATTCCAAAATACGCCTCTGTCTTGGCGATGATTTCCTCGTTTGAACTAATTTTTTCCTTCGTGCAAGGGAACAAGAAAATGTCGCCGGGAACTGGATCGGGTGAGTTATCGTGGCGAAACAGCACCTTTCTTTTCGCCAAATGCGGCCGTGCCGCCTTCAATTTTTTGTGAAAGCGGTCCTCACTGTATTTTTGTTCAGTGATCGTTTTTCTTTTTCTAAATCCCAGGAGGATGACTTCGTTCCCATCCCAAAAAATCGTCGCCATGACCATTCCGGCCGATGGGACTGTCTTCGCCTTCTTTGGAGCAGATTCACCGGAAGAAATCCATTGTTTTGATTGTTGCTTAGTTTCTGGTATGTAATGATGAATCCAGGTTTCATCGACGGTGATAACTCGATGCCAAAATTCCGTCGGATCTCACTTCAATTGCTCCAAACACTGCTTCGAAATTAACAGCCGCATCCGCTTGTTGTTGTTCGTAAGCAATTGCGGAACCCATCAGGCCGACAATTTTTTCATCGCCAACTCATCATGTAAAATATTAATTGCTGTTCCGGTCGACACATCTACAGCCTCTGTTACTTCGCGCACTTTCGTTTGTCGATCAGCGAGAAATATGTCGTGGACTTTTTGAATGATTTCCTCGGTAACCATGTCTGCCGGGAATCCTGGTCGCTCTTCAAGAAAAACGCATGATCGCCCACGTTTGAATTCGTTGAACCAATATCTAACTGTGGTCCTAGATCGCGAAGCATCCCCATAGATAGCATCCAAGTTTGCTTTTATCTCCTCGCATTTTTTCCCAGGAAAAACAAAAAGCAAATTACCGAACGATACTCTTTCCATCTTTGCGAAAATCACGAAACACGTTTTACTTGCGTAGCTGAAAAATCCAAACTAACCTATCAGTCATTATGAATTCGTTTTGCCGTCGTTTGACGTCTAACACCAACTTCCCTCAGGAACGCCCTCTGTCAACAAATACGGGCACTTATTGTACCGCCCTCGTACATACATATCATAGTGCATACATATATACAGATAGTAGTGCATTGATCAACTAACTTGGAATGTTTGCGTTGAAGCACCCTTCTACCATTTCTGCATGAATTTCGGGAAGACCGTCCAAAAACGGTTGTTGCTCCAGAAACAATAGATGATGTGCAACAATTGATAACCCAAGATCGTCACGTGACATATCGCGAAATGGAGGCATCTTGATCATATTGCATGAATGAGTTATCAGGAAGATTTGTTCTCGTAGAATGCTATATAATTTGAAAACTGCTCAAAAAAGGACTGGTGTTGGTTGGTGTAACGAAGTATTGAAGAAAATATGGGTGTTCCAAAACGAGCTTAATAGGATACAACAAAACTGGTTCGCGGAGAAGCACCTCAAAACAAATGATGCCCTGTTTTTTCGGACAGTCTAAGACCAGACTATCGCAGCTGTACCACTTGGATAACCTTAAAGCAGTCGATTCTGAGTGGTAAAAAACCGTTTGTGTGTCAGAAGTTTTCAGAAAACTAAGGAAAATCAACTGCCAAATACGACACATCCTTCACTAAGGCAATGCGAGCTCTCAGGTATCGGCTCACAGAAGAGAGTTTTTGAGACACAAAAGATCGAATTAATGGGTCATGCGCCTTACAGCCTTTATGGCACTTAATGTTTTATTTTGTTCCCGACCATCAAAAATAAAATATATTTTTCTGAAAAAGCTGTCGAAGCCTTTAAACAACTCGTTTTGGAGGTATTCATTTCTGAGTGCCAAAAGTGCTTTGAAATTTGGTTCAAGCGATTGCAGAAGTGTATTGACTTCCAAACCAACTTTGACTTTGAAGAACACTAAAGTTACGTAAATTATGCTTTTACTGCATTTTCAGCATTAGACGCGAAATAAATATACAAGATTAAAAAGAAAATGACTCCAGTACCTGTGATACTATGCATGTAACGAATTATTCCTTACTTGTTAACTTTATGAAGCTGCTTTGCCGTTGTTCCTACTGCGTTGTTCAATATTGAATTGTGACTTTTTGACCGGAAGTTTCTTTGTTTTTAATATCTGATGTAAAAAAATTTTGTTAAGAAGGAATCAGTCCCGCTTATCAGATTACATCTCTTCTCAAGAGCTTTCATTTCATCATCTAACTTTCCGCAAATTTTGGCATATAAAAATTTTCTGAAGATTTTTTTTTTTTTGATTCCTTTATCATTCCTCTTGGGATCATAGCACTTTAACGAAACATTTAAATCTTATTCTATTAACTGCTGTTCTTTGGCCGATATCCCACTTGTGGTTAACTACTTTTAAATCAGGAAGTTTAGAACGCCTCCAGGTATTCTAAAATTTTTAGAAAAACATCGCAAAAACACAAATCGGCATAAATCTTTGCCAAATCTCAGTTTTTCATCGCTCCCATAACAGTTTGTTGTACACAACCGGAACGACCCGGATTTATATTCGCCCGCGGACTGTCACCTCAGCAGCATTCCCCGTAGGTATAAGTACATGTGTGGAAAGTATGGGGAATGTTTATGCTGCTACAACAACAACAACATTAACGTCTTTATCTTTTGAAATTGGATGAAAAAATAAATGGGCTAATAATTATTTACTTCGTTCATGAAGCCCATTAGAGATGGTTATTTAAGATTAAGTAAACAATTTTACGGTTTTACACCATTTTTGAATACAGTTTCGTGATTTACTCGATAAGATAAAAATGTCATGGAGATTACATTAGATTAGATTCATTATGAGGTTTGCACTTCGACTTCATGGCCTTTTGTGTCATATGGAGATTACATAGTTTCTTAACAGAAAATATGTATGTGTGGGCGAAGTTTTCATTAAAAATAAATAAAAGATATTAACGAATTGTAAAATATAAAAGTTGGATTTTTAATTAACTTTGCCGTCGTTTAATGTTGCCGCTTTGAATGACACATGGTTTTTATGACAAACTTTGATGGTCTGGCTGTTCCTCATGGGGGCGATAGCTTTAAAGAAGACAAAAATATTCTCTATCATATTAAAAGAGTATTTTTTTCAAAGTTTTTGTCTCTTTTAAGCTAACTTATGAATATTTGACGCTGCTCTTCTGCATTGCTTACAGACTTATTTCTTTATATCGTTTTTTTATATACATGTACTAAACAACATACCTACATATATGTAGATGTTGTTGTGGTGTAGCTATTCGAAGTAAATCTCCACTTGGGGCCGCTGGACTTCTCTGCTTCTGTAAATGTTGTGTAACAAAATGGACCTCCGCCGGCAGCCCTGAAATTTCTTTGATTGGCTGCTATCTTCCGTTTAATCCGATTTTTAAGGTCAGCACAAATCCATGAATAAAATCGCTCAAAGAATTTCACATTTCTATTTCTATGTACATATTCGTCTATAATAATAAATGATGAATTCGTAGCTGAGCTCTTACGGGGCTCATACTTACCTTTTTCCATTCAACCCCACTTCTTTGCGGTGGTCCAAGCGCGTTTAATTTATTAACCCCATTCGTCGAATAGGGTATCAGATGAGAGTTTTTCAGGCTTACCAGGCTTGGCTTAACCTCAACTTCTCTAACTAGCATCTCCAACTACATATGTGCTAGTAATATAGTTTTTTTAACATTAAAAGAAGAACAATTTATGACCGAAAGGCAAATATTTCGTGAAATTTTTTTTTATTATCGTTTTTTGAAAAGTCTTCTATTTCAAATATAACACAAATGTAGCAAAATTTTTTTTTCGTTTGAATTTGGCATTGAAAAATGATAATGGTTGTACGGTTATGCACCGTGACCAGATTGATGTATTGGGCGACCAATGTACTTAATTTTAATTATTTAGTATTGCGAGGAATCGAACCAGCTCCTTAGGAGGGGGCATTTGTAAGTATACATCCTCTAATAAGAACAGGCCCAGGATTCTGTGTCTCCTGTGACCCAATGCTTCAGAATTGGTGATTAAGTGTTCCAAGGGCTCCTCTTCGTCACAGTAGAACCTGCATAAACTAGTGGTATATAGTCCTACTGCATTGAAATGTTTATTGCAGGCAAAGTGGTCTGTAAGTGCTCCACCGTGTAATTTAGGGACCTTTTTATCTAGGGTTAAAGCAAGTTTTGCTCTGTTGGTACTAAAGTTTAAGAACTTTTTGGAGAGGTTAAGGCCGTTTCAGGATTCCCTGGTTTTTATTTGGATACCTTTTTTTGGTTTCCTGTTTTATATTATTTTTGTTAAAGCCGAAATATTAGGTCGGTCCAATAATGGGTGTTTTCTTTTTGCATAAAAGTCTGCCTTCTCGTTTCATTCGTGTCCCTCAGGTCCTGGACCCAAATCAGAGGGGCCTGATTAAGAGTCGCCAGTTTGTTGAGTGCATTTGAATTAAACGAAAAGCTATTTAAGGTTTTGAGGAATGATTGACTGCTTTTCGAACCCTCTTTTGAATACATTTGTTACTGTTTCCATTATGGCGAAAAGCTCCGCATGGAAAATTGCGGTATCTTCACTCAGTGTTGAAGATTTGTGTCATTCCCTGGTTAATGCAAGCTGAATGTTCTTTCACTGTTTAGGATTTTGAGGTGTCCAGTAAGATCTCCTGGCTTAAATTTTTCTTTCATATGAAAGAACAATGCTTGCATAGCACTTTCCTCTTGTATTGCTAAGTGTAGCGGTGGTAGATTTAAAAGCGCTTGCGTGCCAGCAGTTGGGGTAGTTCTCATAGTCCCTGTTATGCTGAGGCACACCAACCTTTGTAGTCTACACACAACAGTTCGTTGTTTTGCCTACTATTCCTAATAGCGAATGTTATTTTCTTACGAACGTTCGCTTCGAAATAGGGACTGATGACGTAACGTTCCCAACCCAGGTTTTGCGAAAGAAATAGAAAGTGCGCAAAAAGTCTTCGTATATTCTGCCTACATACATACATATGTACGTATGTAAGTAGATATTTATGTTCATAGTAGTAGTACATACCCCTGAAAGGGGACTGTAATTTATTATTTATGCTCTCGACAAATTTTTAATGATATTTTTAGTGTAGAAAATGGGGGAATATCGCCCCACAATGCAACACGATCTGCTGTTTAAGCATAGAGTAAACAGTTTAAAAGGCAAAAGAAGCAACTCATAAGTCCTTTATATTTTTAGACCTATAAAGCAGGCATACATATTTATGTATGTATGTAGTTACCTTTACTTATCGTATATATGTATGCACATATTTATGTGGCTGATGAATGCTCGTATTTACTTAAGTTGACAGTGGCATTTGTCTGTTGATGAATAATGTGCACAAGAGTGTAATATATGAGCATACATATGTGTACTAAGTACACTTTTAGGCACAAATATTTATAACTATTTTTATCTTTGTTTATGTACTTATATACTTATGAGCTTAGGCCAAACTGTATTAGAACTGCATAGTGCGTTTTTCTGGAATACTAACTTCATGAATGCATACGAATGCATAGGTATAACATACATATGTATGTATGTAGTACATACCGCCAGCGTCAAAATCAAGTGTACACCAAGTATTGATAAGTTTTGACTATTTATTTTCCAATTTAATTTATTTTTTTATAAAAAAATATAGTTTATACTACAAGAAGAACCAAAAATTGCGTTGGTTTCTGACAATTTTTTCTGCTAACGGTGTTGGGTGTTTTCTTCAATATAAAAAAATTTGCAGTAGGCGTTAAATAGAGAAAATGCACAAGACCGTGTACGAAAAAAATTCTCAAAAATTTGTGTTATTTTTTATCTAATTGAAACTTGCCTTGTATTATACCAAAATCCAATGATCTATAAAACTGTATGTCTGAAATTTTCCTAAAGATTCTGAGTAAAAGGTTTGAAATTTTGATGAAAATTTTCCGAATTTTTACAAATTGTATACAAAGTTCAAAACTTTGCTTCATATGGTAGTTGTTGTAGTATGAACGATATTTTTATAAAAAAAATAATTCAAATTACAAAATACAATAATAAATAAATAGCCAAAATTTATCAATATGTAAAAATGACGGAAAAAGTGTTTTTACCAATTTCTTTTTTACTTCATATTTTTCCTCGAATTCTGTATAGCTTCAAGTTTTTAAATCATTTTGCCAATTTTAAAGTAATGCCAAAATAAGGCTTAATGCATGCGCGCGCCTTCATAAAATTTAATTTTCTTAGGAGTTTTAAACTCATTCAATTATAAAATATGGTAAAAAATGTACTCAATGTATGCCATGTTGTTTTACAGCTTACTAACATTAACATACAGCTTAACATACATTTTTACAGTGATCTGCGACTTACATGCTTCCCCTGGCATGCTTTCTGTTAACAAGCACTATTTGAACATCCAATTTTCCCTTTATTCACTACAGTGCCGTGGATCGACGTGTCAAGCGATCTGTAGCAGAGACAACTATGAGCTCGATGTATTCTCTGTTATTTTACAGCTTACTAACATTAACATAGAGCTTAACAGACATTTTTACAGTGTTCTGCTCCTTACATGCTTTCTGTTAACAAACACTATTTTAACATAAAATTTCGTATGCTCTTATTACAGTGCCATTGATCGACGCTGCCGCAGTCAAGCGATCTGTAGCAGAGACAACCACCAGCTTTGAAGTTACCACCAGTACTATACCGTCAGGCGTAGTCGACGAAATTGATTTCACCCCAACTATTACACCACTTTTAGCTGATGTCCAAACCACAGTTAGTGTGAATCAAAATGAACAGCGTGGACATACTGGGGATGCGGATGCCGCTATTGTGAATGATGCAGAAACGACTTTAGTCGGTACAACTACTACGCAGAACTTCAATCAAACGTTACCGTTAAATGTGCCTCAAGATATCAATAATGAAATCTCTCAAGTTAGCAACGAAAGCATTGCAACAGAGGTGAGAGTAACGCCGGAGTTTGTTGATCCAAAATTCGAATATACGGAAACTCAGCTTACTGAAGACCTAGAGGAGTCCATACGGAACTCAATTAAAAATGAAATTGAGTTTGAACACGATATTGGAAATGCAGCTATCGAACATCGTCTAGAAACTATAAATCAAGAGGAACGGCATGAACAGTTAGACGAGATTTCGGCCATACAAAATGCGCAACTACGGGGTAATACCGAGCCCAGAGAGGCATTTGGTGTACCAGCTGAATGTAAGCTGACTACTGTTTATCAATGTTTTCAATTTGTTTAAGCTATAACTTTTAAATTGCAATATTCCAGTTACATCCATCACCCCAGTTACCGTTCGTTATCAACGAGTTACAACAGAAAGCTCTTCAGTTGGATATTCTTCGACTGCGGAAACCGACCTTTCCATATATTTTCCCGTACAGGCAGAGGAGCGACCATCAATAGAAAACTTGAATGTAGGCATTCAAAGAGATGCCAGAAACCTCAATATTAGTGTGAACGAAAATTCGGAAATTTTAAAACAAAATGCCGATTCAGAAAATTACATCACTGCAGACGTTGAAATGCAAAATATTGAAGAAGAGAAAAATGAAAATCACAACGAGTTAGTTGGCGAAGATAAGCACACAGCACCTGCTTATTCTAACCCTATGTCTGAAGCTGCACTCTACTCACACGAGTCTAATGAAATTCAAGAAGCTGGTCCGAGACTGCAGGCAGAGGTCAATCAGCCTCAGGACACCAGCGATAAGAAAGGAAAGGAAGGCCATGAAAATGCTATTGTTGGAAATGAAGACAAAGTAAATTCAGAAGACGATCCCATAATCGATCAAAATCAAACGAAGGTAATACCTACTGAAGATAAGGAAGCATTACTAACTGCCGCTGTGATCGGGAACTCAAACACAACTCAAGGAGATCATTCAACTCCAGAATATGAAAGTGTTGACGTGCAAACTGAGGAAAAAGCTTCTTCGTCAGAAGAAACCCCAATTGAGGGCAATGCATCGGAAGTAATTCCTGTTCAAGCGGATGACAAATCGTTATCCATAGTATTGAATGAAAATCTTACGGCTACCGAACCTGTGGCAGCATTAGAAAATGATCAACTGGAAGAGCTTATGCGGCTAGAGGAAATTGAATCATTGGCAAGCGGTGAAATTTATACAACGGTTAAGCCCGAAACTTTGAAGAATGTGCATGTTGTCATCAAAAAACAGGGCGTTGAATTGGACGAAGAAAAAATTGATTCGCCGATCGCACTAACCGAAGTTGTGGAGGTAACAACAATCAACACAAGCTTAGTGAAGGAAACATCAATACCAAAAGACGGGCATGATGAGTTAGAAACCACCGAAACGACATTGGAACCTTTGGTAGAAAAAGAAAGCGTAGAGAAAGTGCAAAACATACAAAATGATGTTGCCATAAAAGAAACAACACAGGACTTAGAAGCGAGCGCCGATGTGAAAATTTCTGAGCCAACAGAGAACATAGAGGATCGTAGTGATGAAAGAAATGAACAAATTAGTGCTGAGACAGAAATCAATCAAACTGACGCAAACCACAACGAACGAAGCGAGCAAGAAGAGGAGAAAAATGATGATGCCAATATAGATACGGATTTAACCACCAATGAATTAGATTCATCATTTGAGGAAAAAGAAGACGCTCTTAATGAAAATCAATATTTCATAAGGCTAAGCAATGAGCTTCAACACTACTCGGAGAAAACAAGCGCAACTCAAGATATTGCAAGCACCAGCCAAACAACGCCAACAGAAGAGCCAGTCATTACGCAAGAAGCAGAGGACAATAGCATAGACAAGCAGAGTATCGAAACTACAGAGCAAGTCGAACGAATGCACATTACACTTATTGGCACAACACACACACCAAACATCGAATCTCATGAAACAGCTGTCAGTACAACTGAGGCACAAGCAACCACGCAAAGGGAATTCGAATCATATGAAGATGCAAGCAAAAATACCGATGGTCTAGACATAGTGCCCATTTTGGTGGGTGTAAGCGCCGCACAGGGTGATATCACCGCCTCAACGAAAGGTTCACGCTCCATTAACACACAGACACATCACTCAATGCTGCTGACACGTATGGACGATACAATGGCAGCAACGCTATTTGAAACTTTCCCACCCCATGACGCCGGACAGACGTTCAATGATCATTTGGCTGCAGAAAGTAGTAGCGGCATTGGTAAGCCGTTGCCCTCACGTAGCGTTACTGAAGCAACATCCGCCTCACTACTCAGTCGCTCCGGTCTAATCATTGTGATTTGCTCCAGCATTGCATTAATGTTTCTTCTCGTCTCAGTGACCGCATTCCTCATCTCATTCCAACGGCAGCATGGCACATTGGATATTGAGATGCAAGAGCAACGTTGTGGCAAAGATAATCTCGATGAGGAGGATGAGGAAGCTGGCACATGCACGAAGTTGCTAGAAATCGAATTGCCAAAATCATCGATCGTAACTGTGCCATGCGAGGAAATGGAGGAGTGTTTGTAGGAGAGTAATTTCAAGTAGTACATTTAGCGTTAGGCTGCTGCACACATTGTAAATAAATTGATACTGAGATTATCGATAACTAAAAACATACTAGTATGTAGTATGTACGCGTATATGCACACATAGTCACTTGTATTTACATACATACATACATATGTATACGCTGGTATTTGGCGCATCGGTGCAAGTGCTTAGTTTATTTAGTTGGTATGAAATCGAAAAACAGACTGTAATTTAAATTTTTAGTAGGAATATTATTTTGTATTTATGTAGTTTGTATTATTCACGATTATGTTGCCATATTTTTGACACCTTTTCTCCATTGGATTTTTTGCATTTAGTAATTTTCATTGTTTTAATTTACGAAAAGTTAACTAATCGATCACGAAAATATAACAAAGAAGCGAAAAAGTATTGTAAACTGTTGGAACTGACTTAAAGCCGAATAAATGCGTAAATCGATTTTGCCAAATTTTCAAAATCTTCTGCGTAATTCGAGAACTCATGCAAATAATCAGTGCATACATAAGCTTACTTGCATTAAGTATTAAATAATAATATGAAAACTTTATTAGTCAATCTTGGTTGGTTGGTTGGTTTAAGGGTGACCCCGCATCGGAGTGCCACATAGACCGCAAGTTGGGTCCGTTGTGTTGCCCTAGAGCTCATTATGTTACATGATTTCCCCACCTAACCGAGATTTTTATTGTGGATTTTGGTCAAAGATATTAATTCGTTTCGAGAATTTGATGAGAGATTCGATTTTCAGGCTCGAGAGTACTGAAAGATTGTCAATTGTTGGAGAGCCAAGAAGAGCGAGGCGACTTCTGGCTAGACCGGGACAACTGCACAGCAAATGTCTACTCGATACTTCTTCATCTTCGTCCTCGCAGTATCTGCACAGGTCGTTCTGAGGAACCCCGAGCCGACGTGCGTGAGTGCCCAACAGGCAGTGGCCGGTGATAAGAGATATTATATGCCTTAGTTCGTGTTTCGAAAGACTTATAAGGGTTTTCGTCTGTTTCAGATTGTAGGATGGCCAGATTTGTCTGGTCGTAACGCAAGTAGTTTCCACTCTCCACCTCCGATCAGCAATGATGTGAAATTCTCGATCAATGAGCAATTTACATGTTGAGAGCGGAATGTGGATTGTGGGTAAGTTACTAACATTTGATTGCGCAGCTCCGGCTCTTGCGAGCTCATCAGCTTTGCAGTTACCTTCGAATCCACTGTGACCCGGTATCCAGATAACTTGGACAGAATTCTGAACACTTATCTCGTTAAGAGATAAGAGACAGGATCGAACCACATCTGAGTGGGTATAAGAGGAGCTGAGTGCTCGAACGGCCGCTTGACTGTCGGTGAAAAAGCGGATATCCTCTAGTGATATTCTATTTTCTAAGAGAGTTTTCGCAGCATACCAGATAGCGCATACTTCCGCTTGGAATACGCTACAGTAGTCGGGTAATCTAAATGATAGATTGATGTGAGGGGAATTGGAAAAGATTCCAAATCCCACTTTGCCGTCTTGTTTTGAACCATCTGTATATATAGTCAGAGGGCCATTGATTTCGGTTAGATTTGTCTTCCATTCTTCCCTAGTTGGGAGTGAACAGGAGAATAGCAAGGGTGGTGATGGAAGACTTACATGATAGTCTGTGTCAGAAGAGATAACAGTGTTCCTGTTCAGTATGGCCGAATGGCCAAGATACTTATTCCATTTCGATATAGCATTCATGCGTGTCGCTGCTTTCGCTGCAATCGCTTTGCCAGCCAGATCGATAGGGAACAAGTGAAGCAACGTATTTAGAGCCTTAGTAGGTGTTGTACTTAAGCATCCTGTTATCAGGAGGCAGGCTGTTCTTTGAACTCGATCAATTGTGGCTACTCTACACCGTTTTTCGAGTGCTGTCCACCATACAACCACACCGTAGAAGAGTATCGGTTTGATGATCGAGGTATATATCCAATAAATGATCCGAGGTGAAAAACCCCAGGTTTTGCCTATAGCTTTCTTGCAAGTATAAAGAGCTATGAAAGCTTTTTTGCATCTGTTTTCGATGTTCAATTTCCAACTCAACTTCCTATCTAGAATAACTCCTAGATATTTAGCTGAATCAGATAGGAGTAATGATTCCCCTTTTAAGGTTATTGTTTGCAGTGGAGGAGATTGTTGTTTCCTATTGAAGAGAACAAGATCTGTCTTTGCTGGATTCGCATTTAGTCCGCACTCGGTGCACCATTTTGACAGAATATTGATTGAGCGTTGCATGAGCTCAGTAAGAGTATTCAGGTGTTTGCCTGACACGCAGAGAGCAATATCATCTGCATAGGCTACAACCTTGCAGCCTGCTTTTTCGAGATTTCGGAGCAAACTGTTTACAGCGAGATTCCAGAGAAGGGGTGAAAGTACTCCGCCTTGAGGAGTGCCTTTGACGGCGTACATTCTCATGCGGCTTAACCCAAGCTCTGAAGTGATTATTCTACTTTGGAGCATTTGTTCGATCATCTTACGGATGGAGTAATTAATACCCAATTTGGCAATTTCAGACAAAATAGCGTTGGGTTCAATATTATTAAAAGCACCTTCTATGTCCATAAATGCGACAAGAGAGTACTCCTTATTGTGAAGGGAAGTTTCCACTGTTTGCACCAGTGAATGAAGTGCCGTTTCAGTCGATTTCCCTTTAGTGTAGGCATGTTGTGCCTCTGAGATCAACTTAGTATCAAGTTGGGTTTTGATTTGCTCATCTAAGACTTTTTCAAAAGCCTTTAAGCAAAAAGAGGTTAGGCTAATGGGCCTGAAGTCGTTTGGTTTACAGTGTGAAGGCTTCCCCGTTTTCGGAATGAATACTACCTTCGATTTCTTCCAAATTGTCGGAAGATAAGACAGATTTAAACACTTGTTAAAGATCCTGGTTAACCAAGGCAGTAGAATTTCTAGTCCTTCTTGAAGTTCTGCTGGAATGATGTTGTCAGGACCTGGTGATTTAAATTTTTTAAAGCTTAGTATTGCTGTAGAGATGCTATTAGAGCTGATTAGATCTGATCTATTCCCATAATTACTCTGAAAAGTGCTGGGAAGTGCAGGTAAGTTGGCAACACAGCCTGGAAAGTGAGATTCTAGAAGTATTCTAAGAGTGTGGTCAGTTGAAGTAGTCCAAGTTCCATCTTGAGTCATGATAAAACTGGGAGAGACTGGGTTTGAAGCAAGAATCTTGCGTAGTCTGCTTACTTCTGAGGTGTTTTCTAATTCTTGAGTGTATGATCGCCAGGATGTGCGTTTTGCACTTCTGACAGCTTTCTTAAAGTCTTTGAGACATTGTCGATATTCTTCCCATTCGTCTGTTATTTTAGATTGGTTAAAGAGTTTCCGAGTTCGATTGCGAAGTTCTGAGATTTCTGGAGTCCACCAAAAAGGTTTATGCTTACCTCCTGTTTTTGTCAGGGGACAAGATTGTCGTGCTGCGCTTTGACACGTCTTCGTTATCATGTTGACAGCGTTTTCGATATCGTTTTTATTTGCCATTTCAAACTGCCTGATATCAGGAAGTCCATTGGCAAGATGTTCTTTATATTTGATCCAATTCATACGCTTTTTGTTAAGGTACTTCATGGGTTTTGCCGTTTCGGCTTTTAAAGTGAATGTTATATATTGGTGGTCGGAAAAAGAGTGCTGTTTATCAACGCTCCAGTCCTGCACCAGTTGTGTACATGATTCGCTAGCAAGAGTAATATCGAGTACCTCTCTTCTAGACGAGTTAAGAAACGTAGGGACATCACCTCTATTACATATATCAAGCTTATTCGCTAGAATATAATCAAAAAGTTGCTCACCTCGTGTGTTGTTGTTTGTACTGCCCCAAACAGTATTATGTGCATTAGCGTCTGCTCCAATAATGACGCGTTTCTGGATCAGATGCGCCGTATTGACGAGCCTTCTCACTGCTTCAGGAGGAGGCGCCTCCGCTGCGTCGTAAGGCATGTAAGCCGACACAATCCAAATCGGGCCGTGGACAGCTTCAACCTCTATGGCAGTGGTGTCAGCATTGCTAAAGGGAAGAAGAAAAGCATTAATATGTTTTCGAATGAGAATACAAGAGCGCGATCTAACGTTAGCCTCACCTTGAAACAAGGTGTAGTGCCTATCTTTCAGGCCGCATATCTTGTTGTTTGATATCCAAGGTTCTTGGATGAGAATGATGTCTTCTCTGAGGTCAGAGAGACGAAGAATGAGGGCTGCCGAGGCAGCCTTAGAGTGGTGCAGATTAATCTGCAGCACTTTTAGACGGACATTCGATGACTGTGGCGTTCGCGTCATCACCGCTATCTAAAAGACTATCCTCGTCCCCGAGTTGAATGTTAAATAAGTTTCCCACAAGTTCGCTGTTTGATTCCGAGTCGGACTCAATCGTCGAATCTTGTGAGAGAGGCTTATCGACATCCATCTCGGGGGCCGCCGTACTCTCTTCGCTGGGTGCGAGGAGATTTTTCGGCTGATAGGTCCAAATGGTAGTGGTAGTGAACCCGAATGCCACAATCCCCTTGCGGTCGTCCAGTGCTTGAACGCTTTCCTGGTCCAGGAGCAGCGTGACATGTCTGGAGTTTCCTGAAGGCTCTTCCACCTTAACTACCCTCCAGTTTTCGGTGGGTAGGTTCGGGTTTCCGATCTTCAGTAGCTCCAGGATGGTTTCCGGATCGGATGGCTCTACAGGTATTCTTGCTCTGCCGCGGGGTTTGTTGGGAATTTCACTCTTTTTGATGAGTTGGAGATTCGCTCCGGGCCATACCTCGCCGAGTCGGTCGAGGGCCTTGCCGTACAGGCTGACCGAACGTTGATCCGAGCACGCGATCAACTTGACCCTTGCCTGGAACCATCCCGCGTCAGAGCAGAAAGGAGGAGGCCCTGGGTTCTGCTTCAGAACGTCCAGGTATCCCAACTGGAGTTTTCTCTCCACAATCTTCCAGTTTGATGGAGAGATGAAACCGTCAGGGTGGCTCTTATCCACCACCGCCATGACCAGACTATCTCTGGCAACTTCGCAGAACTTGCGTAATTTGACCTCAGAGGAAGCTTTATGCTTCTTGGGGTCGTTGGAGCTAGAAGGATCCTCTGAAGACCGCTGCCGCTTAGCTGCACTCGGTTTCTCTTTGGACGCCTCATACTTCCGAAGAAATTCCCGGGCCCAACCGAGAGTTGACTTTTGTTGGTCGGACAGCTCCTCCTCAGGGGTTTTGCCGAACTTTTCCGTAAGGAAAGTGGCGCGTCTTCGATCTCTGTATCGACGGAGATGAGGAGGGATAGGTTTTCTGGAGACTTCTGTCCGACTTGTTTTCCCAGTTTCTGGCAAAACAGATTTGGTGATCAATGGGTTCTCCGCACCCGAGTCGGTTTTGGAGGAAGTAGAAGCCACCTGGGAGTGCGGTGGTGTCTCCTTGACGGTCTTGCTCTTAGTGAGCACTTTAGCCACCGAAGGGGTGGTTTTTGACCCCGCCATAAGTTTGGTGGAGCCAACGGGTCTTCCGCGTCGGGAAGGAATTTTTTGTTGTGTTGTTTGTTTTATGTTAGTTTTGTTCATTTTTGCGGGGCGGTCACTCAGCTGACGAGTCAGCAGTCGTAACCAGAGATATTCGTAGGGAAATAATGGGGTTCGCCACGGCAGAGCCCTATGCCGTGGTAAGTCGAATTTAAACTGGGGTGCGACAGGTGCCCCAGAGTCCGCATACTAGCGACTTAGCTCACCCTAAGCCATGCATCCCTCGGCGTATGCTGTTCCACCTTGGATTGGTAGCCTTTGATATAAGGAAGTGGCCTTCTCCCCGTGAGTCCATGTTTACTCCATTCGTATTAGCAGAGACATGACCTACTAATACGAGTGGCTTCTCGCCTTCCACCGAAGTGGATATGGGTCACTGCCAGCAATTATGGCAGTTACGGCACGCGTGCAGTAACACTGCACTACATGTTGTTCCCCCTACCATAGTTGTTGGTTGACGAGAACTAGGCTGGTTCGCGAGTAGGCTTTTACCAAGGCTATGACCTACTTAACCACAGAAGATAACTGTGGCGTACCCTATCCACCACCTGGGACGCGCCGCAATAGGTGCCCAACCAAAGGGTTAGTCAATCTTAGTTTTGTAAATTTAAATTAATCTTTTTCAGTGCTTAGTAAATAAAAACGAAACTTACAAAATATCTTTGTCTTTATGTCACAACTGTGGTCGTTGCTGTTGTTTATGATGATGTTGATTTTGTTGTTGCATTATTTTGTTGTTGGTTTTGAAATTTTTATTGTCATTATTTTTCATTGTTGTTCTTATTTTTGTTGTAATTGTTCTTGTCGTTATTGTTGTCATTTTGTTCTTGTTGTTGGTTTCTTTGATGTTGATATTTTTATTGCCATTATTTTTTGTTGTTGTTGTGATTATTTTGTGTCTGTTGTTGTTCTTTTTGTTGCCATTATTACTTTTGTTTTAATCGTTTTTGACGTTTTTTGTCATTATTTTGTCAATGTTGCTGGTGCTGCTGTTGTTGTTTATATTTTCATTGTCATTATCATTTGTGTTGTGGTAGTTCATACTCCTGTTCCTGTTGTTTTTGTTCTTGTCACTGTGTTTGTAGCAGTATAAACATTCCCCATATAATTACAAGGAATGCTGCTGGAATGATAGTCCGTGGCCGAATATAAATTCAAGACGTTCCGGTAGCATAGAATTGACTGCCGTGGGGACGAGGGTCATCACTGTCATCGCCTGTGATGAACATTTTTATTGTTGGCTTTATTGAAATTGTTTTCTCGAGTTTAGGTTGAGTTGAACTGATGGGTCAAAGGTGGCTTCATATAGACTGGATATATTCATTGTGTTAGCAGAAGCAGTAACGTTTGCTAAACCGTATTTTCACCAATCAGAAACATTAGTCGCGTTCGATAAAACAATAAGCATTCACCAGCTATCAATTAAATTAAGAGCGTAAGCGGAAATTCTCTCCTAAAGAGCAGAAAATGCGAAAAACTCAACGAACGGAAAAATTGTCATTACTTGCAAAAATTGCTAGAAGACATATTAGCTGAGATTGTTTAAACAGTTTTATGTTGTGCAAAAAAATCACCATAATACACTTATATGTTCAAGTTGTTTGTTGTTAAATTTTCCATTTTAGCGTTTCCGACTATAAACTGCAATTTCAAATTGGATCAAGAGCAGAGGTGCCCAAAAGAGCTGATTACACAAAATATAAACTTTTTTGTTTATAAAAAGTTCAGCCAAGTTCTTTCAGATATTGGATAATTTTTGCTGGCTAAAACGCCTACTTGGGCAGAATAATTATTACAAATTTGTATGTTATCGAACACGACTACTGGTAGTTGTATTCTCAGTTATTTGACGTTCTCCGATTACAACCTTTTAGCTGTTCTTCTACCGATGCGTTGAGTCGGCGCCCGCTGAATAGTATAGGTAGATGTTTCCTCCATAGTCCCTTTTTTGCTTTGCGAAGCCATTTGTGCTTTGCTTGAATATTTAGCTTTTCAAAAGCTCCATTGCAAACTACTAACGCTCTTTGAAGATATCCTATGCCTTTACAGCTGTTCGAATGTTGATTCTATGTTCGTTCCTTTCCAGTATAAGCTCTGCTGCTACCCTTACTGCTATGATTTCGCTTTCTAAGAAATATAATACATATTATAAGTAGAAATCTGGAAGCGGCCGCCGTAGCGGGAAGGGTTGATGCATGTTACCATTCAGTAGTGCTTGAGCTCGAGACCTCGGAAAAATATCAAAACGAACACCACAAACACCCAACGAAGCGTGTAAGCGTCAACTGTTGCTATTGTTATTCTTATTATTAGTAATCAGGGAGCTTAAAGGATCAAAACGACATAAATCTAACTTTCAACCTTTAAAAAAAAGTTAAAAAAATTCAACGAATTTGCATCTAAATTTTAAATTTTTTAATTTGAGTCTTGAAAAAATTTGTGGGTATTTTTGCAGTTAAATGGGTCATGAAATTTGAGGAAAATAAGTACAAATTTTAAGCTGACTATTTTCGTTTTTTGCTGCTGGGTTTTTGCTTTATACGCCATATAATAATTGGTAATAATTCACTTCTTATGAAAGAAAGCACGTAGAACCGTTTACAAAAAAAAAAAAAAAATTCAAAAATAGGGGCAGTTTTTATAAATGGAACTTAATATATCAAAAATAGCGTAAACGTCGAAGAGCAAAACAAAAAAAAACTATATAAAATAAACGCGATTTATAATCGCATAAAACTATAAATTGTATGAGTTATTGGGGTACTGCATGCCCCAAGAATTTTTGAAATATTCAGATTTAAAGTTAAAAAATGTGACTGCTCTGTTGATTTCTGGCTACTTCAATTTAGCTTCTGAGCTATGCAATGCTAAAATTTCTTATAATTTTAGGATGCAATTTATCACAATAGAAATAATAGGGATTCACAACTGCGGTAATTTTTTAAGACTTTGCTTTATGACTATAAGAAACTATTCCTTAATTTTGTCAGTACTGGTATAATTTTGCTGACTGAATTTGGCTGAAAATACAAGCGTGGAAAAGAAATAACTCTGAGCTACAAATAAAGGAACTTAAGCCTGTTGTATGCCGGCTTTTATGGGAATATTTTTTCTGACAAAGCTGTCATCGAATAATCGAATGGAGATCGCCATATGTAGGTATACCAACTCACTTAGCCCGGGGCTGGTTCATTGTGAAACCACAGTAGCAGTAGCAGTTTACCTGTTACTCCTCGGTAAACCATTTTATTTTAAGTGCAAAACCATTGATCTGGATGACACTTATATCCCTAAGGTCATGAGTACCATTCAAGAACGATGAGCCAAATTATCTAAACCTAGTGGCATGCCACACAGGGCATTGACAGAGAAGATGTCTCTCAGATTCTTACTCTTCCCTATTTTTGCAGGTTCTGCTATAGTTCAAACTTTGAGCATGTCGTCTTAAGAGACAGTGGCATGTGATCCATGCAACTAACATAAAGAGGTTTTTCATTGACCGATTAAGTAGGACATTTTAGCACCTGACATCCCATTTTGGCCAAATTCGTTTTGTAGCGTTACATGTATGTTGGCTAAAATAACAATGTCACTTGTACCATGAAGTTTTTAGGTTGAAAGGGGTAAACTTACAATCTCCATACCAAGAGGGAGGCGAGTGGTCGTGCCCTCTCTTGCTAATTTGCCTACTTTACAATTACCTGGTAATGCCACTATGCCGTTACACCCAATTCATGTGGATGCGCAAATATTCCGCCATCTTGTTAAGAGATGCCCGGCATATGTGAGCAATGATTAAATTAGTGGCAGCCCTACCAAGATTCGATTGCCGCTTGACTATCGGAGACTTTTACAGACCTTTTTATAACGTGACTACCTTTCGTTTTTGCCTCACCAGATAGTCGCCCCATTAATGGCTAGAATTTCAGTCTGAAATACACTACGGTGATTAGGTAGACAAACAGAAACACTTAGTTGTGGTTTATTACAAGTTAAAGCCAACTTTATCGTCAAGCTTTAAGCCATGAGTAAATAACCGTAAGCAGGTTTTCTGACCAGGTATGTTGTCAACCCACTTACGTGTAGCTGGAGTTCTATTACTAAAAAACAGTAGTCAACAGAATTTGTTGGGCCCAGACCGAGTGTTTTGGCTGAGTGTACAACACGTTAACCGCGCTATTAATCAGTTGTGGCAAGCCAAGCAGCAGTGTTACCTGCATTCTGTTTACCAAACAAGTCCAGGGGAGGTAAGAAGCAAAGAGTATTTAGAGCTCCTGAGAGTGTGGTTCTAAGAGCGTTGCTGATAAACATAAGCGCAATGCGTTGAACTTTCTGAAGTCTGTTTCTAATCGTAATGGAAAACACAACATAAAACCTTAACAAATATAACATTTTTGTCAAAGTAAAATTTCATCTGAATCGGTAGCAAATCGAACTTTCCAAATCGATAAATTCTACCACAAGTCAAAGTGTTTCGAAAAACAGAGATAAGTTACGTTGTTTCAGATATAGTGACTTAGGTATTGAAAAAGCCGTTAAAGCATTCAAATTCTGTGCGTATGTATGTACATACATACATACATATGTACATAAATATAATTGTACGTTACTATTGATTTCAGTAAATGCACAACTTCAAGTCAATAAATAACGCCTACTTTCAAACAACATAACTCGAAAGTTTAAATACAAAGAACTGTTAGGTCACACGCAACCAGATAGACGGTCATGTTTGTGCCGAACCACTCAGCTCATTTTGATATACTTACTAGGGTGGATAGAACACCCGTTATTTGAATAGGCACTAATTTTTTCCATTAACAATCGTTCACATCAAAATATCGATTAACTTGATTGAAATGATCATTATGCTGATATTTTGAAAATTATTTACGCTCTAACACTGCGCAATATGACAGATAAATAATCAGGCAAGCAAACTTGCGAGTACGAGAATATTTGAGCATTGAAATGGTGGTTAAATGTTTTACTGCTTTGCCATCTATCTGCCTGTCCGTCAATGCGCCCATATGCACTCATCAAAAACGCATTCGTATGAAAATGCGTCAATTGCAAGAATTTACGAAAACTATTCGAATGTGCCATCAGTTGCCATACATCCCCCATCCACCATCCGTCATTTGTGAGCAATGCATGTAGAAGTGCATAAGTGCATACGTACATACATATATACCTACATTTGAGTGCTTGAGTATGAATATTCACTTAAGTGCATGGCAATGTGCCAATGCCGAAACTTTGAGTAATCATCACCCATTAAAGCGATTTCCATGTTCAATTGACTGCAACGGATGGCTGAAGCTGCAAACAAATTTTTACGATCGTGAAGCGTAAAAAATATCTGTCGTCAAACGTCCGTTTGACTGGCTGTCACTGTGATCGCTCATCGGTGATCTTTTCGCTTAAAGTTGATTTCGTAGGGAATTATGTGGGTATGCATTCGTGTACATGTATGTGTGTATGTGCGCATAAATTGCCTACGTTTCTGTTTAGCTGTTCATTATACCAAGGGAAAATGCAGTCCGACGTGTATTTGACGATTAAATGTCATTACGCGAAGCAAGCCGTCGCCGACTTGAAGCGAATCATTTGCAGCCAAAAACCACAATAAAAGTATTTATTACATCACAATTGAAAGCGAAATGCTATTGTTCATGCGTTAAATGGTGGAAAAGCGTGAATGGTTAAATCACGATACGTAGCCACGAACTATGACAAAGTGGCGTGAAATAAATTTTAATTAAATGGAGCCGATAATGAAAAATAATTACATGTGAAGTAGCGCTGATGGAAATATTTTCGTGAAACAACTTTGTTTGCTATTAATTTGCGCATTAGCAGTTAAGCAGACGTTCTATTAAGAGTTGTCGAGGTATTTTCCTTGTGACGGGCATTCTAATAGAAAAGGATTGATAAGATTAAACAGAACTTAAGGCTTTTAGTTTTTAGTTCTTAGTATGTACTTATATTTACAATGCATTACCTAAGTGGGTGCTACTTGAACCTTGCCGTCTTCTTCTTCTTAGCGTCACGCAATAATATTTTAGATCTGAGCAATTTTAGATTAGCATTACATGCTTTGTTGGATGCCCGTATTCTGTCATTGATTGTTATCGACATGTCTTGGTTGGCTGATAATGTGATGCCCAAGTAGGTGAATTCATTTACACATTGGAATGTGTATGCCCCACACTCCAGATCATTGGATACAATGTTTGATCTTGAACGGACCATACATATATTTAGTTTTTTCTGCATTGATTATCAGTCCAGCTTTTTGTACGCAGCCTGCAGTTCATTTCTTGAACCTTGTGAAAACATTAAAGACATACAATAGTGGCACAAAATGTATCATCCAAAATTGTTTTTGAATAATCCTTTTACTAAATAAAAAAAAAGATTTTGAGTATTGGAAATCATTGTTTCGACCTTTACGCGCTCCATTGCTTGTTTGCTGTTTGAAGACTGCAGCTGTCTAGTTGACAAGAGTCAAAAAATGATTGAAGTAGGACACCAATTGCAAAAATTATAAATCTTTCGATAGGGTGATTATTTTTGCGCCACTTTTTGTCGTCGTGTGGTCTTTGTGCAGGTTGACGGGTGCAGAATTAGGTTTTAAATTTAAAGTTTATCAATAATCGCTGAGTGGATGATCGGCCCTCCCTGCTTTAGGGGTTATATACAGTTAGAAGGCAGAAAAAAACGAATTTACCAGAATTTTTTCTGAGAAAACTTTTAAATTTATTGATCTTAAAAGTTGTACACATATTATGTTATCTTTTAACTGTATTTTAAGACTTAGTACTAGTAAAAATATTTATTTGGAAAGGAGCTACAGCTGATCTCCGGGAGCTCCTCTCAAACAGATTTCGTTAAAGTAATGTTAAATCTAGTAATCAATCGAAGGAATAAGCAAAATAATTGTTTTTGACAAAATGGCGGTTTCTAAAAAAAATCGATTTTTGACCAAAATTTCGCCCTTAAATTGTTAGTAAAAAAAATATGTTTCGGCGAGAAAAAATCTTAGATTAATTACTAAAAAACTTTAATTAGCTCCTGTTAAAATTTGAAACTAATCGGTTTAGCCGTTTTCGACTAATGTTGGTCCCCGAGTTTAAAAACATCATTTTGAGAAAAACCCGTTTAAAGTTTGAAAAGCTCTCTACATAGGATAAAATTTTATTTTCAAATTTGCGTGTAACTTCGAAAATATTCACCGGAACGATATTAAATTTTCTGTGTGTATTCTTAAATATCATATCATGTGTGTCCTTTAAGAAAATAAAATAAAAAAAATCAATTTTTTGAAAACTCTAACTGTAAAAATTCTAACGGTGCCGCAGTGGTCGAGCGTTCACAGTGGACACGTCTTTCAAGCCGAATAATTTCTGTGCAACCGCTCGGCGCAAATTTTGTCCACGATACAATAGTGGACGTTTACGAGAAAATTTAATTCGTTCATGAATGCGAATGTTTCGAGCCACAAGTTTGGCTCCAGTCGAGACATCAAGAACACATGAAATTTTCAAACACATCGCTACAACTTTGCGCGATAATCCGCGTCAATCCCTGTATAAGAGACGGAATATTGACGAATCATCTTAGACTTAAACTCTTGAAAAATCAAATCGTGCAAGCGCCTATGATATACACTATTTTTAGGAGTTATAAAGCCCATTTTCATTTAAACGGAAGTGTTAATAAGCAAAACTTTCATAATTTGCCACCTAAAAGACAGAGCCAACTATTAAAACCTCAACAGCCACTTAACAGTCCCAAAGTGACAGTTTGGTGTGCATTGTCAAGTATTGGAATTATTGCATCATATTTTTTTGAAATTCTTCGAGCGCAAGCAGCCTCTGCCAACAATGTGAGAATATCGCTCCTCCAGTTCACACACATGGTTTCAGGAAGATGGCGTCACGCCGCACACGGCCAGAGAGACCATGGCGATACTGCGTGATTTCTTCCCTAACAAATTGATAAGCCCTTTCGGTGACATATCCTGGCTACCCAGGCCGCCTGACCCTACCCCTATCGTTCCCATGTCAGCCAGCTTTATGTACCGGAATGACTTGGGTTTTTTCCGACCAAGGAAAAGGACTGCCGTTACAGTAAACCAGCACTGTCTAGTGCGCTGAACTCCCCCTTAGCCATATTGGGGTTTTTCTGTGGGGGTACCTCAAAAGTGAAGTCTATGCAACAAACCAAGTGACCATCTCAGCACTAAAAGAAAATGTCGTTTGCGAGGAAAATTGCATCCCGACATCTCTTCACGGAGTGCGGACACCAGATTTCAAGAGTGTATCCGCCGTAACGGTTTACAATTAAATGAAATAACTAAAAAATAAAAAAGCCTCGCTTGTAGTTGACGTAGCGGTGGAAGCGTTTTGAAGCGAAAAGATCCTTTTTATCTGACGTTAAAAAAATCTACGTTCGTCTAGAAAAAACAGCATTTCCTGGAAGTCATGCTTCATTATTAGCTTTTAAAGAAAAGTGCAGCTGAAACGCTCCATCAAATACAAATTTTGAATGACATGGCATGGCAACGCCAGGCCACACGTTGCTAAATCAGTCCAGAAATATTTAGAGGGACTGAATTGGGAAAGCTTTCCCCACCCGCCGTATTCCTCAGACATTACACCTTCGGATTACTATCTGTTCCGGTCAATGCAGTCAGCCCTTATTGGAGAGCGGTTCACATCTTACGATAGCATCGCAAACTGGCTCAATGCATGCATCAAGTCAAAATGACTCGGATTTTTCGTCAGAGGCTGTATGCTGCCTGAAAGATGGAGCAAAGTTGTAGTTTCCAACGGCACATACTTCACATAATGTCGTGTATTATTTAATTGTTTAAATATTAAAGGACGGAAACTTATTCCCATACCCAGTAATATATATTTAATATATTTTTATTATTGTATTATTATTATATTTTATTACTCATAACTGTGGTGTGTTCCTTATTTAAATTCAAAGTTACTGCTAATCGTTTCGACGAACGAGTTACGTTCAGTATTAAGCCGCAGCTACAGAAATATAGAACACTCTAACAGTTTCGGCAATGAATTTTTCTATTGATTCGTTTAGAGTTTTGTCATTTTTATGCCAAACTTAATTATCAAATATAATAAATCCATCTAATATAGTAAACCAAGCTAACCACGAAATGCTCCATGAGACGCAGTTCTATCCATCTCGATTTATTGTATTTTGTACAATTTTATAAAACTGTGTTGTCGGGTCATACTTTCTTGAAGAAAATGGTCGCACTGTACCGTAACTATATTAAATTACTTTTTTTCCAGAATATATGAATATATGGTCTCTTTCAAATCTGTGTAGTTTTAAGTCGGCCCACCCGGCTTCCGGTTTGACTGCATCTGCACTTTTCTTGTCTGATTACTTCTGATAGGAAGTTTACAAAACGAAACCATCAAACAATCAATTCTATCAATAATTGAGGCAATTTCCACTTCAACTCTGCAGGTAGTAATAAACAGTTTTGTGTTCAGATGCCACACACGCGTCTCAGCGTGGAGGCCATTTAACTTCTATCAATCTTAAAAATCCTAAAACAGCCCATTAATAACATTGAATTATCTTCTAAATGAAATAAAAATATGATAAAAAATGTGTGTATACTCGTACTACATATGTACATGAATCACAACAAAGTTTTTTGGGTTTCTAAGTGTAGTAAAATTCATCAGCCATATTTAGACTTAATGCTATCTTTGATGTGAAAATATATTACTTAGGTGGCAGTGAAATCAATAAGGCGCGTGTTCGCTATGAGGCACGAATTCTAATCGAAACGGTTCTTACTGGCTATAAATACATACATATATACAAACAATTCTTATTGTCTAGGATTATAAACAGGAATGATAGAATTCAAGATTGCGCCATCAGAGAGGATTTTTGAGAATAATTGGGATGTGATGTCACATGGCGCACTTGTACGAGTTAAGTGGAAAATGCCTATAACTACAGATTACAAAATTGGGCCAACCGAAGCCAAATTCTCCTAGTAATTTTGACTGCTACGTCAAGAGTACTTTGTGGCGGTTCTGTGTTTGAGCGAGAACATCCTGTTGACGAAATGCCCGTTACGTAACCTCCAAGGTTACTGTCACAGTTTTGCTTCAGATGACCAAATCTTGCATTCCATCATCTTTGTATTCATAGCCTTTTCTAATCAGTTCCTGTTCAGACAGCAACGGAGTAACTGGAGTAGTGGCTGCGTTGATTTTTTCGCATCCCCTACAGGAAGATCCATAATTTTTGCAAATGGCGTCCTATGTTAATCGTATTTTACACTTGTGAATTAGACAGCTGCAGTATATAAACATACAAACAATGGAGTGCGTAAAAGTCAAAATAAAGATCTCCATCAAGAATATACCAATACTTTTTTGATTTGAATTTGTGCCTTATTTTAGCTTTCAAGGACGAGTTTGTCGAAATTAATTTTTTTTTTTGTTGATACGTAATAAATAAATATATTTAGAAAATTCCGTTTTCTATTTTTTTATACTTTCATTAGAAGAAAAGTTATAGCACTGAGAACTTTGATTTTTTGAGTGTGCCAATACTTTTTTGACTCACTGTATAGTTTCACTCTGTTTTGTTTTGCCCCCCATCAGATTCTTTATAAAGGGTGCGCAGGTACTTGAAAGCGTTGACAATTTCTGTTACTTGGGATGTATAACCGCCGCAGATGTAGGAAGTGAGTCTGATGTTGAAAACAGATTTACCAAAGCCAAAGCGGCGTTCGGCACTCTGGAAAAATTATAACATAACTACTCACACAAAACTGCGAATTTTCAACGCATTTGTCAAGACCATCCTGCTATATCGCTGTACAATGTGGAAGGTCACCGCTGCTTGAGCCACATAGTGCGAATTTTCTGGCCTCGAACTGTATCCAACAACGATTTATGGAGGAAGCCTAGTCAATCCGATGTAGCGACTGAAATTCGCAGAAGAAAATGGCAATGGATCGGCCACACCCTGAAGAAACGGACATAAAGAAGTGCAGGCAGATCATGAATCACCTGGCGCCGAGCTATTCCTTCTCCTTGTCGTTTCTTCATGTCGTTAATAATAATTAAACAAACCAAAAACTCCAAAATATTCCACCAAAGCAATTTCTATGAAGAAAAACCTCTCAAAGCAGTATTGAGAGCTGATTGTCAATTTTGCAGGTAACACAGGCCGACAAAATTTAACCAACATTCAGACCCAGAAACCAGACTATATATTTCCGAAGGTTTATGATGCGCTGAATCCAAATCTGGCCTCAGAATTGCTCTATCAGCTCTGGTTTTCGAGATATCCTAACCTAAAAGTGCAAAAAACCCCATTTTTGCCCATATTTGAGGTTATGTAGCCTTGCAGATGGTTTCTTTCACCAAAATTAAAGGATGGCATCTTTAAATACAATCCTTCTTTTTTCAAATGGCGTTTTGTTTGCTCAAATATCATTTTTTTTCGCAGAGATATCGCATTTTGAAATTTTCATGCACAGCCCTAACCCCTAGAAACCACCCCTATCATACCGCGAGCAGGCTAACCCACATAACCGCAAGCAGGCTTTCCCTCAAACTCCAAATTTACATACTATTAATCCATATATTTCAGGCCCTCAAACCCAAGAAAATTAGTAAGCGACTATATCATGTTTATGTTATCTTAATCGATTTTCAGGTGTATTAAAATTTCGAAACATGAAAATTTCAAAATGCGATATCTCTGCGGAAATATATAGTCTGGTTTCTGGGTCTGAATGTTGGTTAAATTTTGTCGGCCTAGTTCCATTAAACACGAAAGATACGATTATCGTAAAAACTCAAACTAATAAATTAATTTTAGTTATCAATCCGAATTTTGCATGGACAGAGAAGCAGATATTAGTTTAAATTATTTCGGATACTTTTCCTTGTAGACTAGTGTAATCTGCCATATGTGAACGAGTAGATTAATTTTGTGGATTTATTGGTAATTAATGCATGTGTGAACGTACTTTTACTAAATGAACAAATAAATAAATAAATATAAACGAAAGTTGAGGTTTAGTTCCAATCAAATCTGAACAATTGAATTTTAAGATCTAAAATATGGTCTAAATAGATATACACAAGTATTAGCACATGAACATCTATATATATGTACGTGCATGCTTTTAAGCTACTGACCCGAATTTTTGATTTGAGCATCCCTGTGCACTGCTCTTCGGTCGTCTGTCTTACTGCAGATATGTATGTATATATGTAGAAGTATGTACAATACATGTGCACATACATACATATTTCCCTTCTTACAATCAGACCTGATTATAAATTAAAATTAATTAAAGTTGATTAGAAAATCTATTAGGGCAAACAAATTGTTACTTTTCAAAATCTACCATTTCAACCACCTAGTCACTTTTGGATATATTGCAAGCATTGACTATCAAAACGCACTGTTGAATTCTTTATTTAAAAAATTATCGAAAAGTGATTCCAGCAGCGCTTAAATTGGTTGGGTTGGCCGATAGCCGCATTCTCACCGTGCTCAATGCAAGCCGCATTCGGTACCCCTGCGATATTACCGTAGATAATTAGCGAAGATGTACTTACATATACATACATATGTATATGTAACATATATATTTCTGAATGGTAACTTCTTCTCGAGACCATCTCCGCTAATTATCAATTAGAATACGCATTCCAAAAAAGAAATTCGTCTACTTATTAAATGCATAAAAAAATTTAAATTTGTACTTAAAGGGTCTTTTACATTTGAATACTTCTACCACACAAAGTCATAAAGTTCATCGAATGGTCATCGTAGGGTATAACGGAAATCAAATGACTCACTTAATAAGTATTAGTAAGACCGCGTTCATGCAGGGAAACTTTTATTGCCTCAACATTGCGAGTTTTATTTTCGTGTTGCCTGCCATGTTCACACACGGGCATAAGTCTGTATCGTTTTTACCGAAAACTTTTATTTAAACAAAAACAATAATTATATCAATAAGTTAATCGATTACATATTCGCCGTTGCTGTTTACAACCTCTTCCCACCTCTCGACCAATTTGTTGATGCCGTTACGCAAAAATCGTCTGGTCTGTTGTCAAAGAAGTTGTTGAGCCAGTTTTTAAGGACCTCTTTGTTCTCGAAGGTAACGCCCTTCATATGCTTTGAGCGAAAAGTAATGAGTAATCGGTCGGTGAAAGGTTTGGAGAATACGGCGGATGCTGAAGAACTTTCCATTCGGGCTCTGGGAGTGCGGCTTCCACGACTTGTACAACAAGGGGTCTTGCGTTTTCGTGAAGGAGTATGGCTTGACCATGTCGATCAGTCTTTTCAGTCGAATAGCCTCATTCATGCGGTGTAGCTGGGCAATGTAGAATTCCTTGTTGACCGTGGGATTCCTTTCGAACATTTCCCAGTGCACCATGCCCTCACAGTCCCACCAAAGACATATGAGCTTCTTTGGATGAAGATCCGGCTTTACTCTTGGCTTTGACGGATCTCCTGGAGCCACCCACTCCTTTATATTGAGGCACCATTTCTCATTTCACCCCGTGCTGTTCGAAGACGTGTGAAATGCTGAGAAGCAATTTGAAGGCAACTTTCTTTGTTTTTTTTTTCATTGAGCTCGTGAGGCGCCCAGGCTCCCAATTTTTCGGAGAATCGTTTTATGATCCCAGTTCATTTTTTCCACCAATTCACGACTGGTTTGGCGACGACTGATTTGAAACGATCTTCATCGAATTCAGGAGGCCTTCAGCTGCGGGACGTGTCATATACGTCAAAGTGACCATTTTTGAACTTTGCAAACTACAGGGTGGCTGATGAATTTTGCTACATTAAGAAACTCAAATAACTTTTTTTTTAGTGTATGGAATTCATTTATTTTTTTTTCAAGTTGAAGGTCATTAAATTTTATTAAATGTAGCTTAACTAGTTTTAAAAATAATTGAATTTAAATGCCCCCCATGCTCGTTGACACAAGTGCGGCATCTTAGTAAAAAGTTGTTCATTGATGCTTTGAGAGTTGCGACAGAAATAGCCGCAATTGTTGCCCGAATGGATTGTTTTAGTTCATCCAAATTTGTTGGCTTTGTTTTATAAACTTCTTGTTTACATAAACCCCACAAGAAAAAGTCAGGTGCAGTAAGGTCAGGCGACCTGGGGGGCCAACGAAATTCGGAGTTTCTTGAAATCAGTTTATTGGGAAATTTTCGTCGCAACTCTGTCATAACAGTCTGGGCTATGTGAGACGTTGCCCCATCTTGTTGAAACCACACATAGTTGAAAGGAATTCTCTTTCGGCGTAGTTCTGGATAGAAAAATTCTTTCAGCATTTTCAAATAACGATCTCCAGTAACCGTAACGGTGTGACCATTTTCTTCAAAAAAATAAGGCCCGACAATACAGCGTGAAGAAACCGCACACCACACTGTCACGCGAAGAGGATGCAATTCCGTCTCGTGGAATATCTGTGGGTTAGAAGTACTCCATATTCGACAATTTTGTTTGTTCACATTGCCGTTTAAATCGAAATGGGCCTCATCAGACATGAAAAGGCAGTTTAACATGTTTTGGTCTTCTTCCACCATTTGCAGGATCTTCTGGCAAAATTCCAAGCGAATCGGCAAATCTGCTGCATTCAGTTTGTTAACCATTTGAATTTTGTAGGGAAATAAGTCTAAATCTTTGTGCATTATTGTTTGCAAAGACTGTCGGCTGACACCAAGTTGGGCAGATAAGCTTCTTGTTGAACCCCTTGGATTGCTTTGTATAGCTGCAGCTACAGCAGCGATCGTTTCCTCCGTCCGAACTGGTGGGTTTCGATGATAAGGCCTTCTGGCGACTGTTCCTTGCTCAGCAAAATTATTCACCAGTCTCATTATGGTCCATCTGCTCGGGGGATCGCCGCCAAACATCCGCCTGTACTCTCTCTGTATCAAAACTACGGACTCCAGTGCGTGATAGCGGCGGACTATCCAAATTCTTGTTTGCGTGTCCCAGTTATCCATTTTAATAAATTTTAAAGATCAATCTGCAAATTAAAACAAAAATTGAACAGATAACTTAAAAAGAAAAAAAGTTATTCAATTTTTTTTTTGGTAGCGGCTTTCATCAGCCACCCTGTATTTCCGTGCAGTAGATTCGCCTATGCCACCCCCTCCATACACGCCGCAAGGCTGCTTCGACAGCTTTTTGACCTAGATGAAATGCAAAGAAGAGCAGATGTCGAAAATGATAAAATGTTGATTTTGGACTCCTGTGTATTCCATTTCTAGGCATCAAAACTAATACAAATTTAAATAACTCAAAAATACAATTAACATAGTTTCGTAGAGCAGAATGAGTTCTATCGAATGAAATCTTACCCTTTGCCAAACAGTAAACAAATCGTTGTAAAATAAAAGAAAACATAAAAACGCTACGAAAATATACAACCTAATACAAAATGCCGCAAAATTAATCATCCAATTTTGTTTTTGCATAACTTTTTTACTAATAAACAAACATAATTTTGATTGATAAAAATCATTATTTTAATTGCTTGTCTGTTTGAACTTACATATATACTGCACCTGTCTAGTCTACAAGTGTCAAATATGATTGACATACGATACCATTTGCATAAATTATAAAGCTTCCCAAATGGTGATTAACTCTTTAGGGAGGAGTGTCGACATATAGCCGCCCAAGCCGTTTTACCGTTCCGGATGCGGGTCGGCATTTAGCCGCCCAAATTAGCTCGTAGCTGTAAGGCATCGATATAGTAAGAGAGGCACGTTTTCATTCAAAGACATTAGGGGCCATTAGCGATGAAGTCTTCTCTTCCTTATAATGTAAACTTACGATGTGAGACGACAATAGAGTCAGAAGGAATTGCAGTTCTTCGATTCAGTCTCTCAGTGTCACTGCCAGAGGAACCAGCAGGCTTTTTATATATTTTATCCTACGCACGATGGCTAATGGTGCGCACACTCACCGACCTTAACGCAGAATCGTGTCAGCTGTTACAATGAAACTAATAAGAACCCCTTGTAAATGAAAAATTACCACTCCGCATGGTAGTATCGTAGATTTAAGCGATCTAGAAATGATACGTTAGATGGTGACCGTTCTGACGAATATTACTTTGAATCTGACAAGACGGAAGATGACGACATTGCTTCGTCAAATGGAAACGAAATCCGTGCAATAAGGAATCCACTTAGGCATTTCAACATTAGCAGTGATAGTTTACAGCTTGTTTATAATTATTTTTTGATTTTATAAAAATTTTTCTTGTGTTAAATAAAGCCTTATATAGCCTTTTTATAACGTTCAACGTATTTATTTTCTTTACTGCTCACTCCAATACCTCTCGCCCTCAGCGACACTCGCCCGTTGAGCGGCTCCGTCCCCAAAGGGTTAATTTTGCGTCACCTTACACATCCACACATACGTACGCCTAGATATGTATATTATGTACGTATGTATATAAATTTGTATTCGTTCACTCATTAAATCGCATTAACCACAAACAACTAACTCAATTGATTTTTATCTATGAAGTGATATGAGAAGTTACTGACCTTCGAAAAGGCGTCAATTTTCATTACAACAATCAAAGCTCTAAGTAAACATTTGGCGCGTTTGTAAACACAAAGACAGTTTCTAACACAAAATGCAACGCATATTCGAATCTTCGCTGCTGCGCATTTTAACCAGCGTAGGTTCTTTTCAACTGCTGTTGGATTCTGCGGCTGCGTGCGTTATGGTTAATTGTTCACATTAACGCATTCGCAGCATATGGCATTAGGCTACTTTTGGGTAGCACAGCCACATACATATGCATTCACATTTATACATACATACACATATACATATTATATATATAGAAAAAAAAATATAAGTGAAACCATACATACAAAATATTTATTGACTGATGCACAATACACATATACTTACATGTGTACATACATACATACGTTCATATGTATGTGCATGAATAGAATTGTTTGCATGCCGCCCATATGTTGCTATCTACGCGTGAGCGCTTCTGTTTATAAACATTTATCGCTCTTATTGTTGGTGGCTCCTTATCAGTCTGCACGTTTTGTTCGCGGCGTGTTTATGTGTTGTAATTATTTTATTTATTTACATTTCGGAAGCATTTCGTTTTAATTGAAATGTTTTCACTAATGATTCACGCTGCTGATGCCGCCGCTGGCGTTGATATCACTTCGTTAGCGGCGCTCTAACATTTTAGCCGTTTTTCGTGACTGGATGGTATATGCGAGTACGGGGTATGAATGCTTGTGCTGGAAGCGGCGGTGTAAACGTTTTTGTTTTTTCATTATATTTTTTTAGTATTCACAAGTTTGCTACCTATTCTCGTGTGCCATATGGCAAGCTAATTGATCAAAAATATTTCTAATACAAAATACATTGTATGTGTATGTATGTGTGTGGCTGTATATATTTTATTGCCCAAATATGGCCGGAATAAATACTCTAAAAATTTTGCTTTGCATGTTTGCGCATATAAAATATGACATTTGCCGACAGTTACCGCTACAATAACAATAATTACATTCATATACAACTATATTTCACTGAAACAAGATCAACCTGCTGAAGAATAAACGGCGAGTGTCACGGGAACGAACCTCTTTATTCCCATCAGCTCTAAGTACATCCGTTGAAAATACTTAAGAACGGTATGGAGTTCTCTCTACTTGAGAGTTTTTTTCAATAAAATCACTTAAATATTTTGCAAATATATTACGTTTTTATTTTATAATTTTAAAATGTTGCCAATATGCATCAGTCTTTTCGTCTAAGAAAAACAGACTGTTTTTTTGCTTCATGTACAAAAGTTAATAAAATTTGAAATTCTTCGAGAAAAATAGTTAAGAACGGACCAAAATAATAGTCAAATCATAAAAAATGCAGGATAAAGAAAAATTTTAGATTATTGAAAATCCGTTTTCTTTATTGTTGCCGCACGTGTCTTTGCATTGACATTATTAAACCTCTACAACATTCAACAATAATGGATTCCCATGCTGCCTTGGCCTTGTCCAATAACTGATCCACATTTGTGATATTCTGCGAACTGAGTGCTTATTGGGTTTAAGTCGGCACTTGAAGATGCTCAATCCAGAACAGTGATCCAATTGCCTTCGAAAAACTTTTTTGCAACACGCAACGTGTGCTTCGGATCATTAACTTGTTGAAATTTTCATCATCATCATCGGCTCCTGTTTCTCAGTAAAACACCTCCATCTGATTCTATTTTTTGGAAGAAGCTTGATTTCATTTCAAGTATTTCCTGACGTTTCAACTTCCTTCTGGACAGTTCTCCTCCAAGATATTTTTGGATGACCAACCTTGCGAGCACCTTGTGGATTCTAGTACAGATAGTTGAAATTTCGAAGTCATCGTTAAATTCTCTTCCGCATACGATAGAATTACATTTTGGAGTATCCGACGTACTTGGCCGCATCCATATTACCTTTAATACGATGAATTGGCGCGTCACCGTTCCACGGAAACTAGTCCCACACTATTATTAAGTCTCCTCCGTGCTTTATGATTGGTGGGACGAACTTCTGATCGAATGCTGCACGTTTTGGACAGCAGTTCCTACCATCTGAACCGATTCTATTTATTTTCGTTTCATCGCTGTATAAAGTTCTGGCTATATGCTCTCGAGCAAACTCATTTCGGAGTTGTCGTTACGATGCTGTTACCATTGGCTTCTTTTGTGCCAGTCGACCGTGAAATCCTTCTTCTGTCAATCGAAGCGCAACTATTTTTTTCATTATTAGGTTTTTGGGGTGAGCAAAAATATATCTATGGATGTCAGTAGCACTTTTCCTGGGATCCCGTTTTGACATTCTAACGATTGTCTTACCAAACTGGCTAGTAGGCCTTTCGCCCTTTTCTTTTTCTGGGGACGCATTAAAAACCATCGTTTTTCAAACGATTAATTGTGTTGAAATATCACTGAAGGATGATCCGTTATTTAGCAACTCTATGATTGCTTTTCGAAGAACTGAGGTGCAATTGTTGTCTTCCGACATTAGTGAATCGTTTCAACTAAACTAAAATGCTGTAGAAATACTCCAGATATTTAATTATTTATTTACTTTCAAGTTCAAATATAAAACAGAAAATAATTCACAAATTTATATTTATCACAGAAATATCAGCGCTTCTAGTAAAACATAAATAATGCATGCGAACCCTTCAAGAGAAATAGATAAGTGAACGCATTTCAATGAATGCAATCACAGCAAAAATAGGGAAGCGCAAAAAGTGCCTTTAGGATATCGTACTCGATAAAAGATTCGCATATGTACATTTATGGTTGCCAACGCACCATTCTTAAGTAACTTTCAACGGCTCTATGTAAGTCCATACATCGCCTCGCCGCCTTCATAACAAGGAATAAGATTTTAGTGACATTTTGTAAACAATACATACATACATACATACATGTATACGTACATATGTACATGTGTTGTAGGGAACTCCATTTGTTGGAATATTTCAAGTCGTACATCCTTCATTGAGCGTCAAACGTGGCCTAATAGCCTTCTCAGAATTAGACCGTTGCATTCTTTGCGGCACCTCATTTGACTGAAAGCCGAGTTGATTGTATGCACGTAAATTTTTTTAAATCTAGAAATACATCACTTTTTACCGACTACAATAAAAAACTTAACGATAAAAGTTTATACTTGTCTATATAATTCATTTCATTTCTATTTTTTGACGACTTTAAAATCATTAAGAACATGCAATGAAATTGGATCAACAAAATTAAGCGATCTGGGAACGAACCGAGGAAAATACTTTTGAATTCGTTCAAGTCTATTAATATTGCAAAGAGGATGCGGCCTCCAAATAAAGGCAGCATATTCCAACGTACATAGATCGCGTAGATCGTATATGTATTGATGGTGTCACATTCACCGCATGCTTCGCTGCAACAAACAAAGGTCAGCCAACTCTCTACTTTTGTCATACGGCAAGTCCGGTACATCAGTCATGTAGGCAACATGCAGTGCAGAACACCTGATTTGTTTGAAAACTTCCATTGTGGGATTCCTTTGCGCCTTATCAAGGGCTGTCTTTTATATTTTGTCCCTTTGGCACACTACCTGGTATGAGCTGTAATTCGATATTTTTATCACAAAGTTAAGTATTTTTTAGCATACACTTGCATATGACATTTTCACTTACAATCTTTACTTGTTGTTTTTGCAGTGAGTTGAAAAATTCTTCTCACCCAGAAGAAGAAATTAAGGGACCCGGAGGTCTAGAAATTTCAGAAAATAAATTTTTTGTTTTTTCCTTATTTCGAAAGTATAGTATCTTAGGAATATACCTGTAGTGTGAAATTTTCATGTGGAAGTTTCCAATATTATAGCTTCTACAGCCCATTAACTAGGTAGAAAGCGGTGCGCGCGCTCCTATTTCGTATTTTTTTAATTAAAAAACTGAAAAAACCCGTTTTTTAGAGTGCAAAATTCAAACCGCGCCATTTTGTAAACTTTTTTTTGTTTAGTTTTATTCTAGTACGGGACATATGTATATATGTACATAGCTACCGTCATACTGATTAACCCCTTAAGTGGAAATGACGAGTGTCGCCCGCAAACATTTTCTGTGCCAATCGACATTGACGGGCTATGCCCGCCGCATATTTAAATGTTTCAAAAGCAGTAGTAGTAAATTTAATAAACTTAAAAACAACCGTTATAATATTTGAGTTTTATTTTCTGATAACACCCGCACAGAGTTGTATTAAAATTAAATAGGCTCTAGATTATGACGCATGTTTCTTCGAAATTAAATCGTAAGGCAAAGGGTTAATAATTTTTTTGGTTCTTGTGTTTCAGATAAATAGAAGAGCCAAATTGGACAACACCGTCCAGGTCCAATTTTTCGAGAGAATATTAGAATATTTTGAAAAAACAATAAAGTTATTTTCATTATTATTTTACTGTGTTTTCATTATTGGACGCAAAATACAAATGATAACCTTCTTACTAGTTTTTATTGTACTTAGATTGGCAAATTATATTAATTGTTTTGTTGGAATGTTAGTACAACTGTCCTCTATAGTGTCGCAGAGTTTGAGCGTGATCTGTCAATTAGCTTGTTTTTGTCATTTAATTATCATTCATCAGTCAACCTCAGGTGCGGTCTGCGATTTTCACTATGGATAAAAAAATCGAACAAAGAATTTGTCTTCAATTCAGTCGTTTAAATGTTGCAGAAAGCCTAAGACGAGTGTGCTTTTGGCTTTTGCAGAGAACCGAGAAGTCGTTGAAGATTTGTCCCGATCTGGTCGCCCATCAACGTCTTCAACGGATGAAAACGTGGACAAAGTGAAGGAAATGGTGGTGGAACACCATCACTTAAGTTTAAGGAAGATAGCTCGTGACCTTAGCGTGTCTCACGAATCAATTTTCAACATTGGATGCGAGGCTGCTCGATTCGTTCAAAGAGAGTTGAATTTCTTTCAAAAAATTCATTGGAAGAAGGCGGCTGAAGACATGCTTGAGCAAGTGAATTTGGACCCAACGTTTATCCGGCGCATCATAACAGGTGATGAGACGTGGGTATATGAGTTTGACATGGAAACCAGTCCACAGGCGGCTGAATGGCGTTATCCACATAAGCCGAAAACCTAAAGATACACGTCAAAGTCGGTCAAAAGTGAAAGTTATGCTACTCGTTTTCTTTGATTATTATGGTGTTGTGCACTCGAAATCTCGGAATTCGTTCCAAATGGTTCTACGCTAAATAAAGAATATTATTTGGAAGTTATGCGACATTTGAGAGGGAATATGCGTAGCAAACGGCCCAACGGCTCGACATTCACCGGATTTAGCCACCTGTGATATTTTCCTGTTCCCAAAACTTAAATTGACACTCCGCGGGCGCCGCTTTGAGTCAATAGAGACCATTAAGGAGAATTCGCTGAAAAAGCTGAAGAAGATCTCTTCAAACGCGCTTAAAAGGTGCTTTGATACTAGACTAATCATTGGCATATGTGTATTGCTTCGAATGGATCCTATTTTGAAGGCGACAAAATAAATTTTGATAATTAAACAATTATTTTGCGATTTATTAAACAATCCGCGGAACTTTCATGACAGGATGTGAACATACTATAATAACTTGATCCAAAAGTGCACCTATTGCTCTTGCGCAATTCCCAATTTTCAAAGTAAACACTTAACCCAAAATAGATATTTGAATGGAAGCATATAAACCTAGAACTTGCCTGATGTTATTAGAGTGTAATAGATTCAGTATCCACCTAAATCTGGCTTTAACCCCAGACTATGATTATGCGCCAATTTTGCTATGTACAGTTGGACGTTTAAATTTAGTTCAGCTGCAAAATTTGTGCTGAATTCCCAATAAAAAATAAATGCTGAACTCCAATCAAAAAATGCAAGTATTGTACATATTTCCGTAGTCACTAATCTAACTGTGACATCCGAAAATAGAATAAGACCTATTCAGTGTGGTTGCGTGATCTGTATTTCAGTGCCTCAACCCTCCTATGTAATAAAAAAATGTTATTTATTCAAACTGCACCAACAACTATCATGCCTTCTGTGCATCCTATATTTTGTAAATAGAACTAACAGACCAACAGACACCCAAGCCATCACATATTCACGCAGTCAAGAGGTGTGTTGGGAGATGTTCGAATCACACAAGTTAAGGGCTCTGCATTTTCATGGGAAGTCTAAAATTAGAATGCCATAATGATGAACTAAGAAAACTGACTTACGCCACTATTGCCACAAATTATTTTGTGAATGCATGCGCATGTATGTATGTATGTGTGTGTGGATGTGTTTTACCTCCCTAGAGGAGAATAAATAGATCGGCATAGTGACAGAAGCTGTACGCTAATGCAGGCAACAATGTTGGGGATAGTTTTAGGAGGGGCCATCTATAACATCCTCATTCTGAAGTGCAGCTGTTTTTTTGCTTTTAAATTAGATAGCAGCAATTCCATGAATATGGCAGAGTTTTTTATGGTCACATAACTGCATTCAATACGACTATATTCGTGAAGATAATTAAATACACACATACATACATACATACGTATAATACTATGTGTGCTTGCTGATTAGGTGTGTGCCCATATATTTGAGGGGGTACATATAATTCTTTTTTCATACACATACACATCTGATTGCATATATTTTATGCACATACATATGTACAAATGCACATATATGACTTAATGTATTTACATAGCGAATTCAAAGCGGGAGTGCGCGTACGGGAAATGCAGTAGGAAACTGTTAGGAAAACAAACGGATGCCACATTAAACGATAAGTGTTTTCATACAAAGCACATGTGAGAGAGTGCGTATGCACATTTGTAGATATGTATGTATGTATGCACAGTTTAATTTATTAACATACGAACGGAAAATGAACAGCGCCATAAGGCGAAATCTGCACCACATGTCAGCGAACGTGTGGAAAATAAAGCAGTGCAGCAACAACAACAATGCCACACAGGCTGTGATGTACAAGTACAGATGCATCTGCATATACATATGTATGTATGTGTGTTTGTGTATGCAAATGTTTGTTTAGGCGTGCGTCAGTAGCGGTGGGCTAGCAACGTCAACTGTTGAAGATCATGCAATGATGCCAGCAGCGTTAACAACTAAAACAAAACAGCTGAAAACAACGACTTGGGGTAATTGCAACGAGCGGAAAAGGTGCGCCACCAAAACAGCCGCAACGATTTGAAATCGTTAAAAAGAGCATAAAATAGAAATTAAAAAAAGAGACTTATTGACTTTCAGCTGTCCGCGGAGAAGTTCATATTGCACCAGCACACAACAGCTGAAAATATTTTTAAAGCGAATTCTATTCATTCGTATGTATGTATGTATGTACATACATGTTTACATAATTATTGGTCCTCTGTAAGCGTTAAAGTGTATAAATAAATCAAAATAATTACTATTTGAGTGAAAGGTAAAAAATGAAAGTGAGGCCGACCGACTGTCTAACCATGCGCTGTCCGCGGTGTTGGTGGTCAATATGTTCACTGGCTTGTGCTCAACAGCTTGCACTCGTACATACATAAACATTTGACCAGCTGAAACCGATTAAATGTCATAAGTGATACGTCTGCTATACGCACAAATATTTATGTATGTATGTATTCACATATGTATATATATACTATACATTGAAATTTCGCAAACTACCCTGCAGTGAACGTATGATAGTTATGTATTACCGATTTCACTAACCTTCAGAGTTCGTCACTAGTCACTAGTCCTAATCTACTTTCCTTGTAATCAAACTGCGAATTTAACGTTAACATGCCCTAGGTGGAAGTCAATTGCCCCCTCTGCATTACCATTCGTCAGCCATTTCACTAGCACTGATAAACTAACTATATTATTAGCGTCAGCATACTAATCTCGCAGATTAGAACTGTCAAACGATCGCCGATAGTATCGATAGTGGCTGTTATTTTATGATATATCGACGGCTTTACAATTGTCAATAATATCGCACTAAATGTTTTTAGTATTTTAATCACTATTGGCATCAATATTGAGTGCATGCGTACTTAACCAGTTGAATGACTCGCTTTTTTATTTTTTTTTCACTAAGTTTTGCGGCCCGATAAGAGAAGGCGCTCCTACTAGTCAACAATTTTTGTTTATGTTGGTTCACTCTTTATATGAGCGTATGTAAAGTTTCATTTCAATCTGTCAATTCATACTTTGTTTACAAGCCATTTAAGGCACCTTTCTGGTCTAGAATTTTGAAAAAATCGATTTTTTTGTCATACGAGGGGTGTCTTTTATATGTCGGGATTAGAGAACAAAAACAAATTTTAATCATCGAAAATCACTTTATTGTTTTTCAAAATATTCTCCATGAAGATCTATACACTTTTGCATGCGTTTGAACCAATTGTCGAACCACTTTTGCCACTCTGAATGAGGTACCTCCAAAACATGCATTCTGTATGCTGGTCCCACTAATGCCTAAGATTGTCTCAATCTCTGAATGAGGTACCTCCAAAACATGCATTCTGTATGCTGGTCCCACTAATGCCTAAGATTGTCTCAATCTCACGATAGGTCACATGACGATCTTGCAATATCAGTTCGTGCACGTCATCAATGGTTTTCGGAACAACAACTGATTTTGGATGACCTTCACGAAATTCGTCTTGGAGTGAACTGCGACCACGATTGAATTCACCATACCATCGATAAACACTGGTCCTTGATGGAGCTTCATCGCCAAAAAATTAATTAAGTTCATCCATGCAATGTTGCTGAGTTAATCCACGTCGAAAGTTGTAAAAAATAATCGCACGAAAATGTTCACGATTTAATTCCATTTTTGGACCGAGATGAATTTTTTAAGTTACTGTAAACAACACAAATAGCGCTGGTATTTCAAAACGTTCTGAGTACGTAAAAGCCAAAAAATGTCAAACTTTGCGATACAGCTGTCAGTTGCCAGATTGCAATACCAGGGTTGCCAAATCCCGACATATAAAAGGCACCCCTCGTATTACAATATTATAGTTTATACTTTATAAAAAAAAACTTGCAAATTTATATATATTAAAATTCGTTGTAGTTTAGACGTTATAGTCCTTTAAAATGAGACCGGTTTGGAGTACGACGCCCAGGTATAAGCGCGTTAACCGTATTTTTCTCGAAACTATTTCTTCGGAGTTGGCGTTGGTAATTTTTCAAAAAGTACTGAACCGATTGATTTGAATTTTTAATATGTTATTGAGTAGACTTTTGGCTTTTGCGGGTAGCAGAATTATAATTTTATAATCAATTTTTCTATTTTTTTAAGACTGAGAACGTGAATAAATTACTTTTTTTTGTACTTAATATACTGAATAATAAAGTGTATGTCAAACCATAAAATTGCATTTTTCTTATTGAACTGCTGAACTTATTGAACAACCTAGTATATATATTTGTATGTATATACATAATTGGCGCTTACACCTTTTATTGGGTATTTGGTCGAGCTCCTCCTCCTATTTGTGGTGAGCGTCTAGATGTTGCTCGACAACTGGGAGGGCCTACAGTTTTAAGCCGACTCCGTACTGCAGATGATTTTTTAAGAGAAGCTTTTTCATGGCAGAAATACACTCGGAGGTTTGTGACTGCCTTCCGAGACGTGACCGCTATTAGAAAAAGCTTTTTTTATCAATTGATTATTCAGGGCCGCAGATTCAAACTTGGGCGCTTCTGATTGATAGTCACGCATCAACCCAATCGGTTACGGTGGCTGCTTATTGGATTTTCGAGAAAAAAAACGACAATTAATTGTTAAAAAAAATTGAAATTTTGGAAAAGAAAAAAATCCGTCGATCAGGCACGAGTTTTTTATGTTTTTCAAAAGCAGTATTCATTCATTCATTCATTTATTGCCCAAAACCATTTTAACATAGGAGTTTAAAAAGTTATGATAAAGTTGGATTGTTTAGCATTATCCTAACATACATTTGTATTTGTATCTAGGAGTTTAAAACTTATTTTTCTTTTGATATATACAATAGGTTATGGTTATTATTTTGCATGCCTTTGGCATAATTTTAAAACTTATTTACATTCTCCCAAAAAGGGCTTAAAAACGTACGTACGTATATTAAATTTCTATAATTTATTTGGCTATAAATTGATGAATGTTATAAACTAAATTTTCATCGTTGAAATTGTAAGTATTGTATCTCCTATGATAATATATAGCTTTACTATTTCTATGTAACATATTATTATTTTTTAGTATTTTTAAGTATATTGGTGATAAATGTATTATTTCCCTTGCCTTTGACAGATATTTGTTTATCAGTTCATTTTCTATGAATGTCAGTTTACCAACAAATCTTACTGACGATTTCATTAAGAAAAAGTCTATGCGTGATATTTTACATTTTTCATATACACTTTTATTAGAAACTCTTTTCCGAAAAGTACCACTTCTGTAAGGTTGGCGGTTAGACCGCTACAAATTCTTAAAACATATGGTTTCCTTATGGCGGAAAATCTGACAACGAAATCCGCGGGGAGGTTAGTGGCTGCTGGAGTATTCACTGTACTTTTGGACATAGCTCAATAGGAATGAGGAGTTCAGGTTGCACAGACTACATGACTTAGTACTTTAATTGAGAGAGAAGGCTTCAGACGGATCCGGAGCGCCCTAGCGCCCTTTGCTAATTGTTGAATAACTCGAAAAGTATTTGTCGGACTCACTTAAAATCTTCACACAATGTTTTCAAGATATGATACTTTAAGAAAATACAAAAAAAAATCCAATTTTTTGAAAATTCTGACTACCCCTAACCCCTTATGCCAGTTGCTTCTTCTATTCACTATTTTCTAACGCTTGACTAAAATAAGAGGCCTAATGTGCTTATAAATATGTTGTAGTTTTGAATTAATTTTGTCCTTTTTTGTTCAAATTTTTCATTGAAGGTAACGGGAAGTCAGTTACAGCCGCTGCGGATTTTGGCAAAGAATTTTTCAGTGACATCGTATTTTATTTCAAATTGCCGTCTGAGTTTGGACTTAGGAGTTGTTTTTGATGCGAAATCCATTCTTACTAGTCATATTAATTATATATTATAATATCGAACTCTTTGCGTTTGTAAGATGTCAAAGGACAGAATTTATAAGCCCTTATACTCTTAAATTCATCATTATGTAGATTTATTCCATATTGGCTTTATAAGTACTCTGTATGCCAGGAATGGGCACATCATAAGAGGTCTGATGAAAATCTATACTATCTATTATACTATCCTTGTCGGGGATCGACTTGCTCCCGATTTACACAGGGAAGCATTTGGAAAGGAGGCATTTTGTTCGTGAGAGGAGGACGGGCAGGGAAGGGAGAAGCGATTTTGTCTCTCGTACTTGCGACACGCTAGTTGTCTCTGTGTGTAAATCGGGACTTGTACGAAACCAGTTAAACTGTTCTCGTATAGCATTACTTTAGGTTAGAAAAGTGGTTAGTTACTCTATTTGCTAGTAACACCGTTAGTGATACAGTGACAATTGACACTTGAGACACTGGCGGCAGCGATAAGTCGTTCGATGGACAATGGCCGCACGCCACGCAAGGCGAAATATAATACCTATGTACAAATATTGAGCAAAATAAATTAAAGTAATACAATGCAAAAAAAAAGCCATTCAAAGGCGAACACGAACAGGCGATGGGAAGTAAATCGAAACCGCCTAGACGACAAATGCCATATGTTTGACTTAATGCCAGTGAACCCAACTATCGGCTGTATGGCTTGGCTCATAGTTGGCGTTCGTCTGGCAGAGCGCCGGCAAGAGAAAGGCGGTCGACCAGTTGGCTGCTGTTGGGCTTGTCCACGGAGGAAGTGTTTGTTTCCAAGCGCACAAATGTGGCGGTAATGCGACACTTTGGTTGCAAAGAATGTAAACAGCATTTTTATAAAAATTACGCTGAACTTTGCTACATACAACCCACGGTACTGGTATTGATAATATGGTATTATAGTGACAAGACGGCGATCTATGTAGGCATGTGCATATGTGAATTCTTTGAGGCAATAATGCAAATGGGATGAGTTAACACTCAAACACATTTACGCATACGGATGGTCGGATGGTCGATGTCAAACGACTAATCAGGTCACAGATGTAACTTATCTAACATTTGATGGATGTAAACATCTGCACATACATATGCACATATGAAATTCGTGCAGGCATTAATACATACATACATACATATTCATACATGAAAGTGCCATAAGGAGCATGTATTTTCAGCCAGATGCCTTGCTCTTCTTAGAAGTCATAGTGAAAGCAACATTGCGTCTCAAACAAGCTGCAATCTTTTGTATTTTTTATGGGGTAAAAATAGCACAAAGTAGAATAATTTCTTCTACTTGAGTTTATGTAAATGTAAACATGTAATAACAAACCCCGAAATTAAACAAGATTTGATCGGCAATTGATAAGTATGAAAATCTCGTTTGTCCACTTATTTTTCACTTATAAACATACCACAATAAAAGTAATGTTTTGACATTTGACAGTTGAGTATGTTGAAAAACCAGCGCCATGTAGTAGCTGGCGAAATAGTAAACCCTTTTCAAAAGCCTGTTGGTATATACATATAATATTTTCTAAACAGACACACATACATATGTATGTTCCTTACCTTTAAAGAACCGCTTATCGCGGCACGGCAAAACGTAAATCGTAATCCTTAATTCGGTACAATTGTATCAGTTATCCGAGGTTGTTGTTGGGACCTTAGGATCTGTCCCCTCTAGGGGAGCCAAAACTTTTTTGTTCCCTTTCCTTCCACTGAGGTTTCCCACTTTGTGAGGTACCCAGTCCCTGGTTAAAATAAATCAATAATTAGCGCGTCCAATTCTGTTAGATGTTTGGCCGAGCTCCTCCTCCTATTTGTGGTGTGCGCCTTGACGTGGTTCCAACAATGCAGAGACCTACAGTTTTTAACCGACTCCAAACGGCAAATGGTAATTTATGAGAAGCTCTAAGCAGTCTCTGGTTGGAGTTAACAGTTTCATCGCTAGAAGCGTTAAAGTTGAGAGATTGACAGTAGGAGTTGATATACAACTTGTCTCAAGATTAGGATTCAAGTTCCACATTACCGCCCTTTATGAAATAAAAATGCGTCACGGCAAAGTTACTCCAAAAAATTACATCTGTATTCTATTATTCTTGACTTTCAATACAAAAGCAAGCTAAAATTGTAAGGCGAATTAACAGAAGTCAATAGACCTGCGAGTTGGTAATTCGTCAAAAGTTCTACGTAATTGGTGGGAGTACACACTTATGTTGTTTATACAAAGAGAAAATACTGAATGTACGGGGTGTGTTCCAGAAGTAAGGTGACTTATTATTTTCTCGAAAAATATTTATTTATTGCATCTGTTCCCAAGAGATCGCTGAGATCACTTTCCAGCAAGTGAGGACAATAAATGATTTCAGTAATAATATTATGAGTAAAGGACAGACTCAGTATACACCTACGAATTTCTAAGGATTTGGGAGTCATAAGCATGAGATGAGCAGAATATGATGGCATGAGATCAATAAAGTTCAGAAACCGAAGAGCATATTTGAGAAAAAATTTTGCACAAATTCATAGAGAACATAACAATTCTATAAAGTAAATTAATAGAATACTAATGAAATCGCGATAGCTCGCAAGCTCGCGAAAGTCGCGATAATTCGTAACAAAGATCTGTCCTTTAGATAACTCGTATTTTTTCTCTGCCGAACAAATTGCTTCATAATACTTAGCTGATGAAATAGCAAAAAATCTCAAATCAATTTTACCCATTATTTTGTTTTTGGTTTTGAAAACATGCCTTATAACTCGTAATTACAAGTTTTCGCGATTCCACTGTAATAAAAATATTGCAAATTTTAGTTTTACTTTCAGAAATCACGGGTAGTATGCATCATTTACTTATGCGAAAGCTTGCCCGTCACTTCATTTTGTCTCTCATTACCTATTCTGAGTTGAGCTCAAGCAAGCTTGAAGCCAAATCTACGGTAATGTGTGGAGGTATACAAACTTTATTTAGATTTAAGATCTCTCAACATTTTATAGTCAAGAACTGTACTCGAATTAACAACAACCCTGGGTCTGAAGAAAATTATGCGTTCTCCCACCTGGTCTGAGAAAGGTCTTCCAAAGAGTTGCAACACATCAGTCAAGGTCAACTCACATACCTACATAAACGTACCGAAATTTAAGTCGGCGATCCTGCAGACATGGCACATATGGAACTATCCACATTTAATGCAATCAACTGACAAGAATTTTATCGAGAATTTATAACCTTCATTGGAAACGAAACTCCGCTCGCACTACATAACCAACAAACGTCAGCCGAAAAAAGGTAATATTGGAGGAGTGGAACAAAATCGGAACGGAGATTACAAAAAAGTTAGTGGAATTAAGCCAGAAAGGCTTAAAGCTGTAATTAAGGACAAAGAATGTCAAACAAAATACTAAACCCTTTTAAATTAACCAGTTTTTTTACCTTGTTTTTAAGGAAACCGAACACTGCTGTAATAAGCTGTGACATAATATTTAAATTTTTCTTGGTTTTTATGTTATCAAATAATATAATCACTTGAAAAAAATAAGTGAAGTATTTTTTTAAAAGAAATTTAGTAAAATTTCGATTTTTAAGTTTTCTCAATATACATACGTATTTCTTTTTAAAATATAGCTTTAGAAGTTTTGGTAGTGCGTCTGCATGAAGTAAGCTGTGAGCCACTGAACACACATAATTGACGTTACCTTTTGTTGGGAATATATGACAAAAGCCGAAGCCTTGGCAGGTCGTTAATAGCTGAGGAGCGCAAAGAAATCAGATACGAGAGTCTATCTAAATGGCAAAGACGCTGGGATATAACAACCGAAGGGAGATGGACACACCGGCTCACTAGAAATGATTATTTTAGAGAATATCTCCACAGTATGGCCATGATGATGGAGTTATATGCTTATTCTGTGCCAAAGCTAATGAAAATGCGGAGCATAATTTCTTTCACTGCCAAAAATATGGTAAAGAACAAGAGTTTTTGGAAAACAAAATAGCGGAACCAATAACCGCGGACAATGTTGTTCCTCACATGCTACAATCTAAAATTATGGGATTGTATAAAAAACTGTCAGTACATTCGTACTCAATGATTTGAGACAAATGGAGAGAAGGCGAAAAAGCGAAAGCATAGTACTAAATAGCTGAATTTCTCTATGTAGTAGTAGATGTAGTAACTTTTCCTGTAGTAATAGATGTAGCAACTTACGCTGTGTGCTGTGGGACCACTTTCTAGATAAATTTATTTGGATGCAGGTAAACTGTTGTGGACAGAGACATGGTGGATGGGGGAGTACTGTTATGACAGGGCTGGCTCTCGCATCGAATGACCTAAGCAGTAGGTGGTAACAAGCAGATGTTACTTTCGACGTATTGCATCAGTACAATAACGGACGATGAGTTTAATGCTCATACCCCTTCCCGACGAATACTTAACGGTTGTACCGGGGGGATCGGTACTTTGACGGTAGGAGGTTTAGTTCGGGTTAAAGTCCCACACTGACGGGGTTAGGCTTTCAATGCTTGCTCCTCGTAAAAAGAAAAACAATACAATACAAAAAAAAAAAAAAACCTTTTGTTGGGTGTTTGGCCGAGTTCCTCTTTCTAAATGCGGTGTGCGGCTTAATTTTTTTCCACAAATGGAGGAACTTATAGCCGTAGACCGCTTCAGATATTATTTTATAAGGAGCATTTTCTTGGCAGAAATACACTCGGAGGGTTGCCATTGTCTGACGAGGGGCGACCGCTATTAGAAAAAAACTGTTTTCTATGAATTGGTGTTTCGTGCCCAGAGATTCGAACTTTTTATATTTTCCTCAAATTTACCAACCAAGTTTTACTTGCGCTAAGAAGCCCTTCCACTTCACTTCATCTTGCGTTGCCATAGTTTTGATTGAAGTGCACGCAACCACAACGCGACTGGTGTTGGCATTTATGAGTGTTCATGCGCGAGTGGTATAAATACATGAATGTATACTTTTTTACTATACTCGTACATATGTATGTATGTATATAATCACATGTTAGTAGCAATGGACAACATAGAATGCAATCACCCTCGACCCTTTAGAACAAAACGTCTAATACCTCTTCAAAATATGATATTCGATATGATATGAGCGTTAAAATGATGTGGTTGCATTTGAAAACTTTTCTAAACCAGTTCCTGCAGCCTTTTGTTTTCATTCAACGTACAGTGAATGCATACAATGAACGCACAAAACAAAAAAAAAAAAAAAACAAATCCACACGCACATTTTAAATGCTCGGGAAATTTTCATCGTAAAAAAGCGTTAAACAAATGTAAGTAGAAATTGTAGGTAAATACTATAATTCAATTACAGAAAAATATGGACAGTGATCACTCGGTGTTTGGTTGGTCGTTTGCCCGTATCTGCATACGCATGCGCAGCAGGAACTTTAAACACACCTTTGTGTAGCTTGACAAAGGGGATGATATAGATCTCCTGCACCAACATGCGAATATGCTGCATTTGAACATACATACAGGCGCATACAGCATAGGCAGGAGTATCATTACAGCACATTCTTACATTCATACATATGTATGTATGCGCCTAGGTATGCATGTATATGCGACGAAGTTCCCCATATTCAGCCCAACCCAACTTAACCAGACTCAATTCAATAAAACTTATGCTCAGCTCTGCTTTGATCTGCCCTTAGACTCAGTGCATTACATTAGCATTCGCTTTTACACTTTTTCGCTTTTCTTCATTGCCAATCATCAAAATTTTTCATAATTTTCAAAGAAATTATTGCATTGTTCTTGGTTGATGAGAAAAATCAAGTTTTTACAATTGAATGAAATTTTTTTCTGGCGGTTTTTCTAAATTTTCCGAACAATTGAAGTGAATAAGTCTTTGTTTCCTACACAAATGTTAAACGAGTTTTCCCAAACTTTTTTTCTAACCGAAATTTCGTACAATAAGTGGTTTCATGCAGGCAATCGCTGGTTACAGGTCACATTTGGTGTTGTTAATGACCCGAACTAAGCAACCGTATAACCTCCTCATTTAATCAATACAAACCTCTTGTTTTACTCAGTATAATTCAGAGTTAATATTGCACGTTGGCATTGTTCATTGAAATTGTGTGAATCGCTTCAAAAGTGAATTTTAGTTGGCAAAGCATATGAACACACACACGCACGCACACAAGCAAACGGTACAATGTCCAGCGAACTCATTGCAATGCGATCCTTCTGAGCACAAAAGAAAAACACTTGGACGTGGAAAAGGCATGGCGAATAGTAACAAAGCGAAATGAACGGCCATAAAGTTTCGAAAATATTGTAATTTAATGTCAGGCATGAACGAGCGGGCAGCCTTCCCATTTCTTTCTTCTTTTGAGCAGTATTTGGAAGAAAAGTCATTTGATTGCATTTATTTGCGAAACACTAAAATAAATATAAAAGTGAAAGTAGTTCGCTATTATAAACTGCTTTTTCCATTACTTTGCTGTTCCATGTCTAAGACTTTGAAATCGAACTCACAATAATCGAATTATAGAATCCAGCTGTGCATAGCAGATCAAAAATGACTTCGGTATTAAGCTATGAAAGTGAAACCAAAAATGGTATTAGCAGCATTATTAACATTTGTCAGGCACTTATTATGCATACGCAAACTACTTGAAAATGTTTGCCACACTAAGAAACTCAGAGGATACACAAGGTGAAGTCCAACATAAACAAGACTCAGCTAAAATATAAACGACAGGAGCTTTGTTCTGATAAATTCAAGTCTATTTTTCCAAAATAGTCGATACACTATTTTGCGCGATCTAAAAGCTTTTCGAAACAGTGTTTCAGGTCATTGACCGGAATGTCCTTCAAGATGTCGGTACAAGCCTTTTGAATAGCCTCTACGGATGCAAAACATTTTCCTTGCATGACCAAATGCAATTTTCCGAATAGGTAGAAGTCAAAACGCCGAGGTAATTAGAAAATTGCATTGACAGTTTGGCCCGTTGTCCCGAACTCCTTGTGCACAATTCCCTTGGAATCGTAAAAACAAATGAGCATCGACTTGATTTTTGACTTCTCCAAACGCGATTTTTTGAGAGGTGGTTCGTCTGGGACCTTTCATTCGGCACTTGGACGCTTAGTTTCAGGTTCATGTTGGAAACACTACGTTTCATCACCAGTTGCAACGTTGTAAAGGAAGTTCTCGTCTTTTCTCGCCTCTTTAATGAGGTCTTTTGAATGTTGAATGCTGAGCAATTTTTGGTCCTCAGTTAACTCAGTTAACATGCACAGACCTTTCCTAAGCCCAAATGGACAGTCAAAATGCGATAAATCGATGTCTCCGAGATATTCAACACCGATTCCATGAATTTCAACGATGATTACGGTTAATTTTTGATAAATATACGAATAATTTCGATGGAGTTTTCGTTGATTACTGATTTTGGGTATATTCGTTGTGATTTATGTTCTCACAACCATCTTTGAAACGCGTAAACCACTCATGAACTCTGGTAGGAGATAGACAATCATCGCCATAAACTTTTTTCATCAATTCAAATGTTTCGGGAAACGTTCTGCCGATTTCAAAGCAAAATTTTATATTAGCTCTTTGTTCGAAACGAATGTCACCAAGCTTTCACTGGAAGCCAGCTAGGGATCTAACTTCCAGCGCACTAACTCAATAAAAAGATGGCGCCATCAAAACATTGTTATGAAGCCAGTCTTGTTTGTTTCGGACTTCACCTTGTATGTGCATAGTAAATTCGGTAAAAATACGCTTTAAAAGTTTCCTTGATTATTAATTGCAATCGCAAGTACCGTTTGAATTACTCTTTCCCTCTCACAGGGAAAATGTGCTTACATACACACACACATACACATGCGCGTGTAATAAAGCCCACTTAAATGCAATTGACCCACTATTCGCATTACACTCTACACTTTTTTGCATAATTAAAATTCATAGTAAAAAGATGTCTAATTTATATTTCATGGAGCTCAATTAGCAGTCATCTGACTTTGGCTGTCATGCAATTTCTACTCGCTTGGCTGCCCGTTGGATTCAGCAACGAAGCGCAAAGTATTTATCTACTTGCAAATATGCATACAGATAGGTAAGTAAGTGTGTATGTGTATGTGTGGCTTTCAATGAATCTATGTCAGTGTATCAACAGTCAGTACTCGCCGCTAAGTAGTTAAGTGGTTAAGTGCCTAGTTTACTTAGTAACTAACTGCAATATGACTTTCTCTTCAACTACATATTTGCTTACTTAGCGTGTTGCATGCAATTGCAAGCAAACTATGAGTACATACATACATAGATGTTGGGCATGCAATTATCGGCTAACGCTCGGTTAACGCTCTCACCATGCATAAATATTTTCGTACATGTTTTTTTTAAGTGACTGACCGTATCGTTTTAGATGAACTCTTTGCTTTAACTTCATTGCAACGGTGGCCCATTTGCCGTAATGCAATAAATTATTTCTTGGTAAGAGTTTGAAAATGTATCCGATGGCGTGACTTGCTTTTCCCACAGATTTTCATCACCTCACAAGTGTTGATTTATGCACCGAAAACGACTAGGAATTAGTTAATTATGAAATTTGATAATTTCTATGGTACTAAATATGTATGTATGTATGTGTATGTATGTATACGTTTAGATATCCAGTCCGCGCTCGTGCACCCCACAGCGCTTAGAAATGCAATAGCAAAAGTGAGTGAACTTACTTTGCAATCGGATGCCTTTTAATTTCTTTTTTCCTTACAAATGTTGTCAATTGTGCTGCAACAAATCATCGCTTTCATTTGCACCTTCAAGCACTTAAGGGGTTAATTGTGAATTATGAGCGCTAACAGTGACCAACGTCCAGTGGCCGGTAACCGGACATTAGCGTATGGCCACCAGGCAACAGTCACTCACTACTCAGGCAGTGTTGAATGGTCAAACAACTTTCGTTGTAAACGGATATGCGAAACTTCACTACGTATGAATTGCTTCAGCACGTTATCATACCATATTTTATTTAGTATCATATGAAAGGAAATGCAAATGCACAAAAGCACACTCATCTGTATGCATATGTAAGTATGTGTGCAGGGCTATCTCTATTCTGCTGGTCATCTGTAATAGGAAGCCCGTGAGATTTGAATGAATATGACTAAGTGCTATGCATGCGTGTCCACTGAGAAGTGAAGATTTATTACTAACGGCAACTTTAGAAGTTGCATTAGGAAATCTAAGGAATTAATATGAAATTTCATGGTGTACGATATCGCAAGAGTTCGTAAAGCTAAATTTTATGTTAGGGAACGGGTAATTGGCGTTCGTTTTTCACACAAATTTTTTGTAAGCATAGCTAAATGGGTTTGTGCGTGATTACCAGAAACGGGAGTTATTGTCGCCATGAAACATTCAACGTGAAGTACATATTTCAACTTATTAAAGAGAAACGAGTCATAACGAGTTACATCAGCAAAACACCGTGATTGTGAAACTATGTATATGGATCGAGTTTTTAGCCCAGTGGTGATGAAAACTAAAGTGTGGAACGACCTAATACTGTGCTAAAACTGCCGCTGCAATGGACACTCCAGTATTCTTAGATATTCCTACTCATAATCTTATTTCATTTCCATTTCTTAATTGCTGCCGTCCCTTATGGGGCATAGAACCTCTACAAAACGCTTCCAACGGCCACGACCCTTCGCGATGACTTTGAAATCTTTAAAAGATTTCCCTGCAGCTTTAAGTTCTTTTTCGAGAGTTCTCTTCCAAGTGCACTCTGGGAGTACTTTTTTCTGTTATCCTGCGGGTTACAAACGAGTGCTTACCTTTCAAAGAGTATGGCAAATCCACCTCTGGTTTATTTCAGTCTGGATGGCTAACTTCTTACAATTCGCCCTAAGCTCTCTGTTGTTGATTGTTCTGGGCCACCAAATCCGCAATAACCGTCTAAAAGATTTGTTGGCAAAAACTTAGTTCATTTACGTCTCCATGGTGCTTGATAAACGTGTGGTACTTTTTCCACTTATATTCCATCAAGGGAGGAGTAAGCGAAGTGCAACATTTTGAGGTAGGGCATGGAAAACATCATTACGAATGGCTTGAAGATGGATGGAAGTGGAGTGTGAGGGAGTATTCTGCGAGTAGCTCTCCATCAGGCTCAAGTTTAGGCTACTGGATAACAGTATTGATTTTCAAGCGGAGGTAGCTGCAATTAAAGAAGCAATTGAATGGCTATTTACTTCTGTAATTACGGTAGGAGAGGTAAATATCTACTCCGACAGCCAGGCGGCAATGAGGGTTTTGGGCTCGTTGCTTGTGCGTTGGGAATTATCTCCCAACTGCATCCGAATACTTCGATATTAGACTCAGTTGTGTTCTCAGTCACAGTGGCATAGCGGAAAAGTGCTGGGCTGATGAGTTGGTTAGACAGGGGGTGCCCGAGACGGTTTAACTGCGAAATGAGAGAATTGAGGTTGATGAGTTGAGCCTCACTTAAACTCAGCGAGCGCTGGGCTAGTGTGTAAGCATGTAAAGTCGAGCAAAGTCAAAGATCGAGAAAGCGCGATAGAACTCCTAAGGCTAACAAAGCCAAGCATTGTCTGATAGGTATCCATACGGTAAAACTTGGGATTGTTTCAAGTCCTTTCTGCAGAAGAAGTCTAGAGGATGTGGTGGAGTCATCTCAGTACTTGTTCTTCAACTGCTTTGCTCCCGTCGGGCTATGATTCAAACATCTCATCTCTCAAATTTCATTTGCCGATCAGAACGCTGCATCTCTCAAAGGGCTTGTGAAATTTAAAGCACTTTAAAGTAAATTTAAAGCGAGCACTGCGTGTATTCTACAGGCATGTATTGAACCTCACTTAAGCACTTCTATTAACTCATCCCAAAAATTTTTAGTCGTACCACGCTGATGTACGCTAACAAACCTTATGAGTTATAATGCTCAAATAAATAAACGCAAAAAGGAGCTAACAAGAAACTTAAGTAGCATTCACTCAATCTTCGGTTCGCTCACAGATTGTTTCCGTAATATATGTTAATTCATGAGGCACACACTAGTTGTTCCTATTTGTATTAAATTAACGTTTTTTATAAAATAATAAGAACAAAATATCGTAAAGTTCGTTCGTCCGAATGAGTCCATAGAGGTTGATGAAAACATTTTAAGAAACTGGTTCTGTCGAGAATAGCAAAATGACTGACAATTGACAGATAAGTAAGTCTATGTGAATGAGCCAACAACGATTCCAGAGCTGAAACACAAAATTCGGAACGAGATGACTGAACTCAATGCGATAATATGTGAGCAAGTCTTTTCCTCGACTTTCTCGACATTTTGAGTTATGACACTATTGAAATAAATCTGCCACATATTCTGTGCCACTTGGAATTTTAAGGAGTCCTCAAACAGTTGCGGTACGCTGCGCTCAAAAAGTATACTGCAGCAAGCACAATTTACAGCAAGCGATGAGTTAATTTTTCCACTGTGGAGTTGCGTAAATGTGTATCAATTTATCATCTGAGCGCAATGACAACGTCACAAATCTATTGAATTCAAATAAATATTGAAATTGAATTTTTTTCACAGTATAATTTGAACTTTTGGAGATTAAAGATTTTTCATTAATTTTCAAAATTATTAATTATTATCAAAATTTCAGCCAACAATGCATGTGACATAAGATAGTGTACATTTATGTATGTATGTATGTGGATAACAAACTTGTTTTGTAACTCTGCAACATCTTTTGGTATGGAACGTACCACATCTTCTCTTGAGTGGCGCGATAACCGCTTAAGCAATTTTGGTCGAGTTTAACAAAGTACGCCAGTCGTTTCTTTTTCGTGCTAACTGGACTTTTTCCACATGATTTTTACAACGCAGAGGAGGCGTTCCTCTTCCTCTGCCACCACCAGCTTGTATCACATGGAATACTTTCAGAGCCGGAGCCTTTGTATTCATTCGGACGAATGACACAGCCAACGAAGCCGCTGAATCGCTATGTCGACGTAAAGTTCATACACCTCATCGTTCCATCATTTGCGATACTCGCTATTGCTAACGTGCAAAGGTCCAATAATCTTCCGCAGAATCTTTCTCTCAAAAGCTCCTACGCCACACGCTAGGGCGGATATGATGAAAGTCTTGTAGAGTGTTCGTTTTGTTCGTCGAGAGAGAACATACCGCATCAGTAGTGAGTAATTCTTAGACGTTATATTTTTTTATGTCATCTTTTACAACAATTTGGCATTCATGAGTCGACTGTTTGGCTGAATTTACCTGTAGACGTCTTGACGGCGGGCATTTAAATGATGCCATTATGTCATTTTTCACATATAATTGTTAAGAGCCGTATTTTGAATAAAAATAGTGAAACGTGAAGGAGTCTAAATGTTGGCATGTTTAGTTGTAAACCAAAATCTTGCCTCGTCTTTTGAAAGACCCTTTATAAAAACCTCAAAAACCGTATGTATTCATGCCAGGAAGTTTGAAGTTCAACTCCACCGTCTGCCAGCTTATTACGATATAAAAACCGACAAATGTACTAATACATATGTATTGTATGTACATATGTATATGTGCAACTGAACATCCTTGCATCTGCAAATATTTTTATACGTAAGTATGTATGTATAGATCCACATATATTTGCTTGTATGTCTGTTGAGTCATAATGACGCAAAGACAGCTGAGCAATCCACCTTGCGTTCATTTTTTGTAAGTTGATTTCTGTGAAGAAAACCAGAAATCACCACAAATCGTCGCTTTTTAAGAGCCGGCAAAGGCACAAAATGCATAAAAACCAAAACAATCCATGGCTCAACAAGCAAACATCATTACCAGGCGCAAAAGCACACTTGGCTGCTATAAGAATCACAACAACACTTGCCCGGTATTGCAGCTATCGCAAAAGCAGTAACCACGACAATTTTGCGCTGGCCAAAATTCATGGGAACTATGAGCAGATGTTACTGTTGCTCCCTTTTGGAGTTTTCGGCTCATTGTTGTTGAGCCATCGAAGTGGCTGTGTAAGTTTTTAAGAGGGCTTTTTTTTTGGAATACGAACAGAGGAAGATGCAGATGGGGCCGAAGATGATGATGCGCTGCTTTTATGATTTTTTTTATGCATATTTACTTATACATACATACGCAGAGATACATATATACAGAGAAAACATTTTTGAGCCGCGCAAACGTATGTAGTCAATTTTTTGGTGCAACAGAGTTTTATAAAGCCTCCGAAGAAATGGTCTCTTTTTAACACATCAGTGCCAAAGACCTCAAGCCTGATACGAGCGAACGCCGGGCAGACGCACAGAAAGTGGTCCGCCGTCTCATCCTCCTCTCCACATGCTGCGCAGAGTGCACTGTCTGAGATGCCCACCTTTTCCTTGTGCTTTGCTCATAGTACGTGGTCCGCCATCAGTTCAACCTGCTGCCTACAGTCCCTTCTACTTAGTGAGAGGAGGAACTTCAAGGAAGTTGGTCTCAGAGCCCATTCTAGGTAAAGAATAAGAGATCTCATTACCCGCGACACCCACGTGTCCCGGGACCAAGTTAACATCAGGATATTATGTCTGCCGTCATAGTTTCACCGGGATTTACAGTAATCAACTACCCTTGAAGTGGTTGAAGGGCTGTCTAAGGCCATGAACGCAGCTTTGCTGTCGCTGCAGACACATACAGAGCTGCAGATTCCGAAAGTTTAATTTCTGTTGAATACTCTTAAATATTTAAAAAAATATATATCTATATTTGTTGTAAAACTCGCAAATCATAAAAGTTTGCGAAAATGATAGCCAGCGATTTACCGATGCGCACCAGCACCAAAAAATTTCGAGTTTGTATCCCTTACGAAAAACGTCCAGAATGGCTCACCACAAATTTGAACCTCATTCTCGGCCTTATCAATATCGTAAAAATTGCACCAATGTTCTCGTTTGCTACCAACTATGCAAAAATATAACCCAACACTGTATAGAAGGGGGATGGAAGTGTATCTTTACCGATGTGTCCAAACACAAACACTCCACGTCCTTCGTCGCAGTCAATTCTAATGGCCAAACTATGTACATACATATATCAGCTGGCGTACAAAGCCACTTTTGCTCACTGAGCTTGCACTGAAAGCCAAAGGAAGCTATACAATAATGACCGACAGCTTCTGAACAACAACATCTATAAGAAGCACACTTACTCGCTACTATCAGAAACAATCTTATATATGTAAAACCACAATAAACTTAAAATTATGTGGATTCCGATTGCCGATGAATTGGCTAACTGCGGATCAGCGGTTGCCTCACAGGGACCAGATCCAATCATCGGAATCAGTTCTTCAGGAATCATGAATTGGATAACGAGTATGTATGCAATTTACATAAAGAATGATGGTCCAGTTTAGAAAGCTGCAGAACTGCAAAGTGTTTTCAGACAAGTCCGAACAGAAAACTGTTGAAGTTTTTTCTAAAACTTGTTACAAAAAACGTTCGGCTGATTGTCGATATTATTATAGGAGACAACCCATTGGGCCAGCATATCACCACCATTGGAATCATTGGAGACCCGATTTGCCTGTCTTGCTTAGTGGCGGTGGATAACACTGAGCATTTTCTTTGTGTGTGTCCTGCCTTTGCTAGAGCAAGGCTACGAATTTTTTGTTCCGATGACTTGAGAATGAGTAATATTCGTTCTCTAAAACTGGAGGATATTTTCAGATTTGAAAAAGAATTTGGCAAACTCTAAAAGGACTAGCTATCTCAGTCTCTGTCTATATTGTGTCCTATCTCTTTATCTCTGCCACTTCTCTCCTTTCCTCCTTGACTAACTACCCTTTTATTTTCCAGAGCTTTAAATACAATGGGCTTTTTAGCCTGAGTGTTTTAAGGGTTTCTGTCGGTGCTTTTTGGCTTGCATTTTTTCAAATTTAAAAATGTGGATCCCGGCTCAGCAGTGTGCGGACTATACAACTTTTTTGTGCTAAAATGCCCCATCTACCAACATAACCAACTTTACAAAAATGGAAGGAACTTTGAGAGAAAATTTGATAACAAAGAAGTGGATTTACATATGCCATAATCCCAAACATTGAAAGATGGTTATGTCGAAGCTTTGGCGAGCATAACTTCCAGTTAACACAATTCCTGATAGCTACCAGTAGTACCTACATCGCTTTATGCTATGTAAGTCGCCTTTTTGTCCAGTATTCCGTCAATAGGAAGATGCAAGGTGTTTTTGTATGTCCACGATTTGCGGCTATCAAATGCGATTTAGCTACACTATCAGAAGATCCGATAGTATCAGAAAACTTAGTCGACAACATGAGGAGTTCAAAGTATGCCTGGGATAAGATTTCGTCAACAATCAGCGATATGCAACATGCTTTAAAGTAGGTAGAATTGAGTAAAGTATCCGCCTACGAAGTCACCGACAGCTAAACAGAGGATACTAGACAAAGAAACGAGCTCTTAACAACGAATACAACTTTTTGCATCATTTAGTGTTTCATACCCGCGGTTTGGAAGCTGGGCACTACCGAATGGTAGTCAAGCACCAATCCATTCGTCTATGGTGTCGCTTATCCACCGCTAATAAATGTTAACACACTGGAATACTGGGCAAAGACTATGTTCACATAAGAGCTAAATTGGAAGCAAATGAATCCTTACATCCATTTAACGTCTTTACCAGAAAACAGCTACAAAAAAGTTAGCTCAAATGGAGAAAAGTATAAACACCAAAGTGGTGCAAAAAGTTGTATTCGTTGTTAAGATTTGGATTTTTGGCCTTTTTCACTGCGTTTTAAAAACGAGATTCGGGAAAGTTTTACTAATTAATAAGAATTATTTTCGGCATTTTGCACAATCCATTCAATCCTTTTCAAATGTTGGCCGCAACTGCGCCGTAATTCGGTCATCCCTAAACACCAATGACTCGCTGGAACACTACGGTTGGTAGCTCGTGAATAACTTTAATAATGTTGGCTTCCCATGCCTCAATCGACGCTGGTTTATTCACAAAGCATTTAGACTTAACATGGCACCACAAATAAAAGTCTAAAAAGTGAGATATCACACGCTCTTCGTGGCCAATCCACTACCCACTAGTCCAATGGAGAGATAAATTGCATAAACTGCAATTGAAACGACGACGCAGTAAATCCATTGCTTCACGGGCTGTGTGGCAAGTAGTCGCAATAGAACGGAACAGCCGAAATCTTGTTGGAATCAAATGTTGTGGAAATCACGGCCTTCAATTTCCGGGATAACGGCGTTAAAAAGTCATTTATCATGGCGCATAAAGATTCCCCATTCACTGTTACATTGGCGCCAGCCTCGTCATTTTGCTTTTTTATTACTAAGATCTACCTGCATTGCGATTTCGTTATCATCGACCAGTAGGTGAGCAATAGGCAATATCCATTAGCCAGTTGTCTATTAGCCGTAGCATACATCGGCTTCTTCGTTTAGGAGCTGTCGCTGATATCCTAAAGCAATATATGTACAAAAAGTATTATACGAGTATTAAGTAAATATTAATTTCAAATAAACGTTTATTTTATTTTGTTGTGCAAATATAATTGAAAAGAAAACACTCTAAGTTCAATTTAACAGCTTGGCTAGTATATCTTTTAATTATTCTTGTTTTTCTAAGATCCCACTCTCTCTATCAGTTTGAATATAGAGAAGAAGGCATCTGTTTAGTATTAGTTAACATTAGTTTGTGAATGGCACAATCTTTAGTGCAAACAGAAAATGCTGTAGCCAAAAAATAACAATCGTCGCATTGCAGCTTAGCTATAACGTAAAATGAAAAATCAACTCCCAGAGGTTCCATTCCTCTACAACCCACTTAGTCGCCGAAGCCTCAGCCTTTAGGATGTTAAGTGATATTGCAGTGGTAAATAGAGATTCAGTTATGGATTTCCTCAAGATACACTGCCTTCCACTTTAGCTTCAATATCTGAGTAAACGATCAAACGGATAGGTGGAGTGAAAAAATTTTCCCTTCACTCATCTGAATTCTTGTATTAAAGCTATGCATTTTCATGAAACGAAATCCGAATACTGCCTTCTATGTTGCACGGATTTTAAGCATATGCAAAAGCATCACTGGATTTTGGTCTGCCTTTGGGAATCTATTTCAAACGGAAGGCAGCGATTGCACACAAAATTTTGTATTTTGCATATACCGACTGTATACTGCATTTCTATTTGTTTCGTGCTTGAAAAGTTGTGATCGATCAAAGTAAATTCCAATTTTCCATGGTAGCAATTTAAAAAAATATCTCACTTGGGCTGCAAACATTCGTGATTTTAATGTATGTATGTGCAGCCATATGTACCTGCATATACGTTTTTGCATTACATTTTGTAACTCTAGTGCGTCTTATTATATGCAGCAGTACCAGACGTTAGCATATAAAATCGTGAAAAAATCATTGTAGTAAAGTCAATGCACTGCACATCTATTTTGGTTTTCCATTTTCTTTGGCTGCACATTACTATCATCATTGTGCTAGTCAACACCATCATTAGCATAGCGCCGTCGAACGATACCATTTCATTTTCACTGGCGGCGGACGTTTTTGTCACACTCATTGTCACTGCCAACTTGGTTGTGTTTCCAGGGAAGAAGCAAACAACGTAACTGCAACTAATTTTATTTTTGTTTTCCTCATATCCAGCAGGAAACACCCGAAGTAGTGAAAAAAATGTCTAGTTTTGAACTAGTACGAATTCACCAATTGTGATCCACTTCGCTACGCTTGTTGCTGAATATTTTTTTGCATAACCCAAAAATTAGGACTTCGAATGATGCACCAATATTTTAACAAACAAATATATATATATAAATATATATCATACATTAGGAGGATCCAAAAAATTTTTTTTTGTTTTGACGCTATCAACCAAATTTTTTCTATGGCCAAAATAAATTAGTTACCAATATATGTACTTATATATATTTTGACAATGAAATTTTTACATAAAATTAAGGCTAACTTTTTAAATATGTAAAAATATAGAAAAATGGGTTTAAAAAAGATCGGTCAAATGAGCGCAAATCCTCGCTAGTACCATCTACCCTTGCTAAATTATTTTTGCCAAACTTCTATAACTCCCTCAGTTTTCCTCTGATTTGCTTGACATTTTGACAAAAAATTAAGGAATTTCATAAGGAAAAATTGCTTTTTTCGTAAATTTGGCACATAACGTTTACAGACCGATATTATTTAATCGCTTTCTTTAATTTCTCTCGTCAAATGTCCAGAAAATGATACCAAAAATAAATAAACGATAATACTTTTTTTTTTGTTTAATTAAATTTTGTTTTAATTTTCTGGGGTCCGTCCTCAGGGTTACGGGAATATCAATCTCAAATGTCCACAAAATTATACCAAAAATAAATACTTTTTTAATTTTTTTTTGTTTAATTAAATTTTGTTTTAATTTACTGGGTATTTCAGGGTCATTATAATAAATAAAAAATAACTAACAAGTTTTTTTATAAAGCATTGTATACATAGGGTATAACTTTTTGGCCATAGAAAAAAAAGATAGTATCAAGAAACAAAAAAAAATTTTTTTGGGACGTCCTAATAAATGTACACTCATGTTTTATATATTTTTTTAATTTAAAATTTTTTTTAATATACTGGGGTGTTCAGGGTCACTATAAAAAATAATTAATAATTTTTTTTATAAAGCATAGAGAGTAATTTTTTGGCCGTAGGAAAAATTTTGGAATAGCATGTCAAATGTCCACAAAATTATACCAAGGCGGTTATACTTTTTTTTTAATTAAATTGTATTTTAATTTACTGGGGTCACTTTAAAAAATAATTAAAATAATTAACGGTTTTTTTTATAAAGCACAGGTTACAATTTTTTGGGCAGAGAAAAAATTTGGGATAGCATCAAGAAACGAAAAATATTTTTTAGGATCATCCTAATATACAAACATACATATATTTAGAGACACACCATTACTACGTATACGCTACGACTACTGCTGTGATTGTTGTTGTTGTAGTATCGGTTTACTAAACGCTCAGTGAAATGTAGTTACCGGTCATCTTCGTTCTAATAGGTTGGGTCCAGAGGGAGAGGCGTCTCAAATGAGTAGGTTTATAGGGCAGTTGAACAGTTGATTAGTGTCGTGCGGTACGACTACTGCTATACGGCATCAGTGTGAACTTGGTGGCAACTTTGTTTCTAATTATACACAGGCTTAGCACTACAAGAAGAGGGTTGCAACGCATTCTAGATCTTGTCTCACGAATTCAGTATCAGTTTCGAACTATCGATAAGGAATTGCAGTAGGTATAATTTGCACTTGCTAGTGCATCGCCATGTAAAATTCATCAGTTGCTTATGGGAAAAGAAATATCGCAAAGAAATCATGGTTCAAGTTGCACTAGAAACTGACTAGTTTGCGACTAGTACAATTCCCTGCTGGGTATACAAATGTGCATGAAACACTAAAGCCCACTAGACGCGAGCACGCGACTTACGACCCCTACGCGGCTGGCGGCGACGGTGGTGGTGCCTATATTAATTAGCAGTGCGTACATAGAAATTAATTTAAATCCCTGACAGGCGGCATACAAGGCCCCTTTACTGCATACCATAAGCCGCGACACGAAAAATACCCTCGCTACCATTTCCATTACAACAGCTGTTTTTACTGCTGCTGCGGCAATTTGCAACTGATAGCAGTGCGCATGCGTACATATGTATGTATGTATATTATATGGATGCACGTACATTTCAAGTGCCACAATTCGGTTGCACATTTTTTGCCATACGTGAAAGTGCGGATTTTTTGACTTTCTTTGAATTCCACGCATATTTTCGATTCGGAATTCGCATTAATCCTGTCATTGCTATAATACACCGGTGCACAGAAGAATTGCATCGCAATTGCGGTGTGCGTATTACAAAATGTGTTTTTACTGTTTTTACTTTTACTGTAGTGATTGTTGGGGCACTGCACGCCGCCTCAATAACACAGCACGGCGTCATCCCAATGCATTCTCAGCATTCTACTGTCTGAGTGTCTATGTAGCATAAAACCATGAATGATCATATTGCTATCGCCCTGCACTAATACATACATACATACATGTAGTCAAACACGCACAAAGTCCAACCGGAAGGCGCTGAAAGCCACAACTGTGCACCGTCAGCACGTACTACATCTGTACATATATATTAGACCAATGCACCAATTCTATCTATGCTAGCATCCGTTGAGTGGCAATCTGTAAAAGTTGCGATAAATTTTATTCAGTTCTACATACAAACAGCTATGCAATACATACAGTAGCGGGCATAATAATACTAAATTGACTTGTAACGGGTGATCAAGGTGGAGGTACATTTTCCAATAGGGGTTTTTGACAGATCACGCGTGAGTACTGGGAATCTAAATATATAATTTTTTTCGGTATTGTATTACAAAAATCGACGCTCTGTGAAAAGTGTTCATCGCGCGCTCAGGCCAACTTATGGTGTTTAGCGATGAGCCCTATTTTTGGTTTAATGGTTACGTCAATAAGCAAAAGTGCTATATTTGGGCTGAAGAGCAACGCAAAGTCATTCACGAATAGCCATTACGCCCCTTGAAAATAACCGTTTGTTGCGGCCTATGGGCTGGAGGAATCATAGGCCCATATTTCTTCAATGACGAGGCTGGCGCCTATGTAATAATAAATGGTGAACGCTATCGCGCTATGATAAATGACTCTTTTGAGCCGGAAATTGAAGTCCGTGATCTCCGCAACATTTGATTCCAACAAGTCGGCGCTACCTGCCATACAGCCCGTGTAACAATGGATTTACTGTGTCGTCGTTTCGGTTAGCAATTTATCTCTCGTCTCGGACTAGTGGATGGGCCTTCAAGATCGTCTGATATCACACCTTTTGACTTTTAGTTGTGGGGGTGTGTAAAGTCTGTAGGAGTATGTGAATAAACCAGTTTCGATTAAGGCATTGGAAGTCAACATTACTAAAGTTCTTCTCGAGGTACCTACCAAATTCCTACAGCGAGACATTCAAAATAGGTCGAATGGCCGTATTATGGCGCAGTTGCGGCCAACATTTGAAATAAAAAATAAATTGATCACGCTTTAGATTTGAGTATAAATACTTGTACTACATGGCGCAAAACTAATCATTCAAGTCGATTCTTGAATAACTTTTTTACTAAATAAAGAAAAAAGAGTTTGAGTGAGGTAAGTCTTATTTCGACCTTTACGCGCTCCATGTCCGCTTGTCTGTTTGTAGCCTGTATTTGTCTAGTTCACAAGTGTCAAATATGACACCATTTGCAAAAATTATAAATCTTCTCACAGGCTGATTTACTTTGTGTCACCTTGCATATATAAAAAAACAAAGCGCACACAAAAATTGCTCATTAAAATTTATTTGATTTGATTTTGTTGTATCTACATAGAATTTCACAGACTCTTTGACGCTCACAGAGCTAGGACTACACACTAATTATTCGCGTGGCTGCGACTTATAAATCAACCAGCTGAAAAAGTGCTGAAGGCCACAAAAATAGAATAGAACAATACTGAACGCTTGATTTTCAAATAGCTCAATGTTCTATTTGCAGCGCTTTGACATTAGGATTTTAACGCCCCTATCCTTCATCTAATTTGAATTGGTTTAGCTTCATTTGTGAATTGTACGTTGCAGAGTGGAAACGAATCCGAAGATGATGATAAATATTAAAAGAAAAATTCACAATATTTTTGCACAAGCAGCTTAAGAATGCAGACAGCGATATCGCAATAGTACAGACCAGTGAAAAATGAGGGAAAATTAGCAGGACTTTTAGATATAATACACACAGTTAATCTTTTTTACTTCTTTATACATATATCTCGACCGTAGTACAGAGCTAAGATCAGTTTTTATGAGGCTAGCCAAAATTATTTCATGAAAAATAATGGTTTTAAATTGCCTGTCTGTCAGAATTTATTTGGCAAAATCGATTAGTTGTATTGGAAATAATCCCCATTCGATTCAATATAGTGATTTGCATGTTCTAAAATCAAATCAAACGGGTGCTTTAGAACGCCGGCGGGTTATCCTGTTTTGGTAGAACTTGACACTTGAGTTTATGTTTATTAGCTGCATTTATGATGGCGAAAACTAGTGAAGAATACAAATAAAGAAAACTCCAAGGCCCTATCCATTGAATGGAAAAATAAGGATGGTCCCGCAATAATCCAGAGTCATCTATAGCTACGCTAGTGCCATCAAAAGTTTCAGGGTTCTAATGTTTTTATCACAGCTCAATTCCACAATTGAAACCTCACCCAACCTTGTAGTAAACAAAAGCAGTAAGAAAATCATTTTGCAACACACAATTTTAAATAGCCACCACTGTAATTTCCTTGTTTGCATGCACATCTATACTTACATATGTACATACATACTAATGTTATAATATAAACATTTTACTTTGAATTCTTCCATTCATTCAAATCGATCGAAAGCTGAAATTTCATTGTTTGCGCAAAGTGAAGAAGCAAAAGTGAAAGGAGTGTAAAGGATCAGGCGAATATCCTGTAAAATCGTAGTAACAATAACACTTTCGAAACAATTGCGCAGTGCGTGTGTCAGCAGCCAATTTGCCTGACTGCCCGCCTGCCTGTGCGTGCTTGCATACATACAAAGGTGAATATTTTGCGCTGTGACGCTACTTTTTGGCGCGAGGGTTAAGTACAACAGGACAAAGCGGTGAGTTGTGCTTCCTGCTGGTGCAATGACGACGCGGATTGGAATGCGGTGCCACAGGCACTAACAGGATATCTACCTGGCGTATTAAGGGTGAAAGTAGGGTGGCTGTAGCTGCACAAAGTGGAAAGTGGTTTCGGCGAGTGTAATTGTGATTTCATTGCAAAAATTAATTTGAACACAAAATTTTAATTCATACATACATGCATATGTGCATACTATCTATACATATGTCCGGTTAAGGAAGCTACCGAAAATGGCGACATGCAAATGCGCTAATTATTAGCTGTGTTCTAATCGGCATCCGGATACAAATTTTGCACGCAAATGGAACAACAATAATGTGTTACTGATAGAGATCTCTTTCAATTTATAATCCGTTCTGTTCGTTTTACTTTTCGTCATTAATTTGGCAGCACTGACAAGTAAATGTAAACAGAAACACAAAGTTATATGAAGTAATTTAGAAAAGCCCTTATTGCAGAGATAAATTTAATGTTACGCTTTCTTTTTTGTTTTTGTATTCATTCATTTTTTGCAATCTATCATAGAGGCAATAAGCAAATTTGTTAAAATTAATTTTTAACAGGAATAGCTACTCTTTTAAAGGGTGATTTTTAAGAGCTAAAGGAAAGTTTTTCAAAAAAACCAGGTAAAATTCAGAAAAATGCATACAATTTTTATTTAAATCGATAGTACAGTCCATATAATTTAATGCTTGAAGATTATTTCATGCAAATGTTGACCGCGACTGAGCTTCAAATGGTCCATCCGCTTAGTCTAATTTTGGCATACTCTTTTCATCTTTCCAATGATTCGGCCGGTGTCTCACATATACATAAATGCTTTAATGTTGTCTTCCAATGCGTTAATTGAAGCAGGCTTGTCTGAATGGACATGAGCTTTAACATAGCCCCTCAAAAAATAATCTAAAAACGTTATATCGCACGATCTGGGTATCCAATTGACAGGTTCCGAACGTGAAATAAAATGTTTACCGAACTCGCCTCTCAACAAGTCCATTGTTACGCGTACTGTGTGGCATGTGGCACCGTCTTGCTGAAACCACATGTCATGCAAGTCAAGCTCTTGCATTTTTGGCAAAAAAAAGTTCGATATCATTTCACGGTAGCGCTCACCATTCACAGTTACGTTACGATTCGCAGCATCTTTGAAGAAGTACGGTCCAATGATACCTCCGGCCCATAAAGCGCACCAAACTGTGACCTTTTCTGGATACGTTGGTAGCTTTTGCAATTCTTCTGGCTGATCTTCACTCCAAAATCGACAATTCTGCTTATTTGCGTACCTATTGATCCAAAAATGAGCTTCGTCCCTGAACACAATTTTTCGATAAAAAAGTGGATCTTCGGCCAACTTTCCAAGAGCCCATTCACCAAAAATCCTGCGTTGCGGTAGGTCGTTCGGCTTCAATTCTTGCACCAGCTGTATTTTGAAAGGCTTCACACCTAAACCCTTTGCAAAATTTTCCACGTTGTTGAGTAACAGAGGCCTAATTGCTGCGAACGGCGACGAATCGATAATTGATGGTCAGCATTAACACTGGCCGATACAGCTGCGATATTTTCTTCAGTTCGCACTCTACGTAAGCGTGTTGGTGGTTTGATGTCCAATAATGTAAATTTGGTTCTAAATTTAGTCACAACAGCTCGAATAGCCGCTTCAGTGGGTCGATTAAGCTCACCATAAAATGAAAGAAGCGCGCGATAAACTTTCTTAACAGAACACGCATTTTTATAATAAAAATCAATGATTTGTAACGTGGTTCGTTTTTAAGACCATTCATGGTTAAATTATAGACCAAACTGAAGATGGTTGACACTGAAACAAAACACGAAACGTGCGTCAGCTGTTTAAACCAACTGTTTAAAAAGTTAATAGCTAAAAAATCACCCGTTATTATATATTGGCTATAAAGTTCTTGATTATAAAGTGCTTGAAGTTTACACCTTCTTTAAAAAAGATTTGTTGTTTACAATTAATAGATTTATACTGGGACATCCTGGAGCAGTGCGCCAACCTAAATCCAAAGAAGTAGAGTATAGTTTTGTATAGAAGAAGAGTATAGTTTTGTATAGGCGCACTTTGTTTTCAAGACTAATTGCGGAATTTCGATCCAAAAGCCAATACATTTTTTTGATTTTAATTTTAAGTTGCTTCTGCTTTTCTTTCATGTGAACTTTCCAAGTTAGTTTGCGATCAAGGTGAACTCTAAGATATTTAACCGTATCGCTTTGGGGGATCTCGGAACCATTAAGTGGAACTTTTGGGCAGTGTCCCTTTCTCATTGCAAAAGCAGCTTAAACCGATTTTTGCAAATTTACTCAAATTTTCTACTACAATAGCCACGTTTCGATTAAGCCAAGCTCTGGTTGTAGATGTGGAGAGGCATCTGCTGGGAAACTGCTTGTTGCAGTAATAGGCGTGTTATCACGATATGTTGCCATTTTCATATCGTTTGAGACAGGGATGTCGGCTGAAAATATAGTATGTATATAGACTTCTCTTCAATTGTCGAATAAATATTTTGCCTTTTATCGTCGTATTTGCCGGAAATATCGTCCTCTTGAAAGTGTTCATGTTTACAGGTCCTTCATCTTCCACAAATATTCCAACATTACAATACAATTATTACTACAAAAACATCATTCGGATGGTTCCTGTGAGAATTTATCAGGATACTGAGCTGGATAACCCCAAGAAAACACGCACATTATTACATACAGTACTATCTCGATAATCCGGACACCCTTAATGTTAGGGTTCGTCCGGATTATGGGGGTGCCCGGATTATAGATGATTTTTGTTTTTCAACTAAACGTTGTTTTTTTGAAATGAACATAACGCAATTCAGATGTATGTATGTACATAAATAGTTTTATTAAATACAGTACAATCATACTTACATAATAATATGTACATCTGTACATAATCAAACATTTTTTTTATTTAGTATGTACTATTTCATTTCACATTTAGTCGCGAATTTTCTAATGGCATCACGTTTCTTTTTTATGTCAAAAACAGTAGATTTGTTGACACCAAATTCTGTTTCAAACCATCTTAATGATTTTCCTTTATCAAGGAGATCTAAAATTTCACATTTTTTCTGAAGAGTAAGGGTTTTATGAGCCCCTTTATTAAATTTTCCACTGCTCATAATAATAATGTCCACTCAATTCAGTTTGTCACTAAAGAATAAACACAACGCGTGATTTATGCTGTTGCATTTCGTATACATGTATTGTTGTTAAAGTACTGCTATTTTACGAAAAACTCACAAAGCAAATTAAAAATTAAAATACATATGTATGTACATATTGCGAAGCAAATTTGAAAAATGTCCGGATTATAGAGTAAAAAATGTTAAACTGTCCGAATTATGCAGTTGTCCGGATTATAGATGTGACCGGACTACCGTGTGTCCGGATTATCGAGATAGTACTGTACATTTAAATATGTACATGTCGGGGACAACCGCCGAAATTATTGGCCAAATCTAGTACTTCGCGCAATTTAGCATGTATTCCATCTTCGGGATCAAAATCAGGAAGACTCAATTTTTGAAAATCTGTTTTACGGAAGCACTTTTGGATTGCTGTCACTTCTATTTTATCTCAAGTTGTTCAGATGAAATTCACAGCCTCAAGTACAACAATGGTTTTTGGCAACTCTGAGGTTGAGCTTACAGCATCAATTTTAAGTATTAACTGCGTTAAAAGTAAGCCTCTATAAAAAATTGTAGCATTTTGGATCAAGGGGTTGGCTTACTGCCCTTTTGCCTGGAGATTAAGAAAAATATTTATATTAGTTAAGTTGAATGCCCTTGGATAAAATGCAGTGTTATTCCAAAAGGATAATATTTTCTTTTCTAGGCTTACATTTTCTTGCTTGCTAGGAATTTTTTTTTAATTTTTCCTGCTTATGATATCTCTTGATGAAAATGGCTTGAAACATAGTGTACGCGTTCGGTTATTTGGATAATATCTGTATGGAAGAGTTAATGAGAAATCTTTGTGCACGAAATTTGTTATCTCATTGAAGCTGTTCATTCATAAGAGCTGCTCGTAGTAAGGAAGTACTTCTAGTAGACATATCTTAAATTTTAATTTAGTCAACAATAGATTGAGCGTAAATTCGTTTTCAATTGAATAATTTGACCTTGAGCCCGCTTCTGAATTTGTACATAAATATTTGCATATGTTTTCATGTTTTTCCGTTTTCACAAAAACTGTTTGCACCTCCAAATACATACATTTGTATATAAACAAACACGTACGTATACATATTTCTCATATTCACCTGTCATAATTCTCCGCTTAGTTCCGGCAGCGGACGCGCCTTCTTCCGCTTAAATATACGTATGTTTGCATGTGCGCGCATAAGCGCAAAATGCTATCAAAATAGAATATTCATAAAGCGTGCAAAAAACAGCCATAACACTTCGCGCAGAGACTCCGCGTGAGCGCAAAAAAACGCTAACCAAACATACAAACAAAAAAGAATACTGCTTCCCGAAGCGAAAGAAAGCGTTGCTGTGCCATTTGTGTACTGGTATATACACACATACGTACATTAATGTTTACTAGCTACTGGGCAATTGGCAACTGGCGATTGGCGAAAGAACAGAGGAAAACAAAAACATTTTTTATGAGTTTGCAAATTTTTACAAGGCAACAAAAAAGCATACATACAAACATATGTACATATAAACTCGTGCAAGAAACGCGAAATACGCGAGCAAAACAAAGGCGGTATTGTTGTTTACAACGCAGACGCCGACGACGAAACTGCGCATGCCACAACCAAGTCGAAATCGAGCATGTTTGATAGTATGAGATGGGTACGAACATGCAACGCGTAGCACACAGCATGCAACATTCAAGTGTGCGACGTGTTTGAGCACAACAGTGATGTCGTACGCCGGCAGCGAAAGTGCCTCGGACACGCCAGCGCTAGCAGCGAGTGCACTTCTTGTCAGAGTAAATATATTTTAAGGTATTTTAAGTAAATTTTTTACTATGCCAGAATTAAGCAGTGATTAGGCTGAAACTGTATTTACCTGCATTTTATGCTTTTAAGGACCGAAATCACACAAGTACTGCTGGTATCCGCTTATTTCATGCCAGTAGCTTGCGCAACTCAGATTCGTATACTACTCTTCTATGTAACCCTGTGATGTGCGAGCGATAAGTACGTTGGGAGGGAGCGAGATACACATAGCAATGTCGGACGAACGAGTGGAACATGTTGGGTGAGACGTTTTGGAAAGTGAACACTTGGTCGGTCGGCCATTTGTGCGAAGAACACAAATGTAGATTTTTAGTTTTAGATTTTTCATTCGTGTTCGAAAGACCGATGAGTGTGGATATAATATAATAGTGCTGTCGTTTTGCGTTTCTGATAGAATTTTCACACACACACAAGTGACATGTGTGTACGCGTATGTGTGTGACTATATAAATTTTTATAATTGGCGCGTAGCAAACTCAAAGAAAATAGTTACATTAGAAGTAAGAAAAAGCCAAGTGACTAAAGCAAATTGGTCCCATAAACGTTCAAGTTAAACAACAAAGACGCGGCACAAAAACGCAATTGAGTGCAGTGCAAACGTGAATAATACAAAGTGAAAATTGCCCACGACCAGTGAAAATCGCAAAAGTACCTTCATATAACACATTGCTATAGCATCAAGAAAAAAAAAAACAAAAAGCAAAAAGAAAATAATTCAACAGAGTACAGTGAAAAATTTGGGAAAATCGAATTGCATGCATGTTTTATCAAAGTAATATTGAAATAGAAAAACTCGCGTTCAAAACTGTAGTAGAAATGGCACCCTGCCAAGTGCATCCAGTTATAATTCATACGAGCAGCAGTACCGTCAGTGCTAGGATTCCCCCAGTTCGTCCCAGTGGAGGGGTGCGCAGAAATCTCTTCGGTCAACCCGACCAGCGTGAAATGGTGCGCCATTTCGACAATGAAAATGCACGTCAACGTAAACGTTTGGATAATTACAAAATTATTGAACCGATCGCGCTGAGTAAGGAAAACAATAAGGAATCTGAGACTGGCAAAGAATCTTTCCCTGGCCTAGTCGCCACGGAGTTGGAGGCACATGAAAGAGATTTACAAAAACAAAAAGATAAAAATAATAGCGATGTGCTGTTATTACGTCGGGAGCAGCTCGAGACGACACCTACGTTGTCCGCAAAAAATAAACTAAGAACGCCGCTTACCAGCAACCGCATCACCACCGACGCGGGCACTGAAGATGCGCGTTACAAACCCTACACCAAGCAGTCATTAATCACTGGTGAGTCAAATTGACGAATCTAATTATTTTCCAAACCAAATAGTTAGTTTTTATACGACGCCCTGCGCGCCAATAGCAGTTAAAGGACAAAAAAAATAAATAGTTTTTATAGATTTCATCATAACTGTTAAATACACCGCGCTAGATTTCTAGCAATAATATGGCAACTCGCAAAACACCTGATTCATCATTTCATTCCCTTTTTCTTTGGCGCGCAGAGACTTCCTTGCAAGGACGTAACGAAAACGCGCAAAGAAGGTAGTTTTGTTTAATTTGTTGGGTTTCTGCTAAGATTTACCCGAAGCGTCAGCGGAAGGTGCGCGCACTCTGCTTGGCGGTAATTTTTTTCCATTTCAACCCTTGTTATGAAATCAATGTCGCAGTGTTGCCACAACATACAATAATTATTTTGTTTGAGTCTCAACTTGAAAATTTTTTTACTTAGCGCGAGTGAACGCATTTAGGGCGTGCGTTTATTCACCAATAGAGAAAGTTTATTTGGCGAAAGCTTTTTTTTCAGAATGTTTTGCTATGGCTTTTAGTCGCACTAAATTATTTATCCGAACATAAATTGTGGAAATAGTGCTGCTATTGAAAAGTACGAAATAAATGAGCGAATGAGTGTTTAATTTTTAATAACCTTTTTTTAATCTTATAAATTTATATTTATAATTTTTATGAATTAATAACTTTTTATTTATCTTATTTATCTTACAAATTTATATTTAATACAATTTTTTAACATTTTTTGTCGGTAACTTTCTTTTACTATTTTATTATACAATATAATATAGCTTGACATTTTTATTTTATTTATTTATTTATACAATAATAAATTACAGTACAAATTTGTATTTTATTATTATTTTACTATACAGATATAAGTTGATAAATGACCTATTTACCATACGTAGGCGCACCAGTAACACAGATCGTCAGCTGGCAGGTCACATTTTTTATTTTTAGTCATCATGCGCTGATAGCCCTGGCAGCTAATGATCATTAGTAAATTTTTAGCAAGTTAATTTACTTAATTTTGTCAATAAATTATAATAATAAAATAATATTTTTAGTCATATTCAGATATACTGGAGAATTGCCCTCAATCTAAATCGCACTACCTCGAGATGAATTTTTTTAGCCTTGTCAATACTAAATATTTCACAACCTTTACAAAGTTTTTACTCTCAACAATTTTTAAATATTCTGAAGGTATACAGTGTCCAAAGATATTCCTGTGGAGTTTTTTATTTTTTATAGTATGCAAGATATGTAACTTGTTATAATGCATTATTGTAGTTGTTGAATAATAATAATATATATTTTATTTAAATGCATTTAACTTCATATTGCCTCATAAAGTTTTATTTTGTTTAATTATTATTTTCTTATTAAATTCACATATTTGATATTCCTGTGTATGCATGTCGTTTTTTATATCAATATATGCATATACACATACAAATGCACATATGTATTTATAGTGTATATACACAGATTTCATAAGACTCACTTAGATAGATATATAACTTTTTTATATTTGTTTTTAATTTTTTTATATAAATATTTTTTTAATTTGTTTTTATGTATTAATTTTTTTAATTTGTTTTTATGTATTAATTTTTTTATATATTTTTGTTTTTATATATATATTTTTTTATTTCTATTTTTCAACGATTCTGAGACATTTTTGAGAAGCGTTGCATAATTGCAACTAATATATCGATAACGATTCATTTAATAATTGACCTTGTTTTAAGAAAGCATTTTAATCGTCTTTAAAAGAAGAATTCAGCCGAATTATGCTGGATGCTGCATCGTTGACATCCTTTTTTAATCGCTGTTTGTGAGCTAAGGCAAATTGCTTCATTACTTCACTCAAAGTCATATATAGAGTAGAATGGGGTAAGATAGGTCATTTTTTTTTGGAGAGCTCTTGCTACGGTGTTTTTGCATTGATTTTGAAAAATAAGCAAGATTTTGAAAGGTTATTTATCTGCTAACATTTTGGTTATACTGACTTATGTTTGGCTAAATATTTTGGAAGCTGCATTCAATAAGACAAAGGTACTTTTTTTTCGATATTTTCAAAATCGGGGGGCACGATAGGTCACTATATGTGAGGGGAAAAGAACAATGTACATGGCTTGGAAATTAACGTTTTAACTTTTATTTATAGAGTATGAATACTGCACATGTTATAAAAGTTAGGAATTTTTCTTTAATTCATCACGCGAGCACGTAATGTTTCGAACGGAATTTTAAATTGTTTAGAGGCTGATCGAACACTAGCGCCATCTCGGACTGCCGCGATTGCGTTTTTTGCGTCCTCTTCACTTCGTTTCGGCGTTTTTTGCACATAATTACGCACCATTTTGCTGCAAAAACAATTAAAATTTATTTTATTCAATTAAAAGTAGTGACCTATAATGCCCCCAGACGGCTGACCTATAGTGCCCCCAAGCACATGTTTTATGTTAGTGTCGATATTTTTTTTTAAAACAATAATATCAAAAAACTAACACATTATTCGTGTTCAGCATTATTTTCTACGTAAAATAAAACTCACCTGACAAATATTTACATGCATTAAATGCAGTGCACCGTAGAATAAAAAAAATGCTATGTCGGAGAAAAGCTCACAAAAAACTAAACGACGGCAGAACTAGGATAACCAATCAATGGTGACGGCCGAAATGACAGTCGCGAACGTTGTTCCCCACCACGTATTCAATTCACATAAGACGAGTTACCTCTGCAAAAACAGTGCGACGAAAACCCCACCTACCTATTGTGCCCCCATACCTATCTTACCCCATTCTACTCTACGTTTATACATACTCGTACATTAGTATGCCATTGAATATTCCTGTGAGTATTCATTATAAGAATTTTTTCGCATTAACATGTTTTTTTGCTTGAAACTTTTCTTATGTCCTTTATAGTCCTTTACAAAGGCTTAGCATTCAAAATACACTTTTATTAATATGCATATATTAGTTTAGGGGAAAGAAATGCATTATTTTTGGTTAAAATTTTTGCGCAAAGTCGATGCAAGTTGTTCTGCTAGAAATCCACAAATTCGATTCCCTCTTTTCAAGTAGTGAAAAGCTACGGGTTTAGCTAAAGTATTAAATTCACCCCACTCACCTCGAAGTTCCAATTGGTATGACTTAACCCTATTACCGACCTCGGCGATACCTTAACCAATACAAAATGCATGTAAATGAGCTAAAATAATCATAAAAATGTACTTATAAATATGTTTAAATGTATATAAGTTTCAATTTTAGTTCAAAATTCAAAAAAATGTATTAATTTTCATCAAAATTTCACATTTCATATTCAGAAATTGCACGTGGTACATTTATGTTATATAATTCAATTTTCATTCGAAATTTAGAAAAATTTTAAATTTTCCTCTAAATTTTTAACTTTTAAATCTTTATATTTCAAAAATTTTTGGGGTATGCAGTAACATGGCTAATGAAATGAAATGTAGCAAGATCTAGATGGTTTAAAAATCGTGTTGATTTCTAATAATTTTTTTTTTGTTTGGGTTCCTTCCCCTAATTTAAACAAAATATTTTTTTAACTATACTGCGCATTTTCTAACACAAGAAATTAATTATCATAAAAACAAAACCGTCACCTTAAATCTTGTACTTATTTTACCGAAATTTCATAACCCTTATACATAACTGCGTACCTGAAAATTGTTTAAAGCTTATATGGAAAAAATTATTAAAAATTAACGCGAATTTTGTGCCACCACAAACTTGCATTTTATTGCACTAAAATTTAATGGGCTATAAAACTGCACACCAAAAAATATCATAAAAATTAAAACAAAAAAAAATGTTTTATTAAAATTTGTTATAAAAAATTGAAAAGTTCAAAATTAGTAAAAATCGACGGGAATTTTTGCCACTACGAACTTGCATTTTATTGCACTCAAAAATTTAAGCGGCTATAAAAATGCATACCAAAAATTAAAAAAAAATACATTTTATTTTAGTTTATTATAAAAAATTAAAAGAATAATTTATTTAAATTTATAATAAAAAACTAGAAGCTTCACAATGTTGATGAAAATATATCGAATTTTTGGAAATCTTTAACAAATATTTTTTATGCTACTCATTAAAAGTATCAAATTTTAATGAAAAATTGAATTAATATGGTCTTTGTTATATATATATTAGAATCAACTATAATTTTATAAACCCGTAGCCGAATGAGTTGGTGCGTGATTGCCATTCGGAATTCACAGAGAGATCGTTGGTTCGAATCTCGGTGAAAGCAAAATTAATAAAAACATTTTTCTAATAGCGGTCGCCCCTCGGCAGGCAATGGAAAACCTCCGAGTGTATTTCTGCCATGAAAAAGCTCCTCATAAAAATATCTGCCGTTCGGAGTCGGCTTGAAACTGTAGGTCCCTCCATTTGTGGAACAACAGCTCGGCCAAACACCTAACAGAAGTGTACGCGCCAATTATTTATTTTTTTTATTTTTAATAATAATAAAATAAATTTAAAAAAATAATATAATAAAATTGTATTGTATAATACAATTTTTTAATATTATAGTAAAATTTTATATTTTAATTTTATACTTTTTATTATAATAATAAATAAAGTTTTATAATAATAATATTTTGATTTATTACCTTCAAAACTTCACTTATAAGTTTATTTTTTTGAGCATTGCCCAGTCGTTGAATTATCTATACACCTAATAATTCTCTCTTTACACGATCTACATATATTATATATTCCCAAAAAAAATCGTTTTAAAAGGAGATTTTGTGAAAACAATATTAAAAAATTATTTTTAAAGTTCACTTAAGAACTTATTTTGTGCTCCCACATTTTAATTCATTTATAAGAAGTAAAAATCTAAAAAATCTACTTTTCCTGAAACTAATTTTAACGCTTCGTACATGCGTCGAAAAAGTAGATTTTTCTATAAGATTCAAGAAAAATTCATAAAATATTGAAAATCGTGCTAAAGCAAAACAATTCGTGTAAAAAATGTTCATTTTTTTTTAACCGGTGTTAAATCAAATTCGTGTAAAAAGAGAATTAGGCGTACTCTTGTTATTTGCTCCCTATTAACATTGCGCAGGCTCTCTACTATTTTTAATAATTTCTAACTTCTCTTGTTTTTTTAAGGTATTCATCTACAGTTTATATATATTCAGGTTGTAAAATGTATCAAATTATATATTATAAAAAATATGCCAAACGAAAATTTTTATTTGCTGAATGTATGATATTACAGATCTTGTAAGACTGTAGAAAGAAATAAAAAATATTTGAATTAAAAATAAATATGTGGTAATGTTATAGCTCTGCTAAGTAAATATATGTATGTATATGTACGCGTATGTATGCAAACAGGCTAATGATTCAAATTCTTCGTATGCTTTTGGCGGGCATTACTACTACATTCGCCTTTTACATATTGCATCCATACATACATTTGCATTTACGCACATGCCCGTGTAAATCTTTGTTTATTTCACATTTGGAAATGTGTGCACATCAATTCATTTGGCTGTCATGCATTACACTCAATAGTACATATTCCTTTACAAGGTGCATTCACTGAGATTATATCTGCGCACATACATACATATACATACCTAGGGTATTTTCTTTTGGGCGCCAAAAATCGTAAAGCGTTTTTATGAGTGCGCTATTTGTGTGGTGGTGCTATTGGTTGTTGGTTTGGTAGTGCCTTTCCGAGTTCAGGTGTCCTCTTTTCATTTTCAAATATATTCTACATACATTTCAACACATTTACAATTTTGTTTGTATACGCGTAGTTTTGAAATTCTTTTTGTGTCCACTCAAACTAACATGTGCATTTTCGTACATATGTATGTACATACTATACATCTCTATGTACGTAAATAAACGCATGTATGCTTGGTTTTCGCGCCCGAAATAATTCCCGCCTGAAAATCTTGCCGGACACATGCTTGCCGCCACACAGCCTTTTTTACAGCTGTTATTGATGGTGTATTCCGCTGCCGCCACTGCAGCTCACCACTTGACATATGTACGTACACAAGTACACACTTCGCCAACTCTTAAGAAATTGTCAATACAAAATTTGGCGGGGAGATGAAATTCCCATACCATCAAAAAGTGAAACAAACACATACGAAAAGACACCGTAACGAATGTTTTGAATGTTTTTGTCACATTCTGCTTGTCCGACTATTCGCTGCGCTCTGTATACGTTTTTGTTACATTTATTAATTTTGTTTTGCTCGGCTGTTGCCAATTTTATTGGCGGTCCGACGATGCGTGGTCACATCTACATACATACATACATACATACATTATATGTATGTTTGAATGAATGTAGCGATGAATAGTTTAAAAATATGTTACAAAATACAGATAATTAAATTAGTTTGTATCGGCATACGGATTTGAAAGGGGAGTGAAGAAAGCGGACATAGGCGTAGATTGAATTTGATTAATATTTCGGTTATAGTTGATTATTTCAATGTTTGTATTACAATTCAGTAGAGAGTGACTAGTATTTAAAAAATTATATTTTTTTTTCTATTTTTAATAAAAAAAATATATATGTAGAGTAGAATGGGGTAAGATAGGTATAGGGGCACAATAGGTAGGTGGGGTTTTCGTCGCACTGTTTTTGCAGAGGTCATCCGTCTTATGTGAATTGAATACGTGGTGGGGAACAACGTTCGCGACTGTCATTTCGGCCGTCACCATTGATTAGTTATCCTAGTTCTGGCGTCGTTTAGATTTTTGTGAGCTTTTCTCCGATATAGCATTTTTTTTTATTCTACGGGGCAGTGCATTTAATGTATGTAAATATTTGTCAGGTGAGTTTTATTTTACGTAGAAAATAATGCTGAACACGAATAATGTGTTAGTTTTTTGATATTTTTGTTTTTAAAAAAATATATCGACACTAACATAAAACATGTGCTTGGGGGCACTATAGGTCAGCCGTCTGGGGGCATTATAGGTCACTACTTTTAATTAAATAAAATAAATTTTAATTGTTTTTGCAGCAAAATGGTGCGTAATTATGTGCGAAAAACGCCGAAACGAAGTGAAGAGGACGCAAAAAACGCAATCGCGGCAGTCCGAGATGGCGCTAGTGTTCGATCAGCCTCTAAACAATTTAAAATTCCGTTCGAAACATTACGTGCTCGCGTGATGAATTAAAGAAAAATTCCTAACTTTTATAACATGTGCAGTATTCATACTCTATAAATAAAAGTTAAAACGTTAATTTCCAAGCCATGCACATTGTTCTTTTCCCCTCACATATAGTGACCTATCGTGCCCCCCGATTTTGAAAATATCGAAAAAAAAGTACCTTTGTCTTATTGAATGCAGCTTCCAAAATATTTAGCCAAACATAAGTCAGTATAACCAAAATGTTAGCAGATAAATAACCTTTCAAAATCTTGCTTATTTTTCAAAATCAATGCAAAAACACCGTAGCAAAAGCTCTCCAAAAAGAAAATGACCTATCTTACCCCATTCTACTCTATATATTTTTTATGTCATGCATCACTTTTACATAGATAATATATACTTTTTCCACTTTTTAATAGAAAAAATATATATTTCTTTTACTTTTTAATAGAAAATGTATATATTTTTTTACTCCTTTATAGAAAATATATTTTTTTTTAGTTTTTAATAGAAAACAATATTTTTTACTTTTTAATAGAAAATAAATATTTTTTTAATTAAATATTTTTTTTTTTACTTTTTAATAGAAAATGTGTTGGTTTTTTTACTTCTTAATAGAAAATATATACTTTTGTTTTACTCTTTAATAGAAAATCTATAATTCTTTTTTTTACTTTTTAATAAAAAACTTATGCATTTTTTTTTTGCTTTTTAATAAAAATATATATGTTTTTAATTAATTTTGTTTTCTATTTTTAATAGAAAAATATATATTTTTTTTTTACTTTTTAATAGAAAATAGATACTTTTTTTACTCTTAAAAGAAAATCTATAATTTTGTTTTTACTTTTTTATAGAGAATCTATAATTTTTTTTTTTATTTTTTAATAGAAAATATGTACTTTGGTTTTACTTTTTGATAGAAAATTTGATATAAATATATACTCTATATTTAATAGAAAATCTATATTTTATTTTTTACTTTTAATAGAAAACTTCTATTGTTTATTTACTTTTTAATAGAAAATACATTTAAAAAACATTTTTTTTTTACTTCTTAATAGAAAATTTTTATTTTTTTTTTGTTATTTTTTATGACTTAAAAAATTAAAATTACTTAGACTGACGCGCTTTGTTAAACTCGGCCGAAATCACTTAAGCGGTTATCGCACCAATCAAAAAAAAAAATAATAATAAGCAGAAAATAAAGTAACTTAGAGTTTTTTCAAACCAGCGACCTCTGCTAAACTCAATTTTATGTATGTATATATGTAACTTTTTATATTTAACAGCAGCAGTAGCATGGAGAAAATAATAAATTTTTATTTAAATAAACTTGAAAAGTTATTTGGAATTGCAAATTTTTGCATTTTTATAATTGAATTTTTATATAATTTTATAGCATTATAAGCCTTGTACAACTTTTTCCATACCTCACTAATAATTGGCCGAATATCGGCTCTCAAGTCGACAATTGTAGCAATTGACAAACCAGTCTGTAATAGTAAACTGCTAGAACAACAACAACATGTGTCCAAAGTAGTCCCAAGGCGTCACGCCACATGAGCTAGGAGATATTTTTTCAATGTAATATTCAGCAAATTTTTTTTATTACCTGTTAAGATTGAAATGAAGCTAAGTCCTGGCTGCATTTCCTTATGTATTTCACCGCAAAAGTGTTGGTGTATGTAAGAACTGAATTCCCAAACTTTTACAAAAGCCTTCCTGACCGAATTTTTGTTTCCAAAAATTAATCAGCTAAACATCGACCACATTTGGTTCCAATAAGACGGCGCAACTTGCCATACAACGCTTACCATCCGATTTTTTGCAATATTCAAGCCACCATTGACGCCTTACGGCCAGATTTATTGGAAGAAGTAGTAAAAAATTGGACTAATCGAATGGATTAAGTATGTCACTAGTAGCCGCGGCGGACATACGTATCCCGGATATCATATTAAAAAAATTCATGCCATGAAATTATCTACCAGAGTATAAAAACAAACTCATTCCAACAATATTTCTGTCTTCTATTATCATTTTAAGTTTTAAGTTCTCAATCTCTTTAAAAACCACCCGATATAAAAGTATATTAAACATAATTTTTACAGATATTTCTAGGGGAAGTAGTTGCTTCCTAAAAGGCGATTGTTAGAATATTTCTATAATTAAATTTTCACCACCCTATATATAGTGAGCATATTGAGGAAGTTTTTTTGGCAGACTTGAGGTAAAAGTAGACTCTAAAAGAATATCGTCGATTTTTGAGTACTTTTCATGACCTGTTAGAACTTATTCAGCGAAATCGAGCATTTTTATTTCAAGTGTTTGGGTATGCAAACATTTTATTAAAAAATTTCCATTTTAGAACTGAATTTATATTCCAAGCCTTGATAGAGTTTTAATTTAATTGCCTGTAAAATTTAATTTGCATGCGCGCGTTCGCCACCGCCTTTGATAAAAAAATATTCCTTTGATTTAATGCACTGGCCCCGTAGTACAGTTGATCTTCAGTTAGTGGCGCACGAATTATTATTCATTAAGGGGTTAGGCCACTCTAGGATTTTCAAAATATCGAAATTTTTTTTTTGCTTAAAAGATGCTTTAAACTCTTTAGAATATAAAACAAAAAGTCCTATGCGTGAAAAAAATGTTTATCTCTAATATTTCGCACTTTTGCGCGAGCGCCTCTGACGTCTCTGACACGACTATTCAAATTTAAACCGTGTTTATCTCAAAACGTGATTTTTCAAAACTGCACGCAGCATAACACAAACAATTTTTAATATTTTCACTTGTAATTGTGCAAGGATCTTTAGAACATTATTCCGCACTGAAATACGTACGGATTTTTTTATTAATTAATTAGACAAATTTTTATAAACAATTAACGGTTCCATTTTAGATGAAAAATTCTACTTTTGACTTCAAACATCTGCAAAATACACAAATTTCAATATTTCTAAAATCCCGTACGTATTTCTACAGCTATACTCACGTCGATTGAGAAGAATTTTTTTAATTTGGTTTAGGTGGACATTTACGTCAGTTGTACTGCGTGCCGTGAAGTGCCTTTTTCGCAGGGCGCGTTCAGAGATTCACTCCAAAGGCGCCATTTTGTAATATTTTTCAATAAAAATATTTGTAATTACACTTAAATACATGCTTAATAATATACTTAAAAAGTTTTTTCCTAGCACCTTTCTTTCAATGTAAAAAAAATCCTTAAAAAACTGCTTTTTTTACAGTAGCTAGAGTGGCGTAACCCCTTAATAACTACTTGCCCGCTTCCAAACAGATATGTGTGTATGTGGTTTTATATGATTAATTTACATATATACATACATATATGCCTACATGCATACAAGCGTGCGTATTGATTATGTTTCTGTTTTAAAAATATGTGGCCTGACTTGTTGTTGATCTGACTGCGTCTTCGGTCTTCTGCTCTTAGTTTAACTGTCCGCAGCATTGTTGGTTTGCTCATTTGTTTGCATATCTCTTCTACATTCGGGCAGTATTGACGTCGATGAGTGAGCCCGCCTTTTTATCCAATGCCACTGTTGTTGCAAAGTGTTGTCACCAATAAAATGCGCTTAATTTTTTGGCAATCATTCAAAGCATATAGCAAAAAACAAATCATGAAAGAAATATATAGTATGTATGTATGTGTGTATAAAAAATAGAATAAAAAATGCATAACAAACACAAAACTCAAAACTCAAAATCGTTAAGTAAGAAAGGTCGAACAAAAACAGAAATTGCAAAGACTACTTCTGTGGGTATAAAAATAAAAGTTACTTTTTCGTTGGCTTCAAAAACAAAAACGTCATTACGAAGAGTGGCATAACGCGCTCGTCGCAGGTTTGCTGTATATGTATGTATGTATGTATGTATGCAAAAAACCACAATCACAATAACATCGAAGTGAGTATGAAAACAAGCAGAAAATTTGTCAAATGAGCGCCAAAATATTTGATAGCAATTCATTCTAGAGTCGCGTACACATGAAACGTAATTTTACTTTTTGCGTAAACAAGTCACAATTCCGCCAACAACAGCGTTGATAATCGCTATTTTTCGGCTTCACATTGACGCTACTATGGCTGTGCTGCCACGCCATGATTGCCTTAGTTATTAGATGCTTGGTTATAATTGGTCTTATCAGTTTCTATTTTGGAGACTTTCTTTTCAGAATTTAGCAATGTCTTCCCGCCACTTGGCAGTGTTTGGGCTCAATGCGAAAGTATGTGTGTATGTGTATGTATTAAGTGCTGTTGTATTTTTTATTAGTTGAAAGTTTATCAGTATTGTTTGACTAATTTTTTTATTTTATTTTTTTGTTTTTTAAATCGCAAGTAAGATGAAAGTGCCGAGTCTAGTAAAGTTTCAGGTAATACTGATACATACATCCATATGTATGTTGTATGCAAATACAGTGATGTATAAAAGTCTACATACGTTTTCGTTGATTTGATAGTCTGACACATTTTAAAAAAAGTTTCATTTTTTAATTGCAATGAACTACAAAATCCATTATTTAACATGAAATAACAAAGTTATGGAGGGAAAACGCAAAAACATTCTCGACAAAAGACTACTTAAATAAAAGAAAATAAATAATTGGAGCGTGCAATTTTGTTTAGGTGTTTGGCCGAGCTCCTCCTCCTACTTGTGGAATGCGTCTTGATGTTGTTCCAGATATGGAGAGACCTACAATTTTAAGCCGTCTCCGAACGGCAAATAGTTTTTTTTGAAAAGTTTTTTCAGAAATACTCTTGCAGGTTTGCTATTGCCTGCCGAGGGGCGACCGCTACGCACCAGCCATTCGGCTACGGCGGCCTACGTACAGTACCAAAAAAAAAAACTTACTTTTGTGTGAAAACTTTACTTAAGCCCAGATAATGTTGCTTTTTTTGGCATTTAGTTGGTCCGTTGTTTGCACCATTGCCCACTTGAAGCCGACATGACATCTAAACAACTGAATTTGTCAACTCTGTAGACGTTAATTCTGTTCCCAGCTTCTATTATGCGCTCTGTGAGTACAACAGTGCTAGAAACCTGGGTTTTGCGTTCCAAAATTTTCAGTAAATGTTCCAATATATTTAAATGTTGGCTTTGCTGTAGTGTGCATAATCGTCGTGGTGCATAGTAAAGCAGCCAATTCTTAACAAATTGTGTGTGTCTGTGTATATTTTTTCTTCCAAACTTTTGCTCTTCTATCGCTGCTATATTTATTAACCCCTTGCCTTATGAAAGATTTTCTCGTGCGTAAAAACAATATCGTATTTGATACGACACTTTTCGCAAAAAAAGTCATCACGTGTCTAACGTGTTTAATACGAAGCTCTCACTTTAGGCACGAAAGTAAGATTACGGCTGCCACACGTTATTTTAAAACAAAAGGGTTAGACTTTGACTCATTTCTAAGCAAAACTTTTTGCCAAAAACCTGTCCATTTTTCTTTATGTGCTTTGGCGAACTCCAAGTGAAGTTTACGGCCTTTTTTTTCAGATATTAGGGGGATTTTGCTTGGTGTTCTACTGTGGAAACCATTATTGTTTAGAATCCTTCAAATTGTTATTGGATGGGCATGCTTTTCTGATATGATTGGTACATATGTTTTGCTAATTTTGAAGTATGTATTAACTTTTGGATTTTTGTCCCCTTCCATGCGAATCAAATGGATGTCTCTGCGAGATAATTTCTTCGGGCGGCCACTTTTGTCCATCACTGTACGTCACACTTTTTGTTGTTGTCAAATTTCGATTTTCTGAGAAAGGCTAAACACGCGAATAATAGTCAGCCTGGTAGCTGACGCTGTAACCTAACTATTAAATTTTGTGAAATGTATTAATAAATTAAATTTAATCCATAATTATATTTAAATCAAAATTTAATTTAATTCAATAAATAAATAAATATTCCTCAAGTCTGTGCATCCCTACTGGCTTAAACCAGTTTGAGTGCACTTATTTTCCATCAAAAGTATACTTCTAAACGTAATGCAAATTGAAAATTTCATGAAGGAAGTGTTTTTCAAATAATAGGAAAAGTTTCCAATTATGGAAAATCGAAGGTAAGGGTTAAATTTTGGGGTTTTAGGGGCTTTGAGGGAAAAAACATTACCATTTTTATTGCAAATATTTAAACATTTTTGTAACTTGCAACTGTGTAGAAACTTGTAGCCGGATCGGAACGGAAGATATGTACGTAGATATTTTATGAGAAATTGTATAACAGCAGAAATACACTACATAATCAAAAACATATGTACGAATGCGTACAAGTAAAAATTCTTAAAATTTTTGTTTCAGCTCGATTAAATATGAAAATGAAAATTTTTGAAAAGTTGCGATTAAATGTATTTAAGGGGTTAGGCCACTCTAGGATTTTCAAAATATCGAAATTTTTTTTTTTTGCTTAAAAGATGCTTTAAACTCTTTAGAATATAAAACAAAAAGTCCTATGCGTGAAAAAAATGTTTATCTCTAATATTTCGCACTTTTGCGCGAGCGCCTCTGACGTCTCTGACACGACTATTTCAAATTTAAACCGTGTTTATCTCAAAACGTGATTTTTCAAAACTGCACGCAGCATAACACAAACAATTTTTAATATTTTCACTTGTAATTGTACAAGGATCTTTAGAACATTATTCCGCACTGAAATACGTACGGATTTTTTTATTAATTAATTAGAAAAATTTTTATAAACAATTAACGGTTCCATTTTAGATGAAAAATTCTACTTTTGACTTCAAACATCTGCAAAATACACAAATTTCATTATTTCTACTCACGTCGATTGAGAAGAATTTTTTTAATTTGGTTTAGGTAGACATTTACGTCAGTTGTACTGCGTGCCGTGAAGTGCCTTTTTCGCAGGGCGCGTTCAGAGATTCACTCCAAAGGCGCCATTTTGTAATATTTTTCAATAAAAATATTTGTAATTACACTTAAATACATGCTTAATAATATACTTAAAAAGTTTTTTCCTAGCACCTTTCTTTCAATGTAAAAAAAATCCTTAAAAAACTGCTTTTTTTACAGTAGCTAGAGTGGCGTAACCCCTTAATATATGTATATATTTTTTTTCAAATCAAGGATAACGCCAGTATTTATTTACATATATATATATATAACATAGTATACCTTCTGCTCAAATATGAACGAGACTTTATCAATAAAACGCTCCGCGGATGACATATGGCAAAAATAAATTTTTTGTTTTATGGTAGGACTGTTATAAGCTTACATGGCAAATTTCAGCGTGATATGTCACATAGTTTGTTTTCTGTGCTACTGTAAACAAGTCAAGCTCGAGTGTGTTCTTCGAATTTAACGATGGAAATTCAAGTTGAACAAAGAATTTGTTTGAAATTTTGTTATTCCAACAAAATTTCGGCTTCAGACGCCTTAAAAATGTTGCAGACAACCTATGGGGACTCTGCTCTATCGCGTGCACGTGTTTTCCAGTGGTACAAATCGTTCAAAGAGGGCCGTACATCAACCCAAAAAACCACGCCAAAGTCGCTCAAAAATTAAGGTTATGCTGACTGTTTTTTTCGATTTCGAAGGTGTGGTGCTGAACGCTGAATAAAGATAAAATAAAAATTGAACAATAATTAACCGTTTATGTTTTATTAAATCAGTCTCGTTCATATTTGAGCAGAAGGTATAGTGCCTGAATGTATGTTTCTATATCTAAATAAATATATTTGGATATGTGCCTCATACGAGTATTATAGGTGTGGTAGCATTCATTTAAGTTTAGTATAAATTTCTCCTATTAAGTATTAAAGCCGAAATATGTATGCACATGCATGTATGTATGTATGTACTATATGTACGTTTCTATGTTTTCGATCATGCCTATAAACGTCAGATCATTCAAACAAACATAAGAATGACGGACAAAGCCCATAAATGAACAAAAGCTGCACGATGGAGCAAATCTCGTCACAGTTTTCGGCGCGACTACGCACAGTTAAACTGTACCACCATCTCGTCAACAGCGGTCGCTCAGCGAGCCAGATTGTTTGTCTGTTGTTTTGTACGTACATATGAGATACTCTTCTACACCAGCACATGAAACGAAATTCTGTAGAGAAATCGAATGAATAATAGGAGTTATTTATTTAATTTATTTCATTTTTATTTCATCAATATTTATATTTGATTAGAGGTCGTTGAGACATTTGCGTATATTTGTAACAATTTACTTAAGTAAGAAAAGTAATACTATTCCATATCAAGTGCAGTGATTTAAATATTAATTTAATTCCACTTTTTGCCATAGGTAATACTGCCTTTTAAACACCAGTTTTTAAATACAAAAATATGCGCTGAAAGCTAAAGGTAAAATTGCAGAATTCACATTGAGAAAGAGAATGTATGTATGTATGTGAGTGAGTAGGAAGAACAAGAGAGAGAAGTCATAAAATATTCAAATGGTGCACTGGGGTTCATGCGTTTTTCGACGTGTTTGTCGTAGTCGACGTCGCCGTTTTTTTTCCTATTTATTTATGTTCTTTCGGTTTCAACTTTTGCTGTTATTCCTGCTTTTTGTTATTGCTATATAAATTGTATTTTAAATCGTTTTATTTGTGTGCTTTTTGTTCTTGTCGTCATCGTTATGCAGTCGCATTCGTATCTATATTTGAGTGATTATTTGTGCATTTGCAAGCACCACAGTCAGTATGGCAACGGCAAAGGCAAAGTCACTGAGTAGTGAGTGGCCGTTGCAGCGACGGCGGCAGAGGTAGCCGCACCCACAATACACCACCAGGCGCACCATAGCTAGCTATCAGACTCCACCACGTCTGTCACCCTCTTTCATTCTACTGCGCAGAAATATAATACACAATCGTGCTTTCATATTTATTTGTGCTGGCTATATGTACGAGTAGATATTCTTCGGGTATTGCGTTCGCGTGTTATTCCAACAAAATAAAATGAAGAAAAATACGAGTGTAAAAAAGCGAAAAGGCAACTCTCCACTCTGCTTGTGCTGGGTGCTGCCATACTGTGGAGTTTTCTGTATGATCAGTGATTGAATTTTATGTATTTTTTAAATAATAAATAAAAAATATTAAATATTTATAAATTTATAAAATATAATATTCATACATATTAAATATTAAATATTTATTTACTCTTTATTAAATATTATTATATTTATATAATATTATTTATTATTTATAAAATATTTAATATTATATATTACATATATTTTATTATCACGCATTTTAAAAATAATACTATTACATTAAATTAGAATAAAAGAGAGCGTTACTTTTTACTCTTAATCATTTGCGTTACTGTTATTTGTACACATAAAATATACAGTATGTATTTACATTCTTTACATGCATATACTATACCGACATATACATACATACATATGTATGCGTATCCAAAAAAAATGTTCTCGCTTACACCTGCTCCAAATGCCATTTTTACTCTTTCAAAACATTCATATAGCGACTTGGGTAGTTGTGATTTTTGGCGGGAAATCTTGCCGCTGACGACAATACGCACAATAGATAAACATGTTCATACATGCGCAAATATAAAAATATGTATGTATATTTCCACATACGCACTATTTGCGGGTACATATCTACATACAAACTTATCTACATATATCGCTAGCATACTGCTAGGTTGTGAGCTATGCATCTACATACATATGTATTTAAAAGATATATTTCCTCTCATGCTTTTAAACCCATCATTTCTCTCGCACGCTCTTTTGCCTGTTTTTGGTTTTTTGTTGTTTGTGAAATCGCACTTGTATCGCTCATTTACATAGGCACGCAGTTGTTTTGTATAATTTGTTTATTTCATCAATTGCTCCGTGTACTGTTTCTCCACTTCGAACGGCCTTCGGTCGATCTGTACAGTTTTTTTTATTTTTACTTTAATTTATTTTTTAAAGCGAATGTTTAAATACGATACGCATAACCAGCTTTATGCGTGAACATTCTAGTTAGATGTTTTTGTGTGGGTGCATGGATTATAGCTGAAGATCATACCGTATTACCCAATAGGAACTATTTACGATAAAACGTTTTTAATTCCACTGATTATTTTGAAAATCTGTGTGGACAAATACGTAGTTTTTAACTAATACAAAAACAAAAAAGTGGTTGATCGTGGTAATTCGACGCGCTCATATTATTTTGAACACAGTTGTGTATAATTTTCATAGCTACCTGCCACATTTTATTAAAAAATAAGTACCCATAAGAATTTTATTGACAAATTCCCTATATTTCGTAACCTCTCGACTAAATGTGTCTGTACATCTGTACATCTGTAAAATTTCTGTTTTGACTCTGCTCAATTTCCTTATGTGGGCACCTTTGCTGTCTTAATATTTCACTTTCAAAACGGCATCAAACAAACAATCTGTATGCGCGCATACAAATGGCACGGCAAAATGAAAATTGAGTTCTCAAACTAAGAAATAACAGCAGATGCTAAAACAGTGATGACAAGAAAATCTATGAAATTCGTCGTCTCCTCTTGACAATTCTGTTTTAACAGAGCCTTTTTAACACAATGAGATAGTGTAGATGATACCAAAATGTTCTTACATTTTCAGAACCTTTGCGAATACAAGTTTTCGTGGTTTCACTGTATATATAAACTGAAATGATAAATTAAATGACCAAAATCAAGCAATATAGCCTAGTGAGACGGTGGCGTTAATCGGGATTACAGGCCCAGTTAATTCTTATTAAAATTGTAGTGTGATAGTTTTGTCAGTAAAAGTTGGACCGCAGGCAACAAATACGGTTATTACTAACAAATAATTATTTATTTTACTGCTGCGTTAGTTTGTAAGTTTATATAATAATTGTATTCTTATGTAAACTTTTATAAAAATAAAAAAAAATATTTATTTAAAAAAAATTTTCTACTATTATTTCTCAAATAGCTCCTTAATATCAAAACTATTAATGTTATTTCGAACGTATTAGTGCAAACTAGCCCAGTCTTTCTTATTCTTCTCTTTAAAAGTTGCATTACTTTTCATTCATAATAGATATTAACTGTAATTTTTCGGCAATGTTGCCATCGAAAATTCCTCTAATCCGCTGTAATTATGAGAATTAAGTCTAGTTGTCAATCCGCATTAGTTACCCTTAATTCTTGAGATAATTCCGAATCAAGCCGTTAATGACGATTAACGCCGTCGTCTAGGCTATTAGTCTATTTCGCATGGGTAGTAACCCATCAAGGCAAACCTTAAAATTCTAAGCATGTGTAGGTATTCAAGTGTGTTTGTATTCGATGTTATAAGTTTTTGTTGTTTTTCGTTTATTTTGGTTTTAGCAGTGGTCCTATTAGTAAGTCAACCAGAAGATAAAAGACATCACCAGTCTGCTGTGAATGAATTGAATTACATCGTTTATTAGTCGAACAGAAGATGGCCTTTAAATTTCACCTTCAGACCAACACACCAACCGCAATATCCCTTTCTGAAATGCGCTTTTGAATAAAAACACCTATAAATGGATTTGTATGCATGCGGAAATGTATTATGCATGTATGTGTGTATGTATTTACGCGGAAATGTATACAAACAAACAAAGCGCTGACTGTAATGCTTTGCAAGCGATATCGAATGTTATAAGAGTTTGAGTTTGGCACTTCACTATTTTTATAATTTTGTGTGGTTTGTTTTGATTTTGGTTTCTAATTTCTTAATTTAGTTTACTATTTTCCGCTTGACTTTCGTAAACACTTATAATCGTCAGAATAGTAAAATTCGTAAGAAGCGCTCGCGGTCCATAGTACGAATGACCGCAATGTTGACGATTACGACAGCCACGATTATGGCTCGGTGGGAATGTACATACATACATACATATATGAATACATGGGTATGTGTATGCAGGTGAGAAATGACATTTCACTGTACTATTAACAGTAGTGAAGAAAGAAAGCTACGAACGAAAGCAGTTCGCTGTCTGTGCCAGTGCATTGAATCACAACAACACAGCTGTACGTATTCGCGTCGTTGTCGCCGACGTCTTGAACCCGAGGTTTTTGTGCAGCTTAAAGTGGTTGTTGCTATTATTATTATTAATATTATTGCCGTTAACGGTGAGTAGTAAAAACAAATGTTTTTTGATATTTTATTTGTCGGTCATCATTGTCTTCGCATATTTTGTGCATTAAATTTTTGAGAAGAGAAAAGGGAGAAGTGAGGTTTGCCTTAGTAGTGATGTTGTTATGGTTAAGGGTAAGGGGGCGTGAAAAAGAAAAACAGACTTTGTTTACCTTCATGCCAGCACGTTCATCATGTTTTGGTCGAGCATGGCCATCACGAATGCAAAAACAACAAAACCTACATACATAAGTTGCTTACCTACCCATCGCCTAACTGGCTCTTTCACTTTTTCGCTCGTTTAGTTCCTCAATTGTTTGAGTGACTATTGGTTGGCTTTTTAAGTGTGCCCCAGTTATGAACTTGTTGTTGTGTGTGTGTGTGCATGCCTGTGTGCCAGTCGTTGATTTGGATGGTTGGTTCAAAATAGCGTTTTGTCTGCAGAAATAATGGTGAAAACTGGCAACTGCCTGCGAATTTGAGGTTATATTGTTATTAGTTAATTAACTGTTTGTTTATGGTTTTATTTTTATTTTTGTAAATGGAAGTGAATTGCTAATTGCATGCAGAGAAAACTTGCTTTGAGGTCTTTGCGTTTTCGAAAGCAATAAGAGTTTTTACATTCGGTTAAATCCTTTAAGAAAAAGTAGTAAAGAAGTCAATACAAATAAGCCATTTTGAGGAGGTCTTACTTTTGATTTAGAGGCACAGTTTTTCGACTTGATGAAAACAAGGGTACCAATAATATAAAACTTGACCGGCAGTGGCCAAACCCGTTCGACGAAGTCTATTTTCCATTACCCTGCTCAGGAAGTTTGTTATAGAAATCTATTAGAGAATTGAGGCAACATCATATCATCCGATTCCTCAGAATTGTAAAAATGAGGGCGCAGAAGAACAAAGATGAAAAATCAATAAAAACCGAAGATTTCCTTATTGATTAAAATACTTTAAATTTTTATGTAGAATATATGGACAGGCCTAAATAACTAATAATGCGTTTTGGAAGTTATCTGAGCTGAGGATATATCCAAGAATTTTGGTTCCAAGATATAACTTAGACTTTTCACTTCTTGGAAAAAAGTTTAAAAAGCGAGCAGTCCATGTGTACTAATACTCCCATTTCTGAAGACAGTAATACCATGGCCTTAGCATATAACTTTTAAAACTGTTTTAGCACTCAAGGAACAAAGCCTCACTTCTTCTGGTTTTATTCGTCTCGAGAGCAAAATAATATTCCTTCAGAAATCAGGTTCAACTTACCGAACCGACCAGGCTTTATATCCGAAGGTCCGGATACACACACACCCGGTGCATTTTATGTGTTTTGGGCGAGCTTCTTCTATTGGTGGCATACATACGTCGCGCTGATGCTCCACAAATGGAGGGACCCACATTTTCAAGCCGACTGCGAACCGCAAATGGATTTTTATGAGACGCTTTTTCGTGACGGAAATACATTCGGGGGTCCCTGCGTGGCGACCGCTATTAGAAAAAACTTGGTCTATTATTTGGTGCTTCATGCACGGAGATTCAAACCTGCGCACTTCTGAATGGTAGTTGCGACGCACTAACCCCATTTGGTTATGGCAATTTCGGCATTATACAGAACATTTACTTCAACATTTTTTCCAATCTTCGACACATTTACTAAAATAAACTTCCAAAATGGCCTGGAAGATGCGATGCGTTTCAGACTTTATTCCTTAATCGTATCGGAACGGTGTCCCCGTCGCGGCTTCTTGAGCTTGAGGAATAGCCGGAAGATATTTGTTGTATTTTGAACAATATGCTCCATGAGAATTTATGACAAACGGAATGCGTTTTTTTCTAAAAATAAAACATCTTTTAGTTCAGTTCTCAGTCGTCTATTTCCTGTTCAATGCTTTTCGAGTGCTTTACTAATATTTACTTCCATTAAACCTCGAAAGCGTTTTGAGCCATTCGAATAGTTTCACTATGAAACAATTGGAAATAAATAAATGACACAAAGTAAAATTTTACATTTGCAGCAAATAGTTCCTAAAATAGTTCCTTGCTCAAATCATTTTTTTCGCTAAGTGTTGATCACTGAATTATGAATTAAAATTTGAAAATTGCGAAAATCTAATTAACATAGAAGCATACGAAGAGCCTTTCATTTAATTTTAATTTTTTTAAGGTAATTTCAAATCGAATAGCAAAAATTAAATACCATAGACGTAATTGCGTATACGCACAAATACTCATATTTTCTGAGTTTAAATGAAACATATTGGCGCGATCTTTTATTTTTTGTTTTTGTGTCCACTGCAGTGGTGAGATATCATGGGGTGAATTACATCATAGCAGCTCTTCTGTGTCAGAGTCCTCCCCTCAATGCAAACTACTTGCAGTCGCCATCGATCGATCGATGGCTAATTGCATTCTCCTATTTCTTCATACTCGGGCTTGTTTCGAATGGCGTAGTATTTATAAATGTATATACATATCTATTTAAATACTTATGAAAGTAAGTATGTATGTATGGTTGTATGTAGGTTCGTGTCTGTTTTTGTGTGTATGTGGTTTTTAGATTGCATTTCGATTTCGTTCGTCTCCTTATCAACAGCTGGCACAATGCTGTGCATTTTATTGCTATTTCTGCGTCGCAGGTAATGTGACATGTTTGCTCTACTATTTGTTGTTGCTCATCGTCCACTTAAACGATATTTGTGCAGTGTGTACTTTTGTGGAATGAGATGATAAGCGTTTGCATTTGGATGAATGTGAATGGACTTGCAAGCTATTATGAAGGTCATTTGCCGTACGCCATCACACAACATACGATTTTGTAATAGGAGAAGAAGAAAAGCGAAATAATAAAGTAATATACTTTAAGCATTATTAACCAACTATCAACTAATAATTATAAATAAACTATTAATTATTATCTACAACTGTTCAAAACTTCATTGATTAATACTGATTTTTTCTCTTTCTCTTTCCTTTATGTTTACTTTTAGATACAATGCAGAAGCGAAAATCAATACCACCACCATAGATGCTGATGCTGCTGCTAATGACGACGTCGACATCGACGTCATCGACGTTGACATCATTTCGAGCACCCATCAAATCGCTTGAAATTTTGTCGGCTGAAGTTTTTGTAAAGGGTGTCATGATGAAAGTGGTGCGTTAAGAGCGTTTGCAGTTTTATTTGGATAGGAGCGCGCGTTGATGCTGCTGCGAGTACAACGAGTAGCGGTGTGATTTGCACTGAAAGAGTGTTGGTTTTCTACATGGTGATAAGATGCTTAGAGGTGTGGCCACGATCAGAACGTGAACTGGCTCTCAGCGAATTTGATGGAATTAGTTGATTGGCTGACGTAGCAGGGGTCATGATAGCGGTTTGTTTACGAACAAAACGAGATTGTGTGGGTGATTGACGAGAAGCACCAACACAACCATCGCTCATTTTGCTTCGTTGCCGTCTAAACAACGATTGATTGCACGCATGGGTGAATATGTACGTGTTAAATGAGCGAGCAGCAATTTGCTGCCGAGTACCCGATGAGGTGGCAGCCGAAGTTGTTCGCACAGTTTTGTTGTTCACCATAGCTGATGGCCAATCCTGGTAATCTATCATCCTGGGTTTTCTAAAAGTATTTCTTATTTACATATCAATATAATTGAAGACAAACTTTGCGGCAAAAAAGGAAAAGCAGAGAAGTAGAAGAAATTTGAAAATATGCAAATATTGTTGCAATCAAGAATTATTTAGAGATCATTGAAAGTGTTTGCAATTATTATTATATCTTTTAAAACGTTTAGTAAATTTTATATGTTGGCAATTGGATGGTAAGCTGTCGCTATTAATTATTTTGAGTAGTTAACTAAAATTGGTTTCATATTTTCGTTAGCGGCTTTTTAGAAGATTATTGACTTAAATTACGGCACTCAGAACATTTACAGCACGCTACTGTTTGCTGGACTGCGGTATTCTATTCTAAAAATTTAGTTAAATATTAATAAATTATATAGATATTTATATTACTTTGAATGAATATGCAAGGCCTTTTTGATTCGCCAAGCGTTTAGCAAGTGGGGAATAGATGAAGCAACTGGTATAAATAAAATTATGTTCGTAGCGCAGGAGAAGAGCTGCCAAAAATATGAGTATTTGTAGGACTGTGTTCATAGAGGTCAACTTTTATTGCTTCAACTCGTTACTTGTGACTAAAAATGAACAATTCCAACTTGTGTGAATACGACGGGTAACGTCAAAAGAGAATTGCAAGGTTGAAGCAACAAAAGTCTCCCTGTATGAACGCGGCCTAATGAAACTCTCTTCAAAGAGAGTTGGCAGCATTGACAATAGTGAGTTATACCAGTTTTGTGAAGTGCAACCGTACTCGTTTACGGCGAATCTTGCTAGATAACTTTGTTGTTGCGTTCACGTGCAAATTTTTCGTCAGATGAGCGGAGCCCAGAGATAGCGAGCAGATTAGTGGCGAATCGAAGGCGCTAGTGCTGTAATTTAGTCTCTAGTTCAGCTAGTTAAAACTGCGGGCAGTGTACAAGTCTGCAAACTAAAGAAATTACCTAATACCGCTAATATTTTGAGGTTTACTTAGTTTTCAATAGTATGAAACGAATTTTAGTTAATTATGAATTCAGCAATATCTCGAAAATCACAATATTTGCTTGAAACTTTTTGCAAAAATCAAAATTTACGAATTACATACCTTAGCGAATATAAATAAAAGCATATGTTTTCAAAAATGTGACTAAAGTGAAATAATTACATGAAAATTTCTCACTTAATAGGACAATTTTCACGTATTTGTATGTATGTATAGCTGACAAAGTAGTCCACAGCCGAATTAGAGAAATTATTGTATTAATTTGCTTAATTTTATTATTATTTTTTATTTTTTAAACATTTTTATTTTTTATTTCTTTTTGAAATATTTTTATTTTTTATTTTGTTTTTATTTTATTTATTTATTGTTGTTTGTTTTACAAGAAAACCCTCCTTTCAATGCTGGAACCAACGCGCTGTTTAATATTAAGACAAATATTGACGCAATCACTTAGCATTACCTAATCATTACACAGGCCAACAAAGTGCAGCCGATCGTTCTAAATGGCTAAATGATCGATGGGCTGTAGAGCGCACATATAGAGTAGGTAATAAAATAGTAACAGAAAACAGCAATTTTGTGCCCAGAGCAGCTGGCCAGTGCAATTTTACTTTTAGCAGCGCCTGCACATTTTTGTTTTGTTTTTCGAATGTTTTAACATTTTTAAAATGTAATTTTAATTTTTTGTTACTATTAATTATATTTTTATTTTTTTTATTTTTACAACTTCATTTTTAATATACCAACGCGCTAGTTGTTGTTCTCCACCATGTCAATCGTTCGATTTGTTGGCCTGTGTTATTAACCAAAACATTCATACAAAACTTTGGAATGATCTCACTTATGCAATGATGTAGTGTGTGTATTAGAGTATTATTTTTCCCTTTTAATAAAAAATAAAAATTACCAAAAAGCACAACAAACACTACATTTTATAAAATCTAATTATTTTAATTGAACGTTAATCGAATTTGTATTTTTATGCGTAAAAAAGCTTACAAAATTTTTAATTAAATGAAATTTTGTTTTAATTTACTCACAATTCAAAGAATTTCCAAACATAGTTGAAGCAATAAAACGAAAAATTATAAAAAGAAAAAACAAAAACAAAGTATGTGAAAAACAACTTTGCATTGACATAACTAATAATTTAAAACTAAGCAAAATCACCCAAATTATTAAATATCCATATACTTTTTTGTGTTGTATAAAATGCACTGAAGCATATGCACGATTAAGTGCAATGACAATAGACAAAAAACCAAAATACAAATACAAACATTACAACAAAAATAGCAAACAAAGGAATTACAAAAATCCTAGCAATTATGTTTTTGTAGGCATCATTTTATTTACATAACTATATAATTTTGTTTTGCTGCTATGCATTAAGCAACTTCAGAGTCTTAAATTTGTTCATACATTTTATTATCGATCAATTACTATATAAATACTATTTTAGTTCTTTAGTGACAATTTTTTAAGGTATACGTATATTTTAAATTAAATTTAAATTTAATTTGTTTTATTTAATTTTTAAATATTTTTTTTTCGTTAATTTGTACATAGATACGACAAACTATGCTATGTATGTAGTAGTAGTGCATATGTATGTATATGTGTGTTTGTGTGCATATGAGCTGATCGTTTGTGCTTCAGTGTGTTGTGCAAGTGGAAACCAGTAAACAGCTTACAACTGTAGATATTCTTATGTATGTAAATTATGAAAATTTTAAATATAAATATTTGATCAACAATATGAGAAAATGTAAAAATTACTTAAGAATATATGTAATTGTAATTACAACATCTTTTGTTATTGGAAAACAAAAAATTTAATATAATGTATATTTGAAAAAACAAAAAAAAAAGCCATGCGTATTATTTGTATTCAATAAAAGAAGGTAAGTAAACACTCCAACCGTTGTATCAATGTGGGCATGTGGGATAAACGGCTACATCATGAAGAGTATGGTTGTACAACCGATCTCCATGTTGGTCCAACGATTGTATGAAAATTTAAATGTTTTCATTTTTGGTGGGTGGAGCTAGCGGTTGTATGATGAGTTGAATTTTCTTTTTAGTTACATATGTATGTACACAGAAAAAAAATTAAGAAAAAATAAATAAAAAAAAAACTTAATAAAAAAAATTTAAAAAAATAAAAAAAAAATTTAAAAAATATGTAAAAATAAAAAATAAAAAAAAGAAGTAAAAGAAAATTTAAAAATTAAACAAAAACAAGTTATAAAAACATGAAAAAAAGTTAAAAAGAATTTTAAAAAATTAAGAGAAATAAAAATATAAAACAACCATGAAAAATAAAAAAAAAAAACGGAAACAATTAAAAAAAAATAACAAAAAACGAATAAAAAGTAGGAAAAAAATAAAAAAGGAATTAAAAAACAAAAATAAAATAAAAATAAAAAAACGAAGAATTAAAAAAGAAAATTATTAAAAAAGCTAAAAAGAATTTAAGAAGAACTAAGAGGAAAAACAGAAATTCAAAAAAAAAAAACTATAAAAATTAAAAAACAGAACGAATTAAAAAGAAAATAAAGAAAAAATTAAAAAAAAAATAATAATAAAAAATTAAAAAAATAATAATAACAAATTAAAAAAAAATAATAAATAATAAAATAATAAAAAAAAATTAAGAAGAAATTAAAAAATAATAATAATTAATAAAGATAAAAAAATTAAAAACATAAAAATAAAATGTAAAAAATTAAGGCACAATTTTTTTTAAATACATAAAAAATTAAAAAAAAAAAATTCATAAAATAAATGCCATGAAATTATCTACAAGATTATAAAAAAAAATCATTCCAACAATATTTATGTTTTCTATTATCATTTTAAGTTCTGAATCTCTTAGAAGAGCACCCGATACATGCTACATGCTAACATACCTACATACATACTATGTGTGTATGTATATATGTATGTATGTATACTTAATGAGTCGATAAGTGAATCACTTATTTTAAATCCAAATTATTTTCATTGAAATTTGGTTCCTAGCGAACGTCTCTTAGTCTAGCACTTCACTTCTAAGCTTCTCCTTGATGGTGTGTTGTAGCATCGCAAGGAACAGGTCGGGTCGGATTAGTAAGAAGACCGCAGCCACTCTAGATCTGTATCTCCTCTCTACATCTGCTATTTCGTTTCCAGTAATAGCCCTGTGTTCTGAGCCACACGAGCCCCATATGCATAACAGGTAATATGAAGGCGCATAAGTCAATTATTCGCACTTTTCTATGTATATATTCGATGGTTCTCTTGGTAAACCGGACACCAATTTTTGTGTTATAAAGGGTGATCAAATTGGAGGTACTTTTTTCAATAGGGTTCTTTTGACAGATCACGCGTGGCCTATGGGCTGGAATCATCAGCCAATATTTTTTTGAAGACGAGACTGGCGCCAATGTAACAGTGAACGGCGAACGCTATCACGCCATGATAAACGACTTTTTGATGCCAAAAATTGAAGCCCATGATCTCCACAATATTCCCTCATTGGTTCCAACAAGACGGCGGTACTTGCTATACAGCCGGTGAAACAATGGTTTTACTGCGACATCAATTCGGAGCAATTGACCACGAAAATCGTGTGATATCATCCCTTTGAACTTTTATTTGTGGGGGTATGTAAAGTCTAAATGCTTTGTGGACAAACCAGCTTCAATTGAGGTATTGGAAGCCACCATTAGTTTGGATGAGGCTTGCACTTCGACCTCAAGATTTTTTGTGCCCTCTACTTATCACAAAACCTCATCCAGACCCAGCTCCCTTATTAAACTCAGGATGGAGCTGGGTTGGATTGAGCTGTGTGCCTTTCTTCTGGTTGCAGTTGGTCAAGATATCTCAACTTTCTCCGTGCTATAGCGTTGTATTCCAGGAGAAGTCTTGGAGGCTCCTGAGATTGGTCGCCGAAACGACAAGACAACGGAAGCCAATATTACTAAAGTTATTCACGAGCTACCGACCGAAGTGTTCCAACGAGTCAGTCAAAATTGGTGTTTACGGATGGCCGATTTACGGCGCAGTTGCGGTCAACATTATCTTTCAAAAATAAATATTGTGAACGGTTCTACACAAAAATATTAAGGATTGCTCAATCAATTTGAATTTTTGTTGTTTTATTTTAATTTAAAAATACAAATATGATTAGCCTTTATCCCTTATACATACATATCGCACCCTAAATACAAAAGGGGCACAACTCAAAATTTTCCACACTCGAGCTTGACTTGTTTACAGTAGCACAGAAAACAAACTATGTGACATATCACGCTGAAATTTGCCATGTAAGCTTATAACAGTCCTACCAAAAAACAAAAAATTTATTTTTGCCATATGTCATCCGCGGACCGTTTTATTGATAACGTCTCGTTCATATTTGAGCAGAAGGAACATTTTGAGTTGTGACCCTTTTGTATTTAGGGTGCGATATGTATAGGTGTTTATAGCAGGCTCGTGAAAAAATGGGCTTGAATAGTTTCCTTGATAATCGCAAGTACCGTTGGAGTTTCTCTTTATCTCCCACTGGGAATATATATATATATGTACATTCATACACACATACATATATATATATATATATATAATTGTATGGTATGTGTGTATGAATGTACATATATATATATATATAATTGGCGCGTATACCCTTTTTGGGTGTTTGGCCGAGCTCCTCCTCTTATTTTTGACGTGCGTCCTGATGGAGGGACCTACAGTTTCAAGGCAACTCCGAACGGCAGATATTTTTTATGAGGAACTTTTTCATCGCAGAATTACACTCGGAACTTTGCCTGCCGAAGGGCGACCCCTATTAAAGAAAACTTTTTCTTAATTTTGGTGTTTAACTGTGATTCGAACCTACTTTCTCTCTGAGTTCCGAATGGTAGTCACGCACCCACCCATTCGGCTACGGCGGCCGCCGTAATAACAGAATTGGTGATTAATTTTGCGCTACCTTATGAAAAGCATTAAATATAATATATGTAAATTTCGGACTTTGCGACTTGCGTTTGAAGTGGTTTGCTGCCGGACTAAGTAAACATAAATGATTTCTGACCATTGACAGGAAAAGTGACATACTTATAGATACACACATACTTACACCTTACCTTGTTGCATGAAAGCGCGTTAATGCTGCAGATATGTGGGCGCTTTCCAAGCCGCCAAACGAAGACTAGAAGTTATTTCTAAGCAGTCACACGATCATCTGTATTACATTACGTTGGGCAGATATGTTCGGCAGGTTTATATCTTCCGTAGAGGCCATTAAAAGCTAAGTGTTTGCTAATTCAAGAGGTTTTACTTCCATTACGACGATATTTGGCCAGCAGCTTTGGTCTCATTTTCATTTCCGACGCATAGCAAGAAGCTTTACAGAACATGTAAGTACACACACACATACACAAATGCTGCATATTTATGTATATTTCTTGGGTATGTAAGTTGAAATAACTACATATATGACTGCTTTATTACTTTTACCGTTATTTGGTAAAGAAAATATAATGAGATAATGGCCATGAAAGAGGAAAACGGCAGTTAAGTGCTGTAAGGGAACGAATGGAAATACACGCAAATGAGCGATATACGAAAAAATGTATGTATGTATGCGTGTATGTATGTTTATGCAACACATACTTATGTACATACATACATGCATGCTTAGGTAAACATAAGCTTCCCCACATGCATAACTATGAGTATAATTACCTTGTCTTGTGAAAGTTCAAAATGCTAGCTACGAAGGCCTGGAACAAAATTTCACACTAAATTGGGAGTTTTAGGGAATGCTTTCACTCGGCTCTCAGCCATTTATTACGACATGCACATATGTACATAGTTTATACGCTTGTTTTTCCAACATAAAAGCAAAGAAAAAATGTCTTTTAAAATTTTATTTCTGCAAGCGCAAGCAACTATGAAAATGCTTTAAAACTTGTATGTCTTTTTTTGTAAGGGCGAAATTATTCCCCTCAGTCCAGCACATCTTCTACAGGTAAGTAATGAAATAATATATTAAAAAACTATACGAGGGTTGCTATTTATATTTCTGGCCCTGGTCTCTTCAGAACGTTTTGCCTTGTGCGTCATATTAGTCCAACAGAATATATGTACTTAAGATATTCTCATTTCACCACAAAAAGTTTTCTCAAAGTCCAAAATCTTAAATTTTATCACACTATTCCTCAAGATGGTACGGCTCACGGAAGCTCAGGTATGCTGATTAAGAAAAAATCAACCACTTGGAATCAAATGCATATTCATCATCTTTTGGCTCTACAGCTTTTTGTGAGCTTTGGCCTGCTGCACGTGGGACCTCCATACGTCTCGAACGCTTGCGACTTTTTTCCAGTTCGTTATCCTAAGTTTCTTGATTTCGTCCTCTAGTTCGTCGGTCCATCTTGTTCTCGGCCTTCCTCTTGCTCTAGTGTTGAACGCTCTGGCTTCTACGATTTTCTTCTGCGCCCTCGTACCGTCCATTCTTGTAATGTGACCCAGCCATCTTAACCGCTGCGCTTTGATGAAACGTATAACATTTTCGCCCTTTATCAGCTGATCTTGTTCGTCGTTCCATCTTATCCGCCACTCGCCGTGATCTTTGATTGCTCCGAAAATTCTTCTGAGTACTTTTCGTTCGAAGGCTTGCAGTTTTGTTTTATCTGCTTCAATTAGCGTCCACGATTCAGCTGCATAGCATAATACTGGTCTAATAATGGTTTTATACAGAGTCAATTTGCATTGTCTGCTTAGTAGTTTTGATTTGAAGAGTTTCGTTAACGACCCATACGATCTGTTCGCTGCTAGAATTCTCTCATCGATGGTGAGGTTCACTGAATTGTCTCTACTCAGTTTGAAACCTAAATAGGTAAAGGATGCAACGATTTCAAAAGAAAGATCACCAATTTTCAGTTTGCCTGATGTTGGTTTATTTTGTCTGGACATCATCACATATGTCGTCTTATCTTCGTTGATTTTAAGACCAATTTTACTAGCAGCAATTTCAATATCAACGAAGGTTTTGGTTAGGGCGTGGATATTTTTGCTGACAACTGCTATGTCATCTGCGTATGCGCATAATTGGGTAGTTCTGTTTAAATGCATATTGCACAAGTGAAATACAAGCCACAAACATTGTAGTATTTGACCATTAGGGGCAATTGGTTATAACCTCTGTATACAGCCCACCCAAATATGCGATAAAACCAGACCTATACAGGGTGTTCTTTAGAACTCTTGGCAACAGATTTATAGCTGGCGCTGATTCAACGCTAAACACAACCAATTGGGATCCCGCCTTAAATCACAAAAAGGGCACCAGCTACTCTCAGCAATGCAAATACTGAGTCTTAACACAATCTGCACTGGTAAGCCAACTTATTGACCCTCTTATATAAAAGAGAAATCTGATAGATTTTTTTCTTTACTAAATGCACACATCTCTCCAATGCATTATGCAAGCCTTGACTTGTCATTATACCACTCACCCATAATCCTCACTCTCCAAATATCCTTGCACAATATGAGTCAAAAATGAGCTAACTGCAACAACAAAACTAATAGGACTATGAATAAGTTCGTGCGGTTTTTTTCGAAATTTTAAACTTTATTGACGTAAAATGGTTACAAATTTAATATTCAAAATATTGTCCATCGCTTACTACTACTTTTTCCCATCTTTCTGGCAATTCACGGATTCCCTTTGTGAAAAATTCGGTCGGTTTTGCCGCAATCCACGAATCGATCCATTTTTTGACTTCATCGTAATTACGGAAGTGCTGGTCAGCCAGGCCATGTTGCATCGATCGGAAGAGATAGTAATCGGATGGCGCAAGGTCTGGACTATACGGCGGGTGGGGTAGGACATCCCATTTGAGCGTTTCTAAGTATGTTTTGACCACTTGTGCAACATGTGGCCGAGCATTGTCATGTTGCAAAATAACTTTGTCGTGTCTATCGGCGTATTGCGGCCGTTTTTCTCGCAGTGCTTGGCTCAAACGCATCAATTGTCGTCGGTAGACATCCCCCGTAATCGTTTCATTCGGTTTCAGTAGCTCATAATACACAACACCCAGCTGGTCCCACCAGATACACAGCATAACCTTCAGGCCATGAATATTCTGCGCCGACGTCGATGTTGAAGCATGGCCAGGGTATCCATACGTTGCCCGACGTTTTGGATTGTCGTAATGGACCCACTTTTCATCGCCAGTCACAATTCGATGCAAAAAACCCTTTCTTTTGTGCCGTTGAAGCAGTTGTTCGCATGCCATAAAACGGCGTTCAACGTCTCTTGGCTTCAATTCATACGGCACCCAATGGCCTACCTTTCGGATCATTCCCATGGCTTTTAAACGTTTGGAAATGGTTGATTGATCAACTCCCAAAGTTTTTGCAACCTCTTCTTGCGTTTGAGCCGGATCTTGATCGAGCAATTCCTCCAATTCGGTATCCATGAACTTTGGCGGCGCACCCTCGCGTTCTTCGTCTTCCAAGCCAAAATCACCACTTTTAAAGCGTGCAAACCACTTCTGGCACGTTCGCTCAGATAGAGCATGCTCACCATAAACTTCCACCAAGATACGATGACTTTCGGCTGCTTTTTTCTTCATATTAAAATAATGAAGAAGAATTCCCCGCAAAAACACATTATTTGGCACGAAATTCGACATTTTCAAGTGTGGTAAAAATATTGTTGTTTACCCTTCAAATAAAAAACTTATACTGACGTTTGTGCCTTACGACAGTAGCTCTCCAATGAATGTTTGGAAATGTGGATCGATGGAATAATAATCAAGTTACGCCATCTGTTGTAAACCCGCACGAACTTATAAATAGACCTATTAATTGGTTCAATTTCAAAAAACAAACAAGTCGCCAACTCTTTCAATACCAAACTCCCACTAAAAACGGAACGAATGGAACACTTCATTAATCTTGTACAATACTCTGCCTGGACTTGCGCCCAAATGCAAATACACTTCTTCTCCATTTTCCTCTTCTTCTTGATTGGCGCGTTAATCGCTTAGGAGATTTTGACCGACAAAGCGCGCTAGTCATTTCATTCTCATGCTAACCGGCACCAGTTGAACGGACTAAGTGAAGGCAAGTCTTTCTCCACCTGATATTTATAAAGGACAGGAGAACTTTCTCTTCCTCTGCTACCACCACCTAGTATCGTATTGAATACTTTCAGAACCGGAGCGTTTGTATCCATTCGGACGACATGATCTAGCCAACGAAACCGCTGGATCTTTAATCGCTGCGCTATGTCTATGTCGTCGTAAAGTTCATACACCTCATTGTTCCATCGCTTGCGATACTCGCTATTACTAACGTGCAAAAGTCCAATAATCTTCCGAAGAATCTTTCTCTCAAACACTCCAAGGGACGCCACATTGGATGTTGCCATCGTCCAAGATTCTGCGCCATACCTTAAGACGAGCATGATGAGAGCCTTGTAGTTAGATTTGCTCGTCGAGAGAGGACTTTACCACTCAATTGCAAGCTCAAAGAAAAGTGCCGAGCTCGAAAAAAATGGCAACACTCTCGATGCACAGAGTACAAAAAATGCCTGAACTCGCTTACTAACAGTGCCGAAAATGAAACGCAAAGTGTTACTTCAAAGCTTTATTATAAATGATTATAGACTAACAAAATGCAACAATAGGAAAATAGGCAAGTGGGCAATACTTTTGAAGTGAAATAACTACTGACCATTTGAGAGTGACCAAGCAACGCAAAAGTATTTAGAAGAATTCGATATTACTGCAGCAACAGACTACTTCTGCGGAAGGCCAACAAAAGCCTATAGGGCCAATTCAAAGAAACCCTGCCGTTATCAAGCCAGATGGAATATGGGCGAAAACGAACGCTGAGAAAGCGGACTGCTTTGCTAAATATCTCCCTCAAAATTTTTGTTTCCAACCCAGACGAAGCACCTCCAAATATCCAACTTGAAGTTTCTTTACTTTTAGATGAAACTCGCCAATTGGATTTGCCAGTAAGGAAGTGCACAAAAAAAATAAAAAAAAAAATGTTTTACACAAAAATGGTCGAAATAAAGCTTTCCATCACTCAAAATCATTTTTTTTACTTAGTAAAAAAGTTATGCAAAAACAAAATTGAATGATTAATTTTGCGCCTAATTTTTGTACTAAAATTGAATGGGCTTTAAACACCCAGAAGGTTTCTAAAGATTTCAATTAAGAAGTTGAAAATTTTGACGAGAACTTTTTTTGATTTGTTAGAATTTTATGAATTTTCCACAAAGTTGGTAGGTTTTAGTTACATGGGTTTTCTTAAATGCGCTAAACTTTTATACATAATAAAAAACATTAATAGCAAAAAAAAAAAATAAACCATTGTTAAATTGTACACAGGTGCACACACATACATACATTATACACTTCTCTCGTCCACTTTCCTACGCGTTTACTTTTCCATTCTCGGTCGCCAATTAAAATGTGTACACTATTGTTAATTGAAAACGTAGGAAAGTCTTGTTGCGTAAATTGCAATTTAATATTCAAACAAAGGCAACTACACATTTCAACATACATATGTACACATATACATACATAGTATAGCGTGGCTGCCCAAAATCTTTTATTTATCAGCTCATTTGTTGCAGTTGCAATTTTTCTCCACAAATGGTTAATTGTAAACAGAGCTGCACTGCCAACAAAAAATTTGTGATTTCCAAGTAAAAAAAATAGAAAAAAAATTGCACAACAAAAGATTTTATTTAGTGCAAATGCCAATAGAATTTATTTATTTTAAATCAGACTCGTAAAGGCTTAGCGAAAGTTGGTGTACTCATGTGTACCTTGCAATGAATGCATACATACATACATACATACATGCGCTATTACTTACAAATATTTGAAATTATAAATGCATGCGCCAGCCTCTATTTATAAAGGGTGTTATTTTTAGAGACGGGGAATTTCGAATTAGTCAATTTGACAGCTCGGAATTGTTTTGAGGTTAGTTTGGCTTGGTAATTTATTATCAATGGACTCGTGGAGCAGATACATTTGCAATTTATTCAAATATATTAAAAAAAAGGTTCCATACATAATGATAATCCCCTAGCCATTGTTGGCCTGCTTGGCGTGCTTTATAGACCAATGGGGTCACTGGTCACCTCGTTCGTGCGTTTTGACTCGTTTAGATTACAGCCAACTCTTGTTTTACCCGGTAGATACAAGGAGGATAGATTACTACGTTTGGCCAATAACTATGGGGAAAAAGAAAATTGTGAGGTGAACTTCAGTTGCCACGCAACGTAGCTGATGCGCCAGCTGTAATCTGCACGATAATTTCACACATATTCACACACTCGTCCAATCAGTCGTTGTTCAGAAGGCAACGAAGTGACCTTGTGTTATTTTTTTCCTTTTATTTCCAACACATTCTTCGTGTTTTCGTACACGAACCAATTCGTAATGCTGAAAACAGTGAAGCCCGTAAACGCAATTCCGACCCAGCTGTTTTGATCAAACTAATGAGAACCCCATGTAAACGAAAAGTTCCTTACTTCCGTATCGTAGTACCGTAGATTTTATTTCACGATTATTAAAAAAATTCCGTAATTCCGACCCAGCTGATTGCTCTCTCACCACACAGTGTTGCCAAGCAGTATATTTCGAAAACATTTCCAAAATAAACTTAGAAAAATGATAATTTTTGTTAAAATAGCTTAAAAATACTGTTGAAAAATGAACTATTTGCATTTCTTGGTTTTTGGCTTTGGTTTATTAAACAATGAAAAATTGTAACTGATAACGCGGATGTGTGAAAAAGTGTGTAAGCAAAAATATCAATGGCAACATTGTGTAGATACAACCAAACACATACACACACAAACGATGTATTGAGTAAATATGTAATTAAAAGAACGCAGTTGTTCTCGGGGGTGAGTTTTTGTTCACGGTAAGGGCATGCGGAAAGGGATTCCGTGCGGTCTTCACTGTTTTCAGCATAACTCTTGCCACGTCAGCCCAATCGCTGATTCGGTCAAATTCGCTGAGAGCCGGCTCACGGTCTTTTCCCCATGCGATAGATACGTTCCTTAGAAAAGCATGGGAAAACAAAAACAAAAAAACAATCGTGTAAAAAAATATATGCGGCATATGGCAAATTTAGGGATATGTTCCACAACTTTAAAAAAAACCGTGTAAGACGAAAAAATTGTATATATTTTCCCAAAAATCAAAGCAAAAGAAGTAATAATGAAATACATATTAGATAAGTATTTATAAAACAAAAACAATTTATTTTTATTACAAAACTAGCGGACCCGACAGACTTCGTTCTGTCAAATAGATTTTGAATGTGGCAGTTTATATTTCGACCTTAAGACGTTTTTACTCTGCTGACCCTCACCACCGCCCTATCATCATGGTGCGGTTCTGTTCAGGAGAATTAAAGAAAACGGTCAGCTCGGGTGGCCTAAGTATCTTCGCTTCCATGAACTTTGGCCACCCTTTTGGGACCCACTAAAAACCCCGACTGGGATGTTTGCCAGAGGGCTTCAAACTAAGAGGGGAACTTAAGGTTCAAACCTGATTGAAAAATAATCTAAAGGGATAGTGGGAACCTAAAGGTGACAAATATTTATGTAGTGGGTGCTTCAATGACAAAACGTAGAGATAATTAATTATTTATTATTATTGTTATTAACATAGGGTTAATAACCGATATAATAAAGAATAATGAAATAAAACGTATTTAAGTATTTTCAGTAATCACTTTATTGTAAATCAAGTGAATGATTATTATTAACAAAAATCTGTTTTATTTTGTAGTGCTTTATGATATACAAAGTTTTTTGTTTGATTTCCGGGTAAATATACAAACAAATCCCTGGATGACGGGAACAGGCAGCATACAATTGACCATGTGAGAAACATGGGTTTTCTAGATTAATTAATAATGTTTCTCTTTTGTTCTTCTTCAAATACATATGTTTACCTTTTGGTATTCTTAAAATATGTTTGGATTTGTTCAGCCCTGCCTGATTATTATTAGAATTTACTTAACTATTTTTATTTATTATTATTATTCGTTAACTCGTTCTGACACTAAAACAAAGGAAAGAATATTGCGATGACAATCAAACCTATAGCTCTCACATTTGTTTACTTTTTAATTTGGCCAGGTCACGATATTATAACTTTTGTATGAACGCATGAGATCCTCCAACGCGGACACGTACACACACGAACGCGCAATATTTGTATGGGAAAAAGAAAAGGGCTGTTTTAGGGGTTTACCGGAAATTAGTTGAATTTTTCTCGCCGTACAAACCATCCTTGGACTTCAAGGAATATTTTAAAATAAAAATTGTTAAGATTGGTCCATGCGTTGTTGAGTTATGCCCTTACCAACACATTTTGCGATTCATTTTTATATTAAAGATTAACATTAGTGTACAGTGAAAATTCAAGGAAAAAAATCAATTTTGCAACTATGCATCGCTACTTGATAACCAGCGCATACGTTTATTGCGAACTGGATCGAAAATGCCATCATCAGCAGATATGTCCGATACTATGTAAAATACGTTCAGCCCATCTGTTGGGTTTTATTCATATTATATATTAACGGCTTCTGTTGGCTTTTTCGCTGTAACGAAGTATGTTATTAGCGATTGTTTTTTGCTTTCTCCGTTCGTTTATACAAGGTGGCGTAAAATTATTCACCCTATCAGCTTCAGTATACAAACAGACAAGCTTTGGAACACGTAAAGGTCACATACAAATTTCCATCACCCAAAAATATATATTCTTTTTTTCATTAAAAAAATTATCAAAAAAATAGATGATTAATTTTGCACCACCTTGTACAATTGTTATCCAGATACAAGCGACCTGAAAATTATTTAAAGTTTTAAATTTTAATGCACAGCCCGACTTGGTTCTACTTTTTTACTTAATACGACGTTCTTTTAAGAATTATGTTTTGTTTTGAAATTCGTGCAAGAATCAAAATTCCGTGTAAAAAGTTTATAGTGAACCGCGTTATTTCAAAACTATATAAAAAAGATCGTGTTAAACGAGAGTTGGGTATATTTTCTTTTGCTGTGCCTACGCCAGAACCAGAAATAATGTAAGACGTGGACTGAAAGGTCCAGGGCCTAACACATAGATGACACTCGTTTCATGGCATTCACCTCTTTTTCACTTAGTACTAACCTTAAAAAGGCAGCTGTTAAAATTTCATGATATTCTATTAGTTCGTGAGTTATTGTGCTAAGCGTGACGCTACTTTTGCTATTTTTTAGTTTGGCTCGGGACATTTCAGCCCATGTGTTAGCACTCAGAAGGCAACATTCCATGCATTATTGCCGAAAATTTGCCTCATTTACAGCAAAGAGTGTGGGCAAATTGGAACTTCACAGTATCAAATTACAAATCTTTTATCATATTAATGCCGAAATATCAAATATTAATACCATAAAACTAACTGTATTTTATTATCTCTAAAAAACAAAAACACCCTTTACATACACACTTATGTGTACATACATAATATATTGCATATGCGCGCTTGTGATTTTAAAATCAGTATCTGTTTTTTTTATATCTACATTAATGTGATAGGTATTTTGGCAATTTTGACATTTTGAAATGATTGCACAAATGTTATACGCCAGAGCATTTTTCATTTACCTTGAACTTTCCCAATTTTCTGTATTCAGCAAAAATTTAGAGATTTTCTATTTTCGTGCAATACATTTGATTGTGTGTGGAGTATTTTTGGGAAAGCGAGCATTTAATGGAATTTTAAAGCCCAAGTACTTAAATAAAGGGCACCCACATGCGTACAAATGTATGAAGGTATATATATTTTATGTTATTGGGGATCTACGTGAGCAAGCACCTGATAATAAATTAATATTTTTATTTGTTTACCTGATATGCATACCCACATACAAGTGGTCTTTTATATGTGCATACATAAATATATAAACGTAATAATAAACAATAAATAATAAATAGTGACGTAAAGACCTCATCGTAAATGCACTCGTTAAAGTGACTAGGAGGAGTTTTTTATTTCTGATTTTATACTCAATGCATGAATGTACATATGTATGCAGCAGTTGTTGTTAGGCCGACACAGTTAGATATTGTATATTTATATATGTATTACAGTGATTAAATCGAATCTCAATCTTCTAGTTTAAACTTGGCTGGTACGGCTGTGACAAATTTCATCTTCACTTCATTGGTTTCGTTGTAGTTGTAGCAGTTCATCGAGCCCTGCTGGTGCATTGCAATAACCGCTCGTTATCGTCTAACTCATCTAACTTCCTGGATGCAAAGAGAGAGAGAGGGGGGTTAATATCGTGAGGGGTACCTTCACATGCCGGAAATATATTGAGTATATCGGGGTCGATTTTAGATATGTAAGTAGGAGTTTAACCAGAACGTATAGTAAATGAGCCAAAATTACCCGAGTTGCACGAAGCAACTGAAGCTTTTCGTCTGCAATGGGTGGCGGTTGGATAACCGCGTTGGGGGCTTGGGAGTTTAGGGGGGTAGTATGAGACTAGCAATAAATGTCGTTTAATGTTTACTACAATAGGAACTGCTACAACAACAACTGATTTAGCGTCCGTGTGGCTTTTAGCTATCCAATAAGCTAAAAAAATGACAAAAATCACTTAATTTGTAAGATAATCGCATTTCTATGAATTTTTCCAGATATTCGACTTTCTGTGGCGTTTTTCACGAAAAAATCAAGTTTCGATAAGCAATGCAGATCTCGGCGTATACCCTCGGTAATCTTTCCAGCTCATTGGAGATTCAATGCAGTTCCTTGACTATTCTATGCCTATCGTAAAAGACGAAGACATCATACCTCTGGTGAGACTGATAAACGGGAAATTTATATATGTAAATCATCTACAGAAATTGGTTCATAGATGGCGTAGGACGTGAGACTGTTGATAAGCAAAAACCTAGTTGGGTCAAATGTGACTCAAAGTGTTCATAAGATATGTATGTATATATCTATCCTATATAGCTATCCTCTTTGTAAAACCCCATTTTCAATTCAACTACGTTAGGGCAAGAATTAACAGGAAATAATATAGCTGATATTTAGTATTTAAGAGTCTGTACGTATAGGCTGATGTTATGTATATTGAGCTATAGCAGCGGTGAATAAATATCATAGAATACTTTATCGGAGGTTTAATAAATAATATGCATATATGTATGCACGTACACTAAGTGTCATAAGTCTGCGCTCATTTGTGGGTAGTTGAAAAAGTAACACGAAAAAGAAAATTTTAATTTTTTAAGGATTTGTTTTTTGTTTTAACTATATAACGATATTAAACTTACTAAATAAAAATCAACATTCATTCTACATCACACCGGTTAACAATTGCATAAAAGATTTGGTTTGAAACGCTAAAATGACAAACTCTAAAAAGATACGCTCACTTAATCACAAATATTTAAAATATTAAAAAAAATAAACTCTCAAAAAATATAGACTTTTTAATAGCTTGTTGCAACATAGAGTTTACTTTTCCTCCACTTTTACGCAAAAGTTCTAGAGTTAGCAACCCAGTGCCTTGCTAAGGTAGCCGATTTGTCAAAGGAGAACAAGAAATCTGTCTACTAAGCAAACTTTTATTATTGAATCATGAAGTTTTGGTAGTATCTTCGCCAGTAATCTTCTTCTACTCCTCCCCCATAACATTTTTGATGTTTCATCATATTTCTTTTTTTCTTATAAATCGCTTCTACCAGAAGCGCCCATAAGTGTTCAATGGAGTATAAATTGTATAATTGTAGAGGCGTTGACAATAGCTTGGTTATATTTTATTACAGAGAAGCCATAAGCCATAGCTCTATACAAATACAATTTTCTTTATTTAAAAATGCAAAACTTCTTTTCATCAAAAAATTAAGCTTTTTCGGAAATTTTGGAGTCTTGTGTAAATGCTCATTTCCGAAAGCAATTTGTTTTTGCCTATTTATTAGGAATATAAATGGACTCTACCTAGCAACTCTTCCATGATAGCTGGCTTTTCTGATGACCCTTCATTCAATTTTCTTCAATTACAACACCGATTTTCCCGGTAGGTCTGCATAAGACTGCTCAGAATGAAACTGGGAACAACACTCTTCTTAACTAAAATTCTGTACACCAAACGCTAACCCTGGATCAATAATGATAGAGAAAGAGATTGCGCCTTACGAATTCGCTGTGTCATATAAGTCCCTCTATAAACAAACGAAAGGAAGGAGAATTACTTGTTTGTGAAGAAGAAGAGTAGGCAAAAGAAACAACCAAGCACAAGAAATTATACGCACACACACATACTTTCTAGCCTAAAAACGCAAACAAACTGCATTTGGCGGCTTTATATTATTATATTATTGAGCTTTCACAATAAAGCACACGGCACATCGTTTTCATTTGTTTGATTGGTTTAAATCTCACAAATTATAATATTGCCAATCCTTTCACTGAATTTTCACAATCATTTCATTTCTCCTATTTTTGTTTGTTTTGTTCGTTTGTTTAGTATTGCGAAGGGAGCTGACGTCAGAGTAAAGTAACTGTTTTTTAATGGCGCCACCTTCAGTGAAGTTGAAGTGATAATTTCGGTATTTTCGAAGTTTTCCATTACTGTCCAAACTCATGTTCATGCCTTGCCTGTTGCTCCTATATTTTTTGTGGATAGTTTTGGCCTTCTTTCCACAATTTTACTATAATTTTTCTCTCGCCATTTTCAATTTCTTTACTTTTTGCTTCCATTGCAAGGCTAAATAAAAATAATAAATTTATGTACAAAAACAAACCGTCTTAACAAAAAAAAGCGAATCCGGAAATAATGAGGGCATACTTTTGACATTTACCTTACTACGTATTTCCGAAAATAAGTAACATTAGAATCGGTGGCGACGCATTGCGCTGACAATTTTTTGTCGCCAACAAGACTACTACGATAGCAAACAACGAAGATGATGAATTTGAATTTAGACTGAAACTACCGTTAGAATTTTATTGACAAATAATATTTAAAAATAGAGGATCGTGGAATTGTGACACCTAGTGTATGTACGGTCAACATCAAACGAAAGTGTACACCAAATATTGACAGGCTTTAACTATTTATTTAATTTTTAATTTTAATTAATTCCATACAAAAATATAATTCATAATACCACGAAAACCATATAATGCTAAGTTTCAAACTTTGTACAATTTTCATCAAAATTTCTGAAAAAACTTTCAAGTATGCATTCAATTTTGGTATAGTAAAAAGCAGGTTTTATGCTTAAGTTTGGAACATTTTTGTGCATTTTCTCTCTTTAACGCCTACATAGACCATAGTTTTTTATATGGAACAAAACACCCGACACTGTCATCAAAAATAAATCCAGTTGATTTTTTAACCACTTGAAATTTGCACTTTATTATACCAAAATTCAATGATCTATAAAACTGGATATCCGAATTTTTTTTTTAAATTCTGAGTAAAACGTTTGAAATTTTGTTGAAAATTCGGCGAATTTTTACAAATTTTAAACAAAGTTCGAAACTTTGCTTTATATGCTTTTTGTTGTAGTATGAACTATAATATTATGAAAAATAATTGAATTTACAAAAAAAATGTATAAATAGTCAAAACCTATGAATATGTGGTGTACACCTTCTTCTGACGCTGACAATATACCTACATATATACGCTTTAGGCATAAAATGTTAAATTCTAAACAAATTTAGATTAATTTTCCTGCTTTAAAGTAGTTGTTGTTACATTGTTGCGTCGCATTGCTTGTGTTGATTTTCTCACTAAGCTAAGATAAAATAAATAAAGCGTGATTTAAAATGGGTACCGCTCATTGGGACGGGGGGTCGAAACTGTAAAGCTGTTTTTTTAACAGAATCAGGTTGTTTTTTCTTTGCTGTGTTGGCAAGTGCAAAGTATTGCACTAGAACAAAGCATTACACTGTAGTCATTTCAATAATCCGATGCACATATGTAGACTTGTGTGTGCATTGCGCTGCCAAGTTTCCATTAGATCATACGTTAAAAAAAAAAAAAAACAGTTCGTGATGTAAGTGATTTGCCCGAACGTAAGTACATTTTTGTATACATTCACCCACGCGAACAATCCGTAATGCATTATTTAATCTTTCTAAATAAAACCTTCACCGTTTGGGTCTTAATGTACCGTATTCTAAAGGGTATTTCAAAAGTGGCGCCTAGATGTCAGTAGTGAATAATTCCTGGACGGTACCTTTCATCTTTTCAATTTTACACGATAGAGTAACCCGCCAAAATTATTAAAATTTATTATGAAAGTGGTCGATCTTTAAGAACAACATATCGCAAAATTCGTAACATTTTTTGTGCAAATAATCGTGAATAAGTCGACAATTCAAAGGTTAGTGAAAGAATTTCAAGAAACTGGTTCTGTCGAGGTTAGAAAAGGGACTGGCAAGCCAAAGACCAACAACTGGACGTTCGGTTGAGAATATTGCTGCTGTAGTGCAAAATGTTGCTGAACAACTTGCAAATTGGATATCTCGACGTTATCGATTCTCAACAATTAGGAATTCATGAATTGACTGATTGGCGGATTTTACCTTTCGACGTGCTCAATTATTTATTATTATTATTTTTCACATATAAATAGTGAAACCTGAAAGAATCAACATTTTTAAATGTTTAATTTTAAAACAATATTGAAATACTCTTTACTTGTAATGTAATCACGATATTCCTTCAATTAGAACCTTTTAAAATCGCTGCAGCTAATGGGTCGCAACTTATGTAACGAAAGAAATAAACCTAAAGCACCCATCAACAATTATTTTAATATATTAACTCTTTCCCGTCCGCACGGTTCACAAAAATGTTCTTGTCTATCGCCGAAGCCTTTTGCAAAGTTGTTTATTAAAATGTTCAAATATATATAAATATAAAATATACAATTCATTGCGACATAATAAACTTCGCTGCCTCTTATTAAATGATAAAAAAAATGTTATTTATCGAGGTTATTGAAAAGAAAAACATTAAACTATTAATTATAATATTTTTTTTATTAAGCTACTTTTGAAAATAAAATATCTCATTTTTAACAAAATTTATTTTGTATTTAATTAATATTTTTGTACATTTATTTTATATTTATATTTATTTAATATTAAAAAAATGTGTCCTTGTGGTTTAAACAAAGATTTCGATCTTTTCCATTTTGCATTTTTTAAAGAAGCTGGTAGTCCTCGCTGAAGCCTCATTGTTCCACATACTCGGATTTGCTTTGAAATTATATAATTCTTTTGCGGGTTCAAAACTGTTGTATATATTATCCATGTAGAGATGATGGCATTTTCCAAACGAACATTTATTTAAAGTTTGTCCAAAGGCAACTCAAAATATATCCACTAGCAGAATCGTTATCAGGGAATATTTTTACAATATTACTAAAATTATATACCCATTACACTTCTAATATTCGAATCTTCGAAATTGTATATTAGAGAAGGGACGAGGATGCGAAATGCAAGGCGGTAACAGGTTTAGTAAAGACTGCATACAAAGTCTGTATGTCCCTCCAGCACTCTTGTAATTGGTGAAAAGATGTAGAACTGTGTTGGGTAATGGTGAAGAGGTGCCTGGGAGACAGGCATAAAACGCTATGGTAAGAGTCCCTAAACAATAAAACCAGCATGGGGTCGAGGAAAGAAGAAACTCGGGCCGGGATATCGGTCCAAACGTCGGTGGGAGTAGTGGCTGGTTACAGGCCCCAGCACTCGAAATGCTATAGCAAAACAATCGAAGTGATCAGTGTCAAGAGGTACTGCGGTCGAATCAGACTCGGACGTATAAAGCGTGAGCAGCGTAACAGCCATAAATACAGCTGTGGAAGAGGAGCGGCTGACTTCTCCAAAGGCTAACTTTTCAGGTACAGCTTGCGAAGGTTGGAACGGACCAAAGAAGAAGCCGAGTAGCGAAGGACAGGAAGCAAGGCGGTAATTAAAATCAAAACGAGACTCGGAACCAAGAGCTGTCTTACGACTACGGAGCGGGACGATCTTAGGTGGGTCAGCCAATGAAACTATTACATGAGGTAGAGAGCTCTTCTCTTAGGCGAGAGGTTCGCGACGACAAATCCAAGCTTCGCCAACAAAATAGAGGAGAATGTGGCAAAAAACTTATCGGAGCAGAAGAGGCTAAGATCCACTGAGGAAGAAAAACCGGCGGCTAAGCGTCCTCGTACCAATACCCCTGCAAATCTAAAGGGTAACGTTGTCGATATCCTATTTTTAACGTTACCATAAAATATGTATACCGTGAAATACAACAATTTTCGTCATTCTTGCACGTCGCATTTGGAAAAATGTTGAAAGAAGAAATTGATTCTTAAAATGTATTTTCACCGAAAATTTGTTAGTTTTTCTTCTCGGTTTGATTTTAATGCAGAATCGTTTTTTTTTTTTTTGTTTTGTCATTTCGTTTTCTCATTGAACATACTCGCAGGGTTGCATAGAAAATCTGGCACACATTTAATATTAATTAACTATTAATTGGCATTTGATAACTTGAATTTTTGTATGGTAAATTGGGTTACAATTAAGGCTTAAAATGTTAAAATTTTCCGAATGGCCGAATTAGGTGCTTGGTGGACATAGTTTAAGCATTTGTTTGTTGGGGTAGCAGACTTGGCAATTTTTATACTGGTGGTGGTACTGCTACTAGCTGTTTGCTGGTCGCTGCTTATTCAAGTTTTCATATCCACACTGATGAAACTCGTAACACACACCAATACTTAGGTACATTTTACATATTTTATTTTCTATTATTTACATTTACCACTTTACCGGTAGTAGAAGTAATAAAGAAAAACTCATTAGCGCGAAAAACAGCTACCAATACATGCAGTGAAACCTGATTTGCCAGATTAGCAAAAATAAGCCAAAAAGGACGTTCGTAGACAAACTAATTTCCAAATACCAGCGAAAAAGCACCCGTACGGAAAGGTTCATTTAATTCAATTCAAATAAAATATTGATTACAAATATAGGAGCATATTTTTAAGTGATCCTTTGAAATAGCATGACCAATGCTCGGATTGACCAAGACTGATTTTAGGCATTACAAATTTTGGAAAAGTAAAGATTCTAAGAATCCCAAAGATTATTTAAAACAAGGAAAGCGTGGCCGTCCTTCTATTGGTCGGAAGAGTGGCTTAACGTCATTTTTGGTGATGAGAAAAAGTTCAACTTGGACAGGCCAGATGGAAAGATGAAGTATTGGATACACACGCGCCGCCAAAGGACAACATGATATGCTCGGAATATTGGCGGTGGCTAACTTATGGTTTGGGCAGCTTTTGGGCATCACCTATTTGTTTTATTTCAAATTGCATGAATTCTAAGATGTACGCAACGCTTCTTGATAATGTTTTAATCGAATTTGCGGAAAGGTTTTGGGGAGAAAATTGGATATTTCAGCAAGATAATGCTGCATTTCACGTGTCTCAGCGGACTCTTTCCGAAGAGAGATAAATAGACCGTTTGCATTGGCCATCCCCACTGAGATTGTTTGGAGACTACTATCTAGTAATGCTTACTAAAACGGACGACAATTTGAACGGTTGATTAGTTTTACAAAAGCAATTGTGGAAGAATAGGACAAAAAATGGGATAGCACACACTTTTAAATATTTTAAAGTATTTGTTACATTATTTATTTCGTGTGGATGCATTGTTTGATTATGTTCGCTTGTATATACCTATACCTATATATAATTGGCGCGTACACCCTTTTTGGGTGTTTGGCCGAGCTCCTCCTCCTATTTGTGGTGTGCGTCTTGATGTTGTTTCACAAATGGAGGGACCTACAGTTTCAAGCCGACTCCGAACGGCAGATATTTTTTATGAGGAGCTTTTTCATAGCAGAATTACACTCGAGGGGCGACCGCTATTAGAAAAATGTTTTTCTTAATTTTGGTGTTTCACCGAGATTCGAACCTTATGTTTCGCTTATGAAATATAAAACGATTTTTATAAAATCGTCCTCAATTAATGTACATTAGAACTCCAAAAATAAAAATGAAGTACCTATTCTGATTTCTTAAAAAGAAAAACAGTTTGCTTCATTATCGCAAAATCCTCAGTTTTTCAGTGTTTTAAATATCCGCTTATTGCATTAATTACTTAGTGCACTATGTCCAACTCTGCTTGTCTGTTTGTATACTGCAGCTGTCTAGTTCACAAATGTGAAATATGATTGGCGTGCGATGCCATTTGCAAAAATTATAAATCTTCCGATAGGCTGATTAGCTTTGCGCCACCTTGTATATGTATGTCAGACTACGAATTCCTTTGCATCTCCAATGCACTAAGAACTATCACCAAACATAATGTTGACCAAGGTAATTTTATTTTTAATCATTCTTCATAGCGAAATCCATTTATTTCTTGAAATGTTTTGCCATGTCAGCCGTCGGAAATTAAAAACTGTTGTCAATCATTTTCAAATACATTCGGCGTTATCAGCGTGGTGTCAGTTTGCGGTATTTAATGAAAACGAGTATTGAAAAAGTGACATCGCCGACAGTTATGAGCGTCCGTAAAGATGAAATAATGAAAACCAGCCTTTATGCTTATTGCCAACTTGATACGAAGCAAAGTGCCCGGGTTGAACTCACTGAAATTAAGTGGACGAGATCGACATTAAATTCGAAATACCTACAAAATGAAGTCCAAAATAAACAAGACTGGTGTAAAAAAATATTTTTAATGGCGCCATCTTTTTACTGAGTTAGTGCGTTGGAAGTTACATCCCTAGCTGACTACCAGTGAAAGCTTGGTGACATTCGGTGGAAGAGAAGTTATTGCGTCTAAAGTGTCTGTATGTCTGTGTCGTCGGTACAACAAAGAGGTACTATCGAATTTTGTTTCAAAATCGATAAAACGTTTCAATTAATGAAATAGTTTAAAAAGACCGTGAACATAAATCAGTAATCACCGAAAACTCTATCGAAATTGTTTGTAAATTTATCAAAAATGAACCGAAATCATCGTTGAAATTCATGGAATCGGAGTTGAATATCTCCAAAACATCGATTGATCGCTTTTTAACTGATCATTCGGACTTACGAAAGGTCTGTGCACGTTTCATTTCGCACAAGTTAACTGAGGACCAAAAATTGCTCAGAATTCAACATTGGAAAGTCCTCATTAAAGAGGCGAGAAAAGACGAAAACTTCCTTTACAACATTGTAACTTGTAATGAAACGTGGTGTTTCTAACATGAACCTGAAACCAAGCGTCAAAGTACCGAATGGGAGCCCTCAAAAAATCGCGTTTGGAGAAGTCAAAAATCAAGTCGATGCTTTTTTGGTTTTACGATTCCAAGGGAAGTGTTCACAAGGAGTTCGTGCCAACGAGCCAAACCGTCCATGCAATTTTCTATCTTGGCGCTTTGAAGCGTTTGTTCCATCGCATTCGGCAAATTCGCCTTGAATACCGTGAAGGAGTAAGCTGCCTCTTACTGCATGATAATGCACCATCTCATTGATCCCCTCTTGTAACAGATTTTTTGACTGGAAATCGCATTTTAAACGTCAACCACTCACCGTATTCGCTTGATATGGCTCTCTGTGACTTCTACCTATTCGGAAAACTGCATTTGGACATGAAAGGAAAACGTTTTGCGTCCGTAGAGGCCATCCAAAAGGCTTGTACCGACATCCTAAAGGATATTCTGGCTAATGGCCTGAAACACTCTTTCGAAAACCTTTTAGATCGCACAAAACAGTGTATCGTTTCTATTTTAGCTCAGTCTTGTTTATTTTGGGCTTTACCTTGTATGGTATGCAGCATGGGGGTTGACGGTGGTTATCGTTAGAGTTATCCTTTGCTCCATCCTTTCAGTTATGTATGTATATTTGTTTAACGTCGTATTTCATTTTGATTTTTTGTGTGGTTGAAAATTTTATAAAGTTTTTTTTTATTAAAAATTTTACTTAATATAATTTTTCAGCACACATTTTATTCAATTCTAGGGAAACGTGCAAACAAATTCTCACACTTCTGCCGCTTCGGCCGCAAAGCAATGTTGTGTGTTTTCTGGGATCAGCGTGGTATGATTCGGTACGAGCTATTAAAACCAGGTGAAACAGTTGACGGTGCACGCTACCAACGACAATCGGTCGATTTGAACAGCGCTATACACCGAAAACGCCCAGAATATGCCGATCGGCGTCACAAAGTAATTTTTCTTGATGACAATGCACCGCCGTATCGAGCAAGAGTGAACCGGGAATTGGTGGAGACGTACGATTGGGAACCGCTACTGTATGCGCCTTACTCACCAGACTTGGCGCCTTCCGATTATCATTTGTTTGCGTCGATGGGCCACGCACTTTCCGAGCAGCGCTTCAATTCTCACGAAGAAGCCAAAAAATGGCCCGATGATTGGTTTGCGGCCAAAGACGGCCAATTTTTTTGGCGCGGCATCCATAAATTGCCTGAGAGATGGGAAAAATGTGTCGCTAGTGAGGGCTATTATTTTGAAGATTAAATTTGTAACCATTTTGAACAAAAATCTCATTTCATAGGTATATACCTGGTATTCATAATTCTCTACTTACATATGTATGTGCGTATGTATGTATTACATATACTTGTATATAAAGTGAAACCTCCTTTGGGGGGACACTCACCGTCAGTCAACTTTTGCCCGTCCAAGAGAGGTGTCCACTCAAGGGGATGGCAGCATATTTTATAAATTTTTAATTTTTTAATTAATATAATTGAATATTATTTCTTATTTGAACAAAAAATATATTGATATTATCTTTCGAACAAGAGTGTGTATGTATTTTTTCAAAAGTGCATTTTTCATTTATGTGCATAAGTGCATTTAAGGTTATTATTACGAATAATATAATATTATTATATTTCAGTTAATAAACTACATAAAACCAGAGATTGGCTGTGGCTCTCAATCTTTTTTACCAATTCTAATGCAATGAAGTCATCGCTGCAAATTCGCATTTAGTTTGGAACTATTGTACATTCAAAGCCGTTTCGTTTCAGAAAATTTCATTAGACTATTCGATAATACATACTCTCAGTGTCAGTACTATTATTGGCCATAGTTTTCATGTTTTCATCATTAACAAAACCCAACTCAAAATTTAGGTTTTCAGTCCATGAATTACTCTATTGTCATATATAAATTCATCATTCCCAAGGACTTTTTATAATTCAAATAATGATGCCGGTGTTGCTAACGGCAAGTCATCTTCGGGCGCGCATTCAGTTGACACATTCCTATTTTTGTCAAGCCCTTCTTTTTGGAAACAGTTTTTTATGGCTTCCGTTTGAACCTTTGTACAGGCAGCCTTTAGAAATTTATCGCCTCTAAAGCATTGATAATTTTTTTAGTTGAGTCTGTCTCTAAGCTTATCCATATACATATGATCCACTTGAAGGTTTTAATAATAAATTTTTAATTTAAAATTTCTAATCACTCCCTGATTTAAAAGCTAGCAAACTGAGGACGTATTACTAAGTAGGTAAATCATTTTGATATTCTTTAAACGAATATCACGATAGAGAGTTTCTGCGCTGTCCGGAAATAATAGTATTTTTCTATTTTGCAACTCCATTTTTCGGTCGAGTTCCTTCAGCCTCTATGCCATCATTTCACGTGTCATCCATGCCTTCTTATTTTATTGCCAATTTATAGAAAGTTTTCGTAATAATAACTGCCGCAAACGCTCTTGGACGAGCAGCATTACCAATAACAAGTGGTTTTTCTTTTTTTCATGCCATAATTGCACAAAATGGGACAGTAAGCCATTCCTCTGGTAACACGGGTCAACACAAAATTTGACTTTGACTTCAAAGCATTAAATTTCAATTCTTTAGGTCGTAATTAGACGAAAAATATGGCATGAAAAAGTTTGCTTTTCTATTTAAGAAACAATCTATGATTCTAATTTTTATTTAAGAATGAAACTATTCAATTAAACATTTTTAATCATTTTTATTAATTTTTACTATTAAAATAACTTACAAAAAAGTAGAAAATAATTTAAAAGTGTAAACTTTTACTTTTTCTTTTATGTTCATAGTTTTCATTATATTGACCTTGATAACGTTGTTCAAAGCTCATAATGTCCTGATGAAAACGTTCTCTTTGCTCTTCTGAATACGCTCCTATGTTGTTTTTGAATTGATCTAAATGAGCGTGCAGCATATGTACTTTCAATGACATCCTGCAGCCCATCGCCTTAAAATTTTTCAGCATATTTTTAACTAGCTTTTCGTAGTTTTTAGCTTTGTTATTTCCTAAAAATCCAGAAACGACTGGTTTAAAACGGTTCCAACTCGCTTTCTGAGTACGATTCAGCAACGTTGGAAATTTTTCATCAGCGAAAATTTGTCTGATTTGCGGACCAACAAAAGCCCCAGCTTTAATCTTTGCTTCTGATAACTTCGGAAAAAAATTTCGTAAGTCCTCAAAAGCTTCTGAGGTTTGATCCAGTTTTTTAACAAATTGTTTCATCAACAATTTCACTTCAACAATTGGCTCAAATTTTACGTTTTCTTTCCCGACACAAAGTTCTGTTCTTTACGACCGTTGAGTATAATGCTTAGCATCCGCTCTACTGTCCCATAAGCACAAATAACACGGATACTTTGTATCAAGAACTGGTCGTGTCAGATCATGTGTGACTGGAGCAGAAGTAGATTCTAGATCAGGATATTCAATAGGTTTCTCGGATTCACAATGCAAAAGTAGCAGTCTTTAATGTGGTCATTTGGTTCTCGCCAGATTCTTGGTATGGCAAATTTTAAAGACCTTCTCTCACCTCGATACCAACCTAAAATATAAAAACAAAAATCGATATGTCTATTAAATTTAATTTACTATGTAAATCAAATAATTTGATTCCGAACAGGATACCCAAAGTATGATTCGTAGGCTTCACAGAGGACGTGAGATGTATTTTCTCTTCGTTTTTGTTCATAATAAAGCAGATAATCATAAAATAAACATTAGGACAAAGAACTAAAATTATTTTGTAGAGTCGTGTAATTTACCACAATTTTTTAAGTTGATGTTTTGTTTGGCAATGCTCGGAAGAAAATACCTCTCCTGTTAGCATTATACAGTGATGATATTATACCAAACGTACTGACTTAACTATTTTTTATCTAGAGAAATTATGTTTGCAAGATTTGATTATTAAAAGTTACCTACTCTGCTAATTCCCGGCCGAATAAATTGTTTTTGTCGTAAGCGTAAATTATTTTTCAATTTTGTCCTTCACACTAAGGTTTTGATTGTTTTACGTATATCCGCTATAACTGAACACAAATCACTGCCCGAACCAAGCTAAATGTCAGCATGAAAAAACATCACACTTTATCCTTTGAGGATTTCATGTCCGCTTAACAGAAGTTTTTGTTTGATTAATTCTAAAAAAATATGAATGCCTTTTGATAAGAGTTTCGCGTCCTGTACCAATTTTATGAAAAATAACTACTCGCGCCCGCCAAGAGAGTCCTTGCTTAAAAGAGCTTGATTTGTTCCGAAATTTAAACTTAAAACTTGGTATAGGAAAAAGTGTCCACCGAAAATTCAGTATTCAAGTATTCAAAAGAAAGCAAGAAAGAATAAAAAAAAGCGAAACATGAGCAGTAAAGAAAAATGGAAAATTTAACAAATACAAATTTTTATATTGTGACTACATCATCCTAAAACAAGCTTGACATTTATATTCTTAAGTCGTTGCCATATCACAATTTTATTTACTAAAACATGCGGCGCAAAGGTCATTTTTTTTATTACAAAGTTATGTAAGCCGACATAAACCTTTAAGTATTATTTTTTCAATAAATTTCCGTTAAGTCAGAAATTGTTGACAAAGTTTACAACCTAAGAAATACTAAAACGGCACTAGTAAATCAATTTCAAACACAACTTGAGAGACACCAGCAGTTATTGTAAAAAGTGGAGAAGGTAATCTTGTAGCATACCAGATAGGCGTTTTATGTTTCCAAATGAATTAGTTCTTTACTTAACCAACTGACACGCCTATTAAAACAACTTTCGAGCATTCGCTGATATTAGCAGGAACAAATGAAGTAATAAAAATTTGGGATGTGCGTCGCGAAAATAAAATTTATAGGTCGTCTGATTTACGATCGCGATTTTCCAGCGGTTGACATCACTTTTTTCTGCAATACTGTTTTTTATCTTTCGTTAGAGGGATGAAACGAATTTTCGTAGCTAGGTGTGTAAGTGTTTAACGGTTAGTGTAACACTTTGTATAAAAAAAGAAACTGTAAGAAATTCGCTATAATTTAAAAATGTTCTTTTTATTCAATATTTTCCAATTTTTTAATTACGCCATTCCTCATTGAAGACCATAAATGTCAATGCGGATACAGTTTTATGGCTTTGAAATAATTCGTACACTCACACACGTACAACTATAAGTACGAGTATTCCTTTCACTATCGAACATCACTCAAACTTTCAACCACCAGAGTTGTAATGTAAGTATTACAGCAAATTCAAGCGAAATATTCGCTATTGTGTGTATATTTGAGGTATATTTTCCCTGCGCAATTACAGCTTTAACCAATCAAAGAAATGAAAGTTTCGAAAGATGCTCATTATCGATTTTTGTGTCAACTAAGTATTGCTGAACGAACCTAACCAAATATGCTTTGCTCAATTCGGAAGTGCACCGATTCGAAACTACGTGCAGGAAATATCAAATAATAGAAAACGTTTTTTCTAATAGCGGTCGCCCCTCGGCAGACAATGACAAGCATCCGAGTGCATTTCTCCTAAGAAAAATTTCCTCACAAAACAAGGAGCCGGCGTAAAACTGTAGGTCCCTCCGTTGGTGGAAAAACAAGAAGACGCACACCACAATTAGGAGAAGAAGCTCGGCTAAGCACTCACAAGGAGTGGAAGGACCAATTATTATTTTGCCTCCAGCAACCAGTTTATTCTTCAAGTTTATCCCTTCAAACTACTCCCCATCAACTGTAACGCGTCCACCAGTTGTTTTCCCACAAATCCTTTCTTTTTTGGTGAATTGTTACGCGTAATAACACCCAAATAATAGTTCTTATTAACTATCTGACCAAAGATTTGCTCTTACAATACCGTTTTAATCCAAATTTTTTTTTTAGGGCGTGGTTTGTTTTAGTCCTGGTTCATTCGGAGTTCTCCACTTACTCGCGGATATCTGGATTGCCTGTCGTACTAATAAACCAACGTCGCATCTCTTGTAATGATACGTCTGATGAGTGTTGGGTCGAATTCAGACTTGCAAATCTGGTTTATGGCTATAGCAACGCACTCCCTTTTTTGCATGAAATTCAGGTCCTTTAGGACCAACTTAGCACCAACAAGGCGCAAACACAAATCATTAACTACAATGCCCTGAACGGATCCATAAACAATGTTCAAGTCTTCTGTCAGCACTCTGATGGCAAATTTGATAAACTTTTCCTACACTTTATTGATGTTTTCATCAGTTTTCGATGTCAATAGCTTTCCAGTTCGTTATCTTTTCGTCATCCTCGATGGGTTCCCGATCTCTTCTAAAGCGTTCGTGCTACTGGTAAATGGCTGTTTTCCTTAGAGTTTGCCTACTGAAACAGTTTCCCAATATTTCTAATGTTTTTGCACCATTGAATCTATTTTTAACGCAAAATTTAATAAACACAATCTCGTTGTTGCAAATTTAAAGCCATTTTTTAAATTGTGAGAAATAGAAAACACGTTCTGAGGTATATTTACTCAACACGGCGTAATTTTTACAAATGCAAAGCAATAGCGATACAATTTTCGGGAGATTGTTAATCAAAGATGTGGCAACAACAAAAGCCAGAACTCAAATCATTTAATTAGAGCGTCTCCTGACGGTTTTTCCGGAAACTTGAGCTCTTCTCCCCTTATGTATTGTAAAAGTAAAGAACGTAAATTCTTCCTTAGACTGAAGAACATCAACAAGTTTATAGAAAAAAATATTTAAATGGGTAAACTTGAATCTCCCAAAGCATTCCGATTAGGTCTATGACTCTTCAATCATCGCAATCTCACATCTTGGAGTAGTATATCGGGTTCGAGCTACTAATATACATACACACACAGATACCTCTAACACATTGAGTCTAAATTTTTTAACAAATAAACCCAATAGTGGAACAAAGTTCGGTTCCCGGTGGCACCCCAACACCGTACACTTACTTTGTAAGCCGCGTTTGCTCCTTACATTTACGCCCGGTTCTATAATTTTTCCTGCAACTTAATTGTCATCCCACATATATGATCATACGTACGTACGTATGTCTCTCTATAATATGTATAAAGTATTTAGGTGTCATAAAATCATCCATTCAATCACGAATTGGTTCATTATATGTCGTTCACGTCAACGCAGTTAGCGATCATTAGCTGAAATGAACTGTGAGATGCGTGAGGTCAAACTGCAACGGTCACCTTCATATATAGTATGTGTGTGTGCATGTGTATGTGAATGCATTTAAAGTCATACACACCGCATATGCAGCCGCATGCCTGCCGCCTTTATTGCAATCTCGCAGTTTCATTCTGATGATTGCCAAATGTAATTTTACAACCGCATCGGTGCTTAGCTTGAATCGGCGCAATCACAATCACATTCACAACCACAAAAGCAACCACAATGGGAGCACACATGTGCGCCTTGAACTTTGCCACAATTGGTTTTTGCATATATTTTTTTTTTCTATGAACATTGGTGTTTGTTGTTTCTTTTGTTGCATTTGCAGTTTCTGTTGCACGATTCACTGATTACACACGATAATCATTTGGATTTGTTTTTGTTGTTGATGTAATTTTTTAAGTTGATGCAATGATTTTCAACAAAATATTCCCACAATTTCTTTACGCGCTTGGAAAATTACATTTAAATAATGATTAGCTTCAGCTTCAGCTGCAGCAGCAGCAACATTATCACTATCATTATCATCATTTTCATTTTCATCATAGCCATCATGATCCTTTGTCCCCCAGCTTTATTTGGCTGATTGTTGCTTTTATATGGAACGTGGTTTTGACGATTGCAACGTGTGGCAAAGGTACGACTGTGTGGAAGGCCCTCAGTGGTTTGCTACTTTTCGAATGGCAGGAGGTATCTATATACATATGTATATGTGAATATGCATATGTATCTGTGTTTAAAAGACTGAAGCTTGAAAATTTCAGAATCAGACGGCAGGCAATGAAAATTCTTCGTAAATTGTGTTGACGTGAATTCGTGATAAATTTCTAATTGCATTCAGGCAATTTATTGCAATTGTGAAAATTGGTCATCCTTACGTACTGTATAGGTATACATACATTAGGGTGGGCTCATATTTAGTGTGTCCCATTGGTTGTTAAACGTTGTAGCTGTGATACATGCAAACAAAAAAAAAGAGTTTTTTAAGCTGTCTTCACTAGAGATTTATACTTCTATTCTGCACGTTACCAGAAATTTAGAAACCGACAAATTTTCTTACTAAACATTTAAAGTTATATTTAAAACTTGCTATTGACGCTGTAAAAACACTTGAAGGTTAAATATTATATTTGTAATTTCAAAAATATACGTTTTTTTGTTTTATGTGAAAAAAAGTAAATTAATATCATCTTTTTTGCCGTTGTTGCTGTAATCAAATTCTCAGGCTATACATTCTTTATTTGTCTTATTTTGTGTTTAGAAAACTTTATTTTGTTTTGTATTTTGCCTTTACTTATAATTCGGAAGACATTTTACAAATATTTGATACATATAAAAGTGACTTCGATTGCATTGTCAAAGGTATACTCGTATATAGGTACCATGGAGCGTTGACTAAGGTACCTAGGGTCTTGGATTGCAAACGCTGCAGGATTTCCAGATTTGAATTTGATGCTCTGCCCCACAGTTGGATTCCATAAGCACATACTGGTTTTGTCATACTTAATGCGTGTATCATGGAAAAAACTGTTTTTTTTATACAACCGATGTTAAAACGTATAACTTTAATTGCCTATGAGTTCGTTTGATTCCAAACATTAAGAGGTCTGTCTGCTCAAATTAAATTTTACTGAAATATGCGTGGATGTACCACCTTGATCAAAAAGTTTCATGAATATATTCAGAAAATTCAAAATACAAGTTTATTCCTCAAAAATGATTTTATCGGCTTAAAAGTACTTCTCATCAACTGCAACGCACCTATGCCAGCGTTTGGTCCAGGTCTCGAAACATATCTGGAACTCTATTTTCGGTACAGTCGGTCTTCGAATTTTCTATTGCTTCCTTTCAGCTGTTATAAAGTGTTCGCCCACTACGGAGACTCGATCAAACAGAATAAAGTCACAGGGAGCCAGGGAGCATATCAGGTAAATTCGATGGCGGGTGGGTGGTATTTGTTCTGGGCGAAAAGTTCACGGATAATAAAGGGACTGTGCGATAGTGCATTATCTTGGTGCAAAACCCACGAGTTGTTTTGCCTCAAATCCTTTTTTTTTGACGAATTGTTTCACATAAACCGTAAAATGATTTATGATGCCCAAATAATAGTCCTTATTAACTGTCTAACCTTCTGCCAGGCAATACCGTTCGTGGGATACAATACCATTGTAATCCATAAAAGTCGAGAGCATATTTTTCTTTTTTGGCTGAAAATGACATAGTTTTTTTGGTCTTAGTTCATTTGGGGTTCTCCACTCACTCACCTGATGTCTGAATTGCGTGTCGAGCACTTAAACTCTCGTCTCGTCTGCAATAATGTTGCGCTTGATGAATGTTGGGTCGGATTCAGCCTTGGAAAGTATATCTTTGACAATATCAACGCGGTCCTTTTTTGCCGCTCTTTTGGGACCAATTTTTCAGCAACACGGAGCAAACCAATATCATTAACTACAATGTTCCGAACGGATCCATAAGCAATGTCCAAGTCCTCTGTCAGCTCTTTAATGGTTGATTTGAGGTTATTGATACACTTTTCTTTCCCTTTATTGATGTTCTCATAAACTTTTAATGTCGTCGGTCTGCCACTACGCTCTCTCTTATGAAGCGTTCCTGCCACTTATAAATGGCGGTTTTCTTTAGAGTTTCTTTATTGAAAAAGTTTATCAATATTTCTTAGGTTTTCACGCCATTGAAAGTCTTTTTAACGCAGAATTCAAGGTAGCCATGAAATTTCGCACATTTCTTAACGAAATGGCTGAGTCATTTCACCTGAAGGTAACATGGGTTCCTGGCCATTGCGACATTGGGGGTAACCGCAGAGCCGATGAATTAATGAGACTCCGCACCAAATTGACCGATGAGTATATAGACAATGACATAAGCATACTCTTACAAACATGTAAGCTACTTTTCCTTGAGGAAATCGTAAGAGGAACGAGTGAAAGATGGTGTAATGAAACCACACGCAGAATCGTCCGACAATTGTGGCCGACTCTTAATGCTAAACTCGTATCATAGTTATAACGGGGTACTGCCTATTAGGCAGGCACGCTGAGAGCATAGGTGTGCAAAAAGCTGTCTAGATGAGAAAGCGGAAGAGACGATATCGAATCTTCTGTGCCATGGTCTTGCTCTATTCAGACGCAGATTTACGATAAGTATTTTAGGTAGACAATTCATTAATGAATTGGGAGATATTAATACCATGGAAATCGGGGATCTTCTAAAATGTTTGAAAAGTGCACACTGATTTTAGGAGAGATAAGGACAAGTTCCCCACGCGGCATCACAATGGGCTACGAGTCTGAGTGTGACCCACAGTGAACAACCGATTCAACTTAATCTAACCTAGCCATTTCATCATTGAAAGACTTACTTATAAACAACGTTTTTAAATTATCAAAATTCACTTCGCAAATAGATCATTAAAACATAAAACAAAAAGAAATGGCTCATGGAGATCCTTTTTTACCGACTCACTGATGTATTTTTATGTTTTTTTTTGTATAATTGTGGTCAAAAATTGAAAGTTATGGTGAAAATGTGAATAATTTTGTGTAATGTTTGAAAATTTGCGTTACATGGTTTTTGTTGTAGTATGCACTATATTAACACAAATAATGGTGTGCGTATAACTTGCAGCGGGGTGTATATGCGAAGAAATCGTAGGAGTGGTTTGGGCAAGTACATAAGAGCATTATCAGATGATACTTAGGGTTTCTTTTAGGCCCGAAATTCTAAGTATAGATTGCAGCAAGGCAGATTTATTAATAAATACGTCTTAAATCGTAGTTTCTTTCAGACTTTTCAGCTTTTGCTCGACATTAAAAGTGTTGACAGTGGCTGTTATACTATTTATTGAAGCTAATGCTTCTTTTAATTTAAAAATGTGAACAGGCTTAAGAAATTATGTTTGGACATATGGACACTAAAAGGCTGAGCTCTAGGGCCAGTCTACTCCATGAAAGGTATTGGTGGCTAGAATCATGCAATTATAACTATTTTATTTTTATTCTTTACCATAACCAGACGATACGAGTTCTCTATATCCGCCCAATCGACTGACCAAACGATTGAATAATGTTAAACATCCGTCTTACAATCTTAATTGGACAGCAAACGATTTGTGTTTATGTTAAAGCATTTGAGCTCTAATATACATAATTATTCACTTTCATTTTGATTGCTTAGCATTAATTATTTATGGATAATAATTTCTAAGTATTGTAGGGCTTATCATCTTCATGTTTCGTACTAAAAGGAAGGACTTCTTGAAATCATATCGAAAAATATAATTAAGTAATTAAGTGTAAACAATTAATTTCTTCTACGTTTGTTGGTAATAATATCATATAAACTAAATAGAAGTAAAGCCAACAAGTTTGCTGAGTTGTTAAATGCAATAGTGAAGACTTCAATCAAGGGCTTGCGATAATAAACTTGTCTGCCAATATAAATACCAATGAGCAAACCAATTACCTAATTTGTTTGACATAATAACAGTGGCGTATTTTTTCCCATGCACAGGAATTTACTTTGAAATACCCAAATCGTTGCACTTTCACCAATTTTACTTTAGTATTTTTAATTATATCGGCCATCGAGTTACAACCTAAGCCTCGCTACGACGCATCATGGCTAAAAAGTGGATGAGCATAGCAATAGAAAAACTCATCTTCATATTTTATTATTACGCGCTATTTTATGGGATTTCAACATTTACTTATCGAAAGGCTGCAAAGCGAACAAACGAGCTCCGCGCATTCAATGTAATATCGAGTTCCAACTCTACACCGTTTATCATAATTCAGTGGAAATGGCTCACGTGGGTCTGTGGCATTGCACGAATATTTATTTCAATCGGTTACTTCTATGGCAGTCTTATGATGTGGTATACCACCGACGAATTTTACAACCTCATAACCTTATTGCAGTCAAGTATCGCAGTTACCGGCTCCATTGCCCTGGGCATTGGTTTGCTGCGTTCGGGTGCACGTTTTGTTGATATGATGAATTGCTTTCTTCAGTTATTTCAGCGAACTGGCCGCCTAACACCAAATTCCAGTATAATGGGTCAACAACAATTTGTATTCCTTCTGATGATAAGCATTTTTAATATCAATGAAGCAGCAGCCTTAACCGTGCTTATGGACTATACAGACTGGAGGGAGTTTGCTTTGGCTTCAGCAAAAATCTATATGGAATCTGGCCTAACTATTAGCCTGTATATAGTCATCGTCGGATATATGAGCATTGGCGCACTCTTCACATCCATGAACAGATATATGCGTGAAGAGTTTCAACCGAGAGCCAAATGTCTGGACTATGTTTTAAGGCGAAAATTTAATTATCGCTCACAACATTATAGGCGCAAGCTCATTCGTATGACTAGAGAGCTAAATGAGTGTCTAAGCATTTACAATGACATTTATCAAGCAGCTGATAGTTTTCATTATAATTTTCGCTTTCATATATTCTTTGCTCTCTTATATGGCTTCAGTGCTCTTGCTATAATAATGTACAGTGTCCTATATACGCAAGCTGTTACTGAAACCTTCGAATTGACAGGATGGCTCTATTGCGTTAAGATATTCCTGGAAGAGCTAATAATAATTTTATCTGCATACTCGGCGGTTCAGAGCGGCATTGCTGCCAACAAATTGAGTTTGGACAGCGTGTATATGGGTGGCAATAAGGAATGGAATCGAAGTGTAAGTACCAAGCTAAAAATATGTAAGTGTACTAAAAGTTTAACCCTAAGTTAGCGTGAGATTTTAATACGCAATTACCATTTTTGCTCACAATAGTAGACAGGTAGGTGATATAGTTAGATGCGGTACCAACTGGTGGTAGCAGAGGAAGAAGAAGGCCTCCTCTGCGTTGGAAAGATCAGGTGGAGAAGGACTTCGTGCTTCTAATCGGCGCTGGTTAACATGAGCAAGAAACGACTGGCGTGCTTTACGAAACTCAGCCAAAATTCGTCAATCAAGAAGAAGAAGAAGGTGAAATAGTTGAAGTTCCAGACTGACACCCCCGAGTAACACTTAAGAGCCATTTTAACACCATTATGAGATCTCCAACGGACTGTTGATACAATGGAGAAGGTTGATGGTCTTTTGGTTGGAGCACTGCCCCAGGCTATCAAAGAAAGGAGCAACCAGTGACCTTAATCGTCTAGCTGTCAAGCCCGAACATTTACAGAGAAAGTGCTCAATAATCTCCTTGCCTGAAAAGCCCCCACAGCTACTGCAATGTGAATTAATGGGACACCTATCTTTTCTGCGTGTGTGCTGATCGTTCAAAGACCATTAAGCACAGCTACGAGTATGGAAATTGAATGGCGTTTAGTCCTCAGGACTTTCGGAGTCTTCTGTCTATTGTACTGGAACCAAAAGGTTTTCGAAATAGCACACGAAGATATGGAGCTCTATCTGTTCTGCGCTTTTCTGGGGAAAAAGTTGTGCAATTCCCTTTTAACAACAGTCAGGAGGATGCCGATGATCTCTGAGACCAACCCAGTCAACCCCTTCTCGACAAGCTCATCAGCAATATCACATCCCTGTATGTTCCTACGTCTTAGAACCCAGATGAGAGAAATGTTACCTGCATAGCCAAGAGATTTGATCTGCTCCTAACAGGAGTTGACCAATTCGGATCTGCTCCATGGCGTCGTAGGAGCGTTGATAGCAGCTTGACTATCGGAAAAATGTTAATATCTCTCTCGTTTCCGCGTTCCCTAAGCATTTTGCTTGCCTACAGAATCACAAAGAATTCTGCCTGAAAAACAATAGCAGTATTCGGCAGTTTAAAGGAGATAGATAAATTGGTTGATTGGTAGCCTCGACTCCGACTCCAGATTCCAGATTCCATCAGTGAAGGCAAAGGTACCAGCCGCGGTACAGATTTTCCCCTCGCTCGAATTCTACCTATTTGGAAAGATTGCCCTAGTATGTCCCTCAAACTCCAGTTTGTGGATAAAGAGATCTGTTCGAAGTTCAGAAAATGCGTAAAACATTAAAATTATATTTGTGCGGCAAAAATGGTCTTGGCTTGGACATAGCTAAGGGACGCGAGCGGAAGGGCTCAAGGCTGACTTTATGTTCAAGGAAGGTACGAATCAGGACAGCTTTTTTCTTAGTAACTCACCAAAAGTGACTTAGAATGATGTTAAAAACGCATAAAATCATATTTTAAAAGATTCGAAATAGTTATCTGCTATCTATTAATAACTTTCCTCGAAAAATATATGCAACAAATGGATATTAGTACCAATAGCAAGCAACCTTTGTTATGGAAATTTGGTCCTTGGAATGGCTATGACAAGATATCGGAGCGCCCAATTGAAAAAGCTGAGTTCTGAATGAAGGAAGAATGAAGTTCGCAGTACATACTAAAGCAATTATAGATTGTGGTAAGGCACAATACTTGAGAAAATCTATTAAAAATCGTGGCTGAACACTTGCTAGTGGTCTCCTCAGAAGTTCGAGACTTTATCACGGCCAAATCAAAACATTTTTCTCGGGTTGACCCGATCGATTGTAATGTAACTCGAAACTCATTGTTATACTCGTGAGGAATAGTAACTGTAGTAACGTCGGATAAAACTGTTTATTTGATTACACCATATTGGGTTGAGGTTGATGTGGCATCTGTTATTCATTCCTAATTATGCACACTGTGAATTCTTTATTATTATTTTGCTTCTGAAATTAATTGCACGACCAATGTTCGAAAACGACCGATATAGCCAAAATGCGTTATTAAGGAGTGTCAGGGAAAATTTAGAATTTTTATAACTATGGTAAAAGTTTTATGCTTTTTAAAGTAGTGATTATAACACATTGGCTTAAATATTTTGGACCCTTTCAGACCCTGAAATTTTTACCTAATCTTTTCTATGTAACTTAGGCGAGTCTGACCCATATACTCGTTTGTGTGTGCCCAGGTTGTTGTAACAGTTGAATTTTTATGTATTGGCCAGAAATTGTAGAAGTTTCATAAATATATAAAGGGGTTTCCAATAACAGGTGTTAGGTGTTAAGGTGGAGAGATGATTAACGATTTTTTATGGCCGGAATTGGATGGTAGTGATCTGGACAACGTTTATTTTCAACAAGACGGCGCTACGTGCCACACAAGCAACGAAACCATTGATCTTTTACTGGACCGTGTTATCTCTCGAAGAGGTGATCACAATTGGCCACGGAGATCTTGTGATTTAACACCTTGTGACTTTTTTCTTTGGGGCCACGTGAAAGAGAAGGTCTACGTCAACAGCTCAGGGTGAATTGAAGACCTCAAAGATGGAATTCGTGAGATTATCGAGAACATAGGGTATGGAAAATTTAATTAAAAGGATGATGTTATTTTCCACTATTAACGGCATACCTTCCTCTTTATAATGAAATAGGCATCCGATCATTTATATTAAAAAATATCATTTTTCTTTGACTATCAAAATAACACCTCTTAAAAAAACCCTTTAGTTTAGACATGGGTCTGATAGGGTTAAAATTGCACACGATTTCTGTGTACATATACATAAATATATTTGGTTTGCTTATACTTTTAGGTGGAAATATTCATCAATCGTATTAATTTGTACGAATTCAAGCCGAATATTTTTGGTTTATTTGACGTTTCAAGCGATATTTTGCTGATGTTCATATCTGGTTCCGTAACATATTTAACCTACATCCTGCAAAATACCATGCTAAGCCAACAGTAAATTTGGTCCGAAATAATACAGCGATACGGACAATAAATACTGACTAAGGGAGCCATTTGTGGTACCGTTGCGGTTGTATGCAACACTCTATGCACGAAGTTAAAAGGGGACCCCGTCTCACATGTCTACCCACGAATATGTACACAAATATCCGCTCTACATTAAAATGCATATAAATATCGATGTGATTTCAACCCTATTCTTCAGTATTATTATCATCCGACAATGGCGTCAACCCGCAAGCTATTCAACTACGAGCCGAACGTGTCCACCTGTCTCACAGAATGATATGTTGTGTGACTTACTTGCATGCGCGTAATGCCTGAAAATGCATATATTTGTGTATAATAATGTACATATGAATAAACTTATAAACGAGCAGGGTTGGCATTTCAATTACAAATATATGTACTTTAATAAAACAACAACTATTCTTCGCTTTTGCAATCCTGCACGCAGAAATGGTGCGCCATGGAGTAGCTGAGTTTGCTGTACGCGACCGTGTCATGTCCGAAAATGCGGTTAAGCGGGCAACATATTCGTTCAACCTGCGTTCGAACCGTGACGCCGGATTTTCTGTGAAAATCCGATGGGAAACAGTTGTGGCACGTTGCACAATTTCATGCAACATATTACAGTTGTCATGCTGTTTACCACAAATTGTACGTTAAGCTCGGTATATCTGTGACCACCGTCTTTGCTTTAAAATTACTTAAAAAGTAAATATGTGTAGGTATGTGTGCATACGTGAGTTGGTGTCTATATTTGTAAGTACCCTGCAGGGAAAAATAATTGTTGTAAACTAGAATACTCCGGCCAAAATCGCGTAAGCGGTTATCGCTGCAATTAAGAAGAATAGTAGTAGAAAAGTAGTTCGTACTAGACAAAAAAAGATTCCATTCCAAGGTTTCAAATTCTTATATTTCATATTATTGGGTATGGGAATAAGTTTTCGCCCTCGTAAAAGAGGTGTCGCTGCTGATACTATTTTTATGTTCGCTCTACGAATATGCTGGTCATTGCAAGGTGTATATGTGAGGTTTCGATCGCAGTAGTTGATATTCGATTGAAGCGTAAAGATACTTTTGTGTCTGACGTCAAAAATGTCTACGTTCGTTCCGAAAAACCGCATTTGCGGGAAGTCATGCTTCATTATTACCTTTTAAAGAAAAGTGCAGCTGAAACGAGTCGTATATTGATCAATATTTACGGTAATCACGCTCCATCAAATACAACTTGTAAAGAGTGGATTCGAAGCTTCCAAAGTGGCAATTTCGACGTGATAGATAAAGATCGCGAAGGGGCACCGAAAAAAATCGAAGATACTCAACTACAACAATTATTCGATGAAGACGCATGTCGAACCTTTGATGGTATGTCTAAAGATTTGGATGTTGACAGATCAACCGGCGGTAAACGTTTGCACCCGATGGGAACGCTGGTAACTAGGTGCCACATCAATTGAAGGAAAGTGATATCGAGAGACGTTTGGTTACGTGTGAAATGCTCCTTGAACGGCAGAAAAGAAAAGTTTTTCTGCATCGCATCGTTAATGGCGACGAAAATTGGATCTATTATGATAACCCTGTGTGGAAAATGTTGGAGCCTGCCAGGTCATTTATTATGAGCTCCTTAAACCATCTGAAACCATCACTGGCAATCTTTACCGACTGCAGCTAATGCGTTTGAATCGATCTCAAAAAGAAAAGCGGCCGGAATGAGACGGTGGATTTTGCTAATCAATGCAGTGAGCCCTTAGTGAAGAGCGGATCACTTCTTCTTACGATAGCATCGCAAATTGACTCAATGAATGGATCAAGTCGAAAGAACCCGAATTTTTCGTCAAAGGAATCCGTTTGCTGCCTGAAAGATGGAGTAAAGTTCTAGCTTCCAATGGCGTATACTTCACATAAAATCATATATTGTTTAATTGTTTAAATAATTCGCAACTGTGTCTAAGAAAGGACCTAAAGTGTATTTCAAAAGTGACGCCTAGATGTCACAGTAGTGAATTCCTAGACGGCATCTCTTTTTATGCCATCTTTAACATTAGTCAATTTTATTTATTTATTTATTAATCAAAAAACAGGATGCTTACAGACCATCAGATAGATACTATAGACACAAGCAGAGACTTCATGACAAGAGTATTATAAGTAACTTCTTAAAAGTAGACTTAAAAAATAAAATAAAAATAAAAATTTGGCGCGTACACTTCTGATAGGTGTTTGGTTGAACTCCGCCTACTGCCTAAGGGATCTAAGCCGACCCCAAACGGCAAATGGTTTTTTATGAGGATCGTATTAATGAGAGTCGCGGAAGCTTACCATTGCCTGCCAAGCGGCGACCGCTATTAGAAAACAACGTTTTCTTCCTTTTAGTGTTTAATGCACGGAAACTCGAACTTACGTACTCCGAATGGTAATCGCGTACCAACCCACTCGGCTACGGCGGCCAAATAGACTTAGAGTAAGAAAAATCAAAGTTTCCGGAAGAAGAATAAGCACTGAATTGTGCTATCGTCTTCCTAAAAGGAGCATTCGTTCCATAAACAGTTTTAGCAATACCCACAAAAAGCAATTCGTTGCCACGGAAAAATGCGTGAGGGAACATTAAAAGAATTTTATTGAGCTCCGTATCTGCAACCTATTGACCCACACAAATATTATATCAAAGACAAAACACATCGATAACTGAATACGCCTAGACTCCAAGGACATATTTATTAGCAAGCAACGGGAGCGATGGGATGAAATGATATCACTGAATTACATTGAGTGCAAAGCAAAGCTCTCTGAACAGACTCCAATCTATTAATATAGACTGCAAGAAAGTGTTTCCAAAAACCTGGACCGAACTAATGATGGTACGCGTAAAAATTATTGAAACTTATTAAGGGAATGATCGTAGTCGATCTTCAAGAACAACATAGCGCAAAACATAGACCAAAAACCCAAAAAGTGGATGCTCCATTGAGAATATTGCTCCTGTAGCGCAAAGTGTTGCTCAAAAACCTTCCACATCGATAGCTCTACGTCATCGATTCTCAACAATTAGGCATTCATGCATCGACTGTTTGGCGTGAAACCTGAAAGAATCTAAATTTTAACAACATCTAGGCGCGTATTTGGGAATACGCTTTAAATAAGTTTTTTCTTAAAATTGAATGAAACTTTTTTCAAGTACAGTAAATAGTAAAATATTGAAAAATTGATTCATAATTATACTACAAGTAAATCCTTTAAAAAATGTAAAAAAAAAAATCGAAACAAAACAAAATAAATAAATAATTGGTGCCTACACTTCTGTCGGATGCTTGGTCGAGATCCAAAAGTCTTCTCGCATTCCTCTTGCTACTGATTTTTGCTAAAATTTTTAACTCGCATCTTTGAAGCAAACTTTAAACACAATTATTAGCCTTCAGTAATCTTTGTAATATATACAAATTCAAATAAATTTATCACCAGTACCTAGATTTAAATACTCTTTTAATCATCGCGATGTGTTGGTGCATCTGAAACATTCATATCTAAAACACAAAAATCCACCAATTTCCAGACAAATTATTAATTTCACCACAGGTATTATTTTAGCCAATGACGCACGAGAATGATTTCTGCTATTGATTACCAGTGTCTGAACTAGAATGTTTCTCTACCAGGTTGGCTTTTCCCTGCAGGTTATTTTTGCCCATATACTCGTACATAAGTGTTTGTATGCCACCAATTCTGCATCGCGGATATAGCGCATGTAGTGTAGTGGCAATCGCGTGCGACCAACAACCGTTCATTCCCATAATTACTAAATTTGGTCAAAGTTTTCATTATTTGTTATAGCAGGAAAAAATGGACGTGCACTTACGGCACAACTATTGAATAAATGTACACACATACAGGGTGCTTGGTTATCAACTACAAAGATTTCAAGGTTACCTTCTGTATCAAAGGAGACCTAAAATTTTAGGTCCAACTTGAATACCCTAGCAATGACAGCAATGAAACTAAAAAAAATGTTTTCCTTATTGCGCTGATTATTAACAAAAACAAAAGCATTAACCATGATTCCATTATTAAAGGTTTGCTCACTTCTGACATTATATTTTTGACGCTCCCTTAAAAAATGTTGCATTTAAGAAGGTGAAGAAAGTTGAATAAATTAAATCCGTTTTGGTAAAAATGATAGCAAAAAAGTATTTTTTACTTAAATGGAAACAAATTGCGAACGGTTCAAAAAATAAATTTAAATTAATATTTGAATGTAAATAACATATGTATTTTATCAAAACGGCGTTTTAGTGCTACTTGAGGAATGGCAGACTGGTCTCCGACCATTTAACCATTTCATATCATTTCATTTCAACACATTTTATGGACAAAGTAAATATATTTCGATACACACATATTTATGTGTATAAATATATGATACAAATAAGAGTTATTAGCGGAAGTTGCCAAGTGTGATATTCAAAAAGGCATGGTTTAACTTTATCCAAGAATTATATCATATTTTGAGAATTAATATTTATATTTAAAACCGATTGCGATGTTGCAAAGTTTCACCAATATGAAGCTCGTAAGTTACCTAAGGTCTTAATGAATTCTTTCATAGAATAAATGTATTCATCATACATTTATTTGACTAAGAACAAGCTTTGAATAAACTTACACCATACTTTACTACGCTTTGCCTACGTAAGTTTGGAGTTTTGACCTCCAAATCACGATTATTTTTACATAACCAACAATAGGGTGGGCCATGTAAAATTTGCTTTTTGAATCGGCTATAAAAAAAAACTAATGAATATTTTTTCAAACTTTTTTTTTATTTTGAAGATTGAACATTGTCATTTATGAATAAAAAATAATATCGTTCAAATGACAGCCACGACTGGCTTTACAGTAGGCCATTCGATCAACCCAATTTTTATTTCGATTGTTTGGGCTCCAATTTCATGAATGGCAACTTCGATTTCGTGTTTTAAAGCATCAATCGTCTCTGGATGGTTCGCATAGCGTTTTTCCTTAAAGGCTCCCCACAAAAAATAGTCCAACGGGCTTAAATCACAGCTCCGAGCCGGCCAATTGATATCGGAATTCAAAAACGGTAGCCAAAAGTTCCAGTGTAACTTTGGCAGTGTGACAAGTTGCACCGTCCTGTTGAAACCAAATGTCGTCCATGTCCTCCTCTTCAATTTTTGGAAACAAAAACTCGTTGAGCATGTCACGGTAACGCTCGCCATTTCTGTAACCGCGGATCCTCGCTCATTTTCGAAAAAAGATGGCCCGATGATGCCGCCAGACGCATTTGCTTCTCTAAAGGCTTCTCTATAGGCTTCAGTTCTTGCACCAATTGAACTTTGTAAGCCTTCATACCGAGGCCTTTATGCAAAATTCTCTTCAAAGAAGTGCGTGAAATGTTCAATTCTTGAGAAGGATGACGAGTTGAGGTTGTTGGATGTTCACGCACATTTTCGGCTACAGCAGCAATGTTTTCGGGTGTACGTACTGTAGGAGCACGCTCACGTGTTGTTTTATCCATTAACGGTCCACTTTCACGAACACGATTAACAAATTGATCCACAAACTGTCTCACAGTTTGAGTAGAAGACTAACCCCTCTTTGGAAATAGGTTTTCAATATTTCGCAATTTTGTTCAAGCGTATAGCGTACTATTTCGTAAATGTCAAATCTTTAAGTAAATTATGAACACATTTGAAATGTCATTTGTGTTACCATTCTCAAAAAATAGGTAGTTCAAAAAGCAAACGCTATATGGCCCACCCTGTATTTGGCAGATTTACTGTACTTATTTAAGGAGTTAGGGGTAGCCCGAAAAAATGATGATTTTCAATAATTTTTTTCTCCAGAAGTCCCTTACGGTGATCATCACAAGTCCTTGGAGATTCATCTAAAATCAATCGGAGAAGAGAAATTAGTTTTATTAATAGACTAGCAACCCGCCCAGCTTCGCACGGGTATAAAATATATACCCTATGTCACTCACTGAAAAAATGATTAAAATCGATCCAGTAGTTTTGGCTTATTCATTATTGCCCGTGGCCCACACGCGTTAAATTTGGAGTAAAACAATTCCCCTTTCTTTATAGCATGAAGATTTCCTGCTATCTTTGGGATATCTAAATTCATACCCTACATTTTTGCATATTCACTTTTTGCATTTTTACATATGTATTTATTTTATTTTTACAACAATTACTATATTACAGAATGTCTTTATATACAACGTTCATAGCTTTCTTGTCATTAGACAATACAAACATGTTTTCTCTAGAGATTACTCTTGAAAGAGCGACATACAGTTGGCCATGTGAAAAACAGTCAACTCTCAAATCTAAGCCTGCAACGTTGAAGGTTTGACCCTGAGATTTATTAATGGTCATTGCAAAAGATGTCTTTACCGGAAATTGTAAGCGTTTAAATTGGAATGGTAGATCCGATGGTATCAGAGGGATTCGGGGAATCAATACATCTTCTCCGGTACCACATCCTGTGAGTATTGTGCACTCTATTATGAAAGTTTTCAGTGATTTTACCAGCAAACGCGTGCCATTGCAAAGTTTAGGTGGACTTCTTCTTCTTCTTAATTGGCGCGATAACCGCTTACGCGATTTTGGCCGAGATTAACAAAGCGCGCCAGGTGGACTTAGGTTTCTTAATAAAATAACAGGAACACCTATTTTCAGCTCCATTTTGTGAGAAGGGAGTCCAGACGGGTTCAAAGAATTTAGAAATTCTGTAGGAAATTGAACAGCTTCTTCCAAATCGAGAACAGTATCGACCGAGTAGTATATTTTCGTCGGCGCATTAATCTTTGAAATAATCAAGTTATTTACTTTATCTACTTGTTCGTTAGTTGGTGACAGAATAGCTCTTTCTTTAAACCAAGATATTGTCTTATAACTTATGTTATCAATGTCAGGATAGACATTGTTGACTAACTCTTGGATGTTGTCTATCAAAACACAAAGGTTTTCTAAGTTAATCCTTCCCTCACTTTGTGTTAATTCTCCATTGCCAACTTTTAGCAGCATCTCTGGAAATAGCCTGTTCTCACGTGAAGATGACGAAACCCTCATATTAGTTTTAAGATCTAATTTATTGACATGCGACCAAAGGTGGGATCTTTTTAGCGAAGCATTTATTTCGTCAGCACGTGTTCCTCGAGTCACAACTGGTAGGATTTGACGGAAATCTCCTGAGAACAGAATTGTACATCCACCCATAGGTGAATTTTTGTTGCGCAAATCGCGCATTGTCCTATCCAGTGCTTCCATAGACGTCTTGTTTGACATGGTAGCTTCGTCCCAGACTATTAATGAGCAGTCACGCATCAATTTTCCTGTATTGCTCTGTCTAGAAACACTACAGACGCTGTTATCATCATCGGTGGCGATTTTCAGCGGGTGCTTGATTGTAGAGTGTGTGGTTCGGCTTCTTTCCAAAAGAGTAGCGGCAATGCCGGATGACGCAACAGCTAACGCAATTTTTCCGGTAGATCTCAATTACTAATTACTGATGTAATATCTTGAAAAATATTGTTTTTAATTATATGCTGTAAAGAGCCATATACATAGATCTATATGAAAACAACAATGTATTTAAGGTATTTAATTGGATAAGGATTAATGTTGCACCCATTTGTTGAAATCGCTTCGAAAATAAGCTATTAGTTGTCGTAAAAAGTAAATGAGAAAAAATGTAATTGTATGGAATCGATAGCAAACTAAACGCGCTCCGAATCAATAAAAACTATTCAAAAACTATATTTTAATTATGTGCGATTTACTAATATAGAACGTGAAAATAGCGTTTTATTTCGCTGTAAAATTGTATGTACATATAATTACATGGAATTCAGTACACACATAGATACATATGTACATACGTCCGAAATGAAATAATGCGAGCGATTCGTAAATACATACATACATACATACGTCACCATACGATGTAATTCAACATTAATGAGGTGTGGTGAGATTATCGCTTAACGCCTGTTGCTTCATTCGGTCGACAGCGAACAAACACACAAACAGCTTTTTTTGGAAAAAGAGCTGCTTTTGTTTAAACAATTTTGGTTAAATAACAAATAAATCAATTATTTTTTTTGATGCAGAACGAAAGTAAATATTTCAAAGTTAAACTTCAAGAAAGTTTCATTTTAATTGGTTGATTCGTTTATGATTTATGACCGTGAAAACAAAAAAATTATGTTTTTTTGCCACATTTTGACCGATTGCCACGCCCCCTTTATATATTTCTTCACATTATATAGATATAAACCTTCCTCTTCAATCAATCTATCTTTAAAAAAACCGCATCAAAATCCGTTGCGTAGTTTTAAAGATATAAGCGTATAAGGGGACATAGGGACAGAAAAAGCGACTTTGTTTTATAATATGTAGTGATAATCTTGTGCCTGATCGAAGCTTTTTTTTCATAATTAACAATATGTCTGCCTCAGGAAATATTTTTCAGATTTTCGAGAAAAAAACCGAGAATTAATTGCTAAACAAAAATCGAAATTTTTGAAAAAAAATCCATCAGTCAGGCATGAGTTTTGTATGTTTTTCAAAAGCAGTATAAATTTTGTTGAAATTTACCAAGTGGATTTAAGTAACAGTTCAAAAAACATAGTTTTGAGAAAAATGCATTTAAAGCTTTGCTGTCGATATCCGGAGCGTCCGAGCGCCCTTTGTTAATTGTTGAATAACTCGAAAATTATTTGTCGCATTTACTTAAAATGTTCACACAATATTTTTAAAATATTATACTTTAAGAAAATAAAAAAAAATTCTGACTATTTTTTCAATATTTTCTTTGTATTTGTGAATTTATTTATGTTAAGTTTTTATTAATTGATGCATTCTTGTTTTGAAAAAAGCTTCTTGTATTCATATGCTTTGGATACGCAATAAGCTTTTCCCAGTAGTTGCCGCATGCCGAATAGTTGTATCGTTAACATTTTTTAACACTTTTTTATTATTGAATCTTAAGCACAAACTTAGACCGATGCCCATTACTTTTTATAATTTTTGGTTAATATACTCGGGGATTGCAATTACAATCTGCAATCTGATTTAGATAACGTTATTGCTTGGTGTAAAACAAATTAGTTAGATTTGAATACAAAGAAGCAAGTGGTTTTATATCATTCTTATTCTAAATCTTCTCTTATACTCACCTCCAACTACATAGCTGGTTCTAGTTTATTCAATCGAAGTGAATTTATTGATCTTGGCGTATTATTTGAGCCTAGGTTATCTTTTCAAAGTTATTTATGTTACACCTTTGCAAAGTTATATTCCCTATTTGATTTAATTCGATGTTTTAGATCGGACTTTTTTGATCCATATACTCTAAAGCTGTCATATACCTCTCTGGTGTGTTCGAAATTGGAATACGCCGTCTGTTTTTTGAAGAGCACGTAGTAGCATTGAACATGTTCAGAAAGATTTTGTGCGTTGTGCTTTGAACGCTTTGAATTTCATTAATCCAATTCTCTCCTATAAAAGTCGGTGCTGGCTCATTAATTTGAAAAGAGTGGATATTAGAAGGACGATTCTCTCCCTTACTTTCCTTTTCGATTTGATAAATGGGGCGATTGACTCCCCATCGCTATTTCTATATTCCTCAGCCACTTTTACGAAATCATGATATTTTCTGATTAGGGATGGTTAGAACTAATTATGCTCACAATGCTCAGATTTCTAGAACTTTGGGAGAATTTAATTCACTTTGAAATCATATTGGCCTAGATTTTTCTTCAACAAAGAACCACTTCAAATTGGTACTAAATGAATTATTGTTGTAAATCCTGAATATTATCTAATATTATTTGTCAGTAAATTATAAGAAATTTAACATTTTCTTTCATACCTTACACATGAAACAAGTAAATTATAAGTTTAATTTATTTTTGATTGAATTATTTAGCATTAAATCTATGAAGTCTGTAAGAAATACTGCATATTTGAATTATTAAATGAATAAATAAATAAATTAATTAATATTGTTTTAGAATAAGTTTTCAAATATTGTTAGTATTAATTAACAGAAACAATAAATAATGAAATCAATAATAATTAAAAAAAAATTACAAAAACAAAAAATGATTTAAGTAATTCTCAATATTTATTTTTAATATTTCTGTTATTTATCCGTTTTAGAATGTCTAAGAGGCACACTCCTCCAATAAGGCAGTGTCTACTCTTTCCTCCTGCTCTTATTACTTCACCTGTATAATTCCACGATACACCAATATCCACTTGTATGAATTTGCCTTGAAGGCATTTTTAAATTTCTTTTGGCGTTTTAAGCTCACAAGAGTCGACTTTTATAAGAATCGACACAGTTCATTTTCCTCAATTTTTCATTTGAAACGCGTAACGAGTTTTCAGTAATATTTTCCCAGGCTCAGCACCAAAATACCCACACACATACTGCTGGTCCCCATATGCAATGCGCACATACAAACATACGCATGTAAATGCATTTGCACAAAATCTATCCTAAAGCGTTAAAATCGGCTCTATGCTTTAGCATAATAGCACTACGTACCCAAAGTACACATATGTATGTATGTATGTATGTAGAGGCAAAGTGCATAAAATTTATACATTTTATGATACCGCAATGACCGCGCCAACAAATCCAACAAGTAGCCGCCAACGTACCGAGGGAAAGAGAACATGTCGAGATACACTTGTTACAGGGGATCAGTTTATATTGCGACCTATATTTGCATATAATTAGCATTTTAAATAAGTGAACCGGCGAGTTGTCGAGGGTCATACGTAAAATTTACTACCATATGCAGATGTTGCACACACATATACATAGTACACACACATCTAGGCGCACGCACACAGCTACACATTGCTAGGTTACGCCTTATGATCACTTAGACCGTTAAATGGTCACTTCTTGGCAATTGTGGCATTTCGGGGAATGGTGGAACTCGTAAGTGTTTTTCTAACTGCACGGCCATCCACACATTTGCTGTGTGTTTGTTATGCGCTCTAACAAATCTACATATGTACGTATGTTTGTGTGTGTATTAATACATTTGTTAATAGTAGGTTTGAAATGCTTTAAGAACCGTACTGAAATAAACATAAAAAAGTTGAGTATAATAAACAAAGTTGTAGAGTGTAAAAAGTAAAAAGTTGTTGAGCCGTCTGTCTATTGTGCTTTGTTACAAGTGCAAATGTGAACATACATTTGTATATACATACATATGTACAGATGTACAATCGGATCCAGTTTTATTATTCTTTATTATTCAATTTTTTTTTTAGTTTTTGAGAATTTAATAATTTCCTTACCTAAAAGAGCGTTGGATGTTTTAGGAAGAGCTAATAAATATTTTTGTAAGGATAAGAAAATCGCAAAGAAATATAAATCCGTTTATAGTGAGTACCAGCTAATTTTAGAAATACAATTATGTATTTTTATAAGTTACCATTTAGCGACTTTGCGCCACACAAGTTTTCGCACATATATGCATATGTATATGTATGTATGGTAAGTAAATGAAAACACTAGGCATACTCCAGGCAGAAATCGAAATTAAAACACCCTTCATAAATTTCCTATCGAATCCACTTGGTGTTTTAATTGGTGAGCGGGCTTAACAAAGAAATTGATAAGAAGCAGATATAATGAAATTCGAAAAATTAGTTGCAAATAAATATATTTTAGCAAATCATAATTCCACTAGGCGGATATAAGGGTGCGGATAGGCGGTGTAGTAGACGGCAAATTACATTTTGGGTGTACCTAGCCATCGTAATTACCATTTTCCAGCTACTTGTATCTTCCAGAACTTGTATCCTAGTCATACGCTCAGCGTTGTTCTCTTTTGTGCCATTTGGTAGGTGTTTTACTCATACCAACTCAACTGCTTTGCTTTCCAGTGACGAAATATGTCGAGAACACTTTTACATGCATCCATGCAAATGCTATGTCAGACTAGAATTTGCGAGATCCAAATTTGCTTTGGAAGAGGAGTTCGGGCAAAGGGTGTAAGCTCCAGTTACACAAAGCTATGGCCAGTGAAATAGCGCACCTCCCCACAATAATATATTATTATGATTATTTTTACTGGATGACCTGAGAAAACAGTTATTTTTGCACAACTCTTTTATTCTATTTTAGTATTATCACAAAAAAAAAAAACAAAAAAAAAATACATTCTGTCAAAAAAGTACCGGGAATCGTTCAATAAAACGCAAAATAATTGTTTAATCATAAAAATTTATTTTGTTGCCTTCAAAATAGGCTCCATTCGAGGCAATATGCATATGCCAATGATTATTCCAGTTATCAAAGCAACTTTTAAATGCGTTTGAGGAGATCTGCTTCAGCTCATTCAGCGAATTCTTCTTAATGGCCTCTATCGACTTAAAGCAGCGTCCGCGGCAATTTCAGTTTTGAGAAAAGGAAACAGTCACAGGGGACTAAATGCGGTGAATACGGTGATTGTTCGATGATATTTGTCGAGTTGTTGGTCAAAAAAGTATTCTAAATATGAGCCTTGTGAGACGGTGCTTTATCATGGTGTACCCATGAGTTTTCTCTCCACAAATGAGGCCATTTCCTACGCACTTTCTCTCTCAAACGTCGCAAACTTTCAAATAATATTCTTTATTTACCGTAGTACCACCGAATTCAAGAATTTGAGTGCACAACACCATGATAATCAAAGAAAACGAGTAGCAGGACTTTAACTTTTGACCGACTTTGATGTGGGTTTTTGGTTTCAGCTCATGTGGATAGCGCCCACGTCTCATCACTTGTTATGATCCGCTAGATAAACGTTGGGTTCGAACTCACTTGCATGTCTTCAGCCACCTTCTTCCGATAAATTTTTGAAAGAAATTCAACTCTCTTGGAACGTGTCGAGCACCCACGCGTCTCAAGCTCAATTGATTGTGTAAAATGTTGCGAATTGATTCGTGAGACACGTTAATGCCATGAGCTACCTCCCTCAAACTTAAATGATGATTTTCCAACTCCATTTCCTTGACTTTGTCGAAAATCGCTGAAAAAGGATATGTAACATCACAAATATATATTATAATGAATGATGAAACGGGGCTCTTTTGGAAACTTTTGCCAAATAAAACCTACGTTTCGAAAGATGAAAAGAGTGCTCCAGGCAACAAAGTTTCAAAAGATCGAATCAGTGTTCTTTTGTGTGCAAATGGTGATGGCAGCCACAAAATAAAACCATTAACGATCGGCAAATCTATGAATCCGCGTTGTTTTAAAAATTTTCGTCTACCGGTGAATTATGCTAGCAACAAGACTGCTTGGATGACGCGGGATATTTTCAAAAAGTGGTTCTTTGATAATTTTGTCGAAGAAGTGAAAAAATTCGCCAAAGAAAATGATGTTCCACCCAAAGCATTACTCTTGCTGGATCAAGAACGCTAAATGCTGGAAAAGCGTATTGGGTACAAGCCCAACAGTTGACGCGATTATTGAATCTAATCCAGACGATATGCCATTGGATATCGAAATTGACGACCCCCTTCTTGTTGGTGGATTACAACGGTTAAATGAGATGGTCGAAATCTATGTGGTTGAAGCAGACACAGATGAAATCCGCAATTGGGTTTTGGAATTAGGAATAGATGAAGGTGATAGTGAAGCCAATGAACCCGAAGATACTACTCAAGAAGAACCTACCGAAAAAGTCCAAAAGTTTTTGGCTGTGTCAATACAATTTTGAAGTGGGGTGAACAGAACGATGTACTGCCATTCAATCAGATCGCTTGTTCGCATGATATCCGATCAAAAGCACTTGAAAAGTGTTACGAGAAAACGCAATCGAAAATAACAAAGTTTTTCCAAAAAAAATAATTGAATTTTGGAGCACACACTCATATGTCCTTCCGCATTGATCTCTTTGTATTAATTTCAATAAATATGTGTTCATTTTTCTTGAATATCGACCTTTTGAGCTCCTTAATTGCATTGAATAGAGTTAAAATATTTTTCCCTAGGTATTCCTCGATCCACAGGAGAAATTCGCAAAAGTGCAATTTTTCGCTAAGTGCAATCATTGCTGAAATTTTCCAATTGTACTTATCGGGCTTCTACTGTACTTACAAATTCCAGCTCTTTGAAAAACGGTAAAACTTGCAATTATTTGTGATATTTCGTAAATTTACTAACAAATGAGGTCAACGGTAAGAGGACATTAAAGAACTAAATTGGAAAGCAGCAAATAGCTCAGTTTACAAAAAACTACTTTGTCGTTGACTAATGTACGAATGCTTAAATGAATAAATCAAATTTGTTTGAGAGTTCATTTAATGCCAAGAATTATATCCGCCCTTGACTAATGGGTTTCGGCCTATGCAATTATGTACATACATACACACGTTCAAGCCACATACTCTAAGCACAAAGAAGCGGTATTTTTTACACCATTCCTTTCGTATTTACTCTGTTCGATGAAGTTCATTTGTGCGTTGCTTGCGCTAGTTTGTGTAAACACATACAATTGTACACATATACATACAAATATATATTTACGACTGATTGTAAAGTTTGCGTGTTGCGCTTAAATGCCCCCAAAGATTAGCTACAGCAGCAACAGCAGCACCCAAACTAAGCGAACTTACAAGTGTTTGACCGAATCAGTTGGCTGTTGCTGCTATTGGTGGTGGTGGTGGTGATTGTGTTGCTATTTTCGGCGGCGAAGGAGGTTGGTCGCCCTTGTGAAGAGGATGAGTGCGTGAACGAACGAAGAACGAACAATATAATAATTCTCATGATTGTTTTTTACAGAAGCCTGAGGTAATTATAGGTCAGTCGCAGTAGTAGTCAAAATGGAATTGCTACTGCCACTGCCGCTCGCAGGCAGTGTTGGTGCCACGACCACTGTCATCAGCAATGACCAGCAATGGGCAGCAATGGAGCAGAGCATCGCGTAAACGCAATTACACAAAAGTACGTTTAAATGGCCACAAAAACAATCAGGCAGCGATGAAAAGAACAGTAGTCACACTTGTATTTAGCAACCAGTCGCTTGCGTATATGTAAAGCGTAAAGTATGAGTGTGTGTGTTTGTTGGCTGGCTAACCGCTGCACATTGGCACAAAATACGAAGGGTGATGGATAAAATTAGTGATATTTTTTATTCCCAATCATATTCGTCTGACTTCTTCAATTCAAGATTCAAGGGAAGTTTTCAAGGTGGCGCTCAATTAAGCATGCAATTTTGATTTTGAATAACTTATTTACTAAATAAAAAAATGATGGAAATCTTGCGTATTGCGTACGCCATTTGCAAAAATAATAAATCTTCCAATGTGGTTCCAAAAAGTTTGAATTTTTGTGACGCGTGCGAGGAATTGATTTGTTTTTCTTTTTTCTTGTAATTTGGTGGTTTGAATGTCACAGTGACCTGTTTTGCTTGTTGTTGCTTTGTTTATTTGTTTACATTTTGATTTATATTTTGACATTGAAACCATCAGTTTGCAAAAACATAGTAATGGGTATTTTAAAAGGGTCTAAAGGGTAAGAGGTCTTGTTTTAAAATGCTATCATTTAAATGTCCACCATGAGCGCTTAAAATTCGTGTAGCTAAAATCCGCCAAACAATCGATGAAATGCCAAACGTCGAGCTATCGAGTTGAAGTTTGTTCAACAACACTTTGTGCTACAGCAACAAAATTCTGAACCAAGACTAAGTTTTTGGTCTGCCAGTCCTTTTTCTACCCTTGTCAGAACTAGTTTCTTGTAAATCGTGGATAAATTTGTCAACAAACTTATTTTTAAGTCGGTTAATGCTCACAGAGCATTGATAAAAAAATTGAAACTCTTTTCTTTTGTATCAGGGGCAAAAAAATTTAAAATCGTTTATTTTGTGTAAGGAGCAAAAGAGGTTGTCATGCGGATCTGGCACACTTAATTAATTTACTTTGATATAAAATAAAAAATATAATCGAAAATCGTAGAAAAATCAATGGTTGACCCAACGGGTTCAATATTTTATACTTTACTTGCACAAATCTGACCATATTTGTTTTTCATGGTGTTATTTAATTTCATCCATATAAACAACTGTCATGCACATGAAAATGTCCTGGACCGCCAACAAAACAAGTATTGTTAAACAACATAGCAATTTTTGAGCTACTTGAAATTTGCATTGTGTTAAATTTTTCTAAATATGCTTATTTAAAAGTCTAAAATTTCGATAAATTTTTTTTTTATTTTTTTAATTTGTACAAATCTTCGACAACGAAAGAAATGAACTCTTCAAGGCCTTCGGTGAGTTCTCAGGAGAAGCTAACATCATAGCGCAAATGTGCGATAAGACATACAGATCACGTACTTTTAGCGTAACTGAACATCTACAGGGCATTCCCCGATCCACCACCTGGGGTCGCATCCGATGGGAGATAAGAAATTGCTTGACGCCCTATGCTCCTATAGAAGTTGATGAAAAAAATATATAATAATAATAAAACTTGAAATGAAGTGTTTTTGGCCTTGACTTTTCTAGCCATTTCTGTTGATATGATTGGGCTTTGATTTCGATTACAACCATAGGCCCTTGTCTTATTATCAGTTGTCTCCTAACTTAATCTAGACATCGTTGACATTATACAACAGTTCTTACGTGACGCTAATACGACTGTTCTTTTGGCCATATTTAACCAAAAACCAAAAACCGCCAAGCTCTCCAAAAAAGTCTTACCTCTATAACTGAAAACAATAAAAATGTAAATACTGTTGAATAAAAAATATATTTCATGCATGCATTTATGCATACCCTTACACACTCGCAAGGCGCTTATTTTTGAAGAAATTGTAAGAGCAGCGAACGAAAGATGGCGTAAAAAAACAACCTGTCGAATTATCCAACAATTGTGGCCAACTCTCAATGCTAAACGGACAGAATCTCCAAAACGCCGAAATAAGCTTACTGATATCTGTCCCGGCTGTGGAAACACATTACTTCTGCAGAAGCTGTATAGATGAGGAAGAGATGAGGAAGAGATGATCTCGCTTCTACTGCTCTATCCAATTGTAGATTTACCATTTTAGGTAGACATGTTTTTAATGAATTGAAAGATCTCAGTACTGTGGAAATCAGGGATCTTTTAAAAATTTTTAAAAGTAGACACCGGTTTTATGATAGATGAGGAAAAGTTCCCTACGCGACTTCACGATGCCCTATGAATGTGTCCAATAGTGGACAACCGCTTCATCCTGACCTAGTCTATGTAGTCCACGAATTATGGAAAGCAACCCTTTTAGAACGAACCTCATACTTGCAGACTGCTCGTGTATGCACTTAACTAAGTTTCAAAAACCTTGGTTCATTTAATTATGTGATCAGAAGAAATAATCGCATTTATATATAGTGGACTCCAACATGACTCGGCACCATCTCACAAAGTTCGAGTGAACCAAGAATGGCTAAAAAACAATTTTCAGAACTTTATAACGTCCACACAATGGCTCTTAAATTCACCAGACGTAAATCCGATGGATTATTCTTTTTGAGCTATTTTGGAGAGGAAGCTCTGAACTAAAAGATTCACCAGTCTCGAGGCGCTTAATAAAGCCATTGTCCGCGAGTGGGCCAAAATACATGCAAGTCACGTTCGGGTAGCTTGCGATTCGTCTCTGGACCGTCTCAAGGCCAAATTTAAGGCAAAAGGTGGTCATATCGAGCAAAAGTAAACTGATTCTTAATTTTGTGTTATTTTCACACGTTTTTTACTTTAAATTGATTAAAAGTAATTTTCTAAACTACCAATTCCTTCTTACGCTGGTTTAAGAAGACATCAATAATTTTTTAAACGCTTAAGTAGTAAAATAAGTAGTCACTTCACAATAAAACCAAGTTTTATGAAATAAGTTCAAAAAAATTCTAACTGCAGCATACGGGTTAAATATATTGAGAAAGTTTCAGTTGATAAGTGTTTTAAAAAATCCCCTCGACTCTTGGGATCTTATTTTAATTTATGCTCAATTTTGTTGGAGAGCGCCACTGTACACAGACCAAAAAACTAATGGCCAAATGACTTGTCGAAGCCATTATTCATTACACCGCAGTATTTTCTGCAGAAATACTAATGCAAAGTGCTGCGTTGTACAGAAGTCAAGTGTCGGCCGCCAAATCGGGTGCAGCAACGCATCAACGTGCCACATTTGCTTTTATGTATGTACAAGGCATTGTACCTGCAGTACGAAACATAAGTATATATATTTAAGTGTAGCTGTGTGTATGTAGTAGTAGTTTTTGTATGCATGAGTATTCGGTAAATAAAAAAAATAATGATAAAAAATCTCGTTACTCAAATGTGAAGCAAAAGATAATCATAATGATTACACAGTAGCACTTCGTACGTGGCAAGCGGCATTCCCTAAAAAAAACATATCACACCACGCCATGCCAAACTGGCTACTGGGTATCACAAAAATACAAACACTGAAACATACACAAGTTCATACTTACTTACATACATGCCTTGCAGGGAAATCGCCTAGTGCCGAACTGGTGGCCATTCGGTGTAATCAGGACCACTAATCATTCTTAGTATGGCAATATGGCGATGTGTCAGTGAGAATGCGTGTAATATCAGCTATCAATCTAAGTGTTCTGCTTTCAGTTTTTTAACTTTTCGGCATTAAACGTCAAAATGACAGAAACTTCAGAAACAATTTTTTTCCTTAGTATAGGAAAACTCTGGATACAATTGGACGGAGCTGTTTAGTCTAAAACGGAGTAAGTTGCATACACCACGTTTTTACTTTTTTATACAAAGTTAAACTTCAGAGATATAGATGTTAAAAAAAAAGTGTGCTCTAACCTGATTGAAGTCACAGAAGGCTGCGTTAACTAAAGGGTTTTCCAATAACAGGTGTTATGAATGAATAGATTGCGTTATCGAGAGATGATAAATGATTTTTTATGGATGGTATTGATCTGGACAACTTTTATTTTCAACAAGACGGCGCTACATGTCACACAAGCAACGGAACCATTGATCTTACTGTGTTATCTCTCGACGAGGTGATCACAATTGGCCATCGAGATCTTGTGATTTAACACCTTGTGACTTTTTTCTTTGGGGCCACGGGAAAGAGAAGGTATAAGCCAACAGCCCAGGGTCGATTCAAGGCCTCAAAGATGGAATTCGTGAGGCTATCGAGGACATAGGGCCGCCACTTTGCAATTTGTTCGTGGAAAACTTCATGAAAAGGATATTGTCCTGTAACCGTGATCGTGGTGGTCATTTGCCTGATGTTATTTTCCACTATTAACGACATACCTTCCTCTTTATATGAAATAAACATCCGATCATTTATATTAAAAAATAGCATTTTTCTTTGAATATCAAAATAACTCCTCTTTTTCGAAAGCCCTCTATATACAATACATACACACTTGCGCTCACATAATTAAGTTACTTAATTTTTTTTTGCAATATCCTTAATATTTTCGTTCGTTTTTTATTAAAATTTTGTTCCTTAAATAACAAGAACCTTGTAAACGAAAGTTCCGCACTTTATATGAAATTCACAAACAAACGAATCTTTAGAAAACTTCTGTGTATGCAGTTTTATAGCCCACTGAATTTTAGTATAACAAATCCTAAGTTGGAAGTCACGTTGATTGTTGATAATTTATTTTCGCTGACAGAATTATCAACTGGCATCCAATCAAAGTAGCAGTAAGAAACTCAGCCAAAAGATCTGCTGTAAGACTGAACGTGTTAGGACAATTCTCACAGAGGCTTTCTGATCACAGCAATATTCTGGATTCAAACGGAGGGTCAGACTATGTAATTCCACAAGTTAAACTTGGCAAAAAGCCTAGCGTAATTATAGAGGAAAATGGATGCCAGAAAGGTCTAATCATATACCACTCGTACAATTTCTTTACATATGGGTCCAAAATGGCGGAAAGAGTAGGAACGGTTTTCTTTTGTCCGCAATATGATCTCCAAATGTCTTTCAGACTCCCTAATTACTGTAATATAATTTCAGCTGAAATTTATGCTGCAACAAAGCAGCTGAATTGGCTTTGAAATTAATTAACTCCTCTTAATACTCGGAAAAATATTTTCATTTTAGTCAAGCGGCTTGTACAGAAATTATGGTTCTTTGCACTAATTCGGGTTGTATTCAACAGTGCAAATCCAAAATGGATAAACCCTGCGGAAATGGGCAGGCCACTATTTATTGGATACAAGAACACAAAGGAATAGAAGGAAATGAGAGTCATACATATACCCATCACTCTCCTTTCCGAAAACGAAACGAAATGAGGAACTAGCTCTGGAAACGCATTCAATATGGGTTCACTCAACCTCGTACAAAACTGCCAAAATTGTGCTAAGGACTTGGAATAGAAGAACTGCAAACTTTATTTTATTACTGCCTAGGAAATACTGCAAAATATTGGTTGGAGTATTGACGTGACACTGCCTCACACAACAGCCAAAATACGATTAGTCCAAAGCGATGTGGGTAACACTTGCTATGGGTACTTCGGAACACCTACTTTGCCACTGTCCTGCTCTTTGTAGGACTCGACAAATTTTTCACCCTTGAAGGCTATTGTTGTCGAAAGGCTTGTTAAAATTTCGCTATGACGCGCATTAAGAATTATGAAAAATAATATATTCGATTCCAAATACTTAAACGTAGCACAAGAATGGACCCTAGAGCTCTAAGTGAGATCTTTTTACAGATCAGCCAGCACTACCTAACCTCTCGCAGACAGTCTTGGGCATTTTCTTCAATATAAAAGCTTTCTGAATATGTACTCTATCTATAAGAAAATGCTTGATTTCTATGCGAATCCAAATTTTATTATGTAAGTACATATTAGAATTGAATGGAAATGAAACTGTAAACTTTGAAGTTTTCTAAAGGTTCTGATTAAAAAGTTGAAAGTTTAAGTACATATTAGAATTGAATGGAAATGAAACTGTAAACTTTGAAGTTTTCTAAAGGTTCTGATTAAAAAGTTGAAAGTTTTGATTACATTTTTTTGAAATTCGTTAAATTTTTGTGAATTTTTTGGAAAATTGTTGTTACGAATATTTTAGAAACTTAAATAGACTTAATTTTGTAAGCGGAAGTGTACATGTGTATGTTCATATTATTATGAAGTCGAAAATGGTAATACACTGAAGGTCGTCGGGTGAAAAACGTCGAACAACATACCGACTTTTAGCTCCATAACTTTAAGCTCTAAGGAGGCAAAATTACGTAATTCCAAACGTGGTCCAATTTTAAAAATTCAGAACTGATGAGTTATTAAGAAAGCCACTAGCAGACATATTCAGAATTACGTTACAATAACCCACCCTTGGCTTTTGGGAGACCATGCCAGGAAGATGGGGCGGCCGTACAACGATAGATGCAGAAGCTGTAACCAAGAAGAATCTATGGAAACAATATATCACTATCTGTGTGAATGCCCAAGTCTGGAAGGAATGCTGGGGGAATTCTCGATGGTTAACTTGAAAGAAATTTCAGTAAAGAAAATAGACGACATGAGCAGATTCATAGTCAAATCAAGATGGTTCCCTAATACAAAGTAGTCGTTCTACAAGAGGTGTATCAAAATGGCATCCTTGTCCTAATTGGGTCTGGGCTGTGTCACTCAAACAACACCTCCACCACCACTTAATTCCAAATGACAATGACTAATAACGTGACTACGATTCGGAAGTGCATAGGTTCGAATCTCCGTTCATGAAATACCAAATGAAAGAAAGCAAAATTCGAATAGCGGCACGCATTGGCAAACCTCCGCGTATATTTCGGCCTTGAAAATATTCCTCACTAAAAATCATTTGCCGCTCGGAGTCGACTTGAAACTTTATATCCCTCCATTTATAGAAGTAAGAGCTTGGCCAAACACCTAATACAGGGTGTAAGCGTCAATTATATTATATACAAGTATATTAGTTTGGGGAAAAAGAAATCTATTATTTTTGCCCAACATTTTTGTGCAAACGGCTAATTTATGGTCGAAGTTTAGCTCCTCGGTTATTAAAGTCATTTTCTTTAACATCAAAAATGCCTGAACGGAATCGACGAAACCAAAATTGCACGTAATTAGCGGTTACAGTATCAGCACCATAAATAACTTTCACAATTTCAGCGGCCTGACTTGCATTTGGGCCTCCACCAAAGAAAAACTGTAAAATGTACCAAATTTTCTCTTTTTTGACTTCCATTGTTAGCACACTGTAACTCACAACTGAATGGAACAAACAAAAAACAGAAAACGATTTTCTTAGTGTGTCTCGTTGATAACGAGCATAAACATCAAGATTTTTGGTCGATACTTTACGAGATTACACTACCGCCATTTACCGAGAAAATAATGGATTTCTCTTTCCCCAAATTAATAATTTATTGTGGGGCGTGGGGTGTTTTCTATTTGCGCGATTTCTCTGTTCAAAATTAGCTCAGAATAAATAAAGAATAATCCCACAGGCAAGTGCAACTTTTTTAATATACTCTTTTTATATGTGATTCAGACACCACTAAATAGTTCAGGCTTTCCCAGCAGGGTGCATGTTATCAAAGTAGCTCAAGTTAAGGTAGTGGTAGTGGCCTCAGCGTTTGCCGATTGCCGCTTGCTGCTTTCTGTCGGTTATTGGCGTGAAAGGTCGTATTAGTTGACTTATGTACTCGTCTGGGTAGCGCCTTTGCCGAAGGACGACGCTTTGCTACGTTGGGTGTAGTGGTCTAAAAGCGCACATACATACAGACGTAAGCTCCAGTACATGTACAAAGATACGAAAATACAAAAACTACGATCGTAATAAAACAAGGAACTCGAAAACGTGTTAAAATAAATATTGAGGCTGGGAAAGGCCGCCTATACAACCATGATATACAGCGCACATAGGCAAATTGACACATCCACCCATACACACAATATGCTATGGACTCGCGTACAGCACATCATTTCGCTAACTAATGGCTAATTTTTAATAGAATTTGACTGCTGCTTTTATTGACTCCAGTCGCGCTAGAAAGATGCAGAAGTGGCACGTACCAAATTGCAGACATTCGCATTTCACTATTTTCCACCCGTTTCTATGCCGTCCTAAACGCAATGCAACTCAACCAAATGCGCAACGCTTTCTGCTCCAATAGTCCTAGTGTTTATGAAACCGAAAAAAACAAAAACACAAGAAAAAAAAATAGTTTCTGTGTGCTTGCCGCTTGTTGGCTGCCACTGTATGCGGTTTACGCGCCTAATCGGCCAGATTTTTTGTTTTGCAGACGGAGTCTGGCCAATGTATGCTCGATTGTCCATATGCTCAATGCGCGCGCAAACATACTTACAACGCATGTGTAATTGTATGTACATACTTGTGTGCAAATGCGCATATTGGCACGAGCTCAGCACACGCCGTGGTTAAAGTACAGACTGCGCGCATGCGCACCAATATGACCACGCATCCATATGGTGACTTGTTTGCCTTTGGCACAAAGCCTTTTTAACGAGTATGAGGCAAAGAACCAAAAGTCGAGAAAAAAAGAAAAAAATCAATAAAGATAGAAGTTGAGTGTGACCGTTGGAACGCAGGAGGTGTACAGTGCATGGCAGTCGAACAGCCGCCATCAAGGCGTAGGCGCGCCAGCACACTGTGACAACAAAGACGACTACAGCGATGGCGGGTTGGCAATAAAATGAAGCCAAACAGCAACAATTTGATTGCAACGCGAAAGGCGAAACGAAGGGAGTGTTTAAGAAGGCAGTAAGACAGAAAACAGATGTGGGCCGCGAGTTTGGCGTTGTTTGTTGGCAGCAAACAAGAACCACAGCCAACAAGATTGACGACGATACTAATGCTGACTACGACGTAGACCAGAAGTGCAATCAGAACTGGTAGAGAATAATAAAAGCAAGCTTTAGAACTAAAACGAATCGGGAAAAAATAAAAAGTTTTTGCATGTGAGCAGTGCAACTACAAATGCACACCATGTTAGTGAAATGCAAAAGCCATAGTGACGGTAACCCCGTAACAAACAACAATAACAACTTAGCAAAGCGAGCACATTGCCACAAACGACATACAAACCAACCTGACAACAATCGCCGCAACCGCCAACTCAACAAGCAACCCACAAAACCAGTCAACCCGTCAACCCGCCAACCTATAAAACTAAGCCCCACGCTTCCAACGATCAGCCCGGTCCAACGGTCAACATTTTATGTGCGTAAAGGCCGCAGTCACTCACTGTTGGCATCGCCTTCGTCATAGCTTTTACTGCACCACAACCACAAGATCCCAACCCTACCGCCCAGCCACTTTTAGTGTGTCTGTCCTATCTGAAATGAAGGGAATCGCGTCTCCACAGTCCTTATATGATATTATTTTATTTGTTTGCTTGTTGCGTCCTTTATTCGCTTGTTGTTTTTTTTATTATTTGCTTCTTTTTTGTCATAAAACAGAATTGGTCCGCCAACCGTCGGCTGCCAATCGCCACCACATCTGCATTTGCCAGTATACGAGTATTCAAGCTCGACCTGCGGCGCAAAGGCGTGAGGCGAAAGTTTTGCAAGATTCTGTGCGCTGTATTGCGATACGCAGTGGGCCAATGCAGTAGTCGCGTTTCTCTTTTTGTTTGTTCATCTCTATTATTTTTTCGCCATTTTTAGCATTAACTGCCAACTTTAGCACGCACAGTAGCTGTTTGTGGTGTGTTTTTGTGTACCCAACGCGAGAACAAGAAAAATTGGACACGGCTGGTAATACTCGTAAAAAGTGGAAAATGGAATCAAAATAATGGTCTTCGACTACACTCAGGGATTACACTGTCAAAAAATGGTGTCATGGATTTCATAAAAACGAATATTTTTTATCTAATTTGTCTGGCATTTTTTTATTTTTTTATCTTTTTTTATTCCTTGATAATATATACTTTTAGATGGCATTTTTAAGAAGAACTAAAGAACTATAAAAAACATCTCACTGCACATAGGTTTCTAGTCGGAGCATGGGGTGGAATTCCGTTTCCTGAGGGCCTTGATTTCTACGGACGGATCATTAGCCCGACGTAACCTACGGTTCGACAATTGAGAAATGAGGATTGAAATAAAGAATCTGGTGGTCAAAACACGCACAAGTAAAATAAAAGCAGTGGTTATAAGAAAATATCAAAAAAATTTAATGAGTATTCTGTGTCCATTGTAAGGCCTATGCAAAACTCAATAGAAAATGCCAGATTTACCAATATCGTAGATAATTGATGTATTGTCTTTAAATTTCGCGAAGTATCGGCCAATAAATTATATTGAGTGTGTAAATCGCTAAAGAATAAATCTGATTTTGAAAATGTTAGTCCAAGAATACTATTAGACCACTGGGTTACACTAAGTCATACATTACTGAGGATCTTTAATACCTCGCTATCTAAAGATTAATTCCCAAAATCGTGGATCGATTCAATGACAACGCCTATAGACAAAATTTTTGTATCTTTAATTTACGAGGAATTCAGGCCAATTAATTTTTTTTTTTCGAACTCCATTTATTCCATACAATCTGTCATAACAATAACAATAAGTACTATTTTTACCTACAATTTAAATAAGAATAGCTTAGAGTAAGAATTCCCAGTGGAATTCGTTACTTAATAATGAGCAACATATAACATATACAATGACTTAAATGACCAATTAATGACTTAAAAATCTTAGAGAAACACCCATCCAGAACATATAAAGAATGAACATAATATAAATATATTCAGAAGAACTTCCGTAGACCCAATTAAAAACTTGTAAATCACACTGTCCGATCTGTAAAATTGTAATATCATAGAATTAAGAATAAGTGTAAAATAGATTATGAAAAATACTAATAAAGAATAATTAATATTAATAATAGGATATGTGATGAATTTTTTGCAGCCCGGCAGGTCTGTGGATAATAGTTCACTTCATGATAGTTATTAAGAACTAGGGAATATCTAGCCGAAGCTGGAGATTGTGAGCTACTCGAACTATTCAACAAAGGAGTCGCTTGTTGGGCAATAAACGTATGAAATTCGTCCAAGCTATAATATTCAACTACATAAATAACTGGAAAATTATTAAGAAATGTGATCCATTTTTATTAGCCTGGACTATAAGCGAAAGTTCTCCTCGAGCTGTGCGCTTACAATTATAATTCAATCTGTAGTTTTCCGCAGGCCTCTGTACAGTACCTTAGATAACTCGTAATCTTGTGGAGATAGTAATCGAAATTTGAATTTCTGCTCCTCCGAACCATTGTTGCCGTTTGGCTATTTTTTTTTTGACATCAGATATGCTCGTAGCTCATATGTCTTCTTCTATGTCATCTCTCCATCTTCTTCTATCGCCCTGTGGATTTGCTTCGAAGATCTTTTTTACAATTCTATCATTCGCACCCTTATTCGCAGAGGGTAACCGTACCATCGAATGTAACGTAACATATCTGATAACATTTGCACCTCTGACAAGTGTGTCTAATTCGTCATTGTAGCGAGTACGGTGAGTATCATCTTCCAGTCGTACAGGGCTATATATCTTTCTGAGGATATTTCTTTCGAAAAAAATTAGTTGATCGACTTCATTTGATTTCAGCACGCACAATTCGCAACCATATGTGAGTGTAGGTCTTATGATGGTTTTATTTATTCGAAGTTTAAAAGTAATCGCGACTTTACCAGTTTTTTACGCGCGAAGTAAGATTAATTTGCACCTTGTATCCAATCTTGTATGGCAACTGATGTATCAGACGTACCTGTATGCTGATCAGACGTACCAGTTTAAAATGTATGCTTAACATCTTTAGATGATATTTAATATGATATGTTTTCGATTGAGGCTGTTAATCGCTTGCTTAAAATCTATAAAAAGACAGCATAGCATAATTTTTTATTCGTGAAATTTTTCACATATTTTTCTTTTCAATGCTAGAGCAGAAAATCCATATAATTGATGTACCAACTTCGGGTTTCTGGGAAAGGGTTATTACTAGAAGCACGACCGGATTATCAGAGGAAAACCCCGCTTTAATCCATGAGTAACATTCTGGTTTAATTTTTTATACCACCCGCACAGAAAGCTACATATTTTTTCCTAGCTTCTGGTAGATCCAACAACTTGTAGACCGTTGATCTGTGGCGCACAAAAAAATCATTAGCAGGTATGTGGCGTTATAATTTACCATGGAGTGTGAGTGCCCTAGTAAAGGCAGAGCTCTCACAGAGAAAATGATCAGCGCTGTCCACCTCCTCTATGCAATACAGGCAAATCAGGTCCTCAATGATTCCAATGGTGGTCATATGCTGATTCCATGGGTTAGTCCTGTAATAATACCGACTATCAAGCGAACGTCTTTCCTACCAAGTTTTAGAAAAAAGGTCGACAGTTTTCTGTTCAAGCTTGTCACGAACGCTTGTCTTAGACTGCACCGTCACTCTTTACTTAAATTGCATACATAATAGCTGATCCAATGCATGATTTCTGTAGAACTGATGCCAATTATTGGCTCTGGTCCTGTGGGGTAACCAGTGATACGCAGTTGGTCAATTCATCGGCAATTTCATTTTCTTTTTTGAGACCTTACTAAGCTGACATTTTTACTTAAATTTCATAGACTAGTACTCGGTTGGAATGTGAGCTAACGAAATAGGCCTCCCTTTAGTTATTTCTGAACAAACGGAGTTGCATACATCCATTAATTTTTAGAATATTTCTGGAGCAACCTAAATTTAGATAGCTACATCTAGCCAATGACATGGCGGGCTAACCTTACAATGGATTTCACCCAAGAAAACATCCATCATACATATATGAGAAAGCTTAATCTGCGTTTAACATTTAAGTAGCTGTAAAGCGTGAAAAGAATTGCGCTTTCAGCAGGTATGTCAAATGGAAGAATTTAGGAAAGTAATTGGTAAATTCTTACTATGCTTATAAAGGACCTTCAGAAAGCAACCAAAAAGGGGCTGGCAGCCTAACTTTCTGAAACTACTTTTGGGCGGTCACACTGCAATAGCCCATTGTGTATTTGCGAAGTTATGATACGATTATATTCCGTCGCACTTGAGTCAGTGTGGATAGCCAAATATAATCGTGATTGCGAAAACCCATACACCAATTGGCGTTACAGGCTATACTTTTTTTTAATTTATTTATTTTTTGAGACTTTGAATACAAAGAGTCTTTCAAAAGGGGCGTCTATTTGCCTTAACATAAAAACTATAAAAATTTATATTCCTTCAGGTTTCACTATTTTTATTTGAAACACGGGTCTTAAAAATTATATGTTAAAAATGATATCAATTAAATGCCCATCACGAGCACGTTTATAAGTAAAATCCGCCAAACAGTCGATTCATGAATGCCTATTTGCTGAGAAACGATGACGTCCAGATCCAGGTGTTGAAGGTTGTTAAGCAACACTTTGCGCAATATTCTCAACAGAGCGTCCAGCTTTTGGTCTTTGATCTGTCAGTTCTCTTTCTATCCTCGACAGAAGCAGTTTCTTGAAATTGTTTGCCAACCTTTTAATTGTCGACTCATTCGACCGATTATCTTCACCAAAAAAATCATACATTTTGCGATATGTTGTTCTTAAAGATCGACCATTTTCATAACAAGCTTCACTAATTTTAACTTCAAGTAATGAAAACAGATGAAAAGGCACCATCTAGGAATTACTCACTACTGAGTTCTAGGCGTCACTTTGGAATACTGTTATTAAGGAACTGAAACTGGATATCATTTTTTATTGTAAGCGTCATACATATATCAGAGTGGCCAACTAAATTTATTAGGGGCCAAGATTCAGAAAAACCATATAACGCACCAAGTGGAATTCCAGGCTATCATTTTCATCGAAATGTGTTAGGAGGAATTTGATTTTTATTGGAAAGCAAAATGTCATACTATGAAAACCACTGGATCAGAGTTTAATTGAATTAAATTGAATTGCTTTATCTTTTCTAGTGAATATTTGAGGTTAGGTTAGGCTGGTCGCACCGTAGTCGCACATTGTCCAGAAAGTGATCCATAGTGATACCAAGTGCTTGTATGTAGAGTACTTTAAGTACTTTATATTTTGTCTTTAACACACAGTTTGGATAATTTCAGAAGGCTGCTAATTTTTTGATCTGTCAAACATTCTAAGGTTGAAAACGACACAGAACCTAAGTAGTTTATTCATATTTTCCTAAGTGGAGGGTAGTGACAGAGTAGGTGTTCCAGAGTTCCTCTCGCGTTAAGTGAATATTTCCGCTAACTATAATTTTCCCCCCATAACCGAATTGTCACCAGAAAGTAATATTCTGTGGCTTACTGTGCAATTACGATTCTTCTTCTTATGTTTATTCATTTGGACATTAGCCTAGAAGAATGAGTTTCGAGAGAGCCAAAGTAAAAGCCAAAATGTTTAGAATGTAATCATTTTTCATTACCACTGAAGTCAAGTTCACCACACAAAAGAGTAATGGGAAAGCAAAAAATTTCACTACTCTGAAAATAAGTGAATCATCTCTGACAATAGAAATATTAGAAAATTTTAAGACTTTGTTAATTTCATTGCTTTTTTTAATTTAAGCAAATCCCACAATACATAAATGATCTTAATGGAACACCCATTATAAGCCCACAATTGTGTTCACTGCATTCGCCCAAAATAACCCAGCACCAGCACCATAGCATCAAAACAATAAAACAACGCACCGTTGTACTCGTGTGTGTATGCATGTACGTGTGTGTGTGTGTGTGTATGCATAGGAGTGAATATGTTCATCAGTACGTGAACGTATACTATATTATGTGTCGCACGTTCCACTTGCGATTAATTTTTTCCTCTGACCATTTTTTGTTTACTTTTTCAATTCTGTGATTCGTCTTGATTTTATTCTCTTATATTAATTGTAATGCGCATCTGTTGCTTGACATTTTATTGCACGTGTAGATTGCAGAAGATACTTGCACGATGTTGCAGATGGCTTCAGCAAATGATTGCAAAAATCTAGATTTGTATAAAAAGTATCGATCCACATATGTATATACGCTATACATACATACATATGCCATATACGTACATACATACCTACATATTCGTCCATATGTAAAGTTTAAAAACTTGTTTGCCGCTCAATCCTCAATTGCAGAAAAGTAGTTATGTACCCATTGCAACTATTTCACAAACACTGTGCTAGATGTGGGTTTCATGTGAGATACATACATATGTGTGTATATACTTTTATATACATATATACATATGTACGTAAGCATACGCAGCTTTCCAGCAGTGTGTATAAGATTATTAATTAAAACGAAACATTTCGACGGCCCCCACCCTGCCATCCGCTTTGCTAAACAATCAAGTTGGCAATGCTCTTTTCTTTATCGTCGCAAATTTCATAACAAAATGCAATCGTCCTCCTGTCTTCTGATTTCTCTTTTTTATTACCTGTTGTTACCTTTTGCCCATCAGAAGTGTAGCTTCCAGATCGCCGCGCGCCATTGTGACAAGGTCAGTTCCGAGCTGTACGCGTTGTGTTTGCGTCAAACCACTCACTATTGTTGGCTGTACTCCCTCCAATATTCTATACTTGTTAAGAGCGGGAGATTGAGCAGAATTAAAAACGAAATCAATACGTTTAACGGAAATAATAAGCAAAACAAAAGCCAAACTTTGGCGTCAAAAAGGTAAGAAAAAAGCACACTGAATAAGGGCAAGCAAAGGTGGAAAACAGCGTCGGCAGCGTGTAGAAAAGGCAAAACCAAAGCCAGAAGACAGAAAGAAGAAAGCCCACATTGATTGTAGTACGAGCACACCAACAAAAGTACAGTCCCAGCTCGAAAACTTGTACCAGAAAGCGAGGAGTTGTAGTGTGAGCATTGGCTCTGCTACAGCGATGGGGCCGAGTACAGAGCGTACGTCGTTGCGAAGTGACGTTGCGGCAACAACATTTCGGGGATTATGAGCATCAACTCCAGCTTCAATGCAGCTCAAGTATGATCACATACATACATACACACTTGCGCGTGCATGCATACATACATACGTGTGCTCTAACATATAGATTTGTTTGAGACTGGTGATTTTGTTTTTGTATGTTTATAAGTGCATAGCAAAGAGTTGAAGCTTTGGTGGCAAAGCGTACATATACACACACACATACATGCAATACATACACAAAAATAAAATAAAAACAATAGGGAAAAGCCCCAATACGCACCGTAGCGTTGACTCGAAAGCAAAACCAAACGCCAAACAGCAGAGGCGTTGGATGTCTTGAGGTGGGGCAAGGTGGGTGACAAACTCGTTTTTGCCATAACATAGTTTATTGTGGTATTTTTCTTTATTTTTGCTTTACTGCTGCTACAGTGGTTTGTTATACTATGTTTTGGACTTTGTTGGTGTTGTAGCCGTGATTGAGGCTGTTACTTTTTGCTTGCACATGGCTGTACTTCACAAAAAAGAATATAATGCCGTAGCTGCGGTAAAGCCAACCAACCCAAAGCAAACCAAACCGTTGATGAGAGGGAGTTAGACATGTTGAATCTTGATTTTAGAAGTTGCGAAATTCGGTAAAATATTATAAAATATTCAAGATAATAACAAAAAAATGCATTTAAAGTTGGGTAATACCTTAAGTAGGCAAATGGGCAAGTAGGCAATATGATTGTTATTCAAACTGAACTGAACAAATTTACATAAGTTTCGACTAATCAAATTCAAAAATGTAGAGTTCACTAAAAAGCTTAGTATAGTTATCCTCTTTTAAATGGTTTACATTTTTTTTCAACCGCTTCAGTGTGCCGAGTAGGGTAGTGGACATTAAAAATATATAAATAATTGACACGTACACTTCTGTTAGGTGGTTAGACGAGCTCCTCCTCCTATTTGTGGTGTTCGTCTTGATTTTTGATGTTTATGAGAAGTTTTGCCATTGCCTGCCGAAGGGTGATTACTATTAAAAAGAACTTATTCTATCCTTTTGATGTTCCATGCGCGGAGATTCGAACTTGCGCTCTTCCGAATGGTAGTCACACATCAACCCATTCGCCTACAGCGACCGCCTGCATTTGCCATAAAGTACGAGATGTTGTGAGGCTAAATTGGAAGAAATTTACCTAAGTTTTTACTAATCAAATTATAGTTTTCCGCTTTTAAATTGTTTAGATTTTTTCTCAACCGCTTCAGTGTGCCGAGTAGGGTAGTGGGTATGATTTTATTATTATATTAGCCGAGTGTGGTCAATGGCCTATTTGGGCTTGGAGCATCGAAAAGAGTGTTTTTGGTTTCGAAAAAATCTACCCATAAGAACTTTTGATCATCAACTTGTAAGCCAAGACTATGCAGGAATAACTGGAGCTGTGTCTCGTATCCAGCAGAGGTACTTAATGCCATGCTGTACAATAGACTTCCAGCTATGGCTAACAGCAACGAATACCGTTTTCAGAATAAAATAAGGTGATTTTTAGAATGCTGGGATGTTTGGTCATAGTGCTACCTTCGACAGCCAAAGGCTTACTAGCAACTCATCAGATTTCACTACCGCTACCCTAACCTTTAGAATAGAGTTTAAGGTAAAGTTTCCCACGCGAAAGGAAAGGGATTTGAATTCAGTAGTCAAAGATAATATAACTGCACTTTACATACACTGACGGATCCAAGAAAACTTCGCAGTCTTTTCGCCTAGGGAATTATATTAGAATAATATTTTTTCAAGCAGAAGTTCTCGGAATAAGAGATTATAAACCATCCACAACAAGTATGTATTTTTCCAGATAGTCAAACAGCCATGTTAGCTTTAAAGTCACATACAACCAACCTACGACAATGCAAAGAAAAACTTAATATTTTAGAGGGCACGACAGACATCATTCTCATCTGAATACCTGGTCATAAGAACATAGAAGGAAATGAGAAAAATGATGAACTTGCTAGATCCGAAGCGGTAAAAATAGGCTGTCCCCAAGGCGTGGGCAAAAGGGAGCTCGTTATTGCCGAGGCCATTGATAGATGGACTAACACGGATAACTGCAAAATAACTAAACAAACGTGGCTCCCAGAACTGACGTGTTGTTAAAAAAGTCACTAGCAGACATTACCGACCACTGAACTTTGGCGGATCATGCCAGGAAGATGGTGTGGCCGTACAACAAAAGATGTAGAAGCTGTAATCAAGAAGAATCTATCGAAGCAATACTTCACTATCTGTGTGAGTGGTCAAGACTGGAAGATCTGCGACATAGAATGCTGGGGGAATTCTCGATGGTTGACTTCAAAGAAATTTCAGAAAAAAAAATAGACGACATGAGCAGATTCCTAGTGAAATCAAAACGGTTCGACTAATAAAAATCATCAATGGTGCTACAAGTGGTGTATCAAAATGGTCTCTTTTGTGCTAATTGGGTCTGGGCTTGACAACACTTCCAACATCCCCACCAGGACAATACTCGTAGACGCATATTTTAACCGATTTGGGCCGAGTTTAGTAAAGCGTGCCAGTCGTTTCTTTCTCGTGCTAACCGGCGCCATTTGGACACACCAAGTGAAGCCAAGTCCTCCTCCACCTGATTTTTCCAACACAGAGCAGGCCTCCCTGTTCCTCTGCCACCACCAGCCGCTTCGAATACTTTCAGAGTCGGAGCGTTTATATCCATTCGGACGACATGACCCAGCCAACGAAGCCGCTGGACCTTTATTCGCTGCGCTATGTCTATGTCGCGTTAAAGCTCATACAGCCGCAATCCCGATTTACACAAGGAAAATAAGTGCTGTAATCGCCAATAACTTTTCCAAAGCTCATCAACTCCTATATTCTAAGCTTATTTTCAGAAACATTCTACGAAAAGACGGCACAAGAAAGTTTCTGTAATAAGCCCGTTCATTATATGCTGAGCCTTTCCCATCCAATTTGTTGATGCTGTTCTACAAATTTCATAGTGAAATGTAGTGAAATATGTTGACTGAGTGGACTGAGTCACGCTACGATCAGGCAATAAACCAACTGCATTCAAAACCATTTTGGGAAGCAAGAAGAGTAGAAAATTTGTCCAAAATAGCAAAAAACTAAATTCTTACATACAGAAGGTTGCAAACCCTTTTTCCTCAGCTTTATTTGAATATCTCAGTCTTCCAACTTTCTTAACGGTGCTGAACTTGAGTTCCAGTACTCCCACTGGCGATTCTGGCATTCATGAGAGAAAGTTCTTGCTCCTGATTCGCTGATCTATTATCAGCTTTAATCGACCTCTAACGTGGAAGAACTATATTCTGAATATACAAGGGTTGCCTTTTTTATTTTGCTCCAAAACAGTAAATAATAAAAATAGCTTTATTGTTTTCTTTTTTTAATATTCTGCTTGGAAGGCAATACACATCTGAATTCGCTAGAACCAATTTTTAAAGCACTTTTGCCACTCAGAAGTGGATACCGTCTGAACAACCTTCTCAGACGTTGACTTAGCATTTTATGTTTGATGCTCGTGAACGAAAATAAATCATTAGGTGCCAAATCAGCGCTGCAAGGCAGATGACTCATTAATGTCAGAATTTGTTAAAAGCCAACAATTAAGTTTAGCTGTATTTTATTTCTGTATAATTTTGGATACCACAATTGTTTGTCAAACTACAAGCTTTTGGACTTGGGATATTCATATTTCAAAAACTTGAAAAAAAAAAATTGATGGCAAATTTGGGAAACATTACTAAATTAAAGATTTACAAATAAAAGTACCGCAAAGTATGTAAGTAGTATACCTGTATAAAGAACTCGGTAACTAGGCTCATATATGTAGAGGCTAATCACATGCATTGACAATATACGGATGCTTATGTGACAACTCCACGGGAATGGTTGAGTTAAAAATTTTAATTATTAAGTACAATTCATAAAAACTGTTTTATGGTTTACATCGACCTTCTTAAATTTGTTTACTATCTTTTCAGAATAGAGATATAGGTACTTATACCCCCCTTTTTCCCTTACTTTTAAATTGCATTAATAGATTAAGCAGCATCCCAAAGAAGTTGTCAAACTTTACACAACCTTTCATTATTCAGTGAGGTAGAATCCCGAGTATCTACCATGAATTTTAGTACTGTGTTAATTACAATAATAAAAAAATATGTACATAAAAAAACAAAAAAAAAATATTATAAATGTACATATATTGTAAGTACAATATGGCACACAGTCTTATTTAGGAAAAAATCACTCATCTTCTGAAAAACAATTCCGCACTCGGTATTTTATTAAATGCATTTATTGAGAGATTTACCAACCTGAAATTGAAAAAATTCGGGGAACTTTCTGAACAGTAGTTATGTGTGTATATCAGTATATAAGTACAGTCATGCGTCATATGTTAAGACCTGGGCAGTTTATGTAACTTTCGTGTGAAGTTTTGAATAAAATAACTAAAAATTTTGACTACTTTCAGAAAGGTCGGATGGTTTGAAATTGTTTTGTTTATATTTGCATATATTAGGAATTCGAATGAAAATATTTATATTTAATAAATTCAGTTCCCGCCAAAGATTTCAAGGGACAGATACCTGTAAACGGCCATCTTTTCCCTGATTTTCATTAAAATTATTTAAAATGAAGAAGTCAATATATTTTTTTCAAAATTGGCATACAGTTTATTTATACATTAGAATAGTATTATTGTTTTTTTGTATTTTAATCAATTAAAATGGCGGATGCACACTCATTCCTTTAAGGAAGGTCGCAGCGAGGCTTCTCAATCGTCGGGCATTGTAGCATCGGCGTCAGTGCTCTGAATACAAAAAATCAAAATTTTTTTTATTTATAAATATCATAATTTCTATATGAATTAAACAAAAATCGGGAAACAAAAAAATTCGTGGAATAAAATGCTTCAAAAAGAAAAAATAAATTTTGGGGCGAATTTTCCTACTATTTTCGCTTCGAAAAAATTATTTTTTCGAAAACTTCTAAATTCACATAGAAAGTAATATCATAAAAAAGATGTGTGCAAAATTTCAATAACTTGTCAACGGTCAATAACTTTTCGAGTTATCGTGTACGCCAATTCGGAAAATATAGATTTGAGAAAAACGCGTCTAAAGTCGGCAACGTGACTATACCTCTCCCAGCGCTCGAACGCAAAGAATAGAGTCGTCACGGTTGACTATCTATAATATAAGAAATACTTAAATTTACGTTCTAAAAATTTGTTTGGCATATTCTTAAAGGATTATATTAACATTTTATGAAAAAAAATTTTTTTCTTCGAAATTTTACAGGTATCTGCCCCCTTAAGGCACCGTTTTAATTAAATGCAGTAACGTAATTTGCTTCTATAAGATACCATGCTACCAATTTTAAGCAAGAATAAATTCTTTGGGAAAAAGAATTATCAAAACTTTCAGACTTTGCTTTTGTCATTATTTTCAGCTTAGCTGTAATTTACTAATTGTTTCACTGTTATAGGCAGAATTTCGAGCGGCAACACAATTACGCAAAACTTTACAGAAATTCTCAATTGCTTTAGAACTTTATGAATTCAATAGTGTTCAATAATAAAATTAATTTTTAAAATAAAAAAAAATAAAAACAAAATGGGGATGCTACAGCTGCTGAAACGTGGCTTCTTGTAGGCTCTTTTAATCAACTGAAATCAACCAGACACCATTTTTTTATACATCTACGGGGAACGCTGCTGAAGTGACAGTTCTTGGCCGGTTACGTAGAACCGACTGTCGTGGGAAAGTTTATTATCAAGTTTTGTGTATATGCTATCCTAGATAGTAAGCTTACCTGGAAGAAGCACGTCGAGCAGAAGGTCTCTCGAACACTAAAAATCTTCTGGCAGTGTAAGAGAACCTTTGGCAAGACATGAGGTCTAAGACCGGCGATAGTACACTGGCTGTACATCATCCTGATTAGACCCATTATTAAATACGCCTGTGTAGTATGGTGGAAAGCCACCATGGCTACAGAGAAGTGTGTGCTTGGGTATCACAGGTGGATGCCTTTAATGCCATTCTGAACTTGCAACGTATAGATCTTCAAATTCGAAAGGAAGCAATAAAGGCGGCGTACAGGCTCAAGTTAAACGGAGTCTGGGGAAATGAAGTAAGCACTGGCCACTGTCAGATATGCCTCCAGTTGTCGGAGCGGTGCACACTGTTCTCGATGCCGGTGGACAATCGGGTGCCTGTCGTTAGCTTCGGTAGGAAGTATGATGTTTTGATCCCAGATAGAGATCAATGGTTAAGTCCAGAGAACCTATTAACGGGATATCAGGGATATCAGCACACTTTCTACACCGACGGATCCAAAACCAGTGATGGAAGCGGATCTGGATGGTACTTAGACGAAGACACTAAGTACTCCTATGCCACAGGACAGATGACCACGGTATGCCTTACGGAAGTCTATGCCATCTTGAATGTGGCGTACTGGTAAATTGCGAAAAAGTGGTGGAGGGGGGAAGGCTCTGCAAGTATGACATTAGGCCCTGAACCTTTTCTAGGTGTCAATTCCGCATCAATTCAACTATGGATTGACGACTTCATGAGGTCTACCCACTGAGGTCTTTGGTCTGAGTTGAACTCGTGCAGAGTAGCCAAGTGCTTTGTGAAAGAACCAAACAGGAAAACAGCGACCTTTCTCCTAAAACTCAGCAGAAAGAACCTGAGAGTACTGATGGATGTAATCACAGGGCACAACGTCTGTGGTCAGCATATGGCTACCATGGGGGTCGTAGACAGCCCAATATGCCTATCCTGTCTTGACGACACTGCGGTGCATTTTCTCTGTAGCTATCCTGAATTTTCCAGAATCAGACTTAGGATATTCGGTTGCGATATACGGAGTATGGATAGAGTTCATAGTCTTCCTCTTCCGGATCTCTTAAAATTCATCAATGAGTCCAAGAGATTTGTAAAAGAGTGACCTCCAACTAATTTATCCGTCTTACCATCCACTTTTTATCTTTCCCATATCTATTCCTTCTACTGATATCTATCCGGGTGTAGTACAACGGTCTACTGACTGAGTGCTTGGACTTGTCCAATCCCCCACAAATCTAATCTAATCTAAATAGCCTGTAGTGTCGAAGTTGTTTACTGAGAATCCCTTATTCTATTATTTCCTAGATGGAAAGAGAGTGGCAAAATTTCTACTGAGTGTTACCGTCGGGACGATGTAGTCAGTCTCTTCGAGGTATACTGGGTTTATCTCAGTAATAGACTGGCATGGCCATGCGTTTTTTCCTTCCAGCGACCCGTTTCATTTAACTTAAATGCACTCATTGTTGCCATCTTCTTGAGATGTAGATCTACCGGAATAACGTAAGTACATACTTCTAGTGGTCTTAAATACAGGGTGGCTGATGAAAGCCGCTACCAAAAAAAAATTGAATAACTTTTTTTCTTTTTAAGTTATCTGTTCCATTTTTGATTTAATTTGCAGATTGATCTTTAAAATTTATTAAAATGGATAACTGGGACACGCAAACAAGAATTTGGATAGTCCGCCGCTATCACGCACTGGAGTCCGTAGTTTTGGTACAGAGAGAATACAGGCGGATGTTTGGCGGCGATCCCCCGAGCAGATGGACCATAATGAGACTGGTGAATAATTTTGCTGAGCAAGGAACAGTCGCAAGAAGGCCTTATCATCGAAACCCACCAGTTCGGACGGAGGAAACGATCGCTGCTGTAGCTGCAGCTATACAAAGCAATCCAAGGGTTTCAACAAGAAGCTTATCTGCTCAACTTGGTGTCAGCCGACAGTCTTTGCCAACAATAATGCACAAAGATTTAGACTTATTTCCCTACAAAATTCAAATGGTTAACAAACTGAATGCAGCAGACTTGCCGATTCGCTTGGAATTTTGCCAGAAGATCCTGCAAATGGTGGAAGAAGACCAAAACATGTTAAACTGCCTTTTCATGTCTGATGAGGCCCATTTCGATTTAAACGGCAATGTGAACAAACAAAATTGTCGAATATGGAGTACTTCTAACCCACAGATACTCCATGAGACGGAATTGCATCCTCTTCGAGTGACAGTGTGGTGTGCGGTTTCTTCAGGCTGTATTGTCGGGCCTTATTTTTTTGAAGAAAATGGTCACACCGTTACGGTTACTGGAGACCGTTATTTGAAAATGCTGAAAGAATTTTTCTATCCAGAACTACGCCGAAAGAGAATTCCTTTCAACTCTGTGTGGTTTCAACAAGATGGGGCAACGTCTCACATAGCCCAGACTGTTATGACAGAGTTGCGACGAAAATTTCCCAATAAACTGATTTCAAGAAACTCCGAATTTCGTTGGCCCCCCAGGTGGCCTGACCTTACTGCACCTGACTTTTTCTTGTGGGGTTTCTGTAAACAAGAAGTTTATAAAACAAAGCGGCTATTCCTGTCGCAACTCTCAAAGCAGCAATGAACAACTTTTTACTAAGATGCCGCACTTGTGTCAACGAGCATGGGGGGCATTTAAATTCAATTATTTTTAAAACTAGTTAAGCTACATTTAATAAAATTTAATGACCTTCAACTTGAAAAAAAAAAATAAATGAATTCCATACACTAAAAAAAAAGTTGTTTGAGTTTCTTAATGTAGCAAAATTCATCAGCCACCCTGTATTTGCGCAATACTGTATGCTGTGTAGTGTATACTGTATATTTATATATAAATGTATGCCATATAGTAATCTGTACATGTTAGTTATTAAAACGCCAGAAGCTGGCTGCATGCACATTTTCTCTATTATGACAATAAGTATGCAGTTGAAATTCCAAACGTCCATAAGTAACTGCAGCGATTTTTTAATTGAGGAGAATTCGGAGAATGTAGGTCACTCAGCTGGTTTTATGCAGCTCTTTGTTTTTATTTTCTTTTTAATATGCTTTTTCGTACAGACACACATGCATCTAAGCTCCTATTGTACGTTAACACATTCCTTGATGAATATGTATTGATACATTCAAAAATTACAACAAAAATAGAAGCAGAAACAAAAAATCAGTAGCGAAAAATGAGTCACGAGATTCGGTTTCGGTTTAGAAGGTGAGTGAGTTTCGAGTCACGTTTGCGCAAAATTGTATTGGCGGAGGCTTTTGCTGTGCTCTATCGCATATTTCTATTTTGATTTCGTCGTTCGCTAGTGAAAGTGTGGTGATAAATTAAAACGTTGACTGATTACGCAAATTTTGAATGCGTACACAGTCACACATACTACAAAATATATGTATGTATATGTAGTTATACCATTTTCATAAGTAAATACACAGATTCGTATATAATTAGAAACAACCATCAAAACAAATGCAATTTCATGGTCATTTAGAGTGTGTGAGTAAATGTGTTTTTTTTTTCAAATTATAACCCACTTGTAGATCATTATTTCATTAGAAATATGTACTTATAACAATATGTAATTAATAATTTTACACTTGGGCTTTTAATTTGAAGAAAATAAAATATTTGCATATATTTTTTGAATTCACAAAGTGTATGCCACTGTAATCATTTCTTTGTGAAGTTTTTTTTTTACATTAAAAGAAATTTAGTTAACAAAACTGTCGCTATAATTGATGTTTATTTCTTCTTTATTTGTAAATTCTTAATACAGAATATAAGCGGTCACAGTAATAAATTGTTCATTAATTTTAATACAAATGTAATAAATAATTCTTTCTTCTTTTTTACATTTAACAAAACTATACAATATTAGATATAATATTATGGCAACTATCTCTGCTTTGGGCTGCTTCAACCAACTGCCCAATAGTCCTTAACCCTGTCCACTCTCTTATGTTACGTAGCCAAGACATTTGCTTCCTTCCAATTCCTCATATTTAGGACCACGCATAATATGACCAAAATATGCGGTCTTGCGGCTCTTTATCGTTAATAACAGCTCTCTATCCTTTCTAAGTTTCGTTAAGACTTCTTTGTTACTAACTTTATCTGTCCACGATATTTTCATCATCCGCCGATAGCACCACATCTCAAACGCCTCTAATTTATTCATACTCGTAACCTTTGGTGTCCATGCCTCCACACCGAAGAACAAAGCAGACCAAACGGATCATTTAAGGTACCGAAGACGTAATTTTATGTTCAAGCTTTTATTGAAAAGAACTTTCCTCTAATTGAAGAAAGCTTCCCTCGCTGCTTCAAGCCGACAGCAAATTTCTCTGCCATTTGTCCATGCTGCACTGAGGCAACATCCTAGGTACTTAAATCGGAATACTCTTTGGATCGGAATTTCATATACATAAATCTTTGAATTGGTGATTTCTTGAGAGTTTTTTGAAACAACCATGAATTTGGTTTTTTGGGGTTAATACTTAAGCCGTTTTGCAGACTTTTTCCGCTGACTTCTTTAAGGAGATTTTGCAGGTCATTAATTTTGTCAGCCAATATTGTGGTGTCATCGGCAAATCGTACGTTATTTCTTATTTCACCATTGACTCTTATTCCTAAGCTGACTAATACCAAAGCTTCTTCAAATATATATTCCGAATATAAATTGAAGAGCATTGATGATAAAACACATCCTTGGCGAACTCCTTTTTTGATTGAAACATCACTCGTCACATCATTTTGTAGTCTCAAGTACTCAGTTTGGTCCCAATACAAGTTGGGGAATGCACCTTTTACTTACCGTTTATCTACAGTAACTTTAGTTCCATGCTCGTAAGTCCTTATGGGCATGGTAAATTTTGTATGCATTAGTAATCGCCCCTCATAAGGCAATGCCGAACCCTCCAGGACGTTTCTGCTATGAAAAAACTTCTCCTAATGCTATCTTACGTTTGGAGGCGGCATAAGATTGCAGGCCTCTTCATTTTGTTGACTGGCGTAAACACGCACACTACAAATTGTAAAAGAGCTCGAAAAAAACTCAACATAATATATATGTACGTAATCAATAGGTTCCTCTAACTCCTATTATGATCAGTGCGGAGTTGCGGCCTCGAATATCGAAAACAAACAAACCGTCGACGACCTTGGCTTATTGTATTAGGTCTTATATGTATGTAAATTAACCAATAAATGTCATTATAAGCAAAATAGGTCAACATTTATACCCAACTTTATTCTATACCAAACTAACTAGCTTTGAATTGGTATCTGAGCTTGTGAATGTCTCTGTCGATTTAAAAACATTTTATTACACTTCTTTTAAAGGGTCGTTCAAAATACGCGCCTAGATGTTGTTTTTATATAAATAAAATATTTAGATTCTTTCAGGTTTGACTTTTTTTCAAAATGTGGCTCTTAACAATTTTATGTGAAAAATTACAGCAATCGCATCATGTGCAGGACTACAGGTAAACTCCGCCAAATAGTCGATTCGTGAATGTCTAATTGATGAGAACGTGGAATCGAGTTGAAGGTTGTTCAGCACTACTTTGCGCTACAGCAGCAACATTGTCAACAGAGCGTCCAGCTTTTGGTCTTTGGTCGGTCAGTCCTTTTTCTATCCTTGACAGAACCAGTTCCTTGAAATTTTTCCAGCAATCTTTGAATTGTCGACTCATTTACCCACAAAAAAATTTCAAATATCGACCACGAACATTTTCATAATAAGTTCTTCGTGGAAAATTGTACATTTGTACTACAGAAAAGGCACCGTTTAGCAAGGAATTATTCATAATTGATATCACTTTTCGCTCTGAATGCCACTTCTGAAGGACCCTTATATAATTTTGTAAAAAGAACAGGAGAAACAATAAATATAATGGTACAAAAAAAGGCACGTGCGACATGTTTCAGTAATAACAATTTAATTAAAAAGAAAACTATACATTATTTTTTTTTTTTTGGAAACATCAAAACCATTTTAACCCTTTGGGGACGGAGCCGATCGACGGCCAGGGGCTCTCTGAGGACAAGAGGTATTGGAGTGCGCAGCAAAGAAAATAAATATGTTGAACATTATAAAAACTAAGGCTTTATTTAACACAAGAAAAATGTTTCATAAAATTAAAAAATATTAATTATAAACAAACTACCATCACTGCTAATGTTGAAATGCCTGAGTGGGTTCCTTATTGCACGGATTCCACTTCAACTTGACGAAGTAATGCCGTCATCTTCCGTTTGTAATAAGCCTGCTGGTTCCTCTGGCATTGACACTGAGCGACTGAATCGAAGAACTGAAATTTGTTCTGACTCACATCGTAAGTTTACATTATAAGGAAGATAAGACTTCATCGCTAATGACCCCTAATGTCTTTGAATGAAAACGTGACTCTTTTACTATACCTATGCGTATCTTATCTCTCAAAACGACAGAAAGGCTCGCGACAGCCTTATAACTACGAACTACTTTGGGCGGCTATATGCCGACACTCGTCCACAAAGGGTTAAAGAGGCATCAATTCACAACTTTCTAAAATCAATCACATTGAAATATTGACTCAAGTTCGCGGATATCGAACTTCTGTTTTGTCCCGTGAGAATGATTTCATTTTTTGCGATTATCTTGAAAACAAACTCCTTTCCAAAATCAATTTGAGCACCAATCATAGGACTAATTAAGATAATGGTTATGTTCAGTTTGCAAGTGTACGATGGTCACATTCGGCATGATGGAATAGCCCATATGTTGACTATATCTGCATACAAATCTTCCTATTGCCAAGCAATTTCTTTCACTAACTTCTGTCAATAACTTTTCTGACCTCAAAGTTTAACCCTTAATGTCAGCAAAGAATTCCTAAGAATGTATTATTTTAAAAATGCTAAATGTCATTAACATTGTTTTTTTTCAGAACTAATGCTAATTTTGTTAAGTATTGTATTAAATAAAATAAAAAAATAATTGGCGTACACTTCTGTTAGGTGTTTGGCCGAGCTCCTCCTCCTATTTGTGGTGTGCGTCTTGATGTTGTTCCGCATATGAAGGGACCTACGAAAGAAATAAACTCAAAGGATTGCCATAGCCTACCGAGCGGCGACCGCTATTAGAAAAAACTTTTTTTTCATTTTGGTCTTTCACCGTGATTCGAACCTACGTTCTCTCTGAATTCCGAATGGTAGTCCCGCGGAAACCCATTCGGCTACGGCGGCCGCCTTAAGATCTAACGTGCACCGATAATGCCAGAGGCTTTGCTGACTAGGTTACCTCATTCTAGCTTGAAAAAGATTGCTTAATTACTGCCAAGGACGTAAATATAATACCTTCTTCGACAGCCAAGAGGTAGTTAGGGCATTTGGGTCGATGTTTGCACGTTTGGAATTAGTCGGGGAATGCATGACTTTTCTTCGATTGCATCCGAATACTTCGATTCCCGTCACAGCATGGAGGGAAACAGCTGGACTGATGGACTGGAGGGTTCCCTTGACAACCTGTGCTTTGCTCGCTGGGCTAGTATGCAGCCGTGCAAAGTCACGCAATCCTCCTACCCGTAGATCGGAGGCACTCGTGGCAACTTCTAAGACTAACAAATCCGCAGCTGTCGAATTAGGTAGGCATCCTTACCGGACACTATCCGCTAGGTGTGCATGCGGTGGGATTTGGGATTACTTCAAGTCCTTTCTCTTCTCAGTTGCCTTGCTCTTGTCGGGCAAAGCCTTAGACATCTCGGCACTCACTTTTTTCCTGCGAATATTGCGGGTTTAAATATCACACACTGTTGGTTGTCATCCTCTAATCCAAAGCCCTCTCTTCCTTTTTTCACCTCTTTGGTTATTTTCCTTCTGTTTCCAAAAAGTTCAAATAAAGATTTCCATCAATTAAAATCATTTTTCTGTTTATTTATTATAATAAACAAAATTATTTAAAAACAAAATTTAATGATTAATTTTGCGCCACCTAATTTATATGAACTTTTATATTTTATAGTTTTTTCTTTCGAACTATTTATTTTCAAAGATTTGAACAGTTGTTCTGCCGAAGTGATATGTACAGACATATTTTTGCTCTCTTTGTAAAATATGTTAATGAAAGCTTCAAACTACAGTACCGGGATATGCAGCACATGGCGAAGATGATGAGTATCAATTATTGTCTAATCCAGTCCACATGCATTCACATCAACTTTGACTTTCGACTGCACAGATTTGTTCATGACAACGATTTACTTAACATTCCTGCCGCGAACAAAGCAATCAACCTATTTAAGATTGTTTCACCATTTTAAATTACACAAAAATAATTATAATTGCCTGAACGTGCAATCAAATTAATTTTCCCACAAACACAGATCCGCACTAATTTCATACAGCTGAGTTATTACAAAAATTCTCTTTACTCTACAAATAAAAGGACGTTATTATAAATATTTTCTCAAGGCGTCTTTAGTGCTGCTGACTTACTTACATACATAAATATGTACAGTGTATGTATATATGAGTACGCTGTAGATGTTTACTTTGCCTTACCAAGTCGCAGCGCTGACCAGAATGATGACAATTAGATGAGATACAAAGTATGTACGAGACACAAGGTAGGTACATACATTTATATATGTATGTAGGTAAGTACGTGTGTGTACTTAGAAGTGCAAGTTTCTATAAAACGCAGTCGCTCCACCCGCGCTGCTCTTTGCCTGCTTGCGAGGATAATATGTGATACTATCACCGCTATTATGCTTGATGCAGCTCTCACTGCAACATGTGAATATGTATGCATGTATGTATGTGTGCATACGAAGGTCCGTTGATATGCTCTATGCGGCGATTGAAGTCAAATGCGGTGTCTTTAATGTGTGGCTCTCTAAATATTTGTTAATCGTCTTGAAAGCTGTGCCGACGTCACATAAACTTCCAAGAGCTATATATACGTACGAGCGCAGGCATCTGCTGCTTACAAGTGATTACCCTGTAGCCTTATGCACTAGTTGCCAACTATCATACTTCAGAACTAGTAGGGGTCACAGACCCGATTAGTCCGGTAACAGCATATTTTCCTCAGAAAAAACTGGGGCTTTTACTTGGCGATGCCCTACAAGATATCAATCGCCAGATTTCGGTCAGAAATATACCAGTCTCATACTAGTTCAAAATAGATTAAAACAAATACTAGTCCATTTATGGGCCAAAATCGCTTCTTTGAGATTAAAAAGAAAAAAAAAGCTTAATTAAAAACATTTTTCATTAATGGGGCTCTTCGGACCACTTTTGCTGTAGTGTTCAGCACTATGCTGAATGTAGCACCCGAAAACTTTGAGTTCTTCCCAAAGGTTCTGGATCAGTGTACATCCTCGCTAAGTCCGAGCGAAACTTTTTCTATTCATATTCCCTCAAGAGAGGAATGGGCGGTTTGCAACGTTTGGAGGCTGGGCATGGCAAACATGTTAACGGATGGCTCGAAATTAGGCGGGAGAGTGGGTGGGGTAATGTTCTACGAGTAGCTCCCCATCAAGCTCAAATTTAGGTTTACGGACCACTGTAGTGTTTTGCGGAGGTAGCCGCAATTAAGTAAGCAGTGGATTGGTTACTTACTTTTGTAATTATTGTAAAGGATGTAAATATCTACACCGACAGCCAGGCGACTATTAGGGCCTTAGGCTCATTATCTATACTAATATTATAAAGAGGAAAACTTTGTTTGTTTGTTTGTTTGTTTGTTTGGTTGTAATGAATAGGCTCAAAAACTACTGGACCGATTTTAAAAATTCTTTCACCATTCGAAAGCTACATGATCCACGAGTAACATGGATTATATTTTATTTTGGAACTAGGGCTCGAGATATAGGTCAAAACGTGGACCCGGGTAACCTTCGGATGTGTATGTACAATATGGGTATCAAATGGAAGCTGTTGGTGAATGCTTTAGTCCAGAGTATTTTTCATGCCGCTCCGTGACTAGGGTCTCGAGATAGAGACCAAAACGTGGACCCTAGAATGTGTTTGTACAATATGGATATCAAATTGAAGCTGTTAGTGAATGCTTTAGTACAGAGTATTTTTCATACCGCTCCGTGACTGGGGTCTCGAGATATAGGTCAAAACGTGGACCCGGGTAACCTTTGGTTGTGTATGTACAATATGGGTATCAAATGAAAGCTGTTGATAAGTGCTTTAATACGGGGTAATTTTCATACCTATTGATGACTAGGGTCTGGAAATATATGCCAAAACGTGGACCCGCCGTGCCTTTGTACCGAATTAAACCAAACTTACACACATTGTTAAGGAGGTATTGAAGATGATTTGCGTATAGTTTGGATACTTATTGGTAGATAGGGTCTCGAGATATAGGTCAAAACGTGGACCCGGGTAACCTTCGGATGTGTATGTACAATATGGGTATCAAATGAAAGCTGTTGGTGAATGCTTTAGTTCAGAGTATTTCCATCCCCTCCGTGACTAGGGTCTCGAGATAGAGACCAAAACGTGGACCCTAGAATGTGTTTGTACAATATGGATATCAAATGAAAGCTGTTGATAAGTGCTTTAATACGGGGTAATTTTCATACCTATTGATGACTAGGGTCTCGAAATATATGCCAAAACGTGGACCCGCCGTGTCTTTGAACCGAATTAAACCAAACTTACACACATTGTTAAGTAGGTATTGAAGATGATTTCCGTATAGTTTGAATACCTATTGGTAGATAGGGTCTCGAGATATAGGTCAAAATGTGGACCCGGGTAACCTTCGGACGTGTATGTACAATATGGGTATCAAATTAAAGCTGTTGATAAGTGCTTTAATACGGGATAATTTTCATACCTATTGATGACTAGGGACTCGAAATATATGTCAAAACGTGGACCCGCCGTGTCTTTGCACCGAATTAAACCAAACTTACCCACATTGTTAAGAAAGTATTGAAAATGGGTTTCGTAAAGTTTGGTTGTAATTCGGAGCACTGGCAACGGGTACAGCGTTCTTTTGAACCAGCCATAATGTCGCTTACTTTTTTAACGCTTGGGGCGGAACTGAACTGTCAAATTGATAGTGTGAGTTACAATGTGTCAATATTTCTTTCTGATTTGGATGCCATAAGGAAAAAACGTAAGTGCAACATGTAAAAATTGTTTTTGAATTTTTTTGGAGTGGATTTTGGAACAGTGAATAATTTCTTACGAAATTTGAGAATTTAATGTGAAATCCGAATGAAATTATGTGTTCGTGGAAAAAATTTTTTTTTTTCGTTTTTTTTTTGAAAAATATAAATGGATAATGGTTAAAAAAGCTCCAATGCTTAATAAAACATATAAATTGAAACGAAAAATTCATGGATGATCAGGAAAAAATACGATTGTTTATTCATATGCGTTGATTTGAAATTTAAAAACAATCTTCTTTTTTCCTGATTTTCAATTTATATTTTATATTTACTCAAAAACAAATAGAAAAACAAAAAATATTGCTTATGCCAAAGCGCTTGAATAAAGAATAAAGAAATAAATAATATGAAAACCATATATTTTCTGTTCTAAACCATATCTATTCTATTTTAGTGTGCCCAGCGAAGGAGGCCGGGTTTGCTAGTTATATATATAATTGGCGCGTACACCCTTTTTGGGTGTTTGGAGGAGCTCCCCTATTTGTGGTGTGCGTCTTGATGTTGTTCCACAAATGGAGGGACCTACAGTTTCAAGCCGACTCCGAACGACAAATATTTTTTGGGACGAGCTTTTTCATGGCAGAAATACACTCGGAGGTTCGCCATTGCCTGCCGAGGTGCGGCCGCTATTAGAAAAATGTTTTTATTAATTTTGGTTTCATCGAGATTCGAACCAACGTTCTATCTGTGAATTCCGAATGGTAATCACGCACCAACCCATTCGGCCACGGCGGCCGCTCATTATTAGTGCGATTGAAATTAGTCGGGGAATCCTTTGGGGCCGCTCGAGGGAACTTCTAAAGCTAACAAAGTCGCAGCTCGTAAATTTGGTAGGTATGCTTACCGGACATTATCCGTTAGGTGTCCATGCGGTGAGATTTGGGATTGCTTCAACTCTTACTGCAAAAGCTGTCTAGAGGACGAGGTGTAATAATCTCAGCACCTTCTTCTCAGATACCCTGCTCTCGTTGGCCAAAGATTTAAACAACTTGGCTATAACTTTTTTGCTACACCTACCGTTATTGCGCGTTTAAATATCACACATCTGGTTAAATTCATCAGTAGATTGAAACGGTTAATGTGAACGTAATTAGCCACTGTTGGTCGTCATCTTCTAATCCAAAGCCTATTCTTCCTTTTTTCACCTGTCTGGTTCTTATTAATAATCCTCGAACATGCAATTAAAAAAACAAAAATGTATGATGCACGCTCAAGATCGATTATGTTTCATGGGGCGCAAGTTTGAGGTGACGATTCAGTTGAGAGACTTCTGCGTTTCTTTGCTCCAATCCGAGTATCCCAAATTATATGATTCACATCGAAACAGATTTGCTTCCACAATATCCACATACACTCCGAGCACATATGTCTCCTTGTCTTGCGGTGTTTTATTCTGCCAAGTCACAGGCTTCCGCACATCCTTGCTGAGGAGACTGTACGCCTCGGCAATCACTGGGTAAACAAGTTGGAGGATATCTGGGAAGTGTTAAATATGGAGCCTCTTAAAGTTTATACTTTTGAGTCCTTGTCTGTATACCCTCTCATACCTTCGTTTATAGACAATTTTAAGAATAAAAAACTGTCGGCTTTTCTGGACTTTGCTGTTAAATCAGCATCACATTTTTATTTGTATGCTAACTCAGTACTTAGATAGCCAGGCAACCATCAGATCAAAGGCTACTCAGAATGCCTGGGAGCTCTTAATGATATTAGCACCGTCTTCAAGGTCAGCCTTATACGGGTTCCAGGGCATAGAGATATTATGTATCATAGTAAATAAATTGCAAGGCCGATGAGCTTGCCAGATAGGGTAATACTCTTAAATTGCTTAAAAACAGAGACAATATTGGAATTCCTATAGTAACTTGGAAATTAAGGATAAAAATATTCGCCAGGAGGCCAATGGGTCATGGAAAGAAGAAAATAATTGTATTAAACCCGGTTAATGAGAAAATATCAGAAGAGTTGCTAAACCTCTCGAAGGTCGTGGCTTGTTTCGCCGGTCATTGGCTATTAGGTAGACACTCTTCTAGCCTGGGAGTATTTCATGAATTCCTCTGAAATTGTCCAGCCTTAGATAAAAGTAGAGCAAGGTTGTTGGGAAAATACCGTTTTGACTCTCTTTCGGAAGTATCCGGTGTTGGGATAAAACCTATCCTACGCTTGGTAAGAGAGTCTAAATGGTTCCATGATAAATAAGATGTAGAGTGCCGTGTTACGCAGTGGTACCACCACGGACCTACATGGTCTAAGTGAGTTAGCTACTCTAAGCCAACTGCCACAAAAGCCTAACCTAAACCTAACTTGGCACTTATGTAGATATATTAAATATATATTTCAGTGATGATTTTTCTGCCTAAGCTATTAGGTTAATGTTTCGTTCAAGAGGGAGTCTTTTTAAAATAATGCAAGACCTTTCAAAAATGTACTTTCTACCGCCTGTACAGTTTGTAACCTGGGTGTTCGTGAAAATATCCAACACGTCATAGGCATCAGTCTATTTTGTAAAAATTTTCCTGTCTCCAATATTTCTAACTAATTATAAAAATATCAATGAATTTCAAAAATACACTTTTTGTAGGACGTTCCAAATGCGAGCAGTTTTATTCGTGCAAAAATTTTATTTAAACGGTTGAAGCCAAATAAAAAACGTTTGAATAAATCGGTACTTTTAAGACTAGTTCGATTTCAGTCAGAAAATAATGATTGTAAACTAGTATTTTTTCTGAGTACTTTGGTACATGTACACACACATACATATATATTTTTGTATGCAGGCGTGTTTCTTATAAGAATTGGCAGAGCAATGTGAAAAGGGTGCAGACAGCGGTTTGTGGAAAACAAATTTTCCAAATGTTGATTATTTTCTTCTTATAAATGTAATTAATTTCAGCCTTCAACGCTTCCACAACCTCGGCGTGATGGTATGGGTCAATGGCTGATGGCAGTGTACTGCTGACTGCTGATGAATGGTGCCTTGTGGCCGTGGTTGGCTGTGACGAGACTGCAACTTGTTGGATGGATATGGATTTTTTTGGCAGTGCCCGATTAAGTCCAACCCACACAAATTGTGGGGCTCCTGGCGTTCACTGAAAGTTGTGATTTGAACCGCTTCGCTTGGGCGCGCAGCCGGATGTTGTGCATATGAATCTTTATACACACATACATACATATGTATGTGTGTCTGCATAAGAGCTCATACATATATGTATGTATGGAGATAGTCATATGTAAATTCCTTTCCTGTATGTGATTTTTGTTTTACTACTTACCAGCGTCCCCAGTGGACTTCTCCATAATTCGCGATATGTTTTTGTTTTTCTTTGTGGGCAATGCTGAATCCGTTTCTACGCTTAAATCAGCAGAGCGCAGCGGCATAGAAATTAATTCGGTGCATTGTTTCATTTTAACCTTTCAGCATTTCAGTTTATTTGTTAGTGATGGAATTTTGCGGATGTGCCCGTTGTCCGGAGCGCCCCGCCATTCATTATCATTACGGGCATGTGCCAGAGGTACTGCGAATGCCAACGCTAATAAGATGTGCAGCAACAACAAACAATGGTAATAGCAAAAACAATGACAGTGGCAACAATGTAAGCACACATACACATACGCAGACACAAATTTACTTTATGTGTATATATTTACGAAAATTTTCATACAAACTAATATGGCATTCGTACATACATATCTATGCGCGTATGTATGTATATAAGTATGTTTGTATGTATAAGGGACATTTTTGCACGGTTATCGCCAGCGCGGATCAACACAGAGGTCACAGTACGTTGAGTTCATTTGCAAATAATAGGCGTGACAAGTGCGTTACGCTTCGTTGCGTGTCGTAATCAGCACCAGCGTTAGAAACACAGCCTCAGCTACCGCTCCAACTTTACTGCTAAACACCTATGTATTTTGCCACAAATCCAACATCAAAGTCGAACAAATTATTCTGGTTTATACAAAAGATAATTACAAGATTTTGAGAGTTTATTTTTTGCTATGATTGCCGTGTTTATGAAAACAATTCATATTTAATCTTAGTGACATTGTACAAATTCCTATCTTGCCACAAGGTGCCAATTACTTTGTGATTTTGGCTGTAATCCAATGTGTTGCGGCTACGCATGCGCGGCTTTTTATGAGTTCTCTGTCGAAAAGCAAAGTAGTTAGATATTTATTGTCAACTAAGTATGTATGTATGTATATACATATGTATGTATGTATGTGTGTCAATAGTAAAGTCAATGTATACATAATTAGATACATACATACGTACATATGTATGTTTGCATGTATGTACTTACTTGTCAAACCAAACTGAATTAAGATGAAGAGGTAAGCCATAATGGCCGAGATAATGACTAGGATGAACCCATTGTTGAGGTGAAAGAGTCCCAAAACACTAATTTCTAGATTTTCCACTTTGCGTTGGCAAATGAACGTCTCGACCTAAGAGGAAGAAAATAAAGGCAAACAAATAGAAAATATACTGAGAATTATATCCAAATAAACAAACATATTTGCTTACATATGTATGTATATTTGTATATGTTTATGTATGTTACATAAGTATGTAGGAGAAATTAGTCATTTTACAAATATTTGTTGTTATTTATTTACTTATAATATGCTGTACGCTATCGACTTAAAATTGGAATCGCACCAAAACTCTAAGTAGCTACAATTTGTTTGTTTATTAATAATAATTAAATAGTTTTTGGGCAAACATTTCATCATTTTTTCAAGGTCTTAAGTTTTTGGAAAAGAACCTGCATTTAAGAGGTGTACAGCTTGCAGCAAAAGACTTCACCAGTAAAACCTAAAAAAAAAGCATAGCTTCCGCTGAGTCCATATTGCGGTTATTGCTTCATACAAATTTTAAGCGCATAAGGGATTAGGGTAGTCAGAATTTTCAAAAAATTGTTTTTAATTTGTTTGTATTTTTTTGAAGTATACTATCTTAAAAATTTTGTGTGAAAATTTGAAGTGAATCAGACAAATACTTTTCGAGTTATTCAACAATTAACAAAGGGCGCTCGTGCGCGTTCGAGAGCAAGTAGCTAGCAGCTGAACGTACCTATGAAAGTAGCAGATAAGCGCGCCAACGATAACACTCGAGAAGGTAGAATGCTACGTAGGCAACAGCAAATGGATATTTTGGAAGCTGCTATGACGGCTGAAGAACTGTTATAAGTATGGCCCAGGAATAGATGACACAGTGTAAGTAGTTATATAATTCGTATAACTCTACATAAATCGGTAGGAAAACTTGAAATGCGTTTTTCTCAAAACTATGTTTTTTGAACTGGTGATCATTGTAACTTAAAACCCGCTTGGTATATTTCAATAAAACTTATAGTGCTTTTCAGAAACTTAAAAAAATCGAGCCTGCTAGAAGGATTTTTCTTTTACATCTCGTTTTTTTTTAAACAATTAATTGTCGTTTTTTTTTCTAAAATCTGAAAAATATTTCCTGAGGCTTCCATATTGTTAATTTTGAAAAAAATGCTTCGATCAGGCACAAGATTATCAATTAATAAAACTCATTTCTCTTGTCCGATTGATTTTAGATGAATCTCGAAGGAGTTGTGTTGATCACCGCAAGGGACTTCTGGAGAAACGGACTCCACACAAATAGAGATAACTTTTACAATTATTAATGTATTTGTTTTTGGAAATTTTGCTAAAGTCAAATCCAAACATGATGTATTAATGCTATGTTTTTATTTTTGTAAAATAAAGCAACTGACTAGCAAAAAAAAAAATTATAGAAAGTCATCATTTTTTCAGGCCTTACTACTCTTAACCCCATATACGCATAAAGAACACAGGTTAAGCTCAAAGTAGAAGTGCCATACCATAACGTCACATAAATCATGCTGCCACAAGAGCTGCCAAAGTAAGCGGCATGTTAAGTAAGCTCATGGCAAACCTTGGAGGTCCAACGCAGAACAAGCGAAAACTTTTAATGGACACGACGAACTCGATTCTCTTATACGGATGCGAAATATGGGCAGATTCGCTAAGGGTGCAATGCCAACGGAAAACTCTGCAATCTGCGCAACGCACCTGCGCTCTCAGAGTTGCTTCGTCAAACTGAACAATATCTAAAGCAGCGGTTTTAGTTATGAGCGGAACCATCCCTATAGAGATTCTAGTACAAGAGTGCAAACGGAGATGGAAGGCGAAAAACACAGGAATCCCAGTACCGCGCTTCTTCGATATTCGAGTTCAAACGCTTACACTTTGGCAGGCAAGATGGAACTCTGAACGGTACGGTAGATGGACAGCGAGACTAATACCCGATCTAAAAAAGTGGGTAAAAAGAAAGTACGGCGAGGTTAACTATTACCTCACACAGTTTTTGTCCGGACAATGGTCCTTTCGCAAGTATTTGTGGCGAATGGAAAAAGTGAGCCTACCAAACTGCATATATGGAGATACTGAGTATGATGATGCGGAGCACACCTTCTTTAAATGCGAGAGGTGGAACATAGAGAGAACAGGTCTGCAACGAGCTATTGGTGTATTTACACCTGAAGAAATTATCGAGAAAATGATGATAGACGAAGAAAAGTAGAATGCCGTCGCAAATTTCGTCGAGGATATTATCCGAAAAAAGAAGCGTGAAATGGAAAGTTGTGCTGAAGAGCATTGAGCAAAATTTTTCTAAATTCCTTAATCAAAATACAAATTGAGTAACTGGCACTTTTTGTTCAATTCCTGGAAAACGTATGCTATCGTTCATTATTAACATATTGTTCATATATACAGTAGGCTTAGAACCCGATCAGCTGATTTGGTGACGTAATAATTAAATATTTGTACTCATTTTATTGTTGTACTGTTTTTCATTTGTATTGTTACTTCCAACCGACATGGGTTCCTGCCTAATAGGTAGGCACGCCCAGAGGGCAGGTATGCAAACACATGACTTCTGCAGACGCTGTCTGGATGAAGAAGAGACGATCTCGCACCTTCTGGGCCATTGTTTTGCTCTATCTCGACGTAGGTTTACCATTCTAGACAGACAATTTTTTTGACGAATTGGAAGATCTCGCTTCTGCAGAAATCAGAGGTATTTTAAAATTTTTGAAAATCACATACTAGTTTTAGGAGAGACAGGGACAAGTTTCCCACGCGGCATCACAATGGGCTATGAGTCTGAGTGTGACCCACAGTGGACAACCGATTCAACTTAATCTAACCTACAGTTCTATTTCTTGTTTATTCAATAGTTTCGTCATATCAACAACAGATGACGTAATCTCCTAATCCATAATTTTTTTAACATTTTTTCTCTACATTTCACCAAGCACTTATTCTTTTTTCCACTTACGCTCACATCCCAACGGGCATCGATATCCGAACACACTAAATCCAGATCGATTATTTCGGGCAATTGAGACTTCTCCACTACGCCTTGAGCACATAAAATTAAGAGAGTCAAATTGCAGAACTTGAAAATAGAAGCGAAGAACGAAAGCAAGTCGAAATATCCCGTATCCAAATATCGCCATATAAACCGGAGCATCAGCATCAGTGTAATCACGAAGTTGTAGTATATATAATAAAAGATCTGCCAACGAAAAATATGCAGAAACTCTTTCGTAACCTCGTACAACATTTTGTATATGGCATTGCTCTCGTCGATACTTTCAGCATGCACGCATAACAGTTTCATGGCTTGGTGTTTGCTCAGTGGTTTAGGCGGCTGTTCCGATTCAATGACGCTCATCGTATCCAGCATTCGCACTAGATGCGCTGCTAATTCAACATACATTTGCCTGATGACCAGAAATCCCACAAAGCAACTATCCAATACATATATTAGAGCTAGCCAAAGGTAAACGCCTAACATGAAATCCACGCCCATTCCCCCTTCCAAAAGTAAGGCAATCTCGTAGATTAGACCCAAGAAGCTGAGCAATAGTTTCAATATGATCAACAGTGTAAATGCTCGTCCTAGTATTTGTTTTGCACCAGTCTGCGACGAAATTCTTTTGTATAATTTAATAAATCCGTTAATTATATCAAATATTTTTTTTTCCGAACGTCCTTGGATAACAAAAGAGACTACCGAGAAAACACTGACAGAAATCACTTGCAAATGTGCAAATATCGAAATGAAAGTATTCGCTGATAAACTGATAAAAGGCTCTAGCATAGTTGGCATCACCGTCATAAAAACCATTGTAATGCAAATGCGCCAAAGTAGTAAAAAAATGCGATTGCATCTTTGCCCTTTTTGTAACACCATCTTTTGTTTCTGTAACTTCCAACTAAACACGCTGAGAAAGCGTCCATAGTAGTAAAGGATTATTAGCGTGCGGTATGCGAGACGATCCCTGCGACTGTATGTCGGCATATTCAATTTCGGACTAAGTTGTTTGATGGGTCGAAGTGGTCAAAGGCTCACGCAAGTGGACGAGAGATGCGCTGAAAAGGAAATGATGTGTGCGCTTGTGCGGATAACGCAATCGTGCGGTCGACATCAGTGCCACTCACTTTGGAGTTTAGGTTATCAATTAATAATGTGGATATATGTAAGATGCTTTTGATAAGTGGACACAGTGACGGTATTGGCGCACTAAAGCGAGCAATGCTTTTGTTGCAGCCAGGTATTCAGAGGTATTTATTGGTAATCAATATTAGGTCCTTGGAGATCACTTATTCGTGCCGCATATTTGCATTTTTACCACGGTGGTCCTCCATCCCCAGTACATTAGCCACAGAGGCTATTGTTTTTAAATGCGTTCAGTTGTTTAAACTGTTTATGCAATAACGCTTAGGTAGGCAATGTTGTAAATGCAAAGATATGCATAAATGTGAAAATTAGTCCATTGTTTTAATGAAGAGGGGAATAAATTATTTAGCTTTTAAAAATTATTGCCCATTTTCAACGAGCTTTAACTGCAGTTTACGCTTAACATCGCATTTAACGTAACAAATTATGTTGAAATTGTTGTTGTATCAAAGTGTCCTAACTCACTTTCATGGCGAAGTTAATTTCATTTACTAGGTTGTTCAATAAGTTTTGCGATTCGATAAGAAAAACACTATTGTATCATACTATATCTTTACTATTCATTATAGTCTCCCTGAACATCACTGGTTCCAACGAGATTCCAATTTATGTATTCCATCCCTGAAGTGAGAATCTGGAAGGGCTGCAAACTACGTTTTCACAGCTGTTATGTCCTCATCATTTGTTGAAAAACGCTTTCCACGCATGCTCTTTTTTAGGTATGGAAACAGATGGAAATCGCTAGGGGCCAAATCTGGTGAATCTGGTGGCTGTTCCAATAATTCGAAATTGAAATCAGGGTTTTAGCCATTGTGAAAATGCTCTTGCGACACGGTGCATTGTCCTGATGAAAAAATTTTTTTTTGCAAAATTAGGTTTCTTTCACGATTTTTTTCTTTCAACTGGTTTAAAAGGTTACAATAATATTCACAATTTATTGTTTTACCAGTTTTCAAGAAATTCACAGACTAAATTCCTCTCGCATTCCAAAAAACTGATACTAAACCTTCTTGGCCGATTTCTGGACACGAACTCTTTTCGGAGCCGAAGCACCAGGTTCGATTTACGATCATGGTGCCAGACCCAGATCACATTCATAATGATTAATAGACGCACAAAATCCACTTTATCCTTTCGAAAACGCTCTAAATGCTGCTGAGAAAGTCGCATTCGCATTGTTTCTGTTCCATTGTTAGCGAATGTGACCACAGTTTTCTGAAACCCAATACTCCAGTGAAAGTATTGCTTACACTGCCCAATGAGATGCCTAGGGCTTCTACCCTCGACCCACGACGATTTTCCAATGCGATATCCTGTATCCTACGATTTCTGGTATTGTTGCTGTTTTTGGACGCCCTTGACGTGGTTCTCCTCAATGCTTGTACGACCGTTTAAATTTAGCAATTCACGACTTTGACACGTCGATACTAAATGGCTTCTAAACAAAGAATGAATAACAAAATTTAGGCTAGTAGCAACGCCCCTGTGGTTCGATAAGAACCACAAAACTTATTGAACAGCCTAGTAGTTGACTGAACGGGAAATGTTAGGTTAACAGTGACAGTCGTATTAGAAATGTCATAATTTCTTACAATATACTTTCCATATAATATATACCATATAACCCATATAACCATAGCCGTAATTATAAAGTTAAGGGTCATTAATTACGTTTTTTGTGGTAGAAGTTTCCTACAGAGAACTACTTTTTCCTGTTTTTATTATAAATATATATTTTATGTAATAAAAACGAGAAACTAACAACTTCAACTTGAAAATTACCCTCTTTACATAAAAAAAATTAACAGCCATGGAAGTTATGAGTTGAAAAGTATGTTAAACAATCTATACTATCATAATACACCCATGTGAATAAATGTATCGTGAAAGCAGCCGTTGCCGAATGGGTTGGTGCGTGACTACCATTCGGAATTCACAGAGAGAACGTAGGTTCGAATGGCAAACCTCCGAGTGTATTTCTGCCATGAAAAAGATCCTCATTAAAATATCTGCCGTTCGGAGTCGACTGTAGGTCCCTCCATTTGTCGAATCAAATAAAGACGCACGCCACAAATAGGAGGAGGAGCTCGCGCAAACACCCAAAAAGGGTGTACGCGCCAATTATATACATACATATATATTGTATATAGTGAAAGCAGTTCTTTCTGTTTGCAAACCTCGATGTTTTGAAATTATAGCTGTGGACTCTGGATGAGCAAAAAAAAATTTTTTTATTTATTAAAAATAGAGATCCATGACTTTAAAAACCCTATGGAATATAACATGCCCGCCCACATAAGAGCGCTGTTCACCTGGAAATCACAAATGACAGCGCTCTTCTACTTAATGCATGCGGAATACAGCATGAAGCAAGAGTAGTGTACAGTATGTTTGATAGAAGCGTAACCGCCAAAACTTAGAAACCATTCGACCGATTTGATTTCAATAAACTGCACTGTATGGGCTTATATTTATATTTATGTTAGTATTTATTTCAGATCCCTCACTCGAAATGTAACCAATATAAAAATTTAGTTTATATAAATTAAATTTATATCAATTCAAAGTACAAAATGTGTGAAAATAATACAAAATTAAGTATCAATTTATTTTTACTCGATATGACCACATTTTGCCTTGTTTATTGCCTTGAGATGGCTCAGAAACGAATGGCAAGGTGCCCGAATGTGAGTTGCAGATATTTTGGCCCACTCGCGGACATTTTGTCAGCGCCTCGAGACTTTGTGAATCTTTTAGTTTGAACATTGACTCCAAAATGGCCCTAAGAGATTAATCCATTAGATTCGCGTCTCGATTCGAATTTCAGAGCCATTGTGTGGGCGTATTGAAGTTCGGAACGTTGTTTTTTAGTGACTCTTGGTTCACTCGTGCTTTGTGAGACGATGCCGAGTCCTGTTGAAACGTCCATGGTCTGCCACTGAAATATTTGCCTACCCACGGCTTTCCCGATAATATTTCGCATTTACCTTATCGCCAGGCTCGATGAAAACGATTGGAGAGCGCCCATCTGCTGTTACAGCGGCCCAAGCCATTACCTATGGCGGGTGATGCCTCCTGGTGGCCAATCGATTACTCAAATTTTTTTATGAACGGTTGGTCAAATAAACTCTATCGTTTTGGGAATTTACGAATATCTCAATTTGAAAAATTTTTTCGTCAGAAAACACAATGTTCGGAAATTGACCGCTTTCGGCTAAGCAAAGCGACTCCTTCGCTCTCTCAAGTCTGACTTGTTGCTGCTTTGGTGTGAGATCATGCCCCTTTGGGTTCTTATAAGGCTTGACTTTGAAATCATTTTTCAGTATGCGGCGAATGCTACGGTCGAATATTTTCAGTTCTTTTGCCATTTGAGTGACACTTCGTCGGGGATTTCGCTCAAGTCGCTTTTTCACTTTTTGAACCATTTCACGTGTCGTTACAGTCTTTTGATGACCACATCTACGACGTTTCGCGATGCTACCAGCATCATTGTAACGATGCGTAATGGGGCGATAAACAAAAACTGTATTTATTTTAAGGTGCTCGAGCTCAAGAACCATCGCTGGTTGTGATTTTCCAGCCAAATATAATGCATTCACACGACAGGGCGCGCCATCTTTTATGTAGGTATGAAAACATTGAATAACTTTGAAAAAAAAACTGATTTATATAAGAGATTTATTTTTATTTACAATTTATTAGAACTATTTTTTGAATACAATATCAAGTGGCCACCTTTATTAGCAATCACAAACTGCGATATTTTTTCTGCGTTTGTTATCACCTTGTCGCATTTCGCGTTTTATAGCGTCGATTTCGGTTGTTTCGGTGTAAAGCGATCCATGGCTGAAATTGTACTGAATTGTCGAAAACATATATGTTGAAGTCGATCGGTTGGTAAATGACAAAGTTATTCAGCGTTTACATACCAACATTAAAGGTGCGCCTGTATTACGTTTGAAATCCATTATGTATATATATATAATTGGCGCGTACACCCTTTTTGGCTGTTTGGCCGAGCTCCTCCTCATATTTGAGGTGTGCGTCTTGATGTTGTTCCACAAATGGAGGGACCTACAGTTTCAAGCCGACTCCGAATGGCAGATATTGTTAAGAGGAGCTTTTTCATGACAGAAATACATGGAGGTTTGTCATTGCCTGCCGGGGGGCGACCCCTATTAGAAAAATGTTTTTCTTAATTTTGGTGTTTCACCGAAATTCGAACCTACGTTCTCTCTGTGAATTCCGAATGGTAGTCACGCACCAACCCATTTGGCTACGGCGGCCGCCGAAATCCATTACTGATATTCTTTTTTCGCGTTTACTCTCGGCAAAATGCTTCCGCGCGCTTGTGAGCAATACTCTAGACTGTCATTTAGCCAACTAATAGACAGCCTGTGCATCAGTTGCGCGAGCGGTCTGAAGTTGGTTACACTTCGAATGCCGGACCCTGTAATTTAACCTTTAATCTACTTATCTGATTCGTCCGTGATAAATATGCAACCCTGTGCTCTTAGAAAATATCTGTAAAAATGTGACTTGGCTTGGTTTTTTGACTCTCCCTTTTTGTTGTTGTACCAATGCAACAAGTCGCACCCGCGCGGTGTATTCACCGATCGTCATCGTCTATCTCATCTAACGGTAGGCCCAGGAAGCATGCTGTTTAGACTGGTTTGGTCCAGATGGAGAGGGGTGACTTGGCTTAAGAGGGCATGTGAATAGATGGTAGTTCGTTTCGTGCTGGTACTGCTTCTTCTTCGACTTGTGTGACTTGCCTGGTGAATTGGACGGTCATTCCTTTCTCCGTAATCCTGTTAATTAAACACATATTTGGTTGCACAAAAATAATTTTATTAATCAAAGTTTCATAGTTTTTTAACATTTTATACACATAAAGGTGTACTGCGCGTGAATTGGCCAACAAAAGAAAAGAATTGCTAATGCAACATTTTCTGAACATTTCAAGAACACCATGCAAGCTTTCTTTTTGAAATCAATTTGCCAAAACACGTTTTTAAGCTACAATGGGGAAATTAAAAATCAGCTAAGTGAGTTCTAAAGCCACCGTCGTTGGTATGTCTGATTCCACCTTAACTGAGATATTAAGGGGACCCGGTGGTCTAGAAATTTCAAAAACTCGATTTTTTGTTTTTTCGATATTTCGAAAGCATAGGATCTTAAGGGGTTATACGCAGTTATGACTTTCAAAAAAATCGATTTTTTTTTATTGCATTTTTGTAATGTACATATATTCAAAAGTATACGCACGAAATTTGAAGTAGATCTAAGCAATACTTTCGGAGTTATACCTAAATATGTAGAGATGCCTCGGCACGTTTTAAGGTAGATATTGAAACTTTAAACGTGTTTTTTTCAAAACGGCATTTTTCAAGTCGGTGTACACGATATCTCGAAAACGGCTTGTTTGATCGGTCAACCGTTTTAACTCAATCTTTAAAGATACATTTTCTAGTAATTAATCGATCCTTTTGTAAATCTGATACTTATTTTCCATTTTATAATCAATTTACGGCCAAATTTTAACGTAAAAATCGAAATCATTTCTTTTAAAAGCTGCCATTTTGTGAAAATTCACTACTTTGATTAGCCGAACGATTAATTACTAGATAATCTAATATATTAACAAAATTTGTTTGGTTTTTGATTTCAGGTAATCCAATCCTGAGTTACGATGTACCCCGTAAATCGTCTTTTTTTAAAGGAGGTTCCAGAAATCGCCTGCAGCGCGCTCTATAATCAACATTTTCATAAATAAAAAATTTTGTTACGTTCTTGAAGCATGCTTTTATAACCGCCAAAAATGTTCAAATTAAAATATTCTGAAGTTTCTTCAGGATAAATCCTTGACAACGCGTCTTTTATTTGCTTCATAACTGCGTATAACCCCTTAAGAATATAGAGGGCGAACGATATGAAGTGTTATCTATTTAAAACACCATAACTTTTTTGTGTGAAAATAGTTTTTATTGATTTTAAAGACAAAATTGTTCAAAAATGATTACAATTTTAACATATATTCACTTTAGCTCGATATGACCACCTTTTGCCTTGACTATAGCCTTCAAACTATCAAAAAATGAGTTGCATGCTGCTCGAATGTGATCTTGAGGTATTTTGGTCCATTCTCGTATAATCGCTTTTTTCAGCGCATCCATACTGACATATTTTTTAGTCCTCACCTTGCTCTCCAAAATGGACCAGGTTGAATAGTCCATCGGATTTACGTCTGGCGAATTCGAAAGCCATTGTGTGGACGAAATGAAGTATGGAAACTGGTTTTTAACCATTCTTGGTCTACGACCGAAATGTTTGCGTGTCCACGGCTCTAAAGCAGCTTCTAAAACATTTTCTCGATAATAAGCCGCATTCACTTTGACACCAGGCTCGATAAAAACGATTGGAGAGCGTCCATCAGCTGTCACTGCGGCCCAAGCCATTACTTGCTATGGGAAATTGCTTCGAGTGGCCATACGCAGGCTTAAATTCTCGTATGAGCGTTCGGTCAAGTAAACACGATCGTTTTGAGTGTTTATGAACTGATCAATTGGGAAATTCTTTTCATCAGAAAACACAATGTTAGAAAATTCGCCACGTTCGTGCAAGCGCAACAACTCCTTTGCTCTTTCGAACCGAACTTTTCTTGCTGGGGTGAAAGATCGTGTGCTTTTTGGAACTTGTAAGCCTTGACCTTGAGCTCATTTTTCAATATGCGTCGAATGTTGTCTTGCGATATTTTCAGTTCTTTGGCAATTTTTCTTCCACTTTGACGTGGATTTCGTTCAAGTCGAGTCTTCACTTTCCGAACCATTTCCGACGTTGTTGCGGTTTTTTTTTTGGTCCACTTCCATAGCGTTTTGCAATGCTACCAGTATCATTGTAACGTTTTATAGTGCGACACACAAAGATTTTATTCACTTTGAGGTGACTGAGCTCACGAACAATGGCTGGTTGTGATTTTCCAGCCAAATATAACGCAATCACAATATTACGTTTGAATTCCATCACCGAACAAAAATTCAACAAAACTGAGACGCAAATGCTTTTGATGGCTTATAAACAATATATTGAACTGTCATTAGAACAATTTTGACGTTGATGTCATGAGCTGTTTTACAGATAGAAGCAGTGTGAAGTTGGTAGCACTTCATATCGTTCACCCTGTACTGTGAAATTTTCATGCGGAAATTCCCAATATTATGGCTTCTACAGCCCATTAACTAGGTAGAGAGCGGTCCGCGCGCTCCTGTACCTCAAACTTTAAACTCATTTATCTCGAAACGATTTTTTTCCGGCCTGGTGTTGTCAAAAAAATACTTATCAACCGAATCGTCTGAAAATTTAATAAGTTGTTCACAACATCAATGGCTATCCCTGCACTAGAATCAAATTATTATTTCAATTATTTCGTATATTTTTCGATTAAAAAACTCAAAAACCCCAATTTTTAGATGGTCATATTCAAAACCGCGCCATTTTGTAGTTTTTTTTATTCTAGTAGCGCGACAAAGCTACAGTCATACAGATTAATAATTTTTTTGGTTTTTGTGTTTCCGATAAATAGAAGAGCCATAATGGCAACCCCGTCCAGGTCCAATTTTTCGGGAGGGTCAATTTTTTAAATTAATAAAATTAAAAAAAAAACATTTTTTTTTTCATTTTTGCATGTAAAAGAAGTCATACAAAAAGCCTAAAAAATTTAAATATCATTTTTAATTTTTTTTATTGTAAAAAAAAATCTTGAAAATACCCAAAATTTTCGGGCTCTAGACCACCGGAACCCCTTAACTTAGCGAGTTGGCGTACGTGAATACCATGCCATTCGTTTTCATTTTGGTGCAAAATAACGACGCCACCGTACCATTCAAATTTTAAAGGCATTTGCCACTCACTTAACTTTTTATAACCACAAGTTTTTTTATGTATGTATTCATCTAGCTTTGAGAGTGCATTATCTTTAATGTGAGTAAAATTTATAAAGGTATTGTTATAACTTTGATTCACAGCATTTTGAATTTTAAATCATATGACAACTTTACAATTTTTTTTGTTTTAGCAGAGTTAAAACTATTAATAGGCAATTGTCACAAAAATCTTTAAATTTATTGAGATAGATTTTTCATGTTTAAAAGATATAAATTCTTTGAATATTTATTGTAAATAGTTTAATTTAATTTTCTTATGCCTCTTAACCTTAAGAAGGGCAGCTCCTCCAGCACTTTCAAATATGCCAATTTTTTTTTTTTTTTTGCTTTCAAAATTCATTTACAATCTAAAGAATATCTTTTTAATGTTTTAAGCTTAAGAGAAAGTCTAAAAAGTCGCTATAAAGTCTGTGAAATGGTGAGCGTCATACGAAAGATGAATATGAACGAAAACTTTAATCGCGTTTTTCTCGAAATATGTTTTATTCTGCGCTGTCGAATATATCTCAAGAAGTAATCAAGATACAACTTAAAGTTTTACAGGGATATTCTTTAACATACTGGCCTTTGCATGTATCTAACATTTTCTATTAATTATCACTAGAATCAATTTGATCAATTTGTTTAAAAAAAACAGCGTAATTTTTTTCTTTTACACTTCAAATTTTCATTTTCCTTTTTTTCGTTAAAAATAGGTAAAGGCAAAGCGGAATAACTTATTTTAATGAGACATTTTTGTCTGGTTAATTTTAGTTAATTACAAGAGGCTGTGTATTACACCGTGCAAATTAAAGGATCCTCGTTTGGGCAGCTGTAGCGCCGCTACATTGTTTTATTTTTATTTAAAAAACATTTTTATATATTTATTTAAGTATGAATATTAATATGTAAGTTAATTTAAAATAATAAATACTCTAGTTTTTCGCAAAAATTATTGAGAAACTTGTTGGCTGCTACTTAGCCTATACGATATAATAAATTGAATTAATAAAAATAATTAATAATCAAATAAAATTCATGTAGAAATACTTAGTCAGTTTGAAAACTCTTTGACGTACCTTTCAGAAGGGCACTGACAATATTTAAATCGGCTTGATTCAGAATGCCTTCCTAATTAGCGATACATATTTTATAAGGGTTTTTTCAGTAAGTACACGGAAACACACTAGAAAAGAAATTCGTGTAAAAGCAAAAGAATAGTTTAACGGGACAGATGCCCGTAAAATTTCGAAAACAATTTTTTTTTCACAAAATGTTGATACAATCCTTTAAGAATGTCAAAAAAAATTTAAAACGTAAATTTAAATATTTCTTATATTATCGATCTTCAACCGTTGCCGACTTCAGACGCGTTTTTCTCAAAACTATATTTTTCGAATTGGCGTACACGATAACTCGAAAAGTTATTGACCGATCTCCCTGAAATTTTGCACAAATCTTTTTTATGATATTCCTTTCTATGTGAATTTACAAGTTTTCGAAAAATTTTCAAAAAAAATAATTTTTTCGAAACAAAAATAGTAGGAAAATTCGCCATAAAATTCATTTTTTAAGCATTTTATTCCGCGATTTTTTTTTCCATTTTTGTTTAAATCATATAGAAATTACCATATGACATTAGTAAACAAAAAAATTTGCTACAATGCCCGCCGATTGAGAAGCCCCGCTGCGACCTTCCTGGAAGGATTGAGTGTACATCCGCCATTTTAAATGATTAAAATAAAAAAAAAATTGTATATTATTTTAATGTATAAATAAACTGTATGCCAATTTTGAAAAAAAATATATTGACTTCTTCATTTTAAATAATTTTAATGAAAATCAGGAAAAGTATGGCCGTTTACAGGTATCTGTCCCCTTAACATGTCGTGGAAACTGTTATGCTCTGACAATAGCCTGCACTCAAAACAAAAAGGAATTAGCTTAACTAAGATTAATAGTGCTTTCTTTAAAAAAAATGTCTCCTCAGTATTACCTACCATAAATGTGGTAATATTTAAATTCATATGAGAAAAGAACCAAGGGAACTCTACTCTTCCACAAATTCAATTATATAATCCGTATAATAAATAAAATCACTTTTATTCCCATTGGGTTATGTTGAAAAATAAAAGAGGAGTTTCAGCTATTTTTAGAATATCAAATGGATGGATGAAATGTAAAAAATCGTGTAAGGGTTGCATTGTCTGCTGCAAATCCAGCTCATACTCCCATTGTACTAAATCAATTCCTAAATAAGAAATTGCAGATAATCAACTTGTGAATAATAAAGAACTCAGAATAATAAAGAACTGAACGATTTACTTCTATTTTCTGTAACCAATAAAGTTTTCATATAACAATTTGGCGCAAAGTTTCAAACTTTACACAAGAGTTTTCAAAATTTCATCAAACCCCTAAACTTTTTAACCAAAGTGCAAGTTTCAAGTGACGCAAAAATATCATGGATTTTTGACAATTTTTTTTATTGATGCGTCACGCATTTCTTTCATAAGAAGTGCATGTTCGAAATTTGCCTAGAAAAATTCAGGATATTAAGAATTAATGTAAGAAATTGATAGTAATGATGATATTTTAAACAAATTTCTATGAAGTTTGAAACTTTGTGTTACACTTTAAAAAAAATAGTGGCGTGTTTATACTTTTGTAACGCGATGTGTATGAGCAGAAATCGCATGGAGTATGAATTAATAGTGTTTAGGACAAGTACAACCGTTATGTGAACAAAATTATAATTAATATATATATAAATTATTATGCTGATAAAAAACGAAAGATAAATAAAATTAATTTCTCTCTAAAAAGTAAGGGGAAATTTAAATTGGCTACATATGTAAGTATTGCGCACGTGCCTTATGCAGAATAAAAAATGGATTCAGCAATTTTAATAATTTTTGAGCAAAGAAGTTGCATTAAATTTTGCTTGCGCAATAAAATTTTTGTAGTTCCTGTTGGGGCGTTAGGCCAGAACAAAATTATTGAAATCATTTTGATTGTGAGCAAATTGTTTTAAGGAATTTCAAATAGAGTTTGAGTTTAATAGATCCGTATCCACCATGTGTCGCCAGGAGGCCTTGGTCTTCCACGGCTTCTTGCTCCTTGCGTATTCCATCACAGAGCAGCCCTGCAATCTTCGCCGGCATCTTTGCGCAAAAGTGTCTCCTATCCAGCCAAATCTTCTGCGTTTGATGATGAGCTCGATTGGGAGTTCGTTGGTCGAAATAACCGAGGGACGACCGCTATTAGAAAATACTTTTTCTTTGTTTTGGTATTTCACGAAAATTCGAACCAACATACTCCGGCTACCGAATGGTAGTCACGTACCAAACCATTCGACTACAGCGGCCGTAGGACGATACAAAAATACCGAGCGTAAATAACCCCTAAATATTGTGAGTCACCTTCGATATTTTGCTAGGAGAGCTAGGCGTTTTCAACCAAATCGCCGCTAAGGCCCAAACGACAACAAGACTCTAAAATCGTAATTGGTGGAAGCACAAAGAAATGTTGCTGGTGACATTTAAATCAATTGGTCGGTTCTGAATTGCGTTGCGCCCGTCTGGTCGCCTGACACTAGTGATTCGCTGGGGACTTAGCTTTCCATGCAACATCTCCACAACGAGGTTTCTGTGCTTCCAATTAAGGAGCACAGTAAAATGTCCAATGAATGCTAGGTTGCTACCGTAGAACCAACTCTGCAAGCAGTTGCTAGAGGTTGAGCCATTCCCCATGCGAGTCAGGAGGCATCTGTTATATTATTATCACGAGACCTAGGATAGAACACAACTTCAATTACTGAGTCGGACAGTTTACAGACATTCATTAAATGGCATTCATCACGAGTCTCCTACAGCCTTCTAAAACTCCCGACCTCCGAAAGCCGTCATCGCAGTCCAACAACTGACAGAACTAAAATCTCTTTTGGCTGAAAAACCTCAAAAGCTCTAAACTTTTTGGAAATGCACCAGTTTACAATTCAGAGGATCTTCAAGTGATTAGCGCTAAAAATTCAACAAATATCCTTTCACAACCACATATGGCGGATAGCGCGGAGTTTCTATATATTCCTTAAGCTCAAGAGGCCGTGCCGGAGCTTTTCGATGCGATTGGGGAGATAAAACCGGAATATCTGCGCACTTTGAAAATGATGCAGAAAAAACTCTAGAAGGTGATCAAATAGATTGGGAAGAATTAAAAATATCTTGAAAGTTATAGTCACTTCACTTTATTTTTTCATCATATAACTTCGAACTCATCTAACGCCTTGCACAAAATCTTCTCATGTGCACTTTAATAGCTGCTTTCACCACTACAGGTTTTGCAAAGATGTGGCTGGCTTAAGATTACCTAAAAAAATTGCCTAGAACAAAGACGAGTATTTAAAACCAGGAAGTACACTAAGCCATGCGATGCCTCGTGGAAAACTTGTCTATCCAACTTTCTTCAGTAAATCCACATTTGTGTGTATATGCATGTATATGTGTATGTATACAACTAAAGCTCAATATACAGTTTTCCTTATATTTCGCGCACATACTGACGAAAGCAGACAAACGAACACAACATAAATAGGTTCGTTTGTGTGTGATTATGTACATCCATACATAGATTTGCCAGTATTTGAATTTGTAAAAAGCTTGAATCCTGTTGGCGTAATAGCATACATACATACGTATATATGTATATGTACGTGCATACAAATGCATATAAAGCAGTTGATTCAAACAAGGCATTGCCGCTTTTCCAACCAATGCACCGACACATTGCTCCTACGAACATCCGTATATCTGATGTATGAGTATCTGACAGTGCTATTGCCAGGCATAACAGGTTTCCTATAATTCTAGTGTACATCGACTAGCTAGGCTTTTTATGATGTACATATTTATGTATACGTTTATATGTGAGTATTGAAACTTGTACAGATTATCTGGTGAATTGCAACGGCAATGGTAACCTCAGTTACCGGCACCGCATCTTTGGCCAATTGCCGCCACTTGGATTTGCAGTTTATATGGCGCAACCAGTTCTTTGGCAGCACCGCAACGCAGCGCCATGTCGAGCACTCACTGTGGCTACTCTAGGTTGTTGTGGATGTGAGTGCCTTGTTATGTATTACAAGTTGTATAATATACAAATACCCAGTAAACATTTCATTTCGAGTTCAACTGGTGGCCAACCCCTTGGTCCCGCGGTCATGCGGGTATTATACGGCGCCTTCGTAACGCCAAGCGTTAGCAAGTGGCGAATAGATGAAACAACTGGCATAAATAGCATTTGGCAGCACTGAAAATGAACTGTTAAAACTGTAATCACAATCGTGCCCTTGACAGTCGGTTCTTCGTTACCAGAACCATCCGAATTTATAGCCGGACAAGGATTGTTACTCCCACAGCATTCCCCGTAAATGTATAAGGAATATTTATGCTGTTACAACAAGAACAACATCTGCCACTAATTATATTTGTTTGGTGTTTCTTTAATGAGTACTAGTAAGACCGCGATCATATAGGGCAACTTTTGTTGCTTGAGATGCTCGTGTTCTGTGATGTTGTTCTTCTCAATCTTGTTGTTAACTTTAGACTAAAAACTAAGAATTGCATGGTATGTGAACACGACGGGCAACTTCGAAAGAGAATTCCAGAAGTTAAAGTAACAAAATTTGTTCTATGTAAACGGGGTCTATCAGAAAAGAGAGTTGTCAGCATTGAAAATACTGAGTTATGCCAGTCTTATGAAGTACAACCAAGGATGATACATTTACCAGGTTTGCTATTTGCCTATGGTCAAAAAGAAAATTGTGATGGGAACTTCGACTGCCACGTCACTTGGTAGATTCAGCCAAATTCTGCACGATCATTTCCCATATATTCACACACTCGTCCCATCATTTATTGTTAAGACGGCAACGAAGTTTCATTCGTTGCTTTTTTTCATATATCACTAAACAAGCTAAATTTTGTCAAACACATCCCAAGTGACGTCAGCTCATCAGCTGATTCTGGTTCGCTCAGAGTCGAATAACGGTCTGCTAAATAGCACACCACTAAAAATCTTTTCACCATGAAGTATAACCACATTCTAGTGGCGAATCTTGCTCGATAACTTTATTGGTGCTTTCACATGTAATTTTTTCGTCAAGCGAGCAGAGCGGAAATATAGCGAACAGAGAAGTGGTTAATCGAAAGCGCCTAAAGTTTTGTTCTCATAGCGGTAGTATCTAAACATCTTATTCGCCGTTTCGATTATTTCTGTGATTTTATCGACATTATTGACTTTTTCTTTAACATCAAAAATGCCTGAAAAAAACTAAACCTAAAATTGCTCGTCATTAGTTGTAAACGTATCGGCACCATAAACACCATTCACAATTTCGGCGGCCTGGCATGCATTTTCGCCAAATACCTATATCAAATAAAAACTTTAAAATGTACGAAATTTTCACTTGTATTCTAAATATTTCGAACAAGATTCAGCAATCCAATTGTATTTCAAGTGTATATAACAAATGGGCTGAAAAGTCCCGGGCCTAACACATAGATGGCACTAGTTTTATTGCAATCACCTCTTTTTCAGTTAGTACTAACCTTAAAAAGTCAGCTGTTAAAATTTCATGACGTTCTATTCATTAGCTCGTGAGTTATTGTACTAAGAGTGACCCTACTTTTCTTATTTTGAAAACAACGGATCAAAAAGAATTTCGTGTTTTACTTTTACACTGCTTGTTGATGGGAAAAAATACCATTCGAGCGAAATAATGGCTTGAAAAGTTTCATGGGGGCACCGCTCCATCAGAATAAAGCTAATTTCGAACCAAAAAAACGTGTCTTCTTTTATGAGCCCGGGAATTTTCAGACCATGTTTTATAATACAAATGCTTAGCACCGCCTTAAAAGGTCTAATCAGGGGGAGGACGACTATGATTTTATATATTAAGTTTATTTTATTTTATTAAGATCATTAATAGAGATCGCCCGAGAACCAGCAACCGAGAAAATTTTATTCCGAGCAGCGAGGATATATTCTTGCAAATATCGGAGATGAGTTAATATTATTTGCAGATCTGAAAGTAGCTACTTAAATATGCTTACATATATGTAAAAAAAAGTTATGCATTAAGCCCTTTCCAATATCTTAAAAAATAAATAAATAAATAATTGGCGCTCACATTTCTGTTAGGGGCTTGACCGAGCTCCTCCTCCTATTTGCGGTGTGCGTTTTGATGTTCCTACACAAATGGAGTTTTAAGTCGACTTCGAGCGGTAGTTACTTTTTTATGATAAGCTTTTTCATGGCAGTAATACACTCGGAGGCTTGCCATTGCCTGGCGAGGGGCGATGGGTATTACAAACATCTTTTTCTATCCTTTTCATGTTTCATGCACGGAGATTTGAACCTATGTACTCCCGAATGGTAATCATGCACCAACCCACTCGTATACTTCTTTTTCTTTATTGGAATAGTAACTGCTTAGAAGAATTTGGCTGAGTTCAAAGAAACGCATTAGACTCTTATTCCTCGTGTTTGGTAGTACCAATTAGAAAAATGAAACTTATCCAAATTCTTCTCCACTTGGTTTTTCCAACACAGATACGGCCTTCCTCTTCCTCTGCTCTTACCTGCAGGTACCGTACCGCCTGATTTAAATCAATCATTATGTTTGTCCTTGTAACTGGCGCTATATCTCCGACGGTAACATAACTCACCGAATTAATGTTAAATAGCTCGATCTATAAATATCTCAGATCAGTATCAGATATATGATACCGGTATCCTCTGGCTTAGAAAAGTGAAGAAGAATTTGGCTTAAATAAGAGTTTCTAATTAATTTACAAGAACTTAAACAAGTAAGACAGCCGCAAATAATGTATCATGAAAATTTGCCCATTTTATCCCGCAATAGTGACGGGCCAGGGTGCACATATCGAGAGTTTGGTTGAAAAACAAAAAGAAAAACGTTTCCTAAGACATTAAAGCTCTAGCTTTTCAAGATTTTCATTCGTGGTACAAAAAAATGCTCAAACTGTTCATCACTGCCTTCAAAGATGAAGTGAGAGTCGCTTAAATTGTGAATCGAATAGATTTTTTTAAATCATTGAAAATGTATAGCTTCGTTTTATAAACTCACTAGAAAGAATTAAGTGCTCTAAGCTCAGCAGAATGAAAGGCCAAATAAATTTCTTGAAACAACTTTGTCATGAAATTTTCGCTGAAACTCTGCAATAACAGCTTTAGTTATGTATGGACTTGCCCCATCTTGATGAAACCAGAGTTGAAAGGGATTCTTTTTCAGCGTCGTTCTGAAAATAAAAATTAGTTTAGTACTATTAAAAAATGCTCTCCGGTGCTCGGAACATGGCTACCATTTTCTTCAAAAACGCTTAGGTCGACAGTCATCATCAATTCCTAGCGCTCCATATTGCAACTTAGGGCCATAACGAATTTTCTCGATTCGGGCCTGTTTTGTGCCAATCTCTTCACCTCATCCCATCTAAGGTGCATGGAAAAGGTTTCTGACTCCAGTAGTCGTCTCCAAGTGTTCACTGGTCTATCTCGCCTGCGGATTCCTTGAAGGTTCCAGTCAAATGCGGTCCTTCTTATGTCGCCGCTTTCCCTCCTCAGTACATGGCCGATCCAGCTTCATTTTCTCTTTTGGACTTCTAGTTGCACTGGCTTCCACTGTGTTCTGGCGCATAAGTCAGCATTGTAGATGGTATTAAGCCAGATTATGCAGCTTGATTAAGCTGTACACTACTCTGTGACTTGAGTTGAACAAAATTTCATCTCATGAAGAATTTATCGATTAGAGTCTCTCCATATACGATAATTTTTTTTCTGTATTGTAGCAGTTGCAGCATTCAAACTGTAGGTTTTCTGGTGCCAATGATGTGGCGCCCAAACCAAGTATATCCCTCATCATTCCAAGTGTAGTAATCTGTAAATTGAAAAAGTGGATTTGAATATTTACTTTAAGGTATACACATTTTTGGTAATCACCTTGTATAATATTTACTCAGAGGTGAAGGAATAATTTTTTATACAGGGTGGCTGATGAAAGACGCTACCAAAAAAAAATTGAATAACTTTTTTTCTTTTTAAGTTATCTGTTCCATTTTTGTTTTAATTTGCAGATTGATCTTTAAAATTTATTAAAATGGATAACTGGGACACGCAAACAAGAATTTGGATAGTCCGCCGCTATCACGCACTGGAGTCCGTAGTTTTGGTACAGAGAGAGTACAGGCGGATGTTTGGCGGCGATCCCCCGAGCAGATGGACCATAATGAGACTGGTGAATAATTTTGCTGAGCAAGGAACAGTCGCAAGAAGGCCTTATCATCGAAACCCACCAGTTCGGACGGAGGAAACGATCGCTGCTGTAGCTGCAGCTATACAAAGCAATCCAAGGGTTTCAACAAGAAGCTTATCTGCTCAACTTGGTGTCAGCCGACAGTATTTGCAAACAATAATGCACAAAGATTTAGACTTATTTCCCTACAAAATTCAAATGGTTAACAAACTGAATGCAGCAGACTTGCCGATTCGCTTGGAATTTTGCCAGAAGATCCTGCAAATGGTGGAAGAAGACCAAAACATGTTAAACTGCCTTTTCATGTCTGATGAGGCCCATTTCGATTTAAACGGCAATGTGAACAAACAAAATTGTCGAATATGGAGTACTTCTAACCCACAGATACTCCATGAGACGGAATTGCATCCTCTTCGCGTGACAGTGTGGTGTGCGGTTTCTTCACGCTGTATTGTCGGGCCTTATTTTTTTGAAGAAAATGGTCACACCGTTACGGTTACTGGAGACCGTTATTTGAAAATGCTGAAAGAATTTTTTTATTCAGAACTACGCCGAAAGAGAATTCCTTTCAACTCTGTGTGGTTTCAACAAGATGGGGCAACGTCTCACATAGCCCAGACTGTTATGACAGAGTTGCGACGAAAATTTCCCAATAAACTGATTTCAAGAAACTCCGAATTTCGTTGGCCCCCCAGGTGGCCTGACCTTACTGCACCTGACTTTTTCTTGTGGGGTTTATGTAAACAAGAAGTTTATAAAACAAAGCCAAAAAATTTGGATGAACTAAAACAATCCATTCGGGCAACAATTGCGGCTATTCCTGTCGCAACTCTCTAAGCAGCAATGAACAACTTTTTACTAAGATGCCGCACTTGTGTCAACGAGCATGGGGGGCATTTAAATTCAATTATTTTTAAAACTAGTTAAGCTACATTTAATAAAATTTAATGACCTTCAACTTGAAAAAAAAATAAATGAATTCCATACACTAAAAAAAAAGTTATTTGAGTTTCTTAATGTAGCAAAATTCATCAGCCACCCTGTATTTTTCCCGCTTATTTTGATAACTGCCATTTTGTGTAAGAATCCATTTATAAATCTAGGTTTTTCCTATAAACAGGGTGTCATGTGGCACAATTAAGTTTTAAATGTAAAGGTTTTCCCTCACCGCTGAGCGTTTGAGCGGAGAGGGGGAGTTAATATTTTGCATCTTGCGGTAGGTTCAGGAAACATGTTGTTTCAAAGGATTAGATTGAGAGCTGACACGTGTTATGTAAGTGGCTTTACGAGGGCATGTTAATAGGTCGTTCGTAATGCACGGGGTACCTACACACGCCGTCAGGGTCAATTCTGGATAAGTGGGAGTTTAACCTGCTGCAATATCGAGAAAGTAATTGAGTAAAAATTATGCGAGTCTCACGAGGCCGCTGAAGCTCTTCGTCTGCGAAAAGTGGTGGTTGGGAGTTTAGGAGGTCGGGAGTTTACCTGGAGGTCGGGGGTTAAGTGGAGGTCAGGAGTTTAGGAAAGTGGTAAGATACTAACGACATTAATCGTTTACTGCCAGTCTCTAAACTTTCGGATCCAGTAATTACATTCGAGTCTGGTCCTGGATCTCGTTAGTATAGTCCAAAAGATGTCTCCTGACTCGCCTGGAAAGCAGCTTAGCCTCTAGCAAGTGCCTGAAGGGCTGATTCCCCAGCAGAAATTGCTTGCTGAACATCTAACTTAACTTAACATGGAAACCTCGTTGTGGGAGAAACAGCAGGAAGCATCCCGTGGCTATCCTGATGGAAGTATTCTGACAGGTTTGAAGCTTAATCCACTGCGTATCACTAGGCGACTAGTCCGGTTTTTTAGTCATGAAATCGCAGTAGACGGGTGAACGACGTGCGTTCGAAAGGTATTTCAAGGCCAAACTCGTTTTTGTTGCTGTTTTTTGTAGCAGCATAAGCGTTCCCTATACATATACGAAGAATGCTGCTGAAGTAACAACCATTGGCTGGATATAAATCCGGGTAGTTCCGGTTACGTAGAACCGGCGTAGATTTTGTTCACCTTACAGTATTCAACGGTGAGGTATCCTAGCCACCCAGGTCCCCCGGTCTTACCCCTACGGAGCTTTTTCTGTGGGATACCTCAAAAGTAAAGTCTGTGAAATAAACTCAGCGATCATCTCAATCAAAATATGCATATGTAATTAATATTACAACAAAGTCATAGAACGCAAGATATACAACTTTGTACAAAATTTTAAATTTGATTTCAAAATTTCACCATAACTTTAAGTTTTTTAAATAGAACTTGTATAATTTGCATGTTTTTAGTGTGACAAAGTGCAAGTTTCAAGTGACTACAAAATACATTTGATTTTTGAAAACAAAAAAAATTTTTCTTGCCAAGTCTTTTCTCCCATAAAAGGTTTTTTATTGAAGTTTTTTGATGAAATTTTGAAAAATTGTATACAAAGTTTGAAACTTTGCTTTGTATTGATTGTGTTGTAGTAAGACCTATATTTTACAAAAAAGCGTTAGTGTGTTTATAATTTTGCAACGGGGTGTATATGAGAAAAAATCGTAGGGAAACGAATTAATAATGCTTAAAGCAAGTATACGAGGGTAGTTTGAAACGTTAAAAACTACTTGACTGTTTGGGATAAATCTTTTTTTATTTAGGCTTATACAACTCGTCCAATACTGCTCTAGTTTGTTGATCCCTTTCGAATAATACTAAATATTTGTCTAGGTCTGAAAAATAGGCATGTTGGTGTGTGTTCTTTCAAACGATGCTACTAATTCACTGACTTCCGACTGATTCCGACTTTTCAAACGATCCCCGTATAATAAAATAAATGCGAACAAACAAAAATAAAATAATTGTGAACTTCCACGTAATCAATAAATGGTGGACATTAATTCATGAGAAACACAAGTAACACAAATACAATCGAAAGGCTGTGGGAACGATGGTTCAGTATAACCTTTCCGTATTTTTAGAAACCGTTTTCTAATCCTCCCCACCCAGGCCTCTTGAAAATTGTGCAGTATAGTGTGCCTTGTTGGAGCATAAGTCACGTGCTCATCGCTGGTAGACACAAACCTATTCATACATACGCATCCCTGAACACCGATTGGTTGAATGTTGCTGAGCAGCAGCAGATATGATGAACCTGCAAAACATATGGGAATTCGTGTTTATGCACCTATTCGAGCGTCATAGATCAGTTTGTGTGTACATATGTATGTTTGTATTTCTATGTCAACAAGAAGCACATGAAGTAATTGCACAATTGCAACAAGTACTTCATCGCATCTCAACGGGCTCGTTCGTACTCCTTTTGCTCTTCATTGCAAATGCACAAATGTACATATGTATGTGTTTTGTTTTGCATACATACGTACATACATACATTAATACATAATCGTACATAGATTTTTTGTGTGTTCCGGGGAGCTGTGCGATCGGTCGATCAGTGTGCTACGTTGACCCCATATCCAATGTGGCTGCTGTGTGGTGGAGGCAGCCTTAGCACAGCGTCATTTCAAAACAGAAAATCCAACCACTTCACTACTCTTCGCTCCATTCGACTTTACGTTACGCTACTCTACTCATATCTACTCGTACTCTACTCTTTTCTCTATCCCATACCATGTCACCGCTTCCTACTCCACTTTGCCATAAACCGTATCAGGGAAGACCTAGTGAGGCCATGCCAGGCCAATGAACTGTGAATGCAGTATTTTATACTAAGTTTGGCCGGTTTGCTGTTCAGGCTATGTTCAGCGTTGATTTAGTATTTTTGCAATTTTGTAAGCGAATAATTGCATAGGACAGGAGAAGTGCACGTGCACTACTCAACTGCAGACATTGCAACGGCTGCGGCTGGTGATATAACAACACGACAACAACTTACTTTGGCCACTAGACGCTGGACAATGTTTACAGAGTTACGAAAAGTCAGGATAAAAATATTTTTCTGTGCTAATGTTTTTTATGATTACAATTCGCGCAATAGCTAGAATTATAATTTTAATACTACAGAATTAAATTTTTTAATTGCTTTGGTTGATGAAAACGAAGGTGGACCCCGGCAACCGTAGGGACTTTTAAAATAAAAACGGTTGGTTAGAAATCAAAAGAAGTACTAATTTTATTTTAGTTAGTGGCTGTATGGCAAACCCTGCACATTCAATAAATATCACGATATTTGGATCGCAATACTGGATCGCAAACTTTTCTTGACAAAAGTTATGTTTAGGATACTTTTATTGTTATTATGAGATAATTTTACACTCCGACCTGAAATATCTATTGCGCCCACTTCTTGGATTCAGAGTATTTCAGTGAGCCCAACTTACTTCTCGAATTGATGCTATTTTATTGAGTCATATTTCCTCTTCTGGTAGAATATGTTCACACAGGTGTTCGTCATGCTAATGCATCATTGTTGGGCACGATGCCCGCACGTGTTTGGTGGCTTAATCGACCTCTCTAACGAATCTGCAAGTCTCCTTTGCATAAACATATTCCCAGGTTAGCAATATGATAATTTAATCTACAATGCTTTGTTCGGGTTCCTGTGATAATTCCTAAAGTATTCTTATTTAATTCCACAGTGAAAGCTACTTATCATTGATTTCAATTGCGATAAGCCCAGTTGATTGCCCCAGGAAAATAGCAGAAACAATTTCTTCTCATAGCGGTTTCCTCCCGGCAGACAATGTCAAACCGTGTAGTGTATTTCTGCCATGAAAAGCTACTCATAAAGACCGTTTGCCTTTCGGAGCCGGCTTAAAACTGTAAGTCCCTCCATTTTTGGAACAACATCGAGACGCACGCCACAAATAGGAGGAGGAGCTCGGCCAAACACCCAACAGAAGTGTGCACGCCAATTATTATTTTTTAAACTGATTCAAACTCTCGTATCAAAATCGTAGTACTTAAGTTATAATTTTTTTTTTAATATCTGCCGGTAAGCGCAAATAAACGGCCAAATTCTTTTTCGGAGGAGCAGCACCAAACATGAATCCTAACTAGATGATTATCAGTTCGATAAAGTTTTCGATTATCAGTATCTGCATCAGGAACCACTTATGTAACTTTTTGCCCAAAAGAAAAATTCGTCCGTGAATAGTACATTTGCACAATTCCGTTTTGAATTTGCCTTACCCTATGCAAGAATTTTTTCAATGTGTGATAAGGAAAGCAGCGGGTTTTTCAATGTACTTCGTTGAGGTTCTCTGCATGTAACTGTAACTTCCTCGAAACAGGTCTGTGGATACATTAACGCCAATTTTCCTTAAAACTACTTCAATTTCTCGCAACGATTAGTTCAGCTTTGTTAGAAACAATACAATGATCTTTTTATCGTGCTTTGGAGAGATATTTTTTGGGCCTCCTACGGGGAATTCGTTGTTGTTGTAGCAGCATAAATATTCCTCATACATATACGGGGAAAGCTGCTGATGTAACAGCCGCTGGCCAGATATATGTACATTAGGCCGGGTGGGGAGGCAAAAAAATCGCCCATTGCTCTGTGAAAATCATATTCTATGGATGAAAATAAAAAACTTTGCCGAAGGAACCATACCTCTAAAACGAATTCTGATGTCACCCAATTTGGGTCGAACTTTTTAGTTTCTTTTCTCATGTAAAGGCCAAAAATGGTGATATTTTGAAATGATTGTATGGGGAACCCCCTAGGGGAGTTCCAGGTGGTGTGCCACTGGCATGGGTGGATCGGCCGTCCAAAGTAAGTGGGGGTCGGTCATACATTTGGACTCGATTGGAGCACTCTAAATGGGTCAAAGTGGGATTTTTCGCTCGATCCAAATTGGGGGACATCAGAATTCGTTTTAGAGGTATGGTTCCTTCGGCAAAGTTTCTTATTTTGATCCCTAGAATACGATTTTCACAGAGCAATGAGCGATTTTTAAATCGACCCGCCCTAATGTAGATACATATATGCAAGTCGTTCCTGTTACGTAGAACCGACTGTCGTGGGAACTCGTCAACTTTTTCACATTTTTTTCTGGAGCTCCACGTGACATTTTTGGACCTTTAGAGTGCGTACATAGGAACACTGCTTCAAATAGTTTTTTAAATGTACGTGGCACAAATTTTCTAAAAACAACGTAAGCTTTCAAAATTTCTCACAAAACTAGCAATTCGAACAACGCGTATTGCGAAAAGGATACTACTATTTATCAGCGTTAAATTTTTTTTTATAACCGAAATCTAATCCGAATTTTGCCGGTCACGCTTCCATAGATAGACGGTACGTACATAAATGACAGTACTGAATGTGCTTGGGTATGTTTTTGTCACCTCATCTACAATTATTAAATAAATGAGTTTTGACTATAGTGTTTCATTCATTTATCCATACATACACACATATTTATCGTCTTCTTCGAGTATGTATCATCGTTTTAGATCCAATATTTCTGCACGCTTCGTTTTTATTACTTATATTTATTGAACTTTTCGCCTTCATCCCATTTACATATTTGGATGGGTTTACCCTTTTTATCTCTTCTAAGCCCTGCATGAATGCTTGAACTCTATACTACATATGTATGTACATACATTTATATGTACATATATCTGCATATTGTGAGCAAATATTTAATACGTAAAAATCTGCTTGAAGTGATCTGCTCGCTCGATTTAAATTATTCGATAAAGACAATTCGTACTTATTAATACGACATACAAACATATATGTATATGTATGTATGTATGTATGTGCATCTATGCAGTTAAATTACAGCATTAAAACCGCAGCGAATGAAGCTTGCTTGTCATTGTCACACCCCCCGTTGGCTCTTGCAATTAGAACCGTTAATGCACCTAAATAAAAATACATGCATACTGACTAACGAACTCCCAAACCTATTTACACACATCCATACTTCATGCTTCATCACAAATCAGTATATGATAATTTTTTTTTCACAAAACCATGACTGTGTTTGTATGTATTCAAATTTGATTAATACGAAAATTTACGCAATCAAGATACATGTATGCACATATATGTATGTATGTATATATACATACAAACAATTTTACCTACACTCTCCGTATACTACGATGACTCGTCATACTCGCTTACCCGTCATCTTCTACACTCGAGCTACTCTGTTTATTTTTGTCGGTTCAACGACATTTCTTTCTAATCACGTTTTGCTACAACAACAACATCGCATTGCATTGAACGAGCAATATAGGGATGGTGATTGCAATAAAACCAATAATACAATAGCTACGAGAGTACTCGTACTATTACGACTACAATTCCAGGCATAATGCCAGAGTGGAGCGTGCATGTGTATGTATGCACATAAATATAGGAGTAGGAAAACAAAAAACCTTAACCAGGGAACAACAAAGACACAACGTCAAGCGAGGAGGGTAGTGCACAATAAGCATTTTTACAGGCACAACAGTGAAGGGATCAACCGAAGACTTAACAGGCAGGAGCAGGGAAATAATGATACGTTGTTGATCAAACATAAAAAACAGCAGAGCTACGATAAATATTTACTATCACTATGGTGAACCACTATCACTACCACCACCACTATCACCAGCACCAACAACTTCGACCTCACCATCATAGCAGCAGCGTCACAATCGACAACGTTACAAATTTTCTCTATGCACTTGCCTTTATTCGTACATGCACGTGTGTACATACATATGTACACACAATATCCTATGTATAGTAAAATATCGCCACCAACAACAGCAATGCGTAAAGAAATAAAAACAATAACAGCACAGAGTACTGACATGACAATAGGGCAGTGTATACAAGCGTATTAAAGGAGATCTACACATACATTTGAGATTTAGTGGGGGATTTTTCTAATAACGCCAACAACAACGATTTTCATTTAGTGCATATGACGACAAAAATTACAATAACGGACACCCTATAGCTTTTGAAAAATAGCTTTATTAAAGCATGTTGTTCCTTTATATGTATTTTCTTATAATGGAAAAAGTCAAGTGCGGAATGCTTCTCACAAAAGTGCAGTTTAACGCGGAAAAGCGGACTAGAAAATTAAAAACCATTCGATTACGATTACTTCTGGATTTACAAGGTCCGGCACTCGAAGTGTAACCGCTTCAGACCGCTTGCACAACTAATGCACGGGCATCGGCTGTCTGTTAGTTGGCTAAATGACAGTCCAGAGAGTAAACGCAAGAAAAGAAAATGCGTAATAGTGTGATTGCATTCTATTTGGCTGGCAAATCATAATAAAATAAAGTTTTTGTTTATCGTACCATTACTCGTAACAATGAAACGTCATGGAGGTGGTCATCAAAAGCCTGCAACGTCACGAAGGAACTGAAAATATCTGACCATAACATCCGCCGCATATTGAAAAATGATCTCAAAGTCAAGCCTTATAAGATCCAAAAGGTGTACGATCTCACACACACGCATCAAAAATTCAGACTTGAGGGAGCGAAGGAGTTGCGTCGCGACGCCTAAAGAGGTCAAATTCCCAAAATTGTGTTTTCTGACGAGAAAAATGTTTAAATTGAGCAATTCGTAAACTCCCAAAACGATAGGGTTTATTTGACCGACCGTTCATACAAGAATTTGAGTCATCGATTCGCAATCAGGAGGCAGCACCCGCCACAGGTAATGGTTTGGGCCGCTGTAACCGCAGATAGGCGCTCTCCAATCGTTTTCATCGAGCTTGGCGTCAAGGTAAAGTCGAAATATTATCGGAAAAAGATTTTGGAGGTTGCTTTGAAGCTGTGGGCAGACAAATATTTCAGTGGCAGACCATGGACGTTTCCACAAGACTGGGCACCGTCTCACAAAGCTTGAATAAACCAAGAATGGCTAAAAAACAACTATCCGAACTTCATAAGGTTCAATGCACCCGAGGCGAATCCAATGGATTATTCTCTTTGGGCCATTTTGGAGAGCAAGGTCCGAAATAAAAGATTCACCAGTCTAGAGGCGCTGAAAGAAGCCATTGTACGCGAGTGGGCCAAAATACCTGAAAGTCACATTCGGGCAGCCTGCGATTCGTTTTTTCACCGTCTTAAGACCGTAGTCAAGGCAAAAGGTGGTCATATCAAGCAAAAGTAAATTGATTTTTAATTTTGTATTATTTTCACACACTTTTTATTTTGAATTGAATGAAAGTTATTTTCAAAACTAAATGTATGGCCCTTTTAATTTTTACTCTTCGAGTGCCAGACTCCCTAAAATAAATAAATAATTGGCGCGTACACTTTTGTTAGGTGTTTGGCCGAGCTCCTCCTCCCATTTATGGCGTGGGGCTTGATGTTGTTCCACAAATGGAGGGTCATACATAGTAGACCGACCCCTACCGCAGATGGTTTTTTATGAAGAGTTTTTCCATGGCATCCATTATCGGTCGTAGTGATAATAGTCGTATGCTAGAGATGGCATAAGTCAATACATTATGGTACTGATCATACTGTTGTTGTTGTTGTTGTAGCAACATAAAGATTCCCCATACATATACGGGAAATGCTGCTGAAGTGACAGTCGTTTGCCGAATACAAATCTAGGTCGGATGATGATGGATGTATGGTAATTCCTCGAGCAGAATGCGGGATCGTCTACTTGGTCTGCTAGTATGCTCCCGACGTTTTTTCTGATAGGTTTAAATGCAAAACATCGTAGAGAAAGAAGTTAAGCCGCTAAATTAAGCTCTGTATAATCGGGAAGTTTCCTGACGAGTGCTTTGAATAAGCTCTAGCGCGTTATAAAATAGAGTTCGGATGAAACCTTTTCTGGAAAACGTACCAGACATGCACTTTAGCTCTGGGGTTAGACTCGATGCAAATCCGGATCAGAAGTGTGTGGAGCAACCAGGTTGCTAGGTGTTCACCAAGCCAGAGAGTGTTAGTTCTACTTTCTTTCTTAAAACGGCATCACGTTGGAATATTGTTTGATTGTGCGGTTCATGGCATTACTGTACTGTGTCTATAACTTTTTCCCAGTATAGATTCCTTTTGGGTTGTAGAGAATTTTAGCGTCTCTATCTGAAAACTGCTGGAACTCGTTTGTGAGCTGAAGAAATCGCCGCTGTTTGAAGCTATGCACTTCGGACAACTTTGCAAAAATTCTATTCACGAAGCGTTGGAACGTGTACCCGACAAACCGGGCGCTTATGATCAATGCTAATATGCCATTTTTCAAAATACTTATTTACATATGTAAGTAGTTATTTTTAGTACAAAGTTATAAAAAAATTACCGTCTTGGACTTATTTTAACATGCCTGTATCAAGTGAACTTTGATAATGACAATTGATTTCATTCAAGTTATTTGAATATTTTCGTGTTCATAAGTTTTATCCAACGGACTTTCAACTAGTCTATGAATTTCACAATTTTCACTTGCTTGCTTTCACTTCTTGAAAACGCATTACATTTTCGTTTTTTGAATTTTCTTCCGCGATTTCGTTTTATTCGCCTAGTTTTTGAAGCTGGTCAGACTACCCTAATCTATAATAGGAAAAAACATAAAGTTTTATAAGTTTTAAAAACAAAATGGAAAAATCTTACGCAATCGTTTCATTCACTAGCTGGATATCTTTATTGCCGCCTCGACTCCCGCTGTACGATGAGCTTCGCTTACGCATTTCCGCTCTTATAGGCTTCTTGAATACAGCCCCAAAATTACCACAAGAAATTCAAAGAAGCATCTGATTTTTTGATATGATGTTGTAGCCGCGGTCTAATCGTCTCTTAGTTTTATTTTCGCAAGCCCTTGCATAGTACCCTTGATGTTTAAAATTGCATATATGTACTTACATACAAAAGTACGCCTGTATAGGTAATTGGCCATCGGAGATGTAATCGATAACATGTTCGATAAATAAGTCTTTACTCCACTGTAACGAAAGCGACAACATGACTTTCTTCCACTTGCGTTGCTCGCTTTCGTCGAGGGTACATGCATATGTAACTATTGGGTTGGGGAATAAGTTGATAGCGTTTTTATATTTTCTTTTATTTTACAACGATTTGTTTGCTGTTTCGCAAAGGATAGAACTCTTTCTGTTCTACAAAACTATTGTATGTTAATTGTGTTTTTGAATTATTTAATTTTTTATTAGTTTGAGTCGTAGAAATGGAATACCCATGAGGCAAAAAACAACATTTTCGGCACCTGCTCTTCTTTGCTTTTCATCGAGGTCAAAAAGCAGCCGAAGCAGAACGGGTCATTTGCGATGGAGAAAAGGTGTCATAGGGGTCGAGTTTATAGCGGGGGAATGGTTTGCAAAGTTCGAAAATGGCGACTTTGACGTAGATGACACGTCCCGCAGCGGAAGGCCTTCCGAATTCGATGAATAACGTCTCAAATCACTTTTGGAGGAGAACGATCGCCAAACCAGTCGTGAATTGGCAGAACTGATTGAACTGCAATCATAAAACGATTTTCAATCACCTTCATTCAATGGGATTTTCTGAAAAATTGAGAGCCTAGGTGCCTCACGAGCTCAACGAAAAAAAAAGAAAGTCGCCTTCAAATTGCTCTTTAGCATCCCGCCTGCCATCGAGCGACACGCGTATGATCGTCACGGGAGATGAGAAATTTTGCCTATACATCAATATGAAGCATAGAAAGGAGTGTGGGGCTCCAGAAGATACGCCAACGCCGAGAGTCAAGCCGGATCTTCATCCAAAGGAGATCATGATATGTGTTTGGTAGGACTGGAAGGACATGGTTACTGAGAAATGCTCGAAAAGAATGCCACGATCAACAAGGAGCTCTACATTGCCCAGCTACACCACGTAAATGAGGTTATTCGACTAAACAGACCTGATCGACATGGTCAAACCATACTGCTTCGCGACAACGCCAGGCCCCATGTTGCTCAAGTCGTCAAAGACGCACTCCAAGAGCTCGAATGGGAGGTCCTTCAGCATCTGCCGTATTCTCCGGACTTAGCATTGGCCCATTACCATATATAATTGATTAACTTATTGATATAATTATTGTTTTTGCACAAGTGCACGGTTAAATTGTGCAAGTGTGACACCCACAGCGATTGTGTCGAATTCACTGAGAGCGACATAGCTTATGGTATATGCATGAACAGGCCAAAACTTTCGGAATGATAACAAAAGGCGATTTAGTCATGTCTGTCCGTCCGTCTGTGTCAAATTTGGTACATGTATTGCGCCCCTCCTCGCCCATTTTTAACATGTTATTAGCCAAAACTCTTCGTCTGCGATGGGTGGTGGTTGGACTCCAGATGCCTCCTAATATGCCTGGGAGGTGGCTTAGGCTCTAGCAAATGCCTGCAGGGGTGATTCTTACCGAGCATTTTGTTGTGCTCCTTAACCGGGAGCATGGAAGCCTCATTGGGAAGGTGTTTCAAGGAGGTATCAGGACGCATCCCGTAGCTGTCCTGATTGCAGTCTTTTGAAATGTCTGGAGATTTGGTCACTACGTATCACTATTGCCAGGCAACCAGATGAGCGCAGCATAATTCATAATCCAGGCCAATCGCCTTAAAAGCCGCCCAAGTGCTATCGGCAAGCGATTTGAAGACCTTGTTGCGGTTTTGGACCTTAGTGGCGATTGCGGTTGTATGCACATTGGTTGCATGCACAGAAAAGCAAACTGTCGAAGGTGACACCCAATATTTCGGGGTCATTTACGGTCAATGTTAGCGTATTCTCGACTTTCACCTTTGGTAGTACTTTGACCTCTTTCGCCCAGGAGGTAAAGAGGGTCGTCGTGGATTTAGTGGGGGAAAAGTGGAGATTCCTCGCAGTGAAAAGCGAAATACACAAGCCATCTATGTCATAACCGGACTCCATTACTGAGTTATCTTTGCTCGGCGGGTTCCCCAGGCTTCAATAGCGCGGCTGTTTTTCACTCACTGTGTGTAATGTCGCTCGTTGCTAGACGCACTAGCGTATTACGCGACGTAGAATCTGTGAAGGCTAAGGGCACCTGATGGCGAGATCAGCATGGAGCCTCAAACCGTGAGGACTACTCCCTGTGGATCTTAAGCCACTCCCTGTGTGCCATAAATGTAAAGGAAATTTTACACTTCTACTAAGACTAAAATCGCCTTACTATGGAAAAAGACAAGGTGGCGCCAAATTAATTACTCTATAGGAAAATTTATCATTTTTTCACTTGGCGTCGTACGTCAATCTAATTTGACATTTCTCAACTAGACAACTCCAGTAACCAAACAGTCTAAATGGAGCATGAGAAGGTTAAAATAAACATTTCCATCATTCAAAATCCTTTTTCATTTAGTAAAAAAGTTACTTAAAACAAAATTGGATGATTAATTTTGGCGCCACTTTGTATTTTCCGTTTAAAATTTCGGAGCTTTGGAGCGAATCCTGGAATCTGGCTGGTGTACAAGTTCCTAAGTTTACCATCAATTGACATACAAAATTTTGCTATCTTACAAGGTGAAGTCCAAAATAAATTAGACTGTTTTTGATAGCGCTATCTTTTTAATTAGTTAGTGCGTTGGAAGTTATATCCCTAGCTGACTTCCAGTGAAAGCTCGTTGGCATTCGGCTTAGTGGAAGCGAAGTTATTGCGTCTAAAGTTGAACAAAGAGCTAATATCAAATTTTGTTTTAAAATTGGTGAAAGGTTTACCGAAACATTTGAATTGATGAAAAAAGTTTAAAAAGACAATGAACATATGGGCCGCCTCAAATCAGTAATCACTGAAAACTCCATCGAAATTGTTCGTAAATTTATCAAAAATTATCAGAAATCATCGTTGAAATTCATTGAATCGGAGTTAAATATCTCAGAAAACATCGATTTATCGGATTTTAGCTGATCATTTAAGCTTACGAAAGGTCTGTGCACGTTTCATTCCACACAAGTTAACTGAAGACCAAAAATTTCTCAGAATAAAACATTCGAAAGACCTCATTAAAGAGGCGAGAACTTCCTTTACAACTGTTAAATTGTAACTGGTGATGAAACGCGGTGTTTCCAACATGAACCTGAAACAAGCGTCAAAGTGCCGAATGGATAGCCCCAGACAAGCGACCACCCAAAAATCAAGTCGATACTCATTTGTTTTTACGATTCCAAGAGAATGGTTCACAAAGAGTTCTCGCCAACGGGCCAAACAATCAATGCGGATTTCTATCTTGGGGTTTTGAAACGCTTGTTGCATCGCATTCATCGAATTCATCGAATTCGCCCTGAATACCGCTGGAACCATCTCATCAATCGACTCTTGTGACTGATTTTTTGACTAGAAATAGCATTTTATCCATCAATCACTCACCATATTCAGCTGATATGGCTCCCTGTGACTTCTACCTATTCAGAAAATTGCATTTGTCCATGAAACGAAAACGTTTGAGTCAGTGGATGCCATCCAAAAGGATGGTACCGACATCCTGAATGACATTCCGGTCAATGACTTCAAATTTTTTTTTTTATAATTGGCGCGTACACCATTTTTGGGTGTTTGGCCGAGCTCCACCTCCTATTTGTAGTGTGCGTCTTGATATTGTTCTACAAATGGAGGGACCTACAGTTTTAAGCCGATTCCGAACGGCAGATATTTTTTTAAGAGGAGCTTTTTCATGGCAGAAATATACTCGGAGGTTTGCCATTGCCTGCCGAGGGGCGACCGCTTTTAGAAAAATGTTTTTCTTAATTTTGGTGTTTCACCGAGATTCGAACCTACGTTCTCTCTGTGAATTCCGAATGGTAGTCACGCACCAACCCATTCGGGTACGGCGGGCGCCTTCAAATACCGTTTCCAAAAGCTTTTAGATCGCGCAAAACAGTGTATCGAGGCCAGAGGGGACTATTTTGAATAAATAAACTCGAAGTTATGAGAACAAAGCTCCTGTCGTTTCCATTTCGGCTCAGTCTTGTTTATTTTGGACTAGACCTTGTATATCACTGTTTGTTTTTGCTTTGCATAAAATCAAATTTACCACTTGGCTAAAATTGTCACGGCAACACCAAACACCTGATTTTATGTTTCGTTCAAAAATGGAAACAGCAGCAGGCATAAACAAATAAATAACTGCCGCTTACACTCCTTTTTGAGTGTTTGGCCGAGCTTCTTCTGCTATTTGTGGTGTGGGTTTGCCATTGCCTGCCGAGAGACGACGGGTATTACAAACTTTTTCTATCCTTTTCGTGCTTTGTGTACGGAGATTCAAACCTATGCACTCCCGAATGGTAATCACGCACCAACCGATTCGGCTACGACGACTGCAGCGGCTACAAATTAGCAAGAGCGTGTGCCAAATTTATAACTAAGAATTTCATAAAATTCACATTTCATTCGCGGTTGTTTTTTTAATTTTCCACATATTAACTTTAAAATGAAACTGTGAATATCCTAAATATTTTATTTTTTACTATCTTTTTTAATTCCCTTTTCGATTGTTTTTTTTTTTTTTTTTTTTTTGTTTAGTTTGCTAATTGTCACTACTTTTTTTCTAAACGTCTGTTAATATTTAAGGATCCTTTAGTTGAATAATAACCACTCGCGCTAAGAGCATAGATCAGAGATCTCACCTCACCAGTTGAAGACGACTGACCACTTTGAATGTCAATTTTATTATGAATTCAGTTAAAAGTACGTTCACGCTGAGGCTCTATTAGAAATGGACACACAAATATAAGAATGATGCAGACAGAGTTCTTAATGGCTTGCATACTAACACTTCTAAGACTTACAATAGACCAGTAAAAGCATGTATTTGTTGTACTCAAATCAAACACAAAACGCAAACAGCGAACATTCAAATTGTAACGGCAACTTATTAGCCATTTATCGATTGTGTTACATACATATGTGTACAGTAGCTGCCAAAAATAAGTCAACAAACCTAGCGTGGCTCTGTTTTAAACTTGATTCGATAATAAAAAGTTGTGTAAAAATTGCCAACTGATTTCGGAGCCTACTTAATCCATTGATGCAATTTGCAAGTAAGGGAAAAAAGGAATACGTTTATCCTCTTACTGAAAAGGTACTACAATAAAGAATTAAAAAAGGTCAATGTAAACCATATAATAATTTTATGTTATTTTATGCATGGTACTCAATTATTTGTATTTTTAACTTAACCATTCCCGTGGGGTTGCCACAATCTTCTGTGATTCACAAAAGTTTTGACAAGCAGTGGTATATCTTAAACTAGAAGTTTCTTAAAAAATAAAGATCTTTTCCCCATTCTCAGAAGACTTATGTTAACCCATTTACTACAATACTTTATACGGAAATGATTTGTTATGCCCTAATTCCACTTCTAAACCAGCACTAAAGTAATAAATAAAAAAATAAAACAACTTGAGTATAGTGAAAAGCAAGAAAAGCCCGCTTTTATTTAGTTATTTAAAAAAACAACGTTTAGCATCATCACGCACACTTCTGCGTTACACACTGGAATCCTATGAATTTATGATGATGATGACACAGACTCACGTTTTCACTGAACGTAAACAACTTTTGTAAAAATGATGATCCACCGTAAAGCTCACTGATTCTAATATTTTAATTTTGCCCAAGAACTTGGTGTAACCCATACACCAAGATACACATAAAGTGTCAACCCAAGTAAATGTAGGCTCAGAGCACGAACAATCGGTCAATTTTCATATTTTATATCCGGCAATGTACTCAAAGGCATCTTCGTGTTGGCTATCAAAGTCGAGGTCCTCAGTTAATGGTCGTTGGCGAACAGAGAGTCTTCGGAAACAACATCAGGAGACTTTACATATAGAGTTTCTAAAGCAGCTACTCAGTTTCGACTTATCAACAAATATTCAAATTGAATGAAAGAAGAATTGAGAGACGCGATAGTCAAAACAAAGCAGATTGGGCAAAATTGTATAGCCTGCTAACTTTTTTAGCAAAAGTTTTTATTTCTATGCTTTCGAGTACTTTTTCTTTACTTTTTTTTAAGATAAACTAGCAAGTTAAGCACTCAGGCAACATTAAGTCCCTTATACTGCACTCGGATTCCCTTTATAATTTTCTGAGTAGATCTTGTTGTGCCAAGGAGCCAAGGTGGTCGCTTCTTAACACATCAGTGCCAAAGACCTCAAGCCTTATTTGAGCAAAAACCGACCGACGTACAGAAAGTGGTCGTCTCATCCTCCTCTCCACACGCGGGGCAGAGCGCACGGTCTAAGATGCCTATCTTTTCCATGTGCTTCGCCCATTGAAAGTGGCGCACCATCAGTCCAACCAGCTCCCTATAGTCTCTTCTGCTTAGTGATAGGAGAATCTGCGTTAGTCGGTCGGACGTGACAGGTAACAACAGTTTTGTCCATCTGCAGCCTCTCTCAGCCTGTCAAGCTCACTTGTGGGTTGAAGTAATCCGTTTGTTAACCGTGACTGCAGAAGGAAGTAGCAGAATGGGTTTCGGGCCTTACTAAAGAGTCATCGGACTCGTTACCCGCGATACCCACGTGTCCCAGGACCCATGTTAGCATCAGGATATTCTGTCTACCAACATAGTTCAGCTTGGATTTACAGGACTCAACTACGCTTGAAGTGGTTGGAGGGCTGTCTAAGGTCATGAGCGCAGCTTGGCTGTCGCTGCAGACACATACAGATCAGCCTCTTAGTATTTGCTCCGAAATAAAAGGTAGTTGTCCAAGGAGGTCGTCATTGAAAAATCACTTCACAAATAAAAGGAGGCTGAAATTCAAGACTTATTTTTGGGATTTTGGCTTACTTCTTCAAGATATATATGCATTAGGCCGGGTCGATTTGTGGGGAGGGAAAAAAATCACCCATTGCTCTGGGAAAATCATATTCTAGGGATCAAAGTAAGAAACTTTACCGAAAGAACCATACCTCTAAAACGAATTCTGATGTCCCCCAATTTGGGTCGAACTTTTGCCCAGACTTGAAAGTAAAAAAGACTTCAAACAATAATTTTTTTTAGTTTCTTTTCTATAACTCACTTAAATTAATTTTTTCATTTACATATGTTCTGACTAAATAAATTTCTTAAGAGAAAAAATAGATATTATTATAAATAAATAATAAATATTATTATAATTAAATAAAAATAAAGAAAAAACATAGCCATTTAGCTGATTTTTTCATGTAAAGGCCAAAAATTGTGATATTTTGAAATGATTGTATGGGGAACCCCCCAGGGGAGTTCCAGGCATGGGTGGATCGGCCGTCCAAAGTTAGTGGCGGTCGGTCATACATTTGGACTCGATTGGAGCACTCTAAATGGGTCAAAGTGGGATTTTTCAAAATTTGCCCCGACCCAAAAGTTCGACCCAAATTGGGTGACATCAGAATTCGTTTTAGAGGTATGGTTCCTTCGGCCTAGAATACGATTTTCACAGAGCAATGAGCGATTTTTAAATCGACCCGCCCTAAGAGGGGGCCCGTCTCGAAATTTCGAAAAATCCTTGATGTTTCGAAAGTATAGTATCTTAAGAATATACTGTGAAATTTTCATGCGGAAATTACCAATATTATAGCTTCTACAGTCCATTAACTAGGTAGAGAGCGGTGCGCGCGCTCCTGTACCACAAACTTTAAACTCAATTACCTTAAAACTACTTTTTTCGGCCTGGTGTTGTCAAAAACCCAACTATTCAACCAAATCGTCTGAAATTTTAATATGTTGTTCACAACCTCAATGGCTATCCCCATACCAGAATCATACTATTATTTCAATTAATATATTTCGTATTTTTTGATTAAAAAACTGGTAAAAAACGATTTTTATAGAGTGTCAAATTCAAAACCGCGCCATTTTATCAAATTTTTTTTAATATTCTAGTACGGGACATAGCTACAGATAATAATGATTAATTTTGTTTTTGATTTTGGTGTTTCAAATAAATAGAAGAGCCAAAATGGACAACACCGTCCAGGTCAAATTTTTCGGGAGGGTCAACTTCAGCGCCATTTTTAAAATTATTGTTTGTACCTAAAAAAATTAAATACCATTTTTAATTGTAAAAAACTTACTGAAAATATCCTAAACTTTCGAGCTCTAGACCACGTAATTATAGCGTATTACTCTTTACTTTTCCCAGTCATTACCTTAACTTTTATTAGTGACTAGTAATCATTTTTAAAATTTTCTGTTGTTACTGTTATGATTGAAAAATCTGTATTCTCAGAATCTGTAATTCTTTTCTCTTCCCCAGGATAAAGCTTGAAAAATATTGATTCGAGTACATCAAATTGGTTTGTTCACCTACTTATGACAGCCACTGTATATATATGCAGCTATGACGTGCATTGCTCACTATTTACTCGCTATAATTGTTATGCCTTACTGACGGGCATTGTCTACTACACTTTTAGTGCATGCGTAATAGCTTCCTAAACAAGTCATTGTTTAGTGTATTCTGCAAATTTCGCTGCAATTTTGTGTTGCTAGCACAATATCATAAGCGCGACTATACAATGCCGAACACACAATCATGCGAGTGGTACAAAGAGATTAAAGTGATTATGTGCCTTGATCCGCTCGTGCAACCACCTTTGTATCTGACGAAACCATTAAATATGTTGAATAAATCGTAGTCGAAGAACGTCATGTGAGTATCACGAAGACAATAATCAAATGTTAGTCCGGGAGCCAGGGGTCATTTTGACCTCATCATTTCATGCCGACTGATTTTAATACTGAAGGCAGACGCCATCCAATGGATGACGAAACCAACCGTCACCTGGTCCAGTAGCGTTGGGTACGTGCGTGGGATGCTGCGAAACGTGTCGAAAAAAAAATTTTAACAACTTATTTTATACCGGCTGAAATTTTTTTATGTATTGTTGACATTTAGTAGAATAAAAAAAAAATCGGTTGCGTGGTAGAGGGGGGAAAAGAAGTCAGCTGAACAGGTGAACTTGTGTGAAAGCTAAATCACAAGTATAGTCAAGAATTTAAAGGTATAAAAACGCAGTCCAAAATCGACCCCTGGCTCCCGGACTAACATTTGATTATTGTCTTCGTGATACTCACACGACGTTCTTCGACTACTATTTTTTCCACATATTTAATAGTTTCGTCAGTTACAAAGGTGGTTGCTCGCTCGAATTGGTGCAGTGCTTGAGCCAGCTCTCTCGCTCACTGCAAGCTTCTACCAGGCCAAAGAGTTAATAAGAGATTTAACGTTCCAAAATCGGAGTATGGCTATTGCTTACCATGGCGATAACTTTAATGTGAATGAAATAAGTATTATGTACATAAATGAATAACACAGTCAAACCGACTTTCTAACGTTAGTACGATGTACAGAACCTCCACACCTCTGGACGGTTAAGCAGCTCCCGGTGATTTTGAGGAAATCACATGATTATCTCTCGCAACCCGGGCTATGAAAAAATAATCAACACAGCATTTGCCCATATTACTCTGTTGCCCGCTGAACAACGACTGATTGACGAGTGTGTGAATACGTGTGAAATGGGCGGTCAGAATTTCGCTGCCGAGTCTTGGTGACTGGGCAGCCGAAGTTACTTGCTTAATGTCGTTCTTCGCCACAGATGAAGGGTAAACCCCAAGAATGATATAAACAAGATTGCGCCCATCAGAGCGTACGTGTCGTCACGTTTGCTGAGTTGTGCAGTATTGCCAACCATTTGCTCTTCGCAATAAATTTAGTGCTTTTTTATACCGAAAATGCGAAAATTTTGAAGTTTCGTGTTTGTTTCTTTTTGCGTTTAATTTAAAGCTACCGAATGCTGCAATGCTATCACTAGTAAAATGCTTCATACATATAAAGCTCGTTTTTCGATTGAAGGTATTTCCTCGCCGGCAGAAATGCATCCACTGTTTGCAGAGCGCCTCATCCTTTCGAAATATAATATAAAAAAGCTTATATCACACGCTTTATTGAGGTTCTTACTAGCACAATTTTTCACTGCACATTTCATGTTTTCTTATTTTTCACTTATACGAGTACACTTTCACGAAATATCTTATTTTTGCGTAAATATTCACTAAAACGTTTGTTACCGTTTGTTCTTATTAACACACATTTCAAATAAGAAACGAATATTCATAAACATCAACAATAACCGCAATCATGGGCAATGTGACCAGATCTCTAAGAAGATTTTAGTGCTAATGAAAATTTTTTTACTCTTATAAAATTTGATAATTTGAAAGTGCAAATTTAATTTTTGGCTCCATTTAAGGTTATGCAAAAATATTATTTGCCCCGCTCCCAACTCTTCTTAAGATTGAAAACCTTTTTACACATTTTAAAAAGCCTTTGAATTTATTGAATGCGAATTAAAACCTTAGAGGTGTAATTGTTTCTTCCGGTCATAAATCTTTAGTGAGACATAGGACATTAAGAGTTGTATTCATTGTAAAAATAAGCCACAAACTACCAGAAAATACTAAAGAAACCATACTGACATTTTTACAAAAAGAGTACCTTATCTAGTTACATAACTTCAAATATAGCAAAAAAGCCGTTCCCTTAACAAAAGAGTCTCGTTTAAGAAAAACCTCATAAATTAAATTGTACATAAGCATGACATATTTATTTAAAAAAACGCACATTTTAAAGACAATTTGTCACGCATACAAAGTTCTTTAAGTGATTCAATAAAAATTTGTTGGGTTATTTTCTTTGAATGGGCATTTTAATGCGTTTTTATATCCAAAGCTAGGCAACACTGCAGTAGCGAGAGAGAGATTTGACTGCCGAAAGCAGAAGAACACCAACAACACCTGCACTCGCGGGCAATGCCACCAGATGTTAAAAAAAAGTAAAGCTAAATAAAACTGAGTGAATTATTTAAATAATTATTAAAAAATGCATATTTTACAAAATTATAAACATGACATTTTAATTAGAACAACTAGAAAAATGTCATGAAGAAAGAACTAAAACTCCGAGACACAAAATAATAAAAATAACAAAAAAAAAATCATAAATCAAGTTACGAAAATGGTAATCTGGCCATACTGGAGCTAAAATCACGTAACTAGTTGTCAAATTCGCTGAGCGCAAAGTAACGGGACCACGATGGGCGCCATCTCATTATTCTTTGCATCATGGGTAAACCCTATCATTCTTGGGGTAAACCTGGTAATCTATCATCGTTGCTTACGTACAGCATACGCCTTAAATATTGGCTGAAGAGGGGCGCTTTGCGTTGAGATGTTCTCATACAATGTAAGCGTCGTTCTCTTATATGAACTACCTTTTAAGTTCCCCAGTAGCTTTAAATCTATGTTGCAAGTTTATTCCAAGGCGAATTTATTACAGGTGACAGCAAACACATATAAGTAAAACCCTACATGTATTTGTTGTTGCGTTTGGTGCAAGCATCATGTCAAAATCAGCAAGCAAATGTAAACATACGAATGTAGACATACCAATACATACAAACAAAGCATATCATTTTGACGTAAGCCATACCTACGGCGAAAAATTCAGCTGGGTGAATGCTGTCACCTTATTAAATCCACCTTGGTTTATTCCCTCCAAACAACGATCCTCTCTTGAGCATATCTGCTTGACATACTCTGAGCCAGTTCTCTTTCCCCCATATGTACTTATGCAGGTCTCTTTTGATACTCTCTCGTCGTTGTAGCTTACTCATGCAGCGAAAATTTCTTTGTTTCAACGTAACGCTTCTTTCTTTTTTTAACTTTAATTAAAATGCCGGAATGAAAATATACAAAACGGCAGGATATTCCACCGTCTGTGAGATCATACTGTATTTTGACGGAAACCTGTACTTGTCTGTGCCGCTATTACGATAGCTTCTCCTTCTATTTTTGGTGTGCGTCTTGATGTTGTTCCACAAATGGAGGCACCCACAGTTTCAAGCCGACTCCGAACTGTAGACATATAAGGGTCCAATAAGAGGTGTTATTTTCACATTCAAAGAAAAATGCTATTTTTTAATATAAATGATCGGATGTTTATTTCATTACAAAGAGGAAAGTATGCCGTTAATAGTGGAAAATAACATCAGGCACAATACCACCACGACCACCCTTACAGAACAATATCCTTTTCATGAAATTTTCCATAACCGAATTGTAAAGTGGCTGCCCTATGTCCCCGATAGCCTCACGAATTCCATCTTTGAGGTTCTGAATCGACCCTGGGCTGTTGGCGTAGACCTTCTCTTGCACGTGGCTCCAAAGAAAAAAGTCACAAGGTGTTAAATCATAAGATCTCGATCGCCAATTGTGATCACTTCTTCGAGCGATAACACGGTACGGAAACTTTTCCCGTAAAAGAACGATGGTTTCGTTACTTGTGTGGCACGTAGCGCTGTCTTGTTGAAAATAAATGTTGTCCAGATCAATACCATCCAATTCCGGCCATAAAAAATTGTTAATCATCTCTCATTCTATTCAAAATAACATCTGCTATTCGAAAACCCTTTATATATATTTTTTTTTTATGAGGAGAGTTTTCATGGCAGAAATACACTTCGGAGGTTTGCCATTGCTTTTCGAGGGGCGACCGCTATTAGAAAAAACGTTTTCTTCATTTTGGTGTTTCACCGAGATTCGAACCTACGTTCTCTCTGAATTCCGAATGGGAGTCACGCACTAATCCGTTCGCCACGGCGACTGCTATTATTTTTTGGATTGAGTTAAATTATATTAATTTTAAATCGATGGCTTAATATTCCTTTTATGAAATGAAATTTCTTTTGATTTTTCGTGTATTTTTTCTTGTAAATTTGAATTGGATTTTAAATTGATTATAACATGGAACATTTCTTATATTGACGAATTTTTTCAACTCATTTCAGTTTCTTTACATATATTGGCCTTACTTGTTTTTATATTGGCTTATTATTTTATTTCATCCGATAAGTCTATGTGGCTTCTTATCGAAAAGCCATTTACCGACTAGAAACGTTTGTTTCAACATAACGTTGCCTGTTAAAATCTTATCATCCTATACCAAATGGGGTTTATGGCCTAAATTGTGCTATATGGAATCCTTTCCGAACGCTTTTAGATTCCTCTAAGCAGAAAAAATAGAACGCAGCCTGTGATATTGAGGTCATACAATCTCAGAACAATAATTTTTTAGTATAGTAAATAGAAAATATTAAAATCAGCATTGTTGCTGCTTTCGTTGGAATTCTATTGTTCACGGACTCTATTGTTCCAAATTAAGAGTATCCGTCTCTACTTTTATGTCTGATGCTAATTTTTAATTGTTCAATTTGTGTATTGAAGTGTTGACAGACACAAAGCATTATTGAAGAACCATCGTCATTATGATGCAACTGTTGCATTTTTTATACATAAATGAGTGTATGGGGACACCCAGCGGGAAAAATGTTGAACGATAAAAAAAGAACTAGTCATATAAAGACTAGGAAATAAGGTAATATTTTCCAGTTGAATGAATGAATAAATTACTGAACTCATAGTCTTTCGTGCCGTCTACTTATCACTGCACTTCGTCCCAACCCAGTTCCCTTAATAAACCTAAAATAGAAGTAATCAAATTGAGGACTGCTCATTAAAATTAATAAAACCTAACTTAGTACTTTTACTAGGAAAGTTTTGTTTAATTTTTATGCCAGCTTGTTTCAGTAAAAAAGTTGAACATTAATTTTTCTACAAATCGAAATGAGACCTAACGATCTGAAATTGAAATTTGAAAATGGTGAGCCAAGAAGCACCGAGAGAATGGTAACTTCTAAAACACTCTGGCTATCAAGCCCACTGTATTCGAAGCTCTGGAAAATAAAAGGGTAAATAGTCTAGAAGGAAAGGAGAGAAGTAGCAGAGAGAAAGAGATAGGATGGAATAGAGATAGAGATAGATATCAGATTCTTTGGCAAATCTGCAAAATAAGTGTGAGAGAACAAATATTACTCATTCTTACGACATCGGAACGCGAATTTCGTAGCTTTGCTCCTCACAAAGAAAAAGCGCATTGCTATCCGTCTTCTCTAAGTAAGACAGGCAAATCAGGTCCTCAGGTGACCAGGTGATCATATGCTGACCCCATGGGTTGTGTCCTGTAATAATATCGACAATCAATCGAACTTTTTTTCTACCAAGTTTTAGAAGAAAGCTCGACAGTTTTTTGTTGGGGCTTGTCACAAAATACTTTACAGTTCTAAAGCTTTCTAAGGAAAAAAACCAAGTTTGCAAAGTCTCATACTTTTGAAACACAATCATATACCACCTTGATCACAAAAGGTCTAAAATTTGCGATAAAAATGGATTCAATGGTGCGGTAGAAATGTTGTGAAACTGTTTTGAAAATGATACTCTGAAGAAAACAATAGCTTACGAGCGGCATAAATGCTTCAGAAGAGATCGTGAGTCCATCGAGGATGACGAACGTAGTGACTGGCAGGCCGTCGATATCGAAAAGTGCGGAAAACATCAATAAAGTTAAAGAAAAGTTGTGTCGAAAATGTCTGCCCCTCGAAATGCCCGTCTGGAATATATAAATCTAACATATTTTCTAAAGTGCAAATTGACAGCACCTAAAGTCCTATTCAAACACGTTAGCAAGTTACATTGTATATATATGTATACATGTATGTACATATGTATAACTCAGCAGTTGCTGCTACAGAAACAGACAGAAAAGAAACAAGTCTTCCTCCCGAATTTGTTCGTATCCAATTAGTTTTGCTGCTGGGTGCTTAGGCTGGAATACATATTTTCAGATAAGCATCTCTTACTTTTGATTTTATTTCATAGCATTCAAGATTTGTATTTTGTATTTCGCATTTCGATTCGGATTTAATTGTGTATTTGGTTAATGCAAGTGCGATCACACTTGGCCGTCTGTTTGGCTTGATACGCAGCTACTACATTGTGATTTCTTTGTTTTTCTTCGCTTTTTATTGTTATTTGTCTTCATATTTTGTGCACATTTGTACAGACATATATACATATATATATGTACATTGCTGCGATTACATTTATTAGATTATTTGACTTATACTTTGAGGCGGAATGGGCCCATTTGTACACATGAGAAGTTAAGTTTTCTAAAATATTTCGCATTCAAGTGACGAAAGTACGAATGTCGCCTTGGAAAGGAGCCAGGATTGTTACAATGCTTTATGATTGTTTTCTACGAGGGGTGCCTTTTATATTTCGGGATTTGGCAACCCTGGTGTTGCAATCTGGCAACTGACAGCTGTATCGCAAAGTTTGACATTTTTTGGCTTTAACGTACTCAGAACGTTTTGAAATACCAGCGCTATTTGGTTTGTTTACAGTAACTTAAAAGATTCATCTCGGTCCAAAAATGGAATTAAATCGTGAACATTTTCGTGCGATTATTTTTTACAACTTTCGACGTGGATTAACTCAGCAACATTGCATGGATGAACTTAATTAATTTTTTGGCGATGAAGCTCCATCAAGGACCAATGTTTATCGATGGTATGGTGAATTCAATCGTGGTCGTAGTTCACTCCAAGACGAATTTCGTGAAGGTCGTCCAAAATCAATTGTTGTTCCGAAAACCATTGATGCTGTGCGCGAACTGATATTGCAAGATTGTCATGTGACCTATCGAGAGATTGAGACAATCTTAGGCATTAGTGGGACCAGCATACATTCAATATTGCATAAACATTTGACTGTCAAAAAAATTTGTTCGCGTTGGCCCCCACACAATTTGTCAATCGCTCAAAAAAAGGCTCGTGTCGATTGGTCGAAGGAAATGCTCAAAAAATACGATCGCGGAGCTTCGAAACACTTCTATGACATCGTGACAGGTGATGAATCATGGATTTACGCGTATGAGCCCGAAAGTAAACAGCAGTCGATTGTATAGTTGTTTCAAGATGAGCCAAATCCAACAAAAGTAGTTCGCGCACGAAGCACTTCCAAGCAAATGGTCGCCTGTTTTTTCGGAAAAACTGGACATATCGCAACCGTACCACTAGAACAACGCAGAACAGTAAATTCCGAGTGATACACAACCATTTGTTTGCCAGTTGTCTTCCAAGAAATTAGGAAAACCAATCGCCAAAGACGGATCACTCTTCACCAGGACAATGCGAGCTCTCACACATCGGCTCAAATAACTGCATTTTTGAGCACCCAAAACATCGAATTAATGGGTCATCCGCCGTATAGTCCTGACTTGGCACCGAATGACTTCTTTTTATTCCCGTACGTAAAAAACAAACTGAGAGGTCAACGTTTTTCGACACCTGAAGAAGCGGTTGCGGCATTCATGTTTGGAGGCATGTTTTGGAGGTACCTCATTCAGAGTGGCAAAAAAGCTTCGACAATTGGTTCAAACCCATGCAAGAGTGTATAGATCTTCATGGAGAATATTTTGAAAAACAATAAAGTGATTTTCGATGATTAAAATTTGTTTTTGTTGTCTAATCCTGACATATAAAAGGCACCCCTCGTACTTAACGCACAGAGTTTCAAGCGATTCGCGATTCACACAATGGGATTTCTAATTTGACTGTCATTTGTAGGAACATATCAGCTATTTTTTCAAAATCTGATTCGGAAAGAAATTCTCAAGTCTTGCCATAAATTCTGTAGCAAATTTTACAATGCTTTTGTTCGTATGCATTGCCACTCATAGACTATTCCATGGTGAAAAGATTTTTAGAGGTGTACTACCTAGCATACCGTTATTCGGCTCTTAGAGAATTTGACAGATATGCTGACGTCATTCGTTTTGTGTTTCACTAAGCTAAAGCAAAATTTTGTTAAACACTCATCGTTGAGATTATTCTCAGTTTCGTGACGTATTTCGCTTTTTAACAATGGAGTGGGGAGCTAAGGAAAATCGCACTGCAGTGATTGCGTTACAAAAGTGTGGCAAAAGTGCAGGTAAGATTTATGAATTACTGAAAAAACTTAATACATATTTTGAGAATGTTTGTTTACCGTTTTTCCCAAACTGAAGTGACAAACAGAAAAAGAAGTGGTCGTCCTCTCGTGGCAGGAACCAGTGCAGCCATAAAAGGCTTTCGGGAAAGAATTCGCAGAAGTTGCCTCAGAAAGCAGAAAATCATGTCCAGAGAAATTAGAGTTTGAGCCAGATCTATCTCAAGACTAATTGGAGATGATCTCCACATGAAAGCCTTCCGTCGCTCAACTGGTTATCTTTTGACATTTCACTTGAAGAAAATTAGACTCGGCACATGCAAGCAGCTTCTCCGGTGGCATGCGATCAACGGCCATGAAAATATTCCTTTCACAGATGAGAAAATGTTCGCTGTGTGAAGAAGTTTTTAAAAAGCAAAACTACAAAGTTTTTAAAAAGCAAAACTACTAAAGCTTCTAAAGACGATAAAAATGTTATTCCAAGGGTTCAGCCTCCGTAATCGTTTGGTTTGGAGTGTCTTGTAAAGGCGTTACATCTTTTCATTTCTGCAAAACAGGGGTTACGATCGAGGCAAAAGTGTAGTAGTAGGGTGTCTTAGAAGACGTGGTGACGCATTTGAGCAGTACTCTCTTCAAAGGAGAGCGTTGGATCTTCCAGCAAGATTTCGCTTCAGCCCATAAGGCAAAAACCACCCAGCAGTGGTTAAAAATCAATATTTCTGGGTTCAAAGTCGCAGAAGATTGACCGTCTGGAAGTCCAGATTTGAATCCATTGTTCTAGCGTTTGGGGTAAGAATTGGAGAACATGGCCAGTCGAAAAACTCACAGAAATTTGGAGAGTCTAAAAAAACGAACAAAAACATCAAAAATTTAAATTGGATGTTTATTTCATTATACAGAGGAAGGTATGCCGTTAATTGTAGAAAATAACATCAGGAAAATGACCACCACGACCATACTTACAGGACAATATCCTTTTCATGAAATTGTCCATAACCAAATTGCAAAGTGGCGGCCCTATGTCCTCGATAGCCTCACGAATTCCATCTTTGAGGTCTTGAATCGACCCTGGACTGTTGGCATTGACCTTCTCTTTCACGTGGCTCCAAAGAAAAAAGTCACAAGGTGTTAAATCACAGGAGAAATAACTCGGTCCGGAAACTTTTCCCGTAAAAGAGCGATGGTTTCGTTGCTTGTGTGGAACGTAGCGCCGTCTTATTGAAAATAAATGTTGTCCGGATCAATACCATCCAATTTCGGCCATAAAAAATCGTTAATCATCTCTCGAAAGCGCAATCCATTCACCTGTAACACCTGTTATTGGAAACCCTTTTATAGTTAGAAGCCCGAAAAAAGCGAATTTTCCAGAATTTTTTCTGAGAAAACGTTTAAATTTATTGATCTAAAAATGTGTACACATATTATTTTATCTTTTAACTGTATTTCAAGACTGTATTGGTAAAACTATTTTTTTGGGAAGGAGCTACAGCTGATTTCCGGAAGCTCCTCTCAAAAAAGACGTTTTGCGGTTACCGCTATATCTCTGAACTAGATCCTCTGAAACTAAAAAACCAAACTGATTTCATTAAAGTAATGTTAAATCTTATAATCAGTCGAAGAAATAAGTAAAATAAATTTGTTTGACAAAATGGCGGTTTCTCAAAGAAAAATCGATTTTTGACCAAAATTTCAGCGTTAAATTCTTTATAAAAGAAATATTTATCGTTGAGAAAAAGTCTTCAATTAATTACTAAAATATATATTTAAGTAGCTCGTGCTAAAATTTGAGACTAATCGGTTTAGCCGTTTTTGAGTAATTAGTCACCGACTTTGAATTCACCATTTTGAGAAAAACGCTTTTAAAGTTTGAAAAGAACTTTCAAGCACTCTGAAACGCCTTTTCAAATTTGCGTGTAACTTCGAAAATATAACCCCTTATAAAAATAAATGTACTTACTGCAAGTATATAACATAAATATGTATGTATGTATTCACTTACTTATGCACATGACTAATTTTCAATGCGTAACTTTCCAATGCTTTTGATATTACGATGATAATAACCTTTTTTACGAGGACGCACATTTAACTTGACTACCTTTTATCGAGCAATTAAATGTCGTTCCGCTGCAAGTCATCGATGATATGGATTTTTTCAAGTTGAGTGATTTCGCACCACTGCCGGGCCATAACTTAAGACAATAGCACAAACAGTAATAAAGTCTACAATGAAGTGCTTGGCTACCACATGCAACAAGTGGCTGTATATGTATGCATGTTTCTATGTGCGTGTGTGCATACGTAACTGCCTCAAATAAATAGCAAGGGCCAGTCAGTGGCTCTAACAACTTGGCAGTCGCTTGCAGTCATGATGACAAAACGACGAGCGGAAGGATGAATGGTCGGTTGGTCGGTCGATTGGTTGGTTTGGTTGGATGTATGCCATGACATGTGTATGTTTGTGCGCGTTTGGTGTGAAATAGCGGATGTCCTGGTCAAAAGCAAAACAGTTTCTATGGCATATTCTCACAGACTAACACGGCATGAATTGATAGCAACCGAACCGGCTTGACTTGACCATGTCCGGTGCTCAGGTGTGGTTCTATTTGCTTGGTTGCCTTTGATCTGGTTGTTCTGATCGTCAACGGAGGAAACAAGAGAATTGTACACCGAACGCGAATGCATTTCAAAGGTTTCCACGTTCCGCAAAGATTTCGCCGAAACATCAGCACAAAATGTAATAAAAGCAAGTATAATATAAACTTATGTACATATTTTATTCCCCGTTTACGAAGGCAACACCAAAGGCATATGACGTGCTGTTACGGCGTGACACAGAGGGATGCGGGGAATTTGTTAAGTTAAATTCAAAGCGGGTGCGATTGCAAGTTTTTGCTGCAGCAAGGCGACAGGCTACTTCACGCTATTGCCACCAGCCATACATAAATGCGCTTTAACAGTTCGACGACTATAGCGATGCGATGAGATGACGATGACTACAACAACAGATGTGATTATTCCATACTCCCCCGGCAAATTAGTGAAATTTAATCAAGCGTTTAATTTTAGGGGTATACAAAGCATACAAATACAAACTACCTTTGAGTATGACCAGCGAACCAAAAGGTTTTGGCTTGGATGGCAGAGGAAGAAAGGCAAGGAAAGAAACAATGGTTAAGTGGCAGTTTGTAATATACAGTTTGTGTCTAAAGAAAATAACCGGGTTTTTCTTGTAATTTCAAGATATATTTCATTCTGTTTTTTACTGCGTAGGGGCTATTAAGGGATTTGACGCCAGTGCTAACTCAGGTTAGTGTCGTTCGAAACTTTCTTGTAAACGCAACCAAACAAAAATGAGTGAAAAGTGCGGAAGCGTTTTGTAGCGGTATTTTTATGCACGCATTCGAAAGGGCCGAAATTCAAAAGTATCAAAAGTAATTAAAAAATCAAAAAAGTTTGTTGTGATGTGGAATCAGCGGTATAAGGTGAACAAAAATGTTGATGACTTTTCCGAGCGTGGCTTGAAGCGAGTGACGACAAAAAAGCAGGATAAAGTGATCGTCCAACTTTTTAAGCGGGATCCTTTTTTGTGACTACGCTAAGCACGATCAGTTCTTGCTAAAAATGGAATAGATGTGAGTATCAACACCATCGAACGTCGACTGAAGGAGGCAAACATATCCTACCGTCCCACATCATCAAAACCACTGTTCTCAGAAAAAACACATTGAAAAACAACAAAACAAGAAAAGGGGATCACAGTATTGGACTGGCCTTTCATGTCCCCAGACGTGGGGAAACGCATCTTGCCGGAGGGCCAGTCAATGATTTAAAGCAACTCGTGCGTCAAGTTCGCAAAATCTAGTCCTGTTTGTCGACGAGCTACGTAGGAAAGCTGGTTCAAAGCACGAAGAAAATGCCAGATGACTACGATGAAGACCATATCGTCCCCTTAGTATAACAATAGGCTTTTATTTTTTTATTGAATTTTTGGATTCTCCATCGTCGATTTTATATGTGGTAAAAATTTTGTCAAATTCTAGTTCCACAAAGTGGGTCAAAACGTCAGTCAAAAAATAATAAGTATTTACAGACATAACGAGATTTGAGTGAGAGCTACTTTCGACAAAAAGTTTGAAATTCATTTTCTCAAAACATCAAAAAATTTATAGGCTATTTTTATACTAAGGGGACGATATGGTTTATTGAGTAATTGCGACTCGCAGTTGTGTACTTACTTTCATGTAAAAAAAAATTTAATATATATCTTTTATACTTCATGAATAATCGCGGTTCCTTTTTCCTATAATTTGCGTTTGATGTGGAATGCATATTTCCAAATTTTACGCATCTTCAAAAATATATACTTACAATTGAAATTCGTGAAATTTAATTAATGTCCGCATACGTTTGATCACGATAAGATCCGAAATTTTAAACAACTTCTTCTTCTTGATTGGCGCGATAACTGCTTACGCGATTTGGCCGAAATTAACAAAGCGCGCCAGTCATTTTTTTCATGCTAACCGGCATCAGTAGGAAACACCGTGTGACCTTTCCTACGCAGAGGAGGCTTTTCTCTTCCTCTGCTACCACCAGCTGATACCGCATCGAATACTTTCAGAGCCGGAGCGTTTGTATCCATTTGGACGACATGACGGAGCCAACAAAGCCCCAGGAACATTAACCGCTGCTCCATGTCTATGTCGATGTAAAGCTCATCGGATGTTGTCATCGTCCACGCTTCTGCGCCATGCGTTAGGACGGGACGGTTCGTGGAGAGAGGACTTTACTACTCAATTGCCCACTTAGTCCAAAGCACCACTTGTTGGCCAAGAGAGAGATTCTTTAAATATACTCCAATTAAATATCCAACCGAAACCAGTTTCCAGCAAAAATTAAATAATTGTAGTTAACAAAATTCTTTATATCTAAATTTAAAATCTGTTATGATATGATATGATAATTCGTAGCATGTTTTTTTTATCGCCTCAAGTCGCTCGCGAGTCATTTTGTGCTTCTTTCATTAATTCTCGAGCTGCTGAGAGCCACTTTGAGAGAGTAATTTGTATGGCTCACAAACCTAAAGTGAGATGGTAAAACGGGATAGTAAAACGGGTAAAGTGAGATTGTCTGGAAACTAACGGCAGTGATAACTGGCTTTTGGTCTGTGGAAGAACAAGCAGCCAAAATGGGCATGCCTCACACTACATACTGTCACAGTTGCAAGCGATTAGAGAAAAAGGAAACAATCTTCCATTTCCTCTGCGCATGCCCTGCCCTATGGAAGGACAGAATGTTAATCCTGGGTAAACCGCTGTTCGAGTGTATGGAACAGCTGTCTGGCTTAGATGTCAACAACGTGATAAGGTTCCTGAATCGCACAGACTGGATGTAGTCATGCCTTAAATAACTGGTACACAAGTTGGTAACGAGGATGTGGCAACAAAATGGTGCGGAAGCACTAGTTGGATTCTGGATGAATCACTACTCAAACCAACCAAGTAATTGTGAAAAACACAATGCACAGAACCCAAAGGTGTGGCCAAAATCAAACCGTTAACCGGCTCTCAGTGATTTCAAAGGAATCAGCTGATTTGCTTACGTCATGACGGTTGTGACGGAGGTTTGTTTTCGAAAAAACTGTGATTGTGTTGGTGATATAGTATACGAAACAAATCAACGCAACTATTCCTCACATTATTTCGTTGCCGTCTGAACAACGACTGATTGGACGACTGTGCGAATACGTGGGAAATGAACGGACAGAATTCTGCGGTGACGTCGCAGCCGCAGTTACTTCCACAATTTTGCTTCGGATGGCCAAACTTAGTAATGTGACGCCCTTGATGAAAACGGTCAAATTAATTTGTCTATTGTTTTGTGTAAGAAAATAAATAAAAAATATCAAATATCGCTGACGTTTTGTTTCGGGCAAAAAATCATCATGTAAGGAATACAAGGGTGCCACCCATTTCGAAGTACTATTCCGCTCTCACTGAATTTGACAGAATCGCTGTGTGTGTGCAACGTCACATTTGTCCAATTTATTCCTTAATTGTTCGTGTAGTTTCATTTTTGTTTCGCTCTTATTCACATTTCTCTCAAGCAACCATGAGTATGACGTCAGGCCGCTCTCATGGACGCAATTTTTTATGCTGTTATTCTCGGTAAGAAATAGGTGTTTTGTGCTCTAGTGCTTCTGAACTGTTTACGCTCTATTGAAAGAACTTTCGTTTCTACGCTCTTTTACCCAAAGCAAGCACGAACATTAAAAAAAACATACCTAATAGGTTTCCATGTCAGGAACACCCGCAGTTCGAGAGTAATTCGCTTTCTCATTCGTAGGTTAGGTTAGGTAGGGCTGGCTGATCTGTAAAAAGATCTGATTAGACTTCCAAGGCCTATTGTTTTACCACTGTTATGTATTTTGAGTCCTATTATTTTTTTATTCAGCCGTAGCCGAATGTGTTGGTGCGTGACTACCATTCGGAAGTCAGAGAGAACGTAGGTTCGAATCTCGGTGAAACACCAAAATGAAGAAAAAGTTTTTTCTAATAGCGGACGCCCCTCGGCAGATAATGGCAACCCTCCGAGTGTATTTCTGCGATGAAAAAGCTCCTCATAAAATATCTGCCGTTCGGAGTCGGTTTGAAACTGTAGGTCCCTCCATTTGTGGAACAACATCAAGACGCACAACACAAATAGGAGGAAGAGCTCGGCCAAACACCCTGTACGCCCAAACCGCTGCCAATTCTTAAGGCACGTCTTCACGAGTCTTAAAAAGCCTTTTGTCAGCAATATCCTTCAAGGATGAAAAATATGTTAATCCTCGGCACATTTATCATGTGCTACAAAGAGCCGGGCAGTGGCATGTTTTACACGCATCGCTCTGGACTAATCCCATTGTAGTTGGGTGATGTGGGGTGAGACAGTATCCCGACAATACTCCAACCAATATCTTGCAATCTTTTCTAAAAAGTGATAAAATAAAGTTTGTGGCAGTTTTGTACGAGGTTGAGTGCTCTCATATTGACTGTGTTTCCAGAGCGAGTTCCTCATTCAGTTTCGTTTTCAGAAAGTAGAAAGATGGGTATATGTCTGACGTGCCCAATATCGGCAAGCGAATACCGGCCTTAGGGAGCTAATCGACTCTCTCGTTTCCTTCTATCCCTTTGTGTCCTGGTGTCCAATAAATAGTGACCTGCTCATTTCCGCACTTCCGCAAAGGAGTAATAGGTTAATAAATTATAACTTTGGAAGCAAAAAAAAATAATCATAAAATGAATTTATAAAGAGGAATAGCAAGGAGCACTTCGGAACTGTTGGAGGAGGCGAAATTTTCTGCAAAGAAAGAAGCAGCTCATGCTCTTGAAACAACAGCACCTTCTTCGTAGAGTGAAATTACCAATTTTTTTTAAGTTACATTACAGGACTCAATTCTACTAGTGGATGAGTAGAAGGCTCTTGCATAAGAATTGAAGATCTTCAATAACTTATCCAGCCTTAGGAAAATGTTTCTAAGTAAAAAATTTATTTACGTAAATATTCGAAAAGCTGTTGTATGCAATCCAAGCACCAAAATTTGCAATCAACACAATTTCCATTTGTTGGTTCGTTGGGTATTGTCTACATAAGCTCATGTACGAGTATAAGTATGCGTATGCACATACATCTATTCATGCTACTATCATACTATATGTGCGCATGATCGATGGACTTATTGGTCATATGGCACTGATCGCCTGACACTCAAAATGATGTCGATGGCATTGACGGTGATGACGCCGATCAGTTGCTGATGACGAAATGCCAGTAATGTCGTCAATTTTGAAATGTGCACGCACACACACATGCGCGCATATGAAAGAAAAGAAACACGCATATGCGCTCTTATGTCTGCTGCATAAGAATATTCGTTTACAAGGTGCGTATGTATGCACGTATGTTGTTCTTCTTTTTGAATATCGAGTTTTGGGTCGAAAAAGTATTTTCACTCGATTATTACCGTTTAATCATATACACTCGCACTCCAAAGCAACTAAAACACCCACTAGTAAGCACTAATATGCGCATGCACCAAGGTACTTGTTATGCACGTACATATATTTATGTGTGTAGAGGCACACACAGGAGTGGAACGTTTCACATTTAGTACCATATGTTACGAAAATCCGTTAAAAAAAATTGATCCGTTGGGTAATTTGACTACGCACCGAAGCGTTGGTAAATTGGGTTTGATGCTGGGATCGGTGATCCTTACCGCATCATAATAAATGACCGTAGAATTACTGTGCTGAAATAGCAACCGCATATCATTAGGAGCCCACAGATGTTAGGATACACTGATGCATGCATTTATGTGCTGTTCCTTTTGGTACGAGAAGCTGTAGTGAGTAGGTGGAACGGTCATGGTGTAGCATCAGTGGGCAAACATATGTAAATAAATGTGCGTTTGTATGATTTATCTTTTATCTACATACACAAGTACATATAAATGCACATCTGTAGTCTAAAATTATGTATCGATGATCTAAATATGAAACTACATATTCATTATCTTACAATTTTTAATTAACCGGAGCTAGATGAAAATAATTCGAGCTTACCCTAATATCAGAGAGAAAAAATACAATACCAAAACAAAACACGACAAACAGACAGCCTCCTACTCCCATTCTACACGAAGCATCTAACCCCAGCCACACATCAGCATGGATCCCGCGTAGTGCCTCTACAGCATTCCCCATCATAAACACCCAGATAAAAGAACACGGGCTCAACCAAAACCGCCCCTACGAGGGGATTGTCCTTTTTTTGTTTTTTGTTTTTTAACGAGGTGTAAAAGCAATCGAAAGCCTTGAGGGTTAGGGATAGTCAGAATTTGCAAAAAATTGGATTCTTTTTTACATTTTCTTAAAGTATATTATCTTAAAAATATTGTGTGAAAATTTGAAGGGAATCCGACAAATACTTTTCGAGTTATTAAACAATTAACAAAGGGCGCTCGTCCTCTACGAAAATCGATAGCAAAACTTAGCTTTTTTTGAACTGGTGATCACTGTTCCTTAAAAACTGCTTGGTAGATTTCAATAAAATTTGTACTGCTTTTGAAAAACATAAAAAACTCATGAACGATCGAAGGATTTTTTTTTAATTTCGATTTTTTACAATTAACCATTAACTTTTACAATTATTAATGTTTTTTTTGGAAATTTTCCTAAAGTCAAGTCCTAATGCTATGTTTTTATTTTTGTAAAACAAGGCAATTGACTAGCAAAAAAAATTATTGAAAGTCATCATTTTTTCGGGCTTCTGACTACCCCTAACCCCTTAGTCAGTGTGGGACTTTAATGTCACTAAAATCACCTCAAGTCCGACGGCTTATCCTATCCGTTTTGAATACCGTTTTGGTAATTACGTCTGGAGGCCGTCGTGAACAATAAGCTCAATTGTCAGTAACATTCATCTTCATTTTATCAATACGGCAGTTGTTGTTTCTGCCGCGTTCGCCTTGCATCATTCCTTCGCCCACACGATAATTCGTGTTACAAAAGCTTGCACCTCCTTCCACTTTTCGTACGACTCAAGCATTTGAGAAACTAGGTTATTGGGCGTCAGAAACCCACCAGTTTTTCTTGCTATGCCATCGCGTTCCTTAGCGAACCTGCTGCAATAAAAGGCATTCTGGACAAGAAGGACTACCATCCTACCAGTCTAGGCGATGCAGATATTTTTGGAAGTATCCGTATCCGCTTAATAGCTTCGTTAGGAAGAAAACAACGGCTCCCTGTTTTTGACAGATCTACTCGTTAATCCGTGAGATCAACCTATGCATTCACCGCCCTTTCGATGAATGGTCCTATTTTGATTGCCCTTCAGATATCGAGGCTGAAAGTTCTGCTTGTTTGAGATCCTCTGTCGGCTTGGTACCTTGCGAGCAGTGCAACCTCTTCTGTAAATTTTCCCGGATGTTTATAGACATTTTGCTAGCTATGACGCAGATTGCAACGCATTTGTTTTACATTTCTGTAAATAGCTTTTCTTCAAAATTAACAAAATTGGGAACGGTATTGGCCTTTTTGTAAACGAGGGCAAAACCAAATATCTCTTGGCGGCCTGCACAGATGCAAAATTTCCATGCGGGAGCCTACTATATACTTTTGAAACAGTGCAACATTTTAATTACCTAGGATTTATCTTCGCATGTAGCGGTGATTCAACTTCCGCAGTTAGGAATCGCAACAAAGCCACCAACAATCCGTATTACGCCCACCTCAACTTGTTCCAGTCCCGACATTTATCTAAAGCTACATAGTTAACTATGTACAAGACCCTTATTCGACCAATCCTAACGTATGGTTGTGAGGTATGAACTCTTAAGGTTGATGACGGCGCGCAGATTGCTAGCATCGAAAGAACAATTTTAAGAAAGATCTGTGACCCAATAAGAATGGATGATGGTACCTACAGAATTCGATTGAACTCTGAATTGAACGATCTAACTCAAACCGAGACAGCTGTAAGTTTTGTTAAGGCGCAGCGCATAAGATGACTAGGTCATGTGATCTATATGCCTGCTCACTGTACCGTGAAGAAAGCCTTGACAGGAAAGCTAATAAGCGTGACGGCCAAAGGCAGACCGAGGAACCGTTGGATAGACGCAGTGGAACACGATCTTAAGAAGTGGGGAATACGTAACTACGAAGCAACAACTCAAGATAGACCGCTTTGGAGGAGCATTTTGAAGGAAGCTGTAACTATGAAAGAAGAAGTAGAAGTTCTAGGATGTCGTTATTCAACCACCTTTGTATTCTTCTTATGGCAATTGCGATATCTTCGGCCTATCCCACTATGGTTGTGTTAGCGGGCATTTCGATTTTAAGAATGTCATCATACATAGCGTTCCATTGCTGTTTGTCCAAGAACAGATTCTTGTGGTACACTACTTGCAGTAGCCCTTTGGGGTCTCCTCTGTATCATACTGCAGTACACTCTGGCTTCTAATAAAGTAGTGTGGTACCGAGAAACTGCTGAGTGCTTTCAAAATATTTGCACAATTGGCCATATTTAATGCGTTTTATGAATCTAACGTTATGATTGCACTTTTTTTTGCCGCTCTGATGCCATTGAGTTTATTAACAGCCTTATTTGCCCAATGAAATGCCATCCCTATTATATCAACAGTAGATCTGGCCCTGCGAAAACCGAACTGTGTGTCTAAGAGATCTACTGGTTCCTCCAGATACTCCTGCAATATTTCGCTTAATATTCTTTCGAATACCCTCCCAACGATATCGAGCATACACAGAGGCTGATCAGGCTGCTTTCCTAGTTTTAGCAATAATACTAGACGCTGCTTTTTCCACCTCTTTGGGAATGCACCTTCAGTCAGGCACAAACTATACAGATTTGTAAAAACGGCGGGCTTGACTACAGTCGGTATGGCATCGGGCCCAGATGCTGCGTTATCATTGATTCGCGCCTAAGTGCTTAATACTTCTGGCACTCTAACCAAATGAATCTCACCATTTTCTCTCCGGCGGAGGAAAGAGTGAAATGACTACCTTTTCAAGCAGTTCTGGGCAAATTGGTTGAGAAGCTTGGGGACTTCTTACTTCATGCTTACTGAATTTTTGTCTCCAAAAATTAATCAGCTAAACATCGACGCCATTTGATTCCAAAAAAACGGGGCAACTTGCCATACAGCGCGCTTAACAATCGATTTATTGCCATATTCAAGCCACCATTGACGCCATAAGGCCAGATTTATTGGAAAAAGTAGTAAATAATTGGACTGATTTAATGGGCTACGTAACTCGTAGCCGCGGCAGACAAATTCCGGATGATATTCAAAAAATAAATGTCACGAAATTATCTAACAGAACAAATAACACAGGCCGACAAAATTTAACCAACATTCAGACCCAGAAACCAGACTATATATTTCCGAAGGTTTATGATGCGCTGAATCCAAATCTGGCCTCAGAATTGCTCTATTAGTTTGAGTTTTCGAGATATCCTAACCTAAAAGTGCAAAAAACCCCATTTTTGCCCATATTTGAGGTTATGTAGCCTTGCAGATGTTTTCTTTCACCAAAATTAAAGGATGGCATCTTTAAATACAATCCTTCTTTTTTCAAATGGCGTTTTGTTTGCTCAAATATCATTTTTTTTCGCAGAGATATCGCATTTTGAAATTTTCATGTTTCGAAATTTTCCTACACCTGAAAATCGATTAAGATAACATAGACATGATATAGTCGCTTACTAATTTTCTTGGGTTTTAGGGCCTGAAATATATGGATTAATAGTATGTAAATTTGGAGTTTGTGGGAAAGCCTGCTCGCGGTATGATAGGGGTGGTTTCTAGGGGTTAGGGCTGTGTGTGACTCGGTACCCAAAGGTTAGATAGTGTAGGGATGTGGTGAGTCAGCACACTTATGGTGTGAGACAAAATTTTAAGAAAAATAAGACTCAATTCAAGAAAATTAGTAATCGAATATATCGTGTCTATGTTATCTTAATCGATTTTCAGGTGTAGGAAAATTTCGAAACATGAAAATTTCAAAATGCGATATCTCTGCGAAAAAAAATGATATTTGAGCAAACAAAACGCCATTTGAAAAAAGAAGGATTGTATTTAAAGATGCCATCCTTTAATTTTGGTGAAAGAAAACATCTGCAAGGCTACATAACCTCAAATATGGGCAAAAATGGGGTTTTTTGCACTTTTAGGTTAGGATATCTCGAAAACTCAAACTAATAAATCAATTTTAGTTATCAATCCGAATTTTGCATGGACAGAGAAGCAGATATTAGTTTAAATTATTTCGGATACTTTTCCTTGTAGACTAGTGTAATCGTTCCAACAATATTTCTGTTTTGTATTTTCATTTTAAGTTCTCAAGATCTTCAAAAAATATCTGTTATAACAGCCATGGACGAGGTAGGATTTAAAAAATAAAAAACACGAAAAAAAGCTTAAATATACGGTTTTTCAATAAGAGGTGGTATGATGATATTCCAAGAAAAATGCTATTTTTTAATATAAATGATCGGTTGTTTATTTCATTATAAAGAGGAAGGCATGAGTTTAAAAGTGGAAAATAACATCAATCAAATGACCAGCACGACCACGCTTACAGAACAAGATGCTTTTCATGAAATTTTCCATAACCGAATTGTAAAGTGGCTGCCCTATGTCCTCGATGGCCTCACGAATTCCATCTTTGAGGTCTTGAATCGACTGGGCTGTTGGCTATTGGCGTAGACCTTCTCTTTTACGTGGCCCCAAAGAAAAAAGTCACAAGGTGTTAAATCACAAGATCTCGGTGGTCAATTGTGATCACCTCTTCGGAAGATAACACGGTACGGAAACTTTTCCCGTAAAATATCAATGGTTTCGTTGCTTGTGTGGCACGTGGCGCCGACTTGATGAAAATAAACGTTGTCCAGATCAATGCCATCCAATTCCGGCCATAAAAAATTGTTAATCATCTCTCGATAGCGCAATCCATTCAAAAATAACACCTGTTATTGGAAAATCCTTTACTTGTATTGTTCACTTCCCTTAACTTAACTGTTTTTTATTATGAATTGAGCTGCACCTTAATATATTTTAAAATTGCTAACATCGAAATATTTGCTAACAAATATTCTATTAATCAAAAATCCCTGATTTCAAGCAACGATTTAAAGTTTAAAAATGTAAGAACATTCCAGGAAATCGAGTTCAGTTATTATTCCTTGTAGACACAGATTTGATGCGTGATTGGATGTAGTCTTACAAAATCGAAAAAGGAGTAAACAAAATCACGAAAATCTCTGACATATTTCTATTTTAATTTATTTCATTTTACAATGAAAATCTCATTTGAGAAACTGACAGGTTTGTTGCGTAGTCAAACTGTCCTGCCATCAAAATTGGCTTTGTGTAGACATTAAATTGTTCAATACCCGCTCGTTCCATTATGCAATGTTTGTATGTATGCAGGTGTGTAAGAAGGAGCGTAATTTTGTATAGTTTATACAATTCATCTAAGTATTTTGTTTACTGTATACTATTTGTCAGCATTTCATTTCTCTAAGAGGATTCAATAAGATATTTGAAAAACTTGCATAGGTTTAAAGGGATAGTTCAGTTGTGATATCAGATTTAATTACATTCAGGTAGATTTTCTAGTTGTTGCTCTCTAAGGTATCAATTTCATTTTAACAAAGAAAACCAAAGGCATAATAAATGATCGAAGATCAAACAATCAATTGAACACCTCGAACAGATAGAAAACATAAATTAATAAAAATTCACATCAACATACAATAATGAGTATGGACGGACTACTTTGCTAGAGACAAACGCCAAGCAGCCAACGCAGTCTGGGCGAGGAGCCAAACAGGTAAGACGGTTTGCGCGCTTACTTTAACTCGTACTTCCCTTCCTGCACAGTGTTGTTACCACATTGCATTTGGGGTGCTGCTAGAGTACGACGGTCACACGCCATGACGCGTCACCCAGCGTCTCATTGTGTAGCGCGTTTCAATTGTTGCCGTGGGTTTGTCTGTGTTGGCGAGAGCAAATCAGTTTGGCAGCGTATAAAATTGCCCGCAACTTTTAGATGAAGTAGGCTCTCGCCCAGGACTGCGATATTCATAGGTAGGCAGTAAATCATGGCCAGACTGATGCGAGACGAGCCTGTTTTGGTACTATTCAGTTTCCAACCAATTGTCTACTTTTATGTGAAGGGTGATCAGATTGGAGGTACTTTTTCCAATAGGGTTTCATCGACATTTCATCATGGAAAGAGTTACGCCTCAACAACGTTTACAAATCGTATAATTGTGTTACGAAAATTGACGCTCTGTCATAGTTGTCCATCGCGTGCTCAGGCCAACTTATGGTGAGTAAGTACATAACCGTCCTACTGAACGCAGTACTCGGCAAAATTGAGAATAACACTGTGCAACAAATTCAGGTTAGCAAAAATTAGGTCCATTCTGAGAGTGGCGGGTGAAAATAGAGGCGAAATTAGAAGACCCGTATCGCGGCCTTTTTTTATGTTAGTTCGAATTTTTTTTTAATCGGCCTTCGAAGTTCGAAATCGGAGCAAAATTGTTTATATGGTTTTTTGGCTATAACTCGTCGACTAATTGATATTTTTTCAATCTGTAAAAACCAAATTATTGCTAGAGACCTGTGCAACAATTACAATTTTTGAAAAAATTGATTTAGAAAATTTTTGTGGTACTTATGAAACAATATACTGAAAATCGGCATTTGACTGCGAACTTCGAAGGCCGATTAAAAAAAAATTCGAACTAACATAAAAAACGGCGCGATACGGGTCTTCTAATTTCGCCTCTATTTTCACCCGCCACTCTCAGAATGGACCTAATTTTTGCTAACCTGAATTTGTTCCACAGTGTAATCTTAGATTATTGGATGATACTCGATCGATTAGATCACGTACAGCACGAAGTGAAGAGAATATTGCGGCTGTAAATGAGAGTTCTGCCGAAGACCCGGAAGAATCGATTCGCCGCCGATCTCACCAACTTGGCCTAGCTTATGGCACTACTTGAGCGATTTAACGCAACGATCTTGGTTCGAAAGCATGTAAAATACAGCTAATTTGAAGATTTGAAGCCAGCCGATCTTTCAAATTGTCATAATTGCAGTCGTTGGGCTCTTCGTCGAAAATCCGTATTTCCGATCAGCATTTTGTTCAGCGATGAGGCCAATTTTTTGCGAAAAGCGAAATTGCCATATTTGGGCTGAATAGTAACCCGAAACCATCCAAGGACAGGCATTACACCCATTGGAAACAATCGTTTGGTGCGTACTATGGGCTGGAGGAATCATTGGCACATATTATATTTCCTCAAAGACGAGGCTGGTGCCAATCTAACTGTGAATGGCGAACGCTATCGTGCCATGATAAACGACTTTTTGATGTTGTGATGCCGGAAATTGAAGACCGTGATCTCCACAACATTTGGTTCCAACAAAACCGCGCTACTTGTCTTACAGCCGGTGAAACAACGGATTTACTGCGTCATGGTTTCGGTGAGCAATTTATCTCTCGGCTCGGTCCAGTGGATTTGTCACAAAAGTCATGTGATATCACACCTTTGGACTTTTATTTGTGCGTATATGTAAAGTCTAAATGCTTTGTGGACAAACTAGCTTCGATTGAGGTATCGGAAGTAAACATTATATTAGATTAGATTCTTTATGAGGTTTGCACTTCGACCTCAAAGTCTTTTGTGCCCTCCACTCATTAAAATACTTCATCCAAATCCAGTTCCCTTATTAAAGTAAGGATGGAGCTGGGTTGGATTAAGCGTATGTGCTTTTCTTCTGGTTGCAGTTGGCTAAGATGTCTCAATTTACTCCGTGCTATAGCGCTGCATTCCAGGAGAAGGTGCGTTGGAGTCTCCTGAGATTGGTCGCAGAAACGACAAGATAACAGAAGCCAACATTACTAAAGTTATTCACAAGATACCAACGGAAATCTGTCCAGCGAGTCATTCAAAATTGGTGTTTACGGATGGCCGAATTACGGCGCAGTTGCGGCCAATATTTGAAAGGTATTATTTTTAAAAAATAATGACCACGAATATTTCTACACAAAAATAATAAAAATTGCCCAATCAACTAGAATTTTCGTTGCTTTATTTCAATTTAAAATCCAATACATCTAAATTGATCACCCATTACTAATGCTATGAGCTGTAGCAACTGCCGCATTCAAATTCGCATTCACGCCTGTAAGTATGAATGCTTGCCAGTTCAGATCGGTTCAAGAGCAGTCGCGTAGTAGGTGATATAGCACCAGTTCCATAACGAGACTATCCAAATTATTCGCTGCAGGGAAGCTTCTGCAACAGGTAACGTCAATCGTGATTAGTGTCTGTGGTAGTGGCGGTGGTGGACGCGGATTCGAATCAAGACAAGTTATGACGTGATTGTGACCCTTACCGTGGCAGTGCTCATCATCCAAATCGACGTCGCTTTCGTTGTCTATGTCTACGACAACGTCATCATCACAAACACCAACATCATTATCATTATTATTAGTCAGATTCGTCAGCGCATTTGTCGTTATCATCGGCGTAATCAGCGTATGAATACAAAACGGACACGCATTCGAAGGGATGTACATACCCACGTACATGCGTGGATAGAAGGAGTCAGTCAGATAGACAGGTAAACAAACGGGTACAATATACCCTTTGTGTGTATGTATGTATATAACATTTGAGTGCGTTCACAGACTGTTTGAAGGACGGACGTGTATAGGGCTGGTCGTTTAGGAAAAAACCGCAATGTATACAGAGATACAATTTACGGCCGTGATTCGAATGTGCAATGAATATTAAAGGTTTCGAGTTCTTATAAGTGAAACTAAATGTAAATTTCAAGAAATGGCTGCAGTTCGTTTCATGCCCATTTCATATGTATGTATGTATGTGCGATTGAAACTCATTTCCATTTGGGTTAGCTCTCAGTTTCAGTCGAAGTGCAGCGGAGTATGTTTAAGAGAATGTTTTTTTGTGTGTGTGTGTGTGTGGGTTTTGGGCTTATGTAGCTCACATAGTTTTATTTTGTTTCTATTACGTCTGTCTGCAGGAGCGCTGATGTCGCACGACTATTCGCCTCTGCATAGCTACGGAAGTGAAAACTGACAAAGTCGTCCTATAAGTCACTGCCTGTAGGCGCAGATAATGCAGGAAGTTAATGTTTCCAGTGGGCCATGGGTCTTTGGGTTACTGCAAGCGATAATTATGCACAAACGACAGTGTCCCAGTGTTGAGTAGTTGTGGCGCCAGAAATGAAAATAAAGAGTTCATATTGGAATTATAAGGATTTACAGGAAGTAAAGGAAATAATAAAAGGCATGCAAGGTATGTATGCCTGCATGATATATATATGCACATACATATTTACAATACAGTGCTAGAACAAATGAATCATCTGGAACTAAAAATTCATTTAAAGTTGGCAACAACTCATTGAATATTGCAAATTAAATTTTCTTAATATATTAGTTTTGATGGCTAAGTGGAAGCAACAGTTTAATGCCACACCATTAGTTAAGACAATAGATAGTAAATTAAGGCAAACTACAGCCAACGGTGAAAGTCGATGACAAACCAACACCGACTGTTAGCAGCCCTAAAATCTTGGGTGTGACCCCAATAGTTTGCCTTCCTGTCCAGCGTACACAACCGCTATTGCCACTAAGGTCCAAAACCGCAGCAGGGTCCTTAAACCGCTTGCCAGCAGCACAAGGGGCAAATATAGCGTTTTTCAATAGGTGCGCTTCAACTTTTTTCCGATAGGGAGGGCGAACGACGCAATATTTTTTATTTTTCACTTGTCATTTGTAAACTTCATTAGTATACATTTCATCATAGAACGCTACACACTTGAGCAACGATTGCAAATCGTGCAAATTTTTTATGAAAATAATCGTTCTGTTGCTGCTACTTTAAGAGCATTACGACCATTTTGTCAGTGATGAAGCTCACTTTTGGCTCAATGGCTTTGTCAACAAGCAAAATATGCGTTACTGGGCAGAAAGCAATCCACACGTGATTCATGAGCCACCGTTGCATCCCGAAAAAATCACTGTTTGGTGCGGTTTACATGCCGGCGGCGTAATTGGCCTATATTTTTTCGTTGACGAAAACGATCGCCACGTTACTGTGAATGGAAATCGATACCGCGACATGATAAACGATTATTTTTGGCCGCAATTGAATGGTATGGACTTAGACGACATGTGGTTTCAACAGGACGGGGCCACAAGCCACACAGCACACGCTACAATTGATTTGTTGAAGAGTAAGCTCGATGAGCGCGTTATTTCCAGAAATGGACCGGTCGAACGGCCGCCGCGCTCGCGTGATTTGACGCCTCTAGACTATTTTCTTTGGGGTTATGTGAAGTCATTGGTCTACAGTAACAAGCCGGCGACGATTTCTGAGCTCAGAGCCAATATTGAACGCGAAATTGCTGGAATTTCGGCCGATTTATGCAAAAGAGTGGTCGAAAATTGGGTTCAACGATTGGACTTCGTACAACGTGCACGCGGTGGTCATGCAAAAGAAATCGAATTTCATACTTAAATGTATATGTTCAAACTCGATAATAAAAAAAAAAATTAGTTAAAAAAGTCAAACCGTTTGTGTTTTATTAAAAAAAAAAGTTGAAGCGCTCTTACTGAAAAACGCTTTACAAAGAAATGTTAAAACACATAAATGAATAATTGAATAAATGAATTGTGCCGGGCTTCTCCTCCAATTTGTGACGTGCGACTTGCTGTTGTATCACCAATGGAGGGGCCTGCCATTTTCAGCCGACTCCGAATGGCAGATATTTTTTATGAGGAGCTTTTCATGGCAGAAATACACTCGGACGTTTGCCATTGCCTGCCGAGGGGCGACCGCTATAAGAAAAAACTTTTTCTTCATTTTGGTATTTTACGGAGATACGAACCTCCGTCTTCCGAATTGTAGTCACGCACTAACCTGTTCGGCTACGGCGGACATGTTTGCTGGCGATATTTAAAACAATTGACCGGTCGATTCTGTGCTACGCTGCTCCTGTCTGGTCGCCTGTCATTAGTGATTCGCAACTTAGCTTCAGACTTGTCAGAATACTGCCATCACAGCCACGAGATGCGATGATGTCTCCCCTGTAACACCTACATACATAGTGAAGCTACTATACTTCCAGTTAAGGAGCATTGTAAGATGTTAAGCAAACAATTTCTGCTGAGTTGCCACCATGGGACTAAACCTACAGGCACTTGTTGAGGGCTGAGCCACCTCCCAGGCGATTCAAAAGCCATCACTTCAACTTTACTGATCTAACAAAACTACAAATACTAGATCAGACAGTTTACAGACAGACATAACACGACATTCATTGGGAGTCTCTCACCACATTCTAAACTCCCGGCTAATTAAGATAAAGTAGATCGGAGCCACCGAAATGGCGGGCGCAAAGTGTCGCTATCTTCAACAATCGTGGAGCATCCTAAGAGCTGATTTATACGTATTTTCTTTTAATCCGTTAGTTGCTTTAATTCTTTCCCTTTCTAGTGCGGTGTAGACCTATTTGAGAACATCTTTCAATGAAGTACTTACCTGGAACAATTCTTTATATATGTATGTTATGTATAAATATGTTTTTTTTCCTTCTTTGTCTGTATTCACCTTTCTTTAAATTTGTTAAGTTTGCTTTGCAATTTTTGAACAAATTAAGCACCGTCATGTAAAAGTGTAGTTTTGTACATTTGAGTGTACGAGCATAAATAAAATTAATATATTTATTATCCATGTTTGCTATATAAGCAACCACTCACGCGAAATATCCTTGTAAGCATTTTTTAGAAAATTTAAATTGTGCCATTCCGTCCCGGCAATTCCATCTCACATACAAGGAGCAGAAAGGCCCGTTCAATTGTTAAATAATGTTTCGCGGCGTCTTGTATTGTAGATATGAATCAGAATGAAGTTATGGTAACAACACAATTACCTGCCCTAGAAAGCATACACGATTTTAAACGTGAAAACGGTGAAAAAGGTATTTTCATATTGTGTCAAATATGAATATAATTGAAACAAAAGGTGAATCCATTGTAAAGAAACTAAATTTTGTGAAAATTTGTATTAGTTATTCCAATTGTGCCAAAAAATTATCGAAAACCAAATGTCTGTTCGATGAAAGAGACATTTTAGCAAGGCAAATATATTATTATTTTATTTCTATTATTTTTTTATTGTTGTTTGTCTAACGCCACTACCTTTAATGAATGCGGCTTGCATATTAGCCTGCAAAACTTATGCACATCACGAAAACATATGAGTGAAAGAATATTATTGAACTTTTTGTAAGCAAATATATTTATTTCGTGAGAAATCTTGGCGACAGTAAATATCGAAAGCGATGGAACTATGCGCTATATCAGATATACGCAGCCATGGGCATAGTGCAGCGAATTAAGATTCAGCGGCTTCGCTGGACTAGGCTTCAATTGGCATTTTTACTTGGTGATAAAAAAAAAGCGCGCTTTGATGAACTCAGTCAAAATCGGTTAGGTGGTTAATGCGCCAATAAAGATGCAGAGAAATATGGTCTTTTGGGAGCTTGTCTCTGCTGCCTGACTTGTGCCGATTTACAATTTATAGTCAGAAATGACGAAAATTTAACAACAAAAAACTTGAATATACATGTAAAATATTAATAAGTCTATGATATTTTTTTTTTTTTTGACAACACAATGAATTGTAAACAGTCATAGCTGATATGCCTTCTTCTACCTTTTTCTCCGGTTTTTGAAAGTAATCATTCGGTGCGCTTTTCCATTCATGCTTTGTTTTCTCATTCGTAATTCACTTTCCCATTATCCTTCAAATTACAAAACTCCCCACACAAAATTTTGAGAGCGAATTAAAACATTTGTAAGAAATTGCTTCTGAATTACCTTGTGAATTATTGTGTAAACCCATAATGGAAAAAATACGAGGTGTGTTCAAAAAGAATCGCGAATTTTGAATTTTCGCAGGTTACGTATATTCGAATTTCGATTTTTTTGTGGCGATATGTTGGTACTCATGTCTCTCACTAATGCCCACTAGTTCGGCCATTTTGAATGTTCAGTTAATTGTTGACAGCTGCTTTGCTTGCACGTGTTTCGGCTCGTCTTCGATTTTTACCTATTCAAAAAGATGGATCAAAGAACCTGTATCAAATTTTGTGTGAAAGAAAACGAAAACGAAATTAAGTGCGCGGATGCATTCCGAATGTTGGCTGTGTCATAGGAGAAGCTACTTTGGACCAAAGCAACTTTTATTGATGGTACAAAATGTTCTCAGAAGGCCGAGAAGTTGTGAACGATGAAAAGCGTGCCGATTTTTTCAATGATTTGGGCATGAGACGCGTCGCCACAAAATTCGTACCAAAACTGCTCAATTTCGACCAAAAGCAGCATCGCTTGAAGATTGCTAATGAGATGTTGGACTCTGTCCGCGACGACCCAAATTTGCTCCAGAGGGTCATAACTGGGTTTATGGTTATGATGTGGAAACCAAAGCTCAATCAACTGAATGGAAGCTGGCGCACGAAACAAGACCGAAAAAAGCGCGACAAGCTCGGTCGAATGTAAAAGTTTTGCTTACCGTTTTCTTCGATTGTAGGGGCCTTGTGCATCATGAGTTCTTGCCACAGGGTAAAACGGTCAATAAGGAATATTACATGCAAGTTATGCGCTGTGCAATTTGCGCGAAGCAATCCGCCAGACACGCTCGGTTTTGTGGAAGAACAAACATTGGCTCTTGCATCACGATAACGCCCCTGCTCACACATCGTAGCTTGTACGCGACTTTTTGACCAAAAACAATACACTAATGATGTCACGGTGGTTATTCCCCAGATCTGGCCCCCTGTGACTTTTTCTTGTTCCCGAAACTGAAGAGGCCCATGAAAGGACGACGCTACGCTACGATTAACGAGATAAAGACGGCATCGAAGGAGGAGACGGTTGGCACAAGTGCATAATATCTCATGGCGATTGATATGATTACTTGAAAGGGGATCTCATGGTGATATGATTATGATTACTTTGAAGGGGACAAAATAGATATTAATGAATAAATAAATAATTTTTGAAAAAAACACAAAATTCGCGATACTTTTTGAACACACCTCGTAATGAGATGGCGTCTATCGTGGTACCGTTACTTTGATCTCAGCAAATTTGACAACGAGTGACGTCGTATTATCACCAGTATGACCAAATTACTATTTTCGTAACTTGATTTAGCATTGTTTTTGTTATTTAGTCTCGGAGTTTTAGTTCTTTCTTCATGCCATTTTTCTAGGCTGTTCTAATTAAGAGTAATGTTTATAATTTTGTTAAATATACATTTTTTAAAAATTAGTCCAATAATTCACTCAGTTTTATTTAGCTTTACTTTTTTAAACAACTGGTCGCAATTGCGGTTATTGTTGGTGTTCTTCTCCTTTCAGCAATCAAATCTCTCTCTCGCTACTGCAGTGTTGCCTAGCTTTGGATATAAAAACGCACTTAAATGCGCATTTAAAGAAAATAAAATATGAAATTTTTATTGAATTACTTAAAGAGCTTTGTATGCGTGAATTTTTTTAAATGTGAGTTTTTTAGATAAATGCGCTATGGTTATGTACAATTTAATTTATGAGTTTTCTGTTGCTTAATTCTTGGTTATGTAACAAGGAAAGGTATTCTTTTTGTAAAAATGTCGTTATGGTTTTTTCAGTATTTTCTGGTATTTTTTGCTTATTTTTACTATGAGTACACCCCTTGATGCCCTATGTTCCACTAAGGATTTAGGACCGGAAAAAACGATTACACCTCTATGGTTTTAATTCGCATTCAGTAAACTCAAACGCTTTTTAAAATGTGTAAAAGATTTTCAATTTTAAGAAGAGTTAAGAGAAGAAGATTTAATATTCTTGCATAACCTTAAAAGGAGCAAAAAATTAATTTTTTACTTTCAAATATCACATTTTATCAAATGAACAATGAACAAATTTTCATTAGCACTAAAATCTGCTCAGGGTGACCTTTTTAAACCTTATTTTGTTTAATAATACAGTGTTTTTTAACTTACAGTTTCGGTAGCTATAAATTAAAAACAAAAAAGAAGCAAAACCAAACTTAAAAATTTCCGCATTTTGGGTATAAAAGAGCTCTAAATTTATTGCGAAGAGCAAATGGTTGGCAACACCGCACAACTCCGCTAATGCGACGTCACGCACTCTCTGATGGGCGCAATCTTGATTCTATTCTTCTTGGTGCAAACCTAGCATTTTTTTCTTCTCTTTGGGGAGAATTTTCGTTAATGCTTCTGATTTGGATCGATGGCTGGTGTTGGCTATTTTGTTATCGAACACAACTAATACAATATTAAAGACCAACATTTTTATTTAGTTTCGATAAAGCTCATTTTTAAGTCTCTACTCGTACTTTTACAGTAGTAACCAGCAAGGGAATAGTGAAGAATTCGACAGCATTCGCTCTGGGAGAGGCAAATGGCACAAAAAGTGCAAAAATGCAAAACTTGTAAGAACTTGCAAGTTTTCTTTGCGCGGAAATCAAAAAAGAAAAAAATTAAATGTTGCAAATTATACTAGGATGTACGATATACTATGCACATTTTTCTTAAATTAACTTATTCCCATTTCAACTTTTTTACTACAGATTTTTCAAACTTCTTTTTTTTATATTGTATGAGCTTGTGCTTATGAATAGGTGTTTTTTTGTAAAAATGTATGTATACAGTAAAAACTTGCAACTTCGCAAAACTGTCACTTTGTGCCAAGTTTATTGTGTACAAGAATGGCGCTACGAGAGCGTTATTATTATTGTTAAATAAATTTTAAATTTGACACACACCAAAGGGAACTGCCGAACGCGTTGTATCTATCCAATAAAAGGTGGCGCCTCAAAATCATAGCATTATTTTGTACAACACGCACATCTACAGGCCAACCCTTTTAATTTGACACCTCATTTTTGAAAATTAAAAAACTAATACTTTATTTAAGGATCTTTAGCAATGTGCGTAACTAATGAAAATTACCCCTCCTTCATATAGTATAAGCATCACTCAGCATCTTTTATGGTATGCTTAAACCCAAGGTTATTCCACCAAGTACTAGCTGGACTTAGCTGCTAAACTATTTTCATCATAATAAATTTACAATGTATAAAGTATGATATGGAAATATTCCTTAATTACATTTAAAAAAATATATTGTATTTTTCCTCTTACGTTTCTGCAAGTATCGCTGTGTTGAGGAAAAATGTCTGGTTTCATTTGCGGATGCAAACCCTTATAACCTTTATTTTTATGAAATAAGAAAAGAAAAGAAAATAAGAGATCTGGCCAATCGAGTTATTGAACAACTTAAACAATGCTTAGTAATGCGTTTTTTCAAATGGTTTTTACACTCGGCAATTAACCAAACGAAAGATAACAACTACCTAAGTAGACAACGTATGAAGTAGCGTCGCTAACCGCCGATAGGTGGTGCGCACAACAGTAGATTAAAATAATTTACAACGGAGGTATAAGCTAAAATCATTCCGCAATGGTTTTAAACAAGGTTGAGAATTTTAACCTCGTTCTCCACCTCATTTCTATTTCAACAAGTTGGTTTTTAGCTAAGTGAAAGCAGAGAATGTGTAAGGCATTCGTGAGTTTTGGTTCATGAGCTTCCATTGAATGTATTTAAGCAACGAATGTTTTTAAATAATTTTATTTTTATATTTGGAGTTAGATTTAGTACACCAAATGTCGGCATAGTATATTTTGGCATACCAAATAAATGCATAACAAAGAACTGGAAGTAGAAACTTAAAAATTCAATACGTAAAACGTTTCCAAGAAAGGACTAAGTTCCTCAAATTTACATCGCACGAGAACAAAGAATTGAAAAGATGTTTCTAATTAAAATTATATCCTTAAGATTAAATGATATCATCTTGCTAAAATCTGTCTAACAGCGCACATCCGCAATTGTATATTAAAAGCAGAGAAACTTGTTAATAAATCTTAATAATTTATATATATATATATATCATATATATATGTATATACAATATATATAAATATTTTTTTCCTTAGTTATTCCAACTCTGTCTAGCATATTTTTCTAATAAAACTAAACAATTTCTTTTCACTAAGCATTTAAAATAAGGAATACAGATTTATAATAAACATAAAAAAGTGATGCCCTTTAGAGCCAGTTCTTCAAAGCTAGTATAACTGTGTGGGCGTTTTAACTGAAAAGCAGAGTTAAACTTACACTAAAAAACTGCCCCTAAGAATTTTTTTACGAAAGCTAAACACAAAGCGTAGTGACAAAAAACGAGTCTGATTGGCAACGCAACCAATCCACCTATACAAGTGCTTGGCAATGCAGTCACAAGTTATTCTCATCAGTACAGAAGAAAGAAAATTTGTGAACATCACAGACAAGATTCGTAAACAAAAAAGGTTTTTAATTCGTAAAAAGTGTATTAAACTATTGTATGGCAATAAAATTATGTGAGCCATGCATAGAATGGAATTAATGTAAGTGAAGATTATTTCTAATTGTCGTGGAGATTATATAAAATGGAAAGTGCAGTGAGTGCGGACAAGTAGATAACACGAATAATTCCAATTGGTTTGAAAGTGTAAGATTTTTGTTTGTCACGGTGTGTGCGGTGGTCGGTGTGGCGGTAATGGTACTCAAGACCGACCTGCTCGTTGCTGCTTCTGCTGTCGCTGCTTGCGTCGACTTTGATGCTAGTGCCTGTGGTCCTGCTGCTGCATACATAGCGGAAAAGGATGCGCCGTGTTTGTTTAATTTGTGTATGTGTGCGCGTGTGCATATGTCCGTTAGGTTGTTTTGGGAGGGGTGGAAATGTCAAGGAAATTTTGTGTAAAATGCTCATATGAGTGCCGCTGCAAGGTAAAAAGTGTACACGAAACAAGAAAAAAAGTTAAAAAGTGCGAAAAAGAAGCAAGGAAAAAAATAAAACCAGGTATCGGGCAACGGGGACTCAAGAAGAGCAAGCCCAGAAAAGTGATCAACTGTTGTCACCGCCCTTTGCCTGGTGCGCATAGCGCCTTCCCAGTGAACCATATGAGTCTTGATAATGACATATAACATATATTTATTGACAAGGATTATGAGTAGTGGTTTTTGTTAAATTTTGTTAGTCAATGATTGTTAAGTGTTTTGCCAACAACATTGTAATTTCTAGTGCCACATTTACACTCGTTATCGTTATTAAATGTGCCAATATTCTAATTGGGAATACACTGCATGACTGGGTTAATTGATTATGTGTGAGTGCAAAAGCTGCATTTTAAGTGTAAAAGTGTTGTTGCTGGTAAAGTAGCCCAACAAATGATTTATTAATTAGATGTAAAGGGTTAAGTAATGTAGCTAAAATATGCAGCAAGCAAACAGGGAAATATTTTACGTGTGCCATGTATGTACATATATATTCCGGCAATGTATGCTTAGAAATTCATAGAACTTTTCAAGGTGTTAATAGGTATTGCAAATAAAGTTTGTGTCCTTGCTCTCATCATACACACCAGCTCTCTTGACTGACTGTTTTGTGCTCCTTTCTTCCTGTGCCTGTACGCTCAATTTTAGGGCGAGTCTCCCATCGCGTTGCCAGACTACAAGTAAATGGGTAGTTTGGTAAACATATAATTTTATTGCGATAACATTGCATTCTGCTCAATTTCGAAAAGGCATTAACCTTAGTGTACAAATTAAATATAAAAATATTAATAAATATTTGAAATGTATTTCGAATAATTGCTTGCTAATGAAACATGTACGTAAAGATATCCGTAAGTATTTGAAATGTATTTCGAATAATTGCTTGCTAATGAAACATATACGTAAAGTATACGGATATACTACCTCTAAAATACCGTTACCTCATTGTTAGCACTTGGCAACGTTGGTTTTAAATATAGTGTTGTAATTTTAGATTATTTTACTGTGGGAGTGAGAGGTGTTCAGTGAAAAGTAACCATTACCCGTTTGAAGAGGCATCTCGTACGGTGTGGGTGATTATTTCGTGCTGTCAATTATGGTTGTTATCAAAGGGGAGCTCAGATAAAATAATTTTTATATAGTATTATGTCTGCGAAATGTTCCTTTGATACTTCCTACCAATTCATCTTGTTTTTGGGCTAACAGCAAATATGCCTCATCCATCTGTACGGGGAATGCTGCTGGAGTTTAGTTAGTCCAGAGGGAGAGGTTGTGTTAGATAAGTAGGGGTGTTACGTCGCCGTCAAGGGCTTGCGGTCGATTTCCTACACGATACTTATAACCGTATTTTTGTTTTTATAATTTAATTAGCAAACTTTTTTCTTGAAATTTCGTAAGTGTTTGGCGGGATTGTATAACCACAAAACGCCAGGCTACATAATGTTCATTATTAAAATCTTGTCCAGAAGGATTGTTTATCGACATTTTCTGGTATAGTTTTTGGTTCGCGCGGGCTATTTTATTTCATAACCACCACCCATTTCTTTAAGGGCCTACCACCCATTTTTAAGACCAATTCGCTACCTCGGAACGCGCCCTCTAGAGGTTACGAGCTCCCGCGAGGGGGTAATTGGTTTTCAACTGAAATATTTTTTTTTTAATATGATGCAATAAGCTAAAAATATGGCTTATCAATCTATGACTGTATCGGTAATGCTTTGATTGAGAAGTGGCAGCAGATGCAGTGGAGAACTGTGCATATGTTGGAGAGCGTTGGCGAAAAAGTGAGTGACGAATTACACATCTCCCCTGTTGATAGGTGTAAAAAGGGCGGGCCGCAATCGTACTAACTATTGTGGTTATAAGTTTGCTGGGGAGATGCATATCGTCGAGAATCCATTTCCGATTGAAAATTCATTTCTTTCACAAAACAGTTCCTTCCGTCGCAGCCATCCGGCGGCAACGTAGATACATGATGTGCAAAGAGATAAACAGAACATACTGGCAGGGAATGTTATGTCTTTTAGTCTATTTGGGAATTGTTGTTGTTGTTGTTTCGCTTCGCTTCGCTTCTACTATACGTCGTTAGAGTTGTTGGGTTTGTTGACTGATGTTTGTTGCCACTTCTAACCAAATGTTTTCTATTGTTTGCTATTTGGTGCACGCAAGTTGGCTGCCGGCATAGGGGGCGCCGAAAGCAGTGAAACAAGATAAAACCATATACACCCTTACAATTTCAAAAAGCGTGAATGCCTATAAAAGTTCTGATTGACATATTCATACCCGAACGGAAGTTGCAATGACGGTGTTGTACACTGTACCCTGCTGTTTTGTATTTCTTCCACTTGACTAGATGATATTCGATGTGCTTAGTAAGGAACAGTATTACAAATATAACCACGTACAAGTACATTTTTACCCTAACGTTGGATGCTCTTTTTTGAGGTACGTTGAACCGCCGCACGGCACCACAGCCTACCTGCTGCGCGCTATAGGACTACGCAAAAGTTTACACCAACCTTTGCCTTAATTGAGTTGTACTTTGATATTCTTGTTTTGCATATTTCATTATGTAAATACAATTAAACATAATCTTAAGTTTCTTCCAGATGTGTTACACTTTTATCTGCATAAATTTTTAACTGGCATCAGCAACAGCGAAAATCAAAAAATAGCAACAAAAACTTTTCAAAGAAACATAAATGCAAGCACAGTAGCCTAAAAAAAGAATAGTAGTGTATAGAGCAACTAAAAAAGCGTGGTGGCGTACAAGCAGTTCATGTAGCAGGAAAAGCCGTCAAGTGGGTATTTAGGCAGTTCGTTGGAAAGTTTGAGGGACAGCGTGGCGTGTGTAGTAAGATTGCGCTCATCAATATTCTGGCAAGGCGTGGAAATTGACTAGGAATTGGTGTTAAAAGAGTTGCCCAGTTCAGCAAAACGAGCGGCAGACACAAGTACACAAAGCAGTGGGAACGACAGCAATTCACCAATTTATCAATTATTAAAAATGGCAGAAGATGAAATTTTGTTTGATGACGTTTACGAACTGTGCGAAGTAATTGGCAAGTAAGTTGTAACTATGCGCTTAAGTACATATGCATGCACATATTAACAAAGAAAAATAGCCGGCTTAATTTACTAATATATTTCAATTTGACTTTTTCAGAGGCCCATTTTCCATAGTAAGACGCTGCATTCACAGAGAGTCAAACCAACAGTTTGCTGTTAAAATTGTTGATGTAGCGAAGTTTACAGCGAGTCCCGGCCTGAGCACAGCTGGTAAGCAAAACTCCTCTTTTCATATAGAATAACAATTGTGGCGTAAATAAATTATAATTAAGCGGTGTAATTATTCAAAATTATGAGCTTCATAACGCCTACTTTAGATAGTTGCTACATTTGGTGGTGTCTTTCAGCTGGCTATAACTTTATTTACCGCCTACTGGCGCAGAGTAGAAACCCAAAGTAAATACCATTGAATTTTGAAATGTTGATATTGATGCTAAACATGCATACTTACATACACTTAAAACTATATACATAAAAGTATACATACATATTTATATTTTTGTGTGTTGAGAAAGTTCCCTCATCACTGCATCACTACGACGATTTGGCAAAGATAGGTGGAGAAATTAGGTGGAGTACCTCATGCCATGATTGTTTTGATTCATTGCTTCACATAATTTTTGTATTGCTTGTCGCAATATGGTGCTGCTAACTGTTCGGCTTTCTAGCTGAACAACGGGCTAGCAGTCGAGCAATGAAGTGCCGTTTAAGCCCATTTGTGCGGCACATTAGGCGCATAGCATATTTTCAATACTGACTAATGACCAACACGTTTAGGGTCGCTGTTGGAAGAATTTACTTTTCATTTTTTATGAGCCCAAACTTTTAGTCTTTTATTATATTTAAATGCTACGTTGGAAATTAAAGCGATCTAAAACATTTTTCATTATCCTTACAAGGCTCCTAAAATAGATGAAAATTTAACGTCCATATTTAATAAAATATATGGAATAATGACACAATTTTTTTTATTTGCTTTAACATTTCAAGATTGAGCGATAAGAATAAATTGTTTTACGCTCAGTCACCCGCAAAAATGAATAAAATGTATTGAACTGTCTATGTCTATAAAGTTGTGACCAGATATGTGTTACCACCATGAGATTACCGTTAAAGCATTACATTTTTAAATAGTTATTCGCGTACTAGAAAAAATAGAAAAATATTAGAAAAATATATATTCGTTTTGGGGCAAAATGAATCCATTATTTTTGCGTAAAATTTTTACGCAAATTGTTCGAAACTGTTCTATGGCCCATCTTTAGCTCCTTTCTGATGCTACCACAGCTAACATGCTGGTCAACTTCGACTCTTTCTGAGATTTTATTGCGAGATGCACCTTTAATATCAAAAATGCCTGAACGGAAACGATGAAACCAAAATTGCACGTAATTAGCAGTTACGTACCATGCACAATTTCAGCGGCCTGGCTTGCATTTTCGCCTTAAAAATTTACCGAATTTTCTCTCTTTGCTGACTTCCATTGTTAACACCCTGTAACTCATAACTGAATGGAACGAACAAAAAACAGCAAATGATATTTTTAGTGTAAAATATCACCTTGACACCGAGCATAAACTTTAATTTGTTCGAGCGATACTTTACGAGATATCGACCACTACAACCATCTACCGAGAAAATAATGGATTCCCTTTTCCCCAAACTAATATTTATTTCATTTAATTATAGTGTACATATATATGATATTTATATACTAACATACAAACGTACATGTTTGCACACTAGGGTGGTCGAATTATTTTTTGCGATGTGATCTGCCGCATAAATGTAAAAAAAATTGAATGTCTCCATTACCTTCTAAAATTAATATTATTAAAATATCATTTGGGTTGTAAATTTTTATTTGCTGTTTTAGTGGATTCAAGTAAGCTGTTGATTTGAAATTCATTGAATATTATTTGTATGCATTTGCTATAATAAAAGCCAATCTTGCAAGCTTGCGGAGTGATGGCTGTTATCTGAAAAATCTTTCTTCTCTTTAGAACATTTTATGCCTGCAAAGCTTTGGTATCGAACCCATATCCTTTGGGCGGCTTGTTGAAACTTTTATAAAAGAACATTTAATTCAGGACCGTAACTCCTATGCTTTTTTTCTTCAAAATAGTCAATAAATAATTGTGATTTTTTCGCCGATATGCTTTCAGTAAAAAAAGTTAAAATTTGAATTTTGGTTTTACGAGCAATACAGCTAAAATGACAGTTGTTGGCCGGATATAAACCCGTGTCGTTCCGATAACGTGGAACCGATTGTCATGGTCAAAAATAGCAGATTAAATTTGACATATATTTTTTTCAGTAAATATATTAGTTGAAACCTGACTTATTTTATTTTATTTTTATTTTTTAACGCAAAAATAAGTCAAATTTTAACTGCTATTTTTTGACCTTGACCTTGCTGACGTTTTTGTGAAAAAAGTAAAAAAAAAAAAAAATTACGTAGGATTTATATTTCACAGTTTTAAAATAAACTAATTTTTTTGCTTCCCACTTTTTGAATTGAAATTTCGAAAATAACTTTCACTTTAATGCATTTAATTATTAAAATGGACTAAAGTTTGACTTGAATACCTTTTTTATACCTTCTCAAAAAATTTATTATATTTGGTTGTCCCAATTTTCAAGATAAGAATCTCAAACAACGATAACTGTAGATTTTGCAATGAAGGAGGGGAAGAGAGTTTCTCTAACCTATGTTCTTGCCCTGGATTAGCTAGAACCCGAATGAAATGCCTAGGAACTCTACAATATGCGAAGTTAGAAATTTCGCCACAAGGTTGGAACTTCCATACTACGATTTTTGTAGAAGCTGTCTTAACACAGAAGAAGAGGAAATAATCAGACACCTTCTATGTGAGTGTAAAGGCTTAGCCAGAAGGAGACATCGCGCTCTTGGTTGTGCATTCTTAAGAGATGTGGCGCGGATATAGCGCATCTAAAACTAACGAAGCTTTGCTAGTTTATATAAAAGCTACTAGTTTAAAAATGAGTCCATAGTGTAGGAAAAGTACCAACGGTATCGCAATGGATCTACGACAGGTCTAAGTGTGTGATTACTTAGTACTTAGATTCGCAAAGTATGCAGGATTATTACAAAGAAACGTAAAGGTCAAGCTTAATCTGGTACTGCTAAGGACCAATAGGTCTTTGTGATGGCTTGTAGCCAGCCAGGTCAACCTAACCTAACCTTGCCCCAATTTTTAGCCTTTTGAACTTGGTTAAAAAATATGCTTACTGCTGTATTTGAATTTCTTAAAATCTACGTAAATAATATAGTAAAAAAAATTCTTCTAGAATTAAATTTCTTCAATACATATTTTTTAAAGTGTATTGAACACAGTCGAATAAGTATTTGACGTACACTTATTGGACACCATGAAAATAAAAATTTTGTTTATTTGTTTACATTAACCCGTTTGTGTTTTTTGCGCCTGAGGTATCAAAAGCCAATTGCTTTACGTTTGTATCTTTATTAAAACTGTAAAATTGATACAAATAATCCATTCACTCTCAACGTTATAATTACACTGTGCAGCACTCGGCTGGGTGTTGGACCAAACCATTTCTTTCAATTGAATTATAATTAAAAATGTATTTTCTTCGATTTTCGAAGTTAGCCTCCGAAATCCAGATATGGACCTTTGAAGTTGAAAATAAGGTCTTTGGTAAAAAAATTATTTAAAATTAATGGGTGTTAATAACAAAAAAAAAAGGAAAAATATAGTCCGGATCCGTTTATTCCATCTATTTAAATAGCATATACATTTTTTCGCACAAAATTTTATTAGAGGTGCTATGAAGGGTCAAATATTAGATCCACGAAAAATTAAAAACCTCATATTTTAAAACTTTTTGACCGATTTTTTAAAAGTTGATATTGTTGTAAAGGTGATCAAACGCTCTTTCTTTTGATATGAATAATTATATTCTTGTATATAAAACTTTTATAATAAAAAAAATTTAAAATGACAAAAATAATATTTTTTTATAAAAAGAATTTAACAAACAATTTATTATTAATATTCCTATTTCGAATTTCGAAGGCTTATCTGTTGAAATTGGAGGTTAACCTCGAACATCAGAAAAATTACTTTTTTACTAACCTCGAAAATCGTTGAAATTCCTTTTCCTCAGTCTTTAAAAAACATTGGTTCGGTCCCATGCCCAGAAAAAAAGTTAAATTTGCCGTGTATTGTTATTTAAATTTGTTTTTACTAATAATTACAAATAAATATGATTATATTCACAAAGATTAAAGCTAAAATTTTATCGGTGGGAGCAAAATATTGGCAAATTGTTTCCATGAGTTCTCCTGCACAAAAAAAAAAAAACCTTCGGTATTAATTTTATTTTATTTTTTCAAAAATCTGCTTTATTTCTTTTGAAATTTAACTACTTTTTTAAATTTTCAGTCACAAAATGGCTCCTCAATTAGAAGGTTGCGTAGACCTATCGGGTAATATAAAAATAAACAACTGTATATAGCACATGGGCTGAAAAGTCCCCGACGTAACACACTAGTTTTTTTGCATTTACCTTTTACTAACCTTAAAACGACAGCTGTTAAAATTTAATGCTATTCTATTCATTAGAATTAAGAGTTTCGTGTTTTAATTGGAAAAAATACCTTTCAAGCAAAGCACAGGCTTGAAAAGTATTATGGGGACTCCGCTCCATCAAAAACAACAATAAAGCGATGGTCTGCTGGCCAGAAAACATAAAAAAATCCACAAAATCGAAAGATCGAAAAGTGAAGTTGCGTGAGTTAGCTGACATCGCAAAGATGTCAAAATACGTGCTGGCCTTATATTGCTTGGGCATTTGGCCATGAGAAAACTCTGTTCAAAGTGGGTGCTGCGTTTGCTCATTGTTTACCAAGAGCAAGACGTGTTGATAATTCTGAGCAGTGTTTGGCCATGTCAAAACTTTGAATTACTCCCACATCCCATGGAAATTACGTTGATGAAGAGAGCTAATTTTGAACAAACAAAAATGTGTTTTCTTTGTTAGGCCCAGGACTTTTCAGCCCATGTGTTACATACAAGCCCATCTATCTAAAGAGACGGCATCGAATTAACAAAAAAAAAAAAAAAAAAAAATAACATAAAAACATACGCAAAATCAAACGAAATTTAATTAACAAATGAAAACGAAATGCGCGAAAAGTTTTATATTTCTTTTATCCATCGATTCAAAAGAAACATAATTCAACGTAAAAAATAAGACGATAGAAATTACAAAAACTAGAAACTGTCGTTATAACGATAACAGTACAGTTTTTTGTCGAAATGCAGCTTGATCGCACAAACGGTGCAATAGCCTGGCGTTTTGTGGATTTTACCCCGCCATTTTGATTAAAATTAAAAAGAGAAAGATTTGATTTGTTTGAAAAAAAGAAAATAAAAGATAAAAGAAAAGAAAAAAAAGGAAAAAAAAAGATAAAAAAGAAACAAAAAAAGATAAAAAAAGAAAGAAAAAGAAAAAAAAGAAAAAAAAAAAGAAAAAAAAGAAAAAAAAGAAAAAAAAAAGAAAAAAAAAGAAAAAAAAAAAGAAAAAAAAGAAAAAAAAAAGAAAAAAAAAAGAAAAAAAAGAAAAAAAAAGAAAAAAAAAGAAAAAAAGAAAAATAAGAAAAAAAGAAAAAACAGAAAAAAAGAAAAAAAAAAGAAAAAAAGAAAAAAAGAGGAAAAAAGAAAAAAAGAAAAATAAAAAATAAAAAGATAAAAAAGAAAAGAAAAAAAGAAAAACAAAAGAGAGAAAAAAATGAAAAAAACTGAAAAATAGGAAAAAAAACAAAAAAAAACAAAGTAAAAAGACGTTTAGTCCGAATAAACCTATTATTATTATTATTAGAAGGCCATTACGCACTGCGACCAGAGTTGATCTATTGTGAAAGGCCTATTTTGTAACCCTAGAGTTTTAGGCTTTTTAGAAATTTTAGCACAGTTTTGGGTTTGTTGTTCCAAAGATTGCATGGAGATACTACGATACCACCAAGGTGGTGAAGTCTTTGTCTGCCCAACGCAGGACATTCACAAAGCACATGTTCTGAGCATTCTATGTCCATTTCGCAAAAGCGGCAGACATTGGTCTCGGATAGACCAATGTTATTTAGATGGTACCTCAGGCTGCAGTGACCTGTAAGGTATCCGGTTAAAAGACGCAGATCTACTATGTTTAGTGAGAGAAGTTTGTCAGATATTCCTTTGTTGGGACTTAGGAATAGTTTGGCTTGACGCTGACCGGCACAGTTTAGCCAGTGTGCGGCAAGTTTTCTTTCTTCCCATTTCCTAAGGAATTCATTAATGTGGCCTTTTGTTAGTCCACAGAAAGGCTCAGGACCAGTAAGTTGCATATTTGCTCCTTGTTTTGCAAGGTCATCAGCCATTTCATTTCCCTCATGTCCTTCATGTCCCGGAATCCAACATAGTGTTACTGTGTTGAGGTTTCCTAACGTATTTAGAAGGTTTAGGCAATCATTTACCAATTTAGAGGTGATAGTTGTTGATAGAAGGGCTTTTAGAGCCGCTTGGCTATCTGAAAGTATGTAGATGTGAGTACCTCTCATTTTCCTTCTAAGGCATTCTCTCACACATATTTCAATGGCATGTATTTCTGCCTGGAATATAGTTGGGTAGGATCCCATCGGAATCGATTTTTTGAATTTGGGTCCATTGATTCCTGCCCCTGTTCTACCATTTTCCAATTTGGACCCATCAGTAAACCATAGCTGGGAGCCAGGTTTGAAAGTGATAGAGTTAGTTCTCCAGTCTGTTCGTTCATTGATTATAACTTGGAAGTTCCTGAAGAGTGTTGGTTTGGGTGATAGTATATCATCCCTATGAAGAATGGGACTATGTAGGAAGTCTTCTAAGATCTTTAAATGTCCTTTCATATCCCCACTTTTAAGTTCAGATATACCTTTTAGTCTTAAGGCACTCGAGCGAGCTTCCCTTTCAATTAGAATTGGAAGCGGTGGTATGTTCAGAAGCACACCCAATGCATCCATGGGACACGTTTTCATAGCCCCTGTAATACCAACACATACCAGGCGATGCAGTTTGCTTAATTCGTTTGCCGCCTTTCTTTGCTTGACCTTGGGCCACCATGCTAAGGATGCATAAGTGACTATGGGTTTTACAACTGTGGTGAATGTCCAGAAGGTCATTCTAGGGCTTAGTCCCCATGTCTTGCCAAAAAGCCTTGTACAGGCAAAGAATGCCCTTGTGGCTTTTGAAGTAACTCTCTCAATATGGGAGTTCCACGTAAGCGTTTTGTCAAGACTAATGCCAAGATAGTTCGCTTCTGTCGAGAGTTCAAGTGTTGTTCTATTAAGGGTCGGACATTTGAGATTTATGTTCCTTCTCCTAGTAAACGGTACAAGTGTTGTTTTGGATGGGTTGATGGAGAGCCCTTTTTCCGTGCACCATTTGTTTATTATTGTAAGGGCTTGCTGCATGCGATCCGAAATGGTTTCCTCATGCCAGCCTAATACATAAACTACTAGGTCATCAGCGTAACCCTGAGTGTGAAATCCTCTGTTATTCAGTTTGTGGAGAAGTTCATCTATGACTAGAGTCCACAGAAGAGGTGAGAGTACGCCACCTTGAGGGCAACCTCTTGTGGCTTTAATAGATTTGATTGTTCCTCCTAGTTCGGTGCTGATCGTCCTAGATTTCAGCATGAATATTATCCATCTAGTGATGGGTTCAGGTACCTCCTTTAGATATAGGGCATTATAGATTGCCTCATAGGAGGTGTTATCAAAAGCTCCTGATATGTCAATAAATGCACATAGAGCTATCTGTTTGGACTCAATAGCCTTTTCAATAACTGTTACCAGGCTGTGTATTGCCGTCTTAGTGGATTTACCCTGTTGATAGGCAAATTGAAGTCGATGCAGTGGGAATTTAGCTAGATTGTATTCCCTAATATACTGATAAACTATCTTTTCCATTGTTTTGAGGAAAAATGAGCTGAGACTAATTGGTCTGTATGATTTAGGCAATTGTTCGGGTTTTTTCCCTACCTTTGGAATAAATACGACCTTAACCTCAGCCCATTTTGTAGGCAAATATCCTAGCAGTAAGCTTGCTTTGTATAGTCTGGTCAAATTAGGGATAATATGGTGTGCACCCTGTTGTAAGAGACAGGGGTATATCCCATCAGGACCAGGAGATTTGTATGGGCTGAATGTTGATATCGCCCATTGTACCCGCTTTTCATGGAATAGCTGGTTTGCTAGTTTTAAGTTCTCAGCACCCGCAGATGTAGTAGTTTCTGCCGGTACAGAGATCTCGTCTAGCACAAGTGATCCAGGGAAGTGAGTGTCCAGCAGAAGTTGACTGGTTTCCTCTGGATTCCTTGTGTAGCTTCCGTCTGGCTTTTTCAGGGTACTAATGCCGTTTGAGTGATCTTTTAGTAGGGCTTTTTGGATACGAATAGCATCCGGAAGACTACAAATCTTTTCACAGTGATTCCTCCAAGTAGCCCTTTTAGATTTCCTCAATTCTTTATTGTAGTTGGTTAGGGCTGTTGAGTAGGAGGACCAGTCCCCCATTGCTTTAGCTCTATCCCATAGGGTTCTTGTTTCTTTACGCAGGTTGGAAAGTGTACTATTCCACCAAGGAACATTTCTTTGTGGCTTTTTCACTTTTACTGGGCAACTTTCCTGAAACGCAGATATTATGTTTGAATGTAGTTCGTTCGATTCGAACTCAAGCTCAGATATAAGCTGAATGTGACGCCTAGAGCAGTTAACACTTTGTTCTAAATAGAAGTGAAAGTAGTCCCAGTTAGTTTTTCTGGGGTTTCTGTAAATTGTCATTTGTGGTTTGATTGCACCTATATCGAATCTAATATGTCTGTGATCCGACATAGATGTTTCCTCTGACACATGCCAATTAGAGATTTCGGACAAAACATTATGGCTAGAGAGAGTGATGCCAAGGACTTCACCTCTGATTGCATTAATGAATGTAGGTTCGTTGCCTCGGTTTAGGATAGATATATTATACCTAAGTAGAAATTCAATAAGGTACTCACCTCTTTGATTGATGTTTGTGCATCCCCACGCTGTGTGGTGCGCATTTGCATCACAGCAGAGGATCCACCGGAGACGTTTTTGCTGGCAATATTCCACCAGGGCTATAACCCCCCTTGTTGGAGCAGTGACCTCATCTCCTGGAAGGTAGGCGGAGGCAAGTACTACCTCATGCTCACCTTTGCTCGTTGGCACTTTTACCCAAATAGCCACCAGGTCTTCTGTAATGAACTGTGATATTGGGATAAAGGTTAGTTGATTATTTATTATCAACGCCGCTCTGGGATGGTCTTTGTTGGCAGCATATATCAACTTACCGTTTACGCTCTGGAGTCCAAGAACGACTCCTTTACGTACCCATGGTTCTTGAATGAAAGCTACATCCAAGAGTTCGTGGTTAAATCTCTTCGTAAGCACGTCCGAGGCTGCTTTTGCGTGATGGAGATTTATTTGAAGGCATCCGAGTTGCCTTCTGGTGTTGAAAGATTTTCGCTTAGGCCAGGTCATCTAGTGATCCTTCGTTTGGCAATGGCTGCCTTTTTCTTGCCTCGGTTGCTTTTCAGCAGGACTGCTTCCTCAGCGGACATCTGATCCCCTCTTCGATCCTTGTTGTGGCTGTGGCTGTGCGCTTTTATATCAGCCTGCAGCGGGGGTCGCATGCGAATACCCTCGGCCACGTTATGGCGCCATGTGCCGGATGTTGTTGGCTTTTCTGCCTCTTGTCTGGAGCAGCTGGCCTTATCGTCCTGGGCTATTGAAGCCGTTGGAGTCAAAGTTCCCGCTTCCTCAGAGCTTTGTTTCGCCGAGGATTCAGAGTCCTTTTCGATAACCTTAGGCGGATCGATCGGGCCTTTAGATTTTGGCCGAAGTTGGGTTTTACCGAACCCGTAGTTCAGCCAGTTGTTGGAAGTCTTTATGACTTCTGCGGAGATTGGGTATTGGATTGGTAATTTCTACCACAGTACCCTTGCGCACTCTGTTGAGCACCCGCCAGTCATTTGTGTTGAGGCCCTCGTTTTGGCCGTCAAGGAGGCTAATAATATCCTCAGTTGAGATGCTGTCCAATTCTGGAAAGTGACCAACGAAGATTTGTGGGCGCGGTATGTCCGCCTCCTGCACAATCTTCAGCTGTGCATCTTTCCACGGCTTCAGCTTAGGAACTACTTCCTTTAGCCAATTAGCCGTATCATCGCAGCCGCATGATATAACTATATATCCTGGGCGAAAGGTGCAGCTATTAAATTTGGGCTTTGCAGCACCAGTCTGCTTTTTCCTTATCGCCTCCAGGATAGCATGTTGTATGGCCGTTAGTCTTTCCGTCGACCATACCGTAGTTGGATAATCATGAGGAATTATTCCCAACTTCGTGCTGCACGCCGCGTCTTTGTAAGACATTTTTGTTGAGTCTACCTTGACTTCTGGATTAGGCACTGCTGCCTTTGGCCTTTCCGTTTCGGTAGTCTCTACTGCCTTTTTTCCAACGCTAGAGCTCCCCTGTAAATTGGCACGCTTAGGGGAGCTTTGCTTTGGCGTGGTGCTGCTGGAGCGTTGTCGCTTCAGATCAGCTGGTTTTTGAGCCAACTCTCTTGCCTCGTCGATGCTGTGACCTTTTTTCAGGAAGTACTTTAGGCGTTTTCTGGCGGCACCGCAAAGCCGCACCTTGTCTTCGTCCTTTCTTCCTGTGTCACGAGTGGGAGAAGATAATAGTTTCTCCTCTTCCTCTGGTGATATGGTAGCTTTGCCATCTGGCCCCAAGGCCACGTCGTCAACTTCCATATCCGTGATTTCGCTGACAGTTGGAGGGCATTGTTTGCCCTTAGCTGCCTGCGATGTTGTAGGTAGTTCGGCACTGTTTACCGAAAGGTCGTTATCGACCTGGTTTATATTGGGCACTCCTGCCTTTTTTAATGAATTGTTTAACTCTGCCATGTGGTCCCACGAGTGAAGGGGAAGGGAAGGTCGAGCCACGACAGTGCCCCGGTGTCGCGGTAAGGCTAATTACAACCAGAGGGCGCCCGATATCTGGAGGTCACCGTTATAAGACACACTTACGTAGTGCCATTCATCCTATAGGCACGGTTCGAATTACACCTAGGATTACGGGTTTTTTCGAGTTATGCCTCTCTAGATCCGCCATTTTTGGTTAAAAGCAGGGGCACCTCGTGCAGGCGTGGCATTCTGCCACAATGGTCGGTCTTTAGGCTACTGGCACAACTGCCATACGCCTCTGTGTGCATTCCCCCGAGAAGCAACGTACACTTCACCCCCAAATAAACCTATAATATTAATTGTCGTATACTTGTTTCACTTTGTTTAATAAGCTTTGATTGTTTCCTTTTTTTTCACCAAAAAAGAAAAAAACTTTCAAATAATCGATCACCCTACAGTTGCATACATAATTATCGTACCAAATATGTGTTAATCATACGCCCCGCCGAAAAGCGTTACCCTTTAATTAAGTCTTTAGATAAGTACCGTAAAATGTGTACAAACTGTTCTGTTTATGTAACTCTATTTATAATAATTTTCAATATGTTACTTCCGCACTGTGTAAGGCAACAGCTTATGGCAGCGATTATCTGGTTACCGCTGTATAGCCGCTTGCTTTATTCACATTGTAAATTCACCTGTTCTTAATTTTTTCTCCCACTTTACTTTGTCTCTTCTGAAATTTTTATGTAAATGTGTACGCCCGTTTGTCCCTTTGGATGCGAACCTTTTTAATATAATTAGAACAAAATATGCTCATTGCAGACTTGAAGCGCGAAGCGACAATATGCCACATGCTGAAACATCCGCATATAGTCGAGTTGCTGGAGACGTACAGCTCAGAGGGCATGCTGTACATGGTGTTCGAATTGTATGTATGCGCTCCACCTCTAACGTTGCTTACATATGTACATACATACATACACACAGTACATATTGTAACGATTTTAAACTTGATTTTGAAAATATTGTGTTGTTTTTAATGATTGCTGCTTTTTTCGTTCACTAACAGCATGGAAGGCTCCGATCTGTGTTTTGAAGTGGTGCGTCGGGCTGTGGCTGGCTTTGTGTACAGCGAGGCTGTGGCATGGTTAGTATAATTAACTCATCCCATCCTATTCTTCGTTCATTATGTCCATATTAACAACACATCTACTTGAATTCAATACATATGCACAAATATATATGTACCCACATACATTTGCACTTATGTACATGCATGCATGCATATATGCGACAGTGACACGTGCTAATGAAACAAAAAAACCTTCCTAAAGTCATTACATGCGTCAAATTTTGGAGGCGTTGCGTTATTGCCATGAAAACGACATTTTGCATAGAGATGTGAGGCCCGCGTGTGCATTGCTCGCCACCGTTGACAATTCAGCGCCGGTGAAGTTGGGCGGTTTCGGTTCGGCCATACAACTGCCGGGCGGCAGAGAGACCATCGAGACACATGGTGCGTTTGATTTGACTATAATTCTATGTACACTCATGTGCAATATTTTGGTTATTTAATTGGTTTTTAAAGGTCGTGTTGGTTGTCCGCACTATATGGCGCCTGAAGTGGTGACGCGGCGCTTATATGGCAAAGGCTGTGATGTTTGGGGTGCAGGCGTAATGCTGCACGTATTGCTGTCCGGTCGTCTACCGTTCCTGGGCTCGGGTATAAGACTGCAAAATTCCATAGCGCGTGGCCGTATTTCGGTAAGTATTCATGTTCAGCCCGTGAGTTGTTGGATAATAATAATGCCATCGATGTATTTTAGTTTGAGGCACCAGAATGGAAATCCATTTCTACAACGGCTAAGGATTTGGTTATGAAAATGCTGGCGGCGAATCCACATCACAGGCCATCAATAACCGAAGTGTTGGAGCATCCTTGGATGAGGGTAAGTTAGTTAATTTATTTAAAAAATAAAAATTAAAATATTAAAAAAGAAATAAAAAATAACAACAAATAAAAAAATAAAAAATTGAAAAATAATAAATAAAAATAACAAAAAATAAATAAAAAATTGAAAAATAATGAATAAAAAACCAAAAAATAAATAAAAAACTAAATAACAAAACATGAAACATAAATTTGTTTGTTAGTTCTTTATTTATTTTTTGTTTTTGTTTTTATTTTTATTTTTTAATTTTTTGTTTTTTTTTATATTTATAATTTTTTAATTTTTTATTATTTATTAATTTTTTATTTTTTAATTGCTTTTTTTTTCTTTGTATTTATTTTTATTTCTTATTGTTTTATTTCTTTATTATTATTTTTTTTTTAATATTGTATTTTAATTAATATATTATTTTTTTAATGTTTTAAATTTTATTTTTTTAATATTTTAATTATTATTTTTTTTATATTAATATTTTGATTGTATTTTTTTTTGTTATCTATTTATTTAAATTTTATTCTTTTTTAATTTTTTTTTTTAATTTTCTTTTGTTTTTATTTTTTTATTTTAAGAACTTGCTTATCAAATATGTTTCATATTTCGTGTAAACTTTCCTCTTCAGGATCGCGATAAACTGCAACGTCAACATTTGGCGGACACGGTTGAGGAATTGAAGCGCTATAATGCGCGCCGCAAACTGAAAGGTGCTGTGCAAGCTATTGCAGGTGGCACGACGTTAGATCCACTATTCGGCACAGACACTGACTCAAGTATAACATTTGAAATGCTCTAATAAAGTCCGATTGTAAGCAATAATATATCTTTTGTATGGTTGCAGTGCCCGTGGCGACTGCTTCGGATATGCTCAATGAATGGGCTGACGAAGAAGCGGGTATTGAAGCTGTGCAACGCATATTAGACTGCCTGGATGATATTTATGCGCTGCAGGATACCAACGTCGATCCCGAAGTGTTGCGTGAAATGTTGCGCGATGGTCGGTTACACCAGTTTTTGCAGGTTGGTTGGTACTTACTTAAATGACCTATACTTCTGACATGATTCGTCAATAAAATTTCTAATTTTTTCGTTTCTGTTTTAAGCAGTTGTTCGACCGAATTAGTTCGACCGTGATGTCGCCATCTCGTGCACCATCAGGTGATGCTGTGGCACGTTGTAGAGACGTTATCGACTCAGTGTCATCGGTTGGTGGCAATAAATATTTAAAAGATGAACTGATGGCAGTTTTAGCCTCGTCACATTTCCAGGTATGTGTAGCATGTTCGATTTATTTAATAACCTAGTTTTAAATACGAGTTTATATAAAGGTGAATATGGCAAGAATCTGCTATTTGATAGCTATAAGTAAGGAAGTGCTAAACTCGGTCCGGTTCGAATTTTACATATCCGCAAATATTTTAATAAAATCTAAATCTAAAATTTTAATAAATCTAATATAAAAACAATGAGAGTCATAGCTTGTAACATCAGCCGGACGGACGAAGACTTAGCCTTAACACATAAAAAGTTGGCGTGGGTTTTATGCGATCTCAATAATTATGAGGGGCGCTCTTAGAAACAGATAATCGATACTTTCCTGGCACGGAAATACGGTGTACAAAGGTTTGTTGTTGTATTAGCATAAACATTCCTCATACCCGTACGGGGAATGCTACTGGAGTGACAGTTCTTGACCGGATATAAATCCGGGTCGTTCCGGTAAAATCAACTGTCGGGTTAACGGTGTAAAAATGGGTCGAAGCTATGCGGATGGCAGGATTGGTGCGGGTTGTTTAAAGTATCAATACTAATGGGCAGTTGTTCCATAGTCGTTCAAGCGGAGATCCATTCCATAGAAATTTGTGGCAGCGAATGACTTTGAAAAGTTGCTACTTCGAAGCGCATCTATATTTTGTCAGACAACCAGTCAGTCAAGCAGCCTTATGTGCACTGTAGTGTCACACTAAACATGGATCTAACTGATGTTACCTGTCAGGTCGGACCGACAGTCGTAGGTCCTTGTGTCATTAAGCAGATGGGACTGTAAACAGCTGATTGGACTGATGACGGGTTACTTTCTATGAGCAAAGCACATGGAAAAGGTAGGTATCTCAGACAGTGCACTCTGCCCAATGTGTGGAGAGGAGGATGAGACGGCGTGCCACTTTCTGTGCGTCTGCCCGGCCTTCGCTCGAATAAGGCTTGAGGTCTTTGGCACTGATGTGTTAAGAAGTGACCGCCTTGGTACCTTAGCACTACAAGATCTACAGATTTCATCGGAGATCGAATGCAGTACAATGGATTTCATGTTGACTGAGTGCTGTACTTGTAGTTGGGCCGACAAAAAAAAAATTAACTCTGAGGAGTGCTTTTCAATCACTTTCCTCACAGAAATTCTGCCTAGCAAAATTTAGTGCTAGATAGAAATTCCATTGGCCAGGACCCTTTTGCGAGCTTACCAAAGCCCATATAAAAGAAGTTGGCAACGATTGGGGGAAGACACAAAATTCAGATGACCCCGTATGAAAAGGCCTGGACAGAGGTAAGAAAAACAATTTATCCTTCTTTCTACAAGAGCGTCAAGTTTTGGACACAGAGGACTTACAAACTCTCACTGGACACTGCATATACGAGACACTGTAGACCTTATTATAAAGGAACGAGGAGTATAGGAAACAAGCGTCTATCCTTCTTGCGAGCTTGGCGATGAAACGTCAAAGCGCGTCCTCTCCAAATATGCAGCTCTCGCAAGACGAGGCCTCATTCACCCAGAAGGTGTGACTCTAAATCCATTGGTGATATTGAACAAAAAGCCTGAGTGCTCGAATTCCTTATAAGCCTACAATTATAGGATCACGGTCGGCCAGAATATACCAAATTAGGGGTCTATTGCCCAATAAAAACTAACTTATATTTACGTCGGTTCTAAATGGTGTTGGGAGCAATACGTTTACCAAGTTTTTTTATTAAGACTGAATCGAGGTATATGGGTTGACCCAAAAGTGGCTGTAACCTCACACATTTCTTAAATTTAATTCGCACCGTGTTTCTCTTTTTCAGTTTTATCATAATTTTTACTGAATACGAGTAATTTTGCTGCATTTGCTGCAGAGGAATCACGTTTTGAGCCTTTTTATATGATACGTGCGGTTATTGACTGATTTCGCCCATTTAAACAGAACCAATCTGGATAGAGGGAAATATGTGCATCAACTTTCATTGAAATATATAAATTTTTGCTCGAGTTAATGTTATGTGCTACTATGCAATAACTGCGACACTTTAGGTCTATTTTAGAAAAAAAGCGAGAATTGGTAATTGAAATTGTTTTTTTGTGCACCGCGACAAATCTAAAATAACAGTTTGTGATTTTAATATCAAAATAACCTGGGGAGCTCGTAAATGTACGGAACTAAACTATTGAAGCTGATAGCCTCGAGCTAGTGCTGCTCTTTTTTCTGTTATTGCATATTCATGCGCTTAAAACAAAACATGATTCTGATTCTAAACTATGGAATACTGAAATTGTTTTTTTATAGTGTTGTAAAGTTTCCTCGTGCTTATTTTATTGTTTTATAATTGCGCGAATTGAATAATTTAAAATTCTTCCTTAGTTTTACTCTACAGGGTGAACGATATAAAGTGTTACCTATTCAAAACACCATAACTTTTTTGTGTGAAAATAGTTTTTTTTGATTTCAAACACAAAATTGTTCAAAAATGATTACAGTTTAAACATATATTCACTTTATCTCGATATGACCACATTTTGTCTTGACTATAGCCTTCAAACGGTCAAAAAATGAGTTGCATGCTGCACGAATGTGATCTTGTGGTATTTTGGCCCATTCTCGTATACTCGCTTTTTTCAGCGCATCCATACTGGCATATTTTTTAGTCCTCACCTTGCTCTCCAAAATGGGCCAGATGTGGATTAGTTCATCGGATTTGCGTCTGGCGAATTCGAAAGCCATTGTTCGGACGTTATAAAGTTCGGAACGTAGTTTTTTAGCCATTCTTGGTTCACACAAGCTTTATGAGACGGTGCCGAGTCCTGTTGGAACGTCCATGGTCTACGAGCGAAATGTTTGCGTGTCCACGGCTCTAAAGCAGCTTCTAAAACATTTTCCCGAAAATAAGTCGCAATCACTTTCACACCAGGCTCGATAAAAACGATTGGAGAGCGCCCATCAGCGGTCACTTCGGCCCAAACCATTATTTGCGATGGGAAATTGCTTCGAGTGGCCATACGCTCAGATTCTCGTATGAGCGTTCGGTCAAGTAAACACGATCGGTTTGAGTGTTTATGAACTGCTCAATTGGGAAATTCTTTTCATCAGAAAACACAATGTTAGGAAATTCGCCACGTTCGTGCAAGCGCAACAACTCCTTTGCTCTTTCGAACCGAACTTTTCTTGCTGGGGGGAAAGATCGTGTGCGTTTTGGAACTTGTAAGCCTTAACCTTGATCTCATTTTTTAATATGCGTCGAATGCTGTCTTGCGATATTTTCAGTTCTTTGGCTATTTTTCTACCACTTCGATGTGGATTTCGTTCAAATTAAGCCTTCACTTTCCGAACCATTAACGGCTGAAATTTTTTTTGTGTATTGTTGATATTTAGTAGAATAAAAAATATAGTCAGCTGCACCGTAGAGAGGGGGAAAATACGTCAGCTGAACAGGCGAACTTGTAAAATAAATAAAAAAGTAAAACTACTTATTCTTTTTTACATAATTTTGGACACATGAAAATATAATAATGATGGTCAGCTGCGTTTATAGCGGTGGGAAGGCCGTCAGCCGAAGCAAGAATGTATCATTGCGTTCAGCTGACGTATTTTCCCCCCTCTACGGCGCAGCTGACTATTTTTTTTATTCTACCAAATATCAACAATACACAAAAAAAATTTCAGCCGGTTTAAAATGAGTTGGTAGACATTTTTTTTCGACACGTTTCGTACCCTCCCACAATCACACCCACCGCGGGTGCGCCAGCTGACATAATGAATAATGGCAAGAAAAGAATACTTGGAATATTCGTAAGCTGCTGTAAACGCTGCAATATTCGTAAGCTGCTGTAAAGTACTAATTCTTACTATAATGAGCTATTGTAGAGTGAAAAGTGATTTACACAGGGTCGACATATAATCGAAAGACTTGTATCGATTCTGTGATTTGGCCGCAAAAACTCCTGATCATATACTTCTATCCGACGCGCATGCTACCGTGACAGGTGAATTTTCCAAATGTAAATGTCACCTAGAGAAAAGTATGTAAAAAATATAGGCGGCCGCCACAGCCGAGTGCGTTGGTGCGTGACTAGCATTCGGAATTCACAGAGAGAACGTAGGTTCGAATCTCGGTGAAACACCAAAAATTAAGAAACACATTTTTCTAATAGCGGTCGCCCCTCAGCAGGCAATGGCAACCCTCCGAGTGTATTTCTGCCATGAAAAAGCTCCTCATAAAAATATCTGCCGTTCGGAGCCGGCTTGAAACTGTAGGTCCCTCCATCTGTGGAACAACATCAAGACGCACGCCGCACGCACATCGAAGATAATTACATCAAAATTAATAATCTTTTTTTTTTTGTTTTCAGATGAAAATTGCAAGTTGTATCTTGTACAAAAGTTGAATACAGGCGCTCTGGGAATCTATTGATAACTCGGCTTACAATATATTGTTGGAGATTGTAAAAATTTTTTTTTTTAGTTCAAATATATATTAAACTATCCCCAAAACTTCATTTGGCTAATTGTTTTTTTTTCTCATCCTACAACGCTTCGCGAAAACTACTGAATTTAGGACATCTAATTGGCCCGCCGGCCTTAAACTAGCATTGATTCATGAACTACGCATGACTTACTCGAAGTGAAGTGAAATACGGCTTTAAGTAAGTTGGAGCTCTGAATATTGAAAAGTGGACTTTATCTTCCGGCTTTTTTGCTTCTGCTACTGAATTTGTAAAATTAAACGAAATTGCTATTTCAGTGTTTGTTCGAAGCGTTTAAGTTGTGATTTAGATTAAAAAAAAAAAATAATGAATTTAAATGTAAATTTTGAAGAAATTGAGACATTAAGGGAAAAATGAGGGAATTCACTATTTGGTCACTGAAATAATATTTCTCATTCTCAAAAGTTTTCTCAATATAAATCTAAATTTGCAGCAACTTCTCAAATTGTCTTTTTGCAATTGCTCCTCAAGTGCAATTTGTGCCTTTAGCTGCTCTACCCTCAGCAAAAACAGCGCATTTGATAACCACCAAGGTGTATCTATAGAAGGCGGTGTTATTAGGGTAGTTAATTTCCTCGTATTCCATTCGCCTTTAATTTGGAAATGACGGTAAAACCAAATGACGGAAAGTTGTTGTTGTGATGTGAATGCGCGACAAACTAATTGTATCCATTTTTCATTCATTCCATTCTTCTATCCTCTATCCTCTTTCGCATGACAGTTCTAATTTAAAAAATGTTGTTGCTCGAATGGCACCACCTTGAATAGATTCAACTTGTCACAATTGCAAAAAGTAAATAATGAGCTGGGTAAACGCCAATTTGACAGTATTGAGTAATAGATTTTATTAATAGAAGTACCCGAATGAGTTGGCGCGTGACTATCATTCGGAAGTGCACGGGCACGAAACCACGGACACGGAACAACAAATGCAGGCAATGGCAAACCTGCGAGTTAATTTTACCATGAAAAAGCTCATGATAAAAAATCATCTGCCGTTCGGAGGCTGCATAAAAAACAATGTAGGCCCTTCTATTTCTGGAAAGTGTCAAGATGTACACCACAAATAGAAGGGGAGCTCGGTCAAACACCCAATAAAGAGAGCAAGTGCTAATTATACATATAACAGAAGTTTGCGCAAAATAGGCTCTTTTTTTTGGTGTGTTAGGTAGGGTTCAAAATGCCTTCGCACTTACAGCGTTGAATGGTGTAGCCACTAAAAAAATCTCTCCTCTTCTGGGGAGACTCCCTTTCCGGAACTACTACTAATATCTCTGTGCCGTCATACCAGTGGTATGTGTGGCATCCTCCCAGGTTCCTCTCACAAAGGCGTATGGATATTATGCGCTATCGAGGTTTCTTTTGCATCTGCAGTAAAATACAAACATTGGAAGAAGTCGCGATAACATTAAACCGTCTTATGCCGTCGTGAGCACATGACTCGAGCGTCTGTGATTTGTCGTCAGTTCGTATCTTTTGGTAGATGGCCTTTGGCACTAAGCTGACTATGATATAATTAAAAAAAAGCCGATTTTATTTATTTACTATTGCTTTAATTGAAATGTGCTCTAACTCAGGACTATGATTATGCGCCAATGTTTTCAACTTCGCGCAAGTTTTTTTGTTGAGTTGCCCTTGGGCGAGTGTAGTTTTTGGAGATTTTTAGTTATTCATTATTTGATGCAATACTGCTTTTACTTCTAAGAACATCAGCTTGATTGCATTTTGCAGATCTTCTTGTGCCGATTGTTTGGGGTTGTTTTTGTTCTAGCAGCATAAACATTCCTCATACATGCACGAGGAATGTTGCTAAAGTGATAGTCTTTGGCAGGATATAATTCCGGGTCGCTCCGGTAACATAGAACCGACTGTCATGGAAACGAGTGCTGTTTTTAATTGGTTTTAAACCATTGCTAAATGTGCATTTAGTATCAATTCTCAATGTGAAATTGAGTCAACCAAAAACAAACAATGCATTGCTTGAGACCGATGACTTAGCAATGCTCAATAGATAACAGAAAATAAAAAATAAGACTACGTCAATTTTGTGAGTAGATTTAGTATTCAATGCGCGCTTTAATTTTCTGCTATCGAATTCCGAAAAAATAAAATGTCTTTCTTTTTTATTCAATCTGTAATGGTCCAAATGTTTTGGTATCTGCGCTAAGGAAATTTCGGTTTGGATGTGAGGCGCATTTGGAAGGGTACATTTTTATGGTTGTCAAGTAGTAATTCCGATTGTTATTTGTTTACTTAGCTCACTATTCTTTCTTCATCAATTTAAGAAAACTACCTGATCCTGGCACTTTTTTCTCATTACATAGCTTGCTTAAGTTAACGTGAGCTCTCGTTTTTCGAGGAAAAGTGTAAATACGTTGTTTTTTCTCCTTGTTCACTCCTCTCGGGAGCATAGGGTCTCGACAAGACTCTTCGTACACGGTTCTGTGCTGTTGTTTTTGCACCGTCCCATGAGATGTCGGCATCTGCCAGTTCGCGCAGCATCGACCTTCTCCAAGTGTTTTTTGGTCGACCGCGACCTCTGCTCCCTTGCGCGTTCCAGTCCAGTGCGCCACTTTCTGCATTTGATTTGCCTAAGAATGGGCTCCTCGTTCGTTAATCTCCACAGTGCGTCGTTACTGATGGTGTTTGGCCAGAATATTCTGTAGATGATGCGTAGGCATTTGTTGATGAAGGATTGTGTGATGGTGTTAGAGACCAGCCATGTTTCGCTTCCGTACAACAATACTGCCTTCACGCATGAGCCGATTCGTAGTTTAGTGCGCCCTGCGAACTCCCCCATACCGTATGCATTCGCTCGAATGCCGCCCTTGCTTTGTTCAGCCTGCAGTTGACATCTTCATCTGCTCCACCATCTGCCGTGATGATGCAGCCGAGGTAGCAGAAGCTTTCAACGAATTCCACCGGGCATCCGTCAACCAATATCTGCCTTGCGTTATTGTGGTTAACTCTAATGGCCTTGGTCTTGACAATGTTGACGTCCAGTCCGACAGTGCGTGCCCGCGCGACTAGTTTGCCCACCTTCGCTTGTATGTCAGAGAGTTTGTGAGAGAGGAGGCAGATGTCAGCGGCGAAGTCCAGTTCTTCAAGATGTCTGGTGAAACTCCATACGATGCCTTTTTTGTGCAGGGTCAGTTGGCTCATGACGTTGTTGTTGTTGTTGCAGCATAAACATTCCCCGTGCATATACGAGGAATGCTATTGAAGTGACAGTCCTTTGCCGGATATAAATCCGGGCGTTGCGGTTACGTAGAACCGACTGTCGTGGGAGCGTTGGCTCATGACGTCATTAAGGACGATGCTGAAGAGAAGGGGCGACAAGGGACAATCTCGCCTTACGCTTGCGTTGGTAGTGAATGGATCGATAATACGCCTTTGTGAAGCACTGCAAGTTCGAAGTTCTCGTAGATGGCTTTGATGAGGCGGATTATCTTGGCGAGAACTCCCTTTCTACTCAGTGCCAGCCATATTGCGTCTCGTTTGATAGTGTCGAATGCCTTCTTAAAGTCTACGAACAGCATGTAGAGCGGGGAGCTCCACTCAACTTATTGTTCTACTATAATCCGAAGTGTGTTGGCTTGGTGTAAATATGTATCACAATTACTAATTGCCAGATATATTTATATTTTCTAATCTCATTTTGTGCCTGACATTTTTAACAAATTCAATTTAACTCAACATTGTTTATAAAGCGAAATTTCTTGTTTCAATATAATTTCAGTACACATTTATTATAACTGTACATATGCATACTAGGTAGTCTAAAATGTTTGGTAACATATTTAATCAATGTGAAAACCTGTTTTAATGCTTTTTATGAACTTTATAAAATCAAATATGTGCCGTTTTGAGCGCTTTTTCGTAGAGAAGAGTTGACTACTTTAGGTTTCCGTTTAACAACAGTCAGAGGGATGCCGATAACCGGGTAGGAGCTTTGTGAGACCAATTCTGTCCCCTTCTTGGCAAGTTCATCAGCATTTTTATTTGCCTCTATGTTCCTATAACCAGAAACTCATATCAGGGAAATGTTACCCTGTAGATAAAATTTCCTGCAAGTCATTACAGCCTTCGCAAAAACTATAGCACCTCAACATTGATCAGTTTGAACTTTTTTTAGAATATTTATTAGTTTTGTATAAAGTATAGCTCATTGTTTAACTAAAACCGTATAATATAAAATTTGCAACTTCATACAAAAATTAAAAAGTTCCACAAACCTTTCATCATCATTTCATGGAGCTTTCAATTAGAATTCCTTGAATTTTTGGTATGCAGTTTTATAGGTTATTAAATTTTAGTTCAATAAAGTGCAAATGTGACGTTGCTGAAAAACCGTTTGGTTTCATATAATTTTTATTTCTGGATGGTGTGCGCATTTTCTCCACATAGCAAATGCACGAAATTGTGTTTCATGATGGGAAAATACGCAACTCCATCAGGGGAAAAAATTATCAAAAATCAACGAGAAATTTCAGCGCCTTCAAATTTGCGCTGTATTGAGGTAAACTTTAATGGGCTGTAAAACTGATTAGCCAATTTTTTTAGAGTATCTGTTTAAAATTCTAAAATTCTGTTTAAAAAGATTGAAATTTTGATTAAAATTTTTCGAGGTTTTACAAATCTACTGGCGCAAAATTAAACATCCTATTATTCATTTTCGAATAACTTTTTTACTAAATAAAAAAAAAATGATTTTGAGTGACTGAAATCCTTAGCTTGAACTTTACACGCTCAATTGCTTGTCTCTTGTATACTGCAGCTGTCCAGTTCGTATGTGTCAAATATGATTGATGTACGACGCCATCTGCAAAAATTTTAAATTTGTCACCTTGTTTTTTTATAAGTGCAATGAACTGCGTATTTATAATGTCATAATTAATTATATGTCAAAGCGTTGAAGTGTCATAATTTTTTTTGCGGGCTGTATATAGCAAAGCTTTACTTTCTCCGTGAATGTTCGGATTTGGCAGCCAGACAATTAAGGTCACTGGGTGCTTCTTTCTTCGACAGCATGGGGCAGTGCTCGAACCTAAATCCCATCAACACTCTCCGTTACATCAACAGTTCTAGCTGGCTGTAGATATCTGCCCGTTGGGGGTCTCATAATGGTATATCGTTTACCTACCTATTGAGCGAAGCCCTCTCAGCTTCCCACAAATGTATGTCTTCTGACGTTGTCATGATGTAGCCCCACATCCTTTCTGTTAATCAATTATGTCCATTTCTATATTCCTCAAGAATCACAGGCTTGGCAAAGGGTAAAGTTTTTTGTTTTGTTCTTTGGTGGGTGAGGTAAGGTTCAAAATGCTTTCGCATTTACAGCGACTATCGTCTACTGCCTCGTATGGTGTGGCCTTTAAAACAATCCCTCCTCCTCTTCTGGGGAGAATCCCTTCCCGGAACTATTTTCTGCATTACTTCGGGGGGCCCAGAACGACGTCCATAAAATGGATCAAGGGGTTGCAGCTCGGAATGTATTTTTTGTTTCCAATTCCACTAATTCCACATTGCATTGTGACCATCTTGCCAGTAATGCTGCCACTTCAACCATTTGTGAGGCTTCTGTTCGCTTCGGCCTCGATGGCTTTGACACGTTAAGGTCATCCCATGCCATTCATTTTTAGTCACTCGATTTCTCTCGCAGAGTTTCTAATTATTAAATTTTGCGTTCTTAATTCAAGTCATATATCGGAAATTTGTTATCGCACTTTTTACACTACCCAATATAAAATCAAATCTGCATTTTACCAACTTTGTTACTCCAAATTATTAGTTTACAAATAATTTGACTTCTTGTACTGGCTTTGAATTTTTAATGTAACTGCTATTTGCATATGAAAGTATAGAAACCTATTGTACAGTTATGCACATACACAACAATTACAGTATATGTGTGCTTCCATTATTTGTACCAGACACACACTTGCTTCACATGTACGAAATCATTTTACTCGAAGTCCTTTAATTTGGCAGCGACATACAAAAACCATTAATTTGCCCCCAACCGACTACCAGCTCCCTATCGCAGGAAGCCACAGATGTGTAGTAGATGTAGATCATGCCTATGCAGCGCCTCTAATGAAACGACCAAAACTCAGTGGCACAACACGGTGGTAGAGCTAATGTTGCACGTTCGGGTAATTCCTGCACAAATACTCAATACGCCAGCAGCATGTGATGCTCGCATGCAACGCTGCGACTACCTAGGTACATATATGTGTGTGTGTGTGTGTATGTCTTTAAACTTTTAGTTAAATTTGTTGGTACTGCTGCAACTTCTATCAAGTTCGACTGCCTTTTTGTGTACCTGTATTAGGGGGAGTCATCACAATCGAAGCCGGAAATTTTCGGATTTCGTACTATCATATTTGGAAATGATACCTATCCTCTTCTATGGGCAAAATAAGGGGATACGTACGATAAGTCGCAAATTTTTTACAATTTCTTTATTACTATGTTGTTCAATAAGTTTTACGCTTCGATAAGAAAGAAAATGGTTCCAACGAGATTTCAATTTATGAATTCCATCCCTGAAGTGACAATCTGGAAGAGCTGCAAACGACGTTTTCACAGCTGTTATGACCTCATAATTTGATGAAAAAATGTTTAACGTGCATGCATGTTTTTAGTTTTGGAAACAAATGGAAGTCGCTAGGCGCCAAATCAAGCGTTGCTCCAATAATTCGAACGTTAATTCATAGATTTTAGCCATTGTCGAAAACAAGATTTTTTCTTTTGCAAACTTGGTATTTTTTTTACGAATTTTTCAGCTTCAGGTGGTCGGAAACGTTACACTAATACGAGAATTCAAAATTTATTGTTTACCAGTTTTCAAATAATCCACAAGTGAAATTCCTTTCGCATCCCAGAAACCTGATGCTAACACTTTCTTGGCCGATTTCTGGACATGAACTTATTTTGGCGCCGAAGCACCAGGCTCACACCACTCTTTAGCCTTTTTGTTTTAATTAGGTTTGTGTGCCAGACCCAAGTCCAATCCGTAGTGATGATGAACAAAATCCACTTTATCCTTTCGAAAACGCTCTAAGTGTTGCTAAGAAAATCGAAAGTCGCATTCGAATATGTTTTTGTCCCATTGTTAGCGAACGCGGCACCCATTGTGCGGGCAGCTTTCTGAAACTCAATACTTTAGTCAAAGTATTGTTTACACTGCCCAATGAAATGCCTAAGGCTTCTACTTAACCTCTTTCAGTCACTCGACGATTTTCCAATTCGATATCCTGTATTTTTTCTACGATTTCTGGAGTTGCGTTGAGTTTGGACGTCTTTGCCGTGGATCGTCTTCAAGACTAGTACGACCACGTTTACATTCAGTAACCCATCTTTCTGCTGTACTAATAGATGACGAAAAGTAATAAATTGAAGAATAAAGTAGAAAATAAACTTTAAACATTCGTTCATAAATTTTCTTTGCTTTTAAACCTTCCAAAAGTAAAAAATTCTATCACTGCTCGATACTTGATTGTTTGCATTGTAGAAAATACTGTGACACGTCGGTACTAAATGGCTTGTAGACAAAGAATAAAGTGACAGATTGAAATGAAACTACACACATGTTCACATGAAGAGTGTATCAACACAACAAAAAGAAAATGAAGGCTAGAAGCAACGCCCTCTCTTATCGAACTGGAAAACTTATTGAACAACCTAGTAAAGTGGTTTCAGAGAATTACGCAACACTTTCGTCCCTGAATGAGAAATTCGCCTCTTTTAAAAATAACTATTTTCATTTAAATTAAAAGATCTGTAAACGCTTTATATCGAATTAACCGAAGAGCGCATTTTTTCCTATGGTAATTCTCAATTTCTCAATATATAGTATATAATTCTCAATTGATGCTGTTCCAGGAATGAAGGGACCTACAGTTTCAACCCGACTCCAAGGAGATTTTTCATGGCAGAAATACACTCGGAGGTTTGCCATTGCCTACCGAGGAGTGACCGCTATTAGAAAAATGTTTTTCTTAATTTGGTGTTTCACCGAGATTCGAACCTACGTTCTCTCTGTGAATTCCAAATGGTAGTCACGCACCAACCCATTCGGCCACGGCGGCCGCCATATAATGGTGTCAAAAAAGAGAAAAGCTATGAGAACTTGACCCTGCATGCGGACTGCAGCTAAATAAATTTGAAAAAAAAAACACAATGAAAAAAACCCTCAAATGGTAATTTGGTAAATTAGATAAATACATCTAAATATTCAAAGTTGCTAATTCACATAATTACTCTTATTTATTGCGTATTCTCATGAAGCACCTTATTACTTTTAAGACTTATATTTTAATCTGATTCGATATGCCGAAATTTAAAGCGTCGAAACTAAAACTGCTTAAAAAATCTATTGGGAGGTTGAACTAGTTTTAAAGGTGACACACAGATGGCGCTATTTATCACTTTATCGCGTTGGCAATACTGAATATATATTTATGACAAAGCCTCATCCCTAGGCTTTGTTTATCAGTATCTGTCATTTCGCTGAAGTATAAACAACGCAGTGTTTTCGTGCTCCGAGTATGTCAACTTTCGTGCCGTCGAAACGCAATTTGCGGGAAGCTTTGCTTTTCTGCTTCAATTTGAAAAAAAATACAGCCCAAGCCCGTGAATTGCTGCAGGAGGCCTACCCAGACCATACTCCGTCGATTTCAACATGTGAGTACTGGTTTCGACGATTCAAAAGTGGTGATTTTCACACCGAAGACAAGGAGCGTCTTGGCCAGCCCAAAAAGTTCGAGGACGCGGAATTGGGGGAATTGGTAAACGAGGACTCGTGCCAAACCCAAGAAGAGCTTGCTGAATCATTGGGCATTGATAAATCAACCGTTTGCAAGCGTCTAAAAGCGATGGGAATGATCCAAAAGCAAGGACATTGGGTCCCGTACGAGTTGAAGCTGCGCGACGTCGATCGGCGATTTTTTACGTGCGAATTGCTGATCGAGCGACAAAAGCGGAAGGGTTTTTTGCATCGGGTGGTGACTGGCGACGAAAAATGGATCCACTACGATAACCCAAAACGCAAAAAATCATGGGGTTTGCCCGGCCACGCATCAACGTCGACGGCCAAGCAGAATATTCACGGCAAGAAAATCATGCTCTGCATTTGGTGGGATCAGGTCGGCGTCGTATATTTTGAGCTGCTCCAACCGGGCGAAACAATCACGGGGGAACGTTACCGACTGCAATTGATGCGTTTAAGCCGGGCATTGAAAGAAAAACGGCCAGAAACGGTAAAAAGGCACGACAAGGTTATTTTGCAACATGACAACGCTCGGCCGCATGTTGCTCAACCTGTCAAAAAATACCTTGGAACGCTTGGCTGGGAAGTGTTACCCCACCCGCCGTATAGTCCAGACATAGCTCCCTCCGATTATCATTTGTTCCGGCATATGAGTCTCGATTTGGCGGACCAGCGGTTCTCCTCGTACGAGGCTACCAAAATATGGGTTGAGTCATGGATAGCCAAGCAGCGGCCAGAATTTTGGAGAAACGGCATCCGGAAATTGCCCGAAAGATGGGCGAAAGTTGTAGCTAGCGATGGCCAATACTTCAAATAAAATATTTTGTACCGTTTTTTCTCAATAAAGCCCCAAATCTTCGAAAAAAACCTTTAAAACTAATTCAACCTCCCAATAAAAAAATGGAAAATCCACAATGTTGAAAATTAAAATGTTAAAAAGTAAGTATCAAACAAAAAATTCTAAATAATGTAATGATGTGTAAAATTCGCTCGATATATGATATCTTACGAGTATGTTTACAAAAATCTATATATACAGTGTGGCCCTTTGCTCCCTTGCGGAACCATAGGAAATTATATATACGAGGTGTGCTAAAAAATAAGGTGAATTTTCATTTTTCCCAAAAAGTATTTTTTTATTCACCAATTTCTATTTTATCTCCTTCAAAGTAGTCCTCCTCAGATATAATACACTTGTGTCAGCGTTTTTTCCAATCTTCGAAGCAGTTTTTGGTATGCCATTGAGGTCTCTCAGCGATTCTATTTTTATCTACTCAATCGTCGCAAAACGCCGTCCTTTCATAGGTCTCTTCAATCTTGGGGGCAGGAAAAAGTCGCAAAGGGCCGAATCTGGTGAATACGGTGGCTGAGGCGTGATAACGGTGTTGTTTTTGGCCAAATAATCTCTTACAAGTACAGATGAGGGTGCAGGTGCATAATCATGATGCTAAAGCTATGCAGTTTTTTCCACAATTCTGCACACAACGGCGCATAACTTCAAGGTAATACTCCTGTTTACCGTACGTCCTTGTGGTAAGAACTCCTGATGCACTACGCCATGGCAATCGAAGAAAATAGTGAGCAAAACCTTGACATTTGATCGAACTTGGCGTGCTTTTTTTGGTCTTGGCTCTTCTGGACTCTTCCATTGAGACAATTATGCTTTGGTTTCGATGTCATAACCATATACCCATGATTCGTCACCAGTTATGACCTTTTAAGCAAATCTGGATCATCGTTGACGTCATTCAATAATTCCTGAACGATGCTCTTGCGACGTTGTTTTTGGTCAAAGTGCAGCGATTTTGGAACGAACTTCGCTGTCATACGCTTCATACCCAAAATTTCCGAAAAGATTACATGGCATGAGCCAACCGATATGCCGACATCATCAGCAACTTCTCTAATTGTGATTCGACGATTCTCCATAACAATTTTCTTCACTTTCTCAACATTTTCATCGGTTGTTGATGAGCTGGGGCGTCCAGAGCGAGTGTCGTCAATCACATCCTCTCGACCTTCTGTAAAAAGCTTGCACCACTTGTAAACATTTTCTTGACTCAGAGTACTCTCACCGTATGCCACTGTCAACATTTCATTACTTAATACCATTTTTTACGTGCGTGCGTTTAGGTTAAACGAAGCGGGCCGCTGGAAAGAAAACACTTATGGTCATGCCAGTCTACTATTGCGGCAAACTCAGTTAACCTCGGTGAGGACTGACTACATCGACCCGACGGTAACATTCAATAGGAATTTTGCCACTCTCTTTCCATCTAAGGAAGAGTGGAATAAGGGATTCTCATTAAACAACTTCGACACTACAGTCTATACAGATGGTTCTAAAATGGATTGTGGTGTTGGAGCTGGTATATATTCTCATAGACTTAAGATTGAAAAATCTGTGCGCCTCCCCAATACCTGCAGTGTCTTCCAGGCGGAAGTACTGGCAATTGGGGAAGCTTGTAGGCTACTAATCACAGACTTCTCTTTTAAGAGCAATATCGCTATTCTCTCGGATAGCCAAGCTGCAATCCAGGCACTGGATTCAGCGACTACAACCTCAATGGTGGTGGAACAAAGTAGGAATAGCCTTTCCACCTTGAGCGAAAAACATAATGTTACCTTAATCTGGGTCCCAGGACATCGGAATATTGAAGGTAACGAAAAAGCAGATGAACTGGCAAGAGGGGGATCTGCCATGAATAACGCTCTTGCAGAACCGGTATTCACACCATTAGGCGCAGTCAAGAGTACAATTTCCCTAAAATACCTCCGAATGGCGGAGTGTAGATGGAGGGGCCAGACGAAATGCAAAATCAGCAGAACGTTATGGCCCACCTACAACCTTAAACAATCATCAATATTGTTAAACATGAAACGACGGGATGCCTGGAGACTAACGGCAGTCATAACTGGCTTTTGGTCTGTCGGAGAACAGGCAGCCAAAATGGGCATCCCTCACAACACATACTGTCACAGTTGCAAACAACCGGAGAAAAAGGAAACAATCTTCCATTTCCTCTGTGAATGCCCTGCCCTATGGAAGGACAGAATGTTAACCCTGGGCAAACCGCTGTTCGAGGAGCTCGAACAACTGTCTGGCTTAGATGTCAACAACCTAATAAGGTTCCTGAACCGCACAGACTGGGTATAGTCATGCCGTAAATAACAAGTTGGTAAAGAGGATGTGGCAACAAAATGGTGCGGAAGCGCTAGTTGGATTCAGGATGAATCTCCACTCTAACCAACCAACCAACCATTTTTTACACAAAATTTGATGCAACTTCTTTGATTAATTTTTTTCGATAGCAGAAAATGGCCGAAATTGTCTTATTTATGCCTCTCAATATCGGCTTGAAGATTAATGGCATCCTCTACAGTCTTGATCACTGAGAAGATCTTAAGGTCATCAGCATAAAGTAAAATTTTAGCAAATGAAAAAGAACTTTTGATTTTATTAATAAATAACACTAATAAGAATGGCCCCACGATATTTCATTGCGGAACACCAGAGGTGGCAGCAAAGGGAGTAGATGGAATTCCCGCAATTATTACAACACAACGTCTGTTGCACAAATAAGAGTTTATCCATTGCAGAGAAACAGAATTAAAGCCAAAACAAGTTATTTTTTAATTAAGATTCTATGAGAAATATTGTCGGGAACTTTTGAAAAGTTAGTGTTTACACATGCGCTGGGTGTATACAGTTCGACTCCACTTAAAACTAAATTGCTTACAGCTTACATACAGTTGTTATTTGTCAACCAAAAATAAAGTGGTTATATAACTAGTTATCCAAATTAGTCAATTCCTTTAAGGAGGAGATCAAATCCCTTGGGTGTGCAGGTAACATTTCCCTGATTTGGATTCCTGGACATGGGAATATAGAGGAAAATGAAATTGCTGATAAGCTTGCCAGGAAGAGGAGTGAATTGGTCTCAAAGACCTCCTACTCGGTCATCGGCATCTCCTTGATTGTTGTTAAAGGATGAAAGGATGGAGCTCCATTTAGTCATGTGCTGTATCGAAAACCCAGTACAATATCCGGAGGACTCAGGAAGTCTTGGGGACTCTACATTATTCAATTTCCAAATCCGTTGCTGTGTTTACCGGTCATTGGACGATCGGCTCATTTAATCCCCATTGCAGAAGCTGGGGGGATCTTTCAGAGAAGAAGACTGCTGAGCACTGTAACTGTCCAGGTTTGGCAGCTAAACGATTAAGGTTACTGGGTGCTCCTTTCTTGGATAGCCTGGGGTAGTGCGCCAACCTAAATCCCACCAGTCTTCACCTTAAATCAACAGCTCCTCCCCTACTAATACTAATGGTTTTGCCTTCCAAGCTGAAAGAGTTGGACAAACTAAAAAAATAATAATAAAATGTTTTTCGTTTGCAACGCTGATTCAGCTTAATGTGGCACCTATACATACACACGATGCTATTTACTTTTACTACTTCTTGCTGGCAGCCTACAACTGACAGTGAAGAGTAAGCAGCAAGCAGCAGGCAGCAAGCAGCAGGCAGCAAGCATTGAGTATGTACACAGCACTCTGCTGCTGGTCTCCTGTGTAGCCCTGCCAAGCTGGCCTCCAAAGCAAAGTTGAAGTTGCAGTTGCAGTCGCAAATATTTTTGAGCGGCTGCCACTGCTAGCTACTGCACCTAAATAGTACTTCCAATACAGCTTCACATAGCTGTTGAGTGAGGCGCGTCCTTTGTGCCAGTTTTTCAGTAAGTTTTCCTCGATTTTTCCGCTGGAGCAATCTTATTTTCATAAATTTGCATCGCGGCATGCAACTTTTTGTACGAAAAAAGGCAGAAAAAATGGAAGTCAAAATGTGGGCAAAGGATAAAAACTTAGGAAGTAGTGCACAGGCGTACAGTGGAAACAGTGAAAGCTGGATAGGAGGTGAGGGGCGGGCGGTAGATGGGAAAGTGAAGTGAAAGGAGTGGAAAAATGTTTTTTTTGTTTTGTCAGAGACTTTGGCGCTTGTGTGGTGAGATTTATGATGTTTGGGTTGTGTATGTGTGCGTGTGAGAGTGGACCTGCAAGTGTGGAAGGTAAAGAGAGGCACGATGGACCGACCATATGTGCAGGATGTTGCATGTGCGCATGTTAAGCTTTGCGCTCCTATTGCTATTTACCACACTATTGTTGCTTTTGGCCTTGTTATTGTTTTTGTGTTTTTTTTCACTGTTGTTACTGTTGGTGCTTTCGCGCAATGCAATGGTGTGAAATAATGTTTTATGATGACTGTATGCTAGCATCTCTTGCGCTGGTTTTGCTACTACTTCGATTTGTTGCTGCTATTATTTGTGTTGATGCTGCTGCTTTGGTTGTTGTTGATTGTGGTGCAGGGTGCAATGCAAGTGTGCAAGCGTCTTCGCTGACTGAGAGTAAAGCAGCAGTTAGGCTTTGGTGCGCCTATACATATAAATATTATTCGTCTGTTGTCATCGTCGTTGTCGTTGTCGTTTTTCTCGTCATCGCCATCGTATTGAGCTTCGTTCATTATGCCCATGTATTTGTGTGTGTGTGCATTTATGCGGTGGTGCGCGCTGGTTAACCGTGGCATGAATGCATTTGGCACGTCCTTTCACTTCTTTTCCAGCCAGTGCCGCGTCCTCTGTTATGACTGTGGTTGCTGTGGCTCTGGCTCAGGCTCAGGCTCAGGCTGCTGCCACTTTCATGGTGCTTGCATCTCGTGATTTACAGTAACAAATCCGAGGCATTTAGTTTTCGCTCAATCCGCCAGGGGGGCGCACCAGCACTAGCGCGATTTGCAGCATTTTTCCACTCTGCCTACTCTACATTCTGCTTCATATGTACATACACATTCGCGTGTGATTTGTTTTCCTGCCCAGTTGCGACGAAGGAGTCGAGCTGAAGCGCATTAGTGTCAGCAGCAGCAGTAGTACCGTTGTGGCGTTGGTATGCGACGCGCGCGGTTTTATCTTCTTTAGTTGCTGCATTAGCCAAATCTTTAGGCTGAGTTAGAGCTTCCACCATGGTTACGAGTATAAGAATTTTCGAAACGTGTGCGCGTCTAAGTGTGGCCACGGTAAACGGAAACGAATCCGGATCTAGGCATTTGGTTTGATTTATTTGACATTCGTTAAGTCACGTAGAAAAATAAAAAGCTTGTTAATGATATTTATGCAGTGCAGGCACCATCCTTTAAGAAGTGGTCGTGCCCGCCACCTCCGTTTCTAAACGTTCAGTCGCACATACCACGCGATATGCGTCCTTCACTGCCAACAAGTCGCGCACAAATTGCAAATTGACAACTTGAACGGCTGGTAGTTTTCTCGACCGTCCGCCTAATCATACAAAACCATGCAAACACCAGCCAAGCAGCCAGGGGCAGCTTACATTGTGGACAAGTGTGATTTGTGGCATTGGCGTTGCTGTTGGGACACTGAAGCATATGCTTCGTTAGTTGAGATTTTATGCAAAATTAAACCCTCATCAAATTGAACTGAGATAAAAAACAAAAGTACAAATTGAAGAAACACACAAATCACAAAGAAGCGAAAGAACAAAACCGAAATTGGCAAAACAATAAAAGTTACAGTGTGCATGTACAGCGTCAATGGAGAATTCGCCATGCGCCTAGGGCTTTACGTAGTAGACGTCTAATGAAAAGTGCGAATACGCAAATACTTAAACGAAACGTTGCAATGCGATGCGATGCAATGCGGTGGTGAGCAACGAAGTGATGACCTAATTTGTATGAAATCACCAACAAAGAATGGAATGGCATCAGCATAAGGACCAGCACCAGCACCAGCACTAGCAAAAAAAAAGAAACAAAGTATTACAAAGGGCTGTAAATGAGTGCTTCAGCTACGTGTCAATTACATATGAAACGTATAAAAATCGGAAATTTAGTGCGCGTCGCAGCGCGCCAAGGGAAATTGTGTGCCAAAAATAAAAACAAAAAAAGAAAACAGAACAAAAACACACGAACGCGTTTTGTGTCGTATTCGTGACCAGAGACTTTGATCGAAATATGAAATTTTGGCGGTAAAAATAACTAATAACGAATCGTTTAGTGCCGAACTAATTTTCATTTCGCCAACTTTGCCGTTGTGATTATTGATGGCGTCGTTATTGACGTCTCTGTTGATTTGTTCTTGTTATTGTTGTTGTGTTGTTGTTGTTATTGCGTTTGCTGTTATTGAAGAAGTAAAATAAATAGTTGATAGATATATAGCATACGCACACACATACATACATACCTATGTATATGTAAGATATTTTAATTGCGCGCCCTGTGCACGTTCCGCCCGAATTTCGTGCTGATTTGGCGATGACAATTCTGCTGATGTCGATAGTTGTTCTGCTAATGGACAAACAGAGATGCCTTGAAATATCGACAACTGCGCTTTCCCATTAACGTCCCCATCTAGCCATCGATGGTTATGCTGTTGCCGACGTTGACTGACGCCAGCGACAACCCCCGTCGGGTCGTAGCAATGTTAGCAATTATCGAAAAATCATGTTCTGTGAATTGATAACTGAAGTGAGAACAAAAAGTAAAAGAAAACAAAAAAATTTTAATTAAAATCACAAAAAAAAAAAACACACAAAGCGATGTCGGCACAAAGTTACACGTATAAATTTCACCCCATCGCTAACACCTTATGATGCAGACGGCTAACCATTGTATGAAGAGCACTTACCGACACTGCAGACACTGCCACTGCCCACATACCAGATACGTACCTTCAAATATATATACATTCAAATGTACCTAAAAGTATTCGTACGGCCGCAGCTTTACTAGCAGTTACACGGTATATATTTACATACACACATCCATACATACTTATATACATACATACGTATGTATTCGTAGAACGATTTTGAATGGATGAGGAGGAGAATTTTTATGATTCATCATCGTCAGGATCGATTGTTTTCCAGTGGATTGGCTTAGAGACGGCCGAACAACTGCCACCGTACATAATGCGCTACTACAATAATTTGCATCAGCAGGTATGTAAGTACTTCTGCATAAATACACAAACACACACACAAACAAACTATGTATTTGCACCACAAAACATTTTAGGCAAACTTTTTTTCCTTCTTAAATTTGAATATAATGGTCAGAAATTTCTATTGTTGTGCATGTGTATGTGTTTGCCACATCCTATTTGGATTTTCGTTCGTTTGTTGCCTTGTTGGTTGGAAGTGGAGGGCTACAAAGGCGATTAAGGGCTTAGATATAAGCCGGACAAGTACATCACAAAGGAAAAAGGGGGGAAACAATGTTAAAAAGCTTTTTCGTTTCTCATTTGTATCATTAGCGTGTGCCCAATAACTACTGTTTTTTTAGGTAGCCTGTGTTTATTGAGTGCTGCCAAATGTTTGCTAGCAGCGTAGTTGGGGAATGGTCGTTGAAAAAATATCAAAAAAAAAAAAAGAAAACATTTTAAAATAAATCTGTTTAAGGTAGCAAAACTTGCCTTTCAAATTTAAACCTTAAATTTCAACAGAATATTTTTGCTTTAAATAAACAGACGGTAATTGGCATTGCTCAATGAAATGCTTTATATCTTCCGACCGTCTTCTACAAGATTTCGACCATGATTTGTGAGGCGGAAGGTATTAAATAAAGAATAAATAAATAATGTCAGTTTAAAACCGACTCCGAACGGCAAATGGTTTTTATAAGGAGCTCTTTCAAAGCAGAAATTCACTCGGAGGTTTGCCATTGCCTGACGAGAAGCGACAGTTATTGAAAAGAAAAAAAACACTTTACCTATCATTTTGCTGTTTCTTGCATGGTAGTCAAGCACCAATTCATTCGTCTACGGCGACCGGGTTGGTCCATATAGGAGGGACCATATAGGGGCTTTTTTAAACACATATTTTTTGCCAGTGGCAGCTCTTTCCCACTGGTTGGAAATCATGGCAGAATCTCAGTAGCATATCTTCGCGGAAACATATTAATCGCTTTCCGCTTGAACAACTTTGGAACATATCCAAGCTTATTTCCGAAGTTAATGTTGTGTATCCCCTAATAGAGCACTTATTGAAAAGAAGTCAAAATCAGCTTTTCTGACTAAGCGCATTTCCATCTCAGCGGCGAGGTTAACATGGTAGTATCTGGGGATCGGAATGCACAGCCTTCGAGAAGTCAATGCATCCTCAGGGAGTGACAGTTTGTTACAGATTTTGGAGCGTTGACATCATTGTCCCAGTTTTCTTTGAAAATGCCTCTGGGAACGCCATTTCTGTTAACGGTGAGCGCTACAGAGACGTGTTTAATGACTTTTTGTTTAGCTGGAAATGAAAGACATGAACTTAGAGAATGGAGCGCCAAGCCACACAGTCCATGTTATAATTTATCTTTTGCGCGTCAATTTTTTTGATAGTTTTAGCCGTCTCGACGATGTCAATTGGCCACCTCGGAGCTGCGATTTGACGCCGCAAGCCTTTTTTGTGGGGTTGCCGTGAAGAACCGATATTATGCAAACAATACCTTAACTATTCATGCCTTCAAGATTAGATTAGATTAGATTTGTGGGGGCTTGGACAAGTCCAAGCACTTAGTCAGGAGACCATTTTACTACACCCGAATAGATTTCAGTAGAAAGAATAGAGAGATAGGAAAGATAAAATGTGGGTGGTAAGACGGAAAAATTTGTTTGAGGTCACTCTTTCACAAATCTCTTGGATTCATTGATGAATCTTAAGAGATCCGTACGATAAAGAGCATGAACTTGATCCATGCTCAGTATATCGCAACCCAAAATCGTAAATCTGATTTTGGAAAACACCGGACAGCTACAGAGAAAATGCACTGCAGTGTCGTCATTCTCAAGACAGGATAGGCATATTGGTCTGTCTACGACCCCCATGGTAGCCATATGCTGACCACAGACGTTGTGCCTTGTGATTACATCTACCAGTACTCTCAGGTCCTTTCTGCTGAGTTTTAGGAGAAAGGTCGCTATTTCCTGTTTGGTTCTTTCGCAAAGCACTTGGCTACTTGCACAGCCTTCATGCCTTCGAGCAAGAAATTCATGAGATCTTAACAAATTACGTTAACAGGATGCGCGAAGGAACATTGAAGCCAGCCTAGATAGCGTCATCAATGAAATCGTGTTCCATAATTGAAGAGAACGGTTCCTCCTTTGAAGTAACCAATAATATGCCGAAAAAAATCAATTTGTGTTAATTTTCTTGAATTGTTAAAAAGAAACCACCCTGGATGTAGATATTTTTTTGATTTGTAGTTCATACATTTTGCTTCGTTTACTTCTGTTCGAAAAGTCAATAAAAAAAAACCGTTTAATTATTTTTTGGTACTTTTATTTATTTGCTTCAAATTAATCTACATAGCTGTGGCATTAACACAGCGCATCTTCACCGCCACATTAGAAAGAAATGTGAGGCATTTCGCCCGGAGGAAAGGCACATACGCTGAGCCCAACCCAACTCTATCATTCATTAAGGGAACTGGGTTTGGATCGGTACTGTGATGGGTAGAGAACACAAAATACCATGATTAACTCATTCATTCATGGCCCACCACCACCAACGTCCATAGAACCAATGATTTCGAAACACTTTTCATAGTTTTCAGCTTCTTTTGCGAACTCAGGATGTGCCTTCTGGAAAGCATCATATATAATCAAGTAGATAATTTCTTGACATTTATTTTTTGAATATAATCCGAAATTTGTCTGTCGCGGCTACGAGTTATAAGACCCATTCGATCAGTGCAATTATTTACCATTTTTTCCAATAAATTGGACCGTATGTTGGCTTGAATATGACAATAAATCGATTGTTAAGCGCAAGTTGCGCCATATTGTTGGAACCAAAAGCCGTCGATGTTTAGGCGATTAGTTTTTGGAAACAAAAATTCAGTCAGCATGGCTCGATAGGGCTTGCCCTTCACCGTTATAGCAACTCCGAAACTATGGCTGATGATGATGGAGCCAGTGCTCATGAACTTCACGAGCAGAAGTGTTTTGAAAATAAATTTCCACAATTTCGAAGTGTTGTTTTGGTGTTGAACGATTCATGATGACTTGCCAAATCTTACTCAACAGAAATGTCAACACAGTTCGCCATTCTCAGCTGTCAAACCATAGTTATCGATAGTTTTCGTGCAGCTGAAAAGACACCCTACCTAATCCGATGCAATGCATGCAGGTGACCGCTGTAGCCGAATGTGTTGGTGCGTGACAAACATTCGAGAGTGGATAGGTTCGAATCTCCATGCATGAAACAGCAAAGTGATAGACAAAGTTTTTTTCTACTTACCTCGGCAGGAAAATGTAAACCTCCGAGTGTATTTCTGCCATGAAAAAGCTCCTCATAAAAACTATTTGTCGTTCGGAGTCGGCTTAAAACTGTAGTTACCTCCATTTGTGGAACAACTTCAAGACGAACACCTCAAATAGAAGGAGGAGCAGGTCTTAACACATAACAGAAGTGCACGGGCCAATTATTCATTTTATTATTATTATTTTTTTATTTATTTTAATGCATGTATCGTGAGATAACGCTGACTAGAGAAAATATAATGCGTACATTCTTTAGTGTGTTTGGCCAAGCCTCTCTCCAAATTGTCCTGTGCAACTTGCTGCTGTTCTGTGCAGAAAATGGGAGGTCTTATATTTTTAACTCGACTATGAAAGACAAATAGAACCAGAATGCTCTCCGGCTCCTCTATACTTTATTGGCTAGTGCCCATAATGGGCTTTCAACACAGACCCACCCAAGGATAAACACGCACAAACCCACTTGGCTATGGTGGGTGCCTTTTGTAATCGATATACATAAATATATACATACATTTTTCTATTGTAGCTTTTCCCCCAATTTTCTGTTTCAATATTTATCACAATAATTCATCAAAATTATTTCTAAGTGAACTCGAATCCTGCTTCTAAAATCTTTAATTATATGTATACAATTTACCTGCCCCCTACCTCATGCCACATTACTTATTGAGGTTAAAAGCTGTTGCTTAATGATTTTCTAATTTCTTTAGTGATTGTTGGCAACATTGATATTGTGTTGCAACAGCAGCAAATATGTTGATAAATTTTTCATTTTGGTGGAAAGTGATTGTGAATGAAATGCAAAAGAGACGAGATGAAAAGAATAATTCGCGAATTGGCAACGACACTTGGCATCGAATCCATCATCTTAACGATTCACGACAAATTTGGGTGATTGCTGTTCCGATTTACGGCTTAGCAAGTATGTTTGATTGTGCGATTGAGTGGTTGAGAGTGCCGTGAGTGGTTGTTTCAACATCAGCGAGTTTGTGTTTATGTAAGTTTATAAGCGCCGCGAGTGTGCATGTGTGGATCTTATAGCTTCAAGCTTAAGCGTTCTTGTACTCGTATGTACGTAGATATGTACATACGTATGATAGACGTTGACGTATGGCTTGTGCCATGGCATCGAGGCATTTGTTCGGCTGAACTGTGCTATGTATCTCGGACTCAGATTATATGTATTGTATATGTGTACGTTTGTGTGTATGCATGCATGTATGTGTTTTATTATTCAAATTGCAGCATTGTGAATCCTTGACCTACCCACATATGTGCACAGCTATCGCCCATGTTGAGCATATCTACATACATATGTATGCACATAGTTGTCACTTCGATTGTTGTGCCTGCCGTCCCAGGCGCTGCTGTCACTGTTGTCGCTTAAGTTTTCAACGTTAGTGGCAATGGCGGAGGCGATGGCGACGTTATCATCGTAGCGCATATTGTTCGACCTATACAAATGCATTGCACACACATACTATACAGCCTGTGGAATTAACAGTGTTCACTCGTAATCACTGCAAATCGTTCGTACCGCATTAATTAAATTTTCACAAAAGCTCAATATTCAAATTGTAACCCAATACCCTTTTGGTAGACTATTGCCAAGCGTGGTGTGGTGGTGGATGTTGCAAAATGTTCGAGCATTCACTTTATTCATTTTGCGTATGTAAATAAATGACAATAAATGACAATAAATGTTTGTTTTTTTTGTCCTTTTTCTCGATTCTCAGATTCTATTGTTGTTGCATGAATTTTGGCCTTGTCAGTAAGAATAAATGGATCGTACTCGTAGAGTTGTTTGTTGGTTGCTTTGAATATATTCAAATACATACGTATGCACTGTGAGTGTGTGTGTGCTTGCTTCAAAAACCCGACATAAGTAGCACAATTGCAACAGTTGATGTGAGATGATAGTGAATGAGTGCAGACGCAGACTCGGATTGTGAGGGAGGAAATTGAGGGGTTTGTCATTGAATCCGAAAAGTTGCCGGATTAAAGTGTTATGTAAACCGAGATTTCATTTATAAAATTGGCTTTGAGCAGAAAAGTGGAAGATAATTGGTTCACTTGAGGTTGTTGTTAATTAATTGTATAATCCGTTGACAACAAATTGTGGTTGCCTTTGTGTATAACTAAGTGTGGATGTGCCTGTGCCTGTGCCTGTGCGTAAGCATACATACTTACTATACCTATATGTGTCTGTATGTATGCGCAATGTGTCTTAAGTTTGGTCGTTTACCTTAATAATTTGGGTTTCTTCACGAAGCTGCACACTTGGTGGTCACACAGATGTGTGTGCGTATAGGCCGCGCACATACATACATACACAAGTAGGGTACTTCGGACTTCCCATTTTTTCAAAAAGATCTGAAGAACTGAAAGTATTAAGTTTGTATATTTTAAATTTTTGGGTGGATTTCATGCCAAGTCAAGATGGTTTTTACTTTTACTGTTGCTGTTACTTTTTTTAATTTATCAAGTGAAATCGCAAATGTAAACTTTCACTAAAGAGAAAATCCGTTTCGATCGGTGTAGCATTGCATTGCATTGGTATGAAAAAAGGAGTAGGTCGGTCGCCACCGCAGCCGAATGGGCTGGTGCGTGACTACCATTTGCTAGTGCCCAGTCTCGAAACTCCGGACATGTAATCGCAAATGAAAAAAAAAAAAGTTTTTTCTGAGGCAATGGCAAACCACCGAGTGTATTTCTGCCATAAAAAAGTTACGCATGAAAACTCATCTGCCCTTCGGAGGCGGCGTAAAAGTGTAGGTCTCTGTATCTTGTAGAAAAACATCAAAATGCACACCATAAAAAAATATTAATATAACAAATATAAATAATAATTAAAGGATCTTTTGAAACTTAACCCTTTTTGCACCGAGCGAAAGGAGCGAAGAATACTGGGCCGGATTGACGAAAACGATCGTAGGGGTGATATTAAGGGGTTAGGGGATTTTCAATAATTTTTGTTTGCTGGTCAATTGCTTTATTTTGCAAAAAAAAAAACATGGAATTAATACATCATGCTTCGACTTGACTTTAGCAAGATTTCAAAAAACAAAAGATTAATAATTGTAGAAGTTATCGCTGTTTGTGTGGGCTACAGAAGTCCCTTACGGTGATCATCACAAGTCCTTAGAGATTCATCTAAAATCAATTCAAAATTAACGATATGGCGGCCTCAGGAAATATTTTTCAGGTTTTCGAGAAAAAAAACGACAATTAATTGTTTAAAAAAAAATAAAAATTTTTGAAAAAAATCCTTCAATCAGGCACGAGCTTTTTATGTTTTTCAAAAGCATTAATTAATAGATTCGCCTTGGCTTTTGAACACTGATTGCACGTTAGATGGATCAGGAAATTTTATTGAAATCTACCAAGCGGTTTTTAAGTTACAGTGATCACCAGTTCAAAAAACATAGTTTTGAGAAAAGGGCATTTTAAGTTTTTGTTTGTATTTGTCGGATTCACTTCAAATTTTCACTCAATAGGTATGTTAAAGATATTATATTTTAAGAAATTGCAAAAAAAAACAATTTTTTGAAAATTCTGACTATCTCTAACCCCTTAACAAAATTTAAAAAACAGCAACGGAGAAAAAAACGACGGCAATTGTTTTTCGATATTTATTGAAAATTTAATTTTTTCTAAATCGTAGCAACAAAAGTAACAAAATTTTTCGCTGTTAATTGTGTTTCTATGAAAACGTTGGAGGCTTTTGGTGGACGCATTCATTAATTAATAGATTCGCCTTGGCTCTTGAACACTGATTGCACGTTAGATGGATCAGGAAAGACTGAAAAAGATTTTAAGCTTGCCGTGTCGATGCACGGGTGCCACGTGAGTTTTCTGAGAATTATCTGAAACATAGTAAATATTGCGACACCGGTGCAGAGAAACTATCGACGGATAACCAAGAAATATCTCGTGTCCCGTTTCTACTTTATCGCTCTAAAATAAACGTATATAGATCCTCAGCACTAATCAGCATAAGTGATAACAAAATGGCCATTTTTTCATTTGTGTTGCATCGAATATGAACCATTTTAACATTTTATAAAGTTATTTTGAAACACTGACCTCTTGTGATGAGTATAAGAACGCTCCAACGGAGGCGCAAGGATATATTTTCCTTAGTATTTTTGGCAAGTACACCAAATGACGACAAAAAATAGAAATAAAAATATATCCGATACAAAAAGAACTTAGTGGTTTTATTAAAAATGCTGTTTAAATTGTCGAAGTTTAATCAATAGCCACAGTGGGCACCATGACTGTTATTGACTTGTTGTATTCGATTTGGCATAGAATTGATAATTCCAGGGCAGGTTTCTGTGGGAGCGGAATACTATAGTTCTTTGATTTCCTGTCCATAAATCCTTCCCGATTTGCTTTATAAAATCTCTCCTAAGGATATCAATGGGGGTTAGGTCGGGTGGCGGCGGGCTTGGCCAATCCTTAACTTTTACATTATTTTGTAGAAACCAGTCACGCACTAACATTGCGGAGTGTTTTTGGCCATTATCTTGCATAAAAAGCCACTGTAGTCATATATTCAGCTTAGAAAATGGTAGCACCACTTCTTGAAGTATGTCCTTGTAAATAAATTTGCCCATTATATTTGTTATGGGTTGAATAGGCCCAACGCCATATCAAGAGAAGGATCCCTAAATAATTATGCTGCCGCCTACCAGTTGGATTTTTTTATTTGAACCGCGGTAAGAACTCGTGTCCTTAAAGGTGTCTGACATATTGCCCAGCATAATTATTTCCAAATAATTTTTAATTTTTTTCATTTTTTCATACCCTCTGATTTACACCACGATTTGTGCTCCTGAGCAAAACTTTTCTCCTTACTTAAATTTGATTGTTTCAACACAGAATTTTGCGAGATATTCTGCCTGGTAGGCTCTTGTTGTGCAATGGACGCCGTGCAGTTCTCGCTGATATTACGTTGTTGATTTCAGCTTCAATGCCCTTTAATGAATCTAAAGGGTCCCTCTTGGCAAGAGTCATAATTAATTTATCTGTAGTGCAAGTCGTTTTATTTTTGCGACCGTGTCGTTCCATGGATTTTTTTATGCTTAGAAGCATTTACAAGTGACTCAACAATAAACTTGTACATTTTTTTGTTTTCGAAGATTGACAACAAGCCTCCGCTCCTCAACTGTGCAATGCTGCGCACGATCCATCTGTGAAAGAAATTCGTATTAATTATTAGTTTAAATGAATTATCTAATTCGAAATTTACGTTACATTCGATATTTGCCACTTAATTGGATAAAATGCAAGAGTTGTCCGCAAATCACTTATTTTAGTGGCCACGCAGAATTACAGCTTATGTACTATTTACTTGATGAGGTCAGTGCTACCACTCGAGTACTAGAGAGCAATAGAGTGTGAACAAAGTATAAGCTTGTATTCTTTCTCTCGCTCTCATTTCCTTGTCCCTATTTGGGGTCGGCCCAGCTTGGCCTCATGCATCAGGTTCCTCTGTCCTGCGTCGTCACATCATGAAGTTGCTGCTCTCTATTTTGCCCCTTTGTATCACATTTAACCAGGTCGACTCTGCTGTTCCTTTAGGTCTTCTTGGCTTATTATGCACATGGCGACTTTGACGATGTGGTCTTCGTCCCTATGCATTACGTGACCACACCATCTTAGCCTGCTTTCTCTCAATTTCTCCGAGAATGGTACAATTTTCATATCTTCCCGTATGCCCGTATGCGAAGCATTTTCGTTTCCGTCACGTGCATCTTTTGGTTGTGCTTAGCTGACGTTGCCCAATATTCCGACCCGCACAGTTTTACTGGTCTCACATTTATTTCGTTCACCTTCCCTTAATCGTTAATGGCCTTTTCCTGTCACATAAGGCGCCAGCCAGGCTGCAACACTTTAACCATGCCGCATTAACTCTGTGCTTCACATCTTCGTCCGTGTTTCCACTTTCGCTCAGGATCGATCCCAGGTACTTGAAACTTGTTGTTACTGTTATTGGCTGCCCAATAATGGAGGGGTCCTCTCGTTGGTATATTTCCTCTTCGCCAAATGGTAGGTGCAGGTGTTCGGTTTTTTTCATATGTATGCGCATTTCGTGGGTTACCAATTTATCATTCTAAATGTTCAGTTTTCTCTCCAGGCAACCGAGGTCCTCTTTAGACCATATCGTCCGCGTAAAGGATATTCCATGGTGGTTTGTCTTGAACTTTAGCTGTTAGATGATCCACAACAATGTTAAGATGAAAGCTAGTAATATTTCAATAAATTATTTCATAAACCTGTTGAAAAGTGCAGACATATTTGCTTAGAGATTTAAATAATTATACTTTAGCATGACAGCTATGAAGATATTCTGGATTCCAAATAAATTATTGCACAGCTATTTTACAATAATACAACGTTTGACGACATGTTGCCAAACCGGTCGACGCCTACTTTGAAATACTCAAATGGGGATTCATCTAATATGGATTCATCTATCTAAAGGGTGGCAACTGTGAATGGTTTGGAGAATCGTTGCTAGCCTGGCTTATTGCTGCTCAGTTTATTCTAGCCTGGTTAAATGTTCTTAAACGACTTAAGTTTTGAAAGTCAGAGCCTCCACCACAGAGTCTATTCGGTGCGAGCGTATTGCTACGCATGATCACGTCAGTTAAATTTGGTTTCCGATAACACCAACAAAAGGCAGGTCAAAAAATATTGCTAACATATCTCGGCATCGCAATACGCCAAACAGCCAGCGCGCTTTCAGCTGTATTTCCAAAGAAAACTGGTCCAATGACACTAGCAGACCATAATGCGCACCAAACAGTAACAGGAAAGGACTGCATTATTATTATTGCTAGTTCGCCAAAGTCTACTTTGTAAAACACGAACTGCGTTTCATAAACTAAGCAGACTGTGGCGATCTCGCACCCTGTCACTAAAAACAAAGCTTAAAATTTTCAATACCATCGTAAAACCGGTATTCCTATAGTGCTCTGAGACCTGGCTTTTGTCTGGCCACATAAGTCGATGTCTTCAAGCGTTTATCAAAAAATGCCTCAGAATTACATGCCGTATCTTTTGGCCGCGGAGAATCTCCAAAATGGATCTTCTTCTGTTTACTAGAAACTGATCAATTAATTTCGAAATAAAAACATGAAAATGGAATTGGTTTGGACGTACTCTCTGTAGAGAAGACGATATTGTTGCCAAAATGGCTTTTGAATGGAATCCACAAGGAAGTCGACGCAGAGCGATGTACTCGTCAAACTTGGATGTGCACAATCTCCCACAAGAGTCCTTCCACCGCCTCCGACTAGAAGCGATGTAGTATGAATTATAATGTTTTTCTTAAATAGTTTTTTATTTTCAATTCAGAATGATGTTAATTTATCAAGGAATACAAAAAAATGTAAATGATTATTATTTGCTAGCGCGTCGGCCGGGGGCGCAAAGTGTCGACCGCAACCTGTGACCCGTTCGGTAGCCCCCAGCTGGGCTTTCATGAAAAGAAAGAATTTCCGTGATGCCAGAGGAATGTAGTAAATGACTCTCAACTTATTGCCATGGGTTTTCCAATGCCCAAAGCAAAAGCAACGAATTGATTTTTATAAAATATAAATTGGTTACTAAAAAATATGTCAAAAGCGAAGACCGCGAGCTGTGACAGTTGTCAAAATGCAATCCCACCAAATGCAAAAATTCTGAATAAATTTGAAGCTCTTGTTGGCTGTGTAAATCCTGTGCCATATAATTCCTATTTAATTGATTTCGACCAACAACATCAGCAGCTAAGTGCACAAAAATCACAAATTGTCTGCTCTAAAATTGAATGGCTTTTTTAACGTTTAAAAAATATGTTTAAATGCAGCAGGAATGTCATCGCAAAAAAAAAATGTTTTCTGTTTTTTTTGCATAAAATGTGAGCATTTGCAGCTGAATAATATACGAGGCTCGTTTGAAGAGTTCGTGCAAAATCAGAGAGACGGCATTAGTGGCGCGTATCGAGTTTGTGTTTAGTTGAAACGTTGGGCGCTTCGCCGATCTTTCTGACCTTTTCTATCGGCAGACAGAAAGCGGTTGCTCTCTAAGTATGCGATAATGTAAAAGTATCAGCGATCGATTCCCTGTTTCTCTTTCAAGAAGTAACCGTAAAAAATATCAGTTACGGAATTTCGGAGACAGTTGGTAAATGGACTGACACAGTGAGTTGATGAACAAATTTCACTTTGGGAAGGAAAATTTTTCATAAATTACAGAAACAGCAAGGAACAGTCTATAAAGTTCGGAAATACTACGAGTATTCGGGTTGTTATGATGAAAATTCAAGACTAGGGTTTAAGAAAGCCATACATTTAATAAAAAAAGTAGTTGCATTTTGTTACATGTCACACTTTTCCAGCCACACTTTTGCTTAGAATGCTTCAGTACAGCTCATTAAAAGAATTTTTTTTGCTGCACTCCTTCAGGTTACATTTATCTTTTAACTTTAATACTGTTGGGCCCCCAAAAAAGGTAACGACGGTCCCCAGTGGTCGGGTCTGGGACCCTTTGGTCAGGGACTGACACACGAGCAAATTTCAACGCCGGTCTCCAGAGACCAGAGACGGGTTCAACATCGCGCTTAATAGCATCTCTTGGAAGCACACGCATCAAGTTTCAGTCAGATCGGTATATTTCTTTGTGTTTGGCATTCGTTTGAATCGAGGAAGTCGAGTGATTTTCATTTTCCACTACGATAACGCACCAGCTCACGTCTCAGCAGTTGTGGTCGCAAAATGAATAAAAATAGGGTTTGAACACTTTTCACATTTCTTTTATACTCCAGACTTGGCTGCCTCGAACTACTTTTCTTCCCCAATTTAAAGAAATGGCTGGTTGAAAAAAGATTTTATACAAACGAGGAGGTGATTGCAGAAATGAGTGGATTGTTTCAGACTTGGAGAAATTTTGTGGCGCGGAAAGGCTCAATAAACTAGAATAGCATTTAAAAAGTATATACGCCTAAAAGCAGACTATGTCGAAAAATAAAAAAAAAGGTTTACCACAAACAATTACTTAGTTTTCATTCTATTACGTACTTTTCAAACGACCCTCATAAAATTTAGCGAATCCAAATTTCGCAATATTAATATTTATTTCATGGCTTTTGCATACGTATATATGTATCTACACACACATATGCATACATATTTATACACTTTTTACAGTTCGGTAGCATAGCGCCTTGCAGCTAAAGCTAGAATCACAGCACACTGAATAATGAAAGTTGTGAACAATGCGCGCGTAATGTAGCTTTTTCATTGCTTCTATATCAATTCATTCCTGCGAGTGCACTCTCATATGTGTGTGTGTGTGTGCATATGTATGCACAAGACTCTCAGTCATTTGTGCACATATGCATTTTACTGTAACTACTCGTCCGAGCTGAAATATGAAAATATAAAATATTAATTTAAATGTTTTGCAAAAATAAACTTTTTTATATATTAAACTAGTAAAAGTTTTCTTGCTCGCAAAGTCCGTTCGACGCAATGATTTTATCGTCAGCATCGGTAATGGCCAACAATGGCGCGCGCACGGCGTGTCCCACTAACGCTTCTTGAATTCAACTTGGCTTTTGCCGCATCATACACCAGTTAGCGAGTGACTAGCGAACTGGCAAAATGACGCAGCAGCACTCCGTCGAAGCAGCGAAGTAGCCAAAGCAATTTGCTTGAATGTTGTTATTGTTGCGGTTGCTGTTGTTGTTACTGGGCAACTCCTGTAATCACGTGCCCGTTTCTGTGTTAACATTTAAAGTGGAGCATTTTTGTATATTTTCAAACACACATACATACATGCATATATATGCACGTTTATATGTGTGTCTGTATGAGTATGTCGCGACAAAACTTGTGCTGACTATCTCGGTCGCTGCTGCTACTGCTACGACTGTTAGCTTTCGACTGTTGGCTGCAGCGACTGGGAGTTGCCTGACGAAAGTGTATGTATGAATGTATGTAGGTGTGTAGATATGCACAAATGTCGTGCTTTCATTGATGCAGGCTTACTTTGCCAGCAGGACCTACATTGAGTAGTTGGTTCATTTAATCCATAGTATTTATGTATGTCGGTAGGTTATGTTTACTTAATGTTTTCGATCCGCTCGCATTCGTTTTTTTGTATATGAGTGTTTTTTTTTTTGGTTTTTGTTTTATTTTTTTTTATCCGGCCGGATTTTTGCGCATGGTCATACACTTAAACAAGCAACTGTTTTTTATTTTTTGTTTTTGGTTTCCCTCCTTATGAACTATGCAATATATGCCATATGTAAGACGTTTATATGTTTGTATGTATGTAGGCACATTTGTACGGTATGCAAGTCATGTGGCCTGAACAGCAACTAAGCCGTGTCGTACGTGAATGTGTTCAACAATATTACAAGCGTAGCGAGTGCCTGTCGGCGGCCCCAACTACTATTTGTCTGTTTCGTCAGCGCGCGCTTGGTGTGGTGCGCTTTCTTTGCTTTTACTGTAAGTCAGCAGCTACTCGGATATTCTTTGTAGGCAATGCACACAAACATGTTTTACTACCCGTAATTAGGTTGCGGTTGCGGTGGCTCGTTTTCATTTAATTTTATTTCGATTTGTGACTTCATTCGTTTTCATTATTTTTTTTTACTAGTGCATTTATACACACTCATATACATATGCATATGTATTAGGGCGGGTCGATTTAAAAATCGCTCATTGCTCTGTGAAAATCGTATTCTAGGGACCAAAATAAGAAACTTTGCCGAAGGAACCATACCTCTAAAACGAATTCTGATGTCCCACAATTTGGGTCGAACGAAAAATCCCACTTTGACCCATTTAGAGTGCTCCAATCGAGTTCAAATGTATGATCGGCCCCCAGTAACTTTGGACGGCCGATCCACCCATGCCAGTGGCACACCCCCTGGAACTCCCCTGGGGGTTCCCCATACAATCATTTCAAAATATCACCATTTTTGGCCTTTACATGAGAAAAGAAACTACAAAGTTCGACCCAAATTGGGGGACATCAGAATTAGTTTTAGAGGTATGGTTCCTTCGGCAAAGTTTCTTATTTTGATCCCTAGAATATGATTTTCACAGAGCATTGGGAGATTTTTTTGCCTCCCCACAAATCGACCCGGCCTAATATGTATGTATGCACTTATGTGTGTGTATGCATAGAAGTCGATGTATGCCGACGTCTTTTGGCAATGAATGTGAATCATACGCCGTGTATGCTCAAGCAGGCGTTAGTAGGAGCTGCACATCCTTTTGTCAACCGCAAAGGATATCCCGTATTTTGTGAAAGCGGTTGTATACACCTTTTCTTTATGCATATATCCGAAATGATTGCGAATTGGCTGCAATGCTCGTAAGACGCTCGGGAGGCAAGGCATGAGTTAGAAACTCATTTTTACGCCCCAATCAGTTGCGAAAGCATATACGAATATACAAATGTATGAGTGTGCAAAATTCCTCCTGTGTCCGTTTAATTTGTATTGCTCTAAAACATACTCATATAAATGTATCTGCACCCTTACACATATGCAGACTTAACCGCCAGAATGCTTACACTACTTATATACTTTTATGTGTATGTAGATTTGTGTATGTGCTCCTTATATGCACACATATCTTGGCTTGTCAACCAGTCCGTCAGCTTGTCAGCCAAGAGTTTATCTATCAGTCATACGCATAGTGCTTGCCACAACACCAACATTACTATTACCACTACCACATTGGGGTGTATAAATGCGCGTCTGCAATTGTGCAGTTGCCGAAGCCCTTTCTATTCAGCAGCTGCACTTATAAACAAAGATAAAATGCATGCTGTGAGTTCAAAGTGATGTGCCTTAGCCGGAGTAGACGTTGAAGCAGGAAACAGTGTAGCGAAGTTGGGCATAAAATTGTAAAAACTTTACTGAGAAATGTGTTTCAAAATTAAGCCAAAAGTTTAGCTTTGTTTGTAAGTAAAAAATGTACATAAAATATCTCAAAGAATTTTCTAATGCTCAACCTGCCTTGCGAAAAACTACCGAGAGAATCGGTACTTTGATCAGTGCCAATAAATTGTGATTATAATGGATTTTCGTTACGGCGGCCGCCGCATGTATTTGTGCGTGACTACCATTCGTTAAGGCGCTTTTTTGTTTTTGTTTTTGGAGGTGGCAAATGGCATTGAAAGCCGAAAAGTGTGAGATTTGCCTTTCGATTCACCCGCTAAAAACCCACCCCAGCCCCGTTTCCCTCCCGCGAGACAAGCGTTAAGTATTACGTCACGCGAGAAGGAGCTTCCTATGGCCTCTTCATGAAGATCTGCGTTATTATTTAGCGCTATGCAGTTTAGTAATTCCTATTCTTGCCATATTACTGACAGCGGACCAATGTTCTTCTGAGTCAAGCATATTATCTACTAGGTTACTCACAATTATTGGCTTCACAACCTTAATTCACAATTCTTCCCTTTCGAACTCAAAAATAGGGCTCTGCATCTTCAAATTGTCACTAAAAGTGGAGAACGGGTCGTCCTCATGCTTAAATCAATGCAGATAAGATTCAAAGCATCCACGCATCTAAGTACTTGGGTCAGTTAGAAGTCTATTTTTTAGATTCAGTCATTTGAAGATATTCGGAATCAATCGATACGTCCATCGTCCTTTCCTAGAGTTCTTCCACTCCTCCTGCCAAGTACGGATGCTTCAGTCTTTCGGTTGGTCAGCTGTGCTGAATTGGCTCGGTGTTTTTTCTCCTCAGCGAATTCGAAAGCGGTCAGCTCAACCGGCCGGCCCGTGTTTAAAACCCATTCCGCGCATGAATTACTAAAATTATGGAAAATGTCTGCAGGCAATGACAAAACCTCTGAGTGTATTTCTGCCCTGAAAAAGCTCCTCATAAAAAATCATCTGTCGTTCGAAGGCGGCATAAAAATGTCATCCATTTGGGGATGTACTGGCCAAGTATAATATAAATAAATAAATAATGGAATTTCATGATAATTTTTGAAGGTAACTTAGAATAAGCAAACAAATAAAATTTGCCTTTTAAATTCAACAGAGAATAACGAATGCCTTGCACTGATTGGCTTTGCACTCTTTATTTAAGAAAGAAAATTTGTATTATTTATTTTTTATTTATTTATTCATTTTAAGAAGTCAAGAAAACATGATTTTAGACCGACTACTAAAACTAAAGAGTAATGAAAATATATACCTAAATACAATTATTAACTTTCATCTAACTAAACTAAAATACAGAGTTCAATAGTACAGAAAATGTTTACTTTGAAACTGAGAATTTTGGGAAATAAGAATTAGAGTTCTCATTGAAATCACGAAGAGCACGTTCAATAAGAGCATTTTTCTTTTTGATTAAGCGATAACCGCTTAAGCAATTTTGGCCGACTTCAACAAAGCCCGCCAGTCGTTTCTCGTTCTAACCGGCCTCAGTTATAAACATCAAGTGAAGTCACGTCCTTCTCCACTTGATCTTTCCAACGCAGAGGAGGCCTTCCTCTTCCTCTACTACCACCAGTTGGTACTGCATCGAATTCATTCAGAAACGGAGCGCTTGTATCCATTCGGACGACATGATTAAGCTGACGAAGTCGTTGGATCTTTATTCGCTGCGCTATGTCATTACAAAAAATTGTGGGAGATGGGAGACAACTAATTAATACTTTGAAGCAGAAATGGACAATGAACGTTACCTTTAATACCATTGAAAATAAGCGAGAGAGCAATTTTTGTTCTTCTACTTTCTAAAGACTAGAGGTTTATCCATTCCATATGTACTAGAGTCCTCTAACGATGATATTACAATAATATGCTAATAAAATACCAATGACGAAATGTCTGGTGCTCGAGCAAAATATTCTGCAAAGGATTTGCACGCTGTCGAAAGCGGATATGAAAACTTGAGTATGAACTTTAAGAAATCATCAACATTGCCTGGCGCATGAAGACCGCAAGTCAACCGTCGAATCTATGTGAACATTTCTCTGCAGAACATCAGAGAGCATTGCATTTCCACAACCTCAAATTAAAAGAGGATTTATGCACACATCCCTGCGCGTTAGTTACGTCATGCGCCCAAGACAAGTTGCAATATATGTAGACATCCACACACGGACAAAATTATTCACACATTTCAATTTCACAAATAAAATATTAAGTTCAAAGAAATTTTAATATTTGGTAGGCATTCCATTTTGCTTGATGACTGCATTAAATCTATTTGGCATAGAGTTAACTAATTTTTTAGTTAATATACATTTGGGTCCAAATTTCGCCACTCCTGGGTTTTGTTTGTTATGTTAATTTTAGCGCACCTACCGAATTCATCCCACAAATGTTTGATGGAATTCAAGTCTGGAAACTGTGGTGGTGTTGGGAGAATGTGAGGCACATGATGAATGGTCCATATACGCACATCGTGGGCAGTATGGTGGTAAAGAGATTTATCCATATTACCACCAATAAATACAATATGACTGACATACACCCCCACCACCATATTTCACTGTGCGTACTGCCTTTTTCGAATTCAGTATTGGGTTTTCTCCAGACTCGAATCCTACCATTCGATTGAAAAATGTTGAATTTACTTTCGTGGCTAAAAATAGCGTTGCTCCAGAAATCAAGTGGCTTATTTTTGTATTCCTTTGCGAACTCCTGCCTCTTATTTTTATTGATGTGCTACACCCGGCATGTTTCAAGGCCCTGCCATCAATCTCTCTTTATCTCTTCACGAACTTCTGCTACCATTTGCGTTGATGTAATTTTTGAATTCTTTTTTATTTTCCTTATTATTTTCCTTATCACTGGCGGTCAATTTTGCGTGGTCTCCCAGTCTGAGGTCGGCTTTTAAGATTTTTTTTCAAAGAGAACTTAGACTCGCTCTAACAAAATAGTGCGGAAGCGCTAGTTGGATTCTGGATGAATCACCACTCTAACCAACCAAAGACTCGCTCTATTTGCTCGCAAAAAATAGTAGGCGGGTATCTATGCCAAGTACGAGTAAACGTGTCTATTGATTGATTTTGCGTCTTAGTGTGGGCTACACTGAAATTTTCTGGCAAATATTTTTTTTTCCGAATATCATATTTAGGAAGCGGGGCAAAAGTGATCCATTAAAAGCGAATGTTATCCAGTGAAAATGTTCCAGGAAAATGCGCCTGCAATGATAATGCAATGAAATTTTGTTATAGGATATTTGCTTTTTCGAATAAACTAAAAAAAATCCCGAAAAAATAGGTTTTTGCTGTTTTTTGTCGAATTTTTGAAAAGAAGCCATATTTGGATATGAAAAAGCTATCCGCAAAGAGGAAACGACTTTTGCTCACTAATGGTGATAAAAACGATCGTGTAGTGTTCAATAGCAACTCGCAGGCGCTGCCTCGATGCTTCATAACAGTGTGTCTGTTGGCAGGTTTTGTACAGCAATGCAATAATTGCCAGCGCATATTATATATATATACAGTAGATTCTGTTTTTATGCGGTAGATACGTTCCGCAAGAAACAGCATAAAATAAGCTACTAGTTCTATAGTAAAACTATAGATACGTGCTAAGAACCGCATAAATCTGAAATAATGTAATAAAATCGCATAAAAAAGGGCACTAGTCCCATATTATAACTATAGATACGTTCCATAGACCGCATGAATCTGAAATAAATAAATAAAATCGCATAAACAAAATATTGTATTTTTGAAAATTATGTATATCTTTATTTAAGAAACGTCAGAATCGAAAAATAAATTTACGTCAGAAATAGAATCAGACAATACCCACATGTTGCGCATTCGTTTAGGATTTGGCCTAAAATCACTTTCGTCACTTGAGGAAATGTACACGTCTGATCTAGATAGTTATGCAGGCGGTTCCATACTTGTAGGGTTAGCATTTCTGATGTAATCTGTGATGAGTTTTTGCTTAGCTGGTTTAGAATCTTGTTTACATGTACAATTCCCGATAGGTCGACATGCATTTTGTAATTTAAAAAAAAAACCGCACTATTTCAAAACCGCATAAAAAAAAGCCGCATAAAAACAGAAGCTACTGTATATATAATTGGTGGTACACCCTTTTTGGGTGTATGGCCGAGCTCCTCCTCTTATTTGTGGCGTGCGTCTTGATGTTGTTCCACAAAATGGAGGGACCTACAGTTTCAAGCCGACTCCGAACGGCAGATATTTTTATGAGGAGCTTTTTCATGGCAGAAATACACTCGGATTTGCCATTGCCTGCCGAGGGGTGACCGCTATTACAAAAATGTTTTTCTTAATTTTGGTGTTTCACCGAGATTCGAACCAACGTTCTCTCTGTGAATTCCGAATGGTAGTCACGCACCAACCCATTCGGCTACGGCCGCCGCCAATTATACAAAGCAAAAATTACCATATTTGGAGGAGGATAATTTTTATAACTATCAGGAAAAGTTTCCAATCGTAATGGTAAAATGATAAGAATTGGGTTGCGATTTTCCTCTCCATATCACTTTTTTCTTCGGTACAGGGCAGAGAAACCCGCCTTTTCTATTTAGCATAAACACAGGACCAGCTGGGATTTTAAACTATATTCTTCAGCAAATAAAGCGTTTTTCAGTAAGAGCGCTTCAACTTTTTTTTTTTAATAAAACACAAACGGTTTGACTTTTTTAACTAATTTTTTTTTTATTATCGAGTTTGAACATATACATTTAAGTATGAAATTCGATTTCTTTTGCATGACCACCGTGTGCACGTTTTACGAAGTCCAATCGTTGAACCCAATTTTCGACCACTCTTTTGCATAAATCGACCGAAATTCCAGCAATTTCGCGTTCAATATTGGCTCTGAGCTCACAAATCGTCGCCGGCTTGTTACTGTAGACCAATGACTTCACATAACCCCAAAACCTGACGGCTTGTTAAATGGACCGTAAAATGGCCGTAATGCTCTTAAAGTAGCAGCAACAGAACGATTATTTTCATAAAAAATTTGCACAATTTCCAATCGTTGCTCAAGTGTGTAGCGTTCCATGATGAAATGTATACTAATGAAATTTACAAATGACAAGCGAAAAATAAAAAATATTGCGTCGTTCGCCCTCCCTATCGGAAAATAGTTGAAGCGCACCTATTGAAAAACGCTTTACATCGCTGCTTTTAGTTTTTGTCGGCAGTCTGTCATCGCTTCCTGTCCGCCGTGACAAAAGACTATGATGTGATTAAACATATCTATGTATATGTGAAAATTACAGGATTGACAGGAAAACTTAACGCATTCACATTCACGCCTGCAAAACCCCAGCTTTCTCTCAAAACCAGAGGCAACCACAATGTGAAAATCGCTAAGAAAAAACACTAAAATAATCTGCAATTCTGTAAGCTTCTTTCCACCACAGTTACTGTTATGGAAGATCCTGTTCCGTCATCAATTTTATTACCGTTTATGAAGTTTAAAATCTCGTTTTCGCTTCAATTGATGTCAGATCCTCAGACTCTTTTGTAAGAGAAGTGAATATACGAGAATCTGAGTCTATCTTCGAGATCTGATATCCACGACTCTGTCTTATATGGTAACATGGTATTTGGCCATTATCCAAAACCTCTTAGAAGCGCTAAGTCTGAAAGCATTCTTAGCTACTAAGTTTTTGAGATTGTAAATGTCTACAAGCGGAATATCGAAGAACTCTGGAACGCCATGAATAACGATGCGGAGACTCTATGTTTATAATTTCCTTTCCTCATGTAAATATAATATCATATCTTCTCAGATCACCTTTGAGGCATGTGTCGCATTCGTTCGTACGGCTATTTAATAAAATTTGCGGTTTGATAAGCAAAATACAGTTTTATGTTTTGAAATACACTTCATTATTCATTATAGTCTCCCTGCACATCAATACACTTCTTCCAACGAGATTCCAATTTATGAATTCCATCCATTAAGTGAGAATCTGGATGGAATCCTAACTTTTCCCTTCCTCTATCACTACGAGATGTGCCTTTGGTTTTTTATCTGGTCAATGCAGAGGATACCAACAAGTTTCTGTACTTCACTTCTGTCACACAACATTATGGCTTTACGGAAAATATAATATAAGGAAGAGCTTATCAATTTTCAGCTGATGTGCAAATTTAGCGCCATATGAGTTCATCTCTCCAAAAAACAACAAAAAATGACCCATCAGTAATATGTTTTAATACGACTCCTGGGGTTATTGAGATCGTGACGAATTAGTTGAAAATCTTTCGATAAATCGATGCATCGTTAATACTTTAAAAAACATTTCTCAATGGTTCACAATAGGAGCACCTCGCGCATTTTTTATTGTACTTTGTATTTAACCAATGTAATTAGTCGACACAAAATGAGGAGCTTTTTCATGGCAGAAATACACTTGGAGATTTGTCATTGCCTACCTAGGGATGATCGTTATTAGAAACATATTTTTCTATCATTTCGTATTTCCTGTCCGGGGTTTCGAACCCGTCCACTTCCGAATGGTTAATCACGAAGCAACACATTCGTCTGCGGGCCAAAGAAAAATGGTGCCGTCTTTTTACCTGTAACCTTCAACTTTCCTTCGTCAATAAACCGCAGATTCAACACCGTGCAACTTCATAGGAGAAACAGTTACAGTCATTTGTTCGCTGACTGGTTGACAGCCCACCTGCCTAACAGGCGGTCTGCACGTCAACATGCAATCCCTGCAATTTGTCATTGCTTCTGTCATAGTCATTGCGCAATAAAAATTCGTTGCTGAATATCTGAATGTACACAAACAAATAAGAGCACATGCACGCATACATACATACATATTACTGTAAATATTTAAATGTAAGCTTTATGATGGTTGTTAGTGCCTGTAAAACACACATGTATGTGTGTATGTATATACGTCTGGTCGATTTTCGGGATGTCGTAGTGCCGTATAGTTGGTTGGTTAGTTAGTCCTTCGGCCGGTAAGTCGCTAAGTTTCTGAGCCGTCAAGTCGTTTACCGATTCTCTGTGTAATTCTGCTAAGTTACTGCTTCTCTGTAGCCTTTGACTTGTGCTGCACCGAGGCTATCATTGCCACAGTCAACATCTCTGTCGTTGCCATCGAAAACGTCTCCGGCATTAACGCGAGCGTTATTTTACTTTTCGCTATGGGTTTGTTGTTGTGTTGCCAATAATCACTGTGTCCATTTGAATGTTGTACGCTTAATCTGTCACCATCAATTACAAATACGCACCGTGCAGATTTGGAAGCGAGAGTAAATGCGAAAGAGATGCCTGCCAATGAGAAAATATTTGGGCATTGCGCAGACGCTGTGGGTGCGAGAAACTTTGAATGCCAGAATGCTGTTTTAGCTGCTGCTGTGCAGATTCCGCAAACACCAGTTTGATGAGTACGCAAATGTACTCTGCAACAGCATCCAGCAGCCAAGGATGCAGCGAAGTGCAAAGCCTGGCCAGTAGTGGAAAATATGTCTCGATAAGGTGAGATGGCCCATCGTATGCTTAAATACGTATATTGCTATCCTGCTTGCGCTTACAGTGGGATTGGCAGCTTGAAACGCTGTACCGGAAATTGATTGCTGCCAAAGTTGACGTTGGCAGCGCAGTTAAAGCCGAAAGGTAAGACTGCACCACCCGGTATGCGTGCATTCACTTGAACATAGCGAACAAGCAGCCAAATGAATGTGGAGCGAGTTGAAGGTATCACAGTGATGGAGACCGCCAGAAGGTGGGGTGGGTGGGAGGAGAGTGAAATATTAGAAGCATAGCAGTAATGTTATGTGCTAGAGCTGCATTCAGCGCTGCATCTTTCTTGGCGTCGCAAGTTTCATGTGGATTTGTGCGCTGAGCAAAGCTTAACTATTCTGCTTAGAAGAGCTGAGAAAAGCTGAGTTCGATTTGTGTTGAGTAGAATAGAGCCAGCCAGCCAATTGGCGCTCTCTCTTTTTGTGATATGCTGTTGTGAAGCTGCGCTGTTTCTAGTATCCTTTCGAAGGATCTGCGCGATTTTTGCGTCTATAACAGTGTACTTTGCTGGCGCTATTTGTGGCAGTCGAACGCGAGCCCTTGGCTGGAAAGGGTACACAGCTCAGCACTTACTGCGACATACGGGCACCAAGCGAGAAGTAAAGAGCATACACAAGCAAACACACACAATTTAGTGTTGCTGAAAATTGTGTGAAAAAATGGAAACTTGAGAATTTAGACAATAAAAAAATCTGTGAATAATTAACTACGCCAAAAGAAGAGTTAATTACAAATAAAACTAAAAGTAAATATATTAAAGTTGCATATCATTGAACGCGTTTTTGGAATGAAAATGAAGTTGCGAAAATGCTAATGTAAAAAAAAGTATTTAATTGTGAAAAAAGCGAAGCTTTTCTTGCAACTTCTTCAACCAACGTTTTTTCTCCGACTCCTCACTGTGTCAGTTGGCAGCAGTCATGTGTTGGCAGCAATTTTGTGTATGTGTGTATGTGTGGGTGTGTTTTGGTGTATGTATGTGTGTTTGTGTTTGTGCGGGGGCGGTGGGGAAGAAACTGCGTTTACCTTGCTGCCCCTCAGCGCAGCACCTCCGCCATTGCTGATTTGCACATATTGCGAGTTGGCATTGCCATTCTTATTCCTTTTGCTATCGTTGATGTGTGTGGGAGATCGCAAACGCACAAAGACTCACACCAATACGTACACAAAACAGCATTTTTTTGCCATTTACCATTTTAAAACGCAACAATCGTATATTTTCCGTGCTAGCGAGTGTGGCATTGGGCAATGGTGTGCGACCGGGGGGAGGCGCGAAGCTCCTCCGTAGTAGTGAGCAACGAAAAAATTAAATTAAATTAAAAATACCGGCGCTAAATTGCTGATGAAATAATAATAGGACTATGGAGATATAAACACGCTTCATTTCCTGTGACTTATGGGTGGGAGGGGTGTGCTGATTTATTTTTGCTGCATTTCAAGTGGGCTGTTGTGGCCACAAAGTCTAAATGTGCGCCGTGCCAGGGCGGGGAATGAGAAGACAGCAGTTGTTGCTGCTTTACAACGAAACCAACAAAGCTATGCATCGCGGCCAAGCATGGCTTCGTTCGTTAGTGCCGTTATTGTCGCCATCGTGTGCAATAAGTGGTCGCGTACCTAATGCTTCAACTGCACTCGGTGTTTGATGTGTAGCCAACATCAATGCGCGTCCGCTCGTCCAAACGTTCGCTGATGTTTTGCCACCCACCAGTATATTTTTTATTAATCATCTACAGCTAAGCGCGCCTCGTTTCGTAAACGACGGTGTATACTTGAAAGTGGAATTTGTTTAATCACCCCTCCATATAGCCCTTTGGACGCCCACCATTTTTCTTTTATTTTCGCAAATCATGTTTTCTTCTTGTTCATATTCGATTTCCGCGTCAATGTAATTCTTTGTTGTTGCTGTGCGCAACACTGATGTAGCCATGACCGTCGCTATCAACGCCACTGCTTGCTACCCACTCAACTTAATTAGAAATTTGAAAGCAAGTCACACAAAAAGCATAAAAAGGAAATAATGTAACTGTTATAATGTGAGGGTCGAAGAAAAAGCGCTTAATGGTTGTTGTAATACTCTCAAACTTTTTCACTCGACGCGTATAGAAAAAAGGAAATTAAACTGTGCTGAAGACGATAAAGAAAGCAGAAAGAATATATACAGCAAAAAAAATAACAAATAACGCAAAAAATTACAAAAAAGGAAAAACAAAAAAAGCACTGAACTTTGAAATATACCTACATACAAACGAACAATAAAGGAAAAACTTTGTCTTCGTCTGCATTTGGACTTGGACTTGGTTGGTCTCGATGGTAGAGCGTAAGCGTAGACGAGCGTAACATTAGTGTGTGAAACACGCACGCACGCACACACGCACACATACATACGAACTCACAAAAGTACATACACACACGCGTACACTCCATTTTCTACATCACTTCGTGCCTGTGCATCTGCCTAGTGGCTCAGCACCTGCCTCAGCCTGAAAATCAGCCATAGCCTCAGCAATAGCGGCGTCAGCTTCCCAACATACCGCTGCCATCATCAAACGACCGCGCCAGTGTTCAGTATCCTGAGAGTTGTGTGTGTGTGTGTATATGTGCGATTTACTATGCTATGCGCTGTTGGAGTTCTGTTTGTGTGTTCCGTTGTTTGATACTCGTATTGCTGCCTTCACCCCAAAAATCTGTTATTGATTTTGGATTCAAGCACGCACATATACATACACACGTCGTCGTCGTCGTCGCTGGCTGCTAACGAGAGAGGCAACAATCAGCATTCAACATCCAGCGAATAATAAACGCATACAATAGCGAGTGTAGCAGCGTGCGAGAGGGCAGCGGGAAATGGGAAGTCGTAGCCAAAGCCAGAGAAGAGAAAATAAGAGTAGCAAGAAGCCCTATTGAGCGAGCGTCTGCCTGCCAGCCAACAAATCAACCAGCCGTGAAGATGCTAGCAATATTGTAGTAAGTATGACTTTGCTACTTTTTTTTGTTTTTTTTTTTACATAATTCTACAGAAGTTTGCTTTAATATTTGCTTAAATTTTTTTCTTAAATATTTTTGTTTCCTTTTGCCATTTGCCAGTTGCTATATAGTCATTGTTGCTGCTTGTGTTATAGTTACTTTTGCTTAGATTTCGCTTTTCGTTTCATTACATTTATGTATCGTACAAATATTTCATAGCTTAGCACTGCGTTCCCCACTGCGTTGAAGGATGCTGCCCTTCGCTTGAACATTTGCACCGCTCATTTTGTATTGAATTCGGTGTTAAATTGCTCCTATTTTTAAATGTTTCATACATTTCATTATTGTGTTGTGGTTTTTTGTTTTTGTCTTTTGAATTTAAATACTTTCTGCCGCGGTAGGTCTGCGCCTTTTGGAATGACACAGTTAGGTATTTATTCTGGTACAATCAGCACTCAACGCACAGCCAAACTACCAAGTGCTCGTTGTCGTTTGGTGTTTGTTTTTTCACCCGTTTACTCGTTCGTTTAATTTAATTAAATTTTCCTTTGTGGTTTTTATTTGCAAGATCTTACATGGCAGCCATTTGCAGTCGTGCAACCAGCAAGGACCTCTTCAATGTTGTTTCAGTATGTTCTTTGGCTTAATATAATTTGTTCTTCGCATTTTATTCCGTATTTTTCTTAACAAGAGTGCTGGTAGCAATCGTGCCGTAGCAAGTTTGCGTTGCCGTTGCCATTGCCTTTTGCCATACTCAGCCAAGCTATCGCTGGTGCTGGTGCTGCCGCTGGTGCTGTGGCCGTTGTTGTGGCTGTTGTTGTGGCTGTTGTTGTTGCTTGAGCGTAGCTATAATAGTTGGGAAACTTGCCACGCAGCAGTTGATTAATCGGAAACACCAATTTAATTAAGAAGAAATTTTCAACTTCCTGCAAATGTTTTTGCTTAGCTTAGACGTAGTAGCGTGCGAGCGATGTGGAATTAATTGAGAATTAACAACTTTTTCCCTCTGCTGCATTGTGTGGTTTTTCAGGCTCGTTATCTATGCATTCTCTTTTGAAAAACGTAAAAGAGTAAAGAGAAATAGTAGAAATATTTACAAATTAAAATCATGAAATAACAAAATTTATAACAAGAAATTACACAACTAACTACAAAATAACTTTAAAAATATTTTATTTGACGTATTTTCTGTGGTGCATGTCTTCAGTCATGTTTCTACACAATTTCCATACATTCAAGCTTTTTTCCCACACATTTTTCTCACTAACAGGAATATCTGCTTATAAGACGAAGCACTAAATAGATTGTAACTGAATTTTAATACATATGAAATCAGAAATAGGAGGAACTACGGAGTTTCACTTCTAATAGATAAAAAAATACAGTAGTTATTAACTTAAAAACTTAAAATTGGGTTACCCCTTTGTTCGTCCCTGGAACCATAGGAAATAATAATAATAATTATTATTTCAAAAAAGTTCGCATTTCTCCATTGCATTAGCGATGTAGAGCACAATGTGAAATAATTGGCTGCCCCGAATTAATATTTGAGATTTTGAAATTGTGTCGTCACAATTTTGTCAGTGGTACGTCGAATCTTATATTTGAGTTCAGGCATTCTTCTTGGGCTATTCGCATAGATCTTACTCTTCAGAAGCCGCCTTAATTTTTGTGAATTTCGCGCAAAGTTTAGAGCTTTGAGTTATAGGGTTTTTGTTGCATATTTTTACAGAAATTTACAAAAAAAAAAGTTAAAACTTGATATTTTGAACACAGGTTTATGTTCTTTACATATATTAACATCAAATTAAACACAAAGCCTGGATAATTCAATGAACAATTCATATTTCATCACTGTTCTACCTTTACAAAGTAGCAGCTAAATGAACTTGCTGCATGACTAGATTTCACTATTTCTTACTTAACTTTGTATGTAAGCAACAAAGCAACAATACATCGTACTCCCTATCATTTAATATTTCTACAGCCCGAAGTGTAATACGAGGGTAGAGGGTGGATTAATAATTTTCAATATAGGCAGAGCTTCTTTCAACAAAACCTCGCTTTATGAGATACTGAACCATCATAGAAAAGTTACGCATACAACCCTAAACTATGACTAACAAAATTTGCTATCACTGACTCCATATGAACTCGAAAAAAGTTCTGCCATACTCTATGTAAAATTTTGATGTTGCGACACCAACTTAAAACAAATATTTCATTAGCCTTTTTTTCCTTTTCTTGCGAATAAAATTAATTGCATTCGGAATGCAAAAATATCAGCATGGAGGAAGGCAGCAAAGTTTAAGAGTACTCCAAATGCAGTGGAAAACATTCAGAGATTCCTTTCGTCCCTTTGAAACAGATGACTTTGTAAGGAAAATCATTGGCTCCTGAAATATATAATTTTCCAAGTTTTAAATTACATATCTGTTAAAATTCGTTGAATATGCAAATCAGCATTTATTTGTGCATGTGTTTGAGGTGCTAAACGAGGATAGCTCAAGTGCTGCGAGGTCCTCCTCAATGAATGCCTATTATGCTTAGATTTTTTGCAATAATAAACAAGCAAGCAAATATCTTAAAAAATTTTTTTTTTGTTAAATTTAATACTAGGTTAGGTTAGGTTGAAGCGATTGTCGTGTGGGCCACACTCAGGCTCATCGCCCATTGTGATGCCGCGTGGGTAGCTTGTCCCTATTTCTCCTAAAACCAGTGTGTGCTTTTAAAAATTTTTAGAATATCTCTGATTTCTGTAGAACTGATATCTTCGAACTCATTAAAAAAATTTTTACCCAGAATAGTAAACCTGCATCTGGATAGAGCAGGACAGTAGCGCAGTAGGTGCGAGGTTGTCTCTTCCTCGTCCTCATCTAGATAACTTTTACAGAAATCATGTGTTTGCACACCCATCCTTTAGGCGTGTCTACCTATTAGGCAGTGCCCCTTTATGACTGAGATCAATGTGCTAAGACTGTGTTTATTTTGGCTTAGCAGAGATTCTGTGCGTTTAGCATTTAGAGTCGACCACAGTTGACGGGCTATTTTGCAGGTGGCTTCATTACGCCATCTTTTGTTTGCTTTTAAAATAACATTTAAATTGAATACTAACATTTTACTAATCTACCGCAGTTTTATAAATTTATATCATACCTTTTCAATTTTATTTTGAATCTTTTCTCCGACAACTAAAACTCGCCGCAACAAATTACTTGATTAATCTGAAAAATGGCGTTATGAATGAGCTCAGTGCTGCCACTCTGCGAATTTCGTATTCACGACGTAGCCGTTCGAACTCTGCAATGAATTTTTCGTAGAATCTGCGAAAATCGCACCACGATGAATGCAGCGATAGGACTAACGTAGTCTATCTTTTTGGTTCGATATATATGTAGTTCATTCAACATTTTTCCATTTTTGTTGGCTTCCAAATGAAACGATTTCATGAGCCCCACAAATTAGACGTATCTCTCTCATATTATATATATTATTATTTCTTTTTTCAACTCAAATGAATCTCAAATCATATGTGAAGTTAAGACATAGTTGCAGAGGTCTACATTTAAAGAATGTGCGCGATGAGATGAGTTAGGCTACGAAACGTGCAACGCAATCGCGGACCGGTGCGCTGTCCTGGTGGATAATAACTTTTTTTCCTTGCCAACTCCTTCACACTGGCATTACATCCAAAAGTCCTGCGTAATATGCAACTGCGTTGGTTGTGAATGGAACGATCCCATTTGTCGACACACAGGATTTTGCTTTCTTTAAAATTTTAATTTACAGCGACGCTCAATGCTTCTTTGACGGTTACGAAATCGCAAAAAGCACTCGTTCGAATTGCAGTTGGATATTGCCAAATACTACTTTGACCCTGCCAAAGGCTTGCGTTTGTCGCAAATTGTGAGAAAAGTCGGTTTCCTTTTTGCGGATAGCTTTTTCAAATATCCAAATATTTGTGCAAAAAATAAACCACATATCCATATATAAGTCGTGTATTTTATCGTCCATTAATGGTGATGGGACCGCAAACATTTTTTTTTCGCACGAGAAATTCACTTTTTGTATTTCCCAGAGAATAGCCAGCTGTATGCGCCCGTTTCGAATAAGGCAGACAACTAGTGCGCATTCTTTTGCCAACAAAAATGCTGGACCAAGAGTGCAAAAGCCATCTGTCCCAATTTTCAGTACCTTTTTGAGCCATCTTCGTATTGTACGTACCCCAATGTCGACAAACGTCATAGCCGCATATGCTTATACGTGACTCCCATTCGATTAGCCCCGTGTTCGATCTGAAAATAATTGTCGAAAAGTGCATTTTAAATAAAGATCATTTTTTCGGCCCCTAACTAAGCAAGTTTTATTTGTATCGTACGCATATTTCGAATTTATCGTATGAGAAAATGTAGGTAGTATGTAATTAAAGTGTGCGCACCTGCGAGATTTTCTTTGGTCATACGAATTTGAAGTATTTTAGATGCTTGATATTTCAACTTGGCTGATTTTATTTGACGCATAAGAAAAAAAAGTATATGAAACAAAATTTCATTAAACTTTCTTTTTTATTTTGTTTCTTATCTTTCTTCTTTGTTTTGAAGAAAAAATATTTCGAAGCAGTCTGTTGCTCTAATAATCCGTCTAGTACAAAATTTGACTTGAAAGCCGCATAGCAAAATATTGGGTTGGCAACTAAGTAATTGCGCATTTCACTCATAGATGGCTTCAGTTGAATTTTTAGGTTTGCAGACGTAGTACAAATGTAAAACACATTTTGTTATTTGATAGTTGGCAATTCAGCTGTCAATCAGTAAAAAAAGTTTTTTGATCGGTTGCGTGGTTTTCGTCTTGCGTTCGTTGAAAAATGAAAAATCAAAAGGAACATTCTCGTCATATTTTGCTTTTTTATTTCCGCAAAAGGAAAACCGCATCGCAAGCTCATAAAAAGTTATGTGCTGTTTATGGCGGCGAAGCCTTAAAAGAACGGCAGTGTCTAAATTAGTTTGCCAAATTTCGTTCTAGTGATTTTTCACTCAAAGATGAAAAATGCTCTCATCGTCCAGTTGTAGTTAATGACGCCCTAATCAAAGCAATAATCGACTGGGATCGTCACAGTACAACACATGAGATTGCGGGGAAGTTTCACGTATCACATACAAGTTAACACAGTCAATATTCTCTGTTCATAAAAATGCAGAAACAGCAAAATCACATTTTGTGCGAACGGAAGTCATCGCGACAAAATGTGAAGAACCTTACTTATATTCTCTGTTCATAAAAATGCAGCAACAGCAAAATCACATTTTGTGCGAACGAAAGTGATCGCGACAAAATGTGAAGAACCTTACTTACCTGTTCCATTTGCAATTTGATGATTAGCCAATATTTACTTACATGCAATATTTAGCGAAAGCAATCGCAACGGAATATAAGCCGCCGCGACTTCCAACAACAACAATAATAATTATAAAATATTGAATTACACAAATAACAATTTAGCAAGAAAGCAATTTCATTGTAAATTGTAGCAAAATAAGAATTTAGTAAGTAAGCAAATTGTATTAGCAAGTAAGCAATTTTGTACTATATAAGACATTATCAAATAAAGCAAGCAGGTTCAGTTGAAACTTAAAATCATTTTTCGGAGTCGTGGCCTGCAGTCGATAACTTACATGCATTAAAAATCACTTATAACAACTTGGCTATGTTCAAAGACTCGATACATGGGTTCCTCACGAACTGAAAGAAACGCATTGAACGCAACGCATTAACAGCTGCGATTTGCTAAGGAAACGTAAAGACAATGATCCATTTTTAAAACGATTGATAACTGGCGATGAAAAATGGGTTGTTTACAACAATATCAAGCAGAAAAGATCGTGGAGCAGGCCAGGTGAACATCTCAACAACTCAAACAACATCAAAAAATGATATTCGTCAAACGAAGATTTTGTTATCAGTTTGGTGGGATTAAAGAGGAATTGAATAACTAATGAAATTAAACAATACAGTTGAAACGGCCCGAATTGACAAATCGAAAAGTATTGTATTCCATCACACATTTTTGGCCACTCGGCAAAAATTATTGGAGCATGGTTGAGATGTTTTGCCACATCGACCATATAGTCCTGATCTTGCACCATCTGATTACTTTTTGTTTCTTTACAAAACTCCTTGAATGGTAAAAATTTCAATAATGATGATGATGTCAAATCGTATCTCATTCGGGGTTTTCATAATAAAAACCAGAAGTTGCATGAACGTAGGATTATGCTGCTGCATGAAAGATGGCAAGAGGTCATTGATCAAAATGGGCAATACATTACAGGATAAAGTTATTTAGTTCCATGAAAAAATTGTCTTTGATTTTCTAAAAAAAATCCGCAATTATGGTACTTAGTTGCTAACCCAATAATAGCTTGTAATAAAATTTAAGCGCGGAATTTCTTAAGATCGCCTATTTTAACAAAAATTAAGAATCTGCTTCAAAGGCACTTTAATTAAAAAGAAATGTGTTCTATAGTAGTTTTCGAACAATGACAAGTACATAACAACGATTACGTGGCTTTTGTTTATTTTGACCACATTTTAGTTCGATCACCATTACTGTGTCACCAGAATTTTTATCTATAGGGTTTTTCAGTAAGAGTGCTTCAGCTTTTGACCTTTTTTGAATAAAACACAAACTGTTTGACTTTTTTAACTAATTTTTTTTTTTATTATCGAGTTTGAACATATACATTTAAGTATGAAATTCGATTTCTTTTGCATGACCACCGCGTGCACGTTTTACGAAGTCCAATCGTTGAACCCAATTTTCGACCACTCTTTTGCATAAATCGGCCGAAATTCTAGGAATTTCGCGTTCAATATTGGCTCTGAGCTCACAAATCGTCGCCGGCTTGTTACTGTAGACCAATGACTTCACATAACCCCAAAACGGGACGGCTTGTTAAATGGGCCGTAAAATGGCCGTAATGCTCTTAAAGTAGCATCAACAGAACGATTATTTTGATAAAAAATTTGCACGATTTGCAATCGTTGCTCAAGTGTGTAGCGTTCTATGATGAAATGTATACTAATGAAGTTTACAAATGACAAGCAAAAAATAAAAAATATTGCGTCATTCGCCCTCCCTATCGGAAAAAAGTTGAAGCGCACCTATTGAATAACCCTATACATAGAGAAAAACATTTTCAAAGTATTCATAATGAAATTGATCAAGTATTCCAATAACTTGTATAACAGCTCCATTCTACAAATACCGTACGATGAAAACTAAGAGGTTTATTTGCTTGCAAAGTCACGGTGGTTTGATTTTTACTAGAAATTGCTAGACGACTAATTAGGTCATTCTAGTTTTGTTGGTCATCTTGCTTATTTGACTATTAGAGCTAGAAACCAGTCATCGAATTTCAAGTAGTATCGAGTTCAAATCCTTCTCCTGCTTTGAAATTTGATACTTTTCCATTATCTGTTGGAGAGAGGTCTTGTGCTTGAACTTGCATTACTTATTTTTGCACATCTATTGACCAGACACAACTGGCGGGAAGAAAAACAAATTTTCATTTTGAAGTCCATTTGAAGTCGGGGGAAGAATATTAACATAATTCCAATAGGCGAGGCCGTAGTTGAATTATTGATAGATTCTATAGTTATGAACCAAAACGATTTATACTCATAACAGATCTGGAAAAAAACAAGACTGACTTCTGCTTGATAGTGTTGAACGAAAAAATATCCCAGAAACTTCTTGCGAGAAGCTCATACTGTAGATTATGGATATCGCCAAATATGGGGGCTGAAAGCTGCCAGATGTAGCTTGTAAAACAACATTTAGATAACGAAATGTTGGCGCTGAAATCGGTAGCTTATGGATTGGGCAATTTTCCCTTTTTCATTGAAAATATTCGAAACCCATTTCACCGTCGAATATTGTCATTTCGTGAAATTCAAATGCGTGTAGTTGTTGAAGAAAATGAAAAGCTTTTGTTTCCCGAACAAAAATTAGCCCACAGGACTAATATCAGAGGTAGACTGTTCTTTCTTTATGCGTCGAGCGACACTGTTAACCCATTCCTTACTAATTTCATAATTGGCTTTCAAAGTGGAATTGATTTTGCTTCATCTGGTGCTCTTGCTTCATCCACTATTAAATTGTTCATATTAGATGCTTTTTCTGAAGGCTCTTAAGAAATTGCCTGAATCGCTTGATCGAACTCTTAAATATTTGCGATCACATGCACAGTCGTTCGGTGGCGCTTTTGTTTTATTACTGGCGACTATCGAAAAACTTTTTCTTTCATATCTATGGGTGATGTAAGTACATCAACACGGGGTGATGAGCTAAGAGCATTTTTGGAAACAGGGTCGAAAATTCACATTAAATACGAATATGCGCTTCCATTTGCAAAACAGCTGTTGAAGGTAAAGAACCAGTTGAGGCTACCATAAAATGTATTTCATTTCTTTTGACCTTCTGTGTCGTTGTGCCTACCTTCTAACAACTCATTCTGAATGTTTTTCCATAAAATACCACCAAATATAAATAAAAAAACATAAATGACTTTGTGAACAAGTTATTTTGGCGGGAAAAGCATCGATGTTAATGCAATCAACTACATAATTCAGGAATTGATTGATAGCGCCATGAAAGCGGACGAAGTTGTAAATCCTCCCGTTGAGTTTTTAAATTCCTTGCATCTTCCTGGTACGCCCAATGGTCACCTAAAATTCGAAAGAAGAAGATTTGCTCATTGCTTACATGCCCGATATGCTATTTTGTTTCAAACGACTACACCTCCTCACTCACCTTGCGTTCTCAAGGAGCATTAAAAAGGCTTAAGGTGAGGCTATTCAAATGTACGGATTAAAATAAAATAAAATAATAAATAATTGGCGCGTACATTTCTGTTAGCTATTTGGCCGAGCTCCTCCTCCTATTTCTGGCATGCGTCTTGATGCTGTTCGATAAATGGAGGGACCAGCGTTCGGAGCAAATGGCTTTTTATGACAAGTGTTTTCGTGGCAGAAATACACTCGGAGTTTTGCCATTGCCTGCCGCTATTAGAAAAATAGTGTTTCTATAGTTTTGTTGTTTCATGCACGGAGATTCGAACCTACATGCTGCCGATTATATGTTGCATGCTCATGAGTTGGGCAACCATTTATTTGTTTTTGCTGAAGACGGAAAACAAAAAAAAAATATTGTCCACGCACCACAAAGAACTTGAATAATACCCAGTTGGTCTAGGCAGCATGATATCATGCCTGCCTTCCACATGATTTTTCACCTCAAAACTCTGAGCTTTACTTATTTTGCGCTAAACGCGTGAAAAAGCCATATTGGTTTTCTCCCTTCTTTGGAAATAAGTAGGTTTTTGCAAAGTTGTTGTTGCGGCGTCACCTTCGGTAGTCGTTCGTGCTGCATTCCGTTTTCGTTACCAAATTTAATTTCAAACGATATTTCCACGAATACTTTCTCTACGATATATTTATAAAAGTTTACTTCTTTAAAAAAAAAATGTTTGGTTAGACGTGATTATCTTCTGTATGCTAATTTTTGACGCTGACTGTATGTAAACTTAAAATGATTGCACGAAAGCATAGCAACTTTACTACGATCTTAACCAAGTGACAACGCTGCTCAAATATATCAGGTTTAAGCAAATGTTGTGGTAAAGTGAAATGTTTGCTTTAGTACAAATCCTGAAATATGTAAAAACATTCATACCCACCCACCCGAATTTACTGCTGTGAGAGTGAAAGATACATATAAAAAATACGGTGATAAGGGAAATTTGGCTGGGGTTAATGTTGCTCGTAAATTCCATAGTGTTATAAAATGTAAATTTTGTGATTGTGTTGATGCCTTCATATTTGCATAAGGAGTTTTTTTATTGCTGTGCGAAAAAGTGAAGGTATAATGGGCGATTTCTTTTAAGTATATCCATAATGGATGATAAAATTAAAACCTTCAGAATTCCTTAATGTAATAATAAAAGCATGAATAAACAGTTACATGCGTGTATGCTTACCTGAATGCTTATTCGGTGAATACAAAATCACTGTAAATAAACTAACAGAAATTTTCGCAAAAGGAAACGGAAAGCGAGCAGCCACAGAAAGCCTACCAGGAAACTACGTGAAGCGTGAAAGTAGAAAGTCGAAAGGATATGAAAAGTTTATAAGAAGAACAAAATGATAAATAACTAAAAGTAGATTTTATTATGTTTTGAAATTAAGAACAAAAGTTATGGAGGAAGGAAGTGGAAAAAGTGTTGCGTGTGTAGCGAGATAAAAAAACAGCTAATCGCAAATGGGAATTTAATAACAGCGGCGCTATTGAATACTTCTGCAGCATGCGCGCCACTTTGATATGCACACATAAACAAACAAACACACCTACACACGACTAAATAATGAATAATTGATTGCACTTAAATTGCGAAGGCGAAGGTGTAATTCATTTACTTTCACATATACCTATACACACGCCTGCACGTGTACGTGCAACTGTTGAAGGTGCCTGGAAACTTTTTATCATTGATAACATTTCCATTTCAGTCGTATGAAATTATTCTGTTTTCTATTATTTTGTGAGTTTTTCCTGGCTTGTTGTGCTATGATGGATGTGCTTCAAATGGCAAATATTTCCACCTGCTTTTAGCAAATAAGAGGAATACTAGGAAATAATATATGTATATATAATAGAATTTCTAGACACCTACTAATGGTAAACGTGTGACTTTCTTGCTGCGCGAATGTATGAAAAGAACAACTTAAGCATTCGCAAAGAGTTCGATATACCACGGAAACTGGATTTGTTTTTGCGTTTTTTTCTGCTTTTGATGTCTAAGAGTATTCTGCTATTTGATTAATGTGCTCAGCACATATGTAAGGCACAGAAATGATTTTGTGTGTGTACGCGTAATTATTTAATGATAATTCTAATTGATTTGACGCCTAAAGTGAGTGCGTAAAAGTTGGTAGAGCTTTATTAGAGAAGAAAGTGCTTAAAGTGGGGTTTATAACACATAGGCTGAAAAGTCCGGTGCTTAACAGAGAAAACTGGTTTTTTTGTTCAAAATTGGCTTGATTCATCAACGTAATTTCCATCAAAAACAACGCAATTATTCAAGCACTGCTGTAACATTTCAACACCACTTTTGTAGAACGATTTTTCATTTGCCTCAAAGTCGACTTCGGTTTCAACGATAACCTCTTCATTCGAGCGAAATATCTTACCGGCGAGCATTTTTTCCAGGTCTGCGAACAGCCGGTAGTCGCTGGGTGCCAAATCTGGTGAATTCGATGGATGGGGGAGCGATTCGAAGTTCAATTCATGTAGCTTTGCCTTTCTTTTGATTGAGTTGTGTCACGGTTCGTAGTCGGCGTGGTGAGCAAACACGCCCTCACTTTGAACAGAGTTTTCTCATAGTCAAATGGTCAAAACGCTCTTACGAACGCAACTTCACTTTTCGTTTCATTCAAAACGATTTTGTGGATTTTTTGATGCTTTCTGGTGTAACTGCTTGATTTGGACGTCCACTGTGTTGTACATCATCGATGTCTCTACGACCACCGATCCCGTTTGAAGTGAGCAAACTATCGTTTTATTGTTGTTTCTAATAGAGTGGTGTTCACATAATACTTTTCAAGTCATTGCTTCTCTTGAACGGTATTTTGGTATTTTTCCCCATGAACAAACAGTGTAATACTAAGGCACGAAACTTTTTTTGGTCCATTGTTTTGAAAATAACAAAAGTAGCATCGCTCTTAGCCCAGTAACTCACAAACAAATGAAATATCCTGAAATTTTGTATTTTTCATTATTATTATTATATATGGTCTTTTTAAAGTGTAGCCTAGATGCCAGTACACTTAGGGAACGTGGGAGCAAGGGAGATATTAATATTAAAATTTTAAAGCTGCGATTAAGACTTTGACGACGCCATGGTGCAGATTGAAACTAGTCAAATCCTGTATGGAGCAGATCAAATCTCTTTGGTGTGCAGGTAAAACCTCTCTGATATGGTATCCAGGAAGTGGAAACATAGAGGGAAATGAAATTGCTGATGAGCTTGCTAGGAAGGGAACTGAATTGGTCTCAGAGACCTCTTACCCGGTTATCGGCATCTGTCTGACTGTTTTTAAAGGGGGAATTACACAACTTATTTCTCAGGAAAAGGCAGAAAAGACGAAGCTCCACTTCTTTATGTGCTATTTCGAAAATCCTTTGGCCTAGGTACAATAGAAGGGGGGCTCAGAAAGTCCTGAAGCCTCCACGCCATTCAATTTCCAAAATAGTAGCTGTATTTACCGGCCATTGGACGATCGACACACACGCGAAAAAACCTAGGTTTACCATTTAACCCATATTGCAGATGCTGTGCAGACCTTCTCAGAGAAGGAGATTGTTGAGCACTTTCTCTATGAGTGCCTGGGCTTGGCAGCTAGATGATTGAGGTCACTGGGTGCTCCTTTTCTCCATTACATCAACAGCTCTGACCAGCTGCAGACCACTGCCTGTTGGAGGTCTCATAATGGTATCAAAACGGCGCTTTAGTGCTACTTGTAGAGTGCCAGTCTGGTACTTGAACCATTTCACCTTACTGTCTTAACATTTCGTTTTCAAAATGGCATCAACCAAATCGGATCGCTATATTCGCGCATGCAAATGATCCGGTAAAGTGAAAATGAAGTTGTCAAACTATGAAATCGCGGCTGATGTTAAGACTGTGATGGCAAGAAATTCGGTGTTTTAACACCATCCCCACCTATCATTTCTGTTTTAACATAACTCCATGTGGGGCTACTTTAAAGTGCTTTATTTTTTAAATTTGTTAGTAGAAAGCGCACCAGAACGAACAGTCGTACTGCATTTGTATATAAATACAAAAAAAAATGGGTTCATTGCGCCGGTTTCTGGGCAGTTATTTTAACTTTATTTGTTTATTTCTAGTTTCCGCCGTGTCCGAATGAGTTGATCCGTGACTACCATTCGGAGTACATAGGTTCGAATCTCCTTGCATGAAACACCTAAATGAAGAAGAGGGTTTATCTTTTCTAATAGCTGCCGCCACTCGGCAAGCAATGGCAAACCTCCGAGTGTATTTATGCCATGGAAAAGCTCCGCATAAAAAATAGCTACCGTTCGGAGTCGGCTTAAAACTGTGGGTCCCTCCATTTGTGGAACAACTTCAACAAGCACGCACACCACAAATAGGAGGAGGAGCTCGGCCGAACATCTAACTGATGTGTACGCGCGAATTAGTTTTTTATTTGTTGTTCTTATATGAATAAAAAATGTAGGTTTTTAATTGCGCCGGTTTTTGGTCAGTTCTTTATAATTTATTTGTTTATTTCTAGTTTCGATTCGCATTTGGCGTAGCGTTAGTTGCTTTGTATGGATTTTTGCTAACTTCTTGTTCGCTTTGCTTTCCTCTCAAGTCGGCCTGATTTATTGTTTTTTCAAATAATTTGGTTAGTATTATGCAATTCTTCTGTTCAATATATAAATGTGTTTTTCGTTTTTTTTTTTTTTTTTGGTTGGTTGTGTTTTTGTTGAAAGTTTGCTTTTTTCGCTTTGATTTCGAAATCGCAAAAATTCTGTAAAAACCTAGACAAGGACTAATTTAATTTTCGTTTTTGCATTTCTTACAGAACACGCATGCTTACAAGATTTATTTGTACGAAAATTTAAAATTTAAAATAAAAAACAAAAAAGTAAAAAATTAAATAAATTAATTAACCAATAAATACATCAATAAACTGTTGAAACTAAACAAGAAAGGTCTAATAAGAAGACGTGATGCAAATAATCTTTAAAGCAAAACTCTAAATCAGACAACTAAAAGCATATTTTAAACCAAAATATATTAAAAAGGTAGCGCACAAATCCGATATCAATTACTAAAATAAAGCCCAAAACGAAAAACACATACAATAAGAATAATTGAATAAGTTGAAGGAAACATGTACTTTGTACGGTGATAAAAAAATCTATACTCGTAAAATGAAACAAGCAACACACATTCCCAAAGCTATCTAAAGATAAGCAGAAACAAAATTCCTATAAAGGACGACTGTATAGGTAAAGCGTGCCAAAGCTGATATACCCGATATACCCAGTACTCGCTTATGGGTTTGTGTAGATATTCATTCGTATTCATGAATGGCGTTCGTTTGGAACCAATAGTGCTCCTTTCAATTGTTGTATTATTAGGCGTAGTTATTGTTGTTATTGATTGACATACACTTACATATATACACATCTAAAATAACTGAATGCAAAAAGCGTAAATATAAATTTATACATTCATACATACATACTCGTACATGTTACGTTAAGATTAGTGACCAATAATAAGAAATCACATTCGGCTGACTGACGACGACGACGCCGACGACCATAAAAACCACAGCAAGGCTGGTGGCCACACATTGGCAACAATAGAGAATACATCTGCAAAAGAAAGTGGGTTGATTCGTGTGCGAAATTGAGTGTTGATCGTTGAGCCACGTTTTTCGTTGTATTTCTGTGATTCGCAACCAACTAAACATATAAAAAGTAGAAGGCGGAAGAAAAGCAGTTAAGTAAAATAAAATTAAGGACATCCAAAAGGAGATTACGCTAATCCATTGGTGATGATGTTGACGTGCATAACGCCTATCTGTAGCAACAGTGTAACCGCCCTCGAACAGCTGCCATCCTTCCGAGCACGAAACGAACAACAACAGGAACAGCAGCAGCTACGACCCACGCCACAGCAATAGCAACAGGAGTTTTTGCTACTATCAATTATTGGAGCGCAGCACTTTTCAAGCCGCAACCTCTGCGCCAAGTGGCAAGGCGGCAAGGTGGCCACAATCGTTTAGCATTGGCGGTTGATAGGTTGTTCACAACGATAACTTACGTGAGGCGTTGGTTAAGGCGAAAAAGTAAACGTTGTTGTCGGTAGTTGTGAAGGCGACGGCAGTGTGATAGTTGAATCGGCTGCGGCGCCTTAAAGTGTGCAACGACGTGACGTGATAAGTTCGTGTGCTGTGCTTGTACGAACGAATTTGCCGTTAGTTGGAACTAAATAAACATTTACTCGAGGCAATCATCTCCACCGTCACCGCACAGACTACAATGCTCTGGTAGCCAAGATAGTTTTGCCGTGGATCACTATTGCGGCAGTAGCGGTGATACACCACACGCAGTGAATAGTGTTCTTGGAGTTGGAGGGGCTGGATTTGGTGGCGCAAGCGTTATTGGTAGTGGAGTCGGCGGTGGTTGTAGTCAATGCTCATCATCGGCGGCAGTGGCAGCGGCGTCGGCCGCAGCTGCAGCGTCAGCAGCGGGGACAGCATCGTGCGGTGGCGGTGGCAGCGGAATTGGGATCAGCGGCGCAAGCACAGTTGGAGGCGGCGGTTATTGCAGCGGCACGATGTGCCATCATGGATCCGGTGGTGCCGGCATGCCGATGGGCGTGCCACCACCACCACAACCGCCACAATCGATGATGTCCGGTGGCGGCGGCGTCGGTGGCATCGGCGATGGGCGCACAACACTAATGCATAGCAGCAGCAGCTTACTGGGCTCACATATATCGCTTGGCGGCATGAGCATTGGTTGTGATACAATCATACCGGGCCCCAGTCATTGTCGCAGTCTCAGCGGTCTAAGCAGTTTGAGTATCGGACCGCCAGCACCACCAGTGCCGCCTCCACCACTCTTCAATCCTTGTAGTTCAAATAGTTTTAATTCAATACAATCGATGCAGGGACCACCAGGGTCCTCACGCTGGGGACCGCGTACATCATGCCCAATTCATAGTCCATTTCGAGTGCGGGCGCCCAACGGTTCGATATGCTCTGGACATCAGGTAATTTCACAGCTCATTGGTTGTTGTTGTTGTTGTTGTTTGTTAAGAAATATTAGTATTTACGAAAGCGACATACCCACAAATGTGCCCCTATATAAATACATATATACCTATGTATATATGTATGCATAAGTGTGTCTCCATGTGTGCGTAGGTACTTTGGTTGAGGTGAACCTGTTTGATATTCGAGTATGATAGCAGCGGTTACACCGGAGGGAAACCGAGGTGCCAAAAGAAATTCGAGTCAGTTAAATGCGTGCTTTTGTGTGATTTATTTGAGTGAATGCGTGTGTGGGTACGGATGTGCTGCAGATACAAATATGCACACACAAACACACTCACACATCCATGTATGTATATATTTACCATACACGTGCACGCATGCACTTAGCCATATACAAACGTTTGTAATGCTCTTACATGCCTCAAATGTGTAAATATGTTAAGTTAAACACTTGCGTTGTGTTCGGTTGAGTTGCTTTAGTAGTTTAATATATCAAATACGCCAGTAAATAATGAAACAAAGAAACCAACATCTAGGCAAATACCTACGTACATTTGCTTCAATTTTTTTGTGTGAGGAAAGCAGATTCTTGCCATCACCACTAACCACTTAACATAAACCAAATGCCATATATCAAACACCATAAAAGTATGTACATAAATAGTATAGAGACGTATGCCACGTACCAAGCACCGCCCACATGTCAGCTATGGTGATAAGGCATGCGGGCTGTGGCGGAAGGAAGGTGAATATTATTACATATGTACGTATCTACATTTGTATGCTGCGTGTGGTCCTTTTTATTTATTAAGAATGTGTCGAATTACTTGGTAATTGATAAAATATTTGCTCTTTAGTACCGCGTCTTAAGTAAGTTACATTTCTCATGATTTCCGTATGCATTTATAAAATTTCATACACATATTTTTGTTTTTGAAATTCGTAATAATAAAATATTTTGCTTCAGTGATTCGGTTCATACCGTCTAACGGATGACCGCAACGTCCACCAAGTGTATTTAGTGCTGCCATAAGTTATGTTACAAGTTAAGTTCGTCATGGATAATGAAATTATAATAATTTTTAATGAAGTTAGTTTTATTTAATATTAATATTAAATATAATAATAATTAATATTACAACAAAAAAATGTAAATTTACATTCGAAATGGTCACCATTTGCACAAGCCTTCAAACGATTAGGCCGTTCAGCTATTGCAGCACGCACGGTTTCCATGGATATTGACGTCGCTGCTCAAACTAAAGATTGTTAGAGACTCTCCAAATTTCTGTGAGGACTTCGACAGGCCATATTCTCCAACTCTTACCACAAACTGTAGTCTAATGGATTCGGGTGTGGACTTCCAGGCGGCCCAGAAATATTTGTTTTATGGGCTGGAGCGGGATCTTGCTGGAAGATGCAACGCTCTCCTTTGAAGAGAGTACTGCTCAACTGCTTCTCTATGCCTACTAAGGCATCCTTCTGGTACACTTTTGCCCCAGTTTTGACCTCATTTTCGCAGAAATGAAGAGATGTAAAGCCTTTACAAGACACTCCCCACCAAACCATTACGAAGGCTGAACCCTTGGAACAACAGTTTTTGCATCTTTAGAAGTTTTAGCATCGATTTTGTCGTTTTGCTTTTTAAAAACTTGATCAACAGTAAAAACTTTATCATCTGTGAATAGAATATTTTGATAGCCGTTGATCGCATGCCACCGAAGAAGCTGCTTGCATCTGTCGGGTCTGATTTTCTTCAAGCGCGTTGTCAAAAGATTATCAATTGAGCGAAGGAAGGCTTTCATGTGGAGATTATCTCTAATTAGTCTTGAGATGGATCTGGTCGATACATTCATTTCTCTGGACACGATTTTCTGCTTTCTAAGGGAATTTCTGCGACTTCTTTATCGAACGGCTTTTATGGCTGCGCTTCTTTTTCTGTCTGTCACTTCAGACGTTTGGGAAAAACGGTAAACAAACATGCTTGAAATATTAAGTTTTTTCAGCAATTCGTAAATCTCACCTGCAGTTTTATCACACTTTTGTAATGCAATTACGGCAATGCCATTTTCCTTAGCTTCCTACTCCATTCTTAATAAGCGAAATTTGACACGGAACTGAGCATAATTCATGAATAGACAATGCATACGAACAAAAGCAAAAATAAGGGAACTTTTTTTTACGAATTTGTTTTCGCCGTATGCATTGCAAAATTTGTCACAGAATTTATGGTAAGACTAAGAAGAATTTTGACATAGCAGCTGTTCAGCCTCAAAATGTTACAATCTACGTCGTCAGTTAGACTGTTTAGTTCGACTGATAAGGCTTATTAAGGCCAATAAACTCTCTGTTCTCGAATAAGGCTCGGAAAGGCGAATACAAACCTGGATGATCTACATTCGAAAATTGACGAATTTTCCACAATCCTAACAAATGAATGGATGCCATAGCCGCGTGGATTTGCGTCTGACCACTATTCGAATTGACCCATGTTAGGTAAATAGGTCTAGTGGCTGCTAATACGACACACTTAGATCTGTCTTAGCTCAGTTGTGATACCACTCGAACTTCTTCCTTACACTACGAGATCTCTTTTAATCCATCCTGTGGCTTTTATGAATGAGCTTAACTTCGTTCGTTTAAACTGTCATCTTTCAGCTAATCTGTCATCTCACAAAGGAAGAGTCTAATAATTTCCTCTTTTTCGTATATTATTATAACAGCTTCTACAATAATCGTGGTATGGAACTCCAGCCTTCGATCATGTTTACCTGTTGGACAAAGAACGGTTAATACACTTGTCAAAGTACTTGTATTCTCTCTGTTGAGTTTTAACAGTCATATTGAACCGACACTGTTGCGTTTCGGCCATGCCAATTGGCTTAATTTGCATGTTGTTAGGTTTTGCCGTTTTGAATTTACTAGTCGAATCGAATAGGTTCTCTATCTATCAGTAATGGGCATGGGTATCAACACTTAATCCGATTGAATAGTTTGGGTTGTACCTTTTCTGGTAAGTTCATCTGCTTCACAGTTCCCTGCTATATTTCTATGACCTGCTATTCAAATGAGGTTTACATTGAAGTACTGGGATAAGTCATTTAAAAGTTTATAACATTCTATGACTGTTTTCGACTCTAGCGTTTTTATTGCTGTCTGAATAAATGACGACTTTCCTGTACTCTTGTATTTATCGCTGTAAGCCCTTTCTTAATAGCAGTGACTTCCGCTTGAAAAACACTACACTGATCGGGTAGGCGACACGATTGCTTTATCTCCAGTTTTGCGGAGTAGACCCTTAAATTTTAGATTTAATGCATACCTTCTGCTCAAATATGAACGAGACGTTATCAATAAAACGGTCCGCGGATGACATGGCAAAAATAAATTTTTTGTTTTTTGATAGGCTTACATGGCAAATTTCAGCGTGATATGTCACATAGTTTGTTTTCTGTGCTACTGTAAACAAGTCAAGCTCGAGTGTGTTCTTCGAATTTAACGATGGAAATTCAAGTTGAACTAAGAATTTGTTTGAAATTTTGTTATTCCAACAAAATTTCGGCTTCAGACGCCTTAAAAATATTGCAGACAACCTATGGGGACTCTGCTCTATCGCGTGCACCTGTTTTCCAGTGGTACAAATGGTTCAAAGAAGGCCATACATCGGTTGAAAACTTGCCTCATGAACGTCGTCCAGCAACATCAATAAACTACGAAAACATTGGAAAAGTAAAGGAAATTGTGCTTGAAAATCGCACAAATCGCAAAATCGGTCAACGCTGAATATTATTTAGACGTTTTAAAGCGTTTGCGAGAGAACATTCGTCTTAAAAGGAAGGAATTGTGGGACAACAAGTCATGGTTCTTGCATCACGATAATGCACCAGCTCACACATCACGTCTTGTTCGCGATTATTTGAACAAAAATAATGTTAATATCGTTCCGCAAGCACCGTATTCGCCTGATATGGCTCCATGTGACTTTTTCCTGATTCCCAAACTCAAGTTGCCGCTCCGTGGAAAACATTTTGAGACAATTGAAGTCATAAAAGAGAATTCGAAGAACACACTCGAGCTTGACTTGTTTACAGTAGCACAGTAAGCTTATAACAGTCCTACCAAAAAACAAAAAATTTATTTTTGCCATATGTCATCCGCGGACCGTTTTATTGATAACGTCTCGTTCATATTTGAGCAGAAGGTATGTAGGTATAGGTCTAAGGGTTCCCCAAATACAAAAACTGGCTATCCTCTGTTCGTGATTCATGGCCTTTTTGATGTACCCCCTATGTAAAGCCGGTCAGCATATTAGGATTGGTCTTACTATTGCTGTGTAAAGCCAATGAACAGTGAAATGAGAAAGTCCCCAGGCTGATCCGTTTAATGTTTTACATGAGTGAAGAGCTATAGTGGCTTTTCTTCTTCCACACATGACTTCCATTTGAGATACTCAAATCTCTAGTATTAATTTCAAGTAGCGGCATTCCTCTCTAATCCTGGGAACCATGCCACTTAGTTACAGAGGAACTACTTCCGGAAAATTTTGGGTCCTAGTAAATGGATCAGTTTTGTTTCGGTTGACGTTTCGCCCGTTTGCTTTCGATCAATTTCAAAGCGAATTTAATAGATCCCGCATATTTTCACTTAGAGTACTAGGAAATTTTCCTCGTACTGCAATACCAACATCATCCGCGTACGCTACTATGTGGGCTCCGCTCTCCTCCAGTCCTTTTCGTAAAACATTTACTGCCAGCACTAAGAGAAGAGGAGAGAACACACCGCCTTTAGGTGTTTCTCTGTAAACTTTTTTCCGAATCTTTGAGGCTCCAAGTTTGCTATAACAAATCTGTTCATTAGCATGCCTTTGATGAAATCAACCAGACCATCGGAAATTCCCAAATCAGTCAGTCCCTGTAATATGGCTTCCGGTAGGTAGAAAACGCTCTCAATATCAAGAAAGTTTACCAGTGTGTATTTTTTATTGCCGATTGACCCATGTTAACATGAATGAATTAATGATTGAATGAAAATGAAGTTTGCACTGCGTCCTCACTGTTGTTAGTGCTCTCTACTCATCGCAGTACCTCATTCAAACCCAGTTCTCTCAATAAACCTAAGATGGAGTTGCGTTGGGCTGAGCGTATGTGTCTTTCTTTCAGCCGCAATCGGCCAATATATTTTTTCCTTCCTAGCCGCTATATATTTGGCTGAACTTTCTTTGAATTCAATTCAATTTTGCTTTACCAAAACCTTACCCAGTTCCATTAAACCAGGTGCGCTTGGCTGATTGCTAAATAACTATGTTAAACGGTGTCAGCATCTTGGGGGCAGTTGTAGGACAGGTGTGCATCGTTCCCCGCACATACATGCTAAGCGCTGAAGCTTAGTTAGTGCTGCCCGGAATGTCGAAAAATCGTTCCTCGATATCATCTCTTACGTATCATATAAAGTAGCAGTGACATTGAAATTCTAATAAAATTGTTCACGAAATCTATTTCTACACAGATTCAAATACCAATTAACCATAATCTAAATTATATTTCGTTATAACAAATACAGAGTGGGCCCTGTAAAATTTGCTTTTTGAATCGGCTATAAACAAAAAAACTAATCAATATTTTTTATTTTCAGGATTGAACACTGTCATTTATGAATGAAAAATAATATCGTTCAAATGACTGCCACGACTGGCTTTACAGTAGGCCATTCCATCAACCCAATTTTTAAGCACATTTTCGATTGTTTAGGCTCCAATTTCATGAATGGCAACTTCGATTTCGTGTTTTAAAGCATCAATCGTCTCTGGATGGTTCGCATAGCATTTGTCCTTAACGGCTCCCCACAAAAAATAGTCCAACGGGCTTAAATAACAGCTCCGAGGCGGCCAATTGATATCGGAATTTCGACTGATTATTCGGTTTTCAAAAACGGTAGCCAAAAGTTCGCGTGCAACTTTGGCAGTGTGACATTTCGTAAATGTCAAACCTTTAAGTAAATTATGAACACATTTGACATGTCATTTGTGTTACTCAAAAAAATAGGTGGTTGAAAAAGCAAACGCTATATGGCCCACCCTGTATATAACAGAGGAACTTAAGTTGTGGTACTAATTTTTAATGTCAATACTTGCCGAGTAGGAAAGAGAGTAAAAAAAACATAATTTTTGAGTTTTTGCAAAGTTCGTCAATCAAAAAATTCCTGTTTGCAAATTTGTTAGAATTTAAGTCTATCGAGCATAAATTTAACTATTCGTCACATTCTTAAAAAGCCCATATGTTTTATATGTATGTGTGTATGTAAACACTTTCTTTTTTTGTGTTTTTAAATATGTAGTGTATATGTACACATGCTCATATATATGTACATATGTGTATTGGCGACAAACAAATCCTTTTGAGTAGGTATGTAAAACTTAATATTGGTACGTGGTATACGTGCCCGCCTTGTACGAAGATAGTTTATACGATGTTTACACACTTCACTCTGATGCCTTTTTATCCTACACTTTCAACATCTGCTTTTCTTTGTTTCTCTTTCTCATTTCTTTCAGGTAAGCAAATAAAAAGAAAACCACGTACATCACCGCATTCCTATCAACTCAGTGCTACGTTCTAAACTAACAGAGCAGCAGGGGCAGCTCTCAAAATGTGTCAACGACATGTAAGATTATTTTCGCTGTAGAACGAACCACTCATCTACTAAACTAACTGGAAAAAAGTGTCCCATCGCTTCATATAGTCTCAGTCTCGCTGTCACATCAAACATTTCTCACACCTTCGCACAAGCCATCTACTCACATATATGTACACACATGCATATATGTGTATTAATGTGTAGTATAACACGTCGCTGCAAAGGCTCATTGCGAGCTATTTTCATTTTTAAACAACATTCCCAGAACCACATAAAACCCGGCGTTAAGTTATCACATTGACAAAGGTTACCCAGAGAAACCGAGTGGCCACATTTGTAGCCACCAATGCCACAACCACCCCGCTGTACGTGAGTATCATGGGGTAGTAGTGGTGCGCGAGTGTGTTGTGCCACAGATTTCCGAATTAGAAAGACTTGAATTCACATGATTGCCTGTCATCATTGCAGATAATTATATAGAACTATTTGTATGTATGTACGTGCATACATGTAAATACACATACATATAAATATGAACAAGCTGTCTGTTACACATACATACATATGTATACGGGCAAGTAAGTATGCTTGCATTTGTGTATTATTCAAAGTTCGTATATGAGAGGTCGTGGCTGCTGCCACTTCCGCCGAAGGGACGTCAGATTTTGCCGCCATTATAGCAGTCAGTTCCTTTCAATAGCATCGTTGCCTCATCCATCATACATACTTACATACTTCTTTATAGGTACATACATATATAGCATAAAAACCAAGAATGCACATACATACGTACAATGACATATTTTTAGAGGTTTTTACACATAGTTGACTAACTTAATACAATACATGATTTACCACTGTCAATTTCTAAATCATTAATATGTCAAAAGAACAACTTTTAGCGTTAGATTTGTGAGAGTTTTTCCGACTAAGTGACCTTAGCGTTGATGTTAACGTTAATCTCTATGACATTCGACCGGAAATTGAATGTAACTAATGCAATTAGCTACAATTTTTCCACTACATTGTTTTACCTACAACTTTTGGTTTGATTTGTAACGGATTTTCAGAAATGAAGCAAGTGGTGGCTGTAAGAAGCTTTGTCTGTCGCCTGTTTGCCTGTTTTTCATGGTGATTCACATATCGTTATAAAATTAATTGTACTTAATTGTATGAGACATATGTATGTGTTTGTGTATGAATATATAGTTCTTTAACTAATATTTCTCTCACAGCAGGAAAAGAGTTACGTGATTAATAGTGAGCGTAATGGTGTGACGCCCATGCATGCATTTGCTAAATTTAATCACCATTTTATAGTGTGCTTTTAGGCGTTGTCTTACAAATGCAGATGAAGCGCAGAATAAGTCGACGAGCAGATTTTTCCGTACAAAAATAAACTTATAGTGCTTTCTTCTCTTGAAAAAACGTTGTCACCTCATTATTTATTTATTTAGTAAGCCAATGAATGTAATACATTTTAATAGGCTAAGTGGCCATATTTTAAGGCTAATAGGCATTAAAAACGAAAGTACAATTAACTATTTATAATACGTATACAAAAATTTCAATAGGCAATCTTTTGCAAATGAAAAATCTATCTCAACAAATTTAGAGATTTTGTTAAACTCAATTAAGGTTCTAGTAATGCATTTCGAGCATCGACAGATTTTGGGAGAACAACATATAAGAACTCCGAACTACGAAGATTTCTGGCTGGAATATTAAAGAAAATCCTCACAAGAAGCATAGGACCATCAACAGCATTACGGATCAAACCAAAAATGAAAGACAAAGATACAATTATTCTCCTGCTATGCAATGATTTTAAGTTAATCAATAAGCATCGACAAGAAATATGTGTCGACATTACGAAAATGTTCTCATACGCCCGGTGAAAATGTTACATATTTCATATGAGTATAGAATAAGAAAAATTCATCACTTCCTCCCATTGTAAATAGGTTAGAAACTAAACATTATAATGACTAAACATTATAAAATATCTCTCGTCTACGCAATCGTTTATTCATCCGTATACGCTCGGCAATCTCGTTAGAGCTTAGCTGCTTTCTACAATCGGCTATGGGCTCGCTATCTATGGCAGTTGCTCAACCTGCTATGTGCACCATGCCACTCTGCAATACGGCGCAGTCTCAGGTTATTTCCAACCTCGCCAATCAAAGTAATACTTGCTAAATCTGGTATGTCTGTTGAATGTATTTACCACAAAATTATCGATTCTACGCGTAAAATTTTTGCTTAAGCGGTTGGGAGTACCAACCCAATATTTAGCAGAACCATCACAGGTGCCATAAGAAAAAAAAGTGCGTGTAGCGAAACAGAAGTGAAACTTTCAAGGCAGACAAAGAAAGAGCGAGAGACCCGAGAGAGAGAGAGAGAGAGAGAGAGAGAGAGTGAGAGAGAGAAAGAATATATATCTAAATAAATTCATAGCATTTGCAGAGAATACAAATAGACAAAATTTACAAAAACCAGAGGAGGGTCGAACGGTGTAGGTAAACACCGGACACAAACCGTGGCAACAACGCGCACTACTCCGAGCATTTATCACTCGCACAAACGCAGCGATTCCAGGACCGCAGCAACGGCACAAATCACCGGAAGGCAATACCAATAAATCCGATGCCGGAATGGATAGCACTTTATAGTACGCACAAGCACTAGCCAGGAAACGGAAATAGGCGCCAAAAAGTAGGTACCAAAAAAAAACAAAAACGCCAAACAAATTTGGACCAAAAAACGCCCCAAACAGTAGGCACCAAGGAAATATAACGCCAAAAAGTAGGAACCAAAAATTTATTTCCTACAAGCTTCCTCCTTAATTGGCGCGATAACCGCTTACGCGATTTTGGCCGAGCTTAGCAAACCGCGCCAGTCGTTTCTTTCTCGTGCTAACCGGCGCCAATTGGACACACCAAGTGAAGCCAAGTCCTTCTCCACCTGATCTTTCCAACGCAGATGAGGTCTTCCTCTTCCTCTGCTACCACCAGCTGGTACCGCATCGAATACTTTCAAAGCCGGAGCGTTTGTATCCATTCGGACGACATGACTCAGCCAACGAAGCCGCTGGATCTTTATTCGCTGCGCTATGTCTATGTCGCCGTAAAGCTCATACAGCTCATCGTTCCATCGCCTGCGATATTCGCCGTTGCCAACGTACAAAGGTCCAAAAATCTTGCGCAGAATCTTTCTCTCGAACACTCCAAGCTTCGCTTCATCGGATGTTGTCATCGTCCAAGCTTCTGCGCCATATGTTAGGACGGGCATGATGAGAGTCTTGTAGAGTGTTAGTTTTGTTTGTCGAGAGAGGACTTTACTGCTTAGTTGCCTACTTAGTTCAAAGTAGCACTTGTTGGCAAGAGAGATTCTACGTTGGATTTCAAGGCTGACATTGTTATCGGTGTTAATGCTGGTTCCTAAATAAACGAAGTCTTTTACAACCTCGAAATTATAACTGTCAACAGTGACTTGGGTGCCGATACGCGAGTGCGCCGACTGTTAGTTTGAAGACAGGAGGTACTTCGTTTTGATGCGGATTATTGCGAGACGCTCGTCCACCGGAGTGAACGACAGTACTTGGCGACGAAGTCTCTCTCCCACAACAAATCCGACACCGAATTTGCGCTCCTTTACATGACAGCTGTAGTAGACGTCGCAAGGTCCTATGTTTTTCTTACCTTGCCCCGTCCATCGCATCTCTTGGATGGCAGTGATGTCAGACTTTACTCTCACGAGGACATCAACCAGCCGGGCAGAGGCACCTTCTCCATTAAGGGACCGGACATTCCAGGTGCATGCCCTCAAATCATATTCCTTATTTCGTTTGCAGGGGTCGTCATCAGTGTTGAAAGTTCTCATCCGAGGCTTTGTTGCTGTTTTCATTGGGGGCTTTTTAAGTGGCGGGTCCCAAACCCAGCGCACAACCAGCTATGCTGGGATGCTTCGCCTTCTCACGTTAGCTCACTCCCGAACGGGTGTTCGGAAGCTAACCAGAGGATACGTGGGCTAATCCCGGACGTTGTGAGCTGCTTGGACCATATGTAGAAGAATCGTCCTGGCCACTCCCAAGTGAATGGCGATCAGTAACTTTCCCCACTTGCGTGGACTTCTACACATGGAACCATCCTCCAAGCTTGCACCAACAAATAAGCGCCAAAAAGTAGGCAGTGTTAATAGCCTAAAGTGTATCTAAGATATATATTAGGTATAGCTTTCTCTCTCCTTTTCCTCTACGTTATATCTTTTTTCTCTCTCGCGGCACAAAAATGCCCAAAACGTTGCATGGCCTTGAAATTTTACTCTCTATTCTCGCTCGTCCATCGTCGCCTAAGAAGTTTCACATAAAAAAAAATTGCGAAGAATTAAATCAGCAATTACGAGGCCGCTGATAGTAATATTTTACGTGACGTAAAGCTCAAAACCGCTCCCTGGCTGATTAATAATAGCTGAAATTATTTCGCAATAAACTGTTGATTTTGTCCAATCAAAATATTTCAAACACGGTTTTGCTGGACTGAAATCTCTCTATACGAACAGTGGATGGATTTTATTGTTTACGGTTCTCTCTCCTTTTCCTCTACGTTATATCTTTTTTCTCTCTCGCGGCACAAAAATGCCCAAAACGTTGCATGGCCTTGAAATTTTACTCTCTATTCTCGCTCGTCCATCGTCGCCTAAGAAGTTTCACATAAAAAAAAATTGCGAAGAATTAAATCAGCAATTACGAGGCCGCTGATAGTAATATTTTACGTGACGTAAAGCTCAAAACCGCTCCCTGGCTGATTAATAATAGCTGAAATTATTTCGCAATAAACTGTTGATTTTGTCCAATCAAAATATTTCAAACGCGGTTTTGCTGGACTGAAATCTCTCTATACGAACAGTGGATGGATTTTATTGTTTACGGTTCCTCGATTTCACTTCATTTGCCATTGTCACTGCTACAGGAGAATTTACTTTCGTTCCTCACTCCAATGTGTTCTGTCTTTACAGCTGAAGTGTCAGCAATCCTTCACTCTAAAAATGTCATAAATGCCATAAATTGGAGAAAGAGCCTGGCCAAACAACCAACAAAGCATGTAAACCTTGTGGCACGAAAGAGCACTTATTCCAATTCCATTGTCTATCTGAGGAACTGATTTTCGCGGCTTGATAGTTTTTTAATGGATGAGAGATTATGTCGGGGGGTTTACGAACTCTCTTCAGGTATGTGAAATGTTTATGCAACTTTTTCGGACGTTTGTTAATTGTCAATGGCATCATAACCATCTGTAATGGCTCAGATTGTAGACAAACACGTTTAATGGCTCTGCAGTTACTGCAGATAGCACTCGCATTAAACTAAGGTAACACTACCCCAAGAAGTCAACATTTTCTACCTTTACTCACAATGTCGGTTCGAATGGTAGGCGTGGAGACTGGCAGTTTTATGCGCTCTAAATATTGCCTATGAGCTTTTCTGAAGTTTACTAACGACACAGTAGAACAAGTGACGCATGAAAAATAGCATATTTACATACCTAAATGCATCAACATACTTATAGTTGTACGTTGTTGTTGTTGCTTGTTGGCTAATCCTTCATTGTGAAAATTGTTTAATTAAGCTATCGCATTTTGAGGGCAATTTTGCTGTGTAACAGATTTGTTGTAAGCCTTTAGGCCTGTCTGACTTTTCTTCGCAGCTCACATCTATGGGCCAAGGACACTTCTATGCACATACGTGTATGCATGTGCATATGTATATGTATATATATATAATCTATGAAGTAGTGAAAAGTAGCTCATTTCAGAACATTTGTGCTGGCACACATATCCTATCCGAGTGAAAGAGTTAAAGTGGCAAGAAATTACACACTTTCATATAAATACGCATATGTATGTGTGTGCCTAAGTATAAACGCATAAAAAGTTAATGCCTTGGAACGAGCTCCAGAAGTTGAACATAAACAAAAGCAATATGCCCGACGACATCGCCACTGTCAGTCACAATAGCAGCTACCACAGCATTAAAAAGAAGCAATGATTGACGGAGCCGTCGTCAGTGCTGACATCGGTGACTAAGCTGGCAGCAACGGCTACAGCAACAGCAGTAACATCAGCAGTAACATCAGCAGTAGGGGTGTACTTTTGTGTACGGAACTATTTATTTTTTGAATAGCAAATCACTATGCCTTTTTTAGATATTTTGCTTTTTGCAAGCTGAAGATGTGTTCAGCACAAACTGGAGGTAAAACCAAAAATTCTTTTGTGGATATATTCAGCCGCCATAGTACTAATGCTAATGAATGCTAAGTAATGCAGCTTGGGCACAAAATACCGTTAGGTTGAAGTGTAAACCTTATTCATTCAAGTAATGCAGCTCGTCCAGTGTTCAGGTGCTGTTGCAGGCATCCGAAGGTAATGTCCAATGGTTGCGCTGAACTCTGAAGTTCTGAATCAGCTGCCCATTCAAGGATCCACATTCGAGAAATTGCAATCCTTTGGTATTTCTCCTAAGTTTCGATTACATTACTAGACTAGCATCTTTCAGGTAAAAGTACTAGGGATTGGTTGAACTGTACAAAGCTAAAAAATTTCAGAGTAGTCACGAATCGTCATTAAGAGCTAAGCTCATAATATATATATATATAATTGGCGTGTACACCCTATTTGGGTGTTTGGCCGAGCTCCTCCTCCTATTTGTGGCGTGCGTCGTGATGTTGTTCTACAAATGGAGGGACCTACAGTTTCAAGCCGACTCCGAACGGCAGATATTTTTATGAGGAGCTTTTTCATGGCAGAAATACACTCGGAGGTTTGCCATTGCCTGCCGAGGAGTGACCGCTATTAGAAAAATGGTTTTCTTAATTTTGGTGTTTCATTTCCCGAATGGTAGTCACGCACCAACCCATTCGGCTACGGCGGCCACGATCTAATACGTCCCTTGAATATGTCACTTGGTTAAGTTCCTGATTATGCGAAGATAAAGGGTAACGAGAGTGTTTCTATTAATGAATTTGAAGCACATAAACTTTGCTCGCTCTCACCTCGAAGTGGGCAAGGGAGTCCCACACTTGAATTCAAATAGATGAATGAAAATAAATAGAAGACGCCTTCGATTCGCCAAGCGTTAGCAAGCGGCGAATAGATGAAGCAACAGGCAAAAATGTACATATATTTGCTGCACTGGAAACGAGCTGTCAAAAATTACATTTGTTTGGAAGCTTTTGCTGAGTGTCAGTAAGAGTGCGTCCATACAGGGCAACTTTTGTTGCTTCGACCCGTTACTTGTCATACTTTGTGTTGTCGTTTTACTTTGTGTTCCTTTTGACTGTAGACTAAAAACTAACAGTTGCCAATTTTATACCTTATACATACTCGACGGGCAACACCAAAAGAGAATTGTTGAACCAAAAAAATTTGCTCTGTATGAACGTGGTCTAATGAAACTTGCCTAATATCAGAAGACAGATATAATATAATAGAATTGGAGCCTACACTCCGTATTGGGTGTTTGGCCGAGCTTCTCCTCCTATATCTGGTATGCGTCTTAATGTTTTTCAACAAATGGAGGGACCTACCTACGAACGGCAAACGGTTCTTATGAGAAGCTTTTTCATAGCAGAAATACTCTCGGAGGTTTATCATTGCCTGCCAAATCCACGCAGATACCATTTTGGTCCATAGCGATATCAGAATAGAGTCCTGTTTTAACGAAAATATGCATCGTTCAAGATGCGTGCACTGTTCGCGAAATCTAGTCTATCAAAACTGAGAGTACCCAGGTAGCATAGCTTTCAAGAGTGCCGGGCAGCAGCATCGGAGATGCTCCAAGGTTTCTTTTGTACCCGGCTCATCACATTTCCTACGAGCATCGAATACCGGCCTAAGAAATCACAAATTAAATTTGGCCCAGGTATGTCAAATCAAATCAAAAGCAAAATGTTTTCTAGGGCTATATTTTTATTAACCGGCTCGATTACGTGAAGTTGGTTTTTTTTCGAAAATGCAACTAAAATTCTTTTTCTCATACAATAATCGCTGCCTTGTTGTAATCTTCATAACATTTGGGAGAGTCTTGGTGTAGCGCACAACAGAACTAACACATTCGTTGCCTCCCAAAGTGAAGACTAAAGCAGAACATCAAGTTTCCCATGGCTTACATGAAAAAATCGATTGAAAAGCCAAAGTAATTCGAATTATGTGGATCCCTCCACGCACTTTATTCTAAATTCTAATTCTCATCGGAGTTTAATACACTTATGTATATATATGTATGTATATATATAATTAGCGCGTACACCCTTTTTGGGTGTTTGACCGAGCTGCTCTCCCTATTTGTGGTGTGTGTCTTGATGTTGTTCCACAAATGGAGGGACCCACAGTTTCAAGCCGACTCCGAACGGCAGATATTTTTTATAAGGAGCTTTTTCATGGCAGAAATACACTCTGAGATTTGCCATTGCCTGCTGAGATTCGACCGCGATTAGAAAAAACTTTTTTTTCTCTCCCTGTTACCCTTAGCTGTAAAAAATTGCATTGCAACACCCAAAATATCAGCCCTGAGCCGGGTCAGATGGAAAAGCCTTATAGAGGCCCTACATTCCGAAAGGGAGGCAAATATGAAAGTTTGGAAAAATGGCCAATGGAATAAGGCCAATAACTATGTCCAACTTGAGAGCTAAAGTAATTAGAAAAAAGGTAAAATATTGCTTAAATTTAGTCAGTTACGACTTAATAGAAAGAAAAACGATTGTTAAAACTTAAAAACTATTTATACTACTTCATGGCAACTTCATATGTCGCTGCAATGGAAAACTAAACAAATTTTGTGAACATTGTTTAAAAATATGAATATATGTGGAGTTTTTGGAAAAAATTACATGCGAAAAGGTGGGACTCATTGGACGAACATTAAAGTTTCTGCAATTGCGCATGTACATACATTTTTTTTTGTTTTCTCTTATGAAGAGAAAACATCGAAAGCCTTTACCTCATCAGTGTGGAAGTTTAACCCCAACTAAACTTCCTACCGTCAATGTACGGAGCCTCTCTCGATACTACCGTTAAGTAAATCGTCGGCAAGCGATTGAGCATTAGGCTCTACATCAGTTACTCTTTACATGCGGGACCGGAAAAAGTTGCATGCACTTTAAACCTCTCCCATTTCGGAATTTTTTCTGAAGAAAACCACTCCAGTTGGGCCTGTCCACCCCCTTCCACAAAACTTGTCAGACTTCAACTTAAGAGTCCTTTTCTTTGCCAAGTATCGTCTGTAAGCTTCTGCTAGCCCCGTACACGTCTGCGTGCTTTAATGCATGTTGCCTATCGCTGATTGCCGACGAAATGTTAAGTCTCGCATACTTCATCATGGTGTCGATTATGTTTTCTGGTACTATCGGATCTTCTGATGGTATAACTAAAGCACCTCTGATAGTGGTAAATCGTGGGCATGCAAAAAACACATGCCTTGCATCTACCGCTTCAGGGCATACTGGACATTAAAGCGAGTCACTAAGGCGATGTAGCTACTTCCGCTAGCAACCTTGACCTGTAATAAATTGTGTTACCTGAAAGTTAAGCTCACCAGAGCTTTTATTCGGCCATTTTTTGATGTTTTGCGATTAGCGTCAAGGTTAACTTTCACTTTATGGAGTTTTCCCAACTATTCTGCTACTTGAGTAAGGATTTAGTCTTCTCTCTTTCCATGATCGCGGATATATTAATGTGACTCTGTTCTTTTAACGTGTAGAATCTTGTTCGTTCTTCCGCCAATATATCGTTCGGCACCATGCCTGCGATCACCATTGCAGCTTCGTCCGAGGTGGTTTTATGTGCGCAGTCTGTACAAGGCCTCGTATGGTTTTCTATACTAGTATGCTTCTACCTCCAAAGATTTTACTGCTATTGGCTACATATAGCAGAGTGCATCTGATGACGCTAGTTAGTAGCTTGCGTTGGCTGTTTATCGGCCCATCCACGCAGCGGTCATTCTTGATGCTTTGTGGGTTACATATTTCGCATGTGGCCCAAAACTGAGCTGGCCGATCGTTATAACACCTAGATATTTAAGCTGACGAGACGATTTAAATTCATGTGCTGAAAGAGGCTATCTCTGGTTTCTTACGGGCACTTATGAGGACGGTTTCCGTTTTCTGGATAAACCATCGCTATTCAGCCAGTTTGTTGCGGTTGCAATAGCCGTGTTTGCTTTGCATGTCTACATCTGTATGTGGCACATGTGATCTAAACTTGTGAGTTATAAAATTCTAAGTTAGAATATCGAAAATAAGAGCGGCCCTAATAAGCTGCAATGTCAACAAAAACAACGCCAAGCGGGTTGACACTTTTCACTTGTTAAAACTTGGTAATTGCTTAACACTTAAAAGAATTAGAAGAATGAAAAGTTGACGAAAGAGCAGCTGAGAAGGGCAGCAGGTGCCAGATATACCCATCCGCTCACACACACACGTATATATTACACTTATATAACGCACAACTTGCACTTGCAACATGCAACACACAAAAAGTCGCAAATAATTAGTTTACTTGTTTTAGAGAATGAGTTGGTGTCGCGAAAACTTGTCAACATGCAACTGCCATCACTGCTGACAGTGTTGATGCCATCACTACTATTAAAAGGCAGATGCTGCTGTTGCTATTGCAGATTTTTAGTTTAAAATTTCTCATGAGGCTGCCGCACTCATACAGACCTATAGTATTTGTTTTGTTACTAAAAAAGTATACTCGTAATAAGAAAAAAGGCGTGAGAGCATCTACAAATAAAAGTTAAATGCCAAAGAAAGTTTTTGGAAAAATCTGTGCAAACACGAAAACAAACATGCCACACTCAACGACAAAAAATAACAAACGGATTTTTAAGAACAAGATGGGTGTGAAAAAGCAAGCTTTTGTTTACTCACAACAACAGGACCGAAAATGCGCATAAGCAGATATTTTTTCAATTATACACGAACCCATGCCCACTTCTGAGCAAATGCACTACCATCTACAAACATAAATACTACACGTACTCGTTTGTTTGTTTGCCTCTTAACCTATTTCTTGTTAAATATCGTTGTCATCATGTTAGAGCGACTCAACAGCAGCGACAACAGCATTCGAAGTGGCGTAGTAAACGGACTTTGTGTACTTCATGCGGGCATCAGTGATGCCACTCTGACATAAACCTGTCAATTTGATTTGAGTGAGTGAGGTGTGACATGGCCGTCATCATCCTTATCATTTTATATTCTGTGTCGTCTATCAGTTGTCGGCTAGTATGTATCGCCCATCATTACATCCGATAGCGCGTTCTTCCGCCCAGTGTGAGTAAATAAAGGAATCGCCCGAGCGCAAAGCATGCAAACATACACTACTTTACACCTACATATACATATGCATATACATACCTACATATGGAAGTATGAATGTATGTACATGAAAGCAAGGGAATGTTTATAGCCAATTTGGTTGGGACGGGGGCGAGCTGTTTAGAGGTGTCTTCACCGGAAGTGTGTGAAAACAATTTGTGCTGCCGATGCTACTGTAACTGTTTCGTCCTCAATTACAACGGTATATACATATGTATGAACATACCAAGCAAAATATCTAAAATACATTTAGTACAGCTGAGACACATTACTACTTAAAATGGGCGATGAAATAAGGTATAAAATAAAATCCAAAAATATGTATGTGTGTATGTATGCTAGGAGTTCAGGTTAGGTTAGGAAGTTGCCTTGTCTAAGACAAGACACGCGGTGGCTCTAAGGCCCATAGTAATACTTGCATTTGATTTGCATCCCATAACTAAATTTTTACGAAGGGAGCTAGTCCCTCCAGTCAGACGTTTTGCAAATTCTCCAGGTCTTCGAAGAAATAATCACCAAGATATTTGGCACGACTTCTTTGAAGTGAACCTCATTCACAGAGGAGGTGTTGCACCGATTCAAATTTTTCTTCACATCCACAGCTCCCATCACGAGGCGTATTTGAAAAGAGGTACAGGAGTCGTACTTGAAAAGAGATAATATTTTCGTATTTGGTGTATACGTTGAATCTTGCGGAACAAAACTACACTTTGCTTTTGGAATGTACGCATCTGTGTTTCAGGCGGAAATGTATGCTGTTCAAGAAGCAATGTACATTGTTGGGGGAAATAGGTGGGGAGGCAGGTCTTTATCTGTCTGCAGCGACAGCGAAGCTTCGCTCATGGTCTAAAAAACCGACTTCCAACCACTTCAAACGTAGTTGAGGTCTTTGGCACTGATGTGTTTAGAAGCGACCACCTTGGCTCGTTGGCATCACAAGATCAACTCAGATTTTTTCGGAGATCGGGTATATTTAAAGAAAGTTACAAAGGTAAGCCGAGTGCAGTACGATGGACTTAATTGTGTCTGAGTGATGTACTTGCTAGTTGCCCCGACAAAAAAAAGTTACACCCCTTCTATTGTCTAAGGTGCCAATAGTGCTGTGTCCCGCTGTACAAAATGTGCGGACGCTGGTAGTTGATCTGTTGATCCCAAGCGGACATTTGGTACTTTTAAGATTTAGTTTTGGCCAGAGCGTTTTGGATACCCTGCAGTTAGTAGTCAGAGACCACCTTCTAGAGGTTTCCGTGAAGTCAATCGCAGCGCACAGTTCGTTTAAAGGAATGCTTATGTCCTCTACTACTCGCTGAAGGTCAAGCTTAGAGCTTTTTCTTGCACACTCACCCATTCTTTCATTTCCCTTCACTCCAGACCGGGTACCCAATAAAGTATAGTATAGAGCGACCTCGTGCATTCTTTAACACATCTTGAATTGATGGGCGCTGTGGCCAATGCCTTAATCACTGCGTGAGTATCAACAAGAGTGGTAAGGTTTGCTGGAGGTAATCAGTCTTATCGTTTGGAGGTCCAAAAGTCTTATCGTCTTTGTTGTTTTGTCTATAGCGTAGATCTCACCTTGGAAGACGCTACACCGGTCTGGTAGTCTAAAAGAGCAATTAAAGGATGCTAATAACTGGGCACAGAATCCTCCAATTTGCCGACGTCGTTTTGTATTTTGAAGCTAATTAATAGTTAAGTGCGAAAGGTTCTTTTCGATATAAATTGCATAAACTTATAAATGAGGCGTGTCTACAGGCTCAAATATGTTAAAGAATTGTAAAATTTATTTTTCCAACTAGCAGATCTTTTCATTTCTGAACCATTTTACCCATGCCTTTTGCTTTTGTCCGCCGTTGCAGCAATGGTATGTCCGTAGACTAAAAACCTCCCTATGTTTGGAACCGTCGCCCTCCCTGGAACTACTTTCGCATTACTTGAGAGTGGTTACAAGATCTTACACAAAGTGTTGTTTAATAAAATAATACTGACCAATGAATTCTTCAACTAAAAAGATGTATTCAACAACGAAGCGAAATAATTTTTAGTAATTGAAAAGTCAAGCGAATTGGAATTCGAGATCTCATTAAATTCGTGAGGAGTCCGAGCAATAGGTGTATTGGATTCGAAATAAATTTTGAACATCTTGAGATATAAAGGGTATGAGTCTTGTAAAGTTCTCGCCGAAAAATTTAAAGACCTTAGTGCAAATTTAAGAATCATCTTTTGTATTCGTGCAATTCTTGGTATAGCAAAATAGTAATAAAGTCTCCAATTAAATAAAACTTATTCCCACTTAGCGCGAATAAACGCGGTAAAAAGTAATTTAATTGTGCAGAAGATCTGCAGCCGTAGCCGAACGGGTTGATGTTGATGCGTGACTACCATTCGGAAGTGCCCATTTTTGAGTCTCCGGGTATGATACTATTCGGTAGTGCCTAGGCTAAAAATCCCCAGCATGAAAACTTGAATGATAAAAATTATAGAAAAAGTTGTATCTAATAGCAGTCGCCCTTTCGGCAGACATCGCCAAATCTCCAATTGAAGAGGCTCCTCTTAAAAAAGCATCTGCCGTTCGGAGGTGACCTAAAATTAGAGGTTTCTCTATATGTGGAAAACATCAAGAGGCAATTAACACAAATATAAGAGAAGCGGATCGGGTGTAAGCGCTAACTATAAACAGCGTGTGTATTTGAGAAAATGTGGAGAGTAAAACTAATTACCCAACATTAACAAATTATTTATATATACAATCATTCAATAAAACTTCCGTTAGCTGCAATAATCTTCTGGATCCTGGTCTGGAAGCGATTGCATGCCCGAATCAAATGCTGCTTATTCAAATTGACCTTAACGGTATTAATTACGGCCTTCAAAGAGGAAATGGTGGTTATGACATCACGCTTAACTACGCACCATACGTGGCTATCCAGTGGTTTAAGGTCTGGCAAGTTAGGCGGCCTTAAGCTCAGTGTTATGTGGTTTGGGAAATTTTCAGCCATCCAATCTTGTGTCGCCATAGCTTTGTGTGAAGGAACATAGTCTTGGTGAAAGATGTATTGGTTGTCATGGCGCATTCTATCAGTAGGGTTTTACTATTGTTTCTAGAACCTCGATATATGCAGTAGATACACTTTCCTAAAGAAGAAAGGTGGCATGGCATGTCCTTTGTTGCTCACAACACCTAAAACCATAACACTGGCTGAAAACTTCATGGGCATGATAACAGGAACCTCTGTAGTATTGAAACATGACCACCTGTCATTTCTGCGGTTGGTCTTTGGTCTTGATTGAATTTTTTTTTGTGAGAAAAAAACCATGAAATCATAGGAGCTTTAGGGTGTTTAATTTTATTAGAAGGCTCTTTGATAGGATAATTCGCTGTTTTCGTGTTTGCATCGCCATAAATTGTATTCTGCATATACGTAAGATTTACACCGGAGATCTTAATGGACAACTCGACTGATAAGACCCTCAAAAACATTAAGCTTCCTCGCAAGAGCCCTCATTGATTTTGAGTTCGACTTCGTCAATGATCGCTTGCACTTGTGGAATAAATTCTGCAGATCGGACAATGTCAATACGTTCCACTTGTTTTGATTCTGCGCGCCGCCTGATGCTTCCAATTTGCGGCGAACCTTATGAGCGAAAGAGCGGGTGCATTTAAGAAAATTTGAGATTTCTAAATCGGTGTGATTTGCATATTTAGTGATGAGAACTGCATTTCTTGAGTTAAGTTGTAGTGCTCCGTGCCTTATATGAAATAGAACAAAGAGAAAAATATTGGTTTCGGGAAATTATAGCTTGTATAATTATAGCTAATATATACTTGACCATATCCTCAATTACCGTATGCACCCTGTATAAGGATGAGGAGTTTGAACTATCAAAACTAGAGTATCTATTACTCGTATATGCGAGTGCATCGATTATTTTCATTTTATATTTCAGCTGAATTGTACGACTTAGATCCTCATCGTGCGTATTTTGTGCAAAATTAAAATGTCGAGAATATGGACCACAAATAAAAATAATTAAATATTTCATTTTCAACATATCTACTTTTCTCTATCGTGTGCAGCACGCAGCCAGAACACTTTACCACAACCTCCGGGCTCAGCACTGGAGTTACTGTTGGTCTATTGTTAAATTTTGCAAAATACATGCCAGGCTGTATGAAAGCGTGTCACTTACTTCATTGATATGGCATTCATTGTTGTAGAACATCGCACAGGAGCCAAGCAGCAGCAGCAGTAGCAGGAAAGACCGAAATGGAGGGAAAAAAGGAAATTGGAGTAAATAAGTGTTCGTAGGCAAAACAGCACTGGCAGCCGATGACTTTAACAACTAATATGACAGTTTTGTTGCCAGAGAAATGCCGTGGTGCTTTGCGGTGTTTGCATCAACATCAGCTCCAAATACTTCTTCTACGTACATATCTATTGAAACACTTCAATGTTGGTGGTATTTCAATTTACCACCGAATAGCATCACCGCAACATACAATGCAGCTCACTGTCATTTTCCTCTATTTATTAATGTCGACTACAAGCAGTGGTGGTGATTGCTCATGATGCCGCGCCCGTCGACGTAATGAGAAAGTGTTTGAAATTGTGCTCAATTACTGGGACATAGTCATACAGCAAATGTTGTGTTATAAGCCAATGTTAACTGTAAGACTGTGTCTTGGTGTTGCAAGCTATTCAACGTGGGATTCTATCTCTACCGGCTTCATAATAAATAATAACAAAAGAAAATGATGTGTGCTATGTAGGTGATATTGGTTTCTAGTTCGTAATTAAGTGTGCAGTAACAAAAGGAAAGTCGAGTTGCGTCGAGTTTTACAAAAGAAATAAATATAAAGAAAAATCTTGGAAAGAGAAAACAAAGAAGTGTCTGTTCAAAATTAATTAAGTGAATGCAGTTTTTTTTCATACCTGCAACTACAACAACTTACTTATGTATGATAAAGCATAGAAAGTGGTGGATGCATAAATTAAGTAAAGTATTAAGTTCGAGTGCAACCGAGTTGATGAAGATAGTTATGTATTTTTCTTATGGATTTACATTTTCTTTTAAGAATCATCTTTTGTTCTGTAACCAATTTTTCCTCTTTACAATAATTTTTTAAAATAATCATACAGAGTCCGGCACTCGAAGTGTAACCTACCTCACAGAATAAAGTATATGTGCAAAGTTTTTTATACCGATATCTTTCTTGATAGTAACGGTACATTTTCGTTTGGTATGCCAAAGTCTGTATTTGCAATCCAACTTAACCATTCGCTTGCAAAATTCTTCTTTAGTCATTATTTTTAGTACCGTTATTACAAATTTGTGTTGCGAGATTTGGTTTCCATATGGAATAAGTATACATGTATGTGCAATCAGAGTTCAGTATTGATTTGGCACGCATAGAGAGCAAGTTATCAAAAAATTTTGTGTTATTTGCATTGATATTATAAAGAAAAATGTAAGTAAAATAGATTACTTCTTTTGAATAAAGAATAATTGAATTATTGATGGGTTAATCTGTAGAATGCCACGTGGAAGACATTTATCCGATGAAGAGCGTGTTCTGATTAAAGGGTTAAGCGAAAGTGGCAAATGTATTCATGAAATTACTGCTAGAGTAAATCGGCAGCCGCCGTGGCCGAATGGGTTAGTGCGTGACTACCATTCGGAATGCAGAGAGAGAACTTCGGTTCGAATCTCGGTGAAAGATAAAAAAAAATGAAGAAAATGTTTTTTCTAATAGCGGTCGCCCCTCGGCAGGCAATGGCAAACCTCCGAGTGTATTTATGCCATGAAAGAGCTCCTCATAAAAAATATCTGCCGTTCGGAATCGGCTTGAAACTGTAGGTCCCTCCATTTGTAGAACAACATCAAGACGCACACCACAAGAGGAAGAGGAGCTCGGTCAAACACCCAAAAAGTGTGTACGCGCCAATTATATATGTATATAAATCGGCATAGAAATGCCATTAGCAACTTTCTTAAAAATCCAGAAGCACATGGGCAACTCAAACGAAGCGGGAGGCCAATTAACATCGACAGCAGATGCAAACGAGAAATTCGTCGTCTGGCTGCTCAAAAAGAAATATCTTGCAAGGAAATTAAACACCATTTAAGTCTTAAGGTCACCGATAGGCGAATACATCAAATTTTGGTCGAGGACGGAACACTTAAATATTGTTGGCGGGACCCGGTACCAAGACTATTAGCACGCCACATTAAGGCTCGTTTAGCATTTGCCGAAAAATATAAATTTTGAACTAACGAATTCCGAAACGTTGTATTTTCAGACGAAAAAAAGTTCAACTTAGATGATCCAGATGGTTGCCAGAAATATTGGCGGGACCTTAGTCAACCACGGCAAACGCGTCATAAGCGGAACCACGGTGGAGGGTCTTTGATGATTTGGGCCGCTTTCGGTCATGGTGGAAAGTCTCCAATTTGTTTTATTCCGCAAGAACCAACGCAGAATTCTATGTTGAAATATTAGAGGATGTTCTCATTGAATTTGCGGGAAACATATACGGAGACGACTGGGTGTTCCAGCAAGATAACGCCCCAATCCATACGGCTCGTTTAACTAAGGCATTCCTATCGTTAAGAAAAATTTCAGTTCTGGATTGGCCAGCACTAAGTCCCGATTTAAGCCCAATTGAAGACCTCTGGGGAATATTGTCGGCCCGTATTTATAAAAATGGTCGGCAGTTTGAGATAATCAAAGACCTTAAAGGTGCTTTAGTGGAAGAGTGGGATAAGATAGGTGATTCCAGTCTTCAAAACTTGGCAGACTCTATGCCTAAACGTATAAATGGCGTCCTTTCTCAAAATGGAAAACATATTAATTATTAGAAAACCGAAAGTTACAGAAACGTTGTAAAAAAGTGTAAAAAAGGCCGATGCACATATACTTATTTCATATGAAGTTATTTTAATTTCTTTTCTAATTTATTAAGTTTAGTCAATTTGAATTTTTGTTGCATAATTTTTCAAAATACATACCTGCAAATCGCACTCGGGCAGCTTGCAAGGCCATAGTCAAGGCAAAGGGTGGTCGTATCGAGCAAAAGTAAATTGATTCCTAATTTTGTATTACTATCACACATTTTTTACTTTGAATTGAATAAAAGTAATTTTCCAAACTAAATTCATGACCTTTTTAATTCTGCAAAACAGGCCCTTATGTCAGAAGGAAACGTCCAAGAAGTAAGCAAAAGTGAAGGTTTACGACCATGTAAAAAGATTGTAGGGCCCATTCGAAATGATAAGCCAAATAAGAGTGATAAAACACGTACGTGAAAATTATACAGTCAAGATATGCATAAATATGGCTGGCTTGACGATGAAACGTTCATCAAAGCAGACTTTAAATATATTCAGGACGCTGAGTTTTATATTGCAACGAAGACACGAGGAGTCCCAGGAGGCTTTAAGCTAAAAATATTGGACAAGTTCACAAAAAATTATTTGGTTTTCCAAGCCATCCGCCTGTGTGGTATGAAGAGCAAAATGTTCTTTACCACGGGCACTATATAAGTATAAACCAAGAAATGTATATGAAGGTGTGTTTGCCATTCAGAAAACAACATACAGACTCAGTTCTCTTCTGGCTCGCTTTAGCATCGTGTCATTATAGCCGTCTTGCCATGCACTGGTACAACTTACAACTGTCCACTATTGCGACCCATTGAACAATTTTGGGAAATGGGTAAAAGAAAATTGCTAAATCTGAAAAAAGAAATTAAAAATAAGCTGCAGTTTAAAGTGAATTGGTAGTGAGCAACAGATACCGTAACAACAACTGATGTCCATCGCCTAATGAGAGGAGTCAAATCTAAATTGCGCCATTTTGTTAATAACAAAGAAAATTTATATTAGTTTTTTGCTTAACAAAGTACGTTTAATAAAGAATGAAAATAGAAGAAAAATAGTTTTGATAGCTTATATAAACTCGATGTTCCAACGATTTTCACCCGATCAATATTTTTCGTGTCCATTCTTTAACCCATTCACAAGCTACTCATTCCCAACAAAGTGTTTAGTGCTACCCAAAACAAATATGGAGGGTATTAAGTATGCGTTATGCAGCGTTGGAATTGAGCCCATAGTCCATTAAAAAAACAAATCCTATTGTGTTACATTATATGAAATGGGTAAAAAGACTCCCTATGCTCCAATAGGAGTTAACGAAACAAAGTATAAAAATATAATACATACCTACATATATAAGCCGGGCCATCAATATCATTCATAGACACCTCTTACGGAATTCAATCATCATTCGCCTATCCCTGCTGACAATCGTCGACGCAAAATCAGTAAATCATTACTTCATTGCGTTTAATTTGCGAGTATGAAATAACAAGGATACATGTAACCCCATTGCGCTGCATGCATCGTTTGCAAATCAACAGATAATCTTCTGGCGTTGCTGTGTTCTAAATCCGGCTCATCTCTCGTCTAAGCACAAAATTTAAGAAGTACAGCAAACACACACAAACACCTACTTGTGTACTTTGTACTTGAACTGACTGTGTTCAGTGCTGAGATGCCGGTCGATAGGCAAACGGAAATTTGAAGTCGACAGCGGCAGAACAGCACAGCGGCAGCGGAAAATGGCGGGTGTAAAGTGGAATTTTGCCGGTTGTGCGGCGTTGATAACAAAAGTGTCAAAACTACGATGATGCTGCAAGCGAAATGAAATACTTGGCCAATTTGCAGATAACTACCATAGCTTTCTAATTAAAATTCAGCATTAATCCAGATGATTCAGCTAGTTGGTTGGTTCGTTCGTTGGTTGGCTGGCTGACATCGGCTTGGGTTTTGGGTTACAGCATCGATGGATGGTTCGTGATGTTTGTGAATTGCGTTGGACTAAAGGAGTGGAGTGTGGCAGCGATATTGTACATATCTACTTGGGAAGGATTTTGAGTGGCTGTTAAATAATTTTCATGATGTACCCTTGTAAACAACAGCATGAATGCCCCAGTCTACGGCAAAACCGAAAACGAAATGTTACTTAAAAGTTTGCTGCCTAAAGTATTGCTCATTATTGCCAAACTTTGGCTGTTCTCAGACCTTTTTCTTTTCGTTTGTTTCTGTTGTCTTTGTTCCCACTTATTTCCCAACATTCGCATTATGGCAACACCTTTTACATTAGTGTGTAGCCGTTTGTACGGTGTTGCTAAGTCCCAAATATTAGTGTCATAATTATTAAGACCAACAAATGACGGTCTAAGACCTCGGGTCCAAAATGCTGTTTCAGCGTATGACTAACTTACATCGCACCAATTCGTCCATTTGCAATTCATTCGCAAATACTTGAGATAAGTTGGGTAATCTGCGGGTGGCTAAGCAAACAGGCAAATAAAGTGTCAAGTTTGTTATGCGTTGGCGGAAGCGATTTAAGTGGCGGAAGGTGGTTGGGAGAGACGTTTGGTGTTTGGACATCATTTGAAACGGAAGAACGTATCTAAATGTGCTGCTGTATTTAGGTGCCTCAAATACGAAATTAATCCCCAATGTGCCATAACTGAAGGCAGGAAAGGACCATAAGCAATGACTTCGCACTGTGATCTAAAATGGAAAAATAAATAAACAAATAGTAATTGAATTTCCCTTTGCTTTTCGTTTGGAAAATTCATGATGCGTTGAGTTTCGTATAAAATGTTGTGTACGGCTTAACAGCTTCGAATTTGCTTTATTTTGATAAACAATGTATGTATATATATAATTGGACTTTTCGAATGTTTGACCGAGTTCCTCCTTCTATTTGTGGCTTGCGTCTTGATGCTATTCCACATATATATTATATATACTTTCATATGAGGAGGTTTTCATAGTAGAAATACACTCGGAGGTTTGCCATTGCCTGCCGAGGGACGACCGCTATTGGAAACAACTTTTTCTTAATTTTGGTGTTTCACCGAGATTCGAACCTACGTTCTCGCCAACCCATTCGGCTACGGCGGCCGATGCGTGACTACCATTCGGAATTCACAGAGAGGTCGTTGGTTCGAATCTCGGTGAAAGCAAAATTAATAAAAACATTTTTCTAATAGCGGTCGCCCCTCGGCAGGCAATGGCAAACCTCCGAGTGTATTTCTGCCATGAAAAAGCTCCTCATAAAAATATCTGCCGTTCGGAGTCGGCTTGAAACTGTAGGACCCTCCATTTGTGGAACAACATCAAGACGCACACCACAAATAGGAGGAGGAGCTCGGCCAAACACCTAACAGAAGTGTACCCGCCAATTATTTATTTTTTTTATTTTTAGTTTTAGTCACGCATCAACCCACTCGGCTACGGCGACCGCAAATTGCAAATCAACATTTTGAACAGTTTTAACTATTTTTCTTTTTTATTTCTGAATGTTTATTATTCTTTTTTATAAAATTGTAGCTCATTTCCTAACAAAAACCATAGAAGTCCAATTCTCAAATTTTATATAAAAGTTAGAAGAACTCCACAAACTGTATTACAGTTTCACAATTTGTTCCATAAATTCTTGGTATGCAATTTTGCATGTTGAATGCTGCTGAAAAATCTCGTTGATTTTTTTTTAATTTTTTTTCTGATGGTGTTCTATTTTCTACGTAAAATATATGAAATTTTCTTTTATGAAGAGAATTTTTTAAAAAAAATTTCACTTACGGCGTGGGTCTTTTTCTACATAAAATGAGCAACACCGTCAAGAAAAAAATTTATAAAAAATCAACGAAATTTTTCAGCAACTTTAAGCTTTCACTTCATTACAAGAATACATAAAAAACTGACACGAAGACTTCTGATAGGTATTTTTATGAGCTCCTCTTATTTGTGGTATGCGTCTTGATTTTTTTTACCAATGGAAGGATCTACAGTTTTATGCCACCTCAGAACGACAGAAGGTTTTTCATGAAGAGCTTTTTCATGGCATTATTAGAAAAAAATCTTTCTTACCAATTGGTGTTTCATGCCTGTTATTTCGAACCGGGGTTAGGCTAGGTTAGGTTATGCTGGTAGTCGGTCTGTGCGACATAGGAACCTCCTTTATTTTTCTTCGTGGAACCATTTTGTGGTTCTTATGAAGCGCAGGATTGGTCCAATTCTCACACCGGACAGTTCCGTAAGAAAGTTGGGAAAAATATCTACCTGGAAAACCTGCGCTGATTTTAGCTAAGGCTGGATAATTGCAAAGGAAATGCTAAACTCTTTCTTCCTCTTCATCATCTCTACAACTTCTACAATACTCATGGGAGAAAACTCTTAATCTCAAGGAATGTCTGCCGCATAGCCAAAAACCGGTTATACAAGCCACGACCTTCGAGATGTCCTCTGTTGAAAGGCTAATTTCAATGTCTTTTCCCAACCTTCGTGATGTGTCCTCTGATGTCAATTCCTTTGCCTGTTTCTTATTTATTTGTGGCCATAATAGCTTAGCTATTACGCGTGTGCCTTCAACTCTCCATGCCCTGTTGGCCTCTTGAATAATGTTATTCTTAATTATTAATTGGCTCGTGGTCATAGGCATACAAATAGTACTTCTATCACTATAGTCACTATAGTGAAGAGCTGGCTAGCTCATCTGTTTTACAATATCCCTCAATATCTCTCTGTCCCGGTACCGAAATAAGACTGGCCTTGAATACGACACTAATACCATTTAGGGCTGCTCGGAATGCCTGTGCAACCTTTCATCTATATCATAGTATAGCCGCGTGCATTGATTTAATGACCGCCTTATCTATCCGAAAATATATTAATTGTAGTTGACTCGAGAGCTAAATATTTTCTTTGCCAATATGTCACTTTTTCACCCACTGTGCAAAGCAAGTAATGCCATCAGCAAGGCAATCGATGGCTAGATAAAGTGGGTGCGCGACGTCCAACCTGCGTTGCTTATTTAGCAGTGAACATTTCATTAGCGTGTATCAATGTCACAGAGAAGATTTGCGCGCAGATACCACGGGCTACTTAAGTAAAGTCGTCAAATACATAAAGATGAGCATCAGCACAGTTAAGTGGTGCCCAAGTGTAGCAGCAGTAAATGGTGGAATGTCGTGGCACAACTGAGATGCTTATTAATTTACTTTCGACTACTCTTTTCCCCCCCGTATCATTTTATAGGATTTCACTTCATCGTGAAGTACTTAAGAAGTGCAGAAGTAAATGGGAGAGAGTAGAGTGCAAACGACTCAGGTTTCAAGTTTCTTTGGCGCTTTGAGTGGGTCTTTCGAATTTCAAATTCCAATTTCGGTCACTTGACGATAAGTGCAAGGAAAAAGCAGCAGCCAAATGAAATGTCCGCCAAAGCGTACGCGATTGAAGGGTAACTATGCAGAAAAATAGGCAGCACAAAAATTACAGTAAACACGTTTTTGTATTCGCGTATTTCCTCTACACTCGTCCATTTATCTTCGTCCTTATGCCGCTGCTTCCCAGACTACTTTTTCCCAACCACCATTTCAGTTTTTGTGTTTTGTGTTTGTATTTATTTTCACTCTGTTGCCAGCAGCGAATTTAATTCAATGGATCGTTACAGTTTTTATTACTTCATCAAATTACGTCAAAACGACAATATTTCAATATTGCAAATCGCACATTCATAAACTTTGTTCACTTGTTGTCGCTGACGTGACGGCATGCCTGGCTGCCAATTAGATGATGACAATGCATTTGTGGGAAAATGAAAATTCGCTGCTATGACATTCTCGAATCTGTACGGTTTCATTCATTGAGTTGCCTTAGACCGACTATACCAACCTTGGAGTTACCGTTGTGGGTAGCGCCGTTGACTGGCGCATGAAACACGTATTATCATTCATTAAACTATTGTCCTCTCTGTATTACTATATTTTTTGTAGGTGTGAGTGTTGAGCTGTTGAACTGTACTTAGGTTGGTAAATTGGTAGGTATCAGCGTAGTAAAACCGGCATTGATTTAATGAATTGATATTAAATTGGGATGGTTGCTTTTGGCAGTTCACTATTCATTCTGTATACGGAGTATTATACTTTTATGTGCGGCAAGCTTTTGATAATTCATTGGTATTCGTCCCGTGATTCTAGGAAGCAGCCCTACAAATTGTCTTTAAGTTTACTCTGACATTTATTTTAATGAAGAACAAATTTGATCTGCCAGTCCTTTGTTACTTTTTTGCAGTCGTAAAAATTAAAGTAATAACTCCCTTGCTATTTGAACATTAAACCCTGCACACGTATTAATCTACATATATATGAGCCCCATTCATAGCCTTCTCTATTAATTTCAGCGCAGAAACTACTTTGCAAGAATCATTAACTAAAGCAAAGAATGTTTCAATGTATTTTTATGTGATGAAAACGTTCATTTTATTACTCCAATTTTAATTTGAATAGGCCACGTCAGCAAGGCGGTGTGTTTAATATTCTATAAATATTTTATGTTCCTACCTGCTACGCGGCTGTTTTGCTATCAAAAATAAAATTTTTGTAGAATTTTCTCTGCCCGCCCACCGAACAACGGTGATTTTTCTTTGTAATGGCCTTCAATTTCTCTACATAAATACTTATTTTCTGGTTGCTACCACTTCAATTGTCTTAATTCTTTAAATATTTTTTGTATAATAGTAAATTTTTTTATTTACTGGATTGCTTAGGAGTAAACTTAAGCCTGCCTTTATCTGTTTAGTTCATTACCATGATTCAATAATAAAAGGTTTGCTCAGTAAGCAGCTTTCCCGTACCCTCTTGACAAATCGGCTCTCTTAGCAAGTCATTGGGTTGCTAATTCAAGAAATTTTTAGTAAAAGTGGAGGAAAAGTAGAATTTGTAGCAAAAACATTTCATTTTGAAAATGAGCACTAGTAGAACATGGAATAAAGCCTTCTTATTCTTCTTGTTTGGCGCGATAACAGCTAACGCGATTTTGGACGAGTTTAACAGAGCGCGCCAGTCGTTTCTTTCTCGTGCTAACTGACGCCAGTTGGAAACACCAAGTGAAGCCAAGTTTTTCTCCACCTGATCCTTCCAACGCAGAGGAGGTCTTCCTCTTCCTCTGCTACAACCAGGTGTAAGCACATCGAATACTTTCAGAGCAGGATATATCGCTGTGCTATTTCTCTGTCGCCGGAAAGCTCATACAGGTTCCATAGCGTGCGATACACGCCATCTTCAACGTGCCAATGTCCACAAATCTTCCACAGAATCTTTCTCTTAAACACTCCTAGAGACGCCTCATCGGCTGTTGCCATCGTCCAAGCTTGTGGGCCTTACGTTAGGACGGGCACAATGAGAGCCTTATATAGTGTAAGTTTTTTTTCGTCGAGAGAGAACTTTACAACTCAATTGACTACTTAGTCTAAAGCAGCACTTGTTGGCAAGAGAGATGGTCCGTTGGATTTCAAAACTGGCATTGTTATCGGTGTTAATGCTGGCTCTGAGATAAACGAAGTCTTTTACAACCTCGAAATCGTAACTGTCAACAGTTACGTGACTGCCGATACGGGAGTGCGCCAACTGTTTGTTTGATGGCAGGAGATGCTTCGTTTTGTCCTCGTTCACCACCAGACCCATTCCATTTTGAAAAGACAGAACTAAAAGCACGGCTGTTAAGGCTAATGATGTCAATATCATCGCCATACGCCAACAATTATGCGCGGCTCGCATCAGGCTAAAGAAGTCACACAACAGAGAGTTATCCTGTTTGAAAAATCGTTTGGTATCAAACGGTTCGAACAGGTCCTTCCCTATTCTGTCAGCACTACTGATATTGAACAACGTCATTTTGCAGAGACTTTCGATGGTAGACTTTCCAGGTCTAAAGCCACACTGATAAGGTCCAATCAGTTGGTTGACGGTGGGCGTCAGCCTTTCACACAATACGCTCACTAAAACCTTATAGGCGATATTTAGAAGACTAATCCCGAGGTAATTGGCGCAGATTGCAGGATCGCCATTCTTATCGATTGGGCAGAGGATATTTAAATTCCAATCGGACCATATTTTGCATAGAATCTGACCATATTTTGCATAGGAGCTGATGCATGCACCTTACCAGCCCCTTGCCGCCTTGTTTGAATAGCTCAGCCGGCAGTCCGTCGGCATCCGTGGCTTTGTTGTTCTTTAGGCTCGTTATTGCTATTATCACTTCGTCATGGTCGGTTAGCAGAACGATAATTCCGTCGTCAACGATTGGGGTATCGGGATCTTCACATTCTCTGTAACATGCCCAGCTGTCATAATTTAAGCTTTGGGTGACAGTCACCAGATTATCGTCTTTGGACAAACGGAATATATCCTTATACTAGCAACCCGCCCAGCTTCGCACGGGTATAAAATATATACCCCATGTCACTCACTGAAAAAATGATTAAAATCGATCCAGTAGTTTTGGCTTATTCATTACTGCCCGTGGCCCGCACGCGTTAAATTTAGAGTAAAACAATTCCCCTTTCTTTATAGCATGAAGATTTCCTGCTATCTTTGGGATATCTAAATTCATACCCTACATTTTTGCATATTAACTTTTTGCATTTTTACATATGTATTTATTTTATTTTTACAACAATTACTATATTACAGAATGTCTTTATATACAACGTTCATAGCCTTCTTGTCATTAGACAATACAAACATGTTTTCTCTAGAGGTTACTCTTGAAAGAGCGACATACAGTTGGCCATGTGAAAAACAGTCAACAAAAACAAAAACACCCTGAGATTTATTAATGGTCATTGAAAAAGATGGCTTTACCGGAAATTCTAAGCGTTTAAATTGGAATGGTAGATCCGATGGTATCAGAGGGATTCGGGGAATCAATACATCTTCTCCGGTATTAAATTTTTTTTTTTATGAAAGTTTTCAGTGATTTTACCAGCAAACGCGTGCCATTGCAAAGTTTAGGTGGACTTAGGTTTCTTAATAAAATAACAGGACAACCTATTTTCAGCGCCATTTTGTGAGGAGGGAGTCCAGACGGGTTCAAAGAATTTAGAAATTCTGTAGGAAATTGAACAGCTTCTTCCAAATCGAGAACAGTATCGACCGAGTAGTATATTTTCGTCGGCGCATCAATCTTTGAAATAATCAAGTTATTTACTTTATCTACTTGTTCGTTAGTTGGTGACAGAATAGCTCTTTCTTTAAACCAAGATATTGTCTTATAACTTATGTTATCAATGTCTGGATAGACACTGTTGACTAACTCTTGGATGTTGTCTATCAAAACACAAAGGTTTTCTAGGTTAATCCTTCCCTCACTTTGTGTTAATTCTCCATTGCCAACTTTTAGCAGCATCTCTGGAAATAGCCTGTTCTCACGTGAAGATGACGAAACCCTCATATTAGTTTTAAGATCTAATTTATTGACATGCGACCAAAGGTGGGATCTTTTTAGCGAAGCATTTATTTCGTCAGCACGTGTTCCTCGAGTCACAACTGGTAGGATTTGACGGAAATCTCCTGAGAACAGAATTGTACATCCACCCATAGGTGCATTTTTGTTGCGCAAATCGCGCATTGTCCTATCCAGTGCTTCCACAGACGTCTTGTTTGACATGGTAGCTTCGTCCCAGACTATTAATGAGCAGTCACGCATCAATTTTCCTGTATTGCTCTGTCTAGAAACACTACAGACGCTGTTATCATCATCGGTGGCGATTTTCAGCGGGTGCTTCATTGTAGAGTGTGTGGTTCGGCCTCTTTCCAAAAGACGCAACAGCTAACGCAATTTTTCCGGTAGATCTCAATTACTAATTACTGATGTAATATCTTGAAAAATATTGTTTTTAATTATATGCTGTAAAGAGCCATATACATAGATCTATATGAAAACAACAATGTATTTAAGGTATTTAATTGGATAAGGATTAATGTTGTACCTATTTGTTGAAATCGCTTCGAAAATAAGCTATTAGTTGTCGTAAAAAGTAAATGACAAAAAATGTTATTGTATGGAATCGATAGCAAACTAAACGCGCTCCGAATCAATAAAAACTATTCAAAAACTCTATTTTAATTATGTGCGATTTACTAATATAGAACGTGAAAATAGCGTTTTATTTCGCTGTAAAATTGTATGTGCATATAATTACATGGAATTCAGTACATACATACATACATATGTACGTACATACGTCCGAAATGAAATAATGCGAGCGATTCGTAAATACATACATACATACGTCACCATACGATGTAATTCAACATTAATGAGGTGTGGTGAGATTATCGCTTAACGCCTGTTGCTTCATTCGGTTGACAGCGAACAAACACACAAACAGCTTTATTTGGAAAAAGAGCTGCTTTTGTTTAAGCAATTTTGGTTAAATAACAAATAAATAAATTTTTTTTTTTTGATGCAGAACGAAAGTAAATATTTCAGAGTTAAACTTCAAGAAAGTTTCATTTTAATTGGTTGATTCGTTTATGATTTATGGCCGTGAAAACAAAAAATTTATGTTTTTTTGCCACATTTTGACCGATTGCCACGCCCCCTTTATATATTTCTTCACATTATATAGATATAAACCTTCCTCTTCAATCAATCTATCTTTAAAAAACAACCGCATCAAAATCCGTTGCGTAGTTTTAAAGATTTAAGCGTATAAGGGGACATAGGGACAGAAAAAGCGACTTTGTTTTATAATATGTAGTGATAACGCTTAAGTGAAGACATCATAGAGTCATTGGGGCGATGAGCACGAAAAGTAAACTTTTTGACCATCCGAAACCGATGTTTGGGTTGGTCGGTTTGTTGGTTAAAGTGGTAGTGATTCATCCAGAATCCAATTAGCGCTTCCCCATCATTTTGTTGCCACATCCTCACTACCAACTTGTTTAATGGTTGAAATCGATGCACTAATGGAGAATCTAGAAAAGCTTTATTTCTTATGATGTGGTGATTTTGAAGGCATTCATGTTTTGCAAACAGCCAAAATTTCCCAAAGAGTTACAACATGGAGAATAATTGAATAGCATCGACGCTATCGAATACGTTGCAGGCTTCATTATAAGAAAGTTGATAATGACGGGAAATAGGTTTCTAATAAGTCTACCTTCACATGGGTGGATGAAGTGCCCAGCGGAGGTTTAGCAAAGCCCAGCACAGCTTTTAAGTAGTATTAAAAAATTGGAGCCAGTGTTCAGACATTTTAGCAACTATTCGGCATGCGGTAACTACTGGGGAAACCTTATTACCAGTTCAGAGCACGTGAATGCCAGCGCTGATGACAAACATCTTTTTTCAAATCAAGAATGTGTCAATTAATAAAGACTTTACACAAATAAATTCAAAATAAAAAATGGTTAAAAAGCCCTCTAAGTTACATAGATAAGTGCAGGTAGTTTACCAAATAGTGAGGAGTGTATCCTAAGAGGTAAACCACTGAGAGTAACAGAAAGGGCAACATATATAAAACTTGTACTAGATAGGAAGCTAAATTGGGGGCTCACAGTCGCAGACAGAGCACACAAATCTATGACCGCGTTGTACTCCTGCGGAAGGCTAATTGGGAAGAAATGAAGATTGGAACCCAGTATGATACATTGGCTCTACACAGCAGTGGTTAGACCAATTCTCTACTATGATATTGTAATATGGTCCAATGCCCTTGAGAAGGGTGTAAACATCAAAAAACTTGACAAAGTTCAAAGACTAGCACCTGTTCTGATAACCGGTGCGATGCCAACCACACCATCGAAAGCATTATATGCGGCATTAAACTTCTTTCAGGTATAACGCACGCAGTGCGGCAATAAGGCTGAACACTCTAAGTAAGAGGTCAAACACGGATTATGGTCACGGTAAAATCCTGGCTAGCACTTTGGGGCTTCCCGGATTGGTGGACTATGCACTCCTGCCTACACTTGTAATTACAGCGTTTTCGACCCTCCTACCCTCAAGGGAAGAGTGGGAACGGGACGATGTAAGACAGGATGAGTCCATCCGGTATACACAGATGGCTCAAAGCTCGAGGGCAAGGTGGGCGAAGGTATATACTCCGAACATCTGGGGATATCCTTCAGTTTTCGGCTCCCCGACTAGTAGTGACTTTCAGGCTGAACTGATGGCAATAATGAAAGCCGTGACACTGGTACAGTGTGCTGCAATATCCGGAAATGATATTTACATTTTCAGCGATAACCCAGCGGCGATAAAATCCCTCACAGAACAGTCGACAACTTCCAAGGTAGCCTTAAAATGCCGCACACCTCGTAACGAGATGGCTGAGTCATTTCACCTAAAGGTACCATGGGTTCCTGGCCATCGCGACATTGAGGGTAACTGTAGAGCCGATGAACTAGCGAGACTCAGCACCAAATTGACCGATGAGTACATAGACAATGGCGTAGGGATACCCCTACAAGCATGTAAGCTACTCATCCTTGAAGAAATCGCAAGGAAAGCAAACGAAAGATGGTGTAATGAAGCCACCTGCAAAATCGCCCGTCAACTGTGGCCGACACTCAACAATCTCGTACTACTGTGCCACTGTCCTGCTCTGTCCAGACGTAGGTTTACTACTCTAGGTAAACACTTTTTAATGAGTTGGAAGATCTCATCTCTGCAGAAAACAAATTTTTGAAAATCACACACTGGTTTAGGAGAGATAGGGACAAGCTACCCATGCGGCATCACAATGAGCTATGATCATGAGTGTATTCCATAGGATAACCGCTTCAACCTAACCTAACCTAGGAGTGTAAGAATAATCTTGATTTGGAGATCAAAACTTCAAGCTTACGTTGGTAAAGCGTTTGTAAGTTTATTCAAAGTTTGTTCTTAGTCAATTAAATGTATGATGAATCCATTTCTTCTATGAAAGAATTCATTAAGACCCTACTTTGTTTAGGTAACTTAATAGCTTCATACTGGCGCAACTTCGTAATCGGTTTTAAATTTAAAAACTAACTCTCAAAATACAATTTTTGGACTAAGTTAAACCATTTTATGTATTAAAACAATCATACTTGGCATTTACAGCAATAACTCCTATTTGTACCAGACATTTATCTATACACATAAATATGTACATGCATATACGAAATATATTTACTTTGTCCATAAAATGTGCTGAAATGAATGGAAATGGTGAAATGTTTGGAGTACTAGGCTGGCACTCCCCAAGTAGCACTAAAGCGGCGTTTTGATAAAATATGTGTTTTACATTCAAATATTAATTTAAATTTATTTTGTAAGCCGTTCGCCGTTTGTTTCCATTTAAGTAAAAATACACTTTTTTAAGTGAAACTTCTTAGGCGTCGATGGACGAGCGAGAATGGAGAGCAAAATTTCAAGGCCATGCAACGTTTTGAGCATTTTCGTTCCGCGAGAGAGAAAAAAGATATAGCGTAGAGAAAAAGGAGAGATAGAGCTATACCTTATATATATCTTAGATACACTTAGGCAATTTTTGGAACGAAATTTTGAAAATTATAAAGTAGACCCTTTAAAAAAAATATTTTGTGGAAAAAATCAGAAACAAAATCAAACTGAAAGACTGTCTGCTTTGTAGCCTTTCCAACGATACCACATTTATGCAAATCGGAAGAGGAAATTTTAACTGATATAAAGTTTTAGCACTTTTTGGTAGACGCTTTTTTGACTTTTGCCACCGCCATAGCTTTTATGAAAAAAAAATTCAATTTATTTTAAGTCCATTTTGATCAATTTGAGCATGAATTTAATCCATATGCAAAATTAGTGCGAAATCGAAGACCAGTCACTATTTTTTGCTACATTCAGTTTCGAATGGCTGCTTATGTACATACGTACGTCCAGCTGTAGACAGAGAAAAAACGCACATCCCTATAATAACATACTTATAAATATAATGCTGATTATATTTATTGGATGACCTAGTAAAACAGTTTTCTTCGCAAATCTTTTCTTTTATTTCAGTATTATCAAAAAAAAAAAAAAAAAACTTCAACAAATAGCAAATCAGTGCCTGCGTTTATAAAGCGTTTGAAAAATCGGAATTAATCACATTTTGAACTGGACACTGCAATAGCGCACTTTTATTGTGAGCAGTGAGGTCCTCTACTCATTTGCATGCCCGATACGATTTTAAAGAAAACAATTATATTTGCAAATATAACAAACAAGAATTCATAGAAAAAATTGGCTGTAATCATTTTAACTAATAATTGAAATTTAACTGCGCTATTTCGATGTCCAACGTAATAATATACGTTTTAAGTGCAAAGAAACGTTCAAAAAGTTAACGGAACTTATTTTCCGACACGCGTCCCTGGCGTATGCCTTTTTCAGTTTCGATTCTTTCACTGACCATCCGCTCGAGAATGACTACAGCTAGCGCCTACATCCCATTCCCAAATTGCACTGCGTTCTACGCAATCAAATACTTTTTCTAATTCAATAAATAAAGAGTAGAGTAAGGATCGCCAGAGAAATTGGTTTTCCAATAATTATGAAACATCTCGCTACTCTAATTAATATAAGTAAATAGGAGGGAGGCTGCACGCGCTGTCTTTGATAAAACGCACCTGGGTTGTATTTTTAATGAGATTTAATTCACTAATTTCGCAATGATTAATTTTTCTATTGGGAAGCATTTGAAGAGTTATGAACTTTGAAGGAGTATGAAGATTTTTTGATTATGAACAGTACCTGAGTTTGATGAAACAAAAGGATACCTTAGGGGGTTGCAATACTGGGTAACTGACCCAACTATATGAAAACGTCTATGGAGGACATTAGAACGAAATATGGAACTCCTTAAGACCAGAATATTGAAATTTCTTTTGAAAAAACGGATGCCAAATAACCAATTTATAATAAAACAACCCATTTCGGCGGTTTTTAGAGGAATACAAAAATATTTTTGTTTTGTGTTGCCGTATTCCTCTCAATATAGGCTTTAAATACAGGGGTGACTTTTACAAATTTTTTAAGTCTTATCTTCTTTATAATGTAAACTTACGATGTGCGAACGGTAGAGTCAGATCGAATTTCAGTTCTTGGATTCAGTCTCTCAGGGTCACTGCCAGGGAATCCAGCAGGCTTTTTATATATTTTATATCTTATCCTACGCACGATGGCTAAGCGAGTTTTGATGAATATTACTGTGAATCTGATAAGACGGAAGATGACGGCATTACTTCGTCAAGTGGAAGTGAAATCCGTGCATTAGCAGTGATGGCAGTTTCTTTATAATTAGTTTTAGATTTTATGCAAAATTTTTCTTGTGTTAAATAAAGTCTTAGTTTTGATAACGTTCAACGTATTTATTTTCTTTATTTATATTCTTTCGCACTCCAATACCTCTCGTCCTCAGCCACGCTCGCCCATTGTCGGTTCGGCTCCGCGGAAGGGTTCCGTCCCTAAAGGGTTAAGTCAAAAATGGACCTCGTCGCTGTACACCATAAGTTTGAAATAGCGCGAGATGAACACTTTTCACTGAGCGTCGATTTTCGTAATACAATTATACGATTTGTAAACGTTGTTGAGGTGTACTGTAAGTCTTTCCAAGATAAAATTTCAATGAATACTGAACAAATAACGTATTTAGTTTGACAGTAGTCACGCGTGATCTGTCAAAACGCCCTATTGGGAAAAGTCCCTCCAATCTGATCACCCTTTATATAGGTATTTCACGAATATATATATTACAGCAAGCAATTTCGCTCTTTTATCACATAAAAAGGTACTTAATACTAACTCAGTTTCACAGTAATGATGATAATGTGAGTAACATTATTTTGAATTGGATTTTTCGGAAAAGATTACTGAGAAAGCGATAACATTTATTTTCCTTTTATAAAAAAACGAGATTCTCAATTCAACATATTTAACTAATTAGTCCTGCATGAATTTTAAACAATTTTGGTCAAACTTGTCGAAATCACAGCTGCAGACTTGCAACATCATTCCATTCAATTTCTACGATGCTGGCATTTTTTTGTAATAAAAATTCATTAAAATTCATAATGTCGCACAGGCATCTGCTCTAAAATCATTTGTTTAGGCAGCAATAAAATTACTTGACCATAACAACCTAAACAAAGTTAGAGATTGAATGATATTTCATAAGCAGCAGCAGAGTGCAAGACAATCATGAGCCAGCCGGTGGTGGTGCGTTAGCATTCAAATGCGTTTCCCGATCAAAGGTTTTAATAAACGAATTTTATGGGAAATACCGGTCGCATGCCAGATTTCAAGCAATTGCAAATAAACCACAATCTCCTTGGCGATACCATCATAGCGCTGTATGCTAAGCTAGAAACCTTTGAGCCTGTGCTTGCCAGGAGATGGCAGTGACTTTACAACAGTGAACAGTGGGGGTCGACTGAGTTCTTGTGCATACCGTTGTTGGTTGTGATAGTAGGGTAAGAGAGGAACGGTGTGTGCTAAGGGAGAATATCATTCGTGTGCGTGATTGGGGGTGTGATTGTATGATTGGTGTATTGCTGTTGATGGCCACAGCTGGCAGAGTCCTTTTTAGAAAAGCACAAAATGAAATCCTTTTTCCCTTTACAATATTAACAACACTTGAACTTTCTTGTATTATCATAAAACAAGATGGTTAACAATACAAACATACATAAATGAATATGAAAGAGAGACAACAGCGATAGCAACGGTAGCAAAAATGGCAAACGACAAACGACAAACGAGAAGGGTAAAAGCAATAATAATAAAAATAATGATGAAATATGCCTATGGCATGAAAAGCGCATACATACATACCTATGAACATATATACGAGTAGTATGCATGTATGTGTGCACACATATGTACATAGTCTGCTTTACTTGGATGTACCTCCTCTCTGCCGCAGATAAACAATCATGGGGCCTTATAGGCACATACATATTTATATATATTGTATATGGATGTGTATGTATTGATTGTGCAGTTCGAAGTTTGAGTACAATCGATATACATCGGTAGAATTTGGTTATGATGTGTTACATGCCGCAACATATCTACATTTTCCTTTGAGTGACACAGCAAAACCGCAAATTAATTGCAAGGCATATTAAAATTGTTATTGACCATAATTCATTAACCATACCACCCGAAAACCGCCACCGCCACCGCCGACCAGCGACCGCTGAACCCGAGACCCGAATTCCGCATCTGCTGAGCACTTTTCTCCGACAAAATTTCCAACGAACCGTCCACCGTGCAAGCAGGAGTATATTTCAACTATGATTGGAGTGCAATAATAACTGTTATACGCGGTCGAAAGGACTGGCCATAATAATTTAATATTAAACCACAACACGAACGCGAAGAAATAAAACTTTGGTATGGCTGAAAAACCGCTGCTTGCCACTTGGTTGGTTTGTTTCCCTTTTTCATATATTTAATGTTGAAAATTCCATTCAATTAGAGGAGCAAAAACCAACCAAAAATGTAAGGGTGTTGAATTTAGCGTGCGTATGCATTCTATAAATAAAGGGTCTTTCCAAATTGCGATTAATGATGATAGATGATATACTTGTGCAGCTGATATACTTATTATGGCGAAGAGCAGAAGTGAGTTAAAGAGTGCGTTTATAAAACTAGAAAAAATAATACGCAATACCGGGCTAAGAATGAACACAGAGAAATTGAAGTTTATAGTCCGGTTTAAGCCATGATGACCCAGTCATTACGCATTCGAGAGTGTACAAGATTTTATCTCTCTGGGTATCAAAATATCAGCCAATAGGGATACATCATTGACAAAAAATGAAAGAGTTTTAAGAGCAAATAAGTCTTATTTTTCTAATTTGAAGCAGCTTAAGTCTAAATTAAAGTCTCGCGATCAAAAGTTTAGGATATACAAAACTTTAATCCGCCCCGTGCTTACCTATTGTTGCGAACTATGGGCGCTGAAAACTACTGATCTTAATCAATTAATGATATTTGAAAGAAAAATATTGCGAAAAATGTATGCACCTGTAAGACTGCAAGACGGTACCTATCGAATTAAATATAATCATAAGCTGGAACTAAAGGGCGGTTAAGTTTCAAGGGCCGGTGTTGATTTTGAATAAAATACAATTTTTTTAAGAAATTATTGTCATTTCTCTTTATTATAATATACCAATATTATAACTCAATTACGCATGGAACAAAATATCGGCCAAATGGCCGCCGCGGCTTCGGCGAAACACCTCCATCGGATGGTCCAAATTTTCGATGACGCTGAGGCATAATTGAGGTTCTATGCCGTTAATGTGCCGAATTATCTCATCCTTTAGCTCTTGAATTATTGCTGGCTTATCGACGTACACCTTTTCTTTCAATTAACCCCAAAGAAAGAAGTCCAACGGTGTCAAATCACATGATCTTTGCGGCCAATAGACATCGCCGCGACGGTCATCATCAAATTTTTCGCGCAAAAGAGCCATTGTTTCGTTAGCTATGTGACAAGTGGCACCGTCCTGTTAAAACTACATATCACCCACATCCAATTCGGGCCATAGAAAGTTCGTTATCATCTCACGATAGCGAGCACTATTCACAGTAACTGCCTGACCGGCCTCATTTTGGAAAAAATACGGCCCAATGATGCTGCCGGCCGGTGGGTGAATTGGTTTTTCGGCAATCACTCTTGGATTATCATTCGCCCGAATGCGGCAATTCTGCTTATTGACGAATCCACTGAGGTGAAAATGTGTATCTCGGCTGTGTATCTTTCCATGGTTCAAATTGAGTTAGTCTGAAATTGAAAAATGTCAAATGAAATGCAGAAAAAAAAATTGACGTTTAGGTGTGGTTCACTTTCAACATCGGCCCTTGAAATTTAACCACCCTTTATTAACAAAAAATTGAACTGTGATAAGATTTATAAAATCTCAGAGGATAAAATGGATTGAGCACGTGCTCAGAATACCCAAAAAGAGAACAACTTGAATTACGCCCAGTTGGTTGGAGGCCGAAGAAGAGGACGGCGCAAAAAGATATAGCACGAAGGCGTGGAAGTTAACCAGAAAAAGCTAAACGGACGGCGATGGAAGGAGGTAGCCTTAGATAGAAACAGATGACGCAAGGTTGTAAATGAAGCAATGGTTCACCAAGAACTGTGATGCTAAGATGAATAAGGCGAATAATAATACCTAGGCGGTGACCACTAAGACGGCGGACCACTTTCTGTGCGTCTGCCCCGCCTTCGCTCGAATCAGGCCTGAGGTCTTTGGCACTGATGTGCCACCTTGCGACCTGTGCGACCACCTTGGCTCCTTGGCACCACATGATCTACTCAGATTTCTTCGGATGTCGAGTTTAAAGAAAAAAAATTTAAAAAGGTGCAGTACAATGGATTTAATTGTGTCTGAGTGCTGCACTTGCTAGTCTGTCCAGACGAAAAACAAAAAAAGTAGCTGTATCTTTCTAACTATATTTTAAACAAAATAAATAGAATAAAAAGAATGCAAAAGTGTTAATTTTCTCGCATCCCGCACATTTTCGATCCGCAAAAAGTATAAGGCTTTCTTGTTTTTATTTCCAGAAAAAGCGCGGGGAGCGGAAATTTCACACATTGACAAATATGTGTGATATACTCGTACTATACAGTAAGTGTTCGCACATTGGTAGCCCATGAATCTCACAAAAATATTGGCAAAATATCGGCTTTTGCTTGCTGTTTCAGGAAAAATTGTCCACGTTTTTGACTTACAATTATAAGAATCGTTCACTCCGTTTATACAGGCAGATCTGCCTTTTAAAAACGCTATCAAATGCGCCATACAATATTTTTTTATATTTTACAATTCATAATCCTTCAGAAAATTTCAACCAAATTCTTTTTGCTGTCAAAACAAAAAAAAAATAATGTTGTTCATCGTTTTCAGAGAAAAATATTTCTCTACCACTGCGACTCAACAGCAGTTTTGCTGGTTACATGCGTTTCAATCCACTTTTTGATCTACTTGAAACTTGCACCTTATATATTTTTCTAAAATTTCTTAGTAACAATTATGAAATTTTTATGAAAATTTGACGAATTTTTACAAATTTTATACAAAGTTTAAAATTTTCCTTTATATGGTAGCAGATCGCATTTATTAAAGGTGGCGCAACCAGACCAACAACAATGTTTTGTACGCTTGATTGTCACGGCAAATGATTGGAAAAGTAGAGAACAAAAAATTAATTCGCCTTGTTTTATTCTGTGCTAACAGACACATCGACACAGCGAAAGAAAAAAAACAATCAGCTGATTTACCAACACTACCTTTAATAAATTCGCCTTGTATGGTAGTTGTTGTAGTATGAACGTTGAAACTGTCTTGCTATGCGAGGTTTGTTCAAAAACTAAGGTGAATTATGTTAAAAAAATAAGGTATATGGTTATGATATCGACCCCAAAGCCCAATCGTCCCAATGGAAGAGTCCAGGAGAGCCCGACCATTGGCAGAAAATCGACAAACACACAAAACACTTGTCTTATTTATGCCTCTCACAAACAAACTGAAAATGTTATATTGCAAAAACCGAGAACATATCTTTGAGACGAGTGTACCAGCATAAAAAAATAAAAATAATCGAAAGTCGAATGGGCTACATACGCGAGATTTGAAAACTCACCTTATTTTTTGAACAAACCTCGTATTTGAAATATATATTTAATCCTAATATAGGGTTATTCAATAGGTGCGCTTCAACTTTTTTCCGATAGGGAGGGCGAACGACGCAATATTTTTTTATTTTTCGCTTGTCATTTGTAAACTTCATTAGTATACATTTCATCATGGAACGCTACACACTTGAGCAACGATTGCAAATCGTGCAAATTTTTTATGAAAATAATCGTTCTGTTGCTGCTACTTTAAGAGCATTACGGCTATTTTACGGTCCATTTAACAAGCCGTCCCGTTTTGGGGTTATGTGAAGTCATTGGTCTACAGTAACAAGCCGGCGACGATTTGTGAGCTCAGAGCAAATATTGAACGTGAAATTGCTGGAATTTCGGCCGATTTATGCAAAAGAGTGGTCGAAAATTGGGTTCAACGATTGGACTTCGTAAAACGTGCACGCGGTGGTCTTGCAAAAGAAATCGAATTTCATACTTAAATGTATATGTTCAAACTCGATAATAAAAAAAAATTAGTTAAAAAAGTCAAACCGTTTGTGTTTTATTCAAAAAAGCTCAAAAGTTGAAGCGCTCTTACTGAAAAACCCTATATATATGTATGTATAGAAAAAAAATTAAAAAACAAATAAATAATTAGTCAAAACTTATAAATGTGCAGTGTACACCTAATTTTGACGCTGACTATAAATACCAAAATGCTCAGAATAATTAGAGAAATGGATATAGTTACGTCTGTCCGTCAGTTTGTCTGTCTGTATGTAGGCGCAATAACACGAGTAAAAGCTTAAATATTTCAATGAAACTTTGTCAAGGTGTTTGGGTATTGAAAATGGACGAAATCACACATTTTGATATTTAAATTTAATTTCACCAACTCCTTTGCTACTAATATAACCCGATAATATTACACTTAGCTTCCGAAATTTCACTGTGAGAAAACTGTCCTTTTTTGTAGGTCTGTTAATAGCTTTCTTTATGCTTTGTTGGGTCCATCGTGGTTACATAGCATTATTTTTGTCTCCTCACAAAAAAAAAAACATTATCGTAATACTTCGCTGAGTGCGAAATGTGAGTTAAAGCAAAAGAAATTGGTTTGTTAACGTACATTCTGTCAAAAAAGTACTGGTAACTGTTCAATAAAACGCAAAATAATTGATTATTCATCACAATTTATTTTTTCGCCTTCAAAATAGGCTTCATTCAAAGCAATACACATATGCCAACGATTAGTCCAGTTATCAAACCACCTTTTAAATGCGGTTGAAGAGAACTTCTTCAGCTCCTTCAGCGAAAAAGGTCGCAGGAGTGCTAGGTCCGGTGAATACGATGGTTGTTCGATGATATTTGTCGAGTTTTTAGTAAAAAAAGTGTTCACAGACCTTGTGAGACGCTGCGTTATAATGGTGCAAGATCCATAAGTTTTCTTTCCACAAGTAGGGCCATTTCCTACGCACATTCTCTCTCAAACGTCGCATAACCTCAAATAATATTCTTTATTTACCATAGAACCATTTAAAACGAATTCCGAATACCATTTCCTTGACTTTGTTGACGTTTTCATCCATTGAAGACGTTAATGCGCGATCAGATCGGGGTAAATCTTCCACGATTTCTCGGCCCTCTGCAAAAGCCTTATACCACTCGTAGACCCGTGTTTTTTGATAAATCACACACGCCATAGGCTTCCTGCAACATTTTCAATGATTCAGCTCATGACATCCCGTTCAAAACATACAATTTAAGACAAATTCTTTGTTCGATATTTTTATCCATAGGCAAAATCGCAGAGCACACCTGTGGTTGATTGATAATATATAATTAAATGCCAAAAACAAGCTAATTCACAGATACGTTCAAACTCTGCGACACCATAGTGGACAGTTGTACCAACATTCCAGCAAAACATATTATATTTAGACATATGTATGTGTAACGCACGCTTTTAAATGAACAATTCCCGATATTTTTTTTGACGGAATGTATGTATGACTTTTTTCTTGCACTGCTTGATGAAAGTTTGAGTTTAAAAAGAACTCCTCGGGCTATTCCGTGACCTACTTTCACAGCCTGACGGTCTTCCAAAGCTGCGGCTAACATTCTAAGGCTGCACTTTGGTTTTTCGTCAATTCGGTTCACTATTCACCACTCCATCCGTGTTGTACATTCTTTTGACCTGCACTTTTTTTACGATAGCCCGGAAAGACGTTTTCTTATTGATGGGAAATAATGAACAGCATGAATCACTTGTGCTACCATCAAATCTACATACATGCAGCAGCAACCAGAAATATACAAAACAAACCTATATTAGTATACCGTTAGGTTTCAGGTGTTTGTTTATGTTTCCTCGAGTTGTGAAAACAATTTTGAGACAACTCAAAATATTACACATTTTGGGCTTCGAGGTGACTGTTGCCTATATCGCGTTCAAATAACTATTTTTGTTTGCTACGCAAAAAAGGAATTATAAGTAATTTGCTGAAATCTAATCTACTAAGAAAATAGTGATGCTGTACAATATGAAATTGTGAACAGAATTTTAAGACTTACTGTGCATACATATGTATATGTACTTCTATAAGAAATTAACTTCAACCAAAACCCCAACAACAGTTGATTTATTGTGTGTAAAATATGGTTATATGTATTCATATCATTAAACGCCTTTTAGGCAATTCGGGAATAATATCGTGAATTTAATTAAAGAATAAATTATGTATATTCTAACTGAAATTATAAATCATTTGAAATGTTGCAGAAATATTTTGTGTAAGCATGAGGCACATGTGGGCGACGGTTAAAGAAAAAATAAAAATAAACAACTTCACAATTTCGCTTAAGTGCTTGGTCAGCTAAGTTGCGGGCGCACAACGGCCTTTTCGTGTTATGTATACGCCCTGGTGGCCATTAAAGTCAAGCGCTTGCTGAAGGTTAAAATGTGTATACATATATACATATATCTGTTTAATTTGCAACGTAAAGGACACTTTTATTGGTAAAGTTGGGTGCAGCACACATTCCATATTTAATATTTATTATCCCTGTTGACCACATTTTCACAGCTACTTTCAAGAATATTTCTCTTCCCACTCCATCCTACTGCCATACAAGCCTTACACACAAATATATTCTTTACAAGAATTTACTTAGTGGCCGAAGAAGGTTGCGTGCGGTTTGTCATCACGTTATTAATTTAGTTTTTGCTTGGTTTTTGATTGCAGGCACTACTACACACTCACGATGTTGTTGCCCGAGACGTTTACGGCGAGGAGGCACTGCGCGTTACACCGCCACCATTGGCACCATATATTAATGGCGACGAAATCGATAATGTGGACAATGGCGAGTTGCAGCATGTAACCAGAGTACGTTTGGTGCAATTCCAGAAAAACACGGACGAACCAATGGTAAGTAGGCAACGGCAGCAGAAATAGCCTCTGTTCTGTGCCATTCAATAGAATGTAAAAGTGCATAGCTATGTGTGGCAATATGAATGTGTGTGTGTGTGTGCGTATGTGACATGTACGTGATCGTCATTCAACACTAATTTTATAATTGCATAATTTTCTTAAGGGCATAACGTTAAAAATGACCGAAGATGGGCGTTGCATTGTAGCCAGAATAATGCATGGCGGTATGATACATCGCCAGGCAACGCTGCATGTTGGCGATGAGATACGGGAAATTAATGGCCAGCCCGTGCAACATCAATCTGTGGGGCAATTGCAACGCATGCTGGTAAGTATATGCATATGTATAATATATGTACACTTTGTGCAAAATAATAGCAGCGCGACATATTGCATAGTTTTGACTACTTACTTACTTATTAGTTAATTGTTAAATAAATTCAAATTTATATTTTGTTAAATATATATTAATAAATAATATTTTTGAATTATTAAATATTTATTATTTTTTTATATTTTTTTAATTATAATAAATACTACAGCAAAAATTCCATGACTTCAAACTTTGTACAAAATCAAATTAAAAAAAATACAAAAAATCTGTTCAAAATAATTGTTGTTTTGGTTATGTTTTTCTGGTTCTGCAGTTTTGTAGCGTATTCAATTCTGGTAAAATTTATGCAAGTTTCAAGTGACCCAAAATACGCGCTGATTTTTGACTTTTTTTTTACTGACGATGTTATGCATTTTCTTCTATATAACGAATATACGGTTTTGTTTTTTACCTGGAGCAAATAACGAAGACCACCGCAGAAAAAATTGCCAAATGTCAGGCAAAAGTTTGCCTGCATAAATATAGCTTATCGTATATAAAAAATCGTTATATGGGGAAAAATGCATAACAGCCTCTAAAAAAAAAACACAAATCAACGCGAATTCTGAACAACTTTACACAGGTAAAAATCACGGCAAAATTGAATAGGCTCAAAACTGCGGGCCCAGAATTTTTCTAAAAACTCTGGCTAAAATCGTTGAACTTTTGATGAAAATTTGTTGAATTTTTCTAAATGTGCAAAGCTTAAAAGTTTGAGTTGAATAATTTTGTTTTAGTATAATCAATATTTTTATAAAACAAAAATAAAAAATAAAACTAAAAAAAAAATTTATTGTATAAAAATATTTTTCATAAATAAAATAATATTTTTATTAAAATATAAATATAAAATATAAAAATTATTTTTATTAAAATATAAATATAAAAATAAAAATATTTTTATTAAAAAGAAAAAAACAAAAAAAAAATTAACTAAATAAAATTTTAAATAAAAAATAATTATTAAAAAGAAAGCAGAAAAAGAATTGAATTAAATAAAAAAAATAATTAATTAACAAAATAATTAGAAAAAAAAAAGAAAAAATAAAATGAAAAAAAAAAAAAACAACAACATTTTCAAAACTTTGCTAAATATCGCGCGCTATTATTGTGTACAGATAAAAATAAGTTTTAATAATAAAATAATACAAAAATATTTTTATAAAAATAATAATTTTTGTATTAAAATATAAATAAAAAAATAAAAATATTTTTATTATAAAATAAAAACAGAAAAAAATTGAATTAAAAAAAATGTAATTAAATAAAAAAAGTAAAGAAAACGAAAAAAATGAAAACAACATTTTCAAAACTTTGCCACATATCGCGCTGCTGTTATTGTGCACAGAGGTGTATCATACATATTGTGTACTTTATGAGTTGTTGTCGCTGCGTGCCCAGATAATGGTTGAATAAATCGAAGTAATGAGTTCTCATTTGTTTGTCTTGCTTTCACCCTTTTTTCTTTGCAGCGTGAAGCGCGTGGTTCAGTTACCTTCAAAATAGTTCCTTCTTATAGAAGTGCTCCACCACCTTGTGAGGTATGTAAAAACGTGAATACTTAAAACAAACAAAAAAACATTTAAAAAAAATAAAGTACCGAATATGTCATAGTTTTCGCCGGTAATATTTTTAGTTTACCTTACTATAGCGCATGCACTTGTGCAAATATTAACAGAAAAAAAACATAGCAAAAAAGAGACAAGCACCAGATTGACACTTAAAAACTTAAATAAAAGTGCACCAAAAACACTAGAATTAGTTTGCGCACAGTTTCATATGTTTTGGTGTTTTTTATTTAGAAAAATATTTATTTTCGGTAATTTTTTTCATTACTTAATTGCCTAAAATTTATTTTACTTTTTTCCTTATTAATTTTCTTACTAATCGTAGTTGATTTCTCATAATGTGTTTCTCATGTTTCCCATTAACATTACTTTTACATTTCTACACTCACATACAAACGCAGCTTTTCAGGATAAGACCAACTCCAGTACTTGTAAGTAAAATCAACATCATTGTAATATAGATATTTTAAATAATAGTTTATATACAATAGTACGAACGTTAGTTAGCACAACCGACAAGTCCAAATCTGACTGCTTTTTTCAATTAAGTAATAATTTGTAATACATTTTTTTAGGAATTGAGAATTTTTACATTTAGACTAAAAGATGCGTATTTAAGTGTAAGCAAAACTCATTAACCTTTTTTTAAGCAACATTCGCTTTTATTATAGGTATTTGGCACCTAACTGCCTAAAGGTTCCATATCTGCTGCGTTATGCCCGCAGATATCAAAACAGCAGACTACCTCGCCTCGAATACTACCTTGCACCTTACACCTAACAAAAAAACTATTGTCCTTAGACATAAGGCTTTGAAAAAGAAAAAAATAATAATTCTTTGATATACAGTTGCCAGCTCAAAAAGAGCAGTACCAAAAATTTTTTAGATATTTTCAAAGCATTTTCATCTTTGATGTGTTTAGAAAGTTGTTATTGTTAGTTTGAAATATCATTCTATTATTTGACTACTTTTCTTAATAAATCTTGTGGCTTGAGTATTGGTAAATGATGGTTTGAGTATTGGCTTCCAATGCTTTAAGAGTTGCCTGGTTGTCGGCATGATCCAAGGATTTAACAAATTCCCATAGAAAGCAATACAAAGGCGAGAAAACGGATACTTCTAAAAAGGACCAATTTTGGAAAGAAAGTTGTCACCAAATTTATTTTGCAATAAATCGATTGTTAAGCGCAAGTTGCGCCGTCTTGAAGGAATCAAACTTCGTCGCTGTTTAGTTCACTTATCTTTCCAAAAAAAAAAATGCAGTCAGCATGGCTCGATAGCCCTCGCCATTCAAGAAATAAATATGCATGAGCCGCCAGTGTCCTATGAACTTCGCTAACAGATTTATTTATTTTTTATTTTTTTAAAGTAAATTTCCATAATTTGAAAGCGTTGTTCTAGCGTTAAACGATTCATGATTACTTACCACACCTAACTGAACATAAATGTGAACACAGTTGTCGATTCTCAGCCGTCAAACCATAGTTATCGTTCTTGTCAGTTCTCATGCTGCTAAAAAAAGCTGATATAATCTGGTACAGGTTTTAAGTGGCTAAAAATTCTCGTTGGAATGAATGCTTTCGTCAGTGGGCTAGCCGAATGCACCTACCCACATTCTCGTCACAATAGTCCTTGTCCACTACGCTGGATCTTGCCTTTCCCACCTAATAGAGAATCTTGGTTTTTCTACCGTTCATAGTCACGGTACACGGCTGTCAAAGTTTCAATATGTTACAATCGATGCATCCTGCATTCGTGCTATAATCGGTTGTCCCACTATATTTTAAACGATATCAACTGAATATCAAAATGCGTCTGATTTAACAAAGAAAGTGTATTTGTGTTTCTAGATTTGAGTAATTTTACTCACTCTGATTTTAAACCCGATCACAGTATTGATTAAAGCTACCATTAGTGGTGCCGTACCTTAGCCAAAACCGTAACCATATCAATCAGCTGTTCTGGTCAAACATATGGGCATTACTGTAAACGATTATAGGTGCCGCACCATAACGCCGTAACCATAACTAATTTATTTATGGTAAATTGTATATTTTTAAATTAATTTTTTTTATATTTTTTTTTTTTCGTATGTATCTATTGAATTTTGATTTTTTCCCCGTATCTGTACGCATATTTGCGTAAAAAATTTGAATATTAGAAATGAACGACGAAAAATCAATGGTCTTAGCGGAAAATTATCCGAGCTTTTATGAAAAATTCAAATGTTGTAATTAAATCTACTTCATTATCAGCTGTTTATGGTTACGGCTAATCGATAAATGCTGTAATGTTGCGACTATGGCGTTATGGCTACGGCACCACTAATTGCAGCTTAAGGTATAACGTCAGTTAGGGGTATCTGAGTCGTATGATAATCACCAGTTAGCTGTATAAAAATATTCAGAGTGGGATTTAGTAAAAAAAAAATAATTGGATATAATAAAATATACAGATGGGTCAGCTACCGAAGATGGTACCGAGGTTACACTCAAACCATGGAAATTCAGATTTCCAATACAAAAATGTATTGGCTTCAATATCAGGCGAAATTACCCAAATTGCAATCTTGTCAAATAGAAAAACTGCTATAAAAGCTCTCACACTAGTTAACCCCAAAACTGGCAATTACTCATTGAATTTTGACGAAAAGTGCAGGTTGAGCTACAGTCTAAATAAACTGGGAGCTTAAGCGTGTGATATCAGTAGATTTTGCAGAATAGAGAACAAAAGAGCACAGTAAAGGCCTGTTCTAATGATATACCTGAGGGAGATCACTCTGTATACAGAGTACCGAGCGAAGCACAGTGAAAGCGAACCAAGGCATCGGAGTGAATCTATGGACGTTTTAACAAAGATCTGCAAGTAATAATTCTCTACACTTCTGCAGCATATACTCGTACATCAGCAAATTTTAAGACACAAATCTTATATTGATATTTAGATTTAAGTTTTAAAATGATTTTATAATGACAGGCGGCCGGGAACTTATCGTTGCTTTTGGTCCGCACAAAATTATGTTTCACAAAATCGCATGAGGTCGAAGTGCAAACCTTATATAGAAGACATCTATCTATGGTCTGTTCCGAAATCCCTCTTGGAAGTGGATTCAAAAGACATTATCTAACTCTTTGATGGGTGCAGAGTAGATTTTATGCTCATTGTACTCTAACCCTAATAATAATAATAATAATAGACAATTTAGAGCGACTTAAAAAAAATGCTGCTAGACATATAGTATATGAAAGACATCAATTTGCGTGATGTAGCATTCATCTATTAGGCTGATCGAGAACAAAAAAATTAAGTCAGCTTAATTCAATTACAATAAAATTCTTCAAAGTCTTGCTACTTTTACTCCTTCATGCTTTCACACCAACTAACTATTTCATATTAGACGTATCATTTACTCAGTTACAAAGTAATGCTTCTTCCAAACATAGCCAATAGAAGCGACATTAGCGGTTAGTGGGCGTCGAAAAAGATGAAAGTGTAGCGAGCAACATACGTGAGTCCACATAAAATCATCATTTAATTTCCTTCCTCTTCTTTGCAGATATTTGTGCGTGCACAATTCGATTATAATCCTTTAGATGATGAGCTTATACCCTGTGCTCAGGCAGGCATCGCATTCCAAGTAGGCGATATTTTACAGGTGAGTACGTTCACACGCCACATGTGCCGTCTTATCGGCGTGTCACATGCGAACCTATGCCCAGTTCATTAGCAGCTCACGTTCAGCAAGTGGCACGAAATTTGGGCAAGCAAAGCGTGTTAATCGCGTCAAGCGTGCGAAATTAAACGCCAAATATGTAATATTGATAAAAATAGGATATAATCTATGAAATGAACAAATAAATACATATCTATAGTAATATTTAACTAATATAAGCGTTCATGTTTCATTGATCTCATTAATAAGATTATAAGTAAAGATGACCATCACTGGTGGCAGGCACGCTTGGATACAGTTGGTGGCTCGGCTGGTTTGATACCGTCGCCAGAGCTGCAAGAGTGGCGTATAGCCTGCAATGTTGCGGATAAGACCAAACAGGAACAAGGTAAGCGACACAGAGGCGATGTGCCTGACACACACGACTCACACGAGCTACAGCAACTAAGTACAGTACTTATAAATGTAATTGGATGTTGATTGTATATTTTATTTATCCCTTATGTGCTACTACTTATACGTATATGTATGTGTAAATGTATAAAGTAATAGACGTATAAAGAAATGTGTGTGCTGTAGTTGAAAATGTACTTGAACTCGATTTGAAATCCTTAACCTGTGTGTACGTCTCTCTTAATATTTTAATATCCGCCATTTGCGTTTTTTACATTGATTTTGTAACAAAAAATTTCTAATTCTGTGGTATTTAATAGTTCGAAATTAGTATGTATAGCGAATGCCAGGCGCAAACTATCAGCTTATTGGTTAAATGAAACATTGCTCTTGAGAGGCGCGTAAAATTATCTGCTAGGTTATTCAATAAGTTTGGCGGTTCGATAAGAAAAACGCAATTTTTGGTTTGCAATACACTTCATTATTCATTATAGTCTCTCTGCTTATCAGTACGCTTGTTTCAACGAGATTCCAATTTATGAATTCCATCACTGAAATGAGAATACGGAAGGGCTGCAAAATATGCTTCCACAGCTGTTATGCCCGCATCATTTGATGAAAAATACTTTCCATGCATGAATTTTTTTAGGTCTGGAAACAGATGGAAGTCGATAGGGAGAAAATCTGGTGAAAGCGGTGGATACTTGAATTCTTGGACTTTGGCCATTGTCAAAAGGCTCTTGTGACAAGGTGCATTGTCCTGATGGAAAGGAATTTTTTTGTCTTGCAAACTCTTTTTTCACGAGTTTTTTCCTTCAACTGATGTAAAAGATTACAATAATATTCCGAAAATATTATTTTACCACTTCGTTTATCAAGTCGCAACGCATCAGATGGGCAGGTCACATAATGCGGATGGATGACGGTAGACCACAAGAACTCCTTCTGAACTGTAATCCTTTATGCTCAAGACCCGTGGCAGACCAAAAACAACTTGGCTCCATAACGTCACCGAGGACCTGAAAAAATTAGGTTTCAAACACTGGAAATCTCTAGCTGTGGATCGTGCTGGATGGGGAAGATTGCTGAGGCAGCCAAATCCCAGCCGGACTGAAACACTAATAAATGATGATGATGACTAGTTTGCAAGTAATCCTCCAACAAAATTCCTTTCGTATCCGAAAAAAGGGACGCTAACGCCTTTTTGGCCGATTTCCGGAAACGAACTCGTTTCGAAGCCATGGCCATAGGCCCAGGTATCATCCATAGTGCTGAATCGACGCACAAAATCCACTTTATCCTTTCGAAAATGCTTAGAAAGTCGCATTCGAATGTGTTTTTGTTCCATTGTTAACGATTGGGCCACCCAATACTTCAGTCAAAATATTGCTTGCACTGCTCAATGAGATGCCTAGGGCTTCTACTAAATCTCTTTCAGTCACTCGACGATCTGCTGTACTGATTGATGGCGAAAGGTCCACATACACTTTCAACATTCGTTCATAAATTTCCTTTGCTTTTAAACCTTCCAAAAATGAAAATTCAATCATTGCTCGATACTTGATCTTTTCCATTGTAGAAAATACTGTGACACGTCGGTACTAAATGACTTGTAGACAAAGAATGAATTGGCAGGTTGAAATGAAACTTAGCCTACGTTCATATGAAGAGTGTACCAGTTCAACAAAGGAAATTAGGCTACTAGCAATGGCATTATCGAACTGCAAAGCTTATTGAGCAACCTAGTATAGAAAAAAAAAATATATTCAATGCCATAAATTGTTTACATTTTTTAAGTTTTCGTTATTGCTTTCATTTAATTTGCCATGTTACATGAGCGCTTGTATATAAATATATATATATATACATATATATATGTACATATATACATATATATGCCATACATATAGCCAATCATGCCCGCTAGCTAAACTTGCCAATTGTGTTATGTTGTGATTGTTTCCCTTCTCTTATCCTCATATAATTATGAATTCATAATAATGATAATGTCATATTCGTGATAATCGTGTCTTTGATAATAATAATGATGTGATGATGGTGATAATAATGATAAATGATGTACAATACAATAAAACGCATATTAACAATAATGATAAACAGGAGAAGGTGCCGCTGGCTGTTCTGCCCACGCTGATGGGTGTGATGGATCGACAGGTAGTTACAGTATTCAACCATCCATGCAACTGCTACTTACCCCTACCTGAATAATTCTCGCACACCCACATCAACAAACACACACACACAGCAACCACACGCCAACCACTCACGCACCATACAATCATCGCTCCCTCCACTCGCTCACGCACACACTGTTTTGTAATATTTGCCAAGTGTTGATTGATTTAAGAATTTTCTCAAATAAATGTATATTAAATACATGCATATTTTTGTTCACGATGCGTGCGGTCTTAAGCCGATTTCGCTTTATTCATAGACTTAGTACTACAAACGTATGGTAAATTAGCACATTTAGTTGCAATTTTATTAATCCCTTTCACCATCGCAGAAATACATTTAATTGGTTGGCACAATATCAATAGAAATAAATAGAATCAAAGTATGTTTTCCCAGAAAAGGATTAAAAGCTTCATCTTTTTGCACAAAACACAATCACACACACATACGTTATTTTGTAAAATACGTTTATAACAGTAATTGAAAAGTTTTATTGAAAAGTTATTTCATAAGTGACCTCTTTGATTTGCATTAGCTTCTGGTGCCTTTTTATTGTAGAACAATTTTTTTTTACTGCCACCTTAATTATAATTCTTGTTTGGCAACCTAAGAAGTACAAATTCATTTTATTGAGAAACATAGCAGTTTAGCTAAATAAGCATACGTGGGGACTAACAATTTCGGTAAATTGAATAGAAACAAGGATGGATTTTATTTTTAATCCTTATTGTGTACTCCACGTAATCACCATTAGGTTAGATTAGGTTAGCCAAGTTGCATGTCTAAGAGAAGACACTCAGTGGCGCTAAGACCCATTTTTTTCTTTTTTTTTTGTCGGGACAGACTAGCAAGTACATCACCAGACACAATTAAGTCCATTGTACTGCTCTAGGATTCCCTTTTTAATTTTCTTTAAATCTACTCGACCTCCGAAAAAATCTGCGTAGGTCTTGTGGTGCTAAGGAACCAAGGTGGTCGCTTCTTAAGACATCAGTGCCAAAGACTTCGAGCCTGATTCGAGCGAAGGCCGGACAGACGCACAGAAAGTGGTTCGTCGTCTCATCTTCCTCTTCACATACTGGGCAGAGTGCACTGCCCACCTTTTCCATGTGATTTGCCCATAGAAAGTGGCCCGTCATCAGTCCAACCAGCCTTCTATACCCATTTGATTTCCACCCCCTAACTAAGCTGCATAAACCACTTGGATCCTTTTTAGAAGGATCCTTCCCTGGTCCTCAAAGAAATAATCGAGAAGATATTTGACTCGCCTATTTGAAGTGCAGGACATTTACAGAGGAGGTGTTGTACCGATTCAATTTCTTCTTCATCTCCACAGCTCCTGCAGTAGTTACTGGCTAGGCTACCAATAGCGCAGTGACCTGTGAGGACGCTGGTAGTTGGTATGTTGAATTCAAACAGGAATTTTGTCCTTTTAAGATACAGATTTGGCCAGAGCGTTTTGGAGTTACCGCGATTACGCTCAAGTTAATCGCAGCGTATAGTTTGTTTAGAGGAATGCTTTTGTCCTCTACTACTCCTTTCACACTCATCCGATTTTTCATTTCCCTTCACTCCAGAGTAGCCGGAAAGCCAACAAAGTGTGATGTTGTTGGATAAGCGACAATGACCTCCTGCAGTCTTTAACACATCTTGAATTGATGCGCGTTGAGGCCAGTGCCTTGATCACTGCTTGACTACCAAGAACAATTATAAGGCTTCCTGAAAGTAAGTCCATCGGTTTTATCGTTTTTGCTGCTTTGTCTATAGCGTAAATTCACTGTCCATTGTTACCAGAGATTCTTGCTCTCACATTTTTTTTTTTTTTTTTTTTTTTTTAATTTTTGGATATATCCAGAAATCACACGGTGCTAGATCCGGAGTGTATGGCGGCGGACGAATTTCTTCCATGGTAGAAAGCGCAATGAAGTTAATTTCTCATTCCAGCAGTGTGAGCTGGGCGTTATCGTGACAATTCCTGATTTTTTCTATTTTCAAGTAATCTTTTGCACACTTTTGTTAAGCAGTTTTCAGTATAACGTTTAGCAGTTACTGTCTGAGAAGAATCTAATGGAATAGCAGCAGCAATTTTTGCTCTGCTGAAGTAAACCGAGATCATAATTTTTGTTGCTGGCTTTTGCAGTTTGGCTTTCAGACGTGGATTTGCTCCTTTCGGGCTCCATACCACGAATTGCTGTTTGGTTCTCAGGTCATACTTAAAAACCTTAGCTTTGTCACCTGTAACGATCATATTAAAGTTGCTATTATCTAGCAACTGGTAAAATTTTGTAGTGGAATTTTCTTAAAAAATATTCAGCACAACTTCCTCTAACTTCTTTTTGGCTCTCATTAAAAATTCGTGGAACCTATCGAGCGGATTTCTTTATGTATTGCAAATCATTAAACAATGTTTGCGATACTGCCATATCAAACCCTATGTCACTCAGCACATTTATCTCGTCGGTCTACGATTTTGCCGTCCTTCCCGAGGCTCGTCCTCCATAGAAAAATATTCAATCTGGCATCTTTGATACCACTTACAAATAGGTTTAAGATATGGAGTGTCCGTTTATATGCAGTTTGGAGATTATTGAAAATTTCCACACGCTTGAGTTGACGTCACTGCCGGAATTTCTACTGGCATTGCTTTATGTTTCCTCGTCTCCATTCTAACCGATTTTTATGAAATGTTTAAATTAAACAGGGAAAGACTATAACAAAACTAATGACACTTTAAAATTTTTCAAAAAAAAAAAGAAAAATTCAATCGACCTACCGAATATTTTTTAGTCACCCCGTATTTGTTTCTACCTGGTAATTAAAGTTAGTTACTTTTTCTTTGCAATATTATTTTTAATGATTATTATTGATACCTATTAGCCTTTAACTACAGATTTCCGATTATAGGAATCTTATAACAGACCACCGGTTATACAAAATTTAGAAAATATGTACATAGTAATTGGAAAATAAATATATTTAGGTGGTTCACAGGGTCTCGTAAGTGTCTTATTGTCAGACAATGTCGTAAGGTTTTTAACAGCTAAATAAGTGTTTAGAAGATATGAAATCTCAACGAAATGTTTTTAACTGTGTGAAAATTCCTAATAAGACTTATACGGCATCCGGCGTAGTACGATATAAAACAATACAACACATATGCTCAGTTTTATATGACATTTTTAAATACGATTATTTCCTATCGAGCATTCGTTATATGGAGGAAAATACCCCACACCGGAAAAAATTATAAAAAATCAGTACAATTTGGGCGCTTCTTGAAACTTGCACTGATTACATCAAAATTCAATGGACTATAAAACAGCATACTGGAAATTTTTCCAGAAGTTCTTATTAAAAAGTATGACATTTTGATGAAAATTAGCCGAGTTTTTATAAGTGGTGAATTTTTATAAATGGTTATATGATTTTTGTTGTAGTATGAACTATATTTTTTATAAAAAATACTAGAAATTAAAAAATATTCATAGTTGTTGGGTCCCCCCTTGAGGCCGCTATCCCAGTTCGTACGTACAGTCGCCTCTATGACCCCGTGGTTAACTTTGCAAAGCAGGGAGGCCGACGCGAGGGTTGACACATGGCTTTATGAGGGCATGTGTTCAGAGCCGGGTCACCATTAATAGGGAGCAAGTTCAACCTAACCTGTACCACCAACTTAACGGCGACGAATTGAGAACGCACCTCAAGGCCGGCCACGGTTTTACCGGGACGAAGGCAATTGTAGCAATATCTATACCGCAGTTTCTGTAGGGTTTTAATCCAAATACTAATGGGACAGTCACTACCAGCAGTTACCAGCTCACATAATCAATTTAAATCGTTTTCCAATTATATAATACCAGAATCCTACTGGGCTCAGAATCCAGTATACATTGTTGTAACATGAAGTCGTCAAATGCCCATTTTGACTACTTTTAGTCAACCTTCCGGGCTGGTTCCGTCGCGCATTCTGAGTTAGACGCTGACCCAACAGCCGCTTACTATATATTATATAAGACAGTCGCTAATGGGATTTCACAACTACATAAGTGCTTACACTTAGCATTTTCTTGGTTGAAATACACCTCCAAGCAGGTCTCAGGTAGTTCAACGCCTCAATGGCAATAGTCTTCCCATCGCCATCAAGCCGTTGCTATACCTGTTTTGATCAGCATATTGGCGTTGAGTTGATGCTCAACATGACTAGGTCGAGATCTGAATTTCAGTCGCCTTTTACAGAAGGCATTCCTTCCCGCCGGAAAATTCTAACCCCTTAAACCGTTGGCGGTGCTCAGTAACAACCTCTAAATTGTTGTGAAATCAAAGTTAAGACTAAGTCTTGGGTAACAGAAATCATTGTAGAAAAATCCTCGCTTCTGACGTGGCAATAGTCCCGTGTCGAATCAAGCTAGCTAAAGACCTTCCCAGCTACATTTCCATGCGCACAAATAACTTCACTTAACCTGTTAAGTGATTATGTCGTATATATACGTCAATTTGAAAATTACTTTTTCTCCTGAATAAAACATTAACCATATAAAAAGTGGGATCCTTATATGACTATGTCTGTGACATTTTTTAAGAAATGCGAGGGGTATTTCTCGATTGTGCATGAATTTAGACTTTCTTTACTTATTTGAATTTTTTTATTTATTTTTCTGTCGAATATTTTCTTTAAGGCTTGTTGGCATAAGCCCGCTACTTTAAGTATACTCAAAGAAAAAAGTCTGAGATGGTTAAATCGGGCGTTCTTGCTGGTCATGCCAACTCGCCAAACAGGCAGTTTACGTGACTAAGAAAGGCTTCATTCATAATACCCATCGTGGTCCATGCTTTGCACTTTTTTTGAAATTACAAATTCGGGCAGTAAAAAACCCTTTGTCAAGGCCTTGTAGCGTACGCTAGTAACAGTGACCGCGTATTGCCGCGTCCTACACCACACGCGTGAACACCGCACGGCACAGTGGCTTTGAGTGGATGTAATGGTCCTTCGAGCATCAACAGCGCGGATTTCCGACACAAAATCGTACTCCTGGCTGTAGAGGTTGAGGAGGATTTGACAGTAATTCACACGCGGCTGGCGGTCAGCACGTACACTTTGTACGAAAACTTGTCTTTCATTAAAATGCGCTGCACGCCAATTATGTGGCTCCGTTGTCTGGTCGATGTTTCTTCATTCTTAGCGAAATCGGCAGCCACTGCCGCGATATTTTTGGTCCAGGCACCAGTCCGGTGGCGGCCGACACGATTAGCAAATCGACGATAGTCACGCTATGCCAACACCACTGACCGATTATTGATATAATTATTCCATGCTCTTGGAATAGCGGTCCACTGCTTCTCCCTCAATATAGACTGCAGCTGTCTCGTTCACAAATATCAAATATGATTGACCATTTGCAAAAATAATAACATCTACCGATAGGGTGATTAATTTTGCGCCACCTTGTACTAGTGTAGTTGGACAATCACTGGATTAAAAATTGCATGATAGTTACATATCATATACCTATGTAGTTGTTGGGTTATGGGCTGAACTTAAAACATACATACTCGTATAATTTAATTCGATTTCATCATCTGAAATTGAAATTTGAATTGGTCGAGCCAAGGAGCATCAAGAGATTTGGTGGCTTCTAAAACACTCAGACTAAAAGGCCCATTGTATTTAGAGCTCTGGAAAGAGGGTAGATAGTCAAGGCGGGAAGGAAAAAAGTATCAGAGAAAGGGATAGGAAAGAATAGAGACAGAGATAAAGGTAGTTAGTCCTGTGAGAATTTTCCAGATTCATTAGCAAATCTGTAAATATCCTCCAGTTTTAGAGAATTTTGCTCTAGCAAAGGCAGGATACTCACAGAGAATGTGCTCAGTGCTATCCGCCTCCTCCAAGCAAGACAGGCACATTGGGTCCTCAATAATTCCAATGGTGCTCATATGCTGACCCCATGGGTTGTGTCCTGTAATAATACCGACCATCAACCGAACGTCTTTCCTTCCATGTTTTAGTAGAAAGTTTGACAGTTTTCTGTTTTGTAGCGTTTTAGACCGACCCATCGCTCTTTACTATGTTAATTGTATACATAATCGCTGATCCAATTTGTGATTCTTGCAGAACTAATTCCGATTATTGGTTCTGGCCCTTGTGGGGGAACCGTTGATCCACGGTTGGCCAATTCATGAGCAATTTCATTTTCTTGAACACCGGAGTGTCCTGAGTATCTTGCGACAGAATCAAGCTTTTTCTTATATTCTTCAACAATCTTTGAAGTTTGCTTCGCCTTACTGTCACCGAAAACTCCAATCTGTTTCCCGCTCCATTTTCTCTCGATTCTCCATTCGGCTACTTTGATGATGGCAAAAATTTCCGTTTGGAAAATTGCCATTTCCCCCATAGCATGTGATACTTAATACTATCGTTTAATCATCTGAGTGGAAGGTGTTATTTCTCAAATTTGTGCTAGTGAACAGCTTCGTACACATTTTTATTAGGTTATACAAAAGGCATTGCTAATATCTCTTATCCCATTCGTTTCATATTTTCTTTATACGTATTTACAAATATATTAGACTTCATAAAATTCCATTTATATGTACATACATACTTATGATTATCTAAGACAACTTAAGTACTGTAGAAAAGTCAAAAGGTGTTGTGAACGGAGATAAAATACAAAATGCATCTGCATTAAAGTGGCTACTGTGGTGATTTTATGGGCATCGAAAAATTATCGATTTCATTACCTATTCATAATTATCTTACATTCATCAATGTGTTATATACTCGTACATCCATGCAGCATTCATCTGTACATATGTATGCATATTTTATTCAATTCTCTACTTTAAGTGGTTTGCAGAAAAACCATTTTATTTGCCGTTATTTATATATACAGCGGCTCACGGCTTATTCCATGCAGGCGAAGGCTGTATTTTGAAAACTAATACGTGCACATAATTTTTTAAACTAATTAAAATATTTTTTAAATAGATTAAAAACGCAATATAAATGTGTAGTCGATACCATATTTTATTTATTTATTCTTTCATTTCATTCTTAAGGGGTTATACATATACAGTCAGAAGGCCGAAAAAAGCGATTTTTGCAGAATTTTTTCTGAGGAAACTTTTAAATTTATTGCCCTAAAAATTTGTAACACCTTTGTGCACCTATTATGTTATCTTTTAACTGTATTTTAAGACTTAGTATTAGTAAAAATACTTATTTGGAAAGGAGCTACAGCTGATCTCCGGGAGCTCCTCTCAAACAAGACGTTTTACGGTGACCACTATATCTCTGAACTGGATCCTCTGAAATTTAAAAACCAAACAGATTTCGTTAAAGTAATGTTAAATCTAGTAATTAATCGAAGGAATAAGCAAAATCATTTTTTTGACAAAATGGCGGTTTCTAAAAGAAAAAAATCGATTTTTGACCAAAATTTCGGCCTCAAATTGTTTGTAAAAAAAAATTTTATCGGTGAGAAAAAATCTTCGATTAGTTACTAAAAAATATATTTAAGAACAACCTCGTCGTAAAATTTGAGACTTATCGGTTCAGCAATTTTCGAGTAATGTTGGTCACCGACTTTGAAAACACCGACAACAAAAACGCGGCCTTTTACTTTCAAGCACTCTGAAATGCCTTTTAAAATTTACGTGTAACTTCGAAAATATTCACCGGAACGATATTAAATTTTCTGTGTGTAAAAAAAATCAAGATTCCTCACTTCATTGTTCACGTAACGGTAAATAATTGCAGCAACATGTAAATATAAGGACCAGAAAGTCTGCGTACAGTTTTAAAACATATAAAAAAAGCTTAATAAAACAAAAAAAAAAATGTTTTATTGGATAACCACCATATTTTAGGACTTCACTCAATCTATTTGGCATTGAGTTTACTAACTTTTCTGTTTCTTTAGTTTTAATCTTGGCCCATTCTGCCCGCATAACTCTTCGCAAAGCCACCTTACCGGTTATTATATGTATGTTGTCGAATTCATTTTTCTAATAGATCCCACAGATGCTCAATAGGGACTGTGAAATCGGGGACCGTGGTGGTGTTTCAATCTGTTTTGAAGCGTTGTACGAGAGCCAAAGCGTAATGATTTCGGCTATGTGTTTTCTGTGATTATCTCGTTGGAGCCAAAACGTTCTTGATCAACCAAGATTTTCGTCCCTCTGTTCAAAATTCCTCTTAAAATGTTCAAATACCCTCTTTATCCATTGTCGATTCAATAAGTTCTAACTGATCCACACAACTTGCGCCCATGCATCCCCACACCATAACTTCACCACCGCCGTGCTTGACTGTGCCAAGAAGGTTTAGTTTCTCAAGAGCAGTTCCTGATTTTCGCCAAATAATTTGACGAACTTTTATCCCAAAAATACTAAATTTACTTTCGTCTGAAAAAATGACTTGTTTCCACAATGCGGGAGGCTTATTTGTATTATTTCCATCTTTCCACAGTTGCATATTATTTTTCTTCCTGACACACTAATTTCTTTTCGTTTCCTTTGGTTTCCATGTTTTCATATTCTTCTTCTTCTTTTTGATTGGCATGTTAACCACTTACGCGATTTTGACCGAGTTTAACAAAGCTTTCCAGTCGTTTTTTTTAGCACAAGTAAACATTAGTCAGTCGATTCAAGATTTTATTTGGTGCTTATCGGCCGTTATTTTGTATCCGATTTTCATGAACGAAGCGTTCAATGATAGTTTGCAGTGTAGCATAACTCAAATTATGTATTTCTGCTATTTGTCGCTGTGTTTTTCCATTTCGGAATTATTTATTTAATGCTTTCTGTTAAATCGTAGTACAACGTGTAATGGGAATTTTTCGATAAATTTTGCTCAAATTTCCTAGGAAAGGCAATTTTTGATCGATTTTAACACGTTGAGTGCCACCATACAACAAAAAAAAATGGGGTTCGTCCGGCCACGATTTTTTTTTACATAATACAATAGAATATTTGAATTTTTGAATAGGCCATATGATGCCACATTGGTCTCATACCCATAGGCCAAGCAGCATAAACAATGCAATGGCTCTAGTATGGCGTGAATACACTACTACTAATAGCCTCTATGAAGCAGCTGCATCAGCACAAACCGAAATCTCACACATTATACCGTGAGACCAAGTGTCACCACGAGGCCTGAAAGTCCCTTCGCACTGTGAGACCAACCTGGACTCACATGGCACTCAGCGTGTTAATAATATCAAAAAATTAGTTTTTAAATTTTTAAGTAGTTAGGGCATGATTTCAGCTTTTAAAGGCGGGTTGGAAATTTGCGTACTTGCGTATATATTACTGTTGATTAGAACTACAATGAAAAGCCAAATTTGAATACATAAAGTTTTTTGTATAATAATTAAAGTTTTTCTGAATTTTAATTAATTTAATTTGAAAACAATTTTTAACAATAAAGAAATACCAAACCGAATTCGAATACATATAATTTTTAGTACTTAAAGTTTTTCTGAATTTTTCATAAAAATACCCCTACTCAAGGGTATGTTTTAATATATTAAAAAAGAATAAAGAAATTGAAATTCAGGTCTAGTCAATCTCTTCTAAAATCATTTACGAGAATTAAAAAAAATTATTAAAATTAGATCCTGTAGACATTTTTGAACAAAATTTTTCGAAAAATCCCCCCTGAGCGACAGCCCATTTTTATTTAATTTTTATGTATATCAATTACTTGACGATCAAATAAACACTAGAAATTAAAGAAAACAATAATTAACTGGTACTATAAAAGCTAGAAAAGCAAATACCGTTAACCAAGCGTCTAGCTGTCGCCGCAACGTAAGCAAATGTGTGCGTGAAATAAGCCATGAGCCACTGTATTTAGGATTATAATTTTTTTAAAAGTAATTCTCGCTGTTTGGCTTCTTCTGCGCGCATTGAATGCATATTTCAATACGAAGTTGTGGATTCTTCTCTGTTGGCTGCCAAAAGCAAATGCATGATTACGCATGGAAAAAATTTTTTGCAGCATGGATATTTAATTGGGACATACTCACGCTCCCCGAACTTAATTTCACATGTCCATAAACATTTTTCCACATTTTTGTCTATTGCTCTCATGCCATTCTCTTTGTTCACAGTAAATTGTTCGATTTTTGGACGTAAGAAGAAACAATGCCGCGACAAATACTTAGCCAAACACAACGCCATATTTGATAACTTGGATGTGGTGACATATGAGGAGGTTGTAAAAGTGCCAGGTACCATTTAATCTCCATACTGTTGAACAATTTTTTGTTTCTTAGAAATATCTATATATATTTAAGTACATATGTACATACATATACATATATTTAAATTCTCTTGGTAGTCGGTGATCCCAACTTTCAACGGAAAACGTTGGTTTTGCTTGGTGCACATGGTGTGGGTCGCCGTCACATTAAGAATACATTAATTTCCAAGTATCCCGATAAATATGCATACCCCATACCACGTGAGTACCACTTTTTAAAGGAATGCTCATTATGTCTATAATTGCAATTTAAATGAACCTCATTGTGGCTCGCAGATACAACGAGACCTGCAAAACCGGAGGAGGAGAATGGACGCAGCTATTACTTTGTTTCACACGACGAGATGATGGCCGACATTGCTGCAAATGAGTACTTAGAATATGGTGAGAATGGGATTTACTTATTAATATTTACCAGTGAGCGTGAATTTAGCGCTACATGAAAACATAGTAGAAATTAGTAATTACTTTGCACTGGACTCTAATTAAAGCTAGCAAAAAACAAAAAAAAAAATGGAAAATGTTTGGTTTTCTTTTCGCTCTGGTGTGATGAAGAAAAAAAAGTGTTATAAAAAGTGGTGGCAAAATTAAAACCCTATCGGAAGCTTTTCAATTTAAAATTTTTGCAAATTGCGTCTTACGTCAATCATATTTGGCACTTGTAGACAGCTGCCGTAAACAAAGAGACAAGACAAGCAATGGAGCACTCCAAATTGGATGGCTAATTTTGCGCCACCTTGTGATATGGGAATATCGCATGTTCTTCAAAAAACACAACAAAAAAAAACCAACGGGCACTTAAATACATAAATTTTAATTAATTTAATTAAAATAAATTTTATATGCCAGAAATAATCATAAAAGAAAAATTTCAACGCAATCATACGATATTTCTCAGCGGTAAAACTTCAATCGTTGAAATTCGTGGAATCGGAATTGAATATCTCCGAAACATCGATTAATCGCATTTAAACTGATAATTTGGGCTTACGAAAGGTCTGTGCACGTTTCATTCCGCACAAGTTAACTGAGGATCAAAAATTGCTGAGAATTCAACAGTCGTTCATTAAATTGTAAATGGTGATGAAATACCTGAAACTAAGCGTCAAAGTGCCAAATGGACGAGCCCCAGACGAGCCATTCCCATAAAATCGTGTTTGGAGAAGTAAAAAATTAAGTCGATGCTCATTTGTTTTTAATATTCCAAGGGAATTGTCCACAAGGAGCTCGTGCCAACGGGCCAAACCGTCAATGCAATTTTCTATCTTGGCTTTTTGAAGCGTTTGTTGCATCGCATTCGTCGAATTCGCCCTGAATACCGTGAAGAAGGAATCTGTCGCTTATTGCATGACAATGCACCATCTCATCGATCCACTCTTGTGACTGATTTTTTTACTAGAAATCGCATTTTAACCATCACTCACCGTATTGCCCTGATATGGCTCCCTGTGACGTCTACCTATTCGGAAAGACCCGTACCGATATTCTGAAGGACATTCCGGTCAATAACCTGAAACAATCTTTCGAAAAGCTTTTCTTCTTCTCTTCTTAATTGGCGCGATAACCGCTTACACGATTTTGACCGAGTTTAACAAAACTCGTCAGTCGTTTCCTTCTCGTGCTAAACGGCGCCAGTTGGACACACCAAGTGAAGGAAAGTCCTTCTCCACCTGATCTTTCCAACACAGAGGAGGCCTTTCTCTTCCTCTGCTGCCACCAGCTAGTATCGCATCGAATACTTTCAAAATCGGAGCGAAAAGCTTTTAGACCGCGTCAAAAGGGGACTATTTTGAATAAATGAACTCGAAGTTATCAGAACAAAGCTCCTGTGGTTTCTATATTAGCTCAGTCTTATTTATTTTGGACTTCACCTTGTATATATATAAAATTGGCGCTTACACCCTTTTTGGGTGCTTGGCCGAGCACCTACTCCTATTTGCGGTGTGCGTCTTGATGTTGTTCCACAAATGGAGAGGCCTTCAGTTTTAAGCCGACTCCGAACGGCAAATATTTTTTTTTTATGAGGAGCCTTTTGATGGCAGAAATACACTCGGAAGTTTGCCATTGTCTGCCAAGGAACGACCGCTGTTAGAAAAAAACGTTTTCTTTAGTTTGGTGGTTCACGGATATTCGAACCTACGTTCTCCGAATGGTCACGCACCAAACCATTCGGGATAGGATCATAGATGGGGCCATATATGGGATAGAATCTGAAAATTTTACTGATCTTAGTGGAAATTTCTGAGACACCTCTTGTATACATTCGATCCTGTCGATTAACTGTTTATGGTATGGCTTATTTGGAAGCGTATTGCAACCTGGAGCGAACGAGTACAGTAAACTGCTATTTCAGGTTATAAGCATCTGCAAATCTTAGCTAGTTTGTCGTACAAAGCCTAAGACAGAATAGCATTTTGATAAGATGAAATTAATGTGACTATTAAATGAAAAAAAAAGTTAGGAAGAATTTTTTTCCATATATTTGCTCTCTCTATTTTACTTTTTTAATTTGCTCGCGACAAAGTTCGTTACGTTACAAACATTTTTAAATTTCCTTTTAAAGAATTACTTAACATTTCAGGTACTCATGAGGATGCCATGTACGGCACTAAATTGGACACCATACGTCGCATACACACCGAAGGTAAAATGGCCATATTGGACGTTGAGCCGCAAGCGTTGAAAATTTTGCGTACCGCAGAGTTCACGCCCTACGTAGTGTTCATTGCGGCGCCGTCGTTACAAAATATCGCTGATGTAAGTTGAATCCTAATTACATATGTACATACAAATATAAAGTTTCCATTTGAGCTGTTTACTTATTTTTTCTAATTACAGTACGATGGCAGCTTGGAGCGACTGGCCAAAGAATCCGATATGTTGCGTCAATTGTACGGACACTTCTTCGATTTGACGATTGTAAACAACGACATTAGCGAGACAATTGCTACCCTAGAAGCGGCTATCGAGCGCGTGCACACCACTCCACAATGGGTGCCTGTTTCATGGTTGTACTGACAAGACAGTGAGCTTGAGTGCCCCGACTGCTTGGAGGGCTGCGACTGTGAATGGGAAGCATACGCAGCCGGCGCCCAACAACATAATGCAGGCCACTTTTGAACTACGTACACATACACAAATTTGTAATAGCACCACTAAAAAAATAAACAAAAAAACATCACCACTTGGAATGAATTTACAAGCAAGCGCATATACTGAGGCATGAGAAAAGAGAGATTAAGGGAAATAATAAAACTGCAAAGTAAATGCATGAGAAGACATAAGTATGTATGTACTTGCGACAGTGCACAAAGTGACACAGGCAAATCCACACGAAACATACACACAAACACTTCTTCACACAAACATTAGTTGGTAGAAAAATTTATAAATGAAAAATTCGGGTGCAACATTATGAAAAAAAACAGAGATATAGAATAGTATAGGCAATTAAGTAAATGAATAAAATATGCATTAACACTTATACATATATAGACATACATACATTCCAAGTAAAGAAAAAAAACACAACGTTAAAAGATTTAGTAACTGCCTAGGTATGCGTGCATACAGAGGTACATATATTACAAGTTAAGTGAAACGACAGCATGAAAAGCGAAAAACGCAAAACTCCAATGTAGAAACGTGCAATGTTTTCAACATTTGAGACGAAAATTTATTAGAGCCAGTCTCGTAAAATTCTTATATTGAAACGTATGCTTCTTCTAGCGAATATTTTAAGGGGCTTTGCGCGTATGTGGCATCTGTATACAAACGAGCACAATTTGTTGTAATTGCGTTGCTAAACGCTTAATAGTTAATGAAAAAGTTATATTGCCGACTGTTAAGTGATGAGGTCGCTAAATCTGATGAAGCCTCATTATTGTATACAATTTGAGCTGGCCTTGAGCTGCTTAATTACTCAACACTGACGCCATAAGGGCATTTATCAGCAGGAGCCGGCGGAAAGCTTTTAGACTTTGCTTTCATCTTAGAACGGTTTGAAGTTAATGGAAATTGATTTTCCATACGCGATTGTTCAGTAACAAATGGACAACAGATCGTCTGAAATGCCGCTCATGCATCTTCCTTCTCCGTGCATGCAAGTGGCGTCGTGTTTTCTATTTAGCAGCACTGCACGTTTGCTGCATTGGAGAGAGTTGCGATTATTTGAGAATTTCGTAGGCTTTATTTAATACTTTGTTAAGTTTACACAGACCAATTGTTAACTTTTAATTTATTTAAAAAACGCTTATGTAAAGTAAACAAAAAAAAATAATTATAATATATAATATATACATATGTACACACAAGCACTTGTTAAATTAATTTAATTTAAATTTTAATTATAGTATTATAAAAAAACTTCTTAAAATGAACTATTTGAAATTACGTAAATGAAGTGAAAGAACATGCAATGGGAAATGCAAACAATTAATATTTACAATTTTACGAACGGGTACACAACACAATAAACTTAAAGTATTATTGAAAAGTATTTAACAGATGCAATTACGAGCGTTTCAAAAAATGTAAGTCACAACAAATTAAAGACAATTTTAAAATAAAGGCAAACAGTTGTACGCGAGACGATTGTATTAGCTCAATAAAAGGAAAACGAAAACGAAAACAAAAACATATAAAATTTGCACTTTTTAACAAAATAATACAAGCGCATAATAATCAAAGTAATCGAATGGAGTGAAAAAAACCAAAATAACTAAAATGAAGAAGTTTGCTGAAAGCTTACACTTGAACGAAAGTCAGTTAAAAATACAAGCAAAGCAGTGAAGTGAGCACATAAATTATGCAAGAAAAGCTACACACATACACACACACATAACAATTAAAAAAAATTAAAGCACATAACAAAAACGTGAATAAATTGAAAAGAAGAGAATCATAGTAAATAATTTAGCCAAGTTACTGTCAAGCAAAAACAAAAATAAAAGCAAAAGCAAAACAAAAATACTAAACAGCATGTAAACCAAGTAAAATATTCGAAATGCGGATAGACAGGTATGAAATGAAAAGATAATCGTACAAGCAAACATTACATTTTTGAGAACCGTTACATGGAATCATTAAGAAATGGTAATAATTTGATTACAAATAACTCAGGTTGAATTATTTTTAATATGTGACAGCAGACAGCAGTAAATGTATTAAATTTTTTCCAATAAACTAACTAAGAGAATCTAACACAAAGCCCCACCAGCAGCATGAAACCCCTTTCTATTAAGGCATCACAAATGAAGATCATCATTAAAATGAACACAGTAAATTATAACGATATACATTAGCACAAATTGTTTATTATTATTATTATTTATTATTTTATAATTTTTTCTTTTGTGTGTGTTTTCTTTTCCTTACCACGCACCCGCTTGAGGGAATCGTAGAAAATCTATTCATAAAAACTGATTTCCATCGAATCTATAATACGCATACATACATAATATACGTATGTATATATAGAATATAGAATCTTCATTCAATTCATGCAGCCAATAACCCCAGCCAGCAGTTATCCTTTCTTTTATATACAATACCTTTTCAAATTCATAAGCATTGCATGAAGCAACGTCTCCTAAAGTGTTAACGTAATTGTTAAACCGTAATTTTTAAGCCGCCGTATCCAAATGGCTTGGTGGGTGCGCAAAGGGTTAAAATTTCAAAGGCTTTATAAAAATTTCTGCGAGTTAGAAGCATCAATTTTGGTACACTTCTAGTTTGAATCGCGTGTGACATTGTAGAGAAATATTATATATGCCTTGTGCCGCTCATAACTTCTGTATGATGTGAAATGAATTTCGACATTCTCAAACAGCAAAGCGAGGAGAACGCCGGTCTCGCAACAAGGTCCACAAATCGCTTACTGGAAGTACTTGGGACAAAGAAAAAAATTTCGCTGGCAATATATGAAGCAATTGGCCGTCCGGTTCTGAACTATGCTGCGCCTATTTGGTCGCCTGCTATTCAAGAAGCAATGATAATGTTAACATGGATCACGGAACACGTGGGTATCGTGGGTAACGAGATCTCTGACTCTTTAGCTAAGATGAGCTCTGAGGTCACCTTCTTCGACCCGGAGGCCGTTCTGCCACTCCCTTCTGCAGCTATCAAAGAGACGGTTAGCAAACTGGTTACTTCAACCTACAAGCGAGCTTGGCAGGTTGAGAGAAGCTGCAGGTGGGCAAAACTGATGTTACCTGTTCTGTCCGACCGACTAACGCAGATCCTCCTGTTATTAAGCAGAAAAGACTGTAGGTAGCTGGTTGGACTGATGACCGACCATTTTCTATGGGCGCAGCACATGGAAAAGGTAAGCATCTCATGTGCACTCCCGATGCTTGAATAACGTTGTCGGAGTCCAAGCATTAGCAAGTGCACAGTGGATGAAGCAACTGATATAAATAAGCAAATGTTGGCAACACTGGAAAAGAAGCACCTGGAAGAACCTTCTCAATGTTGTTATTGACTTTAGACTAAAAACTAAACGTTGCAAGGTGTCTGAACACGACATACAACAAACAAAAGGGAATTTGTAATGTTGAAACAACAAAAGTCTCCCGGTGTGAACGCGGTCGAATGAAACTCCCTTGAAATTGAATTGGTAACATTGAAAATAATGAGTTATACCAGTTTTTTTGAGGTATAACCGAACACGCCAGCAGCGAATCTTGCTCGATAACTTTGTCGTTGCTTTCACATGCAAATTTTTCGTCAAGTAAGCAGAGCCCAGAGATAACGACCAGAGAAGTGGCGAATCGAAGTGGCCTGTTGTTCTTGCTTATTTTTATTCTTTTTTTTTTGATTGCTTCATTTCACTCTTTTGACAAATTTTTAAAAACTTGTACCGTTATTTGAAATTTTGCTTCACATTGTTGAAAACTGCCAAAATCATGTAACACCTTAAATTATTAAATTTTTTCACTTCACTTTTAATTCCATTACTCAACGCCATTCCAAGCGGGAATTTGTGGAAATGTAATAAGCAGGCAACATGCATACATACATACATATATAAATAAGATTTTTCCAATGAATGCTCATCTACTCCCCGCATATTCGTACGCTCACATATTTATGCAATTTCAAAATTCAAATTTTTTAGAAGCAACAATTCCATCAGCAGCATTTCTTTTGTCGTACTTCAATGCAATTTACCTAAACAAATTTCCTCATCAATCATTGCAAACTCATACACACGCATACTAAACCTATTTCTGAGCTTATTTTGTAGTTTTTGAGAAGTAAACAAAAAAAGTATTATATGTATCTTTAAGATTCTATGGTTTCAAAGGGTTGATGATTGTAATCGAATATTTCTGCAAATTTAAGGATACATAGTTAACGAACTTAAGATCAATGTGAGGAAGTCATATTAGTCATCCAGTAGAGATGGGCAAACATGAACAATTTTCCCCGTCATAATATAAAAGTAACTGTAAATCACACTTACTACTTGTTAATTTTAAAATTTATGTACACTTCAAACTAAGGATACAAAATTTGTATTCGTGTTAGTGAAATACTACAAACAAGCAAACAAAAGAAAACAAAAACAAAAAACAAACGAAAAAAACCAAAAGAGAAACAACTTTGAATAACAGAAACAAGTAAATAAAAGTAAAAATAAAATAAAAAAGGAGTATTAAAAAATAACTAAAAGATGGTTGATGAACCCAGTTGAAAACTGTTGCCAAACTAAACTAAAACCGCTAAAATTACGTTTTACTAAAATTGAATTAGATTACAATTAGACTTAAATATACTACTCTAGACAAGGGAGATGCCTGGAAAAAAGTGAGTTGGGAGCTCCACATACTGCAAATATATTCGTTTATGTCACCGTGTCACCTTAAATAAACATTCCAAGCATGGCTTTATTCGTTGTGCTCACCTTCCTCAAAGTTCTTTTTTAAGCGCGTAAACGTTTTACTATTGTAGATTCTAATAAACCAATTTGCTCACCTGCTTCCGCCTTCGGCGCTGCTCAGCTTATCTGCTGTGCATGTGAAAAATCTGTCTCCCAAGCGTTTACTTAACAGGGCGTGCTAGAATTATGGTTAGATATGAATTGCTTAAAATGAGTGAATACAATTTTTTACTCTATAACGGTACTTAAATTAAGAATTAAAAGTAGGTGCTCATTACCATTTGCTCACACACACATACATCCATACATACATACATATATAAAATGCCACTACCACATACACACTAGCAGCGTGAATGCCAAATTTGACACATTTTATAAAATTCACTGCTTTGAGAATTAATTTTAGGATCAGAAATGAGAAAGACTAAAATGGCAAATGAAAAGAGTGAAATGCCGCTTTAACCAAAACAGTGGGCACTGTTTTCCTTTTCCTAGTGAAAAGCATGCTTAATAATTGGGATACATCGCATGTGTATGTATATGTATGGGAATCATTTATGTGATGGTGGGTGAGAGTCGATTAAAAAATCTTTATTCGAGTTCTTAATTTCGAAATGTAGAATAATTAAATTAATAAATAATTAATTGGAATAATTGAAAAAATGAAATAAAATGTAACTTAAGTACTTAGGTGCGGGAGCAGTGATTTAATTCCGGCTATTATTGAAAGCGACTTAATAATTATTGTTGAAAGTTTTGTTATAATTGCGTATGCGTATGCGTATTTCCTTTAGTGCATCTTATCGCCGCAAAAAGTCAAGCATTGCAAACACCCCAGTTCGAGTTCAAGTTGGGAGAGCTCCTCTTATTCGAAAGAGAGAGAGAGAGATCAGTAAAGTAAACAAGGCCGTTAAAAGAAAACTAAAGTAATGAAAAATCAGTTGTTATATAAGCATAATTAAAGTTACAAATAAAACAAAAACTATAAAAATAAATGAACCAATTAAAAAAAAACTATATTATATATATGAAACCTGTGAGAGAAGCATGCATTCATAGATTCAAACATACATATGTACATGGATACATTCGTGGGTGTACCCAGACGCACTAAGGACAGGTTTAGGTTGATGAGTTACGATTACGAAATTTGAAGGTAGTGATAATGGTAAAAAAAAAATAAAAACAAAAATCACGGGCAAAAATTAGGCCTAAAAGCTGAAGCTGAACATTGAAACAGCATTAATATATATACTTATATATTATATATATTTAGATTAATACAATGAATCGCATAAATTCAGCAAAACCAAAAACAACAATGTGAAAACAATACAGATAAAAAACAACACTAAATAAGATTTAACGAAAAGCAAAGAAAAGAATGAAATCCACAAAATAAAATTGCAAAAAAAAACATAAAATACACCAAAAAGAAATTTAAATTGAAATGTGTTTTTATTTATAGGCCGAAATAGTAATCCTGTAGCATTTTGGAAGAAGAAATCTGGGCATTCAAAGCTAATTATATAAACCAGCTATTGCGATTTGAAAGATCCATAATGAGAAAATTTCACGGTCCTATTCGGTTTGAAAACGGCACGTATCGCATCCGTTATAACAATGAAATTGAAAACCTTATTGGTGATGAAAATGTAATACGTTTTATTAAAGCGCAGCGGATTAGATGGATTGGCCACTTCAAAAGAATGCCCAACGAAAGAATCCAAAAAAGGGTGTTTACTTTGCGTCCAATTGAAGGAAGAAAGAGAGGCCGACCAAGAAAGAGAGGGCTTGATAACGTAGAAGCAGACTTAAAAGCGATGAACGTTCTTAATTGGAGAAATGAGACAAGAGAGAGACTGAATTGGAGGAGGATTGTTGATGAAGCTATGTTCCACCACAGACTGTGAAGCTAAGAGAGAGGGAGAGCATCTTGGAAGCAGCGCTTCCAAAATGTGAGGTCATTTGCAGTCGGAATCACTAATTCCGCATGTGTCATTAGGTAGGTAGCTGCAATCGCTGAAGTACCATTCTGGCACTCCCCAAGTAACACATGGGCTGAAAAGTACCGCGTCTTACAAAGAAAACACGTTCTTTTTTTCTTAATTCGCTTTATTCATCAACGAAATTTCTATCAAGTACAATGCAATCATTCTATCGCCGCTCTAGCATTTCAATACCCCTTTTGCAGAACGATTTATTTTTTGCCTCAAAGTCGGCTTCGGCTTCAACGATAACCTCTTCATTCGAGCGAAATTTCTGATCATTTTTTTAAGTCTGCGAACAGGCAGTAGTCGCTGGAAGCCAAATCTGGCGCATACGGTCGATGTGGAGGTTATTCGTAGTTCAATTCATGTCGTTTTTTCATTGTTTTGATTAAGTTGCGACCGACTTGTTTTTGGTCAACAGTGAGCAAACGCGACACCTACTTTTAATCTTTGATATCTTTGAATCTTTGATATTTTGATATCTTTACGATGTCAGCTAACTCACGCAACTTCACAGACGTCTTGGTAAGGTTAGTACTTACTGGAAAAGACGTGTTTGCAATAAAATTAGTGTGTTAGGCCCGGGACTTTCCAACCCATATGTTAGCACTAAAGCGCCGTTTAGATACCAATATCAGACCTTCAGCTGGCATCCAGAGCTGTTGATGTAACGGAGAAGATTGATGGGATTTAGATTGGCACACTGCCTCCGGCTGTCGAAGAAAGGAGCACCCAGTGACGTTAATCGTATAGCTTGGGAGAAAGTGCTCAACCGTCTTCTTCTGTGAGAGGTTCCTACAACTTCTGCAAGGGCAATTTAAATGGTAAACCTAGCTTTTTCGCGTGTGAGCCAATCGTCGAATGACTGATAAACACAGCTACGAGTTTGGAAATTGAGTGGCGTGAAGTCCCAAGACTTTCTAGATCCTCCGTTTATTATATTGGAGCCAAAAGCTTTTCGAAATAGCACCCGAAGAAATGGAGCTGCGTCTGTTCTGCGCTTTCGTGAGAAATAAGTGGTACGATTCACTTTTAACAACAATCAGGGGATGCCGATGACCGGGCAGAAGATCTCTGAGACCAATTCAGTCGACAGCTTCTTGGCAAGCTCATCAGCAATTCAATATTCCTTCTATGTTCCTATGACCTGCAACTCAAAATCAGAGAAATGTTATCTGCACACCCAAGAGACTTGGTCTCCTCCGTACACCATGGCGTTGCCAACCGCTTGATCACAGCCTGACTTCAGAAAAAAATATTGATATCTCCCTTGCTCCCGTGTTTCCTAAGCATGTGCAGATACTTCTGCCTGAAAAACTCAAGCAATATTCGGCAATTTTAAGGAAATAGATAAATTGGTTGATTTAGAGAAAAGTCCTGCTCCAACGACCGACTCCATCTAGGAAGTGCCTGTGCAGCCTGCCTACTTGGAAAGATCAGGGCTCAACCCTCAAACTCCAGTATGCGAATAGAGAGATCTATCCGAAGTCCAGAGAAATACGGGGTTAACTGCCTTAATACGCTACCATGTCCCTTGGTAGATTCCCTCCAGAAGCCAACCTTCTTTAACCACTTTAACACAGCGATGGAAATAACGTAAAAGTCGTTGGGAAGTAAGTACGAAATGACATTCAGGGCAGCACTGGGGCAAGTTCTACATGTTCTGGTGATGCCAATGCATGCAGTACCCCTTTACGCCCTCCCCAGTTTAGCGTTCTTATAACCCTATCGAAGAGCTTCCCACCAAATCAAGTTAAAATTGGCTGAACCACTACGTTGTACATCCAAAGCACGACCTGTGATTTGAGTCCTGCGAAAAATTTTGTGTATTGAGGTTTTTCGAAAATATTCACCTTTGAATTATACACTAGTGAATTATACGAGGGGTGCCTTTTATATTTTGGGATTTGGCAACCCTGGTGTTGCAATCTGGCAACTGGCAGCTGTATCACAAAGTTTGACATATTTTGGCTTTTACGTACTCAGAACGTTTTGAAATACCAGCGCTATTTGTATTATTTACAGTAACTTAAAAGATTCATCTCGGTCCAAAAATGGAATTAAATCGTGAACATTTTCGTGTGATTATTTTTTACAACTTTCGACGTGAATTAACTCAGCAACATTGCATGGATGAACTCAATTCATTTTTTGGCGATGAAGCTCCATCAAGGTCCAGTGTTTATCGATGGTATGGTGAATTTAATCGTGGTCGTAGTTCACTCCAAGACGAATCTCGTGAAGGTCGTCCAAAATCAGTTGTTGTTCCGAAAACCATTGATGCTGTGCGCGAACTGATATTGCAAGATCGTCATGTGACCTATCGAGAGATTGAGACAATCTTAGGCATTAGTGGGACCAGCATACATTCAATATTGCATAAACATTTGACTGTCAAAAAAATTTGTTCGCGTTGGATCCCACCCAATTTGTCAATCGCGCAAAAATAGGCTCGTGTCGATTGGTCGGAGGAAATGCTCAAAAAATACGATCGCGGGGCTTCGAAACACGTCTATGACATCGTGACAGGTGATGAATCATGGATTTACGCGTATGAGCCCGAAAGTAAACAGCAGTCGACTGTATGGGTGTTTCAAGATGAGCCAAATCCAACAAAAGTTGTTCGCGCACGAAGCACTTCCAAGCAAATGGTCGCCTGTTTTTTCGGAAAAACTGGACATGTCGCAACCGTACCACTAGAACAACGCAGAACAGTAAATTCTGAGTGGTACACAACCATTTGTTTGCAAGTTGTCTTCCAAGAAATTAGGAAAACCAATCGCTAAAGACGGATCACTCTTCACCAGGACAATGCGAGCTCTCACACATCGGCTCAAACAACTGCATTTTTGAGCACCCAAAACATCGAATTAATGGGTCATCCGCCGTATAGTCCTGACTTGGCACCGTACGTAAAAAACAAACTGAGAGGTCAACGTTTTTCGACACCTGAAGAAGCGGTTGCGGCATTCATGTTTGGAGGCATGTGTTGGAGGTACCTCATTCAGAGTGGCAAAAGTGCTTCGACAATTGGTTCAAACGCATGCAAAAGTGTATAGATCTTCATGGAGAATATTTTGAAAAACAATAAAGTGATTTTCGATGATTAAAATTTGTTTTTGTTCTCTAATCCCGACATATAAAAGGCACCCCTCGTATATATCCAATGTGTATTGAAATGTGTGTGCTAAGTACTGACGGTACCCTTACCATGTGCACCCTTACCAACGGCAATATGAAAAGTTTGTCAACATTGCTTTAACCCTTATTGAACATAAATTTCGTCCTGTCCCTTAACAAAAATTCTTCGATACAATAAAAATATAATATTTCTGTGTTCATTGTTTTGCAGTAAACATCTAAGGTACATCGAGCCCTGTTACTGCCCCTTCCAAACTTCCATCCATCTTTTGGGTCTGCCGGGCGGATGAGTAACTATTAAATCAGTTGCCTATATCGATGTCCATTAACAGTAGCAGCTCTTTCATTTTAATTTTCGAAAAAAAACGGGTCAATTATTCCATTAGCCCAAAAAACCACCCAAAAAGTACATTTTAGCGGGTGTAGTGATTTTTTCTTCTCCCCAGAGGTGGCAATTTTGTTTGTTGACAAATCCATACGGTGTGAAATGAACTTCACGACTAAAGATGATGATGAGAAAAAATCAGTTCAGAAAAAGAATCAGTTAAAGAAATTTTTGCGTTGGCTTCAATTCTGTTGATAATTGAGTTTTGTAAGGAGGCAATTGCAAATAGTTATATAAAATCCGTCAAATAGTCGATTCATGCCTTTTAGGTGAGAGCGTTGAGTTATCGATTTGGAAGGTTGTGCAGTAACACTTTGCGCTACAGCAGCAATATTTTCAAAAGAATTCAACCAGTTTTTCGTCTGCCAAACCCTTTTTCTATTCGCGATAAAACCAGTTTCTTGAAATTTTTTCACCACACTTTGAATTGTCGACTCATTCGAATTTAAAATAAATAACGAATTTCGCAATCGGTTTTTGTTCTTAAAGATCGGCCACTTGCATAAAAAATTTCAATAATTCTAACGCGTTTGACCCTGGTTAAAATTGTTCATCTGTGTACTTGACAAATGTCAAAGATGGTATAAAAAAATGTGTCGTCTAGGAATTACTCACTACTGATTTTTAGGCGTATTTTTTCAAAGACTCTTTACTATTGAGACTTTTTGTATTTTTATTAATAAAAATGCCTGATATTTTAAAAATCATGATTGTTTTTACTGGGACCTTTTAAAATGTTCAGTTCGATTTCGGTTGGGCTTCGGCTTTAAAACGATTTTCGGTTGTTCTCTAATTATTTCGAAACTCACTTAAAATCGACTTCTTTTTTTACCATTTGGAAAATAAATAAAAATCAAAAATTTTTCTTCCACCTGACATCTATGTTCCTTATCCATTTACCACGGCGTCAAGGCGCAGAGCCATCCTGGAAAACAATGCAAGTTGAATGCGCCAAATCGTCTTCAACTGCTGGAACTAACATCGGTCTAATAGCTTTCTCATCTTCTTGGTATCCATTTTGCCGTGCAAGATATATAGAGAACCCCTCATAAAATATAGAAAACATCAATATTTTACATATTCATACTCTTATAATAGGTCCTTGTGGAAGCTTCGCAGTTTTGACAACACAATTTTCCCTTAATGTATCGTTCCACGTTGAAAAGCGGCACACACATGCATCGTTCCTGCATACAACAAATTAAATCATAATACAGCAAAAGATTTCAGACCAATCGGTTTATCCTCCTTTATTCTTAAAACTCTTGAGCGATTGTTGTATGTATATATCAGAAGAAGATTACAAACACAACAATTTCATCATCCCAACATGTGAAAATCTACAGAGACAGCTCTTCATAAGGTTGTAAGCACGATTGAGAGGAGCATAGAATACAAACAATACTGACTATTTGCTTTTCTCGATATAGAGATGGGTTTTAGCAACGTTAGCACAAGATCCATAATTGAGGCTCTTAATATGTTAGGCACAGACATAGGTCTCAACGAATGGAGTAGAATAATCATCGGGGAGGTAGGCAGCAGCACAGTAAAACTGCCAACAGGGGAGCCTCTGAGGGAGGGGTCTTATCCCCTTTGCTGTGGTTATCAGTTGTCAACAATATCCTTACCAAGCTCAACCGAAGGGAAATTAAAGCAGTGAAAATTATGGGAGGAGCTCTGGGATTAATCAGCAATTGGACCACAGACTGTGGTTTAAGTGTAAACCCGAGGAAAACTGAACTGATGCTATTCACTAAGAGAACCAATATACCTAACTTTAATCTCCCAAAATTAAACGGCGTTAGTCTAATGTTAACCCAATAGGCAAAATACTTAGGTGTCATCTTAGATCCCAAACTCAGCTGGAGGTCCAACGTAGAGTACTGGGTAAAGAAAGCGAATATAGCACTTATACGGGTAAGAGCATGTTGGGAAAAAATAGGGTTAGGGTTTTCAACCAAAACTATCCAATTGGTCCTACACAGCCATTGTAAGGCCAATACTAACATATGTGGCACCAGTCTGGTGGCCCGCAATAGGAAAAAAAATACAACCAAACCAAGCTGAACAAGATACAAAGAACAGCGTGTATCTTAACCACAGGGGCGCTTAGCACCAGTCCTACTGAAGCGCTTAATATACTAACACATCTATTACCATTAGACTTTCATATACAAACAATCGCCACTTACAGTTCTAAGATGAACTGTGGTGTGGAAGCTGGCTTCCATTCGGAGCCGCTCCACTTATCTCATTTAATTCGACTACCTGACTATACCAACGCGTTCCAGGCAGAACTATTAGGGATCAGAGAAGCATGTAAATCAATAAAACTCTACAAGAATGTTGGAGCAATTGTAGGTATCTTCTCGGACAGTCAAGCAGCTATCAAAGCCTTAGATTCGAATTCCACCTCATCTAAACTAGTCGTATAGTGTAGAGAGGAACTGGAATTGCTTAGTCATTGGCTTTAAATTACTCTGATATGGGTTCCCGATCATAGAAATATAGAGGGTAATGAGATAGCGGATGAGCTAGCAAGAAAAGGCTCGGCACTAGACATAGCAGAGACGGTGGCAGTCACCACCACAATCAATACAATAAAAGGATCCATCGCTTCACACTATCATGCTGTAGCCGAAAGAAGGTGGAAGCAATTAACTACATGTATTACATCAAAAAACACATGGCCGTCGTACAAAATCCAAAGGACGAATTACCTGTTAGGATGCTCTCGACCATTTCACGCATCACTGCAACTCATACAGGTCATTGAAAGGTAGCGAATCATGCAGCCAGACTCAACCTTCCTTTCAATCCCATCTGCAGAAGCTGTTAAGCGGAAGGGGTGAATGGAAGTCTTTTCTACTACTTATGTGAATGTCCAGGGCTTGCTAGGGCAAGACATCACTCTTTCGGTAAGCCTTTCTTACAGCAAATTAATGAGATCTCAGACATTGAGATAAAGAATTTGCTGCTATACTTGGATTTCACAAAATGGATCTGACTTAAAAGGAAAACAGAAGATATCATCACACGAAGTAAAACGATGGTGGTCGCTGATTAGGATTACCATATTTCAGTAGAAATATTCAACCACTTCAACAACATCATTGGTTTCTGCTGCTTCTGAAATGATGTTGGAGCCAAGTGTACTTAAATGTCTATAGGCCAAGCAGCAATCTACTATCAATCTAAGATTTGTCTAAAATATGGAGAACACTGGCCCAAGTGAAGCGTGTTTTCACCATCAGTTGTTTTACGCACGAGTGGTATAGTAGAAAAAACCAGATCCTCGAATTAATGTTAACTCTAACAAAATTTACTATTTGGTGTCAACAAACCGAGTAAGAGAAAATTTCTTCCAATGCTCTTATAGGCTTCAACTACAGTGTGTTTAAGGGGTTAGGGGTAGTCAGAATTTTCAAAAAATCGATTTTGTTTTTTTTGCATTTTCTTATAGTATAATGTTTTAAAAATATTGTGTAAAAATTTGAAGTGAATCCGACAAATACTTTTCAAGTTATTCAACAATTAACAAAGGGCGCTCGGCCGCTCCGGAGCTGATAGCAAAACTTTAAATGCGTTTTTCTCAAAACTATGTTTTTCAAACTGGTGAACACTGTAACTTAAAAACCGCTACGTAGATTTCAATAAAATGTATACAGCTTTTGAAAAACATAAAAAACTTGTGCCTGATCGAAGGATTTTTTTTTTTTCAAAAATTTCGATTTTTTTTTAACAATTAACTGTTGGTTTTTTCCCGAAAATCTGAAAAATATTTCCTGAGGCCGCCATTTTGTTCATTTTGAAAAAAAAAAAAAGCTTCGATCCGGCTCGAGATTATCTATCAATAAAAATAATTTTTCTCATCCGATTGGTTTTAGATGAATCTGCAAGGACTTGTGATGTTCACCGCAAGGGACTTCTGGAGAAACGGGCTTCACACAAACAGCGATAACTTTTGCAATTATTAATTTTTTTTTTTTGAAATTTTGGTGAAGTCAAGTTAAAACATGATGTTTTTATGCTATGTTTTTATTTTTGTTAAATAAATTAATTAAGTAGCAAAAAAAAATTCGTGAAAATCATCATTTTTTCGGGCCTCTGACTACCCCTAACCCCTTAATAGAAGTGTGATCGCCATAACTTAGAAACTATTTGACCAATTCGATTGTAACAAACTGCATTTTATGGGTTTATAATATTTATTATACGCAATACAGGGTCCGGCACTCGAAGTGTAACCAATTAAGAAGGCCATAAAATTAGTTTGGAAAAATACTTTTATTCAGTTCAATGTAAACAATGTGTGAAAGTAATACCAAAATAATACAATTAAAAAGCAATTTACTTTTGGTTGATATGACCACCTTTTGCATTGAGTATGGCCTTGAGACGGTCCAGAACGAATCGCAAGCTGTCCGAATGTGACTTGCAGGTATTTTGGCCTCGCAGACAATGGATTTTTTCAGCGCCTCGAGACTGGTGAATCTTTTAGTTCGGATTTTGCTCGCCAAAAGGGCCCAAAGAGAATAATCCATCGGTTTCGCATCTGGTGAATTTGAGATCCATTGTGTGGACATTATGAAGATCGGAACGTTGTTTTTTAGTGATTCTTAGTTCACTCGAACTTTGTGAGGTGGTGCCTATCCTGTTGAAACCTCCGTGGTCTGCCACTGAAATATTTGTCTGCCCACGGCTTTCCCGATAATATTTCGCATTTATCTTGACGGCAGGCTTGATGAAAACAATAGGAGAGCGTCGATCTGCGGTTACAACGGCCCAAACCAATAACTGTGGCCCTCGAAACGTGTTTTTGGATACATTAACCCCACTTTTCCTTAAAACTACTTCAGCTTCACGCAACGATAAGTTCGGCTTTGTCACAAACAAATCAATGATCTTCTGATCTTGCATTGGAGAGGTATACTCTTTGGACCTCGTCCGACGAAGTCGCAAACGTTTTTAACTGCCATTGCACCCGTAGCCCAATGGATTGGTGAGAACCATTCGGAATTCAGAGAGAACGTAGGTTTGAATCTCGGTTTTGTAGATTTTTTTCCAGTATCGGTCGCCCCTCGGCAGGCAATGGCACACCTCCGCCATGGAAAAGTTTCTCATAAAAAATATCTGCCGTTCGAAGTCGGCTTGAAACTGTAGGTCCCTCCATTTGTGGAACAACATCAAGACGCACGCAATAAATAGGAGAAGGAGCTCGGCCAAACATCTAACAGAAGTGTATATATATACCGTTGTCACTAAATCTTCGACTTCTTCAAATATTTTGCTGCAGATACACGTGACATTTTTCGACTCTTAGGAACACAGCTTCAAATAGAACTCATTTTGAAAAAAGCAGGTACGTTTTCTAAATTTCTCACAAAACCAAAAAATTTCAAAACGCATATTGCGAAAAAAATGCGACTATTTATCAGTGCTTCCTTTTTTATAACGCATTTTTAAGTTTGAATTTTGGGGGTCACACTTTTATTAGACAGACACAAAGCAGTTTTATTTCATGATTTTAATTTGTTGATTCATTTAATTAAATTATCAGACCCGTCATATCTTCAATTATCAATGGAGTTTTTTAAAAAATTTTGTTTACTTATTTCATATTATGGCCATTAACCAATTTTGTGAAAGAGTGGAGAAGGAAAGTGAGATCGAGAGAGGGTGAATGAGGTGAGACTTTGTGCAAACACGTTAATTAAAAAGAATCACATTCGTCAAATTTCTAACAAAGTGGAAGAAATATAGATATGTGACAATTAGAACATTTTACACCAAGATTCTACTAATGCAAAAGAGCGTTTTTGCACCCTGGGCGCCATGCACTTAGGTATTATAACCGTTTTCATATAGCGAGAAGAGTGAGCAATAGAACAAGGAAATCGAAATAAATGTAGGCATATTCATACAAAGTGAGCTGACTGATGATGTGAATCGATTAACTTATTTGTGTCTGTCCATCTGTACATATGTCTGCGCAAGGGATAACTTGAGCAATAATTGAAGCAAGTCAATGAATCCTTCAAAACCGTTTATTTACAAAGTGCGAATAAACAATGGGTCGCACACAATTTGGATTCAAACAAGCTATGGGAACGCGTGAAACTTTGACCTTCTACTCCTAGTACAAAACTGTAAAGACGTCCAGAAAGATATCTTTGACATACCTATATGCTTCATTGGCCATGAAAAGCTTTTGATAAGGTACTGCACCCAAAACTATTTGACATTTTAAGGCAAATTGACATTAATGATAAAGAAATAAGATGCATTTCCAACTTGTATTGGGGTCAAACTGCGAACGTGAGTCTACAAAATGATGTGATGAGTGATGTTTCAATCAAACGTGGAGTTCGCCAAGGATGTGTTTTATCACCACCGCTCTTCAGTTTACACTCGGAATATATATTTGAAGAAGCTTTGGCATCAGTCAGCTTAGGAATAAGAGTCAAATAAGAAATAACATACGATGTGCCGATGATACCTCAATATTGGCTGACAAAATTAATGACCTGCAAAATCTCCTTAAAGAAGTCAGTGGAAAAGTCTGCAATACGGCACGGCCTAAGTATTAACACCTAAAAACCAAATGCATGTTTTTTTTTTAAACTCTCAAGAAATCACCAATTCAAACATTTATGTAGAGTAAAGTCGGGTATTGTGGGCACCATTTTACCTTGATATTAATTTCTGCCAAGATGATCGTAATGAAAAAGCGATCTGTTTTTCTTTCTAACAGGTATTGAATTATCTTTAGGTACATTTTACTGCAAAATATACCCTAATATAATCGTTTTCGTCTGATAATATAGAAAAACTGAAACCACCTTAAAAGTTGATGAAAAGAAAAATGGTGGGTAATGTGGCCCAGGGTATTCAGCAAAAGTGGGCCACTATATAAAATCACCAAAAATAATTGTAAGAGTTAATAATAAGTCAATGAATTTACTTATATGTTTTTTTTTAATTTTAATTAATGACCTTCTTGGTTGACTATTTAAAAAAAAATATTAATCTTAGGTAAATATAAATCCATATTCTGTAAAGCAGATGGTGGAAATTTGTGTTTCGCATACTCTTGCTTAAGTAAATAAATCTAAAAACATTTTTCCATTTTCTTTTGTGAAACCCATTGCTATATTAAAAGACGTTCCCGTTCGAGCGCGAAAACTAACCTCACTTTTTGTGCCTGCGCAGGAGTCCAACCTTTCCCTGCACATTGCTTAAGGACCGAAAATTGTTTGGCACTTTATTTCTTTCCGCCAATTGAAACGCCAGAGAACGAATATCGTGTCTTGTGAGGCCGCAAAGTCTTGATTCCATTTCTAATGTATATTTTACAAGGTCTTTTTCTGTGGCTTCGTCCAGTATTGGCTTACGTCCAAGTGGGGTTTTTAAAAGCAGACTAGGGGATGCATTAGGTTAGGTTAAGTTAGCCTGGTTGGCAATAAGCCACGCATAGGCCTTTTGGTCCCTAGCGATACCAGATGGAGACCGACGTCTATGAATACCTAAAGTAGACATCATGTAGGATGTCAGCGCTTTTGGCGAATCTAAGTAGGGCTGGGAGCTCCGCTTTTGAGACGTCTTTCAGACCCTCAAACAGTGGGGCTCCCAGGCATCGTAGTCGCGTTTTTGTTAATGCCGGACAAACGCACAGAAGGTGTTCTAAAGTTTCCTCAACATCCTCTCTGCATTTTCTGCATTTGTCCGTGATAGTAATCCCTATCTTGTACGCATGTGCAGCCAATAGATTATGACCTGTTAGCATGCCTATAATAGTTCTGCATTCCTTTCGCGAGAGTGTAAGTACGAATTGAGTCAGTTTTTTGCATTGTTTTCTACACATGACTTTTGCTGTTTTGCAAGTGGTCAGGTTAGTCCACCTGGCTTCCACTTGCTTTTTCATGTGGTCGTCCATTTCGTTGTATATTGTGTTTAGCGGCTTTGGTATGCCATTCTCTTGTTCAAAAGGTAGTCTAACAGCACTTTTTGCTATCTCATCTATTCCGTTCCCCATAATGCCTTTGTGACCAGGTACCCAGTAGATATGCAGCCTACTGTTTCCGGCTAGCCTTTCTATGGGCTAAGAGCTATTTGCTCTTATTGCTGCTTGACTATCCACGTATATATCCACAGCAAAAACTTCCGCTTGGAAAATACTGCTGTGGTCTGGCAGCTTGATAGGCTGCCTTATTGCTAGTTTTGAGCAGTAAATACCCGCTCCCACTCCGTCTAGAGCCATCTGTATAGATGTGAAAAGCTCCATGGCCAGGCTTCATGCCTTTGTGCCATCTCTCCTCTTCAATTGTAGTGCAAAACCTTCTCTCCCAATTAAAGTACGGAGTCATGTAGTCCGGACGACCTGAGCTCCACTTTCCAATTGAGCTGTGACCGAAGGTTCTGCAGGTGAATACCCCCGCAGCCATTAGTCTCCTCGCGGATTTCGCTGCCAGGTTTTCCGCCATGAGGTCAATAGGTGGCATGCTGAGTATTATTTCCAGCGCTGCCGTTGGAGTGGTTTTCATCGCTCCTGTTATGCACGAGTCGTTGAATCCTTTCCAGTGGCATTAAGTAGGTCTGTTTTCTTGTCGCAGTCTACCATACTAAGGCTCCATACAGCAATATCGGTCTAACTACTGCTGTGTAGCACCAATGCATCAGAGAGGGTGATATACCCCAAGTAACGCCCAGCATTCTTTTACATGCGTACAACGCATTACTGGCCTTTTTCACCCTCTCCTCAACGTTGTGCTTCCACAGCAATTTGCTGTCCAGTATTACTCCGAGGTACCTCGTATAATCTTTGAGAAGTAGTTCGTTGTTGCCTAGCTTCGGGAGGTTCCACGCCGGAACTTTGTACTTCCTGGTAAAAGGGACCATGTTCGTTTTTCCCGCGTTTATCCCTAGCCCTGCGCGAGATGCCCATTGGTGTATCGTTTTGAGAGTGTTGTTCATCACATAACTGATGGTGTCCAGGTACTTTCCCGTAACTACTATAGCTATGTCATCGGCATTTGCCACTAGTTTTGGTGCCCCTCCGTCAAGTTTCTTAAGCATTTCATTTGCTACAAGTAATGCTTAAGAATGCATTACTCCTTGCCATTCTTCGCAATGTAAAACGCTGCACATCAAAAGTCTGTGATGCAAAGAGTGTGCCCATCTCCTCATTCCTAGCAGCTACAATGGCTTTTTTCATCATACCGGGGCCCCCATTTCCTTAGTTCTCCATTTTTGGCGTGTCTAAATATGTATAGTTGGGAAACACGAAACAGGAAAATTAACGAGAATTAGGAAAGTACTAAGGGAATAATGTGGGCTACTAGTTCACAATACTCGACGCTGACTAGCCCACATTAGCCACTGTACCACTTACAAGAACAAAGTATTACAAACTTTTCTTTAAATAATTTAAAACGAGTTTCTTTCCGCATTAAAAAATGCAGAATACTTTAATAATTCTATCTGAACTTTCACACTCTGAAAATAATCCCTTGCTAAAAATACCGTTAATATTACACGCCACTGAAAAGCAAATCGACTCCACTTCACAAAATATTTTGATCAACTGCTCATCAGTAAAGAGTCCAATTCAAAAGGCGAGCAGCGGCGTAAACATCCGTTATATGAATTTTGAAGTTCATAAGCAATCTTTCTAGTGCATGTTCGTTATTATGAAAAATACAGACGTGGACCACATTACCCGAATAGCCCACAATACCCGATCTTCTTCAATCACAGGAAAGTTCTTTCCAATAAAAGTTTGAACATGAAGTTACGTCTTTGGTACCTTAAATGTTACGTTTGGTCTGTTTTGTTGTGCGGTGTGCGTGGACACCAAGGATACGAGTATGAATAAATTAGAGGCGTTTGAGATGTGGTGCTATCGGTAGATGATGAAAATATCGTGGACAGACAAAGTTAGTAACAAAGAAGTCTTAACGAAACTTAGAAAGGATAGAGAGCTGTTATTAACGATAAAGCGCCGCAAAACCGCATATTTCGGTCATATTATGCGGGGTCCTAAATATGAGTTGTTGCAACTGAAGATGTCAGGTAAAATCGAAGGCAAACGAGGGGCAGTTAGTTAAAGCAGCCCGAAGCAGAGACAATTACCATAATATTATATCTAATACGAGTATTTTATAGTTTTTTTAAATGTGAAAAAGAAGAAAGAATTATTTATCACATTTGTATTAAAATTAATAAGCAATAAATTACTGTGATCGCTTAAATTCTGTATTAAAAACTTGCAAATAAAAAAGAATAATGAAATTCAAAGCTGGTATTGATATTGGCACAATTCCACATAAGAGAAGTTTTTCATAATTTAAAAATGGGATGTTTCAGTAATTACTTTAAAAAGTGCGGGTTGATATTAAAGAGAGATATACGATTATTTTGAAGTTTGAAAAATGGGCACTATTAAAGAAAGTTGAAATGTCTTTTATTTATTTATTTATTTATTTAGTTATTTATTTATTTATTAATTTAATCTTACAGACTGTGAAAAACAGATTAATGCTAAACAATGCAATTAAATAAGAATTAAATTTATAATTTACTATTTAATTCTAATTAACGAAAGAAAATGGAACATTTCTAGTAGTTTACAGAGAAAGAGTATTAGAGAATCTAGGTAAACACTAATTTGGTAACATTTTGAAGTGGTACTTTATGGCAGACAAATCTAATCGAATTGGAAGTGAATTAAATTCTCTCAAAATCCTAAAAACTATAGTCAGTTCTAACCATTCCTAGCCAGAAAATATCATGATTTCGTAAGCTTCGCTGTGGAATATTGAAACTAATCTTTTCGAGTAGCGATGGGAAGGCAAGGGCCCCACTTATCAAATCGAAAACGAAAGTAAGGGAGAGAAGAGTCCTTATAATGTCTAAAATCTTTAGATGAACGAGCAAGCACCGACTTTTATAGTTTATTTATAATTTTATATTTAAATTTAAATTAGTTCTTTTATACCAAGTTACGACTTTATATAAATCAGATTGAAGGCATCTATTACTCGGACTTATTTGCTAAATTAGAGAAGAGTTACCACTGATAAAAGTTTATTTCATTAACTATTACAAAGAAGACAAGTGCGGATTTTACTGTTACGTTGGATACACTCCTGGAATGGGGCTACCGTACTCCGTGACACTCGCTGGAGAAGTGATGGCGGGATACCATTAACCTCATGAACGATATTTTCTTTTAGTTCTGACCTGATCGTTGTGTTTGTTGCAGACTTTACTTTTGAGGTACACCCACAGCGGTAAGATCAGGCCCCTGGGTGGCCAGTATATGTCACTAAAAGCCATTTATTAGGGAAGAAATAACGCAGTGTCACCATAGTATCTCTGGCCGCGTGAGGCGTGCCCCATCGTTCTGAAACCATGTGTGTGTATTGAAGGAAGGATGTTTCCTCAGTATTGGCAGAAAATAATTGTTCAGCATGCACCGATAAGAGACACCATCCAAAGAAATTGCTTGCCTTCGACGATTTTCAAAAACTATGGTCTACTACTTGACAATGCACACCAAACCGTCTCTTTGGGACTGTGAAATGGTTGTTGATTTTGCTTATTTACAATTCCATTTAAATGGAAATAGGCTTCATCACTCCAAAATATAGTTTTTACTGTACGAAATCGCTCAAACATTGTCTCGTAGAAATTTTTACGCAAATTGTAATCGTTAAGCTTAAGGGGTCCCGGTGGTCTAGAGCTCGAAAATTTAGGGTATTTTCAGGATTTTTTTGTTTACAATAAAAAAATGAAAGCCGATATTTAAACTTTTTAGGCTTTTTATTTAACTTCTTTAACATACAAAAATGAAAAAAAATGAAAACAATTTTTTTTTTACCCGCACGAAAAAAAATGAAAAAGGAGTTTTTTATTTTATGATTTAAAAAAAAGAGAAGAAAAATAAAATGAAAAAAAAACTTTTTTTTTATTATTGAAAAAACAAAAATGAAAAAAACCAAAGCAAAAAGTTTTTTTTTATTTTAATAATTTAAAAAATGGCGCTGCGTTGACCCTCCCGAAAAGTTGGACCTGGACGGTGTGGTCCATTTTGGCTTTTCTATTTATCTGAAACACAAAAAGCAAAAAGATATTATTAAGCAGCATGACTGTAGCTATGTATGTCCCGTACTAGAATAAAAATATAAAAAAAATTGATAAAATGGCGCGGTTTTGAATTTGACACTCTAAATATCGGGTTTTTTCAGTTTAAAAAAAAAAACGAAATTATTGAAATAATAATATGATTCTAGTATGGGCGATAGTCATTGATGTTGTGAACAACATATTACGATTTTAGTCGATTCGGTTGATTAGTTTTTTTTTTTATTTTTGACAACACCAGGCCGAAAAAAGTAGTTTTGAGATAAATGAGTTTAAAGTTTTGAGGGTGGATATTCTCCATTGATACCGCCGCGTGACGAATCTGACTCTATCTGCTAAAACGGCTAAAATGTCTGTAGCAGCTAGACTTTCGAAATATTAAAAGTAATCAATTTTTTGAAAATTCTAGATCACCTTGAACGATTTGAATTTTGATGGGGCAAAGTCTAAGATCTTTCCTCAATATTTCATGCGCAATAATTTTTGGAAGTCTCAAGGCAGCTGCTCTCCGCTTGCTTGTGCACGGACTGACGGAGATTATCGTGGAAGCTTGTTGCGACGAGTTCAATATTTTAATTTGTTATTGATATCCGGCTGGGATCCGGCCGTGGGTTGTTTGCCATCGAACTTCGAACCGTGGATGTTTGCTTTAGCACCCATGAACGTATCAAATCATCACTTGGGGCATCATGTAAACTTCGATTATTATACATAGAGTGAACAAAATTTACGACAAGTAGTTACTCACGAATCATTGGCCTTGCAATACCTTTCGATTGCGGACGCACGTTGTTCACATGTGAACTGCGACTTGGTGTGATTAAATAACCCTCTCCGCTCCGCTCTGCGTTTGGGGAGAAACTTTAAAATTAAAATCGAATTCTGCTACCGGGCACCCTGAACCCAGTTCGTACTTATAGAACTCATGTCTCCATTGCTTCAATTCAATTAAAAATCTTGAATTCATGATAATCCGGGGCTAATATGTTAAGTAAAAATAAGTTTTGAAGGTTAATCATCGGAAGAATTATTTTACATTTTTAATCAAATGTGGCACTGAAAATTAAGCTACGCAGAAAAAAGTCTACTGCGAAAGTAAGAACAAGTGTTTGGATGTATTTGAAATTCAAAAAGAATTCAAACATGTCAGCTAAATTTAAATTAAATCATTCAATTGAATCGATTAGAAACTAAATTTGAGTACAACATTGAAAAAAATTAATTCGTACTTATCAGACTAATCAGAGAGTAGTCGAAATGAAATGAAAGAAATGTATTTGCACTGCTCAAACTACTAAGGGAAGTAATCAAAAAGTAGTAATTTCCAATGTGAATGAAACATTGTGTGCTAAGTACTGACGGTAGGCTTATTCCGTCAAATGCAAAGCTTGTCAATCCATAATCCATAAATGATCATTGCAAACAATAATAATTTAAAGTCATAATTTTTAATCAGTTTTTTATGTGTCTCTGGGACTTAAGTTTCCTGTTCAAAAACATTAACTCCCCATTCGGAAACAAATTTTTTTATTTCCTCCATTAAAGGAATTTTTTTTCTTTCATTCACTTAAATTTGAAAATAAAACTTGGTCATGCAAAAATCTATGTTAAGACAAATGCTTATTAAGATTCTAATTTTGTTTTGAACCTGTCCAGCCCAATATATCGAATCAAGTTCATGTAGCTCCATTTGAAACTTCGCCTTTTAAATTTACTTAGTTTGTTTATGATGAGTCTGCCAAATATTCTAATCCGTTTTCTGGAGTCTTGAAGTGAATCCTTCCTCTAGAGTCTCCGTAATGGCAGCTGTGGGCTGCCCCGGAAGTGTCTATAAAAGGAAGTTCCATAAGCAGGCTGTGGGCAGATGTACCAACACCGATACCTGGAAAACAGCGAATGAATCGTGGATAGATTACAAAATCCAAAATCCACGAGTTGTTAAGAAAGCGAAGAATAGACATCTTCAAAATTGTGTGAACAATAACTGGTCATTGGCCTAGCGGGACTATGCTAGGAAAATGGGGTACGATAGATGTAGAAGCTGCATCAAGAAGATTTTAAGTAGACAGTTTTCTACTATCTGAGTGAGTGCCCAAGTCTAGGTGCTGTATGACATACTAGAAATCTGGGAGAATTCTTAATGAACAACTTGGTAGAATTTGTAGGAAAGAAAATAGACGACATAGGCAGATTAATAGTCAAATCAAAATGGTTCGACTAATAGAAAGTAGTTGTTCTACAAGTGGTGTACCAAAATGGGACCGTTTGTGTTGATTAAGTCTGGGATGCGTCAGACAGCTCCTCTACCAACCAACCAACCATGACAGATGACTTGTCGGACCTTTTTTTGCTTATTGTTTTTGTATTTAAACAAAGTTTTTAATTTTCTAGTTCATCATCATAGTTGGCTGGACTACTTTGCCTCGAATTGTCTCGGTTTCGTGCCTGCGTTCACCTCGCCCAAAACCCTAAGAAACCTGCGTTTGCATCTACCATGTCTATCTGAGCGGCAGGCGGCCCCTTCTTCTATGTCTGCGGCACTTGTCAGAGAGTATTTGTTGGGTTCGGTAATCGGTATTAGTCCGTAATATATGACCTGCCCATTTCAGTCGGTTGATCATTATTGTGGTTATTACGTACAGTTTTCTGAAAATCCGGAGCCCTCTTCAGAACTTGTCACTTGCCACTATAAATTTAATAAATCACGTTGCTTAAATTACCATCATAAAAAGTGTAGAAGTTTCACAAGTTGAAGGAACGGTATTGAGTTTACGAAGACCTAAAACTCGGCCAAAATGAGATACAAAATTGTTTGCAGAGTGCTCAATCCCATTTTAAAGGGCTCTACAGAAGATTTCTAAATATTTATGATGACATTTCACATTTTTTCGTAATTTTCTGGGGATGATCCACTCTGTGGACGACCTGGTCTTTCATCATAACTAAGCGTTTCTTTCCCTAATTGAAATAATAAACTTATGTACGGGTAAACAACTACTAACGTATGTTTTTTTAAGTGTCGAACTCAAACCGTTCCAGAAGATTACGGTGCCATCTTCTTATTGTGTTTACATTCCCAGCCCCCCTTTTATTTTTGCTAGTAGCACTATTGGAAGTTGTTAAGAAACACCACCTTGATCAAAAAGTTCCCGGAACAACCACCAGTTGACGCTCTGAGTCAACTGATTTGAGTACTTTTTTTTGTGTTAGGTTGCCGCATCTATAATTAACTTTCTGTTTTCGATTTTTTACAGTTTTAAAAATTTATTTGAATTTACAACAACGAGTTTGTATTAAATTTTGCGTTAAAAATGAGTTGAAAGGGGCGAAAACTTTAGAAATGTTGGAAAATTATTTCGTTAATGATATTGTAAAGAAAACAGCTATTTACCAGTGGTATGAATGTTTCAGAAGCGATCATGAATAGAGGTAAGCCGTCGGCATCGAAAACTGATGAAAATATCAATAAAGTGAAAGAAAAGTTGATCAATAACCGCAAAGTAACCATCCGAGAGCTGGCAGAGGACTTGAACATTGCTTATGGATCCGTTCAGGACATTTTAGTTAATGATTTGGGTTTACGCTATGTTGATGAAATGTTGGTTCCAAAGGACCTGAACCCGACCTAACATTCATCAAAGCCATCAATACTGGAGACGAGATATGAGTTCATTATCCGTGAGTTTTTTTGGCTATACCGAAAATAGAGTTCCAGGAATGCTTCGAGACCTTGACCAAACGCTGGCATAAGTGAGTTGCAGTTGATGGGAAGTACTTTGAAGGCGATAATATCACTTTTGGGGAATAAACTTGTACTTCGAATTTTCTGAATATATTCCGGAAACTTTTCAATGAAGGTGGTATGCGCTTTTTAATAACATTCCACTATTTTTCAAAGCATTCCGCCTGAAAACCTGCATGGAAGAAGTAAAATACATATATATTTCAGATGAAATAAAAAAAAAATTGAGTGTATTTATTTAATAATTTTTGGTAGAATTTTTTGTTAAAAATGGTTTGATCTCGACTTATAATTCTATATTTGTTACAGTTTGTAAATGTCATTACCTGCTCTATTATCATTAGCACAACTGGCCCACTATGCACTCATCAAACACTAGTTCATAAGTAGTCGCAGAATGACTAATCAGAAACACCTCTCTGCACGAGTGTAAAGCAGGGAACGCTTCTAATTATACGACAAATCATAAGTATGCATACTAAAGAAACACTTAAAAATCGCGTTTATATGCATGCATGCAAACACATAAATATATGCATACATACATACACACATTTATTTTAATGCATAATTCAGTATGGGCTATAAACGAAGTTTTATTCTGAGTCTGCGTAATGTTTAAATATTCAAGACCACAAAATTTCCAAAGTCACGCTGGTCAGTCGGCTGCTCAAGCGCTGTTGCTTATACGTATTCCAAGTACAACACCTAAATATATAAATATTATATGTTGTTGGCACACATACATACACATGTACGTACGTTCTTTAAGACCGCAATTTGCAAGCTGCATACAAAATTTTTTCATCTAATTTGTTATGCTGATGATGTTCCTAAAGTTTGATGATATTTCTAGGTACGAAGGTATTTTTTTTGGTCATACTATTGTTACTGTTATTTATTGCTTATATAATACCTAAAATGTATTTCTAACTATTTTGTCATTTGTAAGTACGAACTCCGTAGTTCGTATAGTTACGGTGTTTTCACACTTAAGCTCTTATGTTAAGCAACACCGGATAAATTCCTAAGAAAGCTTCGTATGAAAGTGCAGAGAATTCTGGATAAAATCGATGACTGGATAAAACAAGACTACCTTAGTTTTGTTCACGAGAAAACGGAAATTGGATGGACTTAGTCTTCCAGCACTAAAAGGTGTTACACTAAGCCTTGCTGGCGGAGTTAAATTTCTACGAGTAATCTTGGATAAGAAACTGACTTGGAAGACGCATGGATCGCGGATTAAAAGATTTCGTAGAGCCTTTGGCAAAATCTGAGGTCTTAAACCTGTTGTGGTCTGGTAGATATACACAGCACTTTTCAGACCATTCATCGCTTATGCCTCTGTGGTTTGGTGGCGACGGACGATGGTGAAGTCCACACGTCAGGAACTATACAGACCGCAAAGAAGTACATGTTTATGCATTTCGGGTGCCACGATGCCCTAAATGATATGCTTGATTTACTCCCCTTAGGTCTTAAGATACAGCAGGAAGCAATGAAAGCAATGTCTCCATAAACATGGTTTTTGGTACGAAGACGGAGCTTCGGGACTTCGTCGTTTTTGGGATCTAACGACGATCTTATGCCCATAGTTTCATTTGGTAGGAAATTTGATTTCAAATGGCGTGAGCAATAGAGTAATCCAGAGTGCTTTCAAAGAGATTTGACGGATATTTTCTTTACTGATGGGTTCAAGAATGAGATAGGTCCTGGAGCCGGATGGTACATAAATGATAGTAATAAGTTACGCTATGTAAGGAATGGCAACTGTTTTCCAAACGGAAATTTTTTCCATTCCGAAAGTAGCAGAATCGATAATCGAGAGGAGATGGAGCGCTAAACCGACTGGAGCCTCTAGTGAAAGTTAGGCTGCACTGAAGGGCCTGGGGAACGTAAAGCAATTCTCAGAGATTGTTCAAGAAAGCAAGAAGAACAGTCTAAAACGCTGCAGAACTGTAAAGTGTTTTGTGACAAGTCCCAACAAGAGCAAGGCTACAAGTTCCGCTGACATGAGAATGGAGGATATTTTTAAATGAGACAAAGAATATGGAACCTTTTTACAGGACTAGCTACCTCTGTCTCTGTTTCTATTCTATCCTTCCTCTTTCTCTCTGTCACTTCTCTTCTTTCCTCTTTGAATATGAACCCTTTTACTTTCCAGCGTTTCGAATACAATGGGCTTTTTAGCCTGTATGTTTTAGGGGTTACCATTCTCTCGGTGCTTCTTGGCTCACCTGTTTTTCAAATTTCAAATTTCTTATGTTAGCTCCACTTTGAAGTATTCGTTTCGAAATATTCCTTTCTGCAAAGGAGAACAATTCCAGTCATACAAGATAATATCATATCTCGCGTTTTTGGAAAAATACATCGCAATTTATATATATTTTTTATTATACATGTTTTTATCTACATACCTACCTAGTAAATTGAAAGTTTTAAAACCCATCTCTACAATATTTTGGTTTTTCCATCATGCCACTCTTCCCCCCTTCCTGAGCGAATTGTCAGATGTCCTAGAGGACAAGAGTTCTCACCGCTGTTCGCAAAAAGGAAAACAATTAACTACGATGGCGGCAACATGATTTGGGGATGCTTCTGTTGATATGGAGTAGGACCTATTAGCCTCATAAACAAGAAAATGTACACATTTTTTACGAGCACATACTTCGAGATGTGATGCTATCATTTGCTGGGGAAAATATGCCACTTTGGTGGCTTTTTTGTGCAAGATAATGACCCAAAACACTCCTCAATGTTAGTACGTGAATCATTTTAACAAAATAATGTTAAAGTTATGGATTGGCCAATTGACTAAGCCAGTCACCCGACCTAAACCCCATTGAAAACCTTTGGGGAGGTTCAAAGAAGCGAATCGGGAGGGAAATATTCAAAAGTATGAAGGAAATCAAGAAATAAAATAACTATACCTACGGATGATTACTCTTTTGGTAATATTTTTGAACATAATTAATTAGAGCAGATCCTTCTCTTTCACGCTTACGTTGGACTTCAACAAATTCAATTAAAAAGTAAAAGTCCGACGACCTCGTAGTCAATGCTACGCCTTTGCCTGTTTGCATATTTTATTTGAATTTTATAAAATACAAATAATTAATTTAAAAAAATGCTATTCTGAATTGCCACTATTTTTTTTATGTAGCTCAAACTTCAAATCGCCAAAAACAACAAAAAATAATTGAATGCTAACGAGTTTTCTTTATATTTGAAAAAAAAAAAAATTCTTAAAAAGACTACCGAATATATTTATCATAAATGTATCTTATACCGCACCTAACTCACTTTGATGACTAATAAGAGAATCGTTAGCAGTAATAATGAATAGTTTAAGTGCAAGAGTCGGAAGTTGCGCGAATTTTTAATTTTTGCTAAAAAAAATTCAATAATTGAAGGCTACAAAAATGCAAAATTTTTTCTTTTTCTTTATATAAATCAAATATTTATTTAGACTATAAGTCTTCACTCCAGCCAACTTTAATAAAATTATAAGCAATTTAGTGAATGTACCCAATTTGCGTTAAAATTTTTAATTTCGAGGTTGTAAGAGACTTCCTTTATCTAGGAACCAACATTAATACCGATAACAACGACAGAAGCCTGGACGCAGACAACATCTGATGAGGCGTCACTGGAGTGTTTGAGAGAAAGATTCTGCGGAAGATTTGTGGACCTTTGCAAGTTGGCGACGATGAGTATCGTAGGCGATGGAACGATGAACTGTATGAGCATTACGGCGACGTAGACATTGCGCTGCGAATAAAAATCCAGCGGCTACGTTGACTGGAACATTCCAACACGTTTCCACGACAGTCGGTTCTACGTTACCGAAACGACCCGGTTTTACCATATACCCGGCCAAGGACTGTCACTCCAGCAGCATTCCCCGTATGTAAGTATGGGGAATGTTTATGCTGCTTTAATAACAACAACAACAACTGGAACATGTCGTCCGAATGGATGCAAACGATCTGGCTCTGAAAGTATTCGATGCGGTGCCAGCTGGTGGCCACAGAGGAAGAGAAATATCATTTGGAGAAGGACTTGGTTTCACTTGCTGTGTCAAATTGGCGCCGGTTAGTACGAGAAAGATAAATTATGCGCCACCCTGTATTTACGCAACATGTAATATTTAAAACAAAAATAGTAAGTGGGTGAGACAATATTTATTATTTAGTGATGCATATAAAAATAAATCTAAACTTACACAAATAAAGTATCAAATAATGAACCGTTATATTTGTATGTAAGTAAGTGCACATTTATGTGTGCACATGGGTATATTCTGCGTAGAAATACTTGAACTAAATTTCGACTTGCTCGGCAAACAGTTAAACAACGATAAGATATACTAAATTAAGCTCTGCATACATTAATACATACATACTTTTATTAATATTGCAGCATTGTGGGTGCAAAAGAATGTTGACAACAGCAAGTTGTGTCATGTTGACCCTTTTGGAGTGCAATGCCTTCTATATGTATATGTGTATGTATGTGTATGTGTATATTGTGCGTACAAATTAAAACGAGTACTAAATATATATTGCACATACTCGTCTTTAAGTCTATTGTTTTGATGTAAAGCTCAAAGCCCACGTTTATGACCGCATGTGCAGAGAATTAAAAATAAATACTCACACCATTCGCACTATAAACAAAGGGCTCACTAACAACACGCTGAATAAGTGCATGCATATGAGTATGTGTGTATGTGTGTGTATTAGTGTACACAATGAGACATCAAAACTGACGCGTCGCTTAATCGAAAAACAAAAGCGTCAACATTGCACGCCAGATATTGTTGTTATTCACTTTTTAGTTTGCCCATGCAGTATTCCCTTTGATTGCATTAAATCGAGTTGAAATGCAACGATCATCACCACCGCTGTTGTTTTAGCCAGTCTGCACACGCCAACTAGTCAACGAACCGACCAACAAGCAGACGGGCATTCTTTCGACGCCAGCCACCACGATAATCATAAAATCAAATGCCGGCATCTACTAGCCTTAACCGAGTCCACCCCCGCGCACCTTTCCTATGCCTCGACGACAACGATCGGCTGTTGGAGCATGCAACGAAGGGCTCTGGTTGGGCGATGTTGCAGTTACTTACGCTTTGAGTTGGCGTGTTCGATGCAGTCGCAAAATGTGTCTGCAACATGTTCAGTGCCGTAGGTAGAGAAGGGAATTGTTTTGGAACAATTTTTCCTTCTTTTTATTTAAAAAAAAAAAATAGTTCATACAACAATAACCATATAACTTAAAACTTCACACTTCGTACAAAATTTAAAAGAAATTTAAAAAAGATGTTCAAAAAAATGTTTACAAAATTTTTTTATTATTTTTAATTTTTTTTATATATTTTTAATTTTTCACTATTTTTTATAAAAAAAAATAGTCATACTACAACAAAAACCATATAACTTAAAATTTCACACTTCGTACAAATTAAAAAAAAATTTAAAAGACTTTCAAAATAATGTTTAAACATTTTTTTTATTATTTTTAATTTTAATTTATTATTTTTAATTTTTCTCTATTTTTTATAAAATAAATAGTTCATACTACAACAAAAACCATATAACTTAAAATTTCACACTTCGTACAAAAAAAATTCAAACGATTTTCAAAAAAATTTTTAAATTAAAAAAAAATTTAATTTATTATTTTTAATTTTTATTTATTCTTTTTTATTTTTCCTCTATTTTTTATAAAAATATAGTTCATACTACAACAAAAACTATGTAGCTTAAAGTTTCGCACTTCGAACACAATTTAATAAAATTGAAAAAAATTAACTATTTAATCAGAATTTTCAGAAAAATGTGAAGTACCTATGGAGTTCTATATCCCATGGAATTTTAGTACAATAAATCGCCAGTTTGCGCTAATAATTAGGGCTGATTTTTAATTTATATGTTTATTGAAGATAAGATGGATGTACGATAATGGATGTACGATATTCTGTAATACCACATCACAAATAATGTAACAATATTTGGCTTCATTGCTAACAACAAATCTCAGTTTAAATTATACAACGATCCCAAATATAAAGCTCATATGGTGAAAATGTGGTTTCTCTTTAATTGCAGCAAAGTATTGGAAACACCACCCAAAAGCCCGAATATTAATCAAATTGAAAACTTGTGGACTTATTTAAAGGAAAAAATTGCAAAGAAAAGCTTAAAAAGTCGAGCTGAGCTCAGAAACGAGGAATCGCACAAGATAAGCTAGGGCTGTAAAGTTCAAAATTTGATTGGTGTTAAGATGATGCTCGGATTAGTCATACAAATTATTGATTCACGTTTAATTTTCAAAACAAATAACTAAAAGCCCTTGCAAAGCTCGTGCAAATGTAAAAAAGCTTTCTTGACGGCTGTGTTTGAAGTATACATATATTGTTTTTGTTTTTCATTTTTAGGTTATTTTTAAACGATATAACTGCATCATCTTATTAGTGTAATAAAACCAACGATTCAATGAAAGCCATAAAAAAATATATATTTTCTTACTCTATAAAATGCTTAATGGATTGTGGTTTGGATGAAATTTACCCCAGTGGGTAGTTCACGTACTTTTTGGCGTCAAAAGAAAGTGTACCGCATATATTGACAAGTAGAGTACACTATCATTGTTAACAAAAATCATTTATTTCGTCTTTCGAATCAGATACAACATTTTCTACTTCGCTTTCTTTTAGTGGCCGACTCCTTCATCACATTCCCATTATTGCTCTAAAAGAAAATCACTTCTTGGGGGGACTTACCCCAGTGTGTCGTTTACGTCAAAAAAAATTTGGTGCGCCTTCCGAAGGTTAATATAATATAATCAATGTAAATAAGTAAATAAATAATTAATAGTAATATATAAATAATAAACAAGTAAATAAAGAAATAATAACAAATAAATAAATTAATAAATAAATAAATTAATTAATTAAATAAATAATAATAATAACAATAATAATAGTAAAAATAATGAAATAATACATTTATTTCTTTGATTTGTTAGTTCTTGCATTACGGAGTTCACTATTTGTTTAGCTGCATACATTATAATTCGCCTAAAGGTCAAAGAGTTGTTGTTTTTTTAAATGAATTGCGCTCTCAATGCGATCGTCGACGCAGCGCCAACAACTCATATGTTTCTGTCTACCTGTTAGCAACATGTTTCTAAACACACCACCTCCGGCGCAGTTTCGTCGTGTTTCGCCTGGTTGTGTGTTGTGTTTTGTGTTGGCATTTTTAGTATTGCAGGAGATCTCGTGTCGAATCGTTGATGATCGATCGTGTCTGGTTTGATTTGATCGCGGGCTTGCTGGCAGCACATTCAAACACATTGTGTAGAGCAAAGTGAGTGGCTCAGTTATTTGGTTTATAGTTGGAAAGTTTTTGCGGAGTGTGTTTTTTAATTATTAACTAAATTTTTGGCAAATTGACATGGAAGTGGTGTTTTTCGTTAGTAACTTGAAACTTGTGTAGTGCGAACTACTTTTAATATACACGAAAGGCAACTACTATTACGATATGCTCAAATAGTTATCAATATTAGTGACTTATTTTAAAAATATGGGTGCTAATAACAAATTGTTTATTTTTATTTATTGCTCCGTGATGCATATGTTTGTGAAAATGTGACAAAACCAGAAGCCCAACTTGGAAAATAAGTCTCTTGTTGGCGATTGGAGTTTTCGGTAGTGCCGGTGTGGGATTGATCGTTTCGCATGAGTGAACGGTTAGTGAGTTGTATCTAAAAGCATCCACGAGCGGTTGTAAATAAATACTCACACCTTCATACATACATACACCTGTTGTACAAGCGCCAGTGCACGCTTGAACCCCTCATCAAATTTCGATTCGATTGATAAAGTGTTGTGTCGCGCTGTGTCCATTGGCGCCCGATGCAGAGTCGATTATCTACTCGTATATTGGCGCCAATATTAATGGCGATTTGCCAGCTTTTGCTAAGCACTTAAAATATAATATATGGAGTTAGAGTTCATAATAATTATTGCGAGTTTTTGGTGTTCGTTATTCGAATTTGGTGCTCGAATTGTTCTGATTGACAAAATGTGTATTTATGTATATGTGTGTATATGTATGTACATGCATACCTACAAAGTATTAGTAAATGGATGTCGGGAAAAACTGGATTGCTTGCTCAAAGTGATAGACATCGTCATACAAGTGAAACAGGGCGTGTAATTACAATGACCGAAAGTACGAAATTATAACTTCTAAATTTAAATATTCATATCAATAAATTATATCTGAGTCGGCCACCGTTGGAGAATACTTATACCTGTACATGTGCATGCATATTTCTATATTCATATACAGTAGGTTCTGTTTTTATGCGGTAGATACGTTCCGCAAGAAACAGCATAAAAAAAAACATCATAAAAAAAGCTACTAGTTCTATAGTAAAACTATAGATACGTTTCAAATGCTAAAACCCCATAAATCTGAAATAATGTAATAAAATCGCATAAAAAAGGGCACTAGTCCCATATTATAACTATAGATATGTTCCATAGACCGCATGAAATAATTAAATAAAATCGCATAAACAAAATATTGTATTTTTGAAAATTATATCTTTATTTAAGAAACGTCAGAATCGAAAAATAAATTTAAGTCAGAAATAGAATCAGACAATACCCACATGTTGCGCGTTCGTTTAGGATTTGGCCTAAAATCACTTTCGTCACTTGAGGAAATGTACACGTCTGATCTAGATAGTTATGCAGGCGGTTCCATACTTGTAGGGTTAGCATTTCTGATGTAATCTGTGATGAGTTTTTGCTTAGTTGGTTTAGAATCTTGTTTATATGTACAATTCCCGATAGGTCGACATGCATTTTGTAATTTAAAAAAAAACCGCACTATTTCAAAACCGCATAAAAAAAAGCCGCATAAAAACAGAACCTACTGTACTTCATATACTTACATACATACATATGTATGTAAATTCAATATGTTTACTATGCGCATAGATTCAAAATCATGTATTCATTTCGAAGCACTTGAATACCGACATTTGTGTGTGTGTGTGTACTGAGTTAACATGACCTTTTGACTTTAGTGGTGCTCTGCTTTTTTATGCTATTTGTTCTTGCTGTTGTTATTGGTTAGTGCTGATGTAGTAAAGCAAATCAAAAACCGCGCGCCTTTCAGATTAATTGTGCTTGCAATGCTTCACTGCGTCCGTCTACCACACTTTTACACAGAAACAGCATTTATACATTGACTTGTTGGATGCCGATGCTGATGTTTGTTGGTGGAAAAAATCGTGATAAGGCAAACCAGTTGGCGTGATAGTATTTGTGTGGCCTGGTATGTGCTATCCCTGTAGGGAAGTGAACTATACGAGTATGTGACTTTTTAAGTGGTAATGTTTTTAATAGCTAGGATGTAAAAGTTATGAGTTTTATCGCAAAAAACATTACTCCACAGCAGTTATAAGATGAGAATTATAATTTTCCTATATCCCAATGTTTATTTTTTTTTGTTAATTTGCACTGGCAGTTCGCTAGTTGGCCAGTGCAGTGTAGTCACCGATCGTCATCGTCTCACTTATTTAACGGTAGGTCTAGGAAACGTGCTGCTTCGACAGGCTTGATCCGAAGGAAGAAGAGTGTTAGATGAGTGTTAGATAAGTGAGTTTAAGAGATCATGTGGATAGGTGGTTAGTTTCGTGCGGGGAACCTTCACATGCTGAACATATGTATATTGAGGATGGTGGGGGTCGATTCTGGATAATGTAGGAGTTTAATAAGTAGGAGTTTAATCTGCTACATTATCCAGACTGCAATTGGACCAAAGTTACAAGAATCTCGAGAGGCAGCTGAAGCTCTTCATCTGTTGGGCTCTGATAAGGGCTTTCGGGGTCGGGAGTTTAGGAAGGTGGCAAAGGTCTCCCGATGAATGTCGTTTATTGTCTGTCTAAACACTGTTCGGTCCAGTAGTTGCCGATTGGTTTTGCCTTGGATTTCGTCGGAGTAGTTAAAGAGGTGTCTCTTGACGTGCATGGGAGGCGGTTCTGGTTCAGGTAGGTGTCTACATGGGTGAGATTACGGTAGCACTCAAGCAGAAATTGCTTGCTGAGCGTTTTAATGTACTCCTTGGTTGGGAGCATGGAAGTTTTGTTGTAAAGTTATTGCAGGGGAGGCATTCCGGGAGGGAGTTAGCATTAATTGGACAAGTGTGAAACTTAGTCCATTGCGAATCACTAGTTGCAGGCGACCAGACAGGCTCAGCGTAATTTAGTACTGACCAGCCAATTGATTTAAATGTCGCCAGCAGAATTTCTTTGCCTTTGAACTAAGTACTGCCGGCTGGCCAATTGAGGACCTTGTTGCGGTTTGGGCCTTAGTGGCAACTGATATTCTATGCGCCGAGAAGGAGAGCAAACTGTCGAAGGTGAGACTAAAAATTTTGTGGTTGTTAACGGTCGGCATTGGTGTTTTTTCAACTATCCTCTGGAGCTGTAGTTTCACCTCCTTCGTCCAGGTGGTAAAGAGGGTTGCCGTGTATTTAGTGAGAAAGTGCTGGAGACTCCTCGCAGTGAAGAAGAGAGAAAGGCTGACGAGGTAGACGTTCACTTTGGAGCACAAGTTATCGTGTTAATTGTCTCGCTTGCACAACTTAAAAGTTCTATTTTTAGTTGTGTCAATGTGCCTAAGGACGACTGCTTAGTTTTTTTACGCATGAAGAATTTTAATTTGAGTTGTCTCGCTATTTTTCAAATAAATACCTATAAAATTTGTGGTGCATTAATTGAGGTTGTGTCTCTTTATCTGAAAAAGTGAGTACAATCGTCTGTATTATATTAATAAGTGTCTTTTTTAATGAAATAAATTTGGGTGAAAGAGTCTTAACTTAAAATTATACTTTATTCCACTCTGTCAGCATATTAAATCAATGCAACTTCAGCAAAACTGGCTTTCAGAATTGCCTTCTTTATGGAACTGAGTTTTACTGACTTTGTAGTTCTTCTTTGTATGATAGTTAAACATGTAAACATAAACAATTTATGCAAACAAATTGGTGAGCGAGAGTCGCCTTTTGAGTTAGTGGTGAGAAAACGCACCTCTCGAGTGCAAAGGGTTAATCAATTACACATCTCAATTTCTGCGTATTTTACTCTCTTACTCGGTCTAATATATTATTATCTCTGTGTTGCACCATTGAGAACCAACACCATTTGTCTTCTATTTTTTCTTCTTCAACTTTATACAGTGACTCACAGCTTATTTGATGGAGTGTATTTTATATTTTCTCTGATAATGCAATAACGGTGAAATGTATTTTTTCTGTTTAGCTTAGCGTCTGAAGTCATTCTCAAAATATTTTTGTAAAGAAAAGTTGAAAAAATTTAAATTTTTTAAAATGGGGAAACGGACCTCACTTGAAAAAAGAGAAGACGTGTTTCGTCATTATAAAGAGGGCAAAAACCAACGAAAAATTGCAGAAATTGTTGCTATTAGTTCCTTAACTGTCCAGAACTTTATAGAAAGGTTTTGCCACGGAAACAGAATAGAAGATAATAGGAGACCTGCGCCAAATAAATTATTTAATGATGCAGATAGGAGGTGGATTGTTCGCAAAGTTAAAGAAAACCCCGATTTAAGCTTTCCAAAATTAACGAACGAAGTCGAAAAATCTTATACTTAGGCAAGATCTGTAATCCTAAAACTATACGTAGAGTTCTGCGCGAAGAAAATTTTCATGGAAGGACTGACCGAAATAAGCCGTTGATTAATGCTCGTAATAGAAAACAAAGAATAGAGTTTTGCAGACAATATTTGTACAAAGACATTTCGTTCTGGAAGTCTGTTGTTTTTGCGGATGAACGCAAATTTAACCTTTTCAGGTCTGATTGGAAGTCCTTCGTTTGGAGAAAACCAAACACCGCGCATCAACTACTTTGCGCTCTACTGTTAAACACGGCGGGGACAGTGTGATGGTATGGGATTGCATGTCCTATTCAGGCGCCGGAAATTTAACATTTAACAATTTAACATCTGCTAAAAGGTGATTTAGTACAAAGTACGGATAAAATGGGCATTAGGGATTCGTTTAGGTTCTACCAAGACAACGATCCCAAGCATACGTCTGGTATTGTAAAAACTTTTCTTATCTGGAACTGCCCACATGTAGTACAGACACCTACATAGAGTCCAGATTTCAACGTTATTGAGAATTTGTTGTCAGTGCTGGAAAATAAAATAAGAAACCACAATATTTCTAATGCTTCTGATCTGAAACGGGCACTACAGGAAGAATGGGATAAAATTAGTTCCGATTATACAGCAAAACTTGTATAATCTATGAATTCCCGATTAAAAGCTGTACTGAATGAAAAGGAATACCCCACTAGGCATTAGCCGTAATCATGGAATCGAAATATTAATGTGTTTATTTTTTTTTAATACTTTTAATTTAGTGCATCATTTAAGCTGTGAGCTCAAAACTGTAACTGAATTATTTGAAATTGCCATATCTTTCTTATGAAGAAACATTTCTTTTTATTTTTTGTTATTAAATAAAACATGTTTTTTAACAATAAAAAAATATAGTTTTTTTTCTGTGATGGAAATACTATAAAATATATTTGGTATTAAAATAAATTGTTTTGGCTGCATCAAATAAGCTGTGAGTCACTGTACTATATATTCAGATTGGAAATGGAAAAAAATATTTCTCATCTAATAACTGTTACGAAACCACTTTTTCTTAATTTTTCTTTTCGTTAAATTTCAGTATTTTGACAACGTTTTCAACTTGCAAATGCGTGATAACTGTTATTTGCTCTTTTTGATAAAAAGAGGACAACATTTTAAATATTAAATTAAGAAAATATTTTAATGTCACCTCTAACTACAAAGTGGTTAGTTATTCCGTTCATTTACTTTAAACTTATTATGCAGTTATTTGTAAATTTTCAAAGAAAAATAAAATTCATTTTAGTCTTGCGGGCATGCTAATTACTTGCTTATATCTTTGTACATTCTGAGTATTTGGGAGATGATGAGTTAGTCTGTCGATATACTCGCAGATTATTTCACTGATCAACAATCACCTCTTGTACCCTACAAAAGTTCTCTACCCTAGCGAACCTTAATTTTCGTTTAAAAGCCACTGATAAATTTATGTCGACGATAACCGCAAAATAATATTTTTTACAATTCATTCATTACACAAACCTTTTAAGGCTTCCGGGATATTTACTTTAAAATTCGCAATTCACTAATTGCAATTTGTTTACAAAGGAATAAAAACCATTTAAGAGGAGCTTTACTTATTTACAATTATTGTGCATTATTCAAATGCAAATATGTACTCATATTTATGTATTTCCATATGTAAAACTAGCATTTTAGCTTTAGCAAACAATAGAAATTTTAGTTTATGTTTTAACGGCGCCTTACAAAGCTGACTGCTGATCCCACTGCTGACCTGCAAGCAGTAAAGCCCGTCAACTCGTAAATGAAGAATATTTTTGCAATTTCAACTTGATGAAAATATAATTAATTGCTTTTTCTTGTTGTCGTGCATGTGCATGTTGGTGTGTGGTAGACTTGAATTATCAAATCAAAGGAGTGGTTTGCCAGGAGTGCAATTGCCGCTCGGCAGGCAATGCCAAACAAAATTCTGAGTGCATATTTGCCATGAAAAACAAAAAAAAGTATCATGTTTTCATTACTTTTCAATTCATTCATTCAATTCTCTTCATAATAATAATAATTTTGTATCTGTAGCGTGCCCGATGGCGACACTTTGACCTAAAAGCTCTTTTGTGTTCTACTACTTGCCTCAGAAGTAGTTAATGCTGGTCCTATTGACTGGCACTACTCCCATTAAATGTATTACAGCAGGTTCCCCCAGGCCCCAATTTAGGAATTAGCTGTAACCCTAGTTATTTCAGTAAACTTTCCGCCTCTTTAGTCTTAAAGACGATATGAAAGAATAGTTGGATGATTGACCGACTTCTATGTATTTTTGTTTTGTATAACTTTTTTATTAAATGGAACAACAAAAAATTTTTGAAGAGAAACTTCTTATGCGTTAACGGACGAGCGAGAATGGAGAGTAAACTTTCAAGGCCATGCAACGTTTGGGGCATTTTCGTTCTGCGAGAGAGAAAAAAGATATAACGTAGAGGAAAAGGAGAGATAGAGCTATACCTTATATACTTACATATGTATATCTTAGATACACCTTAGGCTATTTTTCCTGAGTTTTTCCTTGTGGTTGCTAATTGATAGTGAGAAATAACACTGCCTACTTTTTGGCGTGTTGGTGCAAACTTGTAGGAAATATATTTTTAGTGCCTACTTTTTGGCGTTATATTTCCTTGGTGCCTACTTTTTGGGGCGGTTTTTTGTGTGCCTACTTTTTGGCGCTTATTTCCGTTTCCTGGCTGTAATTTGTGCCGTTGCTGCGGTCCTGGAATAGATAAACGCTCGGAAGAGTGCACGTTGTTGCCACGATTTGTGTCCGGCGTTTACCTACACCGGTCGACCCTTCTCCGTTATTTCTAAATTTTGTCTATTTGTATTCTCTGCAAATGTTGTGAATTTATTTAGATATAAATTCTTTCTCTCTCTCTCTCTCTCTCTCTCTCTCTCTCTCTCTCTCTCTCTCTCTCATTCTCTCTAGGGTCTCTCCCTCTTTTTTTGTCTGCCTTGAAAGTTTCACTTCTGTTATGTGTACTACGCTACACGCACATTTTTTAGTGATGGAAATCTTTATGTTTGCCTTACGCGTTCCATTGCCTGTGTTTTTGTACAATACAAAAATTATGCATCTTCTGAAAGTGTGATTAAGTTTGCGCCACCTTTTGCCTGCATACGATTTCCAGTTGGGGCTTTGATGATGTCTTCATAATTATATTCTTAGCTATTATAATATGATGAACTTTGTCATTTGATCATTTTTTTCGCATTGTATTTCTTTTTATTATATAAAACATAGCTCCACAAACATAGCTTTTTAAAGAGAAAAGTTTTGCGATAATACGATTTCCAGTTGGGGCTTTGATGATGTATTCATAATTCTATTTTTAGCTATTATACTATGATGAACTTTGTCATTTGATAATTTTTTTGACATTGTATTTCTTTTTATTGCATAAAACATAGCTCCACAAACATAAAGCATTGCTTTTTAAAGAGTAAAGTTTTGCGCTAATGTTTGCTCGTCATTCGAATGACGTTTAAAATGGAAAAAATTAATTGATTCCCGCACGTTTCTGGTGCGATTTCATAGAATTTTTACTAAAAGTTCTGGCGGTCATTTATACAAAAAAGAACGTGACCGAGATAAGCTTTTGACTACAAATTAAATTACAATAATTGTGTAAGCTTTTTTATGTATTGTAAGCGTTTTTATATGGTATACATACACACCCTATTGGGAAACTAAGCATAAGCAGTAAAAGAAATATTTTTTTATAGAAAAAAAACTTAAAAAAAAAACTTTGAAGGTTTTCTAATGCGATAGAATAGGTTTGAAATGTTTCAAGAACTAGGAAAAGTCACATTTGTTAGCTGTTTTAAAAAGTCCGAAATTACGAATTGTCGATATTTCAATGACTGATTTTTGGATTTTAATCTCTTTTGATGGAATACCTTTGCCCATAATATCTGTGAATCCTGATTATTATTTTTGGTTAATTTAATGGTCTTTAATTTGAACTACTTATATATTTTATACGTTAGAATGTCTCTCCTGCTTTGAACTACAGGGTTACTTAGACTCGCAAAGGACTTATTACAAGAAGTCTACTACAAAGAAACAAAGGAGCGTAGAGGTCAAGCTCCATCTGGTATCACTAAGGACCAATCAGTATATGTGATGGCTTTCAGCCAGCCAAGTCAACCTAACCTAAATCGTATAGGCGGTCAGATACATATATTTTACACGATCGTGTTCAACATTCTTAAAGTATTCTTACCTAAACGATTTTTGTCGACTTCAAAAACTTCCGCCTGTCATGCTATTCTTTTACTTCCACCAATTTCCGAACTAGAGCAAGACTCTCATTTATAAGTAAATCTTTATATATGTGGTATTCAGATATGGAAGTCTTAAATACGAGGTATATTCAAAAAGTAAGGTTACTTTTAATTTTTCTCGAAAAATATTTGTTTACTCATCAAAATCTGTCTTGTCCCCTTCAAAGTAATCCACCTCAGATACAATGTATCAACGTTTTTTTCAATACCCAAATCCTCACGCATTGGTATAGTCTGAGCTCTTCCAACAATAATTGCAGTAAATCTCCATCTTTTTCTTTTGAATTTTCCTTCTCTGAATTTCAGTTATCATTTCGTATAGGTAATACGAGGGCGGGTCAATAAGTCCGTGACTTTTTGTATTTCTTACCTCTTTACTAAAAAAGAAATACTGCTCCTGCCAACAGGCATCTGTCAGTTGACTCCTGTCAAAATTTGAACGTGCGCGTCTGTTAGTTTGTGTTACCTTTAACAGACTACCCAGTAATTTGAGGAGAAAATGGAAAAAACTGAATTTCGTGCGCTTATTAAGCCGATTCACCCTTAGAAACCCACTGTTTCGACTGTTGTTTGGTCTCTGGTGTGTGGTGATGTATCCATGTTTCGTCCACGGTTACAAAACGGCGCAAAAACTCCTCCATATTGCGATTTAACAATGCCAAACCTTCCTGTGAAGTTGTTACACGATTGCGTTTGTGGTCGACTGTGAATTACTGGGTAGTCTGATAAAGGTAGCTGTAAAACTCAAACTAACTGACGCAGCTCGTTCAAATTTTGACAGGAGTCAACTGACAGATGCCTGTTGACAGGAACAGTATTTCTTTTTCAGTAAAGAGGTCAAAAATACAAAAAGTCACGGACTTATTGATCCGCCCTCGTATTTGTAGGATTCTTTTTCCGGCATTTAATTTTTTCTTACTCATCAATTTCAGTTTTATACTTTTTTTTCTTAAAAATACGTCGACATGAGAAGGCTCTTTCTTTTCTTGTAGCTCGGATCATTGGGACCTTTCGTTCCGGCCCAGAACTGCCACTTCAGCAGCATTTGCTGCACATGTATGCGCAACGTTTATTCTACTAACGGAGAGAACAATTTTAAAATGATTCCGAATGGTAGAGGAGGAGTATTTTCATACCAGAAATACACTCGGAGGTGTGCCATTGACTTCCGAGGAGCGATTACTATTAGAAAAAATCTTTTTCTATAACTTTGGTGTTTCAGGCAAGAATATTCGAACCCACGCCCTTCCTAATGCTAGTCAAGCACCAACTCACTCGGCTACGGCAGCCACCGCGAATAGTGATATCATGAATGAGTAAGTCATCCCTTTACAGAACTAAGAGGAATTGTAAACCGAATTCTCAACTTTTTGACTGTGCATTGTTATTCAAGCTTTCGACCGTTCAATTTCCCTCTTTACGTCATATCATAACTTCTTGTTGATGAACCATAATCTTCCATTTTATAGAAATAGATTTACATATTCACAACACGGCCTACGATATAATATTCAGCATTTTGAAAAAAAAAGCAAATGTAAATATTTCTGTGAATCCCACTGGGGTTACCCAAAGTATTCCAAGCGGTATATATTTTTATTTCATATACATACATACATACACAAGTATGTGCTATTTCCGAATATGGCTTATATTTGAGCTCGTGTTGTCTTAATTGTAAATATATTCCGCATGAAGCCCCTTTGCGAACGTAAAATGGAAACCCCCTACTGCACGCGATTAGCAGAAAGAACCGTAGAAAATTCTGAGATTACGAGTGCTTCAGGAAGTATTCAGTGAGTTTTACCAAACTAATACTTCTTCATTAATCTTCCCGCTAAGCTCATACTTATTTATTACGTAAAACTTCATTTAAGGGGGTATTCTGGTCTAGAGGCATTAATTTTAGGTATTTTTAAAACTAAGATAAAAATAATTAAAAACATTTTTACTATCCATTTTTTATGGTTTTTATTAATATTGGAAAAAAATAGATACAAAATAAAAAAGTCGTGGAATTACAGGTCGGCCGAGTGGTGGGGGCTACATAAAAAACGGTGCTCCATGGTTGACACGATTCTAACCCTTGTAGTGATCTAAATTAAACTAATTAAAAAAATTCTTCATTAGTTAGGATGTCGCTATCGGATTACGTCAAATCAAAGAAAAAAAATCACAAAATGGCGTCAACTTGAAAAAAAATTTTTTTTTACTCTAATTTTTTACCTCTTCAAACTTTTTAAAAATACTTCAAACTTAAATTTTTCAAAATCCGAGGCAGGTGTGATAGACAGATGTATATTATAATAAAAAATTCTTATCAAACTTCAAAGCGATCGGTTAAGTAGAACTTGAGATATCATGACGACCATCTCAAAAGAAGTAGTTTTGAGAAAATCTAGAAAATATAATAAAAAATTCTTATTGCAGGTTATTATTATTATCGGTCAAGTAGAACTTGAGATATCATGACGACCATTTCAAAAGAAGTAGTTTTGAGAAAATCGCATATGAAGTTTGAGCAACAATTCCAATAGAATAACTTAGATCAGAATCTTTACTACTCACTCACTCTGGATATATATATATATTTCCAGGTATATATTATAGAAGTATAATGTGTATATAGGTATATGTATAGAATAAATAAAGATTGTGTGGGATACAACAGATTTTCTGGAAAGAACGAGTCCTCAAGTCGTCCGGTAGCATCTGCCGTTCATTGTGCGATTCGCTCCACTCGGCCGGCTTAGACGCCACGTCCTAAAATCCGCTGTATCTCCGCAAATAATTCGAATTTTGAAAAATCCGTTGAAGGGCATATTTTTGAAGGTCTAAACTTTGAAAATATGCAAAAACAAAAATAGATAATATAATAATAATTATAATTATAAATATAATAATAAACTTAAAGTCGGCTGTATTGTAAAGCTGTATTGATTTCGTATACAAACATTCTTTTAAATGTCACATACACACTTACATGCAAACGTGTATTCCGGTTAGTCTTCTTTGATGTTTGAGAAACATGCTTCTTCAAGATTCAATGCTTGCGCAAAAATACTTTAGAACTGCATGCTATGTATGTATGTATGTATGTATATACGCATGCATATATCGGCCACCATTGCCGCGAGAGTGCTTGTGCATAGCATACAGCTGACTGGTAGTCTGAAAAGTGTGAATTCGTGTACCAAGAAACGTAGCTATTATTTATTTGTTGATCAAATACACAACTGAAAGTTATTTTGCAGTGCTTATTTATTTATTGCAGGTTATTATTATTCTTTTCTACAGATCTTGTAACTTCAAAATGAGAGGAGAAGATTTTTTATAGTGGCCGACAAAATGGCCAGCTAATCTTCGAATTCATTTATGTTTTCAAAAGTTTGCCATGAAAGAACTATCTGCCTTTTGCGCAGATACCAAATTTTCCTAAACCTAGAGCTCGGTCTAAACCTGCTTAAGCTTATTTTTAGTACATACTTATAAAGGGTGAATTTTTAAGACCTATAGGAAAGCTTCAAAAAAACACACGTAAAATTCAGAAAAATGCATGCAATTTCTATTTAAATCGATAGTACAGTCCATATAATTTAATGTGTGATGATTATTTTATGCAAATGTTGACCGCGACTGCGCTTCAAATGGTCCATCCGCTTAGTCCAATTTTGGCATACTCTTTCCAATGTTTTGGCCGGTACCTCACATATAAATGCTTTAATGTTGTCTTCCAATGCGTTAATTGAAGCAGGCTTGCCTGAATAGACATGAGCCCCAAAAAAAAAATCTTAAGGCCTTATATTGCACGATCTGGGTGGCCAACTGACAGGTCCCGAACGTGAAATGTTCACCGAACTCACCTCTCAACAAGTGCATTGTTACGCGTGCTGTGTGGCATGTGGCACCGTCTTGCTGGAACCACATGTCATGCAAGTCAAGCTCTTGCATTTTGGGCAAAAGTTGGATATCATTTCACGTTAGCGCTCACCATTCACAGTTACGTTACGATTCGCAGCATCTTTGAAGAAGTACGGTCCAATGATACCTCCAGCCCATCAACCGCACCAAACTGTGACCTTTTCTGGATACATTGGTAGCTCTTGTAATTCTTCTGCCTGATCTTCACTCCAAAATCGACAATTCTGCTTATTTACGTACCCATTGATCCAAAAATGAGCTTCGTCGCTGAACACAATTTTTCGATAAAAAAGTGGATCTTCGGCCAACTTTCCAAGAGCTCATCCACCAAAAATTCTGAGTTGAGGTAGGTCGTTCGGCTTCAATTCTTGCACTAGCTGTATTTTGAAAGGCTTCACACCTAAATCCTTTTGCAAAATTTTCCACGTTGTAGAGTAACAGAGGCCCAATTGATGCGAACGGCGACGAATCGATAATTGATGGTCAGCATTAACACTGGCCGATACAGCTGCGATATTTTCTTCAGTTCGCACTCTACGTAAGCGTGTTGGTGGTTTGATGGCCAATAATGTAAATTTGGTTTTAAATTTAGTCACAATAGCTCAAATAGCCGCTTAAGTGGGTCGATTGAACTGACCATAAAATGGAAGAAGCGCGCGATAAATTTTCTGAACTAAACACGCATTTTTATAATAAAATTCAATGATTTGCAAGCGTTGTTCCATTGAAAGACGATTCTTGGTTAAATTATAGACCAAACTGAAGATGTTTGACAGTGAAACAAAATACGAAATGGCGTCAGCTGTTTAAACCAACTGTTTAAAAAGATAATAGCTAAAAAATCACCCGTTATGTATGCACACGTACATACATACACACATATACATACATATGCATCTGTGTACAAACTCGCATATTAGTCGCCTTCGATAGCACAAAAATGTGTAATAGTTATTCCTAATTTTTGAAAGTATCGCAAATTTTCAGAGAACAAAGTGACAATTCGATGCAAGAAAGACCTTTATTTTGTGTTGGAGAAAATTCAGCCAGCAACTAAAAATTATAATTATCGATCCATGATCTGAAAGCAAATAACTGAAATTTTTGTAAACAAATTTATTTTTGATTGTTGTTGTCGATGTTGTATTTTGCTGTTAATTTTGTTGTTGTATTTTGTATTTGATGTTTTATTATTTTGTTGTTGTATTTTGTTGTTCTTTCTGCTGTTGTATTTTGTTCTTTTGTTTTTGTTGTTAGTGTTATATTTGGTCGTTGCATTTTGTTGTTGTTGTTGTAGTAGTTTGTGTTGCTGCTGTTGTTTTTGTTGCCCTATAGAGTTCGTTAACTTCTTTTTTTTTTCAAATCACACAAAAGACAACATAAAATCAACCAACAGCTTAATTTAAGCTATCGCAGTACACATATAAAGCCTGAATGATCGTCATATCTCAAATATGTCTCTCTGACAATATAGATTTGTAATTTTTTAGAGCTGAGAGCACTGCCAGCTAATGCTCTTACTTTATACTTTATACTAAATTGTTAATTTCTTTAATTTGGCTAATAAATGATAATAATAATTTTTTTCCTCTCTTCTTGTGAGAGAATTTTTATCTACACTCTTCATTTGAATTGATGGCTGGTGACGGCCAATTTTGTTATCGAACGCAGCTATTGTCGCTTACATGTATTGAGCGATCTTTTCATTTGTGGCGTAAAATTTTTGATTCAAATTTACAATTGTACAAGGTTACTCTGTCGTTTCTCATTATTCGTCGCCCGTTCGCTACTTGTTGGGCCATTCCGTATGTATGAGAGTCAACTCGTAGGGCGCAAGACCTAGCCGCCGATGACGGCTTTTGCATGCGCAAAGAAGATTGCCGCAATGATGGCAAATTGCTAATCAACCCGCAGACTGTGCGAAATGGTTGCTCGTTAGTTCGTCTGACAGCCATTTAACAGTCAACAGGCTACTGGTTGGTGGATGTTTGGGTGGTCGCCAAGACGTTACTGACATTTTTAAAAGTCCACGTGAATTATATGCGGTCTATTCCAACTCATTGTTCAAGACCTTAAATTGCAGGCCGACCGAAAAGTAAAGATGCAAAAGCGCATACTCATTGTGGTGTAACAAAAAGTTTTTGAAAAATGATGACAATAACATTGCCATTCAGAAGCATTGGTGCGATCATAACAAAGCAATAGTTTTTCATAATCACAAGTAAAGTACAGGCACAACCAAGGTGGTGTGGAGTGCATTGTACAAATTTGCTTAGTGGAGCACTTGACAAGTGAGCGGAAAAAATGCCTTATAGCTGCTTCTTTCGCCTTTATTCATGGCCAATGCGAACTGGCTGGCAAATGTATGGAAAACGTTTTTTTTTAGTTTTTGAGTATGTGTATGTGATTTTTTTTTCAGCCACAATATACGCATTATTAAATTGTTGAGTAAAATATGCATGTAATGCGGACATATGAACTTAATAACCAACGAAATGCCTGGCAGCCAAGAGTACTACCAAGAGATATTGTTGAAAGTAAACACATCCAGCATATGAGTGTGGGACAATTTTATATCCTGTATGTAATGACTTGCATGCCTTTGGATTTACAGCATTCAAATAAAACTTTAAAATAGATGCACTGTTTGGCTGCCAATTTCTTTTGACAGCGCGTAAAAGGCTTGAAAAAATGTGATTACTTATACGAAATTTGTACAAAACTCCATTATTACATGCGACTCCGCTGGCTGGCTACTAACCACTCGACCTCAATTTATAGCTGAATTTGATAACGCAATATACACAAACGCTCGAATAATTACTAATTTGGCGAAATTCGTTCTGAACATTTATGACTTTACTGCACAGCAGCAAGTCAGCATTAATTTTCAGTTGTATGTACTTTCACATATGTACCTACCTGCATGGAAAAAACAAAAACAAATAAAATATAAAAATAAAAAACAAAAACAAAAATAATATAATATAAAAAAATAATAGTAAACTGCGTAGCTCTGTAAGTGCACTTACTAATTAAGATGTGGGGCCACATATGGCTTACAGATCTAAGCCGCCGCTGAGGCCTTTCTTCCTCATTCGGTGATTGTATTACATTTAGCTACTGAAAATATTTACTTCGTAGTCGTTATCGCAATTGGTTTCGTACAAGTGTACATACATATATTATATTTCCAGCTACTTGAATTTATTTTCGCAAATATAAATGCACATTTTTGTACATGCGTACATATATTTCTTGGAATTTTTGTTTTACTACGAATATGATTCGATTGTGTAGCAAAGTCTCAGTTTGATGAAATTTCAGCATTCTCAACTGATATCAGCGCCAATTTTCCCATCTTTTACTAGGTATAAAGTCCTCTAAGCTGCATATGTTTATATGCTTGCATTTACAGACACTTGTGCTCACATACTTAAGTCACTTAATATTTTTATAATATTTGTAGTGCATTTAATACTTAATCTTGCTCATTAATTTTTTATAAAAATATAGTTCATTGTATAATAAAAACCTTTTTAATCAAAGCTTCAAGCTTCGTAAGAAATTCACAAAATTAAACAAATTTCAAAAAATATTGCCATTTAAAACCAAGCGCCAATTAAAAACAAACAAAAAATCAAAAAGTAAATTTTAAAATTTATGTTTCATTTATGTTTCTTCGTTATGAACATGTATGCACTTTAAAAAAGTCTTTTATTTTTTAATTTCTGAAAAGACTTTGCGCGTGAAAAATCTTTATACTAAATATTCTTCTGATTCGCTATAATCACTCTTCATCTCCTTGAATTGCTGTGTCTTAAAATATTATATAAAATTTTTTCGTTGGAGTACGAGAGCTCTGAAATGAAATTATTATGATTTCAATAAAAATTTATGAAATGCTCAAACAAAATTCAGTAATCCTGAACGACATCCGCGTTGTTCACGAAATTATATGTAAGGTTACTGCTTCATTGTTCACAAAACGCGCTCACAAAAGAACTGACAAATATGCAAAGAACAACGCGTTAGAATAAAATAAACTTTTATGTTTTGAGCTCTTTTTCGGCTGCAACTTCACGCACTTTAAATACAGTGCGAATGGAAGCTCAATCAAAACGCAGTGGTTGTCGCGCATTTTTCACTATGTTCGAAGTTGTTTTTCTTTGCCTTCTACACGTCGCGTGTCTTTCGTATGGAAATAAACAAAATTGCACTCTTACAGGACAGACGAAATGTAATGCAGAGAGGGCGGTAGGCGCCTAGCACCTACTTTGCTATCCACATGTAGTGCTGTGGTGGCAAGAGACCCAAGCAGAAAATGTTGACTCTGTTATCAGTATAAAAAAATGTTACAAATTCATGGCAGCAGATATTCATTAAAATAAATGTCCTATTCGTTAATTTAATGAAAAATATATTTTTTTATGTTATTACTGCAAAACATAACGCGCTCATGTAAATCCCAAAGGATCTTTTGAATATTTTCTAAAGGAGTGAAAATTAAAAAATTTTTGGCCAGAGTTTGCTCGTTGTTGTTGTAGCAGTATAAACATTCCATAAACATGAACGGGGAATCCTACTGAAGTGTAAGTCCGTGGCCGGCTATAAATCCGGGTCATTCCGGTAACGTAGAACCGACTGTTGTGGGAAGTCCGGTCGTTCTCCAGTTGTAGTTATATCCGCCGATTGGCGGATATTTTAAATATAAATTTTACTGTTATAACAAAGCCAAATCTTCCGATTTCTGATGCAATTCAACTTGTTTAAGTGACTGACATTAATTTATCTCGTTTGTTTTTATCGGATTTATTTTTACATTCTCCATAGTTTATAGCTCTATTTCGCATATAACTTCAACGGCGGATCGTTGGAGGTGTTTTTTCATAATTTTTCACGGCACCATGTGAGAAGTACTAGAGCATCAAATGTCAGCTGCGCTGCACGGAGTTAGTGCGCCAACACAGTGGGGTGGAAAGCAAGTTACACTAATTAAAGATGTTTTTTGTTTTATGCAATGTTGAGTACTTGGATAAAATAGTACCACCAGCCAAGATAAGCCTACATTTTTGAAAAATGTGTACATATATCTGTATGTACGTATGCACATATTGAAATCGGATATCAGAAAACTTCTGAAAATTACTCCTCCTTTCACACTTAACGCTCTGGTAAACTGCTATTTTTGCCATTTTGTTTGTTTAACGAGCTTTGCGCATGCGTTTCCTGGCATTATTTTATTGTGCTGGCGCGTACTACACGCACACATTAACAAATACATATAAATATCATGTGGCGCATTGAATACGAGCGGGAATTTTGCTGGCGATGCAACCGGTTTGTCCAAGTGACTGCAGTTTATTATTCACTATCGAATTTACTGTTTTTCCTCGGCTCTTTACTTTGTTGTTTAATTTTTTTCTCGCTTTGCTTTTATTTCAACTTTACAATGTTTGTTGTTTGTTGTTTATAATTGTCTGCCAATGCGTTAAGTGGTATTTTTTTCTTCCAGTTTCATTAGGAAACAATTTGCATGCTATGCTAAACTTTTGGATATTGTCTGGCCCGCATTGCACTGGTTTAGGCCAGAGTCGCTGCTTGGGCACTCAGCTAATTTTTTTGTGTGTTTTTTTCGCGTCCGCATTTGCTCAATTATGAGTGCAAACAAATGAATTGTATGTAAACAAAATGTATTTTTATGTACCCCATAGCAGATTGGACTGTCTCATGACTAGGTTTTTGTGATTATACCTATCCGGTCTCTCTATTCGCTTATTAATTTTTTCAACTACACTACCCGGACTACACCGCATTAATTTTTCACTCATTTTGATATAATTTCTGCCCCAGAGACTGGATGAGTACGCGGAACAAATATTAATAGAGTGAAAGGTCGGCGACCGACCAAAGCTTTGTAATTTACCAAATATTTGAAAATATTCTTGATTATAATTTCAATCTGCATGCCCTCTTTATAGATTTTCTGAAAGCGTTCAATAGTATTCAAAGAGTCAAAATTAAGTACGTGCTACGCATACAAGGAATACCAAAAAACTGGCTTTGCTAGTATGGCTCACCCTCACTGAGACCTATTTCAAAGTGCTCTTACAAGGCAAAGCGTCTAATTTATTCAGAGTTGAAACAGGAGTAAAGCAAGGAGAGGCGTTGTCTCCACTTGTGTTCAATCTGATCCTAAGATACATATACATAAGATACATATTAGGGTGGTCCAAAAAAAATTTGTATGCTGCCGCCCCCCAAAATAGTAAAGAATGAAAAATAAAAAGACCCGTATTTTTTTTTTTTTAATCAGACCATATTTAATGGTGCCGCCGGGGCTTTGAAATATCCCATGTATTTTGCATGGGAAAAAAATACTTTTTCGTAGATTTCATGTAAAAACCTGGAAAATGAATATATTTTAACCGGATAACTCAGTTTCTCTTCATAATTGGTCAGGGAATAACAACCAATTATGAAATAATTAATTTTTTTTGTATTAACTATTTTTTATAGAACCCCAAAAAGCCCCCATAAAACGAAAATCTTAGAAAAAATCGAAAAACAATATTTTATATTACTTTTATGATATTTTTTTGTGAGATTGGTTGTTATTCCCTGACCAATTATGAAGAGAAACTGAGGTATCCGGTTAAAATATATTCATTTTCCAGGTTTTTACATGGAATCTACGAAAAAGTATTTTTTTCCCATGCAAAATACATGGGATATTTCAAAGCCCCGGCGGCACCATTAAATATGGTCTGATTAAAAAAAAAAAAATACGGGTCTTTTTATTTTTCATTCTTTACCATTATGGGGGGCGGCAGCATAAAAATTTTAATATAAATTTTTTCCCATGCATTTTTGGACCACCCTAATACATATACTATAAAAATATTCATTAAAACTTCCCAAATATGTGGCTTTGCTGATGACTTGGCCATCCTTGCGAGAAATATGAATGTTCTAAAAGAAGTATACCAAGCAAGCCAAATAACACCATAATTCTTTGGATCAAAAATTAATGAAACGAATTAACAAGACGAAATACCTCGCAAGACTTAACACGTTGAGAAAATCGCTACACCTCACTATTTTTCTTCTTCTTGATTGGCGCTATAACCGCCAATTTTATAACCACGATTTTTAACAAAGCGTCAGTTTGACACAGTACACAGAAACCAAGTCCTTCCCCAACTGATCTTTCCAAGGCAGAGGAGGCCTTCCTCTTCCTCAGATACCACCAGATGGTACCTCATCGAATACTTTCAGAGCCGGAGCGTTTTCATCTATTCGGCGACATGACCCAGCCCACGAAGTCGCTGGATGTTTATTCGCTGTGCTATGTCTATGTCGTCGTAAATCTCATACAGCTCATTGCTCCATAGCCTGCGGTACTCGCCGTCACTAACGTACAAAGGCCCAAAAATCTTCTGCAGCATCGTTCTCTCAAACACTCCAAGCCCTGTCATCGTCCAAGCTTTTGCACCTTAAATATTTAGAACCGCTTCTCAGTAGAACGGATGGTAGAACGATTCCTGTCCAAGACCGTGTTCAGGCTGCCAACAAAGCATATTTTTCATAAGTCAAACTGTTAAGAGGCTAGCTCGTGAGTAGAAGAACGAAAATCAAAATATATAAAACACTGATTCGACCAGTGCCCACATAAGGATGTGAAACGTGGACACTGAAAGCAGATACAATCACACATTAAGTATAGTGGAAAGAAGAATACTGAGAAGAAGACTGTGCCCAGTACGAGAAGGAAATGGTTTTTATCGCGTCGGAAGAATTCCGACAAGGTGAAAACATCATGCCGTTTGTTAAATCGCATCCGATGGGGGCTAGGATACGTTTGCAGAATGCCAGTAATGGTGAAAAGCGAAGAAAGACGCCGCGGAAGAGATTGTTCTAAGAAACATAGAAGCAAATGACTACCGTAGTATGGCTATGGACCGATATGTATGTATGGTAAAAAATTGTGGAGGAAACTATGACGATGTAGTCCAAGCAACATGTACTTAGACAATAGACCTCTTCTATTCGCCATTTCCCCGCTCGCTATCTCTATGCTGGATTAACTTGACTAAACATTTGCCTGCGAAAGCAACAACAAAGTTATCGAGGAAGATTCGCCGCTAGCGAGTATGGCTATAGGTCGTTAGGCGTTACTGCTTTACCAAAACATGTAATTTAAGGCAGCTCTCTTCCCGCGTTGCATGCATATGTTCATTTCTACCAGTTGCTTCATCTATTCGCAACTTGCTAACTCTTGGCGAAAAAAGAGGCCCTATATTACCATCTACTATTATGGCTTACTTAAGGCGAAATAATTAAGCGAATCTTGATATATTATATTTATGCTTAATATTTCATGGCAGTTGCGAGTAGTTGCGAACCAGTAACTTTATGAGACTATCAACTCGATATGCTGGGGTTTTAACATACCTATTTTCGTGTTAGAATAATGACTGTACAAGTTGTCAACTGTGTTGTTAATACATGGTTCATTCTTAGTTATTACTCTACGTTCACTTATCTCCAGTATGTGTGTGTGTGATATGGAGTATAAAATCAACACAGTGGGCATATTCTGTTGTAAGGTGAATTAGTGAAGTTTACAGTCCAACACAAAGCCAATTAAAACAGATGCGAGTGATGACGACGATATAAATTATTTTAACCCATAAATGCAATGGGATGGATGAAATTAATTGACCACAAAAATATCTACAAAAATGACTCAATTTTGTTTCCTCCATTGGTTCTTTGTTTAATTTTTGCATAATGCACAACAAATATTGGCCAAATATATTAGTATAAGTAAGGAAAGGGATATATTTCGCAAAAACACAGATATTCATGTTTTATGGTGTCCCGCTTCTGGTAATTAATTTTTATTAACTGTATAAGATAGATTCTGTTGTTGTTGTTATTGTTGTAGCAGTAACTTTGCCCTGTCAGTGTAGTGTAATCACCGGTTGTCTTCGTCTAGCTCTTCGAACGGTAGGCCCAGGAAACTAGCTGTTTCGAACTGTTGGGTCCAGAGGGAAAGGGGTGTTAGATGAGTGGATTTGACGGGGCATGTGAAAAGGGATGTGTCGTGCGGGATGCCTTCACATACCGGACATATGTTTAGTATGTCGGGGATGATTCTAAATAGGTAGGAGTTTAACCTGCTACAGTATCCAGAACGTAATTGTGCAAGGTTACGCAGATCTCACGGGGGAGCTGAAGTTCCTCGTCTGCAATGGGTGGTGGTTGGACACCTATAGCGGCATTCGGGGGTCGGGAGCTTAAGAAGGTGGTAAGAGTCTGGCGATGAATGTCGTTAATTGTCTGTCTGTATACTGTCCGATCCAGTAGCTGTCGGTCTGTTTTATCTTGGATCTCGTCCGCGTAATTGAGGAAGTACCTGGGAGGCGGCTCAAGCTCAAACAGGCGTCTGCATGGGTGAGACCTGCGGTAACACTCTACCAGGAACTGCTTAATGAGTAGTTTATTATATTCCTTTACAGGGAGCATATGGGCCACATCATGTAGATGTTGTAGTGTGGGCATCAGAAGACATCCCGTCGCAGTCCTAATGGCTGTGTTTTGACACGCTACAGAGCTTCGTCCACTGCGAATCACTGGTTCCAGGTGACCAGACAGGCGCGGCATAGTTTAAAATCGGCCGGCTTATTGCCTTAAATGTCGATAGCAACATTTCTTTGACTCTGCCCCCAAGTACTGCCGGCTACCGATTTGAGGACCTTGTTGCGGTTTTGGACTTTAGTAGCAAAGCGGTTGTATGCGCTGAGAAGTAGAGCACTTAAACTAGCCCTGTCTAGTGTACCGTGCGTTTGATTCTCTTCATCATCGCTTCTTCTTGTCGTAAAATACAATATTAGCCCAGAAGTAAAACAAACCTTATGGCATTTGCTATAAGAATCTCTGCACCACCAAATAGTTTTGAATTATTGGAAACCCCAGTTCGCTGTGTGTGAATTAATAAAGGATATTTAAAAAGTGACATGTTGGTGAATAATTCCTAGAAGGAACCTTTTTGTGCCACTTTTGACATTTGTCAAGTAGACAGATGTACAATTTTACAGGACAGAAAAACGAGTTAAAATTATTGAAACTTATTATGAAATTGGTCGAACTTTAAGAACTACATGTCGCAAAACTTGTGATTTTTTTGGTATAAATAATCATCCGAATGAGCCGACAATTCGAAGGTTGATGAAACAATGTCAAGAAACAATGTCAAGAAACTTGTCTTGTCGAGTGTGGTCTGGCAGACCAGAGCCTAAAATCTGGACGGTCTATCGGGAATATTCCTGCTTTAGCGCAAAGTGTTGCTGAACATCCTCCAACATAGATATCTCGACGATCTCAACAATTATAGCCTAGACAGACGGCGGCATTAATCGAGATTATAGGCGCAGTTAATTCTGATTAAAATTGTAGTCTGACAGACGTTTGTTACACGGATTAGTGAACAGCTGATTTGCTTATTGGAATGGTTTTGGCAGTAAAAGATGGCCGCAGGCAGTATATACGGGTATTAGGAATAATTGTGTATTTATAAAAATCCCAAATTACTGCTCCGAAATATTTAAACAATTAATGTAATTTCGAACGTGTTAGTGCAAACTAGCATTGCATTCAGTCTTTCTTGTTCTTCTCTTTAAAAGTTTCATTACTTTTCATTTACAATAGATATCAACTGTCCCCTAATCCGCTTAAACTATAAGAATTAAGTATAGTTGCCAATCCGCATTAGTTGAACGGAATTCCTGATATAATTATAAATTAAGTCGTTAATCCCGATTAATGTCAACGTTTGTCTAGGTTATTAGGAATTAATGAATCGACTGTTCGGCGGATTTTACCTGTACGTTCATGGTGAACATTTCAATTATGTCATTTTTCACATATAGTTCGTAAGATTCCAGTTTTCAATAAGAAGAGTGAAACCTGGAAGAATCTAAATTTTTGCATGCCTTATTTTGAAAAGACCTCATAAATTCACTTACCGTCTAAATTTAAAATATCCTAAATAGGTAGAGTCCAAAGTTCAGGATAACTCTTTATTTATATCTGTGCACTTGAAATTTGTTGTATACGGACTAACTCGCCATAAAAATGCACTCGCCAAAATGGATGAACTCTGCGGAAAGTGGCAGGTCACTATTTACTGGATACAAGAACACAAAGGAGAAAGAAGAAAATGAGAGAGCCGATGAGCTCGCTGAGGCAATTATTCGCTTGTCCAGATTGAGCACGTGAGAAATATAGCCATCCCTCTTTTTCTGAAAACGAAACTAAATGAGGAACTAGCTCTGGAAACACTCTCCCTCGGGAATATGGGAACACTCACCCTCGTACAAAACTGCCAAAATTATGCGACCGACTTGGAATACAAAAACAAACTTTATTTTATCACTGTCTAGGAAAGACTGCAAAATATTGGTTAGACGGCACACTGTCTCCCCCCCACATCACGAAGCCGAAATGGGATTAGGCCAGAGCGATTCAGGTAACACTTGCAACGAAGCGAGTGCTAGGAGTACTTTGGAACACCTACTTTGCCACTGCCCTGCTCTTTGTAGGAGGCGACAAATGTGCCTGTGATCAACATATTTTTCATTCTTGAAGGCTGTTGCTGACAAAAGGCTGAACGGCTTGTGAAAACTCACGAAGACGTGCATTAAGAATTACACAAAATAGTAATTTGACTCCAAATTCATTGCACACAATGGGCCCTAGAGGTCTAAGTGAGATCTTTTTACAGATCAGCCAGCACTACCTAACCTACCTACTGAGATAAAAAAGTGTGAAACTATTGATAAGTTTCAAGTAAAATTATTTTTATACTGTAAAACATTGAAAATGAAATATTTATGTAACATTAAATTTACTTTAGGTCTTAAAATACCTTACAGACCGAAATAATATTACAAAACACAAAAACAAAAAAAAAAAAAACAAAAACAAAACATTTTAAACCACATAACTTACCTTTTTCTGCACGGTGTAGTTTTTGGTGACCATCACAATTTTTGTTATATCCGAATTCCTATGCAAACCTCTTCCGCTTTGCTCGAAAGTAAAGCAAATATAGTCTCACATATTTTAATTTTTAATTTTTTCTCTTCTATTTTTACAATAAACCGTTTTTAATGAATATTTTCAAGTGTGTGAATGTTTGTATGTATATACATATGTATTTAAAAAAGTGTATATATGTTTGTGTTTGTCGTTTCATTAATGTCAGTCGCGCGTTGCTGATGATATTAGTGTTGTTGTTGGTGCATTGTCGTTAGTTTCGGACATTTGTACTTTGTGTTTTTTTATTATTTTAGTTTCAGTATTTTAATTATGTTTTTATGAAGCTAATGACAACGGTTATGAATTCCGATGGTGGTGGTGATGATGATGGCGATGCCAATGTAGATGTCGATGGTTCACCGAATGTCAAGTTTAGCACCGCACGATTCACGGTCAATTTTGATGCTGACATTAACTACATACACACATATATACATACATACATATGCATCTATATATGGTATACAGGTTCATAAGCGAGCTTAGATGTATATATTTGGTTGACTAATTTTGGCAGCTATAATTGCACTTCTCCTCGTTTTATGGTGTTTGACTACAAATGATTAAATCTACGAGCATAAATCATCAACTAAAACAAGAAAATATTCTGCTAGAAATCTCAGTGTTAATAGGCGATTTCCTTGTATCAACGCAGTGTGTCAAAAATACAAGTCTTAAATTTTTAAAAGTGCACAAGCAATTAAAGAGAATACATTAAAGCCATAATACTTTTAGTAATTTATTGGGTGGGCTTGAAATTACTTTTATTAAATCTCGAAAAGTGATGGTTAAAACTGTTTGAAGGTACGCCCATACATACATTTTGCCTTTTTTAGCATTGAAACGAGGCAGCAAATTATTGCAATCAAAGCCTTAACATCCTTCATTTGATAGTCACCATTGTTGATCAGGCTTAATGCGAATTATACATATGTATGTATGTACGTTTATGAAAGTATAAACCACTTTGTGCTAACAGCGGATGGCCCTCGGCAAACGATGCCAACAACAATTTTCAGAGAACAAAACGATTTGTGACTAAAAGTGAAGTGAGAAACCCCCCAAATCAGGCTTCAATAATAAAACCTTGTCCAATTACAGTCATATTCACAGAGAGAGAGAGCTGTTTTAACATAATTTATAACATTGGCCGGTAAATAAGTACATACATTCAAATATTTTATTCTCGTATTAGTCATACAGCGATGTTTACGCCCTTTGACTTCGTCATCAGAAGCAATAACCGCTTGAGTGTACTTAAGGGAAAATTTGGTTATGCGGCAATATTTTAAAAATGTTTCACATCTTTTTGATAAATAGGGAACAATAATTAGGGGAAAAAGTTCCATTAGAAGTGCCACAGAGACTAACAGTGGCAGCAACCCAATTTCGGAAACTGTTGATTTTTTTTAAACTATATTCTCAAAGGTGGCCGCCGCCTTGTTGTTTTTGTTGCAGCAGTATACTTAAGCATATCAGTGTCGTGTAGATTACCGGTCTAGGAAACTTGCTGTTTCTACAGGTTGGGTCCAGAGGGAGAGGGGTGTTAAATGAGTGGGTTTGATGGGGCATGTGAAAAGGTGGTCAGTGTCGTGAGGAGTGCCTTTACATACTGGACATATGTTTGGTATGTTAGGGTCGATTCTGGATAAATAGGAGCTTAACCTGTTACCAAGATTACGCGAATCCCTCTGGGTAGCCAGAGCTCTTCATCTGCTATGAGTGGTGGTTGGACTCCGATAACGGCATTTGGGGGTAGGGAGCTTAACAAGGTGGTAAGTGTCTCCCGAGGGATGTCGTTTATAGTCTGTCTAAACACTGTCCGGTCCAGTAGTTGTCGATTTGTTTTGCCCTGGATCTCGTCGGCGTAATTGAAAATGTGTCTTCTGACGTGCCCAGGAGGCGGATCTGGTTCAAACAGGTGCCTACATGGGTGAGACCTGCCGAAGCACCCTAGCAGAAACTGCTTGCTCAGCAGTTTGTTGTGCTCCTTGAGAGGGAGTATCTATGCCTCGTTATGTAGATGTTGTAGAGGGGACATTAGAAGGCATCCCGTCGCCGTCCGAATAGCAGTGTTTTGGCAAGTCTGAAGCTTTGTCCACAGCGTAATTTAGAACCGGTCAGCCAATTGATTTGAATATCGCCAACAACATTTCCTTGTCTTTGCCCTAAGTACTGTCGGCTACCGATTTGAGGAGCTTGTTGCGGTTTTGGATTTTAGTAGCAATTGCGGTTGTGTGCGCAAATAAGGAGAGCAAACTGTCGAAAGTAACTCCTAAAATTTTGGGATTGTTAACAATCGGTATTGGTGTGTCGCCTACCTTGACCTTGAGTTACAGTTTGACCTCATTTGTCCAGGTGGTAAAGAGGGTCGTCGGTTACTTATTGGGGGAATGTTGTAGATTCATCGCAGTAAAAAAACGAGAAAGGTGGGTGAGGTAGTCGTTTACTTTGGCGCACAGGCCATGAATGGCATTGCCGGACGCCATTATCCTACAGTCGTCGCGCTTCCATATGTAGAAGTTGAAACGCAAGGGTGGGAGAACTCCACGTTTTGCTTTATCTTCTTCTGTTTGATGAGGTTTCGCAATATTTTCGACGAATGTCGACCGCTCAGGTAGTTCGCGGACCACCTCTTCAGCCCCGGCGGAAGTGTCGACTGTCGAAATGTCTGGCTGACAGAAGAAAGCCCTCTTCAAGTCCAGCGCTACTAGTCCTTTCGCAAGGGCGGTTTTGGTTAAGCCCGCGGTCGATCTGTGTGCGGCCGCCGTAGTTGTTGTTGTTGTTGTTGTTGTAGCAGTAACTTTGCCCTGTCAGTGTAGTGTAATCACCGGCCGCCGTAGTCGAATGGATTGGTGCGTGACTACCATTCAGACTTCGAATGTCAGTGAATCAGGAAAATGAAGAAAAAAGTTCCTTATAAAAATATCTGTGGTTCGGAGTCGGCTTAAAATTGTAAATCTCTCCATTTCTGGAACAACAACACACCGCACGCCACAAATACGAGGAGGAGCTCGGCCAAACATCCAAAGAGGGTGTAAGCGTCAAGTATAAATATATATACTTTCAGAGGAACTCTTTCGAGGCATTACTTTATGAAAATAATATCTTTGCCATTTTTTCAGCATTATTTTAACTTAATCTTCTTATGTTGCCCTCATTACATAGTTGCTTCATTTGTCTCTACAGTTAACTCGTTGCCGCTGTTGGAATCATATTTCCAACCTCCACGCACGCCTATTGGATTAAGAAATTCGTAGGTATATATTTTAGTTAATTTGTACATGCATTTCGTTTCGGAAAAAATTTGCTGATGAGACATTTTGCGCAGCATTTGATACATTTTTGAAAATTTTGCAAACGTTTACCTGAATAAACTTTACTTTTTACATGAGAAGTTTGGACGCTTACATAAACGCAAAATTGATCTAAGCGTGTGTCCATCAACGTATTACCGGAATTGAGTTGTTTTAAAAGCTGATTCTGAAATCTTGTTTATGTATAAAAATCAGCGCTTTAACAGCTCCAAATACATGTGGAACTTATTTACAATCGAACGAGGTAAACAAGTCATTGCCACGTTACACCCATTACCAAATAAATACTTATTTCTTAGTATCCCAATCTGCAATTGCGATTTTCGTGCTCGTACAAGTGATGAAAATATGGCTTTTTTGAAAGTTCAGCAAAAACCCATACATCTGCTGCCAAATGCAATGCTCGTGTACTACTTGTATACATAAGCAAAGCCTTTATACGTATGTAACTAAATTTACTTAATTTGGAACATTTGGTGGCAAATATTTTGGACGGCGTAGGTTCGTACTCGTACAAGTTTCTGCTTAGTGACCTTACAAATATCGCAACATCCGATCAGTTTATTAGACTTTTTTTTATATGGGCATACATAGGTTTTTTTATTTTTTCTACACATGTACACATTTTAGCAGCACCGGCGCCTTAGATAAGTGTGCTTGTGTGTGACATAGGCACAATCGGTTTTGGGTTCGATCTCAAATGCTTTCCGATCTTCCCATGAGAAGATACGGCAAACCTCTGTGTGGGTTTCCGCCATAAAAACAATTTGCTGTTCAATTTATGCTACAACATCAAAACCATGAGTTGGATCATTATTTATTTATTATTATTTTATATACCCGTACGAGTACAAAAAAATGTAAAAGTGCAAGTTTTTATTTTCTTAATTTCTTCATATTTGCAGTTTCTTGGATTGTACCACATACGTTTTTATGTTAACTTTACGCCGAATGAGCGATGAAACTGGATAATGGTTTATGTTGGCTAGTGGCACTGATTTTCGTAGCCTGCAACATTTCCTCAGGCGACACTCGTGAGTCACAATTGCGTATCGGTAAGGCCATCAATATTTTCGTGCGCTATGGCTATCTGGGCATATCAATGCGTGTCATTCCTTACAATGACAGTTACGAAGTGGACAAATGGTTGTTCAAGGAGCCGACAAAGTCTATTTATAAGGTAAGCTATATAACACATGAAAAGTCCCGGGATAACAAAGAAACCACGTTTAATTTTGTGTGCAAAATTAGCTTCATTCATCAACGTAATTTCCATCACGAACAAGCGCCGCTCTAACATTTCAATACCACTTTTGTAGAACGATTTATCTTTTGCCTCAAAATTACCTCTTAATTCGAGCGAAATTTCTTACCGGCGAGCATTTGTATAGGTTTGCGAACAGTTAGTAGTAGCTGGAAAAATTCGAGTCCGAGAGGCTTTTGTCTGATATTTTGGGATTGTTTTGCTATCAATTTCCAACCGATTGCCATGATATGTACATTTTTGGAAAGGGGGAGTCTTACCTAATATACAATCAAAATTTCATCAAAATCCGACCAAAATTGACGGACTTATGGGCCCATTTATCGCCAAAACTATTCAAAAAAATTCGAGTTCGAGAGGCTTTTGTCTGATATTTTGGGATTGTTTTGCTATCAATTTCCAACCGATTGCCATGATTTGTACATTTTTGGAAAGGGGGAGTCTTACCTAACATACAATCAAAATTTCATCAAAATCCGACCAAAACTGACGGACTTATGGGCCCATTTATCGCCAAAACTATTCAAAAAAATTCGAGTCCGAGAGGCTTTTGTCTGATATTTTGGGATTGTTTTGCTATCAATTTCCAACCGATTGCCATGATTTGTACATTTTTGGGAAGGGGGAGTCTTACCTAACATACAATCAAAATTTCATCAAAATCCGACCAAAATTGACGGACTTATGGGCCCATTTATCGCCAAAACTATTCAAAAAAATTCGAGTTCGAGAGGCTTTTGTCTGATATTTTGGGATTGTTTTGCTATCAATTTCCAACCGATTGCCATGATTTGTACATTTTTGGAAAGGGGGAGTCTTACCTAACATACAATCAAAATTTCATCAAAATCCGACCAAAACTGACGGACTTATGGGCCCATTTATCGCCAAAACTATTCAAAAAAATTCGAGTCCGAGAGGCTTTTGTCTGATATTTTGGGATTGTTTTGCTATCAATTTCCAACCGATTGCCATGATTTGTACATTTTTGGGAAGGGGGAGTCTTACCTAACATACAATCAAAATTTCATCAAAATCCGACCAAAACTGACGGACTTATGGGCCCATTTATCGCCAAAACTATTCAAAAAAATGCGAGTCCGAGAGGCTTTTGTCTGATATTTTGGGATTGTTTTACTATCAATTTCCAGCCGATTGCCATGATTTGTACATTTTTGAAAAGGGGGGAGTCTTACCTAACATGCAATCAAAATTTCATCAAAATCCGACCAAAACTGACGGACTTATGGGACCATTTATCGCCAAAACTATTCAAAAAAATTCGAGTCCGAGAGGCTTTTGTCTGATATTTTGGGATTGTTTTGCTATCAATTTCCAACCGATTGCCATGATTTGTACATTTTTGGAAAGGGGGGAGTCTTACCTAACATACAATCAAAATTTCATCAAAATCCGACCAAAACTGACGGACTTATGGGCCCATTTATCGCCAAAACTATTCAAAAAAATTCGAGTTCGAGAGGCTTTTGTCTGATATTTTGGGATTGTTTTGCTATCAATTTCCAACCGATTGCCATGATTTGTACATTTTTGGAAAGGGGGGAGTCTTACCTAACATACAATCAAAATTTCATCAAAATCCGACTAAAACTGACGGACTTATGGGCCCATTTATCGCCAAAACTATTCAAAAAAATTCGAGTCCGAGAGGCTTTTGTCTGATATTTTGGGATTGGGCTGGGCTGGAAGCCCAATCTGGCGAATATGGCGGATGTGGGGGCAATTCGTAGTTCAATTCATGTAGCTTTGCCTTTCTTTTGATTGAGTTGTGTCACGGTGCATTGTTTTGATGAAACAAAACAGTGAGCAAACGCGACACAAACTTTGAACAGAGCTTTCTCATAGTCAAATGCTCATGCAATATTTAGTCTTGCCATAAATTCTGTGACAAATTTTACACAACATACGGCGAGAAGAAAACATTCCAGAACAGAGTTCCGTTATTTTTGAGTCTGTTTGTATGCATTGTCTACTCATAAATTATATTCAGTTTCGTGGCAAAGAGAGAAAGAATTCGCTGAAGCAGAAAATCAAGTCCAGGGAAAAGAATGTATAGACCAGATGCATGCCAAGACTAATTAGAGATGATCTCCACAAGAAAGCCTTTCGTCGCTTAACTGGCCATCTTTTGACAACGCGCTTGAAGAAAATTCGACTCAATCAATCAACAAAATTAGACTTAGCAGCTTTTTCGGTAGCTCGCGGTCAACATCCATGAGAATATTCCTTTCACAAATGATAAAAGGTTCACCGTTGAAAAAGTGTTTAATAAGCAAAACTATAAAACCGATGCTAAAACTTCTAAAGACGAAAAAAATTTTGTTTCAAGGGTTCAAACCTCCGTAATGGTTTGGTGGCGAGTGTCTTGTGAAGGCATTACATATCTTCATTTCTGAGAAAAAGGGGTTAAGACCAGGGCAAAAGTGTACTAGAAAGATGTCTTAGAAGGCGTGAGGAAGCAATAGAGCAGTACTCTCTTCGATGGAGAGCTTTCGATCTTCCTGCAAGATTCCGCTCCAGGCCATAAAGCAAAAACCACCCAGCAGTGGCTAATAACAATATTCCTGTAGATTGTCCGTCTGGAAGTCAAGATCTGAATCCATTGGAGATTAGCTTAATGGGCTAATCGTTTGAAGGCTTGTGTAGAAGCAAATAGTGACCATTTTGAATGAAAATTTAATTTTTTTAATATTTACATAATTATATAAAATTAACTTCATTAAAAAAAATATTCTGACGAACTCAACTTGTAACAGAACTTATGGCAGAGCTAAGTTAAAAGCCAACGCGTTCCTTTGATATATTTACAATGACAGCTATCTCATGCAGTGTAAAATTAAAACATGAAATTCTTTTTGATCCATTGTTTTGAAAATAACAAAAGTAGCGTCACTCTTAGCACAATAAAGCACGAACTAATGAATAGAATGACATCAGAATCAGATTTACGAGCCTCCATTTTTGAAGCAGTTTTTTCTTTCTATTTAGAATTTAGGTTCTCAGTATTTCCCAATTTTGTTCAAGCGTATAGCGTCCCCTTTCGTAAATGTCAAACCTTTAAGTAAATTATGAACACATTTGGCATGTCATTTGTGTTACCATTCTCAAAAAATAGGTGGTTCAAAAAGCAAACGCTATATGACCCACCTTGTATAATACCGAACCTTCAAAATCAGCGAAAAACTAGATATGGTTGTAGGAATAAGAGCTCGATTAGAGCGACAAGATACCATTTGTGTTAGCAAAGCTTTTCATTCAGTCTTCAAGTTCTGCGTTGTTTTTTTTTATACATATTTAGAAGATTATTAAATAAAGAACCAAACGATTATTCTTCCGTGTAATCAAATCCCATTTTAGGATATCACTAATTCTGTACTTACTGCTGCACTTTTACTTACAATACTCAACATTTTTTACAGGATCTAAGTTCTCTCAGCGAGAGCCGCGAAGATAATGCTCCAGGCATTTTTCATGGCGACTTTCATATGGAATTCTGCGATAATCGACGCCAACTGTATCAAGCTTACTTTCGGGATTTTACCGTTGAACGGTTAGACAAGCCGTGGGAGGCCTTTACCGGCGGTTGGTTCGCCGACAATGCAGCCAAAAAGCTGGGTATCAACACATCCTACATACAGGGCGAATATTCCTATGTGCTGGTACGCGTTGTACGCTTCCGTGAGGTGGGAAAATTCAAAGAAGATATACCACTGAATCAGACGTTGGAGAATGATGTGCGTGATCGCATTAGTGGCATAACAGCGGGTAATGTCACAGGCGCCATAAAATTTATGGAATCGTGTGGCACACACTACGTCAACTCCTACACGACAGGGAATTCGTTGTATCAGGTGAGTGCTATTTCCTGTAAATGTGTAAATAAGTATATATACATACATATATGTACACATACACTCATGGACAGTAAAATAGGTGTGCGATATTTTGTTGTCGAATGAAAACACAGTAAAAAATTAATAAAAATGGTTTTATTGGTTTGAAAAATATTCTCCTTGGAACTCGATACACTTCTGGATTCGTTTGAACCAAATTTTAAAGCACTTTTGGCATTTAGAAGTCGATACTTTCAAAATGAACTGTTTAAAGGCTCCAGCAGCTTCTTCGTTGAAAAGCGTTTATTCTTCTTAATTGGCGCGATAACCGCTTACGCGATTTTGGCCGAGTTTAACAAAGCGCGCTCGTTTCTTTCTCGTGCTAACCGGCGCCAATTGGACACACCAAGTGAAGCCAAGTCCTTCTCCACCTGATCTTTCCAACGCAGAGGAGGCCTTCCTCTTCCTCTGCTACCACCAGCTGGTACCGCATCGAATACTTTCAGAGCTGGAGCTTTTGTATCCATTCGGGCAACATGACCCAGCGCGTAGCCGCTGAATCTTTATTCGCTGCGCTATGCCTATGTCGTCGTAAAGCTCATACAGCTCATCGTTCCATCGCCTGCGATATTCGCCGCTGCCAACGTACAAAGGTCCAAAAATCTTGCGCAGAATCTTTCTCTCAAATACTCCAAGCGTCGCTTCATCGGATGTTGTCATCGTCCATGCTTCTGCGCCATACGTTAGGACGGGCATGATGAGAGTCTTATAGAGTGTTAGTTTTGTTCGTCGAGTGAGGACTTTACTGCTCAGTTGCCTACTTAGTCCAAAGTAGCACTTGTTGGCAAGAGAGATTCTGCGTTGGATTTCAAGGCTGACATTGTTATCGGTGTTAATGCTGGTTCCTAAATACACGAAGTCTTACCTCGCATTTTATTTTTGATGCTCGGAAACAAAACGAAATCATTAGGTGTCAAATCAGGGCTGTAAGGCGGAGGGATGACCCATTAATTCGATCTTTTGAGTGTTGAAAAACTCTCTTGTGTGAGCCGACACGTTAGAGCTCGTCGTGTTTTGATGAAGCGTGATTCGTTTTCGACGGCTAGTTTTTTTTTACTTCTCCGAAAAATTGAGTTGTTTTAGTTTCTTTGGAGGTACCGTTGATTTTCGGAAAACACGGGCGAACATTTGATTTTGGATACTTTTTCTGCGAACTACTATTGTTGGACTAAGCTCGCCTTGGAACACCCATACTGTCGATTACTGTGTTGTTTCCGGCTCTAATGTATACATCCAAAATTCATAACCTGCTATGATGCCATAGACGTGCTTTGAACTACCGCGGCTGAATTTTTGAACACTTCTTTACACTACTCGACACGAATCCGAGTTCTTTTTTGGAAATTGTCAAATTATGCGGTATTTCACGAAAACAAATTCTCTTGACGACCAAATGTTCATGAATCAACGCACAGCATCGGTAGTCTCTGTCACGAGAACTATTTTTGGACGGCTTTCATGAAATTCATCGTGCATGGATCGACGGCCATGTGGGAGCTCATTGTACCAGCATTTCACAGTGGCTAAGTGGCATGCTTCAATGCCAAAAGTAGCAACTTACTTCTACTTCTTCAATGCACTCGGGCCTCTATAATCTCTATAAATCCGTAATAAATTATTGCATGAAAAGGCGAAAGAGGAATTGTTCCATCTTTTGAGCGAGCCAAATTTTGCATCTCACAGAAAAAAGAAAAAATAAAGCTCGTGCGTGAAAATGTTGTATATAAGTTTATACTAAAAAAAGACAAACTTTTCGATAAAAACAGTTAAGCACAGCTCATACCACGTAGTTTTGCAAAGGCGTCCTTGAAAAAAAAAATTGTCTAAAATCAACGGTATTCTGTAGCCATTTGCAACTTATCATCAGCAATTAGAGCTCGAGATGAGCCAGTGCTTCAGGTACAATAGCTCTACTCTTGCAATTATCTTTTTATTGCCTACAGAACTGCATACCAAAAACTATTCTAAAAATCTGATTAAAAAGTTTGAAATTTTGTTAAAAATTTAAGGAATTTTTATTTTCACTTTATATGGTTTGCATTGTGCAATGCCCTCAACTTTTATAAAAAATAATAGGCAGTAAATAAAAAAAAAAACTCGGAATATACTAACCTGGGAATATACTCCAAGCAGGTCCTGTAGGGAGGAAGTCGAAACAACAAAATATGTGCTGACATCTTGCCTAACACTGATGCTTAAGCGGGCCAAACACCCGTTTACCCAGAGTAGGAAATAAAATTCATTAAAATAGGACAAATACTAATTTTAATTGAGGAGTTGTGCACACAGAAATACTCTGATTCCATGAAAGGGAACAATAGATCTTTCACGTAATATCCATAATAATAGTAAAATAAACACAAGTAAAACTAATTTATGGCATACGAGTGTATGTATTTATGTATATGTATGTAGATATGCAGCCATCATAAATAAATGCGCTTTTGTTCTTCTTTCGGTTCAGGTGTTTGTCTACACACGCAAAAACTACCAAATGATTAGAGATCGCATCAAATCGAAGGGATTGAACAGCCTCTCGAAGAAGGATCTTTACGATTTCTTTGCGCCATGGCATGCCGTACATTTGGGGCAAATACGTTCGGCGAGCGCCAATGCAACAGTGGAACGGTGGGCACGTCGAAAACTGCAATATGAGTACTATGTTGTCAAATATGTAACCCTGCTGAAGCTACACGGGAATGGCACACTACTGAAAGCACTGGATAACCTCTTAGGCAACGATGCGATTCTGCAATTGGATCTGAAGTCACTGAATGTTATATTTAGGGATGAACCTGAAAAGCGGAGTTGGTTCAACGAAGTGCTAGACAATCAAATGAAGCTTTGGGAAGTCAACATGCCCATGAACTGACGGTCGGTCCAGACAGTGGCTATGTACGGTACAGCTGGTTGCGAGGATTCGTGAGCCACCGTAAATGTTCCTAAGTCGTTCGCGACTACACTATGCACTGTTGCCATTCGTTTGCGTAGCCGTAAGTTATGTACGAGTACTATGTATATATTGTAGTAGATATGTATGTACATATGTACGTGTGAGTTCAATGTTGAAGTGCTTGGCGATGGTCACATTACTTTAGAAAACACGAATCGTTGTTGTTGACCCCGGAGGCTGCAATAATGCTTTTTCGATGCCTGTGATAGTTTTAATTGATTTTATTGTTGTAAATTAAGTTAGTCCTTACTTAAGTCATAGCATACTACTGTACATATTTACGAGTATGTATGTATGCATGAATGTATGTATAAATAGCGAAGGTTAGATAAGATTAGGGGGATATATACGTAAGTATAGAGGTAATTGTTCATCTGTAAATGTATGTACATATCTGTGTAAGTTTGCATGTATGTATTTAATGTTATGTGGAATTCGAAACGGGACTTGTATAATTGTATAGGTAGACTTACTTACGAATATGAGTTAATAATTAAATTAGTGTAAGAACGATTTGTTAAGAAAATATTTGTAAATATAAAAATTGGAGGTTAAATAGATGAGAAATCGCGAAGGATTGTCTTTTTTATTAACTGTCTGCATGTGAGGTCATTAAAAGTTAGAACATAAAAAAATTGCTACAAATTTTCAAAGATTTCTACAAAACTACTTTTTTGTTCGTAAAAAAATTAAAAATTTTGTTTTTATGAATTTTAAGACAAGTACGTATGTATAAGGCAATTATGGGTAAAATATATTTAGACAGTGAGATCGTTTAAGCGTACGGCGGAATATTAAGTAAATAAATAAACATTTGGCGCTTACAACCTTTATGAGTATTTGGCCGAAATTCTCCTTCTACTTGAGGCGTGCGTCTCGATGTAGTTTCACAAATGGAGGGTCCTACTGTTTTAAGCCGACTCCGAACGGAAGTTTTTATAAGGAGCTTTTTCATGGCAGAAATACACTCGGAGGCTCCCGAGTGGCGACCGCTATTAGAAAAAAATGTTTTTTATAATTTGGTGTTCCATGCATGGATATTCGAACCTACGCACTTCCGAATGGTAGTCACGCACCAAACCATTCGGCTACAATGGCCGCCCATAACACGGCGGAATAATAAAGGTGGAATAATACTCAGCTAAAGGTTTCTTTGTTCAGTTCCTGGCATTTAGCTGCCTTATATTTTACAATGTTGCCTTTTTTCGGTGGAATGTTTTATGTGCTGCTTCTTTAGAGACATGTAAATTTAATTAATAACCGCACATTAACCATCAGAGCGGTGGCAGAAGTCTTCAACATTGCTTACGGATCCGTTCAGGACATTGTAGTGAATGATTTAGGCTTCCGCCGTGTTGCTGCAAAGTTGGTCCCGGAGGCCCTGAATTCCATACAGAAAAGGGACCTGTTGTTGTAGCACCATAAACATTTCCCATACTTACATACGGGGAATGCTGCTGGAGTGACAGTCCTTGGCCGGATATAAATCCGGGTTGTTTCGGGAACGTAGAACCGACTGTCGTGAAAACGAAGACCGCTTTGATAACGTCAAATACATGATTTTCAAGGCTGAATCTGATCCAACACAAACGCTTCATTACTGAAGACGTGACATGTGTTCGTGAGTACGACACGCAGTTCATACATTCGGCGAGTGAGTGAAGAGCTCAGGATGGACTAAGACCAAAAAAATCATGTCGTTTTCAGTCAAAAAGAAAGCGATGCTCGCGGTTTTAAGGATTTCTGGGAAAACAACTCGTGGATTTCGCTCCAGAATAACGCACCGTCGCACAGTGCCATCATTAGCCGTGAATTTTTGACCAAGAACGAAACGAATACCATTAAACAGCTATCGAATTCATCTGATATGGCTTTCTGCGATTTTTTTCTGTTTGAACGAGTAAAAAAAAAAAACACTTCGGGAACTCGTTTTAACAGCCGAAAGGAAGTAGTGGAAAAATTTAAGATGGCTCTGATGATGGAGTTCTAGAAATGTTTCAAGAGTTGGCATAAGTGCGTTGCAAGTTGATGCGGAGTACTTTGAAGGCCATAATATACTTTTGAGGAAGAAGCTTGTATTTTAAATTTTCTGAATATTTTCCGGGTTCTTTTTCACCAAGCTGGTATGGCGTAATTTAGTTATAACATATTTGCATTTTTTTTCTACTCTATTTCGGCGACTGAAGTATTCTACTGGCCATTCTAAACCAAATAATCTCTCTTATTTTTAATTTTAGTTATTAATAATCCCCACTCAAGTGTTTTTTTTATTTGGGTATGAGAAATTTATTTTTGATGCTTATTTTGCTCAAAACCTCCCTCTATAGAGAATAGCATCACTTAAAACCTGCAGTTTTTGACATTAATACAACTGTGGTGCCAAATTTTCCAATTTTGGACTATTGAGTTTACTTGATTAACCTTCGAAAGCTATATATCTAAATAAAGTATAATATAAACCACAAATAAGTTTACAAATCAGAAGCAAACTTTCTAGTTTTACGATAGAGATAAACTTTTAAACTTAATTTTCAACACTTTCATTTTTACACATTCGTGTTTCTAGCGTAATGGAATGAAGCTTACCTGGAATTCTCTAATTACATTGTACAACACAAAAAAATACAGGGTTTTGACAATGGATTTCGATAGAGAGCAGCAAAATAAGCAGCTAAATAAATGCCTTCTTGTGAAAAATTAGATTTCGATCTTGACCCCAGTGCCTGAGAGTAGAGAACGCAGTTTGTTTCTACTTGGTTAGGTCTGAGAAATCAGAGGCCTGGACTCGATGATGGATTCACTCGAAAATAGTCGAAGAATGCCTCACTTCACTTTAGATCGCATCCCAATTCTTTCATATAAGGTTTATCTTGCAGGAAACTGTGACGCGAATGAGATGGTTAGACACGAGGTAGCTTTCCCGCGAAAGCAGATGATTGGGATCTCCTTTAGCTATCTGCGGTCTGTTCATGAAGATGTGGGCTTCGCGTAAACTCAGCGAGCACTAGGAAAGTATACGAACTAGTAAAGTCGCGAAATCATTCTAGCAACGTGTGGAATGGAAGTGTTCGAGGGATCTTCTGAGGTTGACAAGATCTGAGCTCCCGAATTTCGAGAGCGTCCTCTACGAAACACTATCCGTGAGGCATGGATGCTATTTTCTTATCCCTCTATGCGCAAACTGGAGCCAAGGCAGTCTTTCCAAGTAGGCAGGATTGGTGCGAGAGGTAATCTGTACTGAGGCTGGTACCTCTGTCTTTAGTGATGACTTCAAGATGGAATCGGGAGTCGGAGCAGTCCCTAACTCAGTCCGTATACATAACTATGTATTTCCTTTAAATTGCCGAATACTGCTAGTGTTTTTAAGGCAGCGGTCTTGGCAATCAGAATGCTTAAGGAAAGCGGGAGCGAGGGAGTTATTAACATTTTTTCCGAATAGTTGACTGAATTGGTTTCAGAGGTATCTTACCCAGAAATCGGCAACCTCTTGACTGTTGTTAAAGGGGAATTGCGTAATTTATTTCTCAGAAAAGCGCAGCATAGATGTAGCTCCATTTCTTTGTATACTAAAGGGTTTTCCAATAAGAGGTGTTATTTTGATATTCAAAGAAAATGCTATTTTTTAATATAAATGATCGGATGTTTATTTCATTATAAAGAGGACGGTATACCTTCCTAATATCAGGCAAATGACCACCACGAACATGCTTACAGGACATTATCCTTTTCATGAAAATTTCCATAACCGAATTGCAAAGTGACTGCCCTATGTTATCGATAGCCTCACGAATTCCATCTTTGAGGTCTTGAATCGACTGGGCTGTTGGCTATTGGCGTAGACCTTCTCTTTTACGTGGCCCCAAAGAAAACAGTCACAAGGTGTTAAATCACAAGATCTCAGTGGCCAATTGTGATCACGTCTTCGAGAGATAACACGGTCCGGAAACTTTTCCCGTAAAAGATCAATGATTTCGTTGCTTGTGTGGCACGTAGCGGCGTCTTGTTGAAAATAAACGTTGTCCAGATCAATACCATCCAATTCCGGCCATAAAAAATCGTTAATCGTCTCTCGATAGCGCAATGCATTTACCAATTTGGAAAACCCTTGGTTTCGAATACCCTTTGACCCAAGTACAATAAACGCAGGACGCGGATAATTCTGAGTACTCCTCGCCATTCAATTTCCGAACTCGTAGCAATCATTTTCATGTCTCTTGTCCTTTGTTACACTTGTCCCAATGCAATATGTAGAAACCCTGTTAGTCAAATTAGTTAGTTTTTAAATATATTTTTTTTATTGTATAATATTTGTGAAAAATTAAATATGGAAACTTTCTGTCAACTTATTTAATATAAAATAAAGAATCATATATATCAAATACATGCCTTTCATTTCATACCCATATTGTAAATATTATTCGTAAGAAATACATGGTAACCCTATTAAGAAATTTTGAAATAATTTTCGAAATTACGAAGGAGTTTTTTTAATGAAATGTATGAATTTGAGAAAAGTTTCTTTTAAAAACATGGGTATGAATGTATTTGAAAAGCAGTTTCGTCGTTTGATTGCTTCATCCCTAGTACTCAGTGGATTATTTTCTTTTTTAATTTTTTTTAATTATAAAATATGCTCACTAAGCAGGCTAAATTTTTTTTTACAGAAATATGCAGAATGAACAAAAAAAATGTCTGTAAAGCTGCCAAATAAAATAAAAAATTCTACATAAACAAATTATTAAAGAGCAACTATTGCTTGATTGCTTGAAAAGTTCTCTTCAGTTAACTAGTTTGCTCAGAAAATTTCTCTCGTTAAGCTTCCTTTTTTTATTTCAATGAGCAAATCTGTGGCTCTGCATCTGTTTACTAAAACGCCTGATCAGTAGCCGCATTTCCCTTCGCTGTTTTGAAGCCATTGGGAATAAACTAAATCGATAAAGCAGTTCGTAGCGGAGGTGCATACCACGAAACTCACCTATTCAACACACACATTTGATACCAACAGATGTCACAGCAAATCTGTGGCTCTGCATCTGTTTACTAAAACGCCTGATCAGTAGCCGTATTTCCCTTCGCTGTTTTGAAGCCATTGGGAATAAACTAAATCGATAAAGCAGTTTATAGCAGAGTTGCATACCACAAAACTCACCTATTCAACACACACATTTGATACCAACAGATGTCACCGCTAATACTAGTCAAGCCTAGTTGACAAACAGTTGTGTAGTCAATGAGAATGTTTGATGTTGGTAACGATGTGTAGAAATAACAGCCAGCAAGACACTGTATTGATCAGTTTGGCCACCATTGAACTTAGTAATGATACGAACCTATCTCTTCAATACAGTTCGCGTGACATTGGTACAAATCGTATATAGATAAATAAAATTTATTGGCTTCTTTTTAAAATTATGTTTATTTACGTTTGCACATAGTTGAGCGTTTTATTGACAACTTACAAGATAAAAAATGAGGAAACGGGAAAAAGAAGTGCATTTCCCAATTTTGTTGTTCTGAATATTGTGCACTGAATTGTAACAGGCAGGGTTTGGCATAGAGCACTAAATATTCAATGCAATAAGCGGATAGTTGAAACACTGACAAACTGAAGATTCAGTGATAATGAAACCCTTATTTTAACTACCACTAAAAAATTAGTAGTGGTCCAATTTAGTGGTAGTGCAAAATACCCAACCCTGGTAGCAAGCGGCAATTGTTATACTGTGAAAAATAGTAAGTCTGGCCATCTTACCATTACCTCAAGAGGTCATCGATTTCTCAGGCCGAAACACCTTCGCACACTTTCAAGGGTCAAGTAATAAACAATGAATGCCTTTTTAAAATTATTTATTTTTTTAATAAAATTTATTAATAAAATTCATTAATAAAATTTATAAGTACAAAAGCAAAAGGGTACCTAAGCAATAGTTTAACTATTTGAAACCCATAACATATACATATTTAATCCTCCGTTGGACACCTTTTCTAAAACCTTCAGTTGGGCACCCGGGTCTGACCTTTTTATCGTCCTGTTCGAGGATCCTTTTTAAAAGGTTACATCGAAAAATCGATAGAAAATAAAATATTAGGAAGCGACCTGGAAACTCAAGTCGTTAGCTATAATAGAACTACGTTAAATTCATGTTGTAAGTCGAAAAAGCCAGTCTGGCCAGACCCGGGTGCCTGCCCAACGGAATGTTCGGTTTGAAAAATAGCAACGAAAAAATTATTTTATCTGCTTACATTTTTTGATTACATATTTAACACTCTTGATGGAATAATTGAACTTAGTCCTGGGTGAACCACTGCTTCCGCTAGTCGAATAATTTTACATTTCTCTTCTACAAAGCCTTCTCAGCCCGCAACCACATCTCCATCCTTTTGCTTGATTTTGAGAGAGCATTTGACCGAGTTGGCGCCCATGTAATTTTAAATCGTCTTCACTTATGGGAAGTGGGAAGGGAGTGGCATCCAAAATACTCTACTTTGTCAAGTCTTTTCTAAATAATCGAAAATTTCGTTTAAGGGGAAACACCACTGTAGAAATTTCAAAAAATTGATTTTTTTTTATAAGCTTAAAAAATTCTTTGAACCTTTTAAAATACAGAACAAAAAGTTGTATACGTTACCGAAGTTTATTTCATAAATATTTTAAGCTTTTAACCAAGCGTTAGTGACTGCTACGTAACGACTTCTCCAAATTTCCATACTTTAAATGCGTTTTTCTCAAAACACGTTTTGTGAAATTGGCACGCAGCATAACTCAAACAATTTTTAATATTTTTAATTAGGTTTTTCACTACGTCTGTATAATAACTTTCTTAAGAGAAGAGCGTAAGGGTTTTTCGATAGATTAATTTAAACGATTGTTATAATTATTTAAATGCCGTTTTTTTTAGTCCGAAATTCCACAAAAATAAATATTTTTTAAATTCCCTACGTTTTTCTCTAGCTATTTTTATCTAGATTAAGAAAAAAATGTTTCTTTGTTCCAGATTAAAATTTGCACCCTCTGTGCTGCGTGCCGCGAAGCTCCTTCAAGAGAAACCACATTACAAAAATGTCTCCAATGCCCATTTTGTAAAATTTTTCGATCAAACTTTGTAGTTTTGTATTTTAGTATATAAGTAATAACTTCCCAAATCAGAGCGATTCCTTTCCCTTTCCTTCTGTACAAAAAAATTCTTTAAAAATCGTGTTTATTTTACGCGTGTACAGTGGTGTTACCCCTTAAGAATTCAAAACACATTTTCCGACATTTATCCTTTAGAAAACGAAATACCTCAGGGTTCTCCTTTATCTGCCGTCCTTTCAACATCGCAGATGACGTCTATATACTCTGCAAAAGGAACAAGGAATAATATAGAAACGATTTCAATTTTAAAAAATTTAATAAAGGGCATCTTGGAATGGGGGGATTATTCTGGAGCCAAGATGTCCTTCCGCAAACCATTTGAAATTACTTTATTACAATCAAAGACAAAGGAATCGGCAACATGGTATTAAAATTTGAAAAAGGCGTGCCAAGAAGCACCGATAGATTGGTTACTCTTAAAAAACTCAGGCTTAAAAGCTTATTGTATTCGAAGCTCTGGATAAATATAAAAAGGTTGATAGTCAAGAAGGAAAGGAGAGAAGGAAATAAGATAAAATAGAGACAGTAACAGAGATAGCTAGTCTGTGAGAATTTTCCAGACTCGTTGGCAAATCAGAAAATACCCTCCAGTTTGAGAGAACGAATATGACTTATTCTCATGATATCGGAACCCAAAATTTGTTGCCTTACTCCAGCAAAGGCTGAGCGCTCACAGAGAAAATGCTCAGTGCTATTCGCCTCCTCTAAGCAACATAAATAATAAGATGGGAAACTCTTTCATTTTGAGAGAGAGTGTGCCCATGAGGACGTTTCAAAACTTGGCAGCACTCACACATTATGGAATTTTGAACAGCTGATAGGCGAAATGGCAGGCTGCCAGAAGAAACGCGCCAAAAATAACTGACGAAAACGGTTCCTTTTTGCTTAATGGAGAAATGACGCGTTGAAATGTTTATAATTACATATTTATCTTAAAATTAATTCAATTGAAATGTAATGATTTGAATTGAAGTGAGTTTATAGACTTCAAAACTCGTTATATCCTTTTCGACTTCTACTTTTAGTCTTATGTACATAATGTAATTTTATTGAAAACTGTGTGTTGGCTTATGTAAATTTGTATATACGTAATTATTCTATGGCTGAAAAGCGTAGGTAAGGGAATTGAATTTTAGTTTGAGATATTTTACAAAAATTAAAGGTAATTTGCTTTAACTTATTCTGTTCGTTGTTTGAGAATTTTGTTTTTGTTACCCACTTTCTGTGTTATATTAAAAAATCGCAATATGTCGTGTTTTTAATTATAACTTAAGTTTTTCGTGTTCATTACTTTATTATTATTAAATTGGTTTTGTATTTCAGTTTTAAATAATTTCATTTACATATAAATTTTTAAATATTTTGCTTTATTTTTAGTATATGTAGGTGTTTACGAGTGATATAAGGCTATTGGGCAACCGCACACTAAATACTAACCTCAATGGTGGTGTGGAAACTAAAAATTCCCAATTGTTGTTTAAAAAATACCCAATTCATGTTTCTGCCGATGTGGCAATATTGGCAAATGTTATAAAAAATGCACATTTTTCAGCGATCTCACGAGAAAAAGAGTTTCCCATCTAGTCATCTATGCTAAGTAAGACAGGCAAATCGATTACTCAACGATTCCAGTCGTGGCCATATGCTGACCCCATGGGTTGCATCCTGTAATAAGAGCGACCATCAACCGAACGTCTGGTTTACCCAGTTTTAAAAGAATGTTTGACAGTTTTTTTGTTGGGACTTGTCACAAAACACTTTGCAGTTCTGCAGCGTTCTAGACGGGACCATCTCTGTTTATGTAAATTGCATGCATAATCGCTGATCCAATTCTTGATTCTTGTAGAACTAATTCCGATTATTAGATATGTATGTGGGGTAACCGGCGGCCGCCGTAGCCGAATGGGTTGGTGCGTGATTACCATTCGGAATTCACAGAGAGGTCGTTGGTTCGAATCTCGGTGAAAGCAAAATTAATAAAAACATTTTTCTAATAGCGGTCGCCCCTCGGCAGGCAATGGCAAACCTCCGAGTGTATTTCTGCCATGAAAAAGCTCCTCATAAAAATATCTGCCGTTCGGAGTCGGCTTGAAACTGTAGGTCCCTCCATTTGTGGAACAACATCAAGACGCACACCACAAATAGGAGGAGGAGCTCGGCCAAACACCTAACAGAAGTGTACGCGCCAATTATTTATTTATTTTGTTTTTTTTTTTTATGTGGGGTAACCACTACCTGTGTGGTAACCACTGATTCCCAGTTGGCGAATTTATCAACAATTTCTTTTCATTGAACACCGCGGTGTCCTGAAACCCAAATAAGTATCCGTACAAGCCTGTTCTGTCTTGCAAGGGAATCAGGCTGCTTCTTACATTCTTGAACAATCTTTGAGGTTAGCTTCGGGTTCTCCAGAGCCTTCAGTGCAGCTTGACTGTCACAAAACACTCCGATCTGTATCCCGCTCTCTCTCCTCTCAATTATCCGTTAATTAAATAGCGAAATAGCGGTCTGGCAGCCCAAAAATAACTGACGAAAATATTTCTTTTTGCGCTGATGCTGCGATAGACACATTTTCCGGGAATTTATATTAAAATAAGAGGGAGATATAAAAATGAATTAGGTAAATATGATATTCAAGTAAGTTTTATTTTAAGGTAATAAATTATATTGTAAAAAATTATACTAAATTACATTTTTTTTTCAGCAAGAAAATGTTAAAAGTAAAGTATAAGTAAGTTTAAGGATGAGTTGGGGGGCAATGAGTTTTTAACTTCTCAAAGCAGAATTAAGAGATAATTGAATTGTGATCTCTTTAATTTGTGATATTCTACAAACAAAATGTCTAAGCTATTGTATAAAAAATTAAAAGTTATCTTTGTTAATTTATTTGTTGTTCTACAAATTTGTTTTTGTTACTTTTTACTTTTTAACTTTTATTCAAGGATTAAAATATTTTTATATCTTTATATGGTTTTCGCCTTCATCATTTTTGTCTTTCGATTTTTGATAACCATTTAGATCTTATTTTTGAATTTTCGCTCATTTGTGCATTTTATACTGATTGCCTTATTTTTATTGTATGTATGTATGTATGTATATGTATGTGTAGGAAGGTTGTGTGGAAACTGCAAAATAACTAATTTTATGCTTAAAAATACCCTTAAATAAGTTAAATGCTACTTCCGGTGTGACCCCACTGATTAAAGTGATAAAAAATGCACATTTTGACTCATCATCACCTCATCATCTATGCTTTCACCAGCATAATAATGATAAAAACGTCAGACCGAAATCGAACGTAAAATCACAGTTAACTCCCCCTACAACGACGCCGAACAAATATCACCTACGTAACTGAGACATTAAGTCCATCTCAGTGGCACCACCTTGATCAAAAAGTTCACGGAGATATTGAGTAAATTCAAAATACAAGTTTATAGATTTCCTCAAAAGTGATATTATCGTCTACAAAGTACTCCTGATTAAGTGCAAAGCACATATGTATACTAGCGTTTGATGCAGCACCCGAACATTTCTGGAACTCTATTCTCAGTATAGCTAAAAGAAACGTCTTCGATTTTTCCATTACTTCCTTGCTGCTGTTAAGATGCGCTCCCCGTAGTGGTTCTTTGACTCGATCAAACAGAAATAATCGCTAAGGGCCATATCAGGTGAATTCGATGTCTGTTTGATGGTATTCGTTTCGTTTTTGTTCGAAAATTCACCGATAATACGAGTAATGGCATTGTGCGATGGTGCGTTATCATGGTGCTGAATCTACGAGTTATTCCCCCACTAATCTTTTCTTTTTTGGTGGATTGCTTCACGTAGCTCAATATCTCATAAAGCCTAAATATTAGTCCTTTTTTTCAGTGGGGATCGCTTTCTTTTTCGACTCACTCGCCTGATGTCTGGACTGTGTTTCGTACTCATAAACCGACGTCTCGTCTCCAGTAATGATTTGTTTGATGAATGTTGGGATTGGATGTCGATTTGACTCTAGGAAGTCATGTCTTTGTCTATATCAACGCGGACCCTTTTTACAGGAAATTCAGATTATTTGGAACTAACTTTGCAGGAACACGGCGCAGACTCAAATCATTAACTTGTCTTAAATGCATCGATAAGCAATGTTCAAGTCCTGCTGTTGTTGTTGTTGTTGTAGCAGCAAAAATATTCACTATACGTATAAGGGGAATGCTGTTAAAGTGTCAGACCTTGGCCGGAAATAAATCCGGGTCGTTCCGGTTACGTCTCAACGACTGCCATGGGAACGATTTTTCATGCGTTAATTTGCGATTTTTGATCAACTTTTTTCCATTTTACTGACTTTGTTGATGATTTCATCAGTTTTTGATGTCGACGGCCTGCCAGCCACTACGTTCGTCATCCTCGATGAACTCACGATCTCTCTTTTTCTGTTCGACTTCATGCCTCTTGTAAACGACCGTTTTGTTTAGAATATCATTGAATCCATTTCTAACTCAAAATTTAATACAAATTCGTTGTTGCAAGTTTAAAGCCATTTTTAAAACTGTAAAAAATTTAAAACACATGCTGAGGTGGATTTACTCAAGACGGCGTAACTTAAAGCTGCCGGTATTAAATGGGGGTTAACACTTCTTGTTACACATTAGCTCTATACTTCTGTAGTTAGGCCAATCTTAACATACGGAATACTTGAATGGTGGCGACCTGCTCAAAAGGCGGGTTATGCTAAATCATGTGTAAGGTGCAAGGAACAGGTTCTTATGCATCTCTGGTGCTTTAAGGACTACCCCAAACAAAGCGCTGGAAGTGCTAAACAACTTGCTTGCACTAAATTTTGTAGGAAAACACGTGGCCGCCGCCTCGGCGTTTACACTTAAAGGGGTGGCGCTCTGGAAAAACCGGTGGTTTCACCACGCCTCTATTTTGCACACTCTGAATAGTCAAAAACAATAAATGGAGTACACTATTCCTAGACTCATCTTGGAGACGAGCACAACGTCGAGAAGAGACTGGTGACTGACATCAACGCCATGGAGAGTTGTGGAGTTAAATTTCTATACAGATGGTTTCAGGTTAGACGATAAGGTTGGCTATGTATTTTCGATGATTTAAGACTTGAATTATTCGTGCGACTACCAAACTACTGCAGCGTCTATGAGGCAGATTTCCTAGCAATAAATATGTTCTCGGATAGTGAAGCGGTAATTAAATCAATGTATGCGGCTATACTAAGATCAAAGGTGGCACAGGAGTGCCAGGCAACCCTAAATGATATTAGTGTTGCATTCAACGTAAGTCTTCTTTGGATTCCAGGGCGCAGAGATATTAAGAAAATTGTAAATCCGATGAGCTACTCAGGAAATGTACTACTCTTCAACTGCTCAGTAGTAGAACTACCACGAGCGAAATAATATTAAAAAACAACATTATCCAAGAGGCCAATAGGGCGTAGAGTGATGAAGACACATAAACATTCCGTAACAGCTAAGCTACTGTGACCACAAATAAATAAGAAAAACCAAAGGAACTGCTTAACCTTTGAAGAGAGGATATGTCGAAGGACGTGGCTTGTATAACCGGTCTCTGGCTATTTGACAACCGTTCCTTAAAACCAGGAAATTTGAATGTTGTAGAAGTTGTGTAGATGAGGAGAAACAGTTGAGCATTTCCTTTGCAACCATCCAGCCTTAGCCAAAATCAGAGCAGGTTTAGTAGGTAAATATTTTTTCAATTCTCTTACAGAACTGTTTGGCGCGGCGATGGGACCAATTCTGCGCTTCATAAGATCCCTTCTTTAAGTCACTCACCTTATTTGAAATGGTGTTTTTTGGGTGTTTCTTTAAAAACGTGTAAAACGGTAATGGAAAAAGAGTAATTTATTTTTTGATCCATTGTTAAAAAATAAAAAGTAAGACATTTTTTGGGCATACGAGGTTATTTCATAAATTTGTCAGCCTTCAAAAAAAGGTCTTCCAAAAAAGGTATGTCGCTGGCGACACGGATTCCGGGACTCATAGGTGTCTGAAATCAAAAAGACAAAAAGATTGTTGTTTAGTATGAATGTCGTTAAAAAACGATCTTTAAACAACAAAATTTTACAGAATGATGGATGATGAAAACTCGAATCTTTGATCGGAAAAATCGGTTTTTACTCTTGTTTTGACGTTAGAGGTCCGAAAAAAATACTAAAAATATTTTTTCCCGGATGATCGTAGTTCACACAATGACTACATCTATTCTACGCCATTTAAATTTTATTTCATCAAAGTCGGTTCGGTAGAGCCGGCTATATATGTGGCCTTTGTTCATATGAAGACCATTTTTTTAAGTCTGACCACTTTTTTAATAAACCTCATATGTTCAAAGTAAAATTTTTATTTATTATCAATTCGTTGGTGCTGTTTACAACCTCTTCGCACCTCTCGCCCGACTTGCTGAGGCCGTTCCGCCAAAAATAGTCTGGTCTGGTGTCAAGGAAGTTGTTGAGCCAATTTTTAAGGACTTCTTTGTTATCGAACGCAATGACCTTCATATGGTAATCGGTTAGTTCACGGTCGGGAGAATACTGCGGATGCTGAAGGACCTCCCATTCGAGCTCTTGGAGTGCGGATTTGACGACTTGTGCAACATGGGGCCTGGCGTTGTCGTTAAGGAGTATAGTTTGACCATGTCGATCAGGTCTGTTCACTCGAATAGCCTCATTTGCGCGCTGTAGCTGGGCAATGTAGAGCGTCTTGTTGACCGTAGCTTTTCGAGCATTTCTCAGTGCACCATGCTCTTGCAGTCCCACCAAACACATACCATGATCTCCTTTGGATAAAGATCCGTCTTGACTCTCGGCTTTGGCATATCTTCTGGTACCTCACACTCCTTCCTATGCTTCATATTGATGTATAGGCACCATTTCTCATCTCCCGTGACGATCATACGCGTGTCGCTCGATGGCAGGCGGAATGCTGAGAAGCAATTTGAAGGCGACTTCCTTTGTTTTTTTCGTTGAGTTCCTGAGGCACCTAGGTTCTCAATTTTTCGGAAAATCCCATTGAATGAAGGTGATTGAGAATCGTTTTATGATAGCAGCTCATTTTTTACTCCAATTCCCGACTGGTTTGGTGACCGTTCTCCTTCAAAAGTGATTTGAGACCTTCCGCTGCGGGGACGTGTCATTTATGTCAAAGTCCCCATTTTTGAACTTTGCCACCTATTTTCGGCCTGTACACCCGCCTCCTACATCTTCTCCATACACATCGCAAATAGCCCGGGCTGCTTCGACAGCTTTTTGACGATGAAACGAAAAGAAGAGCAGATGTCGAAAATATTGATTTTGCCTCCTGAGTATTTCATTTCTAAGTCTCAAAACTAATAAACAAATAAATAACTCAAAAATACAATTAATATACAATAGTTTTGTAGAGCCGAAAGAGTTATACCAAATGAATACTTACCCTTTGCCTTACCCTTTGCGTTGTAAAATAAAAGAAAATATAAAAACGCTATGAACTTATTCCCCAACCCAATGTATTACTTCAAAATCTTTCTCGATGTTGGCCTTCGTCAGACGAAACGCCACTAAGTTCTCTGATTCCTATACCATAAAATTACTCTATACATCATTTGTTAGGTCTCATTTATTCGTACAATAAAATATGCTATTTTCATTTGGAGGCCATGTAGTCAGCAAGCTATCAATAGAATCGAACGTGTGCAAAAAATATTTCTCTAATATGCCCTTCGATCTCAGAAGTTTATTGATTTCATGCCATCATACTACAATATATTCTGCTCGTCTCATGCGTATAAGTCTGAAGTTATCAGAAATTCGTAGGTCTATGCTGTTTCGTCTTTTACTCATAATATTATTACTGGAGTCATTGAGTGTCCCTACTTGTTGGAAAGGATTCGATTTAATGTTTCCCAGCGATCTCTTAGGAATCTCTACCCTTTTTATGGGGACAACTTTTAAACTAGGTATGCCAGTAATGCTCCCATTACTCGTGCTTCACGTGAATTAAATACTATTAATAATGATGTTGCCCTCGATTCTTCGCTTTCAAGGGTAACTTTCTTAAATCTCTTTCATTCTACATATGCTATAGTTTTTTTTAAATACATGTAGTATATCAGAAGTTTAATCTAAGCCACTTTTGTAACATAGTCTGTATGGATTGTAAAGGGTAGTTAAATTTCAAGGGGCGATGTTGAATGTGAACCACCGTTGGACTTCTTTCTTTGGGGTTATTTGAAAGAAAAGGTATACGTCGATAAGCCAGCAACAATTCAAGAGCTAAAGGATGAGATAATTCGGCACATTACGGCATAGAACCTCAATTATGCCTCAGCGTCATCGAAAATTTGGACCATCGGATGGTGTGCCGCCGAGGTCACGGCGGTTATTTAGCCGATATTTTGTTTCGGACGTAATTGAGCCATACCAGTATTATCTTAATAAAGAGAAATGACAATAATTTCCTAAAAAAATTGTATTTTATTCAAAATCAACACCGGCCCTTGAAACTTAACCACCCTTAAATTCATAGACTTAAATAAGTAAATAAAATTGTTCCACGAAGAAAAACCTTTCACCAAAACCTAACCTAACCTGACTTAGAGCGTCACCTCGCGGTTGTTCCAGGAATTTTTTTATCAAGGTGGTGTATTATTTAGTATTGAGAGCAAATCGAATAAAAAATGCCTGGCTTCACTCGGCGTTGTATTGCCAATTAATAAAACAAATTAAGCTATGCTTAAAAGTTGCGCACATTTATTTGAACGTGGATGTGAAAAACATTTAATCTGCTCGATAATACTAAAATTATATTGTAGAAAGTTCTGCAGATGTTGCTGCTTTACAGTATTTGGCTTGAATCAAAGTAGGTAGTTAAGCAGCGCTGCGGCAAATGCAGCTCAATTGTGCCATATAGGTACTATTCTCACACATACATACGAACTTGACTAAATGCAAAAGCACATGCGTCTCAACACACACACACACACGCACAGGGTACACACATACATACAAATGTAGCTACATGGAGGCATATTACGCAGAGTATAAACAAAAGTATATGCGTCTGTGTGGTGCTGTGGGTAGGTAGATAGGTACATTTATGATAAACTCATCCATCTCCAATCCACTTACTCGTGCAAATATTTGCACAATTTATGGGAAACGGCGGTGTGAGCAAACTATAATATTTCCCTTCTCATCTTGTTGCTGATCATCACTGCAGCCCAATGTTGCTCGTACATACAAACATATGTACAACACATACATACATACGTATATGCTCTTCGATACTACCATACATATGTATGTGTGTACATGCCAATATACGACTTTCTTGCCAAAAATTACACACACACGCACACACTCACATACATAATTGTTTTAGTATTCTGGATCGTTCGAAGAAAACTGATTTCAATGTTCTCATATAAATTCAAAGTCGAAAATCATGCATCGATATACGCAGTAGTAAGTATTGGCAAAATCTGGTTCGTTCCGAAATCACTTTCGTTGCATTTTTTTCTTGGGTGGAAACTTTAGGAGCAACGCAGTGAGTAAATCAATTGTGTACATAGAATGAGATTAGCTGAAGTGCGGAATGAAAATTCGACTGCCTTAAAGGCTATCTGCCTACATATGTATGTGTGTATGTTTAGCTCTTTATATGCTTGCTCGTCTCTATACATATACAGATGCGTATGTATGTATGTATGTATGTATGTATGTATGTATGTGTTTTGTAAGCGAGAATGCAATCAGAAGACCACATTGTTGGCCGCACTCGACCCGAACATTCATCACTCATACAAATATCAATAAAAATACGCATGAATACAAACACACACACGCACACATATGTATAAGCACACACACACACACAGTCATACATACATACATATGTACTAGCATAACCACTCAACGAAATTAGATACTTGTCATGGGTGCTGGACATGCCCGGTTTAGGCCAATTGTTGAAATCGGAAACCAACTAACCGCCCGCTAGCCAGCCAACTAATGTCTATTCAGCCCGGAGTGGCGGTCTGCCAATCAGGGAGGCAGGCAGAGTTCAATTGGAAAATTACGAAAAGCATTTGTTGGAGTGGACGCGTCAGCGGGGTGTGAGGAGCACATCAATAATTTCATAAATGGACTTTGCCCGAAATGTAGACTGATTGAGCTCTTAATTGCTTAGCGGATGGGCCAACAAGCGCTGGAAGGCGGGCGCCATACATCGAATGTTGAACGAATAAGCGAATGTGCGATATTAATCCGAAATATGTCCACAGGCTCCTACGGAATTGTGTATTGACAATTGTAGCGGTTATGATGTTGGCTATTGGTTCTACTGCCAAATTTCTAAAACTATTGACTGATACTGACCATTTTTTATGTGCGAGTGTATTTGTATGAGTGTACATGTGTGTGTGAATGTTTTTCTGCACTCTTCTTTGCTACACTGATGTTGGCCATGTAGTCCATTGCTGCTATTGGATACAATTTTGTTTGTTCAAAAATCTGCAGACCAATTCATTAGTGTAGCTAATAATCGTAGCGCATATCTTCCTCCGCTTCGTCGGAAATGTGCTATATTTCGTTCTTCAATCGCTGGGGAAAAAAGTTAACGACTAATATTAATTTCAGGCATTGCCAAAATTAGGTATCCATATCGACTACTCTAAATTGGATGTAAATTGTAAAAATTGTACGTTAGGGGTGTTCTTAGGTTAAAATTTAATCTTGTAAAATAGTAATATTTATTTAGATGTATAAAATTACGCAAAAAATAAATATAATAAAATAATTGTTTGAGTTAAGGAATCTTTATTTTGAGCTTTGGGGCCGTTCAAGTATTACGCAAGCAGATTTATTACAATTATTTACCCCCCTTGTCAGCAAAAGTAAGCAAAGCTTTTACCCCCTCCCCCCATGCTTACGTAAACATTTTTCAATTAAAAAATGTATTTTTTTTTATAATATAATTATAATGTTATAATTATAATTTTAAAAATAAGAAAATAGATTTAGAATAGAGATTAGATTTTACTGATGCAGTATGCAACATAGAGTAAGGGATAAAAATATTATAATCTTACGAACATAACAAACTTATTTTAAATTTTTGGTACACATATTAAATTCAAATTAATAGTCTTCAGCCCATGAAACCCGAATCCATGATTCTAAGTTTTCGATGACATTGGATTGCTTGGATTGCTGCTCAGTGTTGTGAATCTGCTCAGTTTAATCCGATTTTGGAATGTCTACGTCTTTCTCATCGAGCCATTCAACATCATGGTGCTCTAAATTTTGAATAATGCACATCAGTTCATTAGCACGACGAGCAGCGACTCTTGCAGGTCTAACTTTCCTATCAGTGTGCGTGTTTGCTTTTTTATGGATCTTCTCGATGTGACGATTTAGTGACTTGATGGAAGCATGATAAAGACCACACGTTTTGCATGTTCGACTTGATAGCCTCAATTTTACCGTCGAACAAAAAAAATCGTAGGGCATTTGCAGGACATCTTTGAGTGAAGCACTTAAGCGTAGAGCTAAATTGACTGGAAGATTAAGAAATTGCCCTCCTTCATCCAAAACTAAGTCATCAACTGTTTGTTTTATTTTTACAGGTGGTGGAAGAAATCTGTTATCTAGTAATCTGAATAGGCCACTTCTTGGACGACAGCATTCTGTATTTCTACATTTTACAATTTGAAGCAAGTATTGGCTTTCACGCACATGTTCTGAATACCATTTAATGTCTGGAAAATCAGGAACATCTTGTTGACCTGCAGTAACATTATAGCCATCAATTTCCACTGAACTCCATACTTCAGCTAATACATTTCCTGCGAATTCGAAATTAGATCTTTCTAAATGTTCAACAATTGTAACGCCACGTTCATCCAAATGAGACCCAAAATGGTCATGAGGCAATATTAAACCACCCAGTTCCCGACTAAGAGGAGCCATTGTGCGCTCTACTCTGTTGTACGCACTTCTTCCATGGTCATGGTTTTACTAGTCCATGGTCAGTTTTAGCTAATGGTCGAAACTCTTAAAGTTCGAGAAGGGTCTCGAAATCCTGAGCATGAGTATTAGCAGTAGATGAACTCGTCCCCTTAGTATTAAAATAGCCTATAAATTTTTTGATGTTTTGAGAAAATGAATTTCAAACTTTTTGTCGAAAGTAGCTCTCACTCAAATATCGTTATGTCTGTAAATATTTATTACTTTTGACTGACGTTTTGACGCACTTTGTGGAACTAGAATTTGACCAAATTTTGACCACATATAAAATCGACGATGGAGAATCCAAAAATGCAATAAAAAAATAATAGCCTATGTGCTCATAGGCTATTGTTATACTAAGGGGACGAACTATGCTTTCCACTTCGAATAGCGATGTATGTTGGTCCAGAATATCCAACGGCTTGCGGTTGCGATTACCCAATCGTGGTCAGGTAATTTGATTCTATATTCCATGTGCATTAGAAGAGGTGCTTGCTTATTTGCCGCAGTTACGCCAATAGGGACTCGAGCTTTATCATCTTGAGATATGAAAAATACTTGATCTGGTCCAAGTATGGATGCTATGTTCTCTAAATAATGGATTGATGTTTCAGCGAACTTCATATCTAAGTGGCTCTTGTGGTGATCAGTTTGAGCCCGAATAAGTTTAACAGGGACTGTCGATACATGTCTTCGTCCTTCTGCAGGATTAGACTTTCTGGGAATCAAACGAAGATATGTCCCACTGCGACTAATGTCAAATCCTATTTTACATAATTCTTGTGTGAGTTTATAAAGAGTTTTTACGCTGCGAATAGATTCCGTTCGTCTTCTAACATCTGCTGCACTCCCAAATAAAGCTATATCCGCAATTGTTTTCAATAGTGATGGTTGATTGCTTTCAAGATTAGGACGTCCCACTGAATCCCTCAGAGATAGTTTTTTTTTTATTTCTGGATTTTCATGACAAATATCTTCTAACTTTCTTTTCATACTATCCCTGTGTTTCTTCTGGGCAACTGTGTTTTGAATCTTCCTGGTTTAAGACTGTTTTGCTGTTTTTATTTCCTCACGAAACTTAATGATCTGTTTATCAACTTCAGCACGGCTTGGCATAGTAACTCTGGTAGTATCTGCATTTTCATTATTTTCACATTTCTCTTCTTCCTGTTTTTTAATATTTGAAGCTGGCTGTATAATTTGTGTTTTTTCTGTAGGTTTACAGGTAGTCGTTGCCGAAAAGTACAAACTTTCTATTGGTTCTGCTAAAGATTCTCTTATTAAGCTACATACATAAATACAAAGTATGCAATAAAAACTGCATTTAAATATTATTTAAAGCCATAACCCGTCATTTACGTGTATCAACTTCCCCCAGAGGGAAATTGCAAAATTCGCATAAATTTTTAATATTTCTAGTACTCATAGGTACCTAAAATGATTTCGTCACTCGCCTTAAAAAAAAAAATGTAGTAGATTGGATTTATTCTTAGTTGCCGCTTGCAATTCTTCTTCAATTCTTTTAGATACAATGATATCTAGTTCCTTGTCGGACTTTGCTTGTAATTTATAATTTCGCCACACTTCGTTAACTAACTTTTGTACATTTTGTACTTTCGTACTTGTATGAGATTTTTTAAAACTTTCAAACAATTTTTGATATAATATAACTTGGATTTGTATATTTGAAACGACATCTTATTTAAACGTTAAACTTTGGCTAATGGAATCAACGGTAACACAAATGTTGAGTTGGTTGTATCCGAACAAAACAATACACTAACAGAAGAAATTTAGACAAGTGAACAGCGCGCGGTAATTCCCCGAAACGCGTATGCGTGTATATTTGCGGGAATCCCCGAAAATGCGTTTCGTTTTCAAGCATAGATAATGTGAGGGTTGCCATTCGTGTAAATAACCAAATAACTACTGATGACGTAATCATCATCTATACTCCCCTACCCCCCATGTCATCCAAAATAAGCAAAAAAAAGACCCCCCCACCCTTCCATAGTGCTTACGTAATACTTGAACGGCCCCTTTACGCGCTCAAGCGCCAAATATCATTGGCATTCGATGCCATCCGCAAAAGTTATAAATCTTCTTTTGTACATACAGGTTGGTCATATATTGTTTTTTTAATCATATATCATATTATTTTGACAGTGACTCTTTCCCCTGGAAATCCTGAAAGTCACGAAATGAACGCTTAAACAACGTTGGTAAGGTAGGTGAATTGGTTGAAGTACAGACTGTGTCAGAAGAAAAGAACCGGCTTTTTTCTTGTAACTTAAAGATCTATTTCCTTCTGCTTTTTGCTGCGAAATAGTCCCACTCAAGGGCTACGACGTCAGTGCTAACTGAGGTTAGTGTCGTTCGAAACTTTCCCGTAAACGGAACCAAACAAAAATGAGTGAGAAGTTCGCGGAGCGTTTTGAGGCGGTATTTGTATGCTCGCATTCGAAAGGGCCGAAATTATCTTACGCCGCAGCTGCAAAAGTGATTAAAAATCAAAAAAGGTGGTTGTGATGTGGAATCATTGGTATACAGTGTACAAAAATGTTGATGACTTTTCCGAGCGCGGCTTGAAGCGAGTGACGACAAAAGAGCAGGATAAAGTGATCGTCTAACTTTTTAAACAGGACCCTTCTTAGTGACTACGCCAAGCACGATCAGTTCTTGCTAAAAAGGGAACAGATGTGAGTATCAACACCAGACCCGTCGAGAGGGGGGGATCGGGTACTTTTTCCCCCGGGCCCGGAGTTTTCAGAGGACTTGAGATTATACGTATTTGTATGAATTAGACATCATTTGAAAGGGCCCGCATTTGCAATTTTCCCCCCGGCCCGGATATGCTCTCTACGGCCCTGATCAACACCATCGAACGTCGACTGAAGGAGGTGAACATATCCTACCGTCCCACATCATCAAAACCCCTGCTCTCAGAAAAACACATTGGACTGGCCTTCCCAGTCCCCAGCCGCCAACCCCATTGAAAATGTGTAAGGAACTATGAAAACGCATTCTGCGGGAAGGCCAGTCCATGATTTAAAGCAACTCGTGCGTCAAGTTCGCAAAATCTAGTCCTGTTTGTCGACGAGCTATGCAGAAAAGCTGGTTCAAAGCATGAAGAAGATGCCAGATGACAACAATGAAAACTACACGGTTTATTGAGTAATTGCGACTCGTAGTTTTGTACATACTTTCATGTAAAAAAAAAATATAAGTAGCACTAAAGCGCCTTTGGGAAGTATACGGATTTCCGCCGACAAAAAATTCGAGTTCTTTTGACTTGATCCATTCATTGAGCCAGTTTGCAATGCTCTCGTAAGAAGTGAACTGCTCTCCAATAAGAGCTGACTGTATTGATCGGAACAGATGGTCTGGAGAATACGGTGGGTGGGGCAAGATTTCCAATTCAGTCTCTCTAAATATTTCTGGACGGGTTTAGCAATGTGTGGCCTGACCTTGTTATGCAGCAAAATCAGTTTGTCATGTCTACCGTCCCATTCCGGCCGCTTTTCTTTGAAAGCTCGATTCAAACGCATTAGCTGCATTCGATAACGATCGCCAGTGATGGTTTCAGATGGTTTAAGGAGTTCATAATAGATGACACTCTTCTGATCCCACCAGATGCACAATATAATTTTTGAAGCATTAATATTTTTTTTCGTCGTCGATGGGCTAGGTGCACCTGGCAGGTTCCAACATTTTCGACGTTTAAGGTTATAGTAATAGATCCATTTTTCATCGCCAGCGACGAGGCAATGCAGAAAACCTTTTCTTTACTGCTATTCAAGAAGCATCTCAGACGTCACTAAAGTCTCTTGGTATCCCTCTCCTTCAATTAATGTGGCACCCAGTTACCTGCTTTTGGACCATTCCCATCGCGTGCAAACGTTTACCGATGTTTGATCTGTCAACATCCAACTCTTTAGACTTATCATCAAGAGTTCGAAGACATATGAAGACATATACATCCAATAATTGTTTTAGTTGAGCATTTTCGAATTATTTCGGTGCCCTTCGCGATCTTTATCACTCACGTCGAAATTGCCTCTTTGGAGCGTCGAAACCACAGTTGTATTTGATGGAGCGTGATTACCGTAAATATTGATCAATTTACGACACGTTTCAGCTGCACTTTTCCGTAAAAGGTAATAATGAAGCATAACTTCCCGCAAATGCTGTTGTTTTCGGGACGAACGTAGACATTTTTGATGTCAGATTAAAAAGGATCTTTTCGCTTCAAACGAATGCCAACTGCGATCGAGACCTCACACATACATCTTCAAATCACCAGTATATTACTAGAGTGAACATAAAAATAGTATCAGCAGCGACACCTCTTTTACGAGGGCGTAAACTTATTCCCATACCAATATTATTTAGTGCTTTACAGTTTGTGCTGCCACCTTATTTACAAATTACTTCGTAAATACGTTGATGCATAGATTTGTACAAATTCCGCTAATAACCTAATGAAATTTCTGGCCAGGCCGTTCCTGCTAAAGTTCCAACGTTTTGGGACGCAATCCAAGTTTTGGCCATACTTGAAGTGTGTACATTATTCCGTTGAAAGATCCAGTTACTAAGAGCCTAAAGCGTCATTTTGTAGTGTACAATTTTCAATTCGATATTGCGCCTTTGTACGATATTGCTCCCAATACCATAGACCTCCTTACGGCTGTGATGTCGACTCAAGTACCTTTCCTCGTTTCATAAGACATGGAAGAAGTGATTATATCCATCCGGCCCATCCAGATTGAACTTCTTTCCATCACTAAACACTACATTTTTCCATTCGTTATTTGTAACAAAACTCCGAGCCATGTGATCCCTTGCAAAATCGATGCGACGTTCTTTGCGAAATTTATTTAAACGTGGTTTTTCTTGTAATTTGTTATGCTTCGGATGTGCAGCTTTTCGAATAGCCCTTCGAAAGAGGAATTTGTTGGCTGCAACATTTTGCATTTATTAAATTTTTGCAATCCTAAGGATTTTGCGGGTTTCCTGCGATGTTAAAGCCATCGTAATTCTGCCTTTGTAGTACTTCGCAGAAATCTTATTTTCAATATTTTGAGCGTGAAAAAGGCAGTTCTTTCCTACATTTTCTATTTTCCAAAAACTTGCACATTTTATGAAGCCTTTTGACTCTTCTTTCACCGCTCACATAAAGCTGCGCACTTGCTAAAATCAAATACTACTTAATCAGCGCTTATCAATATCTCCCAAGCTCTCTAAATACTTTTTGTTTTGCCATATCTCTCCATGCTTACTGCTGATGCTAAACCCGCAGAGGGACACTTGAAACGGATGCGTGTTCAAAGACGTGTGTCATGTCGCTCGCCATATTCTCGTATGTAGAAGCAGGCAATGGGTTCTGCGGGTGTGTTGGTGGCTTCCGACTAACTTAATGTGCTTTTTCCTCTTCACTTATATTTTAATTATGTTCGATTCCGCGCCGGCAGCCGTCGCCTGTTCGCTTTTTGTTAAAGCGTGTCACTTCGTCCGCCCGTCCACTCATCCGCCTGTTTGTCAATTTTTCTCCCATTTCGCTGATTGATAGCCGCAACACACAATTTAGGCGCATAAGAATTTCTGCTTTGACGCAAAGGGGTGGCTAGTTGCTCTATGTAGTCTATGTTGGCCCAACAAGGTGTGCCGGTCGCTTCAGTTCAAATACATACATACATATGTATTTGTATATGTATAAAGTGTATGAGCGGTCGTCGTTGTTCGTATTGAGAGGCTGGTGGCTTCCGTTGCAGCCGTTTTTTACGACTATTAGCGCTACTTCACTTGGGCATTGATGTGGTGGAGTGAGTGACGTGTGTCCTGCGGCCGATGCACGTTATTAGAAAACAATTTAATTAAATATTTACTAGAGCAGAAATAAAAATAGACAACTTTGAGGAAGCGATAAAAAATGTACCACTGATTAGTAGCGATGCATGGGAATATTAATTTAATTACACTCACAATGTGGGAAACTTCGATCGTTTATGAATATTCTCAAAAAGCGACGATTTTTTTATACATATTAGTCATTGTTACATTCAAGTTATACAAAAAATGGGTTAAATTTTGTTTTATTCCCTTTGGGGGCTATATGTAGTTCGAGATGGTACTTCCAATAGAGACATACATACATATATGTACATATGTGCAGTTAAGGGCACATAAATAGCACAAAATGTTAATTAATATTGTGCTTTTTCTTGTTTTTTTATAAACTTTATTAAATTGGACAATTTTAGATTTTAATGTTCCTGTAATGAATTTTAAACTTATGTCAAAAAATTACAGTTTATTTTAATTGAGGGTTAATGGATTAATATTTACGTCCGAATTTACTTAACTGTGCTTTATACTGAAAGTTTTATTGTCTCACTTTGCGTGCTTCATTCTCTTCATTCTTCATAATCAACCTATCGGAAGATTTAAAATTTTTGCAAATGGCATCAGAATTTGACATTTGTATACTAGACAGCTGCAGTATACAAACAAACAGGCAAGTAATGGATCTCGTAAAGGTTAAAATAAAGTGTGGCTTGCCGTTGCCATGCAGCAAAATCAGTTTGTCATGTCTACCATCCCATTCCGGCCGCTTGCCAGTCGGTAATGATTGTCAGTGATGGTTTAAGGAGTTCATAATATATGGCACCATTCTGATCCCACCAGATTCACAACATAACCTTAGAAGCATGCATTTTTTTTTTCGCTGTCGATGGGCCGGGTGCACCTTGCAGGCTCCAACATTTTCGACGCTTAGGGTTACGATAATAGATCCATTCTTCATCGCCAGTGACGATGCAATGCAGAAAACCTTTTCTTTTCTGCCGTTCAAGAAGCATCTCACACGTCACCAAACGTCTCTCGATATCCCTTTCCTTCAATTGATGTGGCACCCAGTTACCTGCTTTTAGGATCATTCCCATCGCGTGCAAACGTTCACCGACGGTTGATCTGTCAACATCCACTCTGTAGACAAAGAAGAGTTTATCAAAATCAAAGAAATTATTCAAAAACAAAATTGGAAGATTAATTTTCCGTCACCTTGTATTTTAGAAAAATGGGATGTGGTTAATATTGCACTCCATAAAAAATAGGTCTTATATATCGCATGAGCGAAAACGGTAAAATCTAAACCGAAATATCGGAAATAGGGCTTTGTTCTCCAAAAATGCTCTTATATTAGTCTAAAGCCAAGAAAAATAGATATTAGAAAACGGATTTTTTAAGTAAACTGGATAAATAATGCTCGAAATAAATCAAGAATTTTGCCTATATATTAGTTTGGGGAAAAATACCATAAATACATTATTTTCTCGGTAGGTGGCTGTAGTAATCGATATCTCGGAAAGTATCGATCAAACAATCCAAAGTTTATGCTCGTTGTCGATGTGACATTTCACACTAAAAAAATTCTTTTGCTGTTTTATGTTCCATCCATTCAGTTGTGAGTTACAGGGTACAGGGTGTTAACAATGGAAGTACCCAAAGAGAAAATTTGGTATAAATCGATGGCAAAAATTTGAATGCGTTTTTCTCAAAACTATGTTTGTTTGAACTGATGATCACTGAAACTTAAAAACCGCTTGGTAGATTTCAATAAAATTTATACTGCTTTTGAAAAACATAAAAATTCGTGCCTGATCGAAGGATTTTTATTCCAAAAAAAAAATTTTTTTTTTAAATTAATTGCCGGTTTTTTCTCCAAAATCTTAAAAATATTTCCTGAGGCCGCCATATTGCTAATTTTGAAAAAGAGCATCGATCAGGCACAAGATTATCTATTAATAAAACTAATTTCTCATGTGTGATTGATTTTAAATGAATCTCCAAACGATCTGAAAATGTCGATAAAATCGTAGAAATAATCGACAGTTGACCGGCACGTTAGTAGTCGTGGCATCACCTAGCAGCTAAAAATTTTAATTTAAAAGTTTGACATTTTGATGATAATTTTGGAACATTGATTCACAAGATTTCTTGTTAAACAATTCACTATATTCTTATAAAAAGTCAATGAGAAATTTTTTTGAAAAATACTGCGAGATATTAAATTACTCCTTGCATGGCGGAAAAATTCAGAAGGTGTGACCAACATCAAGGAATTGAAGGAATCAGCTGATTGACTGATGCAACTTGGGTTGAGGCGGAGGTTTGTTTACGAGAAAACTGAGCTTGTTTTGGTGATATAAGAAAAAAATCAGCACAACCTCTAGTCATGTTGCTTCGTTGCTATCTGAACAAAAACTGATTGGACGAACATAATAATACGTTTGAATTGAGCGAGCGGAATTCCACTACTGAATGCCCTTTGACGTGGCAGCCGAAATTACTCCCACCATTTTGCTTCGAATCGTCATACCTTATAATCTGCCATCCTTGATTTCTTTCTATATGGAATAAGAACAGCTGTGAATAATTTGTTTCTCAGTAATGCTGTGATCTCTCCCGGAATCGCCATTCAGAAGATGCCCTGGATGCGACAAAATTAAGAGTGCAATATTGGATAGTGACTTAGGCGTCAAGAACTGGACTTTGTTATCAAATTCAAGCACAGTAAAATCCTCCAAGTATAAATTTGTGTTGTTAAAAAATATTAGTTGTAGTTGCTCTGAAAACTTCTATGTCTCATGTCACATTTCATACCTTTCTGATATTGCCGATTCCCGTCCACTGACTAATAATTCACAGCTATGATATCTGTTTCCACTTTTTCCCACGTCTTCTTTCGATTTTCTCTTCCAGGATAAGTTGTAGCAATTTGTGCTTTTAATTTTGTAGAATATGCCTCAGATAAGCCGCCTTCCTTCGTTTCACCGTCATAAGAAGCTGCCTATTACGGTTCATTTGGCGAAGAACTTCACTGTTGGAAACGTGGTGAGTCCCTGAAATTTTAGGCATACATCTTAGCCATCATCAAAGGCTTTTATCCTGTTCATATCTGTTATTTTAGGGGTCTATACCTCCATTGCATACAAGAGTACTGGCTTAGCATTTGACGACGCGACTTTTTAATTGCATGTTAATTTCAAGGCTGCAAGAGTATTTTTTTATAGTTGCAGAATGATGACCTTGCCAATTCTGTTTCTGTTTTAATTTCATTGGCTCAGTATTGCTCATTAGTCCAACATCCAAGGTATCTAAATTTCGGGACTCTTTCTACGGTTTCGCCCTGGATTGATAAAGTTAAATTTTTGTCAGTATTTCTTCTGCATACAACCATGAGTTTAGTTTTGGTGACATCCATCTTAAGGGCCTATTTATTGCCGTATTTGCCAATTTTATCTAATAGGCTTTGTAGATCTTTCATATTGTATCAAAAAGTGTCGTGGCATCAGCATATCTGATGTTTTTAATAATCGCAGGCTGGGATTGACCGACAGGAAATATTAAGGAAGCAATTAAAATGGGTAACTGGATGGAGTCTCAGACGAAAGTTGACGTTTAAGATCCGCTAGCTTACTGCCTGAGCTATATCCCAACTTGTGTGTCGAATATGTTTGGAGTCTTCGAGAGAAATATTATCTACAAAACCTATAAGCTATTGCGCATATGCAACAGATTATACCCTTCTCGATTGCTGCTATCCTATAAAATAATCGAAGTCCCACCTGGATGAAAATACCACTAAATCCTTTAAATTGATTAATATGACGACTTGAGTCTTATAGTTGTTTTCTAGAACACATTTAATTATCTCCTTAAAATGGTTTATGACTTTTATATAATGCAAGTACGAGGGTTGAACTCTTAAGCTCACAGTAAAAAAGTCACTGACATGAGGACAATGAGAAATAAAAGAGCATATTGCTATACCATCATTTTCCCAGCATTGAACGCATGAACATTGAAAACTGTAATAACAATAAAAGTAACATGAATTACCACCTACCAACGCTGAGTGTTGACTAATTGCAACAACGGGTAGTGACTGGCAAAGATGCTTCCTCGCTTGCTTTGTTGAAAGGATGGATGAACGCACGCGCCCGGAAGCAATTCACCTGCAATTAAAGTGTCACATTATGCACGAAATACAACGAATACAACAAAAACAATTACGAAAACACGCACAACAATTTAGTGCAGCATAAAAAGGTCACGTGGCAGATTGGTCGATTTGCTCGGTGCCACAACTAGAACAGCACTGACAACCAACCACCCACCGAAGTAGACAACACAGCTGTAATGAATTGTGGCCGAGAAAGTTTTGTGGTTGAAATGCATGCTTCGAATTCTCAGCTGTAATGCTATTGTTGTAATTGTTGTTAGAGTTGATGACGACGATGATGATGATGGCCATTACATGTGCGAATATGTTGATAGCGAAATGTGGAACGATTTGTTGCTGCTTTGCTGCTATGCTGTTGCTGTGATTGTATTCTATGTTTGCATTTCGGTTTAAAGACATTCGACGCACAAGTTGACGCATTCTAACTGTGGCCATAGCACATGAAAACCCAGAAGAGCGGCATGAAAACCAGTTGCCCACCCTTGAAGGTTGCCGGTGATTTTTAAGCTGCTGCGGGCGTCACAGCTACTGATTTTACTCTAAAGAAACTTCATTTGTTATTCTTTTGCTTCGCCAAAGCTTCGATATGCAGCACGACTAGAGGCATGGACGCGGGCGGGCGGGCAGTTAGTGGTTGGATTGGCACTGTAACTTCAAGACTGGTTAATGAAGGCAAATCTCGGTATTAATTTCAAACGAATTTATTTTGATCCCAAGATAAGCCGGCATTTCAACGGCTTTTCACAGCAATCACAACAATGGTGACGACGGTGGCGGTGGTTATTCGATGTTTGAGTTCAGTGCAAAAGTTATTGAGCGCTGACAGGTCACGCTGCTTCCAGGCCACCACCATATAGCCGCGTGTACATGTTTTGGCAAAGTGGCGCGACCGCGGGTATAGAACTCTCCACACTTCACTCCACTTCAGTGAGCTTTAGCATCTGAGTGTATTATACAGACTTATTGAATACTCGCACTGCCAACTGTGGATGGTGTCGAATGGTGGCATGGATGTAGAAAAGTGGCTATTCATTGGGGTGGAAAAGCGTTTGGCATTTGCCATTTGCCGTTTGAGTTGTTTTGATTTTAAGCGTAAGCCTTTGAACGTTAAATTCAGGTTTTACGTGGCAGCTTAAATGCCTGCAGGCGCCCGAGCGCTGGCAAAAGAATCAACTACCTGCCCACCATAGAGAATGTTGAGATTTGTTGTGCGTGACAAATTTTGAAAAGTTTCTTTGTTTGATATTTGCAAAGATGATAAAAGGTTGTGGTTCATGTAAAATACGGTGTTAAAATGTTTTTGGCAAATTATTGCAACAGTTGTGATTATTTTGAACCGGTTTCTCATATTGAAAACCTGGTGTATGGAATTCTGTTTTTTAAAGGAACAAAATTTCTTGGTTGGAATTTAACCTCTCACTATTTCTACTTGCTTGAAAGGCTATGTTGTTGCTAGTGTGTTGTTGGAATAAAGTAAAATCATAAGTTTTTATATTTTATTGCATTCAGCAACCTGTTGCAAAGCAAACCCTATACATATATATATAGGTATAATTGGCCCTTTTGTGTGTTTGATCGAGCTCCTCCTCCTATTTGTGGCGTGCGTCTTGATGTTGGTCCCCACAAATGCAGGGACCCACAATTTTAAGCCGACTCCGAACGGCAGATCTTTTTTATGAGGAGCTTTTTCATGGCAGAAATTCACTCAGAGGTGTGTCATTGCCTGCCGAGGGGCGACCGCTATTAGAAAAACCTTTTTCTTTATTTTGGGTTTTTACCGAGATTCGAACCTACTTTCTCTCTGAACTCCGAATGGTAGTCACGCACCAACCCATTCGGCTACGGCGGCCTTTGATATAAGTACGTACAATTAATTAAAAGTAAATATAAAAACTGAGTGCAATGCAGTTAAAATTTTTTAATTGACTATTTTTTGCTGGCAAAGTGCAGAAATAGTCGTTTTTTTAAACTTCATCCAAAAGTTAATAGAAAATCTAGAAAATGTTTAGTTAGTAAAAAGTTAATAGAATTAGGTCATAGGCCACCGACATCGATATTTTTCAAGTATATTGTATACACTGGGTAGATAAAGTCTGGATACATGCTAACAATAAAATTAAATCATTAAAAACCATCTTTATGCGAGTTTTACAAAATGCACTATACAGGGTGGGCCATATAGCGTATGCTTTTTGAACCACCTATTTCTTTGAGAATGGTAACACAAATGACACGTCAAATGTGTTCATAATTTACTTAAAGGTTTGACATTTACGAAATGCGACGCTATACGCTTGAACAAAATTGGGAAATATTGAAAACCTATTTCCAAAGTGGTGAGTCTTCTTCTTCTTCCGCGGTTACAGTAAATGGCGAGCGTTACCGTGACATGATCAACGAGTTTTTGTTTCCAAAAATTGAAGAGGATGATATGGACGACATTTGGTTTCAACAGGACGGTGCAACTTGTCACACTGCCAAAGTTCCACTCGAACTTTTGGCTACCGTTTTTGAATTCCGATATCAATTGGTCGCCTCGGTGCTGTGATTTAAGCCCGTTGGACTATTTTTGTGGGGAGCCGTTAAGGACAAATGCTATAAATAAGGTGAGAATAAAACCAAGCATGCACGTGACTTTCTTACAAGATTCATTAGGAAAAAGTCTACGTACTAGGACCCAGAAATTATCAAGGTTTTTGCCTTTAAATTTTACATACAAATTAACAACTAGTTGAGTAATCTTGTAACCACTAGTCGAATCGACAAGCTTGACAGTTTCCGCCTACAGCCACTCATTGAAACATTATTCAACGCTCGATCAAACACAAAGAGTTGTAAGCACCATCGAAAGAGCTATGGAATAGAATGAGGGTATTCAGCCGGTTTTCTTGATGCATCGCAAGCTGTCGACAAAGTACGGCACGAAGGGCTCCTCTAAAAGCTCAAGTCCATGCTGCCAACACTATACTGTGAGTTGTTCTCGTCATAGGTACTTAATGATAGGCACTTTTGCGTAAGGTACAAAAATGCATAGTCGTCTCCAAAAAATTATAAACGTAGGCATTCCACAAAGAAGCATTTTCGACCTCCCATAGGCAAATCAGCAGGGGTTAACAAATGGGGAATAAAACTAAACAAAAGCAAGTGGCTTTCTCTAAAAAAACGTTACGCATAAGCCAATCTTCATCGATACGTCGATAAACCCATACGTGGACGATGCCAAATATCTGATGACAAATTGCGTTGTGAAGTTCAAGTGAAAATAAAACGAGAAGAGCTTGGCTTGAAAATAAATAAGCTCAATCTTACCAATCGGCAACAAATTACTTATTTACAAACAAATACTAAGACCGGTTTGGACTTACGGTATACATGCCACACTATATAAGGAACAGCGACCTTCATCGTGATTTTGGCATACCCACTAATAGCAACTAAACAGCATCCATCTTACTTTTGCTGAATCCTTCGCAAAGACGTTTAACTCGCTCAACGGTAGCAGTACTTATGGAGAGCGAGTAGCGATTATAATGTAAAATGCTTCTTGAAACAAGTTAAAGGGTTACATATGTCTGTCGAGCGCGATTTTTGAATTTTGAAAATTTTTGCAATTTACGGCATTTAAAAAAATTATGTGTTTTACGTCATATATGGCACACTTTTATTATGTTTATAAAATTTTTTAATAATTAAAAATATCAAAAATCCACTCGACAGACTATAGAGAAAACACCTTCGAATATTTTAAAAGCCCGCATCAAAAAATATTAAAAACTGTATGAGTTATCATGCAGACCGTGACGGAAAAAGTATTGTAGTTTCGAGAAAAACGAGTTAGACTTTCAAGTGCATTACGCTGGGGTCTCGCGCATTTAAAGCAAAAACTTAAAATTAATTTTTTAATTTATTTTAATAACATACGTCTAATCTCCCATTCCAGCTTCATCTTGTATGCCGTCCTGATCAGTAAGAAATTGAAGTTGTTTATTTTTTTCCAGTAGACGAGACGTTCTGGCCCCTTTTGTTGCTTTCATAGCCTTGAGTCGTGCGTGTTTTAGCCGGTTCGAATTTTCTTCGAGACAATAATTTTGTATCTATGGGGAATTTTTACAATCGACTTCCACAGAAATACGCCTAAAACTATAAAGAATTATAATCTGTAAAAAAATCGATGTTTTGAAAATTCTGGACGTATGTAACCCCATAAATTATCAAATAAAAAATGCTTATCAGCATGCTTTTACATTCATATACATACAATACTCGTTCGAAAATAGTGTCTAAGAATCGTTGACATATTCTTCGCTGCAGTATATCTCTTAAGTGCTCCATAGAGGTTGGGGATTGCGGCGGCGATCAAAGCACTCGAAGATTTACAATGCCAGCTGTCTGTTATTATCCTGCAATTCTTCAGCGCTCTGCTTCAAATTAGAGTTTCAAATGTTAAAATAAATATATTTGCTCCGTAGTCGATTCAATAAATTTAATTCGTTCGCCTCTTTTATTAGAGCCTTGCACCCCCATATCAAAGCCCCACCACCGGCATGCTTCACCGTAGGCATCAAGTCCTTTTTATCGAGTGCTGTACCTCTCTTTCGACATATAATCTTTCGGCCCTTATATTCGTAAATACAGAACTTACTCCCATCTGTGAAAATTAACTTTTCCCGAAACTTAAGAACAGATATATACAGTTAAACGGCTTCTTATGCGCGATATAGCCATGCAAAATTTATGAATGGTGTCAATACAGATTGACTTATTATGATTCTCTTTTACATTTTTAGCAACCTGTTATACTCAAAGAGTTGGTTTTTGTTGAACATTCAGTAAAACGTCGTGCATTTCCCGAGTTGTTAATCTCGATTGCCGTCCTGAACGCGCTCGGTGGACGAAACCATCTGTTGATTGGAAGCTTTTTTCACGCTTTTAATAGAAGAATGCTTTCTTCCAACAGTTTGGGCGATTTTACTCTATGTTTTTCGTACTTTGAAAAATTTGACAATATTTTCTTTATTTATATGTATCATTTAAAAAATATTCGACCGTTAGACAGCTCTTCTTTTATGTTGTGTAAAAAAGTCTTGCCGATATCTAATTATATATACGAGTATTAGTAATCTCATTAGACGATTACTTTCATTTAGGGAGGCATAATAAATGGTCTCACATATTTTCTAAAATATTTAATTTTTTGATTTATGACGTTCTTTCAGTAAACGACCGATATGTACATAGAGTATATTTATGTGGAATACAGGCAATTGGACCCCCCGAAATGTCATTTATACAGATTTGACAAATCCTATACAATAACAGTTAAAATGCAACTGTGCTTTTAAATCATTTAAATAATTGGCAAAGGAGGCAAACTTATGCAAAAAAAAAAACTTTATCTAAATAAATTAAATCTATGAGGTTATGGCTCATGCAATCAGCAAGCCGGCGGGCCTGCAGCAGCTCTTGCAGTTTTCCCATCGTAACCGTAACTTGGTCAAACAGCCCGCGAATGCACTGTTGGTGACCCGAACGGTTTGGGTCGGTGTTTTAACTCCATGCTGGTTGCAGGTTCTTGTCGTTTTCTGTACTCGATGATGTTTGTTCGGGCGACGTAGACTGTTTGGCCCGACAGCTATCCGGCGAGGCACAGGAACCAGTTGCGTGTGAAGTAACCAGTCATTTGATGCAGTTGCGGTGCACCCGTAACGCTAGTCTGGGTTCATTGCTAAGAAGACACAGCACTATTGCAGTGAGTGTGGTTGCAATCAAACCGGCATTTTCTGAACTCCGGAGTTTTGTTGTGTTATGGGTGATGGTTCCGCTTTGGGTGCGAACGTCTACTACGCGAACATTTTAATCTCAAGCTGGATGTATTGTAGTTTCACGATTTGTTCTAGAAGTAATGTGCCGTTCTTGATGGCGACTGATTCTCATACGCGCATGTTGTTTTCCTACCTTTTCTATTTATAGCTTTCGTGGAGATCTTCAAGATTTTCAATATTCCAGCGCTTGCTGCACTGGTGATGGAGCACTCTTTGTTTGTTGTGCATGGGTTAGATTAATTGAATTAGGTTGACCTGGCTGGCTGAAAACCATCACATAGGCCTATTGGTCCTTAGTGGTACCAGATGGAGGTTGACCCTTACGGTTCCTTGTAGTAGGCTTCTTGTAATAACTCTGCATCTTTGCGAATCTCTAACCCCGAGAGACAATCTAATCTCTCATGTTGTAGAGCTCCTAAGCATTTCATTCGGGTTCTAGCTGATGCAGGGCAAGAACATGGAAGGTGTTCAAGAGTTTCCCTCTTTTCCAGTCCATTGCAAAATCTGCAGCTATCATTCTTTGCAATTCCCATCTTGTATGCCTGCGCCGTTAACAAATTGTGACCTATCAGTATACCTACGATAGTTGTACACAGAAATCAAGTAATTTTTATATTACAAGAAAAAAGCTTTCAATTGCTGCGTTCAAAATGATTGGATTGCGTGTTTTCTGTCAGGTTCAAAGGATACAACAAAAAAAAGATTTGAAGTGCTCATAAATAATTACAATAGGCAAGTGCACTTAATGTTAATATGGGAAAATTATACAATTTTGAAAAACTATAAAACATGAGTTTGATGCGCAGCGCGATGTCTTTGGCGTGATGTGACGGCGTGTGGCACTCGTGGTTAGATGCACTTGTTGTGCCGCGTGCCCAACACGCGCCACCTGCTTTTCCATATGTATGTATGTGTTTGTACTTATTGGCAGGCGATCACAAGCAGCGTCGAGGTAAACAATTTTCGAAATATTTAAACTTGAAATGCGATAATCAACACCCAACCGCTATTGATGTCAATCTTAGAGTGAAATACAAAAATTCATTATTCACTTGAAGTATATCAAAGAAAAGTTGTATTTACTTAAAAATTTGCGGAAAGCCGCGTGGGAATTAAAATTCAAACAATATTAAAAAGTTTTTTTTAAAAATGCATTCTTTTATAAATTCGCTTTTGTTTATGTTAATTGTTTTTTATAACCCATATATATGTGTTTGTATGTACGTATGTAGGTATATACATAAATGAATGAGTACGCCCTTATAAAGATCTTTTGATAAATTCATTTATTGATATTTACTGCTTTGTTTTAAAACTATTAACTGTTACATCGCAATGCAATATTTATTTTAGAATTTTTGTTTTATTGCAAAAACCGTTAAGCAGCAGACAAACAAATTATTGTTTTCCTTTGGTTTTACTTATTTAAAATTCAATGCCAAGTTTACACAGCAGCTGGCTTTCTTATAAAGACTCTATATAGGGTGGAGTAGGGCGGAATAAACAGTTTATTTGGAAGTTAAAACACGTAAGCATTCCATTACCTTTGTCCGTTTTGAAGGCTGAAATTATGCTTATGAACTTTGACCTTAAGCGTGACAAATAAAGTAGAGTTTTTCAACTATAGCTCTATTTACTGATAATAGAATTTAGCGGCCAATATTCAGACCTGATAGCTTTGTAGGTGTTAAATCAAGGGCGTCTGAATGTTGATCTCTCGTCAACGCAGCTGAAGAGAAGGAAAATTGGATTTCCTCCTCCACTAATTTTGAAGTTCAACTTCGTGTTTCAAATCGGTGCTTCACTACGCTCATACACTTCCCCTTACCGATTCCACCCGATGGATGGATAGCAAGGACGGTGACTTGCTGAAATCGACACCACTAACCATTTATAGAGGTGTAACAGTTGCGAATGTCTGTGGGAGAGAGTTCGGAAAGGTACTAAGTGGAGAGAAGTATATTTATATGCTCGAGTGGGCTCGATAAGCCAGCAACACCAATGTTCTTGGAATAGTGGGTAACGCCAAAAAATACTGCGCCATATCCAGGGAGGCTGTCGCCGTAGCCGAAAAGATTGCTGCCATGCACGAAGCACCAAATGATAGAAAAATTATTATCTAATAGCGACAGGCATGTCAAACTTCTGAGTGTATTTCTGCCATGAAAAAGATACTCATAAAAAAGATTTGCCACTCGGAGTCGGCTTAAAACTGTAGGTCCCTCAATTTGTGGAACAACCTCAAGATGCACGCCCTACATAGGAGAAGGAGGAGCTCGGTCAAACTTTTGACATAAGTTTACGCGGCAAATATTTGTTTTTGTATATCCAGGGAGGAATGGAATGGGATCAGGAGCGTCCGCCACCCATTTGGATCTTATAAACCCTGTTAATGGGAACCCAGTTCCTCCCGAACGCTGTAAAAGTGACAGTTGGCGCTGACGAGTGCTTGGTTGCGTCTGTAACAGAGGTTTGGGAGGGAGTCAAGGTAGCAACATTCAACAACAAGGATTTGTTGTTTTCCTTTGTGTCCCCGTGCCCTCGCCTACTGAAACGCAAACTTTTCCACGTACAACTGGAAGGTAGTTGAGGTTGAACAGTCTAAGGTTCGGAAAGCGCTGTTTTTGCTAAACGCGGGCCATAAACTATGGCTTCCTAAAAGTATATTAAGCCTATGCAAAAAGGTTGACTACTGAAAGTTTCGAGGTACTGGAAGAAAATAAGCACATATCAATGTTGATCACGCGCCTCGTCGTGGCTCTGTTAGAAGCATCCGAAAAATGTTCGATGGTACTGAGAAGGAATTTGCTAGTACACGAACTTAGGGGGCTATGAGTGCCGATTTATTCCGCCTTGCCAAAAGTGTTGCTGAAGGGTGTCCGAGCAGTTGTTGTATTTCTGGAATTTGGACGAATCCATATAAAATAATGACCAACTCTAACTGATGTCCTCCTGTGGGATGGGGCCGAAAGACTCATGACTTGGTGTATGTTTATATACATATTTACTAAAGTGCTTACAATTTCTACATACATTTTTTAATGTAGATAGGCAGGGTGTCTTTGTTTTCATAAATGAGCAAGAGAAAGAAAGAAACCACAGGTAAACAAAATTTTGTATCGTAAAATGTTTCTTAAAAATTATGCAACATCGTCAATAAATTCATGAATAGCTCCTAATCTAGCGATCCGGTCAGAGAATGTTGTTAATACAGGTTTAGAAAAGTTATCTGAATTTCTCAGTTTCCACTGGAGGCTCTAAGATGAAATCGGGAGTCGGAGCAGGGATTGGCTCTAAATCTCTAAATTTATCGAATTCCTTAAAACTGCCGAATACTGCTAGAGTTTTTCAGGCAGAAGTCTTTGCGATCCAGCAGGCATGCAAAATGCTTAGGCAACTTGAAGGAGACATACAAATTTTTTACGATAGTCAAGCCGCGATCAAAGCTCTGACGACGCCATGCTGCAGATCCCAACTGGTCAACTCCTGTAAGAAGGAGATCAAATATCTTGGGTATGCTTGTAAAATTTCTTCTCTCTATGTTGTTAAAGGAGAATTGCACAATTTACTTCTCAGAAAAGCACAGACGAGATGGAGCTCCATTTCTTCATGCACTATTTCGAAAGCCCTTTGGCCCTAGTACAATAGACGCAGTAGTCAGGAAGATCTGGTAATTCCACGCCATTCCAATTCCAAACTCTTAGCGGTACTTACATGAGACGATCGGCACTCACGTAGAAAAGTTGGGTTTACCTTTTAACTCCCATTGCAGAAGCTGTGGCGACCTTTCAGAGAAGGAGAATAAATGTAAATGTCCAGGTTTGGCTAGATCCTATAAAAATTATTCGCTTGTTGGAGATCCCGTGATGGGTGGGGTCTATTACTTTGAATTCCTTCCAAAAAGAGTTTGAAACACAGTTTTGAAATGCACATCGAATAGTTAGTTTTAGAAGTTGAAAAAGCTTTGTTAATACCCTGTAGTTTTATATGCACATCTAACAATTAACGAGCTTGTATGCATTTCTTTCACGCATCAGCAAATCTCACCAATTAGAAGTCCATTGACAATATCGTCTAAATAATTTTGTGTTGTGCAATCGATCGTTTCATCATCAGCGATAGAAGCAGCAGTAGCAATAAACGAATATGAGCTGCAATTTCCGTTTTTGTGAGCGTCCCACGCATGCGGCCACATGGGTCATGCACCCATATATTTACATACATACATACAAATACATTAAGTGAATTTTACAGCTTCTCATATGCGGCGGTACACTTCAGCTCAATGAACCACTCACTTGAATCCCCGCTCCGATGAAAATTTGCGGATCGGTCTGTGCAATTTCAGGTCGAATCGCAACAACCAACCCTCCGCGGCGATTCCGGCACCACGCAAATGCCATTTATATTCATAATATTCATATTCACAGTTTGTGAAGTGCCACTTATTTTTTACTCACTCAAATACATATCCATACATATATGTATGTATGCTTGTATGTATGTACGTGCATGAGTTTCCGACTGTCCGAAAAACAAAGTGCTCCCTGTGACTGTGCACTCATCTTAACTGATGTGATTGCGTTCGTCAAACTTGCCTGACACTTTCGTCAAGCGTGTCACGGTGATGTTGTCCACTTCTTCAAGTCAAGTGAACGTTTTTTTTTATTAATTTCAATTTCTTAACTTCAATGAATGATTTGAAGTCTGTTTTCAATTGTACGAGGGTTGCTTTATATATTTTGCGCCCAATACAGAATACAGTAAAATAATAACGAAAATGGCTTTATTGTGTTTCAAAATATGCTCGTTGGAAATCACTGTTCTCTTGCATACACTTCAAATAATTTTCGAAGCACTTTTGGCACTCTGAAGTGGATGCCGTCAAAAAAAAGTTGTTTAACAACAGCTTCTTCAGGCGTTAACAAACGTTAACCTCGCATTTTATTTTTAATGTTTTGATGTCCGGGAACAAAAATAAGTCATTAGGTGTCAAATCAGAGCTGTAAGGTGGAATGTCTATTAATTCCACCTTTTGAGTGCTCAAAAACTCTCTTGCAGGAGCCGATGCGAGAGAGCTTAGAAGGGCAATGAATGATTCGTCTTCGGTGGTTGGTTTTCCCTAATTATTCGAAAACTTCTGGCAAGCAAATGGTCACATACCACTCAGAATTGACTGTGTTAAGTTTCTCTTGTGTTACAGTTGCAGCAGGACCAGATTTTCCAAACACTTCCGAAATAGGCGACCATTTGCTTTGAGGTGCTACTCATCCTGCAAGGATCGACGGATAGCGTTTTACTATGGCTAAGTGTGCTGCTTCAACGAAAGCATTGGAAGCAAGTTATTCAATGCACTCCTGTCTCAGTAATCCATATCGAAGATCATAATAAATCATCTTACGAAAATTTTTAACATTTAATGGTGAGCGAGATGAATTCTTCAACGAACTGAAAAAGAACAAATAAATCTCGTAAGTGAAAAGGTTATATGCAAGTTTATGCTAAAAAAATACCAAACTTTTCGATAGAAATATCGAATTACAGATCATCTCACTTAGTGTTGCAAATACGCAAAATAATAAAAGCAACCCACGTATGAAAAATGTAAATGTATGAAAATATATATGAAAAAAAATGAAGGATATACAGGCACATATGCATTTATAGGCATCTGAATGTAGGAGTATTCCTATACACACACTAATATATGCACACACGTACACACCTATCCGTAAAATAGTCAATTGTTTGCTTTTGAGACGCTATTACCAGGACAAAGTTGACATTTTTCAAGTATCGAATATTGATTGCTTGAAATTAATAATTGAGTAGCGGCTCAAGTGATAACTGATGAAATTAGTTAAGAGATAAAAATGCAGACACATGTATGGTACATACATATGTATACAAGCTGCATAGTGCATAATAAGATAAAATAGAGATTAATTTATCAACAGCTGAAGAGAATTGTGTCAAGCAAAATAACATAAAAGGTGGCGGTGGGTCAAGAGTCACCTGACAAATGTACACACGAGTATACTGCTATCAATAACAAACTGAAACACTTCCATCTACACGCAAGGCGAAGTGTTCAAATAATGCGTTAACTTATTAGCTCAAATTAATAACGCAACAAACAATTGTCGACGAGCTGACAAGCGATGTAACACTATTTTCCGTGCAATGTACACTCTTTAAATTTTTGGTAACAGACAATGTGTTGCGTGTTGTTCGCTCACGTTACGCTCTCGGTGGCAATGATGTTGCCGATAGTGGCATACCTACATACACACATACGTACATGCACATACACATGTATGCACTGGCATATTATATTTTCACATTCTACTGAAAAAACAAGAAACAAATTCATCTTTCATCAGTCCACTACCTGCATTCGCCAACACGTCCGTCATCTTAATTTACGCATGTGTACGCAAGTGGCAAGTGGATGGATTTCTTTGTTGTCCATTGACAGTTGTAAATGAGATTTAAAGGTGCTAATAGACTGCCAACACCGTCTAAATGACCGTCTGTGGGAGAGAGTTCGGAAAGGTACTAAGTGGAGAGAAGTATATTTATATGCTCGAGTGGGCTCGATAAGCCAGCAACACCAATGTTCTTGGAATAGTGGGTAACGCCAAAAAATACTGCGCCATATCCAGGGAGGCTGTCGCCGTAGCCGAAAAGATTGCTGCCATGCACGAAGCACCAAATGATAGAAAAATTATTATCTAATAGCGACAGGCATGCCAAACTTCTGAGTGTATTTCTGCCATGAAAAAGATACTCATAAAAAAGATTTGCCACTCGGAGTCGGCTTAAAACTGTAGGTCCCTCAATTTGTGGAACAACCTCAAGATGCACGCCCTACATAGGAGAAGGAGGAGCTCGGTCAAACTTTTGACATAAGTTTACGCGGCAAATATTTGTTTTTGTATATCCAGGGAGGAATGGAATGGGATCAGGAGCGTCCGCCACCCATTTGGATCTTATAAACCCTGTTAATGGGAACCCAGTTCCTCCCGAACGCTGTAAAAGTGACAGTTGGCGCTGACGAGTGCTTGGTTGCGTCTGTAACAGAGGTTTGGGAGGGAGTCAAGGTAGCAACATTCAACAACAAGGATTTGTTGTTTTCCTTTGTGTCCCCGTGCCCTCGCCTACTGAAACGCAAACTTTTCCACGTACAACTGGAAGGTAGTTGAGGTTGAACAGTCTAAGGTTCGGAAAGCGCTGTTTTTGCTAAACGCGGGCCATAAACTATGGCTTCCTAAAAGTATATTAAGCCTATGCAAAAAGGTTGACTACTGAAAGTTTCGAGGTACTGGAAGAAAATAAGCACATATCAATGTTGATCACGCGCCTCGTCGTGGCTCTGTTAGAAGCATCCGAAAAATGTTCGATGGTACTGAGAAGGAATTTGCTAGTACACGAACTTAGGGGGCTATGAGTGCCGATTTATTCCGCCTTGCCAAAAGTGTTGCTGAAGGGTGTCCGAGCAGTTGTTGTATTTCTGGAATTTGGACGAATCCATATAAAATAATGACCAACTCTAACTGATGTCCTCCTGTGGGATGGGGCCGAAAGACTCATGACTTGGTGTATGTTTATATACATATTTACTAAAGTGCTTACAATTTCTACATACATTTTTTAATGTAGATAGGCAGGGTGTCTTTGTTTTCATAAATGAGCAAGAGAAAGAAAGAAACCACAGGTAAACAAAATTTTGTATCGTAAAATGTTTCTTAAAAATTATGCAACATCGTCAATAAATTCATGAATAGCTCCTAATCTAGCGATCCGGTCAGAGAATGTTGTTAATACAGGTTTAGAAAAGTTATCTGAATTTCTCAGTTTCCACTGGAGGCTCTAAGATGAAATCGGGAGTCGGAGCAGGGATTGGCTCTAAATCTCTAAATTTATCGAATTCCTTAAAACTGCCGAATACTGCTAGAGTTTTTCAGGCAGAAGTCTTTGCGATCCAGCAGGCATGCAAAATGCTTAGGCAACTTGAAGGAGACATACAAATTTTTTACGATAGTCAAGCCGCGATCAAAGCTCTGACGACGCCATGCTGCAGATCCCAACTGGTCAACTCCTGTAAGAAGGAGATCAAATATCTTGGGTATGCTTGTAAAATTTCTTCTCTCTATGTTGTTAAAGGAGAATTGCACAATTTACTTCTCAGAAAAGCACAGACGAGATGGAGCTCCATTTCTTCATGCACTATTTCGAAAGCCCTTTGGCCCTAGTACAATAGACGCAGTAGTCAGGAAGATCTGGTAATTCCACGCCATTCCAATTCCAAACTCTTAGCGGTACTTACATGAGACGATCGGCACTCACGTAGAAAAGTTGGGTTTACCTTTTAACTCCCATTGCAGAAGCTGTGGCGACCTTTCAGAGAAGGAGAATAAATGTAAATGTCCAGGTTTGGCTAGATCCTATAAAAATTATTCGCTTGTTGGAGATCCCGTGATGGGTGGGGTCTATTACTTTGAATTCCTTCCAAAAAGAGTTTGAAACACAGTTTTGAAATGCACATCGAATAGTTAGTTTTAGAAGTTGAAAAAGCTTTGTTAATACCCTGTAGTTTTATATGCACATCTAACAATTAACGAGCTTGTATGCATTTCTTTCACGCATCAGCAAATCTCACCAATTAGAAGTCCATTGACAATATCGTCTAAATAATTTTGTGTTGTGCAATCGATCGTTTCATCATCAGCGATAGAAGCAGCAGTAGCAATAAACGAATATGAGCTGCAATTTCCGTTTTTGTGAGCGTCCCACGCATGCGGCCACATGGGTCATGCACCCATATATTTACATACATACATACAAATACATTAAGTGAATTTTACAGCTTCTCATATGCGGCGGTACACTTCAGCTCAATGAACCACTCACTTGAATCCCCGCTCCGATGAAAATTTGCGGATCGGTCTGTGCAATTTCAGGTCGAATCGCAACAACCAACCCTCCGCGGCGATTCCGGCACCACGCAAATGCCATTTATATTCATAATATTCATATTCACAGTTTGTGAAGTGCCACTTATTTTTTACTCACTCAAATACATATCCATACATATATGTATGTATGCTTGTATGTATGTACGTGCATGAGTTTCCGACTGTCCGAAAAACAAAGTGCTCCCTGTGACTGTGCACTCATCTTAACTGATGTGATTGCGTTCGTCAAACTTGCCTGACACTTTCGTCAAGCGTGTCACGGTGATGTTGTCCACTTCTTCAAGTCAAGTGAACGTTTTTTTTTATTAATTTCAATTTCTTAACTTCAATGAATGATTTGAAGTCTGTTTTCAATTGTACGAGGGTTGCTTTATATATTTTGCGCCCAATACAGAATACAGTAAAATAATAACGAAAATGGCTTTATTGTGTTTCAAAATATGCTCGTTGGAAATCACTGTTCTCTTGCATACACTTCAAATAATTTTCGAAGCACTTTTGGCACTCTGAAGTGGATGCCGTCAAAAAAAAGTTGTTTAACAACAGCTTCTTCAGGCGTTAACAAACGTTAACCTCGCATTTTATTTTTAATGTTTTGATGTCCGGGAACAAAAATAAGTCATTAGGTGTCAAATCAGAGCTGTAAGGTGGAATGTCTATTAATTCCACCTTTTGAGTGCTCAAAAACTCTCTTGCAGGAGCCGATGCGAGAGAGCTTAGAAGGGCAATGAATGATTCGTCTTCGGTGGTTGGTTTTCCCTAATTATTCGAAAACTTCTGGCAAGCAAATGGTCACATACCACTCAGAATTGACTGTGTTAAGTTTCTCTTGTGTTACAGTTGCAGCAGGACCAGATTTTCCAAACACTTCCGAAATAGGCGACCATTTGCTTTGAGGTGCTACTCATCCTGCAAGGATCGACGGATAGCGTTTTACTATGGCTAAGTGTGCTGCTTCAACGAAAGCATTGGAAGCAAGTTATTCAATGCACTCCTGTCTCAGTAATCCATATCGAAGATCATAATAAATCATCTTACGAAAATTTTTAACATTTAATGGTGAGCGAGATGAATTCTTCAACGAACTGAAAAAGAACAAATAAATCTCGTAAGTGAAAAGGTTATATGCAAGTTTATGCTAAAAAAATACCAAACTTTTCGATAGAAATATCGAATTACAGATCATCTCACTTAGTGTTGCAAATACGCAAAATAATAAAAGCAACCCACGTATGAAAAATGTAAATGTATGAAAATATATATGAAAAAAAATGAAGGATATACAGGCACATATGCATTTATAGGCATCTGAATGTAGGAGTATTCCTATACACACACTAATATATGCACACACGTACACACCTATCCGTAAAATAGTCAATTGTTTGCTTTTGAGACGCTATTACCAGGACAAAGTTGACATTTTTCAAGTATCGAATATTGATTGCTTGAAATTAATAATTGAGTAGCGGCTCAAGTGATAACTGATGAAATTAGTTAAGAGATAAAAATGCAGACACATGTATGGTACATACATATGTATACAAGCTGCATAGTGCATAATAAGATAAAATAGAGATTAATTTATCAACAGCTGAAGAGAATTGTGTCAAGCAAAATAACATAAAAGGTGGCGGTGGGTCAAGAGTCACCTGACAAATGTACACACGAGTATACTGCTATCAATAACAAACTGAAACACTTCCATCTACACGCAAGGCGAAGTGTTCAAATAATGCGTTAACTTATTAGCTCAAATTAATAACGCAACAAACAATTGTCGACGAGCTGACAAGCGATGTAACACTATTTTCCGTGCAATGTACACTCTTTAAATTTTTGGTAACAGACAATGTGTTGCGTGTTGTTCGCTCACGTTACGCTCTCGGTGGCAATGATGTTGCCGATAGTGGCATACCTACATACACACATACGTACATGCACATACACATGTATGCACTGGCATATTATATTTTCACATTCTACTGAAAAAACAAGAAACAAATTCATCTTTCATCAGTCCACTACCTGCATTCGCCAACACGTCCGTCATCTTAATTTACGCATGTGTACGCAAGTGGCAAGTGGATGGATTTCTTTGTTGTCCATTGACAGTTGTAAATGAGATTTAAAGGTGCTAATAGACTGCCAACACCGTCTAAATGACCGAATCCCGTGGCACGCCAGACGGTATCGTAAAATATGTTTGTGAATGTTGTCAGATGTTGCGCTTCTTCGCATTCGCATTTATTGTAATTAAAGAACGGAAATATTGTACGGCATTCTTGGTTTTATGGATTTTTATTGCAAACTCCAAAGTGCCGCACATGCACACTGGGCAAAGTGGCATCAAATTCTGGTAAAATAAATGCAAGCGAAATTGTTTACTGAAATTATCACTGAGATTCCTGTCGACTCTAAAGTGAACTGGTGTTACGTTTTCCCGAAGCACCAAGCGAGTTACATACGATATATTTATCAAATTATTAAAGTCTTGCACTATGTTTAAGCGGCCGGCCAAAGTGGGAGCCAGGCTTGTGCCAAGGCATTTTCATATTTCTTCCTTCTAAATAAAGGGTGGTTAAATTTCAAGGGCCGATGTTGTATGTGAACCACACCTAAACGTCAACGACATCGTTGGACTTCTTTCTTTTGAGTTATTTGAAAGAAAATGTGTACGTTGATAAGCCAGCAACAAAAGCCAAACAAGAGCTAAAGGATGAGATAATTCGGCACATTAACGGCATAGAACCTCAATTATGCCTCAGCGTCATCGAAAATTTGGACCATTGGATGGAGCTGTGCCGTCGAAGCCGCGGTGACCATTTGGCCGATATTTAGTTCCATAGGTAATTGAGCCATACCAATATTATCATAATAAAGAGAAATGACAATAATTTCGTAAAAAAATTGTATTTTATTCAAATTCAACACCGGCCCTTAAAACTTAACCACCCTTTAGATAAGGAACTATTTGCATTTGGTATTCTTTGGAGGTGTGCCGCCGAGACCACGGCCGCCATTTGGCCGATATTTTGTTCTATACGTAATTGACAATAATTTCTTAAAAAAATTTTATTTATTTAAAATCAACACCGGCCCTTAAAACTTAATCACCCTTTATAAGAATACAGGAAATGTAATAGACCTCTAATCATTTGGCCAAAGTGTACGCTGACTGGGTTTTATTTGGCTCACCATCTATAATAGCACTCTCAATTTCAGCAACTAAATTCTGAGTCAGGCATGAAGGGCCTAACTAAGAGCTTTCAAAAGGCCCCTTTTTATGTCATCTTTGATATTTGCCAAGTGGGTAGATATACAATTTTTCACAATAGAAATAGCGTTAAAATTATTGAAACGTCTTATGAAAATAGTCCGACGGTCGATTTTTAAGATCAATACATCACAAAATTTTTAGTTTTTTTGGTGGAAATAATCATCCGAATGCGTCGACAGTTCAAGGATTGGTAAAAAAATATCAAGAACCTGGTTCTGTTGAGGATAGAAAAATGATTGGCAGACCAAAAATTAAATAAAAAAAGCTGTATTCTGTTGAGACTATGTCTGCTGTAACGCAAGGTATTGCTGAACAACCTTCAACATCGACGTCATCGATTCTCAACAAATAGGCGTTCATGAAGTGACTGTTTGGCGGATTTTACCTGTAGACGTGACATTTAAATGATTACATTTTTCATTTTTCACCATTCGTATAATTCTGAAGAGCCATATTTTGAATAAAAATAGTGAAGCCAGAGAGAATCGAAATATTTACACGTTTTATTTTACAACAACATCTGGTTTGAGTACGGACGGGACATTGCCCCATTCCATATCAGGCAGATAAAATGGGATTGGCCCATGCGAAGAAGAAAGTGGTACGTTAGATCACCTCCTTTGTCACTGCCCTGCTCTAAACAGAACTCGTTACAACCGCCTAGGATCGGTATACTTTTCATCTCTAACGGATATTGCCGACAAAAGTATCACGAATTTTGTGTTTTTTCAAAAGTTATTTATTTCTTCATTAATATTTACTTTGTCCCCTTCAAAGTAATCCCCATGAGATATTATACACTTGCGCCAACGTTTTTTCCAATTTTCGGGTTGCTTCAACAAATCTTTTTTTTTATCTCGTTCAGCTCCTCCTTCGATGCCGTCTTTATCTCGTCAATCGTAGCGCAACGTCGTCCTTTCATGGATCTCTTCAGTTTCGGGAACAAGGAAAAGTCACAGGGGGCCAGATCTGGGGAATACGGTGGCTGTGGCATTATTAGTTTGTTGTTTTTGGCCAAAAAATCGCGCACAAGCAACGATGTGTGAGCAGGGGCGTTATCGTGATGCAAGAGCCAATTTTTGATCTTCCACAAATCCGAGCGTTTTTGACGGATAGATTCGCGCAAATTGCGCACAACTTGCATGTAATATTCCTTATTGACCGTTTTACCCTGTGGCAAGAACTCATGATGCACAATGCCCCAGAAATCGAAGAAAACGGTAAGCAAAACTTTTACATTCGACCGAACTTGTCGCGCTTTTTTCGGTCTTGGTTCGTGCGGCAGCTTCCATTCAGTTGATTGAGCTTTGGTTTCCACGTCATAACCATAAACCCAGTTATGACCATCTCGAGCAAATTTGGGTCGTCGCGGACAAAGTCCAACATCTTATTAGCAAAGTTCATGCGATGCTACTTTTGGTCGAAATTGAGCAGTCTTGGTACGAATTTTGCGCCGACCCGTCTCATGCCCAAATCATTGAAAAAAATCGAATGGCCCGAGCCAATCGATATGTCTAGGTCCTCAGCAACTTCTCTAATGATGATTCCACGGTTGACCAATACCATTTTCTTCACTTCATCAATTTTTTTGTCTGTTGTTGAAGTGCTCGGGCGTCCGGCACGCTTTTCGTCGTTCACATCTTCTCGAACATCTCTTAGAACATTTTGTACCACCGATAAACGTTGTTTATATATACATATAAAAAGGATGCACGCAGATAAGAATATCGGCTAATATTCAAGTTTATAGCTCCTTAGGTATTGTTAGAAAGTGAGAGCTAATATGTCTGAATCTTCGTTTCGTGAAAGCAGGACAGCATCATCCTTCAGGTAGGAGGTAGGTAGAAGGTAGAAAGGTAAAATGGCCCTCCCCCAATTAGCACTAAAGCGCCGTTTTGACACCATTATCAGACCTGCATTACACAGATGTTTACAGCCGGCCAAAGCTGTTGATGTAATGTAGAAGACTGATGTGATTCAGGTTAACGTACTACGCTAGGCTGTCGAAGAAAGAAGCACTCTGTGACCTTAATCGGCTGGTTGTTAAATCCGGACATTTACAGCAAAAATGTTCAACAGTTCCCTTCTCCGAAAGGTCTCCACAGCTTCTATAACGGCGGTTAAAAGGTAAACCTAGCTTTTCCGCATATGTGTCGATCGTCCAATGGTCGATGAACACAGTTATGAGTTTGGAAAATGAATGCGTGGAGTTCCCAAGACTTTCCTGAGTCCTGCGTCTATGGTACTGGGACCAAAGGATTTTCGAAATATGTACATATATGTATATGTAATTGGCGCGTACACCCTTTTTGGGTGTTTGGCCGAACTCTTCCTTCTATTTGTGGCGTGCGTCTTGATGTTGTTCCACAAATGAAGTTTCAAGCCGACTTATGAGGAGCTTTTTCATGGCAGAAATACACTCGGAGGATTGCCATTGCCAGCCGAGAGCGACCGCTATTAGAAACAACTTTATCTTCATTTTCGCATTAGTGATGAAATGGAGCTCCATCTTTTCTGCGCTTTCCTGAGAAATAAGTTGCGCAATTCCGCTTTAACCACAGTCAGAGAGATCCCGATGACCGGATAGGAGGTCTCTGAGGCCAATTCAGTGCTCTTCTTGGCAAGCTCATCAGCTTTTTCATTTCACTATATGTTCCCATGTACTGAGATTAGAGGAATGTTATCTACACATCCAAGAGATTTGATCTCTTCCTTACAGGAATTGACTATTTTGGTTCTGTACCATGGCGTCGTTAGAGTTTTAACCGAGGGTTGACGATCGGAAAAGATGTTATTTTTTCCCTCGCTCCAACGTTCCAGTTACCGGAAAGTGAATCGAGAATAATTTGAGTTTCGTACAGGGAGAACTCTAGTACATCTTTAATAAGTAAACTTAAAGTTTGCAGATTTACTGTAGGTGTGGTGCATAACTGTATACAAATTCACTCGCTTTTATATATAAGGAATAACAATATCAATGAGGTTTCATACAGGGTGACTCTTGGTCGTGTGACTTCTTTAACTGAAAATATCGGCTGAGCCGCAGAACTTAATCACTCAGGCACAGTTATGATTTCGAGGTTATAAGAGACTTCGTTTATCTAGGAACCAGCACTAACACCGATAATAATGTCAGCCTTGAAATCCAACGTAGAGTCTTTCTCCCACGTAGTTCTCTCTCGATGAACAAAACTTTCACTTTGTAAGGCTCTCATGATATCCGCCCTATAGCATGGCGCAGAAGCTCGGACGATGACAATATTCGACGTGGCGCCTCTTGGAGTGTTTGAGAGAAAGATTCTGCATAAGATTTTTGGAGACTTGCACGGCGGCGAATATCGCGGGCAATAGAACGGAGAGATGTATGACCTTTATGACACTATAGACATATGTAGCTTGGCGAATAAAGTTTCAGCGGTTTCTTTGGCTGGCTTTTCCATGACGACCGTATGGATACCAGTTGCTGTTAACAGAGGAAAAGGAAGGCCTCCTTTAAGTTGGAAAGATCAGGTGGAGAAGGACTTGGCTTCACTTGGTGTTTCCATTTGGCCCCGGTTAGCACGAGAAAGAGTCATTTCTTTGTTAAACTCGGCTAAAATCGTGTGAATGGTTACCGCGCCAATCAAGAGAAGAATAACCGTATTAATAAGCAGGAATGCAGTAAAAGGAGGTGCGAAAAATGCCACCTTTCATCATATTTTTTTGTTCCTCCTTTATTATTCCACTTGGGGACATAGGGCAACAATAAAGCATTTATATCTTATTCTATATTATTAACTGCCATTCTCTTTGTGACATCCCACACTTAGTTAACTGCTGCTAAATCACGATGGTTAGAATGCCTCCAGGTATTTCGTGGGCGACTGGGTCATATGTGTCCTTCAGGGCTCCATTCCAACGCTGTTCTGTTTACGCTTTTCCTGGCCGATCCATCGCCATTTACGACCTCTTATCACCTTTCGGTTTGGTTATAGCTGGGTGATCTGCCAGAAGTCCGCACTCGGGATTATGATAGACCAAAAAAAAACATATAATCCGACGGAATTTGTTTCTAAAGCTTTGTAATTTCTGCGTAATGCTTCTCGATATCAGCGCTTCCAGTTTTTTTTTAAGTATTTTGAAATTTATAAAATATAGTTTGGCGTTTAAGAAATATCAGTTTCGTTTTTTTTGAAAAGCTACGTTACTATTCAATGAAGAGGCATCCATTATTTTTGCATAACATTTTTCGGCAAATGGTTTAAAGCTGTTTCAGCACAGCTAACATGCCAGTCAACTTCGATTATTTCTGTGATTTTATCGACATTATCGACATTTTCTTTAACATCAAAAATGCCTTTACGGAAACCAAAATTCGTAACAGTATCGGCACCATAAACATCATTCACAATTTCAGCGACCTGCCTTGCATTTTCGCCTTTATCAAAGAAGAACAGTAAAATGTACCGAAGTTTTCTTTTGTGGACTTCCCTTCTTAACACCTTGTAATTCACAACTGAATGGAACAAACAAAAAACAGCAAACAAAATATTTCATGTGAAATGTCACCTTGACAACGAGCATACACTTTAATTTGTTTGAGCGATACTGTACGAGATATCGACCACTACAGCCATATAACGAGAAAATAATAGGTGTCTTTTTCGCCAAACTAATATTTTCAGTTTTTGACTATATTCGACCCAACGTACGCGCAGTCAGTCAGTCAGTTGTTTCAACTTTGATTTGTCATTCAAGACTTTATTCACAGACTGACAATCGACCGATGACTGCTACTGCCAACTACTGGTGGCCAAACAATCAGCCCGCACTTGCCAATTGCCGGCCAACATTTTATGGTCACAATTTGGTAGATTCAGTGTTCAATAGCTAAAGTGAGTACGAACTAATTGGGAATTGTTCGCTAGTCTTGGGAACAGAAAATCATAGCAGTCCAAGCGTAGACTTTACAGCTGCGCTATCTTCTGCTCGCGGTTCAATAAAATAATTGTGATGCCGCTGTTAATCATAAAAAACTGTGAGGTTACCGTATTGCCGCACAGGCTTTGAACTGAGGTCACAAGGGAATGAAGTTTGAGCACCTTTTGCGGGGAGAAGTGGAAGTTATCTTTCATTTTTTTATGACTGCACTTCATTAACCACAGTAATCCAGCAAAAGACTTCTCTGCGCTTGTCTATTTTGCGTTGTTGAGTAGCAAACGTATTAACCTACCCACATACACACCGGCTTCTGCCACTGACCGATGTCCTTTTGTCCTGTTTTGTTCACGGCAGATATTTACATGTGTACCTAGGTATGTCTGTGGCATGTCTTTCTGCAGCGGCCGTTTCATTCTTGTTTATGTAATTCATTTATAATATTTTTATGTGCTTGTATATTGTGTTGTCTTTATTGTTGTTTTGTTAGGTGTTGACAGCGTCTGTGACTTTTGAACGTTAATTCTATTTTTATTTCGATTTAGTCACGTGTGACCACCACCAACTCAAACCAGCTACAGCATACAAGCAGACGTCAACTACATGCGAGTATTAACTGTCACTGCCGCATTGTACCACTACTTATCATATTTTGACCATGTGTAATACTTATCATTTTCGTTTGCCAAGTCCATAAGTACCAAAATATTGCTTTTAATTTCAAATTTGCCTTTACCTTTGTGGTTTCCCCAATTACCACACAAACACAAAATGTGAAATTCGCTGATTCATGGCAGATACACCGTGCAACCGTGCAATACGTTGAATGGACAGGATTTTTTGGTATTTTTTGTAATTCTGTTTTGTTTTTTTTTCTACTTTTGTTGTTCTTGGTTGCATTGAATTTCCGTTAAACGTTGACAAGGATGTGCCATGATTGCTTAAAATTTTCGTTTAACAAGGGTTTTTAAGCACTCGCGGCCGTATACCCACACATAGGTAAGTATTAAGGGAACATGCAACACACGCACATATTGCACATAACGTCTGTATGTTTATATAGGTGGCATGCTGCCAATGTGGCGGCTCGCCGTCAGTTGATTGAATGCAATGACTTGCCGATCTGAATGACGCTCGTCGCGTCATTGAGTCGCACTTTAAGCAAAATATTGAAAATACAGAGTTAACCACTGTTCGTTTTTCCAATAGACACCCACAGAAGTTATTTCTCACCACAAATACATTTTTATGTCATTCTAAATGCTTTGCATTCTCTTAATAAAGAATAGTTGATTTTGAGTAAAACAGTAAAATGGGTTTATAAAGAGATTCCCGCCAAGGCTGAATATACCCGTGTGTTCAATTTATTCCCTTCGGTTCGTGGATGAAGTTCAATATTACGGAAGAATGTGCCAAGTATGGCGGATCTCTTAGAGAATTTATCAGGTCAGTCCATAAGTTCGTGGGTGGTTTTAAAATTAATACAAAAGATGTTTAGAGTATTCATTAATTATTAATATATTTTCCTTCACTATTTACAATGTCTTCCCAACGTTTAGGCAAATTTTTGATTCCCTGCTCAAAAAATGGTTTGCCCTTGGAGCCAAAATACGCTTCGATATCCCTTTTTATAGCTTCTTTTGAGGAGTAGTTCTTGTTACTCATATGCGACTGAAGTCCACGGAAAAGGTGCAATATCCGGAGAGTATGGTGAATGCGGCCGCCGTAGCCGAATGGGTTGGTGCGTGATTACCATTCGGAATTCACCGAGAGGTCGTTAGTTCGAATCTCGGTGAAGGCAAAATTAATAAAAACATTTTTCTAATAGCGGTCGCCCCTCGGCAGGCAATGGCAAACCTCCGAGTGTATTTCTGCCATGAAAAAGCTCTTCATAAAAATATCTGCCGTTTGGAGTCGGCTTGAAACTGTAGGTCCCTCCATTTGTGGAACAACATCAAGACGCACACCACAAATAGGAGGAGGAGCTCGGCCAAACACCTAACAGAAGTGTACGCGCCAATTATTTATTTATTTTTTTTATGGTGAATGCGGCATTAGCTCCCATCCGAGTTCGTTTAGCTTGTCTAATGTTTGCCTTGCGGTATGTTGTCGTGGTGAAACAAAACTTTGCGTATATTCACTAAAGACGGTCGATTTTTGTAAAGTGCCTCATTCAGGTTTGATAGCTGATGGGAATAATAATCAGATTGATTCCAGAAGTTTATAATAAACAATACCGGCCATATCCCACCAAATAGACAGAAGAATCTTCTTGGGGTGAAGGCCATCTCTAGGGGTCGGTTCTGGTGTTTCATCTTTATGTAACCATTTTCGTTTGCGAACAGGATTATTGTAAAGGACCCATTTTTCATCAGCAGTAACGATACGGTCATTTTCAAGCCGTTGCAGCAGCTGAGATCACACATTCACTCTCTGCTGAGGCGTTCGAAGATTCCATTTTATTTTTTAACAACACGTGCTTCTTCTATCCGCGACTAAAATCACTTCTTGAATGCAACTTCTTGACACAAATGCACACAATCAAAGAAAATATAAATATAAATCGTACAAAAGTGAAATAATGGGTAAAATACGGACGAACTCATGGACTGACCTGATATTAACTTTCGTTGTATTGGAGTAAATATCTTCTGAAATAAGTCATTTTTCGATGTGATGCATTCTAGCCCAAATAATGAATTGCTGTTGTTGTTGTTGTTGTAGTAGCATAAACATTCAACATACTTATACGGGGAATGCTGCTGAAGTGACAGTCCTTGGCCGGATATATGTCCGGGTCGTTCCGGTTACGTAGAACCGACAGTCGTGGGAACGTCTACTGTCTACTGCTCTTCGGAGCCGCATGCATGCACTTTACCGATCCTATAGGAAATGCCAGCAAGCAATATCTCCGCACACAACTGTTTTACGCTGTTTGCAAACGTTGTTCGGGTCGTTCCATCGGAGATTGCTTTTAATCCACCACGCCTGGGTTTGCTGAAGGAATTCACTTGGACGCGGGTCGGCACTTTGTACCAGAATGAACGGCAATACTCGTTGCCACAAAATCATATGGTGGCCGTTCTGGATTCTACGCTGCTAGAAGTTCTCGAAACACAAAATTTGGGACAAAAGGATGTTCACATTATTTTGGACAATTTTAGTGAGCACTATGGCCGCAAAGTTTTTTGTGAAGCTTATAGGGAAGAAAAAGGGAAGGTCATTTATGTGTATGTATGATTTATACTTACACAATCGTAGACTTTTACCATTACTGGAATTGTAAATTTCCGTTAACATTCAATAGGGGTTCTATTTAATTATATTTTAAAATATAGACGCCCGATGAGTATCTTTCGGAGTATGAAAGCTTGCGAGTTACCGAATACTCTCGCTTTCATTAATACATACATTTACAGGGTTTGATTGAAAAGTAATGAGCCTTCCCGCGCGGAGCGTCTGCCAAGCGATCAACCGAATCGGCTGGTGGGGGAAAATGATCGTTGGACCTTCCACTTCCACTAGAAACCGGTCCCAGTTCGCTGGCAATAGCGGTGCAGTCAACATCGCTCCGCGCGTGAAAGCTGTTTTAAAAGTGTGTTAAGATTTTGCAGTGGCGAAAATGCAGCGATCGTTGGAGTTACTCGATCAAATTTTGCGTAAAGCTAAACAAAACGAGTACCGAAACCATTGGGCTACTCAAGGAGGCTTACGGGGACCAATCTCTGTCCAGTGCGCAGGTAAAACGGTGGCACAAGTCGTTCAAGGAAGGCCGGGAGGACGTCGAAGACGAACAGCGATCTGAAAGGCCTTCGACAACGCAAACAGACGAAGATGTGAACCAGGTTCGTGAATTTTTGAACATTGACCGTCGTGCTAGTCTATGTGAGATCAGTGAAGAGTTAAATTTAATTTATTACAATGTGCGGAAATCGTGAACTTGAAATGCGCAAAGTGTGTGCCAAATTGGACCCTTCATCACGACAATGCGCCGGCGCACACCGCCTTCCTCTGCACCTCTGCATTGGCCAAGATGGGGGTTCCGGTGCTTCCCCACCCTCCCTACAGCCCAGACCCGTCCCCTCCGGACTTCTTCTTGTTCCCGCGCCTGAAAAGAAAGCTGAAGGGGAGGCGTTTCGACTCCATCGAGGCGATCCAAAAAACTGTGACAATCGAATTGAACGCGATTCCGGCGGATGAGTTAAAAAAATGTTTCCTGCTGTGGATGGACCGCTACCAGCGGTGTATTGGCGCTCAAGGGTCCTATTTTGAAGAATATTAGTTGTATAAGCCAAAAGGTTTAATAAAACTGCTTAAACAAAATAAGGATTATTACTTTTCAATCGAATCTTGTATGATGGAATTTGGGCTGCTGCGGTCGGTGTTCAAAATGTCGCATAAAAGTGTGAAGATTTCATAACGCATTTCGATTATCGTGTAAAAGATTAGGTGATTCATTCGAAAGAGTTACGATAAGACCGATCAGAAAACTGAGGGGCGATAAAAAAGTTTCTGTATCTTTACAAAAGCATTTAGTAGCAATAAGGATGATTTTTAATTTTTTTATATTATAATAGATTTAGTCATTTGAATAAAATTAAGGCACCATTAAAATTTCAATCTGTCATACAGAGATTTAAAAACTTGACTCGGAATTGGCTACGTCTTTCTATATTTTTAAACAAATTGCATTACTTCAAGGTAATTAGTTAGATGAGTGAACATCAAAAGAGAATTCGCACAGTCGAAGCAACAAAAGTTTCCCTGTGTGAACGGGATCTAATGATATTTGTTATTATCAGAAAAGAGAGATTCAGCAGCGTTGATATTAGTGAGTTATACCAGTTTTATGAGGCATAAGTTTTTCGTCAAGCGAGCAAAGTCCAAACATAACTAGCAGAGAAGTAGAGATTCGGAAGTGGAGAAGGTTTAAGTAAAGGAAATTTATGACCGAATGTTGGAAATGTAAAGACTTTTTAGTACAGTAGAAAGATGAGTTGCTGAATTTAAACGGGCTCGTAAAAGCCTTGAAGACAATCTTCGTCAAGGACATCTAAGAACAACAACAACACCAAAAATTGTAGAAAAAATACAGGATATCGAATTGGAAAATCGTCGAGTGACTGAAGGAGATTTAGTTGAAGCCCTAGGCATCTCATTGGGCAGTGAAAGCAATATTTTGAATAAAGTATTGGGTTTCAGAAAGTTTAGTGGAAAATTGGTGTCGCATTCTCTAACAATGGAACAAAAACTCATTCAAATGTGACTTTATCAATATCATTTATTTAAAATTCATTCATTGTCTATCATTAATAAGACACCACCGGGACACAAGAAGAGAGAACCAAAGGCTTCCTAGAGAACTGCACTAAAGAATTGAAAAGTATTTCCAAACACCCCTGAAAATCCTCAAGAACCACTAGCAAAAAGGCCTAACACAATGCACATCTATAAAAATTGTAATAAGTTTGGAATATGCAAACTTTTGTTTGTCGAGATCCTGGTAACTGGGACGTTTATGATTTCAACCAACATTGTTTTTTTTTGCAATGAACTGTTAATTAATTATATGTAGGTATGTATTGGGTATGGGAATAAGTTTTCGCCCTCGTAATAAGAGGTGTCGCTACGGATACTATTTTAGTGTTCACTCTAGTAATATACTGGTGATTTGAAGGTGTATGTGGGAGGTCTCGATCGCAGTAGTTGAGACTCGTTTGAAACGTAAATATCCTTTTTTATCTAACGTCAAAAATATCTACGTTCGTCCCGAAAATACAGCATTTGCGGGAAGTCATGCTTCATTACTACCTTTTACGGAAAAGTGCAGCTGAAACGTGTCGTATATTAATCAATATTTAGGGTAATCACGCTCCATCAAATACAACTGTGGTTTCGACGCTCCAAAGTGGCAATTTCGACGTGAGTGATAAATATCGCAAAGGAACACCGTAAAAATTCGAAGATACCCAAATACAATAATTATTGGAGGAAGACGGGTGCGGAACCCTTGATGATATGTCTAAAGAGTTGGATGTTGACAAATCAATCGTCGGTAAACGTTTGCACGCGATGGGAATGGCCCAAAAAGCAGGTAACTGGGAGCCACATCAATTGAAGGAGAAAGATACCAAGAGACTTTAGTGACGTGTGAGATGCTTCTGGAATAGCAGAAAAGAAAAGGTTTTCTGCATCGCATCGTCACTGGCGATGAAAAATGGATCTACATATTACGATAACCCTGAACGTCAAAAATGTTGACCAGGTACACCCGGACCATCGACAGCGAACAAAAATATTCATGCTTCAAAGGTTATATTGTGCATCTGATGTAATTAGAAGAGTATTGTCTATTATAAACTCCTTAAACGATCTGAAACCATCACTGGCGATCGTTATCGAATGCAGCTAATGCGTTTGAATTGAGCTTTCAAAGAAAAGCGGCCGGAATGGGACGGTAGACATGACAAACTGATTTTGCTGCATGTCAACGTCAGGCCTCACGTTACTAAATCGGTCCAGAAATATTTAGAGGACGACATTGGGAAATCTTGCGCCACCTGCCGTATTTCCCAGCCATTGCCTCTTCGGATTGCCATCTATTCCGATCAATGCATCAGCCCTTGTTGGAGAGCGGTTCACTTTTTACGAGAGCATCGCAAACTGGCTCAATGAATGGATCAAGTCAAAAGAATTCAAATTTTTCGTCAGAGCAATCCGTATGCTGCCTGAAAGATGGAGTCGAGTTGTGGCTCGAACTGGGACGGACTCTTATTCCCATACCCAATACTTACACTGTAGTATTATTATTTGAAAATAGAGTGATTTTAAAATGCGCTATTTAAGTTTCGTCATCAAGTAAAGATTTGGTAGTTCATAAGCAGAACAAAAAGTGGTAATTTTCCTTTTTTTAAATAAAGGGCTATTAAAATCTATAATTAAGTATGACTTTTATATAAACTGATTCATTATTAGTTATTAAAATAAATGTTTTATGAGCAACTTTCAATTTTATATTAGTTCATTTTATTAATGGGGCATGTCAAATCTCACCTAGTATGGCATGTGAGATTTGGTCACCTAATATACGGAAGGTATGCGTATGCAATTTTATAGCCCATTCAAGTTTAGTTTAATAAAGTGTAAGTTTGGAGTCGGTCAAAACTCATATTAGTGTCTGGTATTTTCTTTTTTGTATCGCGCCTCGCGTTTTGTTACTTTGTATTTGTATTTGTTAATTCGATGTAAGTAAAAATTTTAAGAGTAATAAGCAATTCCACCTTATTTTTTCATCAAAATAGAAATTCATAGTAGATTACGCATTCTTCACCTCCGATAATTAATGTAAAACCATCAGCCAAGAATTTCAGCTGTTTATACCACATAACCTCAAACCTCGTCTTACTGTTGTAGCTAAAATGAGAAATCATATATTACTTACTAATGTAATTAACAATTTTAATTCTACAAGATTTAGGATTTCTATTTGTTCTGCATTTTAAAACAAAATTTATACGCAATCAATAAATTAATAATGCTTTGTTGGCGAATTTAAGAAATGAACCATCAATTTAATAATACTGTAAAATAAATACCTATACTCCTATATCTTTTCATATGTGTGTAAGTATGTGAATATATGAAAGTATGAAGATATGTATGCATGTGACCGGCGTTCCTTTGAACTCTTTGAACTTAAGGTAAAAGCCGAAAATTATCTATTACTGACATATGTATATGTATGTGAATGTGTATGTACATATTCACACGTATGTTACGTAGTTCACACTATATAAAAATCACACATAGCGATCATAAACCGTTATGACTGCCTACAATTATAAACAGCTACTTCCACATATATATATACAGGGTGCTTAAGGTATTTGAGGTCATGCACATGTGTGACTGACTATAACTTCCCGAAACCATTTTTGCTCTTTTTCAGATAAAACATGGAGGGCAACTTAACTCATGCAGTTGTCGTCGCTATTAGTGCAAATCACACAGATGTAGAAATCTCTAGAACAAAGAACGTTCTACCACTGCCCAATCTGCAGAATTTATTCAACAAGTGCTGGCAATCATTTACAGGGACCCTTCAAAATCAAGGAGGGCCCTTGCACAAGAGAGATTAATGTTTCTGAGTTGAGTTGTTCATGAAGATCTCCGGTATAAATTTTAAATACGTTATGCGAAGACAGTTTATGTAGGAGCAAAAAAGAAAGAGAGGAAGACGCTAGTATCCGCCCTATGCTCTGACTAAAAGCGGAACATTTTTAACAATTTTCAACTTCTTCTTCTTAATTGGCGCGATAACCGCTTACGCGATTTGGCCGAGTTTAAAAAAGCGCGCCAGTCATTTCTTTCACGTGCTAACCGGCGCCAGTTGGACACACCAAGTGAAGCCAAGTCCTTCTCCACCTGATCTTTCCAACGCAGAGGAGGCCTTCCTCTTCCTCTGCTACCATCAGCTGGTACCGCATCGAATACTTTCAAGGCCGGAGCGTTTGTATCCATTCGGACGACATGACCCAGCCAACGTAGCCGCTGGATCTTTATTCGCTGCGCTATGTCTATGTCGTCGTAAAGCTCATACAGCTTATTTGAAATTTTGAACTACACATTGTAATTAATTATTGATTTTTTACTTTGAATTGTTCGAAGGAACAAATAATAAACAAGAAAATATCCAGTTATCCGATCGAAATGCCTTCTAAACAAACCTAAACACTGTAACACCCTGAAGTGCCTGAAATGTTATAGTTTTTCTAACAGTTTTTACCGAACAGAAATTACCAAAATGACAGATGGCTATGTTCCAATCCTGCAGAGATTTGTCATGCACACGAAGTTTCTAGCCATTGTTATGGCTTCATATGTTGTGTGCAACAAAAACATGTCATACCATTAGACTTCTTTACTCCAGAACTTCGCAAGAATTCTGCTGCATGTATTGAGGTTCTAGAGACAGTAGCGTAACTCTGGGTTGATAGTGCACTCGTTGACAGCCCAGACATCTTTCAGCAAAACTCTGCTCCTTCACACAAAGTGATGGCGATACAAGATTGCATGGCTGAAAATTTGACCAGATAACACCGAACTTATGGCCGCCGAACTCCCCAGACCTTAATCATCTGGAAATTTGCTCCACGGTCTGTATCACTTCTCCTTGAAATGTTGATGGATCTGTAAAAAGTAAAAAAAATGCTTGTAAAATAAAGTTGTAGTTCTAGTTTGTCGAGCCGGATTTTTCAATTTCGAAATATTTTGCAATTTACGGCATTTTAAATAAAACGATGCGTTTTACGTCATAAATGCCACACTTTAATTATGTTTATAAAATTTTTTAATAAAAATATCAAAAATCAAATCTATAGAGAAAACACTTTCGAATATTTAAAAATTAAAACCGCATACGCAAAATTAAAAACTGTGTGAATTATAATGCAGACCGTGCCGGAAAAATTAGTTTCGAGAAAAAGGAGTTTAAAATTTGAGTTACAGGAGCGCGTGGACCGCTCTCTACCTAGTTAATGGACTGTAGAAGCTATAAATATTGGGAATTTCCGCATGAAAATTCCACAGTGTATTCTTAAAATACTATTCTTTCGGAATATTTTTTGAAAATTCTGGACGTATGTACCCCCTTAAGGCCATTATGAATAAGCAACATTTGATTCGGCCATGCAATCGCTTCCGGTCCCGGATCGACGAGATTATGGCAGCTAGTGAAAATTTTCTTGAATGATTTTATAGATATGTAATAAGTTAATGTTGTGTAAAAAATTCGTGAAGTTTCATTCAAAATAAGAGCTAATTAGTTTTACTCTCAAGTTGTTCTCAAATACCGTACGCACTTTGTATTTTCCATTTCCACCTATACGAGTATAACACAACATTGAGCAGAGCATGAGAAAATTTTAATACAAAGCTCAGTGTGACTATTTTATGATAATTATACGCGAATGGAGTTTTTTTTAGTTTATAATATGTTAAGAAAAAGCAAAATTGTTTAACATTTTATTTATTAAATTTCTATTGCCCTTTCTTGCCAATTTAGCTTAGAATTAATTTCTCCAATGATTCGAGTCCATTTTTAGGTTCTTTCTAAACAGAGGCGGTATAAAATTGTATAAAATCCTGGCAAATAGTTTGTATTGTCTGAAGAGGGCGACCGCCATTAGAAACAACTTTTTCTATCGGGTATTTTTGAAGCTTGAGAACTTAAAATGATAATTCAAAACAAAAATATTGTGGAAATGGAATTTTTTATTATAATCTGGTAGATAATTTCATGGTATTTATATTTTTAATATGACATCCTGCTTATGTCCGCCACGGCTACGGGTTACATGGTCCATTCAATAAAGATTTTTAACACTAAAAAGCATTTTACTTTTATTTAGTAACAAAGTAATTCAAAAACAAAGTTGGATGATTAATTTTGCTTCACTTTGTGAACGCAAACAGCTCGACCTTAAACTCCCTTCTATACAATGGCATATGGGAAGAAGATCAGTGTTCTCTCTAGAAAATAAATTTCTTGTGTATAGAGCCGTTATTAAGCGCATTTTCACTGGCGGCATCCAGCTATGGGGAGCGGTGACGAAAACAAACTTTGACATCATAGAGAAGTTCCAGGCAAAGATACTGCGAATAATCACCGAAGGCTCGATTTACTTCCGGCAACGAGCTAATACGCAACAAAACGGTGATTCCTTCAATACGGAAGAGATAATACGATTCAGTGATAAATACAGCAGTCGTTTTTCGAGCCACCCCTACGCATTTACCAGGGCGATAATTTAGCCAAACACCTACGTACCGCGCCTCAAACGGGGTACACGTCTTCAAACCATATAAAAAAAAATAAAAAATAAATAAATACAAAAACTTATAAAATTAGCCTCAAAATGTCACGACACTCACTTCATGTTCAGTAAGTTAATTTTGCCAAGCGCATTTGGTGAGCAAACTTCTTTAGGTGAACTTGGGCTTCACCAATTTCGCGCTCTTCAAGATCGCTCCATTAGCCTAAGTTACGTATATAAACTGCTTAATGTTTAAATTTAAAATAGATTGCAATAAAATAAAAAATAAAATAAAAATAAAAAACCTAACGGCAATTGCGACACCCAAATGAGAGATTTCTGGCCGCAATGAAAGATCTTTAGCCCAAAGCTGTTACTTTTAAAATTGGATTTCTATACTTTATAAGACCCTCATCATATGCATCCTATTGTATGGCACTAGCACACAAGCATTGGTGAAGCGCTCCTCGAATGCTCGAGAGGCAGGAAAGGAGGAAGATAAATCTCTCCTTTAAGAAAACTCTCTCTTAAATAGAGAGGAGCTGGGCTTCATTTGGTGTTTCTAATTAGCGCCAATTAGCACACTTTGTTATACTTTCTTAGAATCGCCAGAATGGCTACTTCGGCAATAAAAAAATATAATAATAATTACTAAAAAATAATAATACCAATTCACAAAACAAAAACACAACAAATCAAATTAAAAAAAAAAAAAAAAAAAAAAAAAGAGATAAACGAGCCTAATATACACAAAAATGCGTCAAGGCAGATAATAAGTTTTTAAAAAATCGAATTTCTGTAGATTTTTGGCATTTTAGTAAATTTAGTGTTCAGAACATCTGCGAACTTTTTAAGTATGCACTCAAATAGATGCATTTCTAACAAATTTGTTTTTAAGTATGTATTACTTTAAATGCAAGTAATTTTCCGTATTGGCTTACTTTTTTGTGGCTACCGCCAGTTTTTCACAACTATCCTCTAAAATAACATTCGAGAAGACCACACAGATACTCGAAAATAAAAAAAAAACCAAAGCAGCCCAGTGACAGGACTATACGAGTATATTCCGGCGGTGAAATCACTAAAATACCTGTAATTGAAAATTTTGTTCTCTAGTTTTTTTTTACCTTTTATCCACTTATATCACTTTCAACTGTTCACTCACTTTATACTACAAAGGATTTCCAAATACTTGAGTGCCTTCATACATTGTTTCTACATAAAGTATGTACACCTGCGCTCATAATAATAGTAGCGCGATGTACTGCAGAGTTTTGAAGTTTGGACTATTTATTTATTTTTGTTTAGTCTTTTGTTTTTAATATGTTTTTTTTAAACACAGTTCATTCTACAAAAAAAAAAAACCATATAACTCAAAGTTTCAAGCTTTGTGCGAAATTTTAAAACGATTGTACGTCAATATTAAATCAATATTAAACAATTTTTAATCAGAATCCTTAGAAAAGTTCTGGGTACGCAGCATTGTATCCAATTCAATTTTTGTATAGTATTTGGTATAATAAAATGGTTCAAAATTAGATTAGGTTTGTTGACATTATAAAGAATTTTTTTCTATATAACAATTGTTGCTATTTGTTTTATATAGAGAAAATGTCCAACGTTTCCGGTAAAAAAATTTTGAAAATCAACTCAATTTTTGACTCACTTCAAACTTGAGATTTATATATCAAAATTAAATGTGTTACAAAACTGCATACCCGGAATTTTTTCCAAAAAAATTCGGATTAAAAAGTACGAATTTTTTTAATTTTTTTAATTTGTTTGCATAGTTTGCAATTTTAAGTTACATGGTTTCTGTTGTAATTAACTATACTTTACAAGGAAATTAATTAAAAGGAAAGACATAGTCCAACATTAGTCCAACATGTCGCGCTGCTATTATTGTGAACACAGGTGTACATATCTATGTATGTACCCTTTGTGAATGTTTATAAACTCGCGGCTCTTGAACGTTGGTAATAAACAAGTTTTCAAAATGGTCTTTCGCAATCAAATTTCAAACGCCAGAAAATCATAAATGCAGGTGTGGGCAAACTAACGTTCAATCAAAGCTGCTCATTGAAATTGTACGTTGGTAACATACATACGTATATGTGTACATACATCCAAACATACGTACACATATCGATGTAAGCATACACACACATATATACATATATACATATGCATAAAAGCACATTCATGTGCAGAAGTATGTAAATGGATTGAGTTGGTTACTTCGGTGAAGATTTGTTGCTATTGCTATTGTTTTTTATTTTTTCTACTGTTGATGCTGTTGCTGATGAGATTGTTGACGTTGATGTGCAGCGCTGAGTTGGTCGGTGATGCTGTCGAGTGGCGTTGAATTATATCGAATCGGTTGAGGAGCAGCACTAAGCGCCACTTATGTCACTCTCGGTTGATGTAGATGGCATGTAGCCACTCATATTTGCTACACTAACATTTATTTCCTCTTCTTCTTTTTCTTCCGCCACCACAATCTGCACCTCGAATCGTACTAAAACTAACTTTGGGATCAGTGTTTATGTTTTTGTTGCATTTGTAGCGTTTTGTGCTGCATTACAGACCTGGCAACAAATGCACTGACACGTTCGGCTCTTTCTACCCAATGAACATTTGTTCGTATACTGGGTGAATTGCTTGATTAGTTCAAGCGATTTCTGAAAGAAATATGGGTTAAAGGCCAAGGTATCGAAACCATAACTGAATCGTATTTCACTCGAAAGATTAGCACATAATTTTATAAATATTTATGGTTAAAATACCTACCAAATAACATTAAATATTCTCATTTTATAGGTTACGTGGGATGTATTTATCATCATCATCATTTGGCACTACAGCTCTTTTTAAGCTGTGGCCTGCTGCACGTAGGACTTCCATATATCTCGATCGCTTGCGTTTTTTTTCCAATTTCTTATCCCAAGTGTATTGATGTCTTCCTCTAGTTCATGGACCCATCTTGTTCTCGGTCCTCCTCTTGCTCTGGTGTTGAGCGCACTGTTATATGACGCATCGATAACTATTAATTTCTCTATATTTTGAAAATAAAATACCCTGAATTATTCCGGTTTTATGGGAGCTATCATTTTTCGACCCTTTTATGTGAAAGAAGTGTAAGAAGAGATCAAACTAACTGCATGATGTCACTACTATTGAATAGATATCTTCCAGTTGAAGGGGTCCGGGCAGATATAATATGGTGGAATATTTGTTTTTATTATTGTTTTGAATTTCTGTTGGCGGGTGGTTGAGAATGGCAAAGCTCACCATGTCAAAAGCTCCTCATAAAAATATTTCCGCGTTCGGAGGCGGTAAAAACTGTAGGGCATCGAATTCGTAGAACTACATCAAAACGTATATTATAAATTGGAGTAAAAGCAACAGTCCTATTTCTTTCCAGTTTATAACCATCCAGTGGTTCGCAATAAATAACAAAGACGTAAAAACGAAAAAAGACATTAAAACAAGGCGTCCTCGATTCTCCAATTCTCTGCTCACTATGTTTGGACTCTACTTGCTTCATGATAAATTTGCATGTGAAAGCAACAACCAAGATTCACCAATAGTGAGTTATACCCTCCCTAGTCAAAGCGGGATTCCCTAGGGGGAATCTACTGGGCTGATGAGTTGGCTAGATAGGGAACCCTGGAGACGGTTTCATCGCAAAACGAGGGGATTGGGCTTCTTTCGGGAGCCTGTGATCTACTCCTAGAAAGATAGGACTCGCGTCAACTCAGCGAGCGATGGGTTAGTGCGCAAACGTGTAAAGTCGTGAGATCCTCCTGGCTACGGGTTGATCGGGGGCGCCCGACGGAACTTCTAAAGCTAAAAAAACAGCAACTCTCGAATTTGGTAGGTATCCTTACCGGACATTGTCCATTAGGTGTCCATGCGCTGAGGCTTGGGATTGCTTAAAGTCATTTCAGCAGAAGCTGCCTGGTAAACGTGGTGGAATCATCTCAGCAGCTTCTTCTCAGATGTCCTACTCTCATCGGGCAAAATTTAGGCATCTGGGTTCTCACTTTTTTGGTACTTTATTACGGGTTTAAATATCATACACCTGGTCAAACACCTGGTGACATCAGTAGTTTGAAGCTGTTAATACGAACGTAATTAGCCACTGTTGGTCGTCCTCCTCTAATCAAAACCCCCTTCTTCCATCAAGTTAACAATCAAATTAACATTCAAAGAAACGAGAAAATTACTTATGAATCAATAGTATCTGCCTTAGTGCTAAGCCAAACTAAGAAAATTCATATTTGGCGCGTACAGCCTTCCATTTTCAAGCCGACTTCGAAAGGCAGATACTTTTTTTCATGACAGAAATACACTCGAAGGCTTGCCGAGCCGCGACCGCTATTGAAAATAACTTATTCTTCATTTCGGTCTTTCACCGAGATTCGAACTTACGTTCTCTCTGGCGGCCGACGTAGCCGAAGGATATTTAATGCGTACCATAAATTTGTGTTGCTTTATGGGTGTACCACTTGGGAATTTACAGTGGCAATCACAAAATGCCTCCAAACTTTCAACAACTACTAGCTAGATTACCAATCAAGTCGAGATTGCCTGTGAAGTGCGAAGAAGGTAGTGACAATGGATTGTTCACGCACTTCGCAAGATATATTGTCCCCGTGGCTAAAGAAATGCAGGGAGTGCAAGGCGTAAGACTTTGCAGAAGAAGAAAGCGTCGTTCTATCGTCGACTGGCAAGACCAGTGGAGCAGATCACCGAAAGGTAGATGATCGCATGGGCTATTGCCCATTCTGGCGACGTGATTGAACCATGGAGAAACAAACTTCCACCTATCCCAGTTCCGTTCAGGGCGCGGACTATTTCGAAAATACCTCTATATGTAGATTCGGCCTCTGCTTGGAGAGGGAAGAAGATGATCACGTCTTGCTCCAAAGCCCACGCCATGCTCGCGAAATCATTAATATTTTAAATATTACAGATATTATGCTGAAATCAGGTGACAACTGCAGGTGAATCTGCGCGCATGCAAAACATATTCATAATGATTTAAGGCGCGCGGAGCTTCATAGGCATAATAACTGGCAGTCTATGTACATATGAGCTAACCAGCCCGTGAGGTAATACTTTTTTGGCAGTTCCGCGGGGAGAGTGGTAAATTGTGTAGAGGTGTTTAGTATGTAGGTGTAGCTATGGAGCTCTAAATCTTGCATATTGCTATGTCGGTATGGCAGTACTGATGACAGTTTCCCTTTCACGGGCGTCATCCCGAAAAAAAAAACACTTCGCAAGGATGACGAAAACGTGGACAAACATGCGTTAAGGTGAAACCCGTATCAACAAGTAGGGCGTGCAGTTGGACGACCTCGTATAACCTGACGAAAATCATCCGAATCCGAAATAACAACTCTTGGATCAAATTGATAGTCATAGCGTAAAACCGTACCCGATGATGGCGTTCTGGAGTAGTTGACGTCCTATGCTCCACAAGGAGCATATTCGGACTAATATATCTCTGAAGTTCGTGTCTAAATTTACTCATGACACTTACAGACACTAAATTGTCCGTCTTATAGCAGTGCCAAAGTGCACAATCAAATTGCTTGCTGGATGAACGCGCACACAGCGCTGACCAAGTAGTGCACCGCTTGTCGCGCTAGAGCCACAAATAACGTCTGCGTTCTCTACTCGCGCCCAATGATTTGCCAGAATTGTATTCCTCCGGTGGTTTAAACGAACTTAAAATACTGCTTTGAATCGTTTACCCTTTTAACGCTTTTAAATGCAGTAAACACCGATTAATGGGATTAACACAAGTGGGGCCCCGCAGCAACACATTTCAAGATGGCCAAATCATCACCACACACACAAACAAGCACTCAATGCATACGCACCCGATGGATCCAAGAAAAATGTTACACAAGCAATACTTATTAATGGGAAAAATTTTGATTTGTATGAATGTATGTAGGTATGTATGTGTGTATGTATGTATGCAAGTATGTATGTGTGTGTGTGTGATTCTATGTATTTTGTATGCATAAGACTACTCAGCACTCAAGAGCGCCTGCGCGCAGACTCACAACGCACATCACTATTGACTCGAGAGCTAATTTGCCCCCCTTTACGGCTACATACACACGCCAGTGTTGACTGTAGCCACTCATAAGCACATGCTAGGCGAGCTGATTTCATTTCAACTATAAAATTATGAAAAGAAAAGTAAGAAGTAAGAAGTAATCATAGAATAAACAAATTTTGCATATTTACATACTTCAAATTACACACAAACATAACCAAGTCTTGTATTTATTTATTTTTTATTACGTTATTGCATATTTTACTTATATTTAATAGAATCGACCAATGTTTGTGTAGAGCTGAATGAAGTTGTTGAAAATCTCAAAATGTTTGCGGATATCTAAATAATAATACACGTAATAGTAGGTGCATGAGTGAAAAGTGAGTGTAGGTACATATTTATTTTGGAATAAATGGGAAAAAACAAATCATCTACTTTATAATAACAGCAATTATCAAATGATAATTGAATTGGTGGATACGAACTTTTAACGAGTGCGAGTGAGTATTCGCTGAGTAATCGGCGTAATCAACGTAACAATATTTGACAATCATTTAAGAGATTTTTATTGTATTTGGCCAGCTACTCTCCATGCACACTCACACGCATTCGTACTGCCGCCAAGTGTGTATTTTGTATGTACATAGATACAATATAAACAATCTAACGCGCGCCCAGTGGCAGCGCTTATCGGCTCAAATACACACTTCAAATTGTTTATTCGCGTCGCGTCGCGTCTGCCCATCAACGGTTGAGGTTTTAACTGGTCATACCAATAGTTGACGATCAATCGAAAAATTGTTAAGAACCAGCTAGTCCAGTTTATTTACGCGCGTCTTGATAAGCACAATCGAATATTATGCCATGCAGCGCTTCACTTTGCGCGCAATTAAAAATAATTAAATCACAATTAACTAAATGCAAACATAGTGCGAGCTATTGATTTTGACACGCCAATCGGACATGCCGAAAAAATCATAAAATCGTAGTTTAGTGGCTTGCGAGCGGGCGGCACTTGAATTTGCCATATCTACGCAACACACACACACACATACGCACAGGTACTCTTCATATGAAATACAACGGGTGTAAGTATTCTACATACTTACTGATAACGTAAATACGAGTAGCATTCGATAATTCGCCCACTCAGCGCGGCCTAACCGCTCATAAATCAGACCATCAATAATTACCGAAATTCAAATTATGATTTGTTGATCGCCGAAAGTGCAAAACAAGCAAAATCGAATCCAATGTTCACATACACGTAAATTAATTGAATTGTTTTATCGCATTGATATGCGTCAACAGGGTGGCACACTATGGCAGGGTGGCGGAGTGGAGGAGCGAAAGCGGCATATCGCACATTGTACACCGATTCATTGGCGCTCCGTTACGGTAGTTGCTTTTGTTTAACACGTATGCGAAATCATGTTTATTTATTGATTGGTGCGCACATTGTTGCTATTGTAGTTGTTGTAGTTGCTCTTCTTGTACGCTCCCATTGTGGGTGTTTGTTTGTCGGATCGCGATAATATCGCTTTTGATTATTTCACTCAATTTTCTTGTTAATAAAGTTGCATTTGATAGATATTTCGTTAACGGTAGTTTTTTCGATTGTGGTTTTTTGGTTTTGTGTGGTTTTTTTTTGTTGTTTTTCGCTGTGACAATTTCATGTCAATTCGATCGATCGATGTCATTGATTTCTTGTTTGCTGTTTTTGGGCTCATACAGCTACTGTTTGTTGCTAATATTGTTGTTTACATACGATAAAAATATGATACAGAGGCGTGTGCCTCCATAAGCTCATATCAGGGCGGGCAGCCATGTATGCTTTAGTAAGTAATGTTAGCCAGATTGACGCCGGACTACTTAGGGACTTTGATGAATTTATAACAGTTGGCAGTTGATGGTGGTTGCCTTTATGACGTTGGTTCGGCGACGCTAACATGGATTAGATTATGGGGTTAGGGGCAGTCAGAGGCCCGTTTTGCTAGTCAGTTCCTTTATTTTACAAAAAAAAAAATATAGTATTAATACATCATGTTTAGACTTGACTTTAGCAAAATTAAAAAAAAAAATTAATAATTGTAAAAGTTATCGCTGTTTGTGTGAAGCCCGTTTCTCCAGAAGTCCCTTGCGGTGATCATCAAAAATCTTTGGAGAATTATCTAAAATCAGTCGGACAAGAGAAATTAGTTTTATTGATAGATAATCTTGAGCCTGATAGAAGCTTTTTTTTCAAAATGAAATATTATCGGGAAATAATTAATTGTTAAAAAAAAGGAAATTTTTGAAAAAGCAAACCTTCGATTAAGCACGAGTTTTTTATGGGTTTCAAAGACAATATAAATTTTATTGAAATCTACCAAGTGAATTTTAAGTTACAGTGATCACCAGTTCAAAAAACATGGTTTTGAGAAAAACGCATTTAAAGTTTAGCTATTCTGTTCTCGTACGCTCCTGACCGCCCGAGCGCCCTTTGTTAATTGTTGCATAACTCGAAAAGTATTTGTCGGAATCACTTCAAATGTTCACACAATATTTTTAAGATATTCGACTTTAAGAAAATTCCAAAAAAAAAAAATTTTTTGAAAATTCTGACTACCCCTAACCCCTTATGCTTGTATGGGGCATACATATCAGAATTCCAAAACAGTTTTCAACAAGGGAAGGGAGGTCACACTCTTTGTTGTTTTTTGTTTTTTTTTTTTTGCCAGAAGAGCTTAAAATCCAAAATTCCAGAAACACCATCAAAGGTGTTGTCCCACCATTGGGACCCCTAAACTATAACATTTCTCCCAATCGGCTGATTGCAAACTGGGACTGCTAAAAGCATTTCATCAAATAGGAGCCGCATTTGTGCTTTTTAGACACACCAGGTACCTTCGTCCAAGTTCCTCTCCTAGTGGCGTATGGGAATTTACGCTACTCCATCAATAGCCTCGATTACTACTCTCGCTAACACAACTAGCACCATTGGACTTACACATAAAAGCAATAGCTACATGCAGCGCGGAGATACGGAGATACATAGGAAGCTGGAAAACAAACTCGTACGGTCACAGCAAGAATCTCCTACAGGGACCGTCACTGCTCAAAAACAAATCAGATTTCACAATCCCAGACCTTAACTTCAAGAAAGATTTTACAGTACGTTTACCACCGAGAGTCGCATGGAGGAAAGGGAAGGTGATTGGTAGGTTCGAAATCGGAATCTACCCTGACGGTTCTATTCAGAGCCGCTCGAATTCTCCAAATCAATTCGACTTCTTGACTATATCAGCGTGTTTCAGGCAGAACTATTAGCAATCATAGAAGAAGCAAATCACTAAAACACTACAAAGAAATTGGTGCAAGAGTAGCTATCTAAGCCAAGCCTTCAATGCCTTAGTTTCCAAATCCATTTCATCCAAACTATTGTAGTTTCACAGTGTAGAGAGGAACTATAATTCCTTGGTCATTCGCTTCAAATTACTCCGATATGGGTTCCCGGCCATAGGAATATAGAGGGTAATGATATGGCAGAAGAGCTGGTAGTAAAGGTTCGCCACTAGACATAACAGATGCGGCGTCAGTTGCTAAGGAGCAACTCTTCGCTCTTTCGGTAAGACTTTCTTACAGCAAGTAATGAAATCTCAGACATAGAGATAAAAAGTTTGCTGCTATACTTGGATCTCACGTAATGAATTTGATAAAAAAAATAGTAATCAAACACCAAACAATAAACACGAGAACAGTGGTAGTAGAACGGCGCTAGTTGCTAATTAGAAGTATTTCAATAGAAATACACAACCACTTCAACAACAACTATGATACTTTCGCTTACTACGTCACATTCTGTAGATGAGAAAGTCATGCCGTCTTTTAGATAACTTTAACGTCTTCCATGCGGATCCTCTTGCTACACCGAATGCAGCGGGTTTTCTACCAGACAGCACAACACGAACTGAAACGTTATCGTCTTCGTTGACAGCCAGGATGTCGGAAGCTAGTAGCATCCAGAGCAGTGAATATAAGATTTGTTTGTTGCTGGCTTTATTAAGTCAACTCAATGCTTCCCTTTGCTGGGTTGCCGATTACAAAAATATCGAATAGAAACAAATAGCGGCTGGGTTGGACAGATAGACCTTGAAAATGGATATGAATAGCTTATGAAAAAAATTGAAATGTTGTTCCATAAGTAGAGGGACCTACAATTTTAAGCCGACAAATACATCAGAGGTTTGCCATTGCCTGCAGAGGGGCGATTGCTATTAGAAAAAAAACTTTTTTTACCAGTTTGGTGTTGGTCGAACCTACGCACTTCCGCATGGTAGTCACGCACCAACCCATTCAGCTACGGCGGCCGCCGACGAACATACCATGACCGCAATTGTCATGTATTGACCAAATTAACACCTTACGCATCATAGTTGAGTTAATGAATGAATGACAATGGACCCTTCAACTTGTTTTCCTTGCTTAAACCACGACAGTCGACAGTGTACACCACGGAAGTATTTGGGTAGGCGCTCAGGTCTAGAGCTGTTCGTGAGAAGCTAACAGCTTTAATTAAAGCGCAATATGCGGATTTCAAATGCTGAATACTCCAAAATAGTGTTTAATGCGCAGGTGTTCGACAAGAATTTATACTTTTGCCGCTATGCTCTTGATTGGGACCACCAAAAGAGCCACAAGAGAGACAAAAATTAATCAATGAGTTCGGAAAATAGTGAAATGAATTGAAAGCTAGCCAACAATAGGACCAGCTGAAAATGCTTTATTGAGGCCTTATGCTCCAATGAGAGATAAAGGGAACGATGATGACGATGATAGGCAAGTTCTGTCTGCAGAAGTTGTTAAGATGAAGAGGATGACGAAGAGGTAGAATCGATTCTGCACTTTCTTTGTCTATGATTAGCAATCGAAGTGATTCAAACTTGTTTCAGCAACCTTCTTAACTAGCCTGGCAAAGGTAATGGAAATAGGAGTATCTAATTATCTCAATTCATGGTTGAGATCTTTTCTTTCCAAATGCAAATCTTTTGTACAAATTGAAAATACCTACACTTTGAAATCCTACACTTTTGTAGCCTTCTCAGGTGTCTCGCATGGGAGGGACTTTGGTCCTCTTTGATTTTCTATTTTTATTAATGACATTAGTGTCTATTTTAACCACTGTATGCTTTGTCTCCTTACAGATGACCTGAAACTGTTTAGTAAAGGAATTAGCCAATCGGATGCAACACTTAAACAACCTTGTCGCTTGAAGTGTCTAAATAAGCTTTCACTTAATATAAAGAGATATTTTCATGTCACTTTTCCAAAAGCCCTTTTATGCTTTATCATATGTTGATAATTCTAAAGTTAAAGAGTTTTCCGATCTAGACGTAAAATTTGATTCTGGTTTTACATTCGTAAATCACCTTTGTCAGATAGGCGAGAGATTTTAAAGACTAGAAAAATTGTATAGCTCCTTGGTTCGTTCTAAGCTCGAAGAGGCATCTAATGTTTGAAAACGAATTTATGATTCTTATTCAAATATAATCGCAAGGGTAAAAAAAAATTGTATTCGATTCGCTCTCCAACCATTTCACTTCTCTTATCCACTACAGTGCTCGGTGCATGCAAATAAATCGGGGGTCCTTGTCGACATCTCTTCAGTCGTGGATGTTTGTTTTTGATGTTATTCGAGGCTCTGTTGATTGTCCTGAAGTTCTTGAAAATATTGGTTTCAGTGTTTCTTATAAAACTTTACGATTTTACCATCCATTTAACGTCAAAACAGTCAAATCAAACTACTGAAACTTTACCCCTATTCCGAGGGCTCTATGTGAGCTAAATAGTATCAACCGACTACTCCAACTAGATGTCGCTATGCCAAGATATCTTTTCCATGCGAGAATTGTGTCTCACTATTCATAATAGTATTTTTTGTTCTAATAGTATGTAATAATTACTTTTAATCCAAAAGGTGAAATCCACAATAAACAAGACTGGCGTCATAAAAATGGTTTTGATGGCGCCATCTTTTTAATGAGCTAGTGCGTTGGAAGTAACATCCCTAGCTGACTTCCAGTGAAAGCTTGGTGACATTCCGTTCAGTGGAAGCGAGTTTCTAAGAAAGAGTTAATATCAAATTTTGTTTTAATGTCGGTAAAATTTTTACCGCAATATTTGAATTGATGAAAAAAATGTATGGCGATGATTGTCTATCTCGTGCCAGAGTTCATGAGTGGTTTACACGTTTCAAAGATAGTTGTGAGGACATAAATGACAATGAATCAGTAATCACCGAAAACTCCATCGAAATTGTTGGTAAATTTACCGAAACCATCGTTGAAATGCATGGAATCGGAGTTGAATATCCCCAAACCATTGATTGATCGCATTTTAACTGATCATTCGGACTTACGAAAGGTCTGTGCACGTTTCATTCCAATCAAGTTAACTGAGGACCAAATATTGCACAGAATTCCACATTCGAAAGACCTCATTAAAGAGACGAGAAAAGACGAGAACTTCCTTTACACATTTGAAACTGGTGATTAAACGCGGTGTTTCCAAACTAAGCGTCCAAGTGCCGAATAAAGAGCCCCAGACAAGCCACCACCCAAAAAATCGCGTTTGGAGAAGTCAAACATGAAGTCAATGCTCATTTGGTTTTACGATTCCAAGAGCATTGTCCACAAGGAGTTCGTGCCAACGGGCCAAATCGTCAATGCAACTTTATATCTTGGCGTTTTGAAGCGTTTGTTGCATCTCATTCGTCGAATTAGCCCTAAATACCGCGAAGGAGGAAGCTGGCGCTTATTGCATAATAATGTACCATCTCATCGATCCACTCTTGTGACTGATTTTTTGACCAGAAATCGCATTTTAACCATAAATCACTAACCATATTCCCCTGATATAGCCCCCTTTGGCTTCTTCCTATTCGGTAAATAGCACTTGGCCATGAAAGGAAAGGTCAATGACCTGAAGCATTGCTATATTTTAGCTCAGCCTTGTTTATTTTGGACTACGCCTTGACTCAATAACTAAAGCCTCTTGACCATTTCAAGCGTCGTCAATGGTCAGAAAGGTGGCAGGAAATGGCAATAGTGAATGACCAATTTTCGATGATGTCAATTGGCCGCCAAGATCATGTGATTTGACACCGATGGACTTCTTTCTTTTGGGTTATTTGAAAGAAAAGGTGTACGTAGATGAGCCAGCAAGAGCTAAAAGATGAGATAATTCGGCACATTAACGGCATAGAACCTCAATTATGCCTCAGCGTCATCGAAAACCATCGGACCAGTTGTGGATGGAGGTGTGCCGCGGAGGCCTCGGCGGCCATTTGGCCAATGTTTTGTTCCATATGTAATTGAGCCATACCAATTTTATCAAGAGAAATGACAATAATTTCCTAAAAAAATTCTATTTTGTTCAAAATCAAGACCGGCCCTTGAAACTTAACCACCCTTTATATGTATCTAGTCTGTACATACAAATATATCTAAAATGAATGCAATTAATTTTTTTTTTAAATCTATTTAATTTCACATTAGTTTACTATCGTTGAAGAGTTGCTGACTAAGAAATGTGTTTTTTTTTTGCAACATACAACGCGCATAAAATTAATAATTTCTACAGCATAAGTAAAATAAGAGAAATAATTTTAACATATATCCGAAATTTATCCATGAATTCCATTCGAAATTTTCTGAACGTGAACTGAACAATGGTAGCCGAAAAGTGTAAGGTGCCCATCCAATATGCAGCACCGCCGTCGATTTGTTTGTGTACGATTATATATTACACTTTGGTGATTTATTCAATGTATTGCTATGGGAAAGACGCCGAGTTAATTTATCGGGAAACGAATAAATAATTAGCAGCTTGGTGCTAACTTACAGGCAGACTTATATACATACATGTATGCGTATTCTAAAGATACTTTTCAGAATCAATTTGAGTATGTTCTTTAAAAATTGAAAAACAAGTTGACAAGAATTATGTTGAACAAAAAGTAAAAGAAGGGAAAGATGTAAGTTAAAAGCTAAAAGCTTGAAAAAAATATTTTTTGGAATTCTCGTCTCTGATTTCTTAAAATTATTATATGTAAGTATATACACACATACTTACATATATGTAAAAATAGTTAAAATGTAGAATCAATGTTTTAATTTCTGCGAAAAAATTTAATAGCCACTTAGCAAGAAATTTTAAACTAAATTGTGAATTATTACGAATTGAAGAAGACGCTCTGTTTTTAAAATAAACCATTAATAACTTCAAGCAATAAGGGATCTACTTTGATTTTTTATTTATTTATTGAAAAAGCTTTACGACGACGTAGACATAGCGCAGTGAATAAAGAACCAGCGGCTACTTTGGCTTGGTCATGTCGTCCGATGGGGTACTAACGCTCCAGCTCTGAAAGTATTCGATGCGGTACCAGCTGCTGATAGCAGAGGTAGAGGAAGGACTCTTCTACGTTGTAAAGATCACTTGGTTTGTCCTTGCAATATAAAATTTTCATATAACCGGAATTATCTACTATCTCTTAGTTCTAACTCACTTTTATTTTGTCTGATCTTAATTTTTTGATTGCACATTATTATTGTAATAAGGATACTTTTTGAGTGGAATACAGCTATAATTTCCATAAATTGGTTATTCTGTGCATATAATAATAAATATTTTTTAGCTTCACAATAAACATAGTCCCCACCTCAAAACATTAACGATTTACTCCCTTCCAGTTCAGCAATTGCGGTACATTTTTTTACTACTTGTTTTTCCATCTTTTTCGTTTTTTTTTTTTTTTTTTTTTAATTAAACGGGCAGAAGACATTTTGCGTTTGTTTGTACAACGATAAGAAAAATTATATTTTTATAGGAGATAATTACGATTGCCTGGACTGGTGCTCGAGGTCTGTGTGGTATTAAAAAGTCATGCGTTGTTGCTTATTACGTATTTTCGTCGCATTTGCACCGTATCTGTGCGGTACCTACGTGAATCCGCTAATGTGATACTCATAAACGTATTTTACGTAAGTGTGTGTGCGTGTATGTGTGAGCAGTTATTGTACGATATCTTTAATATCTTTATGTCCGCTGTGATATATCAAAACATGGTGACACTATCTACCTTCTCTGGGCTTGAGGTGACTTGGCGGAGACTTGTCATGGATTGTTGGGATTTTACCAGGGTGCTTGGCGTCTTGTTGGAGTTCTCGGTCATGCTACCCATACCGCCTTCATATGTACATATGTATGTATGGCTGCACGTATTATGGCGCTCATTGCTGCTCGTACATCAATTCGAGCTATACCCTGCCACATGGTGCGCTTAACGAGTACTAAAGAATCGAAGCCCATAATTAACTACTAGCCTCAGCATTATGCCAAAGAGTATTAGTAAAAATATAGTTATGAGTTGGAGTTATTGTGACTGCTTGACAGTTAGTACTGCGCCAGTTGGCAGCTGACAGTTGCCGGCTAAAAGGTGTTTTGCTAGTAGCTTCTGGTATAACTTTTTTAAGCTCTTCAGTTTAAGTGCGTCCTGTGAAGTGCACGAAATGCTGCCGTTAATGAATAAGTCGAAATTAATTCGATGGGCATTTGATAAATGGTTAATTGATTGGACTAGTATTGCATTTAGTGATATGATGGAATTTTGAAGTACACAAGCAATTGACTTTGAGGTGTTACATTTCAGGCTGCAGAAGTACAGAAAAGGAAAAATATAAATGGAAGTGAATGACATTTTTTTAAGGTATGAGGGGACACAACTTGTGACAAGACCTTACATTTTAAGCCAGTATTTGCATAATAACCGAGTTAGCTTTGTGCAAAAGCCACTGAAATTAGATAAAAATCGGATGGAAAAAGTTTTTCCAATAATCTGGAGGTGATCCCGATAGGCAATAGCAAGTCCCAAGGTACTTTTGTGCTCTTGCAAAGCGTCTCCAAAAAAATCAAGGGCCCTTAAAGGAAGTCACAAAAGTGTACAAACTTCATTTATAGCGGAGAGGCATACTACAAATTTTAATATAAGCTAAGCGGCCTAATCGTTTAAAGATACCTGTGACTATTAACGTATACCTATACATACATATATATATGTATATACATATGTGGTGTGCGTCTTGATGTTGTTCCACAAATGGACGGACCTACAGTTTCAAGCCGATTCCGAACGGCAGATATTTTTATGAGGAGCTTTTTCATGGCAGAAATACACTCGAAGGTTTGCCATTGCCTGCCGAGGGGCGACTGCTGTTAAAAAAATGTTTTTCTTAATTTTGGTGTTTCACCGAAATTCCAACCAACGTTCTCTCTCTGAAATCCGAATGGTAGTCACGCACCAACCCCTTCGGCTATGGCGGCCATACATACATATTAGGCCGGGTCGATTTGTGGGGAGGCAAAAAAATCGCCCATTGCTCTGTGAAAATCATATTCTAGAGATGAAAATAAGAAACTTTGCCGAAGGAACCATACCTCTAAAACGAATTCTGATGTCCCCCAATTTGGGTCGAACTTTTTAGTTTCTTTTCTCATGTAAAGGCCAAAAATGGTGATATTTTGAAATGATTGTATGGGGAACCCCCCAGGGGAGTTCCAGGAGGTATGCCACTGGCATGGGTAGATCAGCCGTCCAAAATTAGTGGGGGTCGGTCATACAGTTGGACTCGATTGGACCACTCTAAATGGGTCAAAGTGGGATTTTTCGTTCGACCCATATTGGGGGACATCAGAATTCGTTTTAGAGGTAGGGTTCCTTCGGCAAAGTTTCTTATTTTGATCCCTAGAATACGATTTTTACAGAGCAATGAGCGATTTTTAAATCGACCCGCCCTAATACATATGTATACATATAAAGGGTGATCAATTTAGAGGTATCGGATTTTAAATGGAAATAAATCCACAAAGCAATTGGGAAATCTTTATTATTTTTGTGTAGAACCATTCATGATATTTCTTTTTTGAAGATAATCCCTTCCAAATGTTGGCCGCAACTGCGCTGTAAATCGGCAATACGTTAACACTAAACCATACATTTTGAATGACGCGCTGGAGGACTGCGGTCGGTATCTTGTGAATAGCTCTGATAATGTTGGCTTCCAAAGCCTCAATGGAAACTGGTTTATCCATAAAGCATTTAGACTTTACATACCCCCACAAATAAAAGTCCAAAGGTGTGATATCACGCGATCTGGGTGGCCAATCCACTTATCCGAAACGAGAGAAAAATTGCTCACCCGAACGACGACGTAGTAAATCCATTGTTTCACGGCTTGTGGGGCGAGTAGCGCCGCCTTGTTGGAACCAAATGTTGTGGAGATCACGGGCTTCAATTTTCGGCAATTCGCCGTTCGCAATTCACTGTTACAAAGGCGCCAACCTCGTCTTCGAAGAATTATAGACCGATGATTCCTCCAGCCGATAGGCCGCATCAAACACTTGTCTCCAATGGATGTAATGGCTGATCTTGAAAGGCATCGGGTCGCTTCTCAGCACAAACACTAAAATTTTGCTTATTGGCGGAGCCATAAAGCTAGAAATGGGACTCGTCACTGAACACCATAAGTTGGCCTGAACGCGCGATGAACACTTTTGACAGAGCGTTGATTTTTGTAATACAATTGCACGAATTGTAAACGTTGTTGAGATGTAAGTCTTTCCATGATGAAATTTCAACGAATACTGAACAGGTTGGTATTTAGTTTGATAGTAGTCACGCGTTGTCTGTAAAAAAAAATTCTATTGAAAAAAGTACCTCCAAACTGATCACACTTTCCATACATATAATTGGCGCTTACACCTTTCTTGCAAATATTAGGCGGAGCTCCTCTACCTATTTGTGGTGTGCGTCAATTAAATTAGATTCCTTTCCTTGTTTCAGCTAAAATTTTACAGGGTTTCCTTTTTCAGTTCTTCTTTTGTCACGTCGAATCATTCTTTGTCTAGATTCTCTTGGTGAAAAAAAGATACCTATTTTTGTTATTTGGAGACTATTGCAGGCAAGGTAAACAAGTTGTTAAAAACCCGTTAGTGTACAGCTTTTTATATAAAAAAATTTTACGGTTATCGGACATTATGGCGAAAAATTCGTGAAAGTTGAAAAAGATTAAGAAATTTCTTCCAGTTTTTGTGTTCAACGGCCCGTAACTCCCGACAGTAGTGACGTTGGGAGTTGACGAAGCCTTTTTTGGCAAGCCTAGACTATTGGCTATCATTAAAGGTTTGGCCTTAAAGTACAAAGCCCCCTACCTCCAAAACTAAGCATTTCATCCTTCCTTCATCCTTCCCAAGCACATGGTCCCATGAAAAGCGGTACATCCTGTTTTTGTTTCTTTAGAATTTCACCCGGTACCAGACTTACTTTTTTTGCAAGCATCAGCGTTGATAATGTGTTAATAAAAATTTTTATTGCGCTAAACCTTTTATGTAGGAATGTATGTATTGACAACTATCATACTTACTATTGCTTTGCGCAAATTTTAAGTTCGATAGCGGCAAAAAGCATAGAAAATAAAATAAGGTACATAAATAAAAATGGGTGGACTTGCAAAAACAGTCACAATAATAATTAAGAGCGAAAGGTGAAGCCGAAAACGAGTGCATATGGATATGTGTGTATGTAGGTATGTGTGTATGTATGTAGGTAAATAAAATTATTTTGTTGTTTTGACTATAAGTATGCCGAGGAAATGAAACACCTACGCAAACAACGCGTCATACCTAAATTTAGATAAGAATATCTCACAATTTCTCTCATATTTTTCTTTGATACTGTGGCTTTACCTGCTATGTAGTTTTTCGGTTACGAATATTTCTAAAACAACAGTCTAACCGAACATACATGCGTACATATAATACTTATATGTATATGTATATGTGCATTTGAAAAACCCGAAAGAAGTGTCTAATCGCTTTTCAGCAGACACCAACTGCGTCGACGTGCCGCTCCCAGTTCCAACGAGCGCGTACTTTTCCCACTTAAACTCATGGTCACCAGCGTTCAACAAGTCGCACGCTGCCGCCATATTGTGATCATGTGCGTATAATACATACATATGTATGTATGTATGGATGTGCGGATGTATCCATGTTATGCAATCTTGCGCACCTAGGCGGCAGGTAATTATTACACGCGACCGTCTGGCGGACCTGGGCAAATTGAGCGTACCATGCGAAATGTAAATATGCGGCATATAAAACGGAAATGTGCTGCTACTACCAAGCGATCTATGTACACATGCATGTATGTGTCCAATGTTGTGATCCATTTGCTAATGTTCACTAGGGCCTGTGAAAGCAATGGTACTGGTGGTCTCGCTAAACCGCGTCCACAAAGTGCGAATGCGTTTGAACGGGACTTGTGCATGCAAAGCACTTACCTAGAAGTATATCTTCAGCTATACATACACACATACCTACATACATCTGTTCATACATATACGGAGTTGGTCTAATGTAAGCGTGAATTTGTTAAAAGAGTAGTTCGACTTTGTTCGGCTGTACTGGCCTGCATTGGTCGTGAGGCTGCTCGGAGTGCCTGATTGCTCTAAATATCCACTGTTTTGGTTTTGTGGTGTGAATTATGTTGCAGTTGCACCATTTTAAATGCAAGTAGTAAGTACAACAAAAGCAACAACGCTCATGAATTTTATGCGCACTCTGCTTATGCGGGTACTTGCGCCTACCTGATGCGCTTATATGTAGGTATGTGTGTGTGTGTGGGCTTTGATTGAGCATATGAGCACACGCGCAATGCGGTCGTGAAACAAAGGACGTCTTTCATGAGGTTTCATTATTCAAAGAGAACATTATCGCATTTTATTATCGTTGTGTTTGCACGCATTTTCACTTACTTTCCAGTTACATACGTACATACATATGCACACATTTTATACACCATTTCCATAACCCTTAATTTATACATAGTATGTACATATGTATGTACATCTGCATATGAGTGCACAAATACTTAAATGCCTAACACCTTCACATATAAATATACATACATATATAGGTAAATATGTGTATAAGCATGTACAAATGTGAATATGCATGCAGTAACATGAATATGCAGGTTTTAGGTAAATATGCACACACATACATTCATACATATGTACATACATATTTATGTATGCAAGTATATAATAATAAAACTACTGAAAAAAATATTTACAAATACATATTGACTATAACTTTCACTTATAATGATGCACATACATATGTACATACTTACATACATACATACATACATATGTATCAAAAAATAAAAATAAATATTGTATAAAAAAATGTATTTAAACACCCCAAACAGGCCTGGAGCTGTCCATGCACGATTTCCAAAAATTATCTATTTCGCCGAAAATTCCATTTCATCCCATAGGCGTATTGTAGGCGGCCTACTTACATAAATACATGCATACATACGTACGCGTAAACTCAGCAAACATGCAGCTTAGGCTTTTTAGGAAAGCTTTTATGAGACTTTAAGGAAATGTAAATTCAGGCCGGCAACATCAATACAATTTATATACTTTGGCGGTACTACACCTCGTCCAATTCAGTAAAATATTTATTTACATGCAACTTCAATTCAAGTCTTCAATTTTAGGATAGTGAATTCGCTTTTAGCATAGCGCCACAGGATTAGTATGTTTGTTACCAGTCTTACTTTCCGTATATACAAAGTTTTTAATGCAGATTGTACCGTTGCATTTGGTTAAAATGCCAAAACCAACACCCACAACAAATCGCATGTAAATATGTATGCCATGAAATATTATTGTATGTATGTGTGTGTATGTACATAAGTGTGCGTGAATTTTTAGGTATGTTCTTTTAGCCAAGCATTAGCAAGTGTCGAATAGATGAATCAACTGGTATAAACAAACATATCTTGGCTGTGCGGGAATAGAACTTCCTAAAATTACATTTCTTTGTGAAAATAGTGAGTGATGCCAGTTTTATGAAGCATAACAAAATTCACTAGCGACGAATCTTGCTCGATAACTTTGTTGTTGCTGTGACATGCAAAATTTTCGTCAAGTAAGCCAAGCAGCGAGATAGCGAGCAGAGAAGTGGCGAACAGAAGAGACCATTTGTCATATTTCTACAATATTTTTCAACATTGTTCACACCTTTTGGGCAACACGCATCATAGTGCGTTACATAAAAAGTCACACTTTGTTGAAGCTGAAAATTCCCGTTAACTAAAAATTTATTATATCCAATGGAAGATATAAAATGCTGAGTAAATATGCTTGTTTTTTTCAAAGAGTACTTATTTTATATAATTTTGTTAAATAGAAAGAACCGATTACAGGAATAAAACTAACCACATTTTACATTAGAGAAAATATAAGGTTTTCGTTTGAAATCATCGACAGTTAGATGTGAGCAAATTATTTTCATAAATTAACCAAAAATTCAACAAAAAATCTCCTGAATTTGTTTTTTTTTTTGTATTGTTATTTATGGGAACTATTTACCCACATGGAATTAACGATAAGTTTGGATATAATAGCTGCTCTCGATTCATCAACACGTAGTGAGCAGTGAATACAAAAAACAAACACAATTTCGTTTTTGTACAAAGTTACATATGATTTGGATTATTTTCGTTTTGACAACGTCATCTACTCGTTTGTCGAAAAATTTGTCAGTGAAACTTTCCCTGTAAGAAACTAGCTTTCGTGTAAGATTGATTACTAGCAAGTATGCTGCCAACTCTCTTTCTGAATAGGTCTATTTATAAAGCAATTAATTTATAACTAACTATCAAGTTTTGGTGTTCATGTATCCAAAAAACTTGCAAAGTAGGGGAAAGTGAGAGAGCAAAATTGCATTTAATATTGAGGGGAAGTGGCAAGCTTTTACTGGATAAATTTTTACTTGCAAGAATTTGCAAGTGAGAAAAACAACTGATCGCAAAGTACAGATAAATAAACACGAATTAAAATTTGCAAATTGAGTCTAAGTTATAAAAAACAGAAAAAGGTGATTTAAATAGAGATTGTAAGTAAATATAGTTTAGATACAACTAGCGGACCCGACAGGGTGTGGCAGTTTATACATCGACCTTAAGACGTTTTTACTCAGCTGACCCTCACACACCGCCCTATCATCATGGTGACGGTTCTGTTCTGGAGAATGCAGGAAAAGGGTCAGCTCGAGTGACCTAAGTATCTTCGCTTCCCGACTGGGATGTCTGCCAAAGGGCTTCAAACTAAGAGGGGAACTTAAGGTTCAAACCTGATTGAAAAATAATCTAAAGGGATAGTCGGATAAATATTTATGAAGTGGGTGCTTCAATGACAACACATAGAGATAATTTATTATTTATTATTACTATAATTATTAACATAGGGCTAATAACCGATATAATAAAGAATAACATATATATGCAAGTATTTTCAGTAATCGCTTTTATTTTTATTGTAGTACTTTATGATATACAATCCTTTTTGTTTGATTACCTAGTAAATATACAAACAAATATGATGGGTTTCCAACACGGGAACAGGCAACATACAATTGACCATGTGAGAAACATGGGTTTTCTTGATTAATTAACACATTGACTGTCAAGGCACTTTCAGCAAATAAGATGTTCTGGGGCCACAGCATTTTTTTTTTAAATCTCATCAGAGACGTCAAAATTGGAATTTAGGGTAGTGCTGGTAATATTTTCTGCTTAGAAACAGGCAGTTTTTAACTAATTAGTATGTCATACACATATGCATGTTCGACGTGGCGCCTACCGACTTTTTTTAACTCAGGGCCATGGCGGACATATATGCACGACAAAAACATTGGCTAAACATCAAAATACATCGTCGTCATACAAGCTCTACTTCGCTTTGCAAAAACAAAACAATTGGGAATATGTATGACGACAATGTATTTTGATGTTTGAATCCGTTATTTTTGCAAACAGAAACAAGTCAAAGCTTATTACATGCTTAGTAAACAAGAAGACTTGATCGCGTTATATTGGTTGATAATTTTTGTGTTACGGAATGTCGAAAAGAAATTTTTTTTTTGAGCTGCGCCGAAGCCACTATAACAGAAATTTCATGGGAAGCCATATATTTAATTATTGCAATAAAATCATATTTATCGTCAATCGTTGCTTTGTGACATGGCGAGAGAGAATAATAGTCGTGTCGGACATATGTGTCCGACGTGGCGTAAACCGCATAGTACAGTGTCACACATATATGGCCGACGTGGCAGTCAATGTGTTAATAATGTTTGTATTTCGTTCTTCTTAAGGGGTTACATGGGTTTCGTGGGTTCAAAAAATCGATTTTTCTAAATTTTGAAGTCGATCCGAATAATAGTTTCGGAGATACAGCCTTCGGAATGTGTGCGCTCCAAGCCACTTTTATTGTTACTCAAAACTTTAAACGCGTTTTTCTCGGAACCGTGTTTTCAAAGTGGGTTGTCAAATGTTCTCGAAAACTACTTAACCGATCTTGATGAAATTTTACACAGGTGCTCGAGATACAACTTTCTCGTGCTTGAACAAAGGATTTTGTTTTTTTTTCAATTACAACTATTTAAAAAAAAAAACAAAATGTCAAGCAAATTTGACCGAAATTGTCATTTTTTTGGAAAAATGTCTGCCAAAATTCTAATTTTTATTTTTTTTCTTTCCTTCGTTCAAGCACGAGTTTATGGTCTTAACTAAAACACTTATTTTTTTTTTTTCATTTTTAACGATCCCGTCAGGAGTTATGCTGACAACGCGGACGCACCTATTTTCGAGGGGTCACCGGAAATGACGTCACAATGGAGGAGTTTTAAGTTTTTTTTTTTTGAAAATTTCAGAAATTATTCTTTAAATATGTATCTATAAGACAGAAGAAAGTGTGAATCAAATAAATAATTTTTTACATAGAAAAATAAATATTGAAAATAGGCGTTTTTTTACCCGACGAAGCCCATGTAACCCCTTAAAATAAAATTTGTTCAGCCCTGCATGATTATTCTTAGAATTTACTTCACTATTTTTATTTATTATTTGTGAATTAAATTATTCCTTAACTCGTTCTGAAAGTAAAACAAAAGAAAGAATATTATCACCTTTTTGTGAACGCATTAGATCCTTCAACGCGAAACGCACACACACGAACGCGCAATATTTGTATGGAAAAAAGGGTGTTTTAGGGTTTTCTCGGAAATTCTTCGAATTTTTTTCACCGCACAAACTTCAAGGAACATTTTAAAAAAAGAATTGTTAAGATTGGTCCATGCGTTGTTGAGTTATGCGCTTACCAACACATTTTGCGATTCATTTTTATATTATAGATTTATAAAGTTTATTTGAAGTCTTATATTAAATAGGAATCGGCCAATGATATAAAGGTTGTTGTTGTTGTAGCAGCAAAAACATTCTCCATACATGTACGGGGAGTGCTGCTGGGGTGACAGTCCTTAGCCGGATATATAGTAAATCCGGCCCGTCCCGGTAACGTAGAACCGACTGTGGGAAGGGGGAACGGTTGTTGTTGCATAGAGGCATATGCACTTCTGAACAACAGCCTCCAGGCACTGCATTAAAGGTATTTTTTGTATTTTTTTATTGTAATTCTTGGTTATTAACTGGTAAAGTAAACTAAAGTATATATATTTGTACGTAAATGCATAAACGGAAGCAAAGAAAATATGAAGAAAGCTTTGATTGCCCCAACAATGCAATTGCTAATGAAATATTCTTCATCTGACAGCGATGATGAAATGAAAAAAAAAAAATATTATGGTCGAAATAAAAATGATTTGGAAGCTCGTTATTTTGCATTTATTTGTTTTAATTTTTTTTACTTCAGACGAGGTAGCACAAGTGAACAAATTTTTAATAATTGGGGTTTTCTCCGCTAACAATTTAAACAGCTGTTCGTAAAATTCGCAAATTGTTACTGGCTGGTTTTGCGTTCACGTACTATTTTTTGATATTTTTCTTTTTAAGCATGAACTCTCGCAAATTAAGTTACTGGAAAGTTCCTGGATAATTTTTAAATGAACAGATCTAAGGGCAAACCTCTGAGTGTGTTACTGCAATGAAAAGGCTTCTAACAAAAAACATTTGCCGTTCGGAATCGGCTTAAAACTGTAGGCCCCTCCATTTGTGGAACGGCAGCAAGGCGCACGCCTCGGCATTTCAAAAGTTGTAATTAATGTACAGTGAAAACTCAATCCATAAGTGCGAAATATATAAAAATTCAAATCGAAATTAGGAATATAAATCAATTTTGCGACTATCGCTACTTTATTACAATCGTGCACGTTTAATACGCACTGGGCCAAAAATGCTATCATCAGTAAGTACCTACCATTTGCCAAATATGTACGAGTATATATGTATGTATTCAGGTCCAGCCCAACTAAAAAAATTTTTTACTTATTTTTCGGAAGACATTAAGAGGTGTGAGTCATCCCACAAAATATTTGAAAGGTTGTGGTTTATTTATTTCTAACATCTGTAAATATACTGTTAACTGTATTTTAGCAACACCGATCTGATATTGTTTCATAAATAGAAGGACCTACAGTTTTAAATCGATTTCGAATGACAGATGGTTTTTTATGAGAAGCTTTTTCATAGCAGAAATATATACAGTCGGATTTTGCCACAGCCTGCTGAGGAGCGACCGCTATTAGAAAAAACGTTTCTTCATTTTCCTGTCTCATGCACGGAGACTCGAACTTTCTTAAATACTTATGAAATACGGATTCACTATTACTTCGTTTGCAAGGTTTTTTTTTTTGAGAAATATTTAGAGCTTTTTTGTCTTACATGATTTCTTAAAGCTGTGAAACCCCTATCCATAAATTTACCGTGTGCCGCATGTATTTTTTTACGCGAGTTTTTTGCAAGCATTTCTAAATATGGTACCGTGTAAAACAGGGTTGGATGTATGTATGTACATACCTATATTGAAGAAACTGTAATGAGTACCTGGAGCTATGGAAAAAATCAAAAATGACTCTATGCTCCTATCCCGCAGACAAATTTTGTTTTTGCATTCAGTAATACAATACAGGTTAATTTTGCATAAAAAATATTTGCAATTGCAACTCTCGGCAACCCTGAAATTATATGTTGTAACATGGTTGATTTGTTTTACGTTGTTGGCACAACTTAGTATTTATATATGCACGTACATATGTGTGCATGAAGCTTGACAATAACAAATTTACTTTTGTGTTGTGATAATGCGCAGTAGCAACATAAAAATGCATGCATACATACATGTATATACAATCATATATACATAATAGGACTATGATTAAGTTCGTGCGGTTTTTTTCGAAATTTGAAACTTTATTGACGTAAAATGGTTACAAATTTAATATTCAAAATATTGTCCATCGCTTACTACTACTTTTTCCCATCTTTCTGGCAATTCACGGATTCCCTTTGTGAAAAATTCGGTCGGTTTTGCCGCAATCCACGAATCGATCCATTTTTTGACTTCATCGTAATTACGGAAGTGCTGGTCAGCCAGGCCATGTTGCATCGATCGGAAGAGATAGTAATCGGATGGCGCAAGGTCTGGACTATACGGCGGGTGGGGTAGGACATCCCATTTGAGCGTTTCTAAGTATGTTTTGACCACTTGTGCAACATGTGGCCGAGCATTGTCATGTTGCAAAATAACTTTGTCGTGTCTATCGGCGTATTGCGGCCGTTTTTCTCGCAGTGCTCGGCTCAAACGCATCAATTGTCGTCGGTAGACATCCCCCGTAATCGTTTCATTCGGTTTCAGTAGCTCATAATACACAACACCCAGCTGGTCCCACCAGATACACAGCATAACCTTCAGGCCATGAATATTCTGCGCCGACGTCGATGTTGAAGCATGGCCAGGGTATCCATACGTTGCCCGACGTTTTGGATTGTCGTAATGGACCCACTTTTCATCGCCAGTCACAATTCGATGCAAAAAACCCTTTCTTTTGTGCCGTTGAAGCAGTTGTTCGCATGCCATAAAACGGCGTTCAACGTCTCTTGGCTTCAATTCATACGGCACCCAATGGCCTACCTTTCGGATCATTCCCATGGCTTTTAAACGTTTGGAAATGGTTGATTGATCAACTCCCAAAGTTTTTGCAACCTCTTCTTGCGTTTGAGCCGGATCTTGATCGAGCAATTCCTCCAATTCGGTATCCATGAACTTTGGCGGCGCACCCTCGCGTTCTTCGTCTTCCAAGCCAAAATCACCACTTTTAAAGCGTGCAAACCACTTCTGGCACGTTCGCTCAGATAGAGCATGCTCACCATAAACTTCCACCAAGATACGATGACTTTCGGCTGCTTTTTTCTTCATATTAAAATAATGAAGAAGAATTCCCCGCAAAAACACATTATTTGGCACGAAATTCGACATTTTCAAGTGTGGTAAAAATATTGTTGTTTACGCTTCAAATAAAAAACTTATACTGACGTTTGTGCCTTACGACAGTAGCTCTCCAATGAATGTTTGGAAATGTGGATCGATGGAATAATAATCAAGTTACGCCATCTGTTGTAAAACCGCACGAACTTATAAATAGACCTATTATGTGCAGATAGGAACATAGCGCATGCAATATACGAGTACAGACATACGCACATTCACACATATATGTATGTATATCAACATATGCCCATCTATGTATGTATGTACATATATACGTACCTTAAAAATCGGAACTAAAAAATGCCGCCATGTGATAATGCGTAAATTTTCACCCCCAAATGTGTACACATTCTTGCACACACCCAAATTCACCCCTCCTCATGACTTCGTTGTGCACTGCCATGTTGGATACAAAATTTAACTGATTTAAATATCAACAAACTTCCATATGCATACATACACACATACATGTGCGTTTGTCTTCACTTTATTTTGTGTGTGTCCTTTACTATCAAGCGTAATAAGTCCCACTATGAATACTTACTACCTTAAAGCTCGATTTCTTTTGTAATTTCGCTTGACTGAATGCTGCCTCCTGTGGTTTACCACTGTGTATGCCAGCAGTGTCTCGAAAAAGAACACAGACAATCTCTCAAACTCCTTTATTTTCGTTTGCGGTCAAAAACCTTCAGCTTGCACAACAAACTCTCTTCTCTTTTCTTAGCTAAAAAATAAAAAAAATAACTGACATCCATTCACTCCGCTCATCGTCATACACGCATATCTATGTATATGTGTGTGAGCAACTTGTTCGTAAATGTCACCAGCGCAATCAGTACACGCTCCTCCTTCTCCGCTAGCAACATTCCATTGCCCATTAAGATTTTCATTTTCAACTTTTCTCCTACAAAAATATGCTTTAACTCGTACTTCCCCCGTTCGTTAGCTGCCGCCCAGTTGCATACGTCTGATTTTTTTCGTTATAGTTTCACTATTTTCGTTTTACGTGCATGTGTGTATGTACGCCTACATAAAAATATATTTTCTCTTACACTTTTAACTTTTTCGACCATTAATTTTGATTTTACTTTTAGTTTGGTGTGATACAAAATTGAATAGGAAAATACTAAATGGTGTCCACCGCAGCCGAGTGGGTTTGCCTGTGATTGCCGTTCGGTTGGTGCTGGGTTTAATACTTACTGTGGGCATGAAACATCAAGTGATAGAAAAATTAAAACCTTCGAGTACATTTCTGCTCGCATAAAAACCATCCGCTGTGCGAGGAGGACTTACAAATGTAGACTGCCGTCACACAAAATCAGGACACACAACACAAACTGGCGAAACGCGACCAAACACCTTGAACACATAAACATACAAGTATGTGTATTATAATATATAAATACGTATATGTTTATTTATAAAAAAAAAATAGTCTCGGTTTTGCCTCATTCATTTATTTTTAAGCATTTGGTTTTGTCAATATACATATGTACATACATATAGTAAGTTCATAAAAAAGTGTACTTGCATTTGCGCCTTTGTTTATGTACATAGACAAATCAATAAGTTTACCCTCCTAATATACTTAAATGACTTTTTTAGGCCGCTCAAGTGGATCATTAGTCTTTGTTGGCATAAACTGTTATTTTTATTGCTGTCTTCGTGCCACTTGTATTTTATTCTTCTTCTTCTTTGACCAAATCAATATGCCGCGAGACAATGTCGATGCACGTACATATGTACATACATACACGCATACATACATACATATATATGCACATCTATACTTACATGTATAAGAATTTTAAAATCGATTTTTCGACGTGAACTCGCTTTAAGAGTTTGGCGTTTTTGTATTGGTGTTGTTGTGAAAATGCTGACAGTAGCCTATTTTTAAATTCATATTTATTTTTTGAAAGTACGCAATATTTTTGTACTAAAGTCGAAGAAACATAGGAGGAATTTGGTTGAAGCAGTCTAATTTATATTTCACATCGAAAAGTATCATAGTAGCAAAACGAGTTGATATGTAGGTAGGTGGGATGGCAATGACACACCTAAACCAGTCGTAGATCCATTATGATGCCACTAGAACTAATACTTACACTATGGATTCCTTTTTAAACCATTCCGTTGCCTTTATAAATGATCAAATTTTCGTCAGTTTTAGATGGACTATATCCGCCACATCTGTTAAGAGTGCGAAGCCTGCAAAACGAGTATAACGCCTAAATGGTGAAACCTACTGCAAATATAGTTATGTATGCACATACATATGTATGTTATGAAATATGTAACTATTATAATGGGTCTTTCAAAACACGCATCTGAAAGTTGTTGTATAATAAAACATGTAAAAATGTAGATTCACTATTTTTATGCAAAATACGGTTCTTAAAAATTATGTATGGAAAATGTGAAATTATGTGAAAAATGAAAATCTGAACAAAAAATCTCCCTTGAATCCGTCCTTGCATATGATTTTGCAGGAGTGTGTTGTTTTCTTGATTTTGACACTTCACAAGGAAACAAATTGTAAAACAAATTGTTTCGTTGAAAACAGCAGCAAGACAAAATATTTACATTAGGGTGCTTCTTATTTTTCAACTTTAGAAAACTAGCCATGGCAAACCGGCATTCGTTTCTATCACCTAAATAACCAACTCATGATTTGTTTTAACCCTTAGATTAGTTTTAGTGGTCGCTACGATATGCCAAAGTTTGACAAAATAATAATATGACTTCCTACAAATTATCCTATACGAAGAAACACTTGAATTAGCTGCATATAAGTATACATATAAACGTGATAGGTGCTGCCATTGAACATACCCTTGTCGGCACATCAACGAAATAGTAATAACCTTCCCGCCGTTATAAAACGTGAGCATAACTTCGTTTTGCCGGGCATTGTTTTTCATGACGGGATTGCGTGCGAGTCTAAATCGCTTTTTATGACTAGGAACAAAATAATTTTTTAGTTAGTAGAACAAACTTGTAAGCACTTTTTGATTTATTTTACATTATATTTTTTTTTTTAATTTGTAAATTAATTTAATTTATAAAAATTAATTTATAAAAATCCAGAAAATACTACTTTCTGAAATTTTAAAACTTTCTTAATGTAACATAAACAAAATGTTTACCTTTTTTATGACTTAGACTCGTATAAAAATATGGCACTTCTAGGAATACCACTCTTTCCGAACATTGCAGCTACATTAGGAACCTGAGACTTAGTAGTATTTCTCAACAAAGGATCGAAAATTTCAGAGGACACATCGCTCATTTACTTCAATGTTGTCACAAACCAAAACAAAAAAAAATATTTTTGGATAATTATGCAGAAAGACTACAAGCACTTTTTATGCTGTATTAAGAATACATGTCTACATGTCATATCTATTAACCGTAACTCATTAGATGAAAATAAGTGCTTCCTTTTACGCAGAGAAGCATAATAAATTTAAAACTTTGCAGCCGTTTTTCTCGATTTTTTGTTTGTTTTGAGTTATGACACTAGTGAAGTAGATGAGAAATATGGAAATTGCAGTGAAGTTCATAAACAATCCTATGGGGTAAATGCGTGAAGCAATAACTGCTGCGCTAAAGATCTCTAAGAATTGCAAGACAAGTATTTTGACAGGTAACCCATACATTAAACTTAACTCGGAAATCTGATATACAGATGATAGAACTGACCCCGGGGCCTTTGAGCCGAACCTTAAAAGCTCGATACACATGGGTGATTAAAAGCTCTAACGAAAAAAGTATAATTAAGGAAAAGTAGTCCCTAAGTTAAAGCGATTATTTAGTACTCTTTACCCTCCTTCTCAATACCCTTAATGATAGACGCGTAGAGTAAGTACCTTCATCTACATTTGGTATCAGAAATTATGTATGTATGTATATTAAAGTTAATATTCTTCTTCTTGATTGGCGCGATAAGCGCTTACGCGATTTTGGCCGAGTTTAACAACGAGTTTAACGTTCTTGTTGTAACCGCCGCCAGTTGGAAACACCAAGTGAAGCAAAGTCTTTCTCTACCTGATATTTCCAAAGCAGAGGAGTCCTTCCTCTTCCTATGCCACCACCAGCTGGCAGCGCATGGAATACTTTCAGAGCCGGAGCGTTTCTTTATATTCGGACGACATGACCCAGCCAACGAAGCCGCTGGATCTTTATTCGCTGCACTAAATCTATGTCATCGTAAAGCTCATATAGCTCATTGTTCCATCGCCTGCGATACTCGCCGTTGTCAACGTGCAAAGGTCCAAAAATCTTCCGCAGAATATTTCTCTCAAATACTCTAAGGGACGCCTCATCGGATATTGTCATCGTCCAAGCTACGCAATAGGAGGGGCATTGTGATAGATTTATTGAGTGTAAGTTTTGCTCATTGAGAGAGAACTTTACTACTCAATTGCCTGCTTAATCCACAGTTGGACTTGTTGGCGAGAGAGACTCTCCTTTGGATATATTAAACCGCTCGTTTGAGGCTCAGTTCTTTCAAGCCACCAAAATAAGTTGATAAAGAAGTATGAGACTTAAAATAGTATACAAATAATTGGGCTGTCATTTGAGGAAGCTTCCACTTTGCTGAAAATGCAATAAGTAAATAATTAATACCGATAATTAATACAGATCTACATACCGAGTTCTGAAAAGTTACATTTCGGTATTCACAAAATTTTGTAAAAATTTCTATACGCGAAATAAACGAACATCGAGTAAGGAGTTGGCAGACCTGATATAGTTTATTTATTTATTTTATTCGTTCATTTAATTGTGTAGCTAGAAAACACAAAAATTCTTACTGACTATTGACTTAGTGTTAATATAATTCATTTATTAAAATAAAATAACAAATACAATGCGCTAAAACTAAAATACAACTGATCGCAACAATAACATTTATTTTAGCGAATTAAATGATGCAATTGACAAAGGAGATAATTGATTTTTAGTAATACTAAAATCTAATGATAGGGAGTTGAAGGCCTCATAAAATCGCGAAGAGTCCAATAGGTGCATTGGGCTCGAAAGTCGTTTTGAATATCATGAGATAAAAATGCGAAACATTAATTTATTTTACTTACATATCTATTTGCACCTACAGTTGCAGCGAGATATTGAACGAGTAAGAACAAAAATTTAGCTTAGGCATGGTAATTTATTAAAAAATCTTTAAATTTCAGTTGATGTGTCACATTACCGAGTTACCAAATCGCAGAAATAGGAGCTGCCGGCAAGAATATCTTTAATATTTTTATTTGATGAATTAGGACTTATTTGACAGAAGATACAGGCGCGTTTATTTTATTATTTTATTTATTCGCTTCTTATTGAAAAAAATATAGTTTCCATGTCTGTACGTACATACATACATATATTCTTTAATGATTACATATGTATGTATGTACGTTCAAATATTCCGACGCATACAAACATATGTATGTAGGTATGAATATAAATAGTGAATAAGCATAAATTTATGCCGATGACATTCGTCGCCTCTTGACGAGCGCGCATGCGCGCTCACAATACCCCGCTACTCCACTGTGAAAAGAGAGTTGAGCTTTACTCCCCATCCAGCGCCAGCTACACAGCTCCTTTGCCATGTCACGTCTGTGCAGCGCCATTTTATCGTAAAATCGAAAATCAAACATTTCATTGATGCCGATTTGTTTTCGTCTTCGAATTGCTGTTGCTATTACTGCATCTACTTTTGTTGTGATTTGTGTTTGCTGTTGTTGCGGATTTTGCTGTTGCTGTTGCTGTTCCAACTAAATCGTTTATTTATTATTTGTTTAATATTTTCACACAAATTAAAACATATATTTTATTGACAACGAAACACCTCTATCAGCGAAACATCTGCAAACATATTGACTAACACACACAGACACGCTGCAAAATGCCAGGTAGGTTATCCAACTGCTCCTAAACTAATTATCGATACTCATTAGAGATTATTTAATTACTGCCAACATTTGGACTTTTTTTCACTCATCGGGTACTAATGTGCCAAATAAACAAAACAATTTTCTGTGTTGTAATTGATGCAAATATAAAGTGACGTGCATGTGTATGTGCATACAAACACTCACACGCATATATTTCCACTTTTTAGCTGTTGTATTAGCCTTACTGAAAATTTTAAGATTAAAAAGAAAAAAATTAAAATTAAAAAAAGAGACTTGCGTGGCGCTGATGCTGCTTGTGATTCTCGTATAAATTAATTGTTCAAATAAGAATGAGTAAATAACTAATGTCAAGTGTGAAGAACGAAAAATAAGTATGTATGACAACTTGCAACTCAATAGCAAACCAAATAATTAAAACAATAAATAATGGCAATGATGAACAAAAACGACAATGGGCATAGAATAAACTACGCTACTTAATTAGAGATCCATGAGAAAAATAAGTATGTATGCATGCAGGCACGAATATGCATAGGTGAAAACATACATGTGTACGAACATACATCCATACATATACCCTGCAAGGAAAATCTCAATTAGTATAGAAACTAGAGTTCTCGATTTTGTCGCAAATGTTTTAGCAGCCCGGGCAAAAGAGCAATGAGTACCCACACATCTGCTCGATGCTTATTACTTGAAAACTTTCGAGTAATTCTAGCAATACTTTTGATTATTTTGACTTTTTTACAGATCTTTTATACACAGTTTCGTTGGAAGATTAAATCAATGCTATCATTAATTTCACAATTTTTGTTTAGCTGCTCAAATTGTTCAAAAGCTCAAAAATTTCCAACAAACACTTGACCAGTTGTGCAATGAAGTGTTTGGAGCGAATATCGAACTACTCTTACTGCTGGATGCACGGGTACCGGGAGTTGTTATAGAAACCTTCTGGTGTTTAATAAAAAAAATCATGCTAACATACTTCGCCACTAGAATAGTACCAGTAGTAAAATGATCGATTTGTCTGCAAATAAGTTGATTCTTTTGGGGATAAGAAAGTTAAGCCTAGTCTATGGACGCACCAATACATCCTGATGATTGGAGGATTAAATATGAGTAGATAGTGATGAGCACATTTATTTGAAAAAAATTAGATGCTATCTCAGTACAAGTCAGTAGGATTAGAGGAACGGATTTATAATATTAGGCGACTTCTATTCGCCTCTTCTCTGCTCGTTTGAAGAAAAATTTGCACCACTTGCTAACACTTGGCGAATTACAGTAGCTCAGTTTAAGCTTAAAAACGTCAAAACAAATAATTATTATCGTCTTATTATTATTAGCCAAAAATAATTGCAGAAAAATTTGTTCTGCAAGATTCTACGGAAGGGAACTCTACAGAAGTTTAATTAAAAAGAATGAAAATGTGTTACCAAAAAACCATGCAAAGACCATGAGACGGAACAAAAGTGACACTTCAAGACTCTCATCATGCCCGTACTAACGTATGGCGCGGAAGCTTGGTGAATATCCGATGAGACGTCCCTTGGAATGTTTGAGAGAAGGATTCAGCGGAAGATTTTTGGACTTTCGGAATGAGTAGTATGAGCTTGACGACTACATAGATATTGCACAGCGGTTCCGTTGGCTGCGTTTTAAAGTATTCGATGCGGTAGCAGCTGGGGGCAGTAGAGGAAGAGGGGTCCCCATCAGTATAGGAAGTTCTCATCAGAGGCTTTGTTCGTGTTTTCATTGGGGAAAATTTTATAAGTGGCGGGTCCCAAACCCAGCGCACAACCAGGTATCCTGGGATGCTTCGCCTTCTTACGTTAGCTCGCTCTCGAAAGGGTGTTCGGAAGCTACCCAGAGGCTACTTGGGCTAATCCCGGAAGTTGTGAGCTCCTTGAACCATATGTAGTAGAATCGTCGTTGCCTCTCCCAAGTGAATAGCGATAAGTAATTTTCCCCACTTGCATGGATTTCTACATATGGAATCATCCTACATATGGAAGGCCTCTACCGCGTTGGAAACATAAGGGGGAAAAGGACTTGCCAAAAAAAAGAAAAAAGTACAAATTGTAAGGAAGTAAGATTACCTTTGATAGATGTCTGCAAAGAGAAGTCCGCTTCAGGGTGGTAGCGCCGATAAAATCTTGGAGTACAACATAGAAGCGAATCACGGAAATAAGAGCCTCAAAGACATATACAATTTCTATGCGGTTTTTTGGCTAATGAACTTTTAGATAATACCAAAATAAATATAAAGATATATACATCTACATATGTATATTATATATATATACATATGTATATAGGTCTCTATAACTTTTATCTGGAGCATAGGACGTCTAGAATTCTATCGCTAAGCTATGGCAGGCAGGCTAGCAACCTACTTGACTAATATTTGACTTGCTAACGAATAAAATATGTATTTTAATTAAATTTTTTTTGTTTCAGAATCTATTAGAAGCACTTCAATTGAGTAGAAAATAGGTTTTCCCAAAAAATGGCCACCGCAGAAACTGCTCGCCGCAACCGCACACATGAAATATGGATCCAAATTTAATTTGTACTAATTTTATTTCTATTCTTAAAGTGAATATCTTAAATTTTATTTCTTTATTAGTATTTTTTTTAAGAATTTGCTTTAATTTTTTTAGGAATACTTATAGTGTACGTTTCAAGTAATTTTTGATTGTTTATCCAATTACTGCACCTAAAAGTAGGTTAATTTCATTTTAGGAATCCGCAACAAATTAAATATTTACAAACAACTACTAAGACCGGTTTGGACCCAGACTTCCAATTCTGGGGGTGCGCTAGCCAAAGTACATCCAAACAAAGCCCTGAGGAGCATAATAAACACGCCATACCATATAAGAAATAGTGACCTTCATCGTGCTCTTGACACACCACCTAGAATGGAAGTAACGAAACAATTTGCCGTAGCTCACGCACAGCGATTAAAAAATTACCTCAGCTGAATTCTTCTCGAATACTTTTAAAACGCCCTACGGTAGCAAATCTTATGCAGAGCGAGTGGCAGTTATATTGTAAAATGCTTCTTAAAACAAGCTAAATTATCAAATGAAAATTTCTTATTACACGGCGAAGTCCAAAGTAAAGAAGACTGATCTAAAATCAAGGGGATCAATCCCCCCCATGAGAAATTGATACCAAAATTTTTGAAAAATTGTACTTATACATGTATATGCGTCCATTTCTCGAAATGCCTTCAACCTTTTTGCAGTATGACATCATTTAAACCACTTTAAAATGAGAAAGAAAAATCTTTTTATAATAGCTTTGAAATTGAACACAATGGAATTCCCGCGCCTAAACGGGCTTACCAATTGAAAGGCATGAAATGGCGCTGTCATCGATAAGGACGTATTGAAGTTCGGTAATCGAACATAGAGTCAATATAGCGGATTCATAACCTATTTCATAATCACGTTTGCATTGTTACTTGTTTATCATCTCATGATGAAAAGGTTTTTAGTGGCCTGAACACCTTTTGCTAAGAATAGCGAAAATGAAGAAAATGCAGAATTACCTGCTGAAACGACAGCGAAGAAACTTCGTTGTGAAGCGTCAGTCAGTGAAAATACAGTCGAAGAAAATTCTCTCGATGAAAGTGGAGAGAGTGTTGAACATTGCATATCCCTAAAAGAAAAGCCATTTTGGAAAACACGATTGAAGAATCTGATGTAACTCCACGAACGAAATCTTTGAATGAAAAGATTGAATCTGACTCGATGGGTTTCGAAATATGAGTCCGTCAACGACTTTTTTGAGTTATTTCCGTTTGTTTACGATACTCTAGATGCAATGAGAACCTCGGAAAAAGACGCCAACAATCTGAAAAACGCCATGGATTTCGAATTTTTAATATGTTTACATATTATCAATGTAATTTTTCAACTTTCATTGCCTTTGAGTCGTGAATTGCAAAAGGTTAATTTAGATTTGGTCAAAGCCATGGATCTCGCCAAAGATTTGCGCGAGGAAGTAAAAAAGATTCACGCAAAAGAAGAAGCTTTTTCTGCAATTTACGAAGCTTCGAAAATAATTGCTGAAAATCTTGACATTGAGATCAAACACGGAAGATTATTTTCGTGTGACAGCGTTCAATCCTTTTCTAGATTTTTACATCATGGATCTTGGGGAAAGATTTACCAAGCATGAAAATATATTAGAAGGATTGTCGGCCCTATTCAAGCATGATTTGAACGAAATCGACAAAGTAGCTGATAAATTCATCAAAACAGTCGAGTTTTACCAGAAATTTCTCACTGCGGGGCCACATGCTGTTCTTGTCGAATTAAAAGTGTGGAAGAGATATTTAATTCGTAAAGGCGATATCAAACCTGGAAACTCATTGGATGCACTTGATCATTGTCCAGAAGAAAATTTTCCGAATATCAATGTGTTGCTAAGGATATTAGCTACTTTACCAGTATCAACATCTACTGCGGAACGCAATTTCTCTAGTTTGAAACGGATAAAGAAGATTTTGAGAAACACGACAAAAGAAGTAAGTTTCTTTAAGATCTTAATCTTTTCTCTAAGATCTATAAATTTTATTACAAAATTAGACATTTATTTTTGTCTCTTTTTTTATTGTAGGATCGCTTGAACGGATTGACTGCTCTAGCTATTCATCATGATATTCCAATCACAGCTGATGAAGTCATAGATGAGTTATCGAAAAAATCCCGAAAACTTGATTTTCTTCTTTAATTGATGCAAGAATTTTTTGCATATTGAGGGCATCCAAGTGAAAAAATGTATCCGTAATTTTTTGTTTGTTTATATAGAGTATGGTAAGTGTTTCCCATGATTACGGAAAAAGAAAACCGACAAAAATATATTGAATGTAAAAAAAAGATATTGTCAAATTATATCCCCCCCATCACAAAGAGCTATCTACGCCACTGCATAGGACATCGCCACTTGTTAACATAGCAAAAGGATAGAACTCGAACTGGTTGAGGTGAAAAGTGAACTGTTGGTATTCTAGTGCACAACCAGCATTTTTCCTTGCAGGGTATTTATAAATTGAAAATTCATACATGGCGTATTATTGGCGTAATGACACTAATAATGAGTTGTTTTCATAAGCAGCACATAAAAATATGTAAATGTTTATACATACATATGTACATACGTATGTGTGAAGTAAGCCTGTATGAGTTGTACAAAATAAAAATTCAATTAACTTGTAATCACTTATTGTTGTATTTATTGTATTTTTTAGCTTATTTTAATCTGCTAGTACTGGCTTTGTTACGAGTACTCAGATGTATACATGTATGTGTGTATGTACATAAGTATGTGGTTTAATTGAAGTTAATAAGTGGTTCCAAAGCGTTTAAGTTTATTACGCAAATCTCAATTTTCTCAATGTTTTTACTATTTTATCAATATTCTTTAGCCGACTTACAAAAACAGGATTATGAAAATGAAATGAAGTAAAGTGAATAAATCTTTTATTAGGCGCTTCGGTAAGGTTCTCGTCTTCATATTGTTCTACAAGTGTAAGACCCCACACACCTCCGAGCGATAGATGGTTTTTAAGAGAAGATTTTACACTGAAACAAATTCACTTGTAGGTGGTGCAATTGCCTGTCAAGAAACGGTTGAAAACCCCTTTTCTTTCCTTCGATGTTTCAAATCCAACACCTACTTGGTGTCGCCATCTAAGCAGGTGGTGGTCGAGGTGTTGTCTGAGTGACACAACCCAGACCCAATTAGCACAAAAGATGCGATTTTGATGCACCACTTGTAGAACCACTGATGTGTATTAGTCGAAACATCTTGATTTAACTATGAATCTGCCTATGCCATCTATTGTCTTTTCTGCAATTTCCTTCAAGTTAACCATCGAGAATCTCCCCAGCATTCTATATCGCAAAGCACCCGGACTTGGGTACTCATAGTGAAGATAGTGAAATACTGTTTCCTCAGTTTTTTTTATAACTGCAGCTTCTACATCTAAATTTGAACGGCCACCCCATCTTCCTGGTGTGGTCTCCCAAAGTCCAGTGATCGGTTAGCGAGAAGATCTACCTTTTGCGCACGCCTTAGAGACAGCCTATTGCTATTGCTTCGGATTCGTTATGGGGGGGCCCTTGTCTTGCCAGTTCATCAGCTTTCCCATTTCCTTTTATGTTTCCATGGTCAAGTACCCAGGTGAGAGTCATGTCTGACTTGAATCGGTTATAGATGGCTTTAAAGCTAAGATGGCTGCTTTATTATCCAAATGAATACAAACTTCTGATAGTTCTCGTGGATGGTTACTGATTACGCCGCCATCCATATTGAATCCGTCAGTGTAAAGTGCAGCTGTATTTTCTTTCAATACTGAATTCAAACCCAATTCCTTCCTTGTGGGGAACTTTACCTTGAGCTTTATTCTAAAGTGGTAAAATCTGATGAGTTGCTAGTAAGGCTTTGGCTGTCTAAAATAACAATATGACCAAACATCCTAGCATTCCTGAAACGACCTTCTTTTATTCTTCAGGCGGTATTCGTTGCTGTTACTCGTAGTTGTAGATCTATTGGTAATAGGTCCATATGACATTAAGTGCCTCTGCTGGACACGATTTCATAACTCCTGATATTTCTTCGCAGGCTGCTCGTTGTACTGTTTGTTTAGTGCAGGCTTTTCATACTACTCCTCCGTTTGATATTTTACTATGGCGATATACCTATGTACATCCAAAGTGTGAGTTTGGGCTTTAAGTCGCAGATTCTACTAAGCTAGAATTTCATACCAAGGTCAGATGTTTAGCGTCAATTCTTCTCTTTCAAATGCAGTCCCTCTCATTTATGTATGTATAAGCATTGATTTTGATTTTCGCCGGAAAATATTAAGTGTTTACCTACACTTACATGAAACTTGCAAAGATCGGCATTGAAATTTAAAAATTTATTGAAAGAAGTGTAAGATTTAAACAGGCACGTGTTTCCAAGTGGTTTAAGCTTTTTCAAGGCCCTCGAAAAGACTTTGAAGATAAGATAACACAAGGCTAAACAACTTATTTTCGAGTTTTGATCCGTAGTACTTACTTTAATCTGCTTTTTAAGGTGAAGTCAGCATTAAATAGAGGGAGATTTGAGCAAGAAAGCGGCACGCGTTCTAAATTGATATGAAATAAAAAATGCATGTATTTAATATTTATAGATCGTAGCTACACACTGATGTAATCCTATTTTTTGTTGGCATAAAATGTCTGCCTAATCGAATGTGAGGTAGAGCACTGCTTAGCTCACAGTGCGCAGTTTTTATACAGTTTCAATAACATTTTTGGGGGAAAAAAAATTCATTTTTTTTACGTAAAATTCAAACATTTATTTAAGATGATTCGGATAGTCCGATTCGGGTCAAATATGCCCTGTTTTATTGCATAATTTGTTGCTATTTTAAGGGCAGCTTCATAATGCCGATCGAACACACCACCATCTGTTGGCCAATTCTGGCCGTTTCTGGCTAGATTTAACGGTCCAATTGTTGACAGCAGATATTTGAATTAAGTGTTTAGCAATATGGAAGCAACGCATAATGAATGATTCATATCCAGTCCCACCAAATACGCAGTAGAACCTTTCTGGTAATTAGTCCTGGTTTGGGCACCGTTTGAGCTGCATCATCACTCTTTGTTTCGATCGTTTTGGTTTTTTTTTTAGTGTGAAATATCACCTTGACCTTTGATGCGGTGTAATTTAATCAATCATCATTTAACGGAATCACCTTCAAAAAATCAAAATCAATGAAAATGAGCATGAAAAATGGCAACAAGTTTATGCTGCATAGAAAAGAAATTGCACAAGTCGAAGATGTTACCAACCAGAGCAATATAATATCGGCTGAGAAGAGTGCGGCAAAGATATTCTGACCAAAATAAATAAAGCAACTGGCGCATATACACAGCTGTGCCAAATCCAGAACTCATCACGAATAGCCTTCCAAACAAAAATGAGACTATTTAAATCAAGCGTCATCTCAGCACTGCTCTATGGATATGAGACCTGACTTGTAATAGACCATCTAACTGGAAAAATTCAAAGCTTTGTAAACATATATCCCCATCGTATTATCAAGGTGGGGTGGCCAAACGTTGTCAGCAACGACAATTTATATAAAAAGTGCAACTTGGAATCAATGGCCAACTCTATCAGAATATGAAAATGAAGATGGATTGGCCACACACTACGACAAGATGTTACGGACGTCTCACGACAAGCTTTTGAATGTAATTACATAGAGAAGATAGTCACAAAAAAACAAAAAATCAATGAATACGGGAACTCGTGGAGGGCCTTAAAATTGCTAGCCAAACACAGGAACGATGATGTAGCATCTTATAGCCTAGACAGACGACGGCGTTAATCGGGATTACCGGCGCAGTTAATTCTGATTAAAATTGTAGTGCACAATCGGTTGTGCAGACGGTTGTTACGCGGATTAGTGTGGTGATTTGCTTTTTTGGTAGCGTTGTCAGTGAAAGATGCACGAATGTTTACTGCGTCATACTTTGGACCAAAGCAACGTTTATCGATGGTACAAAATGTTCTCAGAAGGCCGAGAAGATGTGAATGACGAAAAGCGTGCTGGATGCCCGATCACTGCAACAACAGATGAAAAAATTAATAAGTGAAGAAAATGGTATTGGCCAATCGTCGAATCGCCGTTAGAGAAGTTGCTGAGTACCTAGACATATTCGATTTTTTTCAATGATTTGGGTAATGAGACGGGTCGGCGCAAAATTCGCACCAAAACTGCTCAATTTCGACCAAAAGCAGCAACGCAAGAATATTGCTAATGAGATTTTGGACTCTGTCCGCGACGACCCAAATTTGCTCTTTGGCCAAAAACACCACACTAATGATGCCACAGCCACCGTATTCCCCAGATCTGGCCCCCTGTGACTTTTTGTTGTTCCCGAAACTGAAGAGGCCCATGAAAGGACGACGCTACGCTACGATTGACGAGATAAAGACGGCATCGAAGGAGTAGCTGAACAAGATAAAAAAATTATTTTTTGAAGTGCTTCGAAGATTGGAAAAAAAGTTGGAAAGGTGCTTCCAGCACTCAAAATTCTTATCCCCATGACGATTTGTGAATTTTATTCCCTTGTGCCGGTTAATCTCGTTGATGAAAGATTTCTTTCGTGCAAATCTTCCATTATAATTATTCCTTCGGAATACTATACGTATACTGCAGGGCTTGCAGTCAATATTAAAGTGTTGGGCGACTTCTGTTGCGAGCTTAGGAGCGCCCAAATTTCGGGTTTTCTTAATTTGTTGCACTATTCACCGTTCATCTGTATCTGAAAACAATTTTGGTCGTCCCGATATTTTGTTTCTTTGGAACGTTTTATCACGTCGTATACAGTCGAACTGGGTCAGTCCACTAATTCTGCGATTACCGGAACGGTTTTACCTTTTTCATGATGACTAATAATTTCTGATTTCAGTTGAGTTATATCCCAGCTGTCTACTCATGTTTATAATTCAACAAAACACGACTGAAATTTTATTTTAATTTATACTTATTTTTAGAATCCTCTTTGAATACGCTTTAGAAAAATATAGAAATAAAAATGTTTAACTTGCATTTCTTACAAAAATTTAGAATTTGCAGCTGCATGCTATGTACATACATACATACATATGTCCGAGTTCTTTATTGAGCCACTGTACGTACATATTTGTGAACTGTGACTCTAGAAATGCCAGTACGGTTGTGTAATTTTAAAGTGCAATTTTCGCTGCGTAAAATAAAAAAAAAGTTGTATTTAGTTTCAGAATAAAAGAAAAATTAGTGGTCAAAAGAAATCTCTTGTATTCGAAACTATAATGCGAAATGTTTCATATGTACATAAGTCATTGTTAACCCATAATGATGTTTTATACATACACTCATATGTATGTATGTACATGAAAAGGGTACTTATTTACGCTCATTATGAAATAGATTGCATTTTCAACGCCTTCCGTTTAAACATGTCTGCCTATCCCTTCGTCATTACACAAATGGGTATATGCATACATACATACAAACATAAACTCGTACTAATGGCTAGTAATACTGCACTTCTCTGCAAAGCGTTACCTGTAGCAAGTAATAGGGTTACCCTACTATACTGCTAAGCATTCATGTTGTCCTCACCGCGGTAGCAAAACGGGAGAAACAATGAAATAGCTAAATATTTAAAGATTTTTTCCCTTCTTCAACTAAAATTTTACCGCACTGTTGCAAGGTCACAAACGGATTATGGTCAGATTTTCGTTATCTACGAGTGCCTTGACGCCTTCACGCAGTTTTTGCACGCATAGAAATAGAAAAGAATAGAGGTATGCATGCATGTGTGGATGTACATATGTATGTATATTCATACGCATGCATGCAAAAATGTTTATTATGGTCATTTAAAATTCATTCTATCGGCTGCTTATGGGCGTTCTGTTTATACTTATGCATTTATGTGGTTTCAACCATTCACTAATTTTATGAGACTTAACCCTTTCGTTGTATTGTTTTGGCCGTCTTCTTAATAATCACAGTAAACAAAGGATACATCTGGATTCCATTGTTCGCCTGTCTTACTTTGCTGTGAGAAACCTTTTACCGGCATGTTGTTTCATGGTAGGTATCTTTGTTGTAATATAATTTGAATGTATTGTCTTTTACGTCTGCCTGCTACTGTTACAAATATTGCCAGAATTGTTGCTATTTCTGCCTACTATTCCTTCAAAATTATTCAAGTATGTATGTGTGTATACAGTCCTACAGGAAAGTACGCGCACCCCCATACAAATGTAGTTTTAGACGAAGTATTTATTTCTAATCCAAGTTATCTTTGTGTTTACTTTTACAACGAAATATCTGCTGAAACGCATGTTACAGCACAGTATAGGGTGTTTTTCAGCTAGCTGAGAACTATCGATATCGATAATTATGGTTTGACAGCTGAAAATGGCTGACATTGGTATTATGGTGTTGGTATTTCTGTTCGGTAAGTTTTGGAAAGTAATCATGAATCGTTTGTGCCAGAACAGCGCTTCCGAATAGAGGAAATTTACTTCGAAAAAAAATAAAAATTTAATCTATTCGGGAAGTTCATAGAGCGAAGTGTTGAAGGAGATGCCGAAATGTCGATTCGCCATTGTTCTCAACTTGTTGGCAATTGTCCTTAGAATACGTGGAAAATTGTATGTAAGGATCTCGCGCTTATGTGCCTATAAAATACAGCTCGTGCAAGAATTGAAATCAAATCACCATCTTTTTGTCGTATTTTTACTGATTGGGCTCATTTAGAGTTATTATTCACATTTATTGGAAAAAGTAGTAAAAAATGGACTGATCGAATTGACCATGCAACCGCGGCGGATATATGCCAGATATCCAAAAAATAAATGCCATGAAATTATCTACGAAATTATAATAAAAAAATTCATTCCAACCATATTTCTGTTTTATATTATCATTTCAAGTTCTCAAACTGTTAGAAAAACACCCGACATATGTACGACACCAGCGAAATAGCAGTATTTTTTTTTAATTTTACATCTTGTACAGGGGCCGGCACTCGAAGTATAATCAATTAAAAAGGCCATAAATTTAGTTTGGAAAATTACTTTTATTCAACCCAAAGCAAAAAATGTGTGAAACTATACAAAATTAAGAATCAATTTACTTTTGCTCGATATGACCACCTTTTGTCTTGACTATGGCCTTGGGACGGTCCAGAAATGAATCGCAAGCTGTCCGAATGTGACTTGCAGGTTTTTTGGCCCATGGCGGACAATGGCTATTTTCAGCGCCTCGAGACTGATAATTTTTTTAGTTTGCTCTCCAAAATAGCCCAAAGAGAATAATCCATCGGATTCGCATCTAGTGAATTTGAGAGCCATTGTGTGGACGTTATGAAGTTTGGAACGTTGTTTTTTATTCATTCTTGGTTCACTCGAGCTTTGTGAGACGGTGCCGAGTCCATGGTCTGCCACCGAAATGTTTGTCTGCCCACGGCTTCAAAGCAACCTTTAGAACAACCTCAACTTTCCCGATAATATTTCGCATTTATCTTGACGCCAGGCTCAATAAAATGGTTGGAGAGCGCTCATCTACGTTTACAGTGGCCCAAACCATTACCTGTGGCAGGTGCTGCCTCCTGGTGCCAATCGATGACTCAAATTCTCGTATGAACGATTGGTCAAATAAACTCTATTTACTTTAAAGTGCTCGAGCTCACGAACAATCGCTCATTGTGAAGGCAGGAATGCCAAATAAAATGCAATCTCCCTATTAAGTTTGAAACCCATTACTGATTTTCTTTGGTTACACTTCGAGTGCCGGACCCTGTACACAGATAATCTATCTAACGAAGTTTGCTTCTAGCCTAACTTAAAATAGTGGACTAACTGCTTAAGTGGACTTAGGGTTTGAAACTATTACCCTAAACTTTTGAAATAACGACTAAGTTCGACTTTGGCTATTACTCGAAACATGAGAAAGGAATTAAAACCAACTAGCTTCAAGTTTGGTACTATTCCCGATGTGAAAAATTATCAATTTGTTTATTTACTTAGTTATTTATTAATTAATTATTTTATTTATTTATTGAAGCAAAAGTTAGTCAACAAATACAAGTTGTCTTACAGACTAATAAAGATGTTTTAACAAATAATAAAATAGGAATTAAGATTACTTTTAAGATTAAGATTAAGAATACAAAACAAAACATAATAAATCAAATTATTTATTGACTGGAAGCTGTTGTTCCCTGTAGATTTGTAAATGGTATTGAACTCATTAGAGCTCTCTTGACCATTGCATTCCTTACAGACAGAGTTCATATTAAAGCCAATATGAAAAAATGTCAATAACGAAGCGCTCTAGATGGGGTATTAAGGGGGGCAGCTTTTCCAGGCATCGAGTTTTTCAATCAGTTTTTGCGAAAAACTGAGAGTATTTATTATCTTTAAATAAATCATGCATATATTAATACTCATGAACATAAAAGAATTTTTTTTAAACAAAAAAAAGAACAAAAAAAAAATAGCGGCGCTTCAGCGGCTCAACCGTGGCTCCTTTAATTTGCGCCGTGGAATGCACAGCCTCTTGTAATCAACCGAAATTACGCAGACAAAAATTTTTCATTAAAATAAGTTACTCCGCTTTGCACTTACCTATTTTTAACGAAAAGAAAGAAAAATGACAATTTGAAGTGAAAAAGAAAAAAATTACACTTTTCCTAACCTAATCAAATTGATCAAAACAATATTTTTAGTGATAATTAATATAAAATTTGAGGTAGGTACATTCAAAGACCAATCCGTTGAAAAATATCCCTGCAAAATTTTAAGTTGATATCTTGAATACTTTTTGAGTGATACTCGACGACGCGGAAAAAAACGTATTTCGCGAAAAACGCGATTAAAGTTTTTGTTCTTACTCATCTTTCATTCGACGCTGATCGCTTCATTGACTTTATAGGAACTTTTAAGGCTTTCTATTAAGTTTAAAACATTGAAAAGATATTCCTCAGATTGCAAATCAATTTTTAAAGCCAAAAAATGGAAAATTTGGAAGCGCTGGAGGAGCGGCCCCCTTAAGATAGATTTTCTCCCGAAGAGAGGGGCAATCCACAACTCCTTGAATAATATCGGAGGAGACGAAAGATAAAGACAAAATAGATCACCAAGAACGAAGAGGGTTGAAATAGATAAGCAGGCATCTAGAATTGTTTGAGGGTAAGGGATCTAAAAAACGAAGTCGACGAAGAGTAAATCCAATGAAAGGTTCTTGGATATTTGCAATTCAAGTTATGGTCCCCAGATGAAGGATGCACATTTACCAAACGAAACAATTACCAAACTCGAATTAAGCTGAAATTTCACGTCTGAATACAATCCTATTTTTAGTCTAGAAACTTTTTTGAAAAAATATTGGAACAAATTGAGGTAGTCTGTTATTCTAAGATCATAAAAACTGAACTTTGACTTGAGCTGTTAGGTTTTATAGGCAAAATATATTACTTTTTTTTTCTACAATGAAACAATCATCTCTCTCATCATGCCCGTCCTAACGTATGGCGCAGAAGTGTGGACGATGACAATATCCGATGAAGCTTGGAGTGCTTGAGAGAATGATTCTATGGAAGATTTTTGCACTTTTGCACGTTGGTCACGGCGAGTATTGCAGGCGATGGAACGATAAGCTGTATGAGCTTTACGACAACATAGACTTAGCACAGCGAATAAAGATCCAGCGGCTTCGCTGGCTGGGTCATGTCGTCCGGATGGATATAAATCCTCCGACTCTGAAAGTATTCGATGCGGTACCAGATGGTGGTAGCAGACGAAGAGAAAAGCTTCGTCTTAGAAAGATCAGGTGGAGAAGGACTAGGCTTCACTTGGCTTCACTTGGTGTGTCCAACTGGCGCCGGTTAGCACGAGAAAGAAACGACTGGCACGCTTTGTTAAACTCGGCCAAAGTCGCGTAAGCGGTTATCGCGCTAATTAAGAAGAAGAAGAAAATACAATTTTGAGTGGTGGTGCATTTCAAAGCAAGGAATACAAAGGCATGCGTAATAACAACTCAACTTAGTCCTTACTCGAACTTTGCTGTCATTCCTTGTGGGTACAGTTATTATGTTTTTCATTCAAAGTGTTTTTCTGAATCGATTTTTTGCTTCCTTTTAATTATCATACGTAGTATGTATGTACAAGGTGGCACAAAATTAAACACCCTACCGGAAGGTGTGTAATTTTTGCAAATGGCATTGTGCGCCAATCATATTTGACATTTGTGAACTAGACAGCTGCGGTATACAAACAGACAAGCGTAAAGCGTGTAAAGGTCAAAATAAAGATTTCCTTTATCACCATTATTTTCTTTTATTTAGTTAAAAAAGTTTTCCAAAAGCGAAATTGGATAATATATTTTGCGCCACTTTGTAGTACACATAAAATTCTTTAGATTGAAGACCGTTTCTGCTGTTATTCATTTATGCTAAGAAGCATAAAAAAAAAACATTAAAAGCTACCCAAGCCTACTACAAGGAAACGTAAGGGTCTATATGATGACTTTTCAGCCAGCCAGGTCAAACTAACCTAACCTACCCAATCGATTTTTACACTAAATATGACAGTCATTGTTCAGATATTCATCGAATAACAGCAGGAGTTCCGCAAGGAAGCGCTCTAGGACCACTACTATATATTTTTCTAACTGCAGACATACCACCACCTGACGAAAACAATTCATGAAATGCTACGTTTGCAGACGATACAATACTATTGACATTAGACAAAACTTAACTATCGCTACTAAAAAAACTGCAGTTAAGGAACGTTTTAATAACTGATGCCCAAGAATAAATGAGAACAAATCCGCACAGGTCATATTTAATACCAGAAAAAACTTTAGTGCAGTTGCACCTAAAATAAATGGCAAACCACTTACAATAGAACCAACCGCTAAATACCTGGGAAACCACCTGGACTAGAAACTAAATTGGAATTACCACGTCAAGCAAAAAGTGAAACAAATAAACGAAACACTTCGACAACTTCTTTGGTTAGTCTGCACAAAATCTAAACTTAATATACAGAACAAGCCTTTGTTATATATATATACATACATACATATATATAATTGGCGCGTACACCCTTTTTGGGTGTTTGGCCGAGCTCCTCCTCCTTTGTGCTGTACGTCTTGATGTTGTTCCACAAATGAAGGGACCTACAGTTTCAAGCCAACTCCGAACGGCAAATGTTTTTTATGAGGAGCTTTTTCATGGCAGAAATACACTCGGAGGTTTGCCATTGCCTGCCGAGGGGCGACCGCTGTTAGAAAAATGTTTTTCTTAATTTATATGTTTCACCGAGATTCGAACCAACGTTCTCTCTGTGAATCCCGAATGGTCATCACGCACCAACCCATTCGGCTACAGCGGCCGCTGTTATACAAAACAATAATTTAACCAATGTGGTTAAAGGAACTACAGGTGTGGGCTACAAATGCTCATATAGCAAAAATCCAACGACAACAATCTAGGATTTGAATTTGAATTTTGGCCATGTCTGACAGATACACGAGAAATGATGAGACTTTAAATATAGCAACAGTAGACGAAGAAATCAAAAAAGATAACCACAAGGCACTTTGACGAAATACACAAACACAGTAATGCAGAAATCAACAAACTTTAAAAAAATTAAAATGCATCTAAAAAGAACTCGGCCAAGCGACCTTTTAAATGCTATACAAGAATAAATATGTAAAAATAGTTAAAGGTTAGTGAAATAGTTAGGTGTGTGCGTGCTAATCATAGGGTAGGGCCTGAGTTCGTAATTCACTGTGCGCATGAAACACCGAATTATAGAAAATGGTAATAGGTATTGGCAAGCAATGATAAAACTCCGACTGTATATCTGCCATGAAAAGCTCCTGATAAAAGACTACATATCTGCCCATCGGAATAAAATAAGCAAATCACTTTCTTTAGTCAAAAATTTGTGAGAAAATTCGAAAAATAAAGTAGGAGTATTAACGTCTACAAAATACTAAAAAAATTTAAGTGACGACAGAACTTTTGTCCTGACGCAAACAGGCCGCCTCCATCATCTAAAAAGAAATAATATTGGCTCAGCGAGACTGACAATAATGTCAGTACAAAGCATAGTTTCTGGCATACGAGGACAAGACGAACTATACCGTGTAATCGCGTCTCGGCACCCACGCCAGTTATGAAATCCAACGAAGATTCTCTCTTGCCAACAAGTGTGGCTTTGGACTAAGTAGGCAATTGAGTACTAAAGTCCTCTCTCGATGATCAAAACTAACACTCTACAAGGCTCTCATCATGCCCACCATATTGAGAGCTTGGATGATGACAACATTGGATGAAGCTTGGTGCATGGCGTCGGGGCAAATGATGGAAAAATGAGCTGGAACGAGTAAAAGATCCTCCGGATTCGTCGGTTAGTTCCTAAACTCCGGATGGATAAAATCGCTCCAACTCTGAAAGTATTCCATGCAGCACTTGCTGGTTGGAAAGATCAGGTGTGAAAGGATTTGATTTCACTTGATGGGCCCAGCCCGCGCCAGTTTGCACGAGGAAGAAACGACTGACGCGCTTTCTTAAATTGAGCCAAAATCCCTTAAGCAGTTACGACGCCAATCAAAAAGAAGAAGAAGCACGTAATACAACTTTGGCAAATGCGGTATAACAAAACAACGGATCACTTAGTCGCAATTCAATTTCAAGAAGCACTGCAGTAAAATTGTTTGGTTAAGTACCGTAATGAATAAATAACTAAATAAATAATTGGCGCGTACACTTCTGTTAGGGGTTTGGCCGAGCTGCTTCTATTAATTGTGGTGTGTGTTTTGAAGTTGTTCTACAAATTAAGCGACCAAGGGTTTTACGCCGACTCCGAACGGCAAATACTTTTTATGCAGAATTTTTTCATGCCAGAAATACACTCGAAAGTTTGCCATTGACTGCCGAGGAGTGGCTATCGTTGGAAAAAAACTGTCTATCAATTGGTCTTTCGCGCTCGGTGTTTCGAACTTGTGAATGGTAATCTCGCAGCAACGCATTCGGCTACGACGGCCACCAAGTCACTTTTTATAAATAAATAAATTCATAAAAAAAGTACAAGCCTAATGTGGCTGCTCCTTTAATTACTATACGAAATTCCACACTTTGACGGGCTTGTTAAAGGCTTATCGTACCTCGTCTGCCAGTACCTTAAATCATTTGTTATACAAACTTGCACGTATACCTACACACATTCATAAATCCAAATGCAACTTTATTCGTATTGGAATAAATAGTAAACGAGACAAAACGGGATTATTATATTGAAGAATTACGAATATAAATTCCATTTGATTGCAAATCGATATACTAAAGTAAAAAACTAAACATATTTTTGTGTAGACAAAAAATCTAAATATTCTAACAGCGCACCAATTTGAAATCAGTCACTTGCCTTGCACTTTCACTGCCTGCACAATATTGTTAAGTTTCGATAATGTGGAGTTAAAGCGCGATACACCAGTCTCTGTATGCACTGTACACCTTTAATTTTGAAACGTTGCTTTCAATTTTTACTATCCTCAACTTGACCAAATTTCCTGATCAAGCGTCAGAGGAGCATCAAATTACACAAGACAACCCACAATACAACATAGAACACAAACAAGCAAAAACAAGTAATGTCCAGCCAGCAGCAGCAGCAATCAGCAATCAGTAATCGAAGACAATTAGCTTATAAGTCATTCTGCAACGGCAATTGGCGATACGATTTGCAATTGAGAAGCGAACGCGTTCGAACTATTTTGGCGAGTTTTTATGTACCAAACGACAGACATTAGTCGTAAGACGAGATGCGACGAACCGCGCCGCGTGTGTGTTGCTGCGTTATACGCGCCTCGACGTTTGTTCTTATGGCATCGACTGTGACATTGGGATAGCCACCTTAACCTCAAAAAGTGCTACATTCCAGTTCGAAAATTTGAACACAAGGCGATTGTATTAAAAATTCAATAATAAAAAACCAAGCAACGCAAGAAGAGAAAAAACATACAGCTACAACAGCTGCTGTAATAACTGCGTTAAATTCAATGGCAGCAGCAAAAATGTCTCATACAATTTTCAAAATCAAATGCGTCAATTTTATTTGTTGTTATTGCTCCTGCTGCTGCTGCTGTGAGTGCTGTTGTTGCTTGCTGCTGCGCTGTGATAGCATTATTGTTTGATAGCTGCTGAAAGTTGCTTGTCAAAAATTATTAGCCTGGCGCTGAAGCATTCCGCCCCTCCAATTTGTTCTTACCTTTTGAGACGTGCATAGCTGCTTGTTGTTGCGACGCGGTTCTCTCTGCACTGTACAAATAATGGCGCGGCTGCAGTGTTACGCCAGCTTTGCTGTTGTTATCAACACGCCGACAGACCCAGTGCTAATGGAACGTTGGCTTCTGCAGCGAAATTGTGGTGACGATCGAAATCAAAGTAGCCATTCGAAAATCGAAAGGTGAAAAGCGACTAGAATTCAGGGTGTGTAATGGAAAGGTGCGTACGGCGCTTGGGAGAGCAAAAATATTGATTACTGAAAAACGAAGACCGCGGTAGCTGCGGCGGCACCCTCAAAAAAGTCCAATAAAATGGAGAAACCGGCAGCGGCGATGTATCGAAATATGTCTACAAACATTTGACTGTAGCAGCGCATTGCACGCAGAGAAACCAACACAGCGTAGGCCAGGAAAGTGTACGCGTTGGAGAAGTGTTCATGTAAGTTAATATTGAAGGGGTGGATTGGCGCCCAGTATCCCCTTCATACGCCCTGCGCGAAAGGCATCATAATGGAAAACGTCAAATTGCCAGAGAGAGCGTAATTGGACTTGAAGTGCGTGTGTGTGAGCGGCAATGTTGCGTAAGTGTGAGTGCTGCATGCAGTTAGTATAGTGCGCTACTCCTGTGGGCGTGCCAGCCAGCATAGCTCCACCCACGTCGTCTTGGCAACCGAAAAGGCACAGATACTAATTTCATTTCAGGCTGTCGTGCTACAACAACAATGTATGCAAGAATCCACCAGCTGGTTGGACACTGTATGATGTATAACAACAACTACCAGCCAATACGCGTGCGCTGTGTGCAGATAAAATTACGATGAACAGAACGTTCAGCGCCACCTACACACGGGAAAAATATAGCGTGCGTTAGTGTTAGTAAACGCGCGCACGAACCTGTGTGTTTGCGTCTGCAAAGCGCCGTGTGTACGTAAGAGAGCCACTTCAAGTGGCGAACTATGGTTGATTCGCTTGCACGTACGCACTTCTCCTCTGACTTTTCTATGTTAGCAGGCTGGTGTAGGAAAGGGTGGCGCGCAAAGGCAGCCAGCTTGCAAGCGCTACCGACGGAAGCATTCAACGGCAAGCGCCTGCATGAAAATAACACACACATGCTCACACGCCAAACGAATACAGAGCGCCTTTGCTACCACTAAAGCACAGATGGTTCACCAATTTGTACCAATACTTACGGAGAGTATGGCCAATTGGTATACTCTCCGTAGTTACGGTGGTGGTGCTGCTCCAACTTGTATTGGTGAGGACGGTATGGTATGGCTCTGGTGCTGTTTTAGCTGTTGCCTCTGCTGCAGCCACTGTGCGTCGCCGCTTTATATTTTTGTTAGTAAGCCAAATAGTAAGCAGGCATTCCCCTCTGCAAACAGTCACATTCAAGAGCTCAAGCCAAAGAGTACTCGAGCGCGCACAGCTGCCGAAAAAGTAGAAACGGACAACCGATAACCGAAACGCACAGTGAAACGCCTGAGCCAAGTTATAACCGTTTGCTTTGGCTTAGTTATTTTCCCTACCGATTTTTGCAGTCGTTATTTGCTAGATGCATTGTTCAATTGTAGTGTACGGCTATCGGGACTGACGGTTTGACCCGTCCCTACGCACAAACCGAAAACAATTCGAGCAACCGACCATCGAAGTCTTAGCATTAACATTAGTGTCCGTCACGAATCGTATTTGTGACCGCGTGCATCGCAACACAATAGCAAGAATTATATTTTACGTTCGAATTGACATACCGCAAAATTGCAAAAACAAATAAGTTCTTCATAGAAATAATAATAGAAACGAAACAAAAAACAAAGCGAAAAAAAACCGAAAAGTGGTAGCAGTGGTAAAGCAAACACCAAAGCCAACAAGAAGTGTAAAGTGTATTGAAGTGATGTCGAAGAAGATGAGTGAATGAAGGAGTGCGCGCAATTGATTTCCAAGTCTTGAATTAAACTTACAAATTGACAAAATTGCTACCTGGCTGAATTAAAGTTGAAAATACCAGCTACTATCCAGGTGCATGCGCTCTGCCGACATACCAACTGCTCACTTCCCAACGAGTGTAACTTTTTACGCGCAAGCAGGCACACCAAGTTAGCGCGAATAAAAATGTGAATTTCTGTATTTATGTAAAAATAATTACCTGTAATAAAAAACAAAAAAATTCAAGCAGAAAACTGATTTTTTAGTAAAGACTCCAACCGAAAGTTCATCCTTTCACGCACTTGCAGTAAGGTGCCGACTTCAGTCCGCCGCGAAGTCAGTGTTCGCGACGTCTAATTCCGTCGGAAATTTGAAATTGTATTATTTCATCCGCGCGACCAGTGAACAGCCGCCAACATAACGGCGCAATTGTTAAACAGTTTCCTGAAGGGATCGCCCCACCAGACGACGATCGACATCATGCAAAAACTCTACGCGGAGGCGCCGAGCAACGGGCCTCCGGTAAGCATGAGCAGTAGCGTCGGTGCTGGTAGTGGTGGTGGCTCAAGTAGCGTCGGTGGTGGCACAAATGCGGGCGGTGGCGGAGGCGGCGGTGGGAGTGGCGGCGGAAATCCCTCGAACCCTCACCCAAACAACCCGACCAGCAATGGTGGCACAATGAGTCCGCTCGCACGCAGCGCTTATACCGCAATGAATTCCATGGCAATGCCCGTCGGTGGTATGTCTTCAGTTTCGCCACAAACCGCCGCATTTGGTGCATTGGAGTCTGCAGCAGCGGTGGCAAGCATGAGCGGTAGCATGGGCGCCGCAGCTGCTATGAATTCAATGGCAGGTAATTGCATGACGCCGAGTTCGATGAGTTATGCCTCCATGGGCTCACCGTTGGCCAACATGGGCAACTGCATGGGTGGTGGCATGTCGACGATGGCTGCAATGGGTGGTTACTCCTCCATGGCAGCTGCGGCCAGTGCACGTGAGCTGGACACAGGGTCGCCGAACTCGCTGAACCGAGCACGCATCGATAAACCGACTACCTATCGCCGGAGCTACACACACGCCAAACCGCCCTACTCTTACATCTCGTTGATCACAATGGCGATTCAAAATAACCCGTCACGTATGCTCACACTGTCTGAAATCTACCAGTTTATTATGGATCTATTTCCATTTTATCGCCAGAATCAACAACGTTGGCAAAACTCTATACGTCACTCTTTATCGTTCAACGATTGTTTCGTGAAGATACCACGTACACCAGACAAGCCGGGCAAAGGTTCCTTCTGGACGTTACACCCAGATTCGGGCAACATGTTTGAAAACGGTTGTTATTTGCGGCGCCAGAAGCGTTTCAAGGACGAAAAGAAGGAGGCGCTGCGTCAGCTGCACAAGAGTCCGTCGCACAGCAGCCTCGAGGCGACAAGTCCTGGCAAAAAGGACCACGAAGATTCGCACCACTTACATCACCATCATAGCCGCCTGGATAATCACCAGCAGCATCATCACAGTAAAGACGTGACGGGCGCAGCAGTGGGAGGGCCAGGCAGTGTGCTCAGTAGCGCCGTTAGCCGAGATCAACTGGCGATGATGCAAGCAAACGCAGAGCTTTGTTTGGGCCAACAGGCTGCACAACATGTGCCCAGCCATCACCATCAACAACATCATCAACTGCAGCACGAAGAGCTGTCGGTAATGGTGAATAGGTGCCATCCATCACTGATCAGCGACTACCACCCTTCCATGCATCATCTGAAGCAGGAGCCATCCGGTTATACGCCATCCAGTCATCCCTTCTCCATTAACCGGCTCTTACCCGAGTCCAAGGCAGACATCAAAATGTACGACATGAGCCAGTATCCCGGCTACAATGCGCTCAGCCCATTGACGAACTCACACGCGGCCTTAGGACAAGATTCATACTACCAGAGTCTCGGTTATCATGCGCCAGCCGGCACGACCAGTTTGTGACATCACCAGTACCCATTGGCTTAAGGGCGAGCTGACCAGATGCTGCGAAACGTGAATGTTAACGCCGCCAGTGGTAGCAGCAGCAGCATCTTTGGTAGTGCCGCCGCAGCTGCAGCGGCGGCTGCTGGTCTAAATACGCTGCACAACACCAACATTGGCGGCAATATTGGAAGCAGTAGCGGCAGTGGCAGCGGCACCGGCAACGGCAATGGGAATACACATGAAACACACTTGGATCAACATCACCATCATCATCATCACACCGCCGCCCACCAACTCCATCACCAACAGTTGACGCATCCACATGCGGCACATCAGCTGATGCAGCAACAGCAACGCAAGGCGTATATTAAGTCAATGCAACAACACTACCAACAACAGCAACAACAGCACAGCGCCAGCAGCACTGGCAGCTCGAGTGCGCACAAGCTAAGCGCACATCAGCAACAATTGCTGCAGAGCCAATTGACGCCACCAGAGCTGCAGGATGATGCGTCGAACATTACAACCGATTTGAATGAGGAACAGCAGTTGCAGCTACAGCAGGCGGCACAACAACAACATCAGCAACTTTACAATAATTACCAACAATATGCGGCGGCTGCCTCCTACCGAAACTGGAACCACGGGCTGGCGCTGAACGGTGCCGCGGCGCTACAAAACCTGCTCTAGTGCTGGGAACACTGAGAGCCGTATGCGAGTATTGACAAAAAGTGGCTTTGTTGTCTGGCTGTACGCTTCTAAAACGCGCGGAGAAGAGCGGTTGATATATTACAAACGCGCGATAAACGAAGCAATTAGCGGATAGTTGCTGGCGCGCGTGCAAAACCAGCAAACACAGGCGTGCCGGTGGAGTTTGCAAGTGCGCCCAAGAAAGGCGGGCATTAGGTGAAGACGCCTCACATGTCTTCTTTGGCGAATTCAAGCTCGCAAAGGGTGATCCGCAGTGTTGAAGGTCAGCGTGCGAGCGTTTGATGATTTCCGATGGCTGCCAGCGCCTGCGCAGAGAAGCTGGCCGCATCTTTGAGATCTCCGCGCAAAATAGCAACGAAGCAGACATAGATGTATAAATTTAAGGTTTGTTGTTGCAGTTATACACATTTTTTTTTTAAATTAAAGTAGGCCGAACGCGTTACTAATGTACATATGAATGAATGTAGTGTAGTTATATATTTTGTTTTAATTTGTACATCCTCTTAAACACTTTCAGTTCTACATTTTTGCTTTGCGACTGGCGTTCAAAGCTCTGCTTTTGTGACTTGTAAAAATACTATAGATCGATTTAAGTTTATATCTCCGATTAGATTTGCATTGTTTGGGCTCATATCCTTGTGATCTGACTCATTTGAGCATATTTGCTTGCCTGCAGATACATATATATGCACGTATGCTGCACTTATATGCGGAGCAGGAGTTTTTCTTTATGTAAACAGCAATCAAAAGTGATGTAGTTGTAAGAGAAAATGTTTTCCAATTAACAAAAAAAAAAAACAAAAAAAAAAAATATACAAAAATCGAACTCAAACGCAAACACGAATATGAAAAATGATAAACATTCTTATTCACAGTCCGATATTTGTTACATTGAAAATCGAAAAGATTCGCTGTAACTATCATATATTCACATACGTACGTCTGCTTTGGTTGTACGTATGTATGTGCGCACACCATACGAGCATTTTCAAAAATTCATTGATGGAGCCCTGGCAGGTTCTCGGTTTGACACAAATTTCGTGCCATTTATAAAAAAAAAACTAATCTATGTATGTATATGTAAAGGAGGAAAGCGCGAGCGCGAAAGTAGAAAAAAAAGCATAAAACAAAAACAAGTTTTAATTGAAATAAACAACAGTTTTTTTTTAAAAAAATATTATATAATTTGTAAGCAGTGTATATTTCACTTAACTTTCTTTTTTATTCATACAATACAATAGTTTCTAAGCAAAATGTTTCTAATTAATATTTACTTACTTATACTAGTGTAGAAATGTTATACTCCTAACACTATGCTATGTCCGCTGTAAAACACAGTGCAAGTGCAATTGATGTAATTTTACAAAAACACAAATATTTTATGTTAAGTTAACAGCCAAAGGGCTGTCAATGGGAAATTTGCGTGATCGCTTGTCGATCGACGCTAGAGACCAAATTCGAATGGAAATGATCAAAAACCAAAAAATGAATCTTCAGCAAAATTTCTACAATTAAAATAATTTTACTATTATTATAATAAGTTAATATTATGCATACTAGGGGTGTCCCTATTTGCATGCATATTTTGTTTTTCATTTTAATTTTTCTAGTTTGAATCATTTTTTTTTTAATTTTATCTGCAATAAGTTAATAAAATGAACACTAGGGGTGTCCTTATTTGTAAGCATACTTTGTTTCTAATTTTCATGAATGTAGGGCGAGCTAACATTTTGCCAGTTTTGCAGCTATTCATGTAAATACAGCCTTAACAATTTCATTTGAAGCACTAAATACATATTTATCTTGCCACAAAACGAGCTTTACTGGGTTTTGCGGTTAGAAATTATGTTGGATGAAGAAAGCATAAAATGGCCCTTATTATGAGCAACATTCGATCTTCGACTATAGTCGAAAGTGCTGATCGAACGAATTTTCATTTGGTATTATGGTGCTCATTCGTTGAAGAATAGGACTATTGTGAATTTCGATCGCTCGATGCATTTACAATAGATAATTTTTCTCAGCTGATACAGCAAATCAAAATAAAAGAAAAACCGATTGTGTTGAAATTCTTTGCTAACAACAATTTTAAAAGTTAAAAACAAGTATTTTTTGTGAAAATGGAGTACAACGGAGTTGTGGTTCGACGATTCAACGCTCGATGAAAGATTAGTGGAACTAGCTAGATGTAGAAAACAGCTGAGGGGCGCATCCAACCCCCTTGAAATGGCTTCCACTGAGTAAGGTTAGTATTTTCAAAATGTGTTGACGTACACAATATTACAGAAATTTCCTTACAGTTTTTTAAAGAACTTTAGATTATCTAAAGAGCCGTTTATGAACCTACTGTCCAGTACAAAAAACCATTTGCAGCAGTGCACCCGAGCCAAGAGCTCTTCACTATTCTCCAAAAAAAGCAACACAAATTATTAATGTGTGTGCAGCTTTGCACAACATTTGCTTGTTTTATAATGTTCAACTTCCGGATGAAGAGTTATCCGATGAGACCCTCAACGATGATGCTGAAGATATTGAAGTGGAGTCAAATAACGGAGAAGCAGAAAACATAAGAAATGAAATTCTTAGAATATTATAGAAAAATCTAAAAAGTTTTAAATAGAAACCTTTACGCCACAGTTTCTGTTTTATTTTTGTTATAAATTTTCTTTATTCAATTATTCGTCATTCGAAAAAAATATGTATTTCAGTTCCTCTACGTATTTCAGCCCATACCTGCCAAGGGAAAATAATAAAAAAATAAAAATGTATTTCTATAAACATCACAAAAAAAAACTTTATTAACCTTAATCCATTTTGCTGCCGTTCTAACTGGTGGTCCCAAGCAATTCAGGTCCGTTGTAAATTCCTCGCAAAATATTAACATATATTAACATATTCCTGCATAATATTAACAAAATTAGTATATATTTATTATTTGGTTACTATAAAACAATAAATAATCGCAAACAACTTACATTTTAACAAGTTTTCCCACAATACGCTACACAATCGAAAGCAAAATTGCATTCGACTCTAAATTCGGTATACAACGAAAATTTCGACAGCGTTGCACCGCTCATAATACCAAATTGACATTCGATTTTCGATCTTCGACAACCAACGAATATCGAAGATCGAATGCAACTCATAATAGGGGCCAATAAAACAAAGCGATAGCAATTGAGAAGCTTTGTTAGTAACTGCATTTTTTGTTTGCGAACGAGAAAGTTTAAAACGCCCATTGCATCATCAAAGCTGCCGACGGAGCAATGGTATTTCCGGAGACTAAAAAACTCCTCCGGCTGCCGTAGTCGAATGGGTTGGTGTGTGACTAACATTTGGGAGTGCGTGGTTCGAATCTTTGTGCATGAACATCAAACAGTTTTTTCTTATTAGCAGTCGCCCAGGTAATGGCAGACCTCCGAGTGTATTTCCGCCATGAAAAAGCACCATAAAAGCCATTTGCCTGTAGGTCCTCTATTTGTGGAACAAAAACAAGACGCAGGCCACAAGTAAGAGGAGGAGCTCGGTCAAACACCTAACAGAAGTGTACGCGCCAATTATTTACTTTATTTTATTTTGCATTACTTCGGAGTGGCGTTTAATCTTCCTCATTGCAAGGTCTATGCCTGTGTCCAGGTCCCGCTTTTTCATGCGGAGAATTTTTTCCGCATAACCACTGATGATCTCCCACGTTTCCCTTTGCTTAGCTTCTTGTCGCTTGCATTTTCTGTGGTTTTGTGATCGACTGCAATCTCCAACGTTCGACGCTCTTGTTCGCAACACATGCATTCAAAATAGGTCGGTGCATTGGTTCCGAGGTTCCTGGTGTACCATGCAGTAACGGCTTTTATTAGCCTTATTTTTTTAGAATTTGTCTAAATTTGCTAAAAACCACAAAAGCCAAATGCTGGGATAAAAATGTTATTTCTCCGTATTAAAATATCCGCTAAATAAAGAATGTGGGCGTCAGCTATTTATAAAGGGGTATATTCAGAAACGCATTATAAATGCACAGTAATTGCAGCGCTGGCAGCACTGCCAATGTGACAAGTGATGCAATTGATAGATTTGTTAACGATTTGCAAAAAGATTTGTTGCATTTATGAACGCGTTTTACACTAAAATGGAAGTATTATTGAGTTTAGTTGTTGACGATATATTTGAAGTAAAAAGTGATAGTTTTTTGCTAAATTTAAAAAAAAGACGTGTAAAGCTAAAAAGAAGATCACATATAGTAAGATGTTCATTAAAACGAAAAATTCCCAAAAATAAATCTTGTTTGCTAGTCGCTAATGCTTTTTAATTTATTGCGGTTGTAATTCATTACTTTTCCAATTTAAAAAAAAAAAAAAAAAATCTTTTTTGAAACAATTAGAAAATTTTCGCCACGCGATTTGCCCGTCTATTTTCAAATCTTTATTCACTTTTTTTATTTCTTCCGCCACCTTATTCCACAAAACACTCTTTTTCCTCCTCCCTGAAGCAAATTCACTTTCCATGCTCAGTCAGACTCTGAGAAGCAACTTTACTTCCGATGTACTTAGATAATCGCTAAAATCAAGAAAAATGTAATAAAATATTGTTTTAATAACGTATATTTAATATATCTTTGCATTAAAAGCTAAAAAAAATTAGTTTTATACTCAGTTTTCATCAGACATCATATTAGCGTAATCAGCGGCAGTATTAAAATTTTTCCTGCAAATAATGCGTGACGTTTGATACAAAAATGGCGGTTTGGAACGCGATGCATTTGCAGTACTGCCATATTTGCATTTCTGAACGCATTGCTAACACTGCAAAAGTACGTTGCGCATTATAATGCGTTTCTGAATATACCCAAGTATACGGAATCGCCACAACCCGTAATCCAAGAGACCGCCAAAATTATATAATACGAGCATTGCGATTTTCGGTTAGCAGAATTACGAGTTATAGGTACAAGAATCAAAAAGATTTCAGTTGTTGAGGTTTTTAGTTTTTCTATAAATTTTGTTCACCATTTCGCACAGCTTTTATAATTTCTTGTTTTGTTTTTGTGTAAATGCGCAGATAAAAGAAAAACAATTGTACGAGTAACTGTGAAAAAATGGCCAAAAAGCCGTTTGTGCTTTTTATTTCTATTTCATTCATTACGACTCATTTTACTCATAGAACTCAATCAGCTGAGATTTCGAGCTATAAAGCGTTTTTACACAACCAAAAGCAAAAATAAGGGTTTAGAGAAATTTGCGATTTTTTTACTATTATATTTCATCAATTATGAGTTATGTAGCAATAGGAGAAATTAATATAGAGTCCGCCATATAACTTTACGGAACTAAAAATGCTATAAAAAAGAAACTACTCAATATTTTTCCAAACTGTTTTTCTTATTTTGAAGAACAATCCTTCCGGCTAATGATGGAACACAACTTCATTCATATAGCTGCCTCGGCTAGCCATGCACCATTCCATACGATCGGACCAATTTTTCAACACATTTTCGATTGTATGCGGCTGTATTTCAGCTATGACATCGCGTATGTTGGTCTTCAGTGCATCAATTGTTGCTGGTTTGTTGGCATAACACTGGTCTTTGACGGCACCCCAAAGATAATAATCCAACGGCGTCACGCGTTGGTTTGTCAATAAGCAACCCAGTTTCTCTTACTTTTTTCGCAAAGTAACGCACATACGCTTCATTCGGGGCTTTTCTTCTTCCCATTGCCGTACGTAATTTTCGTACACATTGTGCAACATTACCATGATTTTCAAAGTAATGTCGCAATATTTCCCAGCGTTTTTTGAGCGTATACACAACCATTTTCGTTCAGCGGAAGAATAAAACTAATTTTCTGTCAAATCAGATTACAGCTAAGTGTTACCATTCTTCAAATAATACCTAGCTCAAATCCGTAACGATAGATGGCGGGCCCTGTATAAGTCATAAAGCATTTTTTGGCAGACGCAACGATAAGAAAAAGTTAACTAACTCGAAGGAGAAGGAACAATTTTCGAGAGCACCAAATTACATAAAAATAAAATAAATAATTGGAGCGCACACTTCTGTTAAATGTTTGGCTAAGCTGCATGGCGCGGAGTTCTGACTGCAGCAATCGTCTCCAGGTAACCAGCCCCGTTTTCTCTTTTGGATCTCTAATAGTATTGGCTTTCGCTGGGTCCATAAGTCAGTATTCGCGATAGTATTTGGAGAATTTTTCGGAGGCATCTGTTTACAAAGCTTGAGCATGGCCGAGCGGCTTACATTTTTTAGCCACTTCCCACTTCCCAACGGCAAATGGTCTTTACAAGTAGCAGTGGGCTTGTTCGAGCTTCAATCACACCCGCAGTGTTTGCAAGATTTGTGAAATTATCACGTTTGATGTAAAATTTTAGCAACATTATCAAAAGCATCACGTTCGAAGTGTCGAAAATTCGGCAAATGTTGCGCGTGAATATAAATAAATCGGCATAAAAAATTGTTTGTTTGCCGAACATCAGAAAAGTATCAGTTGAGCAATTGCAACAGTGTTGCAAATTGTCATCAGTGCAGCAGTAGTGCCGCTTTTATTACGTGCCTCGAACAAGCCCATTAGCATGACAGTATAGCAACACAAAGGCTACGTCTGCCGAGGCACGTTGGCTATAAGAAACAAACTTTCTCTAACTGCTCATGCTTATCGCCTTCATCGCTCCTAGAAATAACCGAATGGTAGTCATGGAATAAACCATTCGCCTTAGTCGGCGCTTACCGCAAATAATAAGGACACTCCTAATACATATGTACTTAAATATGTCGATGCAAACATTTCTAATGAAGTTTATTAAACATGTTTTTTCACCTCCAGCATTAACTTTGAAAATCATAGAACTGAAGCTGCAGTGTAACGTCGTTTCCATTAGACGCCTCCATTAAACGAACACTTCCCTTGGGCGAACATTTTCCCTAAGCAATGTCTTAGGTATTGGAACAAATTAGTCGCTTTTGAGCGGATGCCTGTTTTGAGCGTACAAAAGTTGCTTGACGCTGAGGGTCCGCATAAGCGAGATTTCAGTGTATTTTAAATTACATATTTTGTAAATCATTTTTTTTTTCATTACAAAGACCGGATCATAGTTTTTTGAATATTTGGTAATTACTTTCATTTAAGACAATTGTAAATAAAAATATACCCCAAAAACACATTAAAAAATTCCATAAATGCCTAACCTAATGTAAATTAATGCAAACATCGTAAAAGATGTCATTTACTAAAAATACAAAATACCGAAAGGACGAATTGATAGGAAAAGTGAAATATGAAATGTACGTAAAATGCAACAAAGTTGAAAGTATGCGAGAAAAAAGTAAAATTCAAATTACAAAACACAAAATCAGAAAATTACAAAAAAAAAAAACGAAAAAAACACCATGGGAAAACAATCGGAAGTACATGGATGTATGTATATACAGTACACACATAAAAAAAATAAAAACAAAAACTAAAATTATGCTTATAAATTAAACATTTTTCACAAAGGCTTAGCTAAATGCAAAAACCAGAATTAACGTTGATCCGTTAGGTTACCTAAATAATATTACATACAATTAATGACATAAAACATAAGCACACACACACACATCCCTTAAAATGTAAGCAAGAAATGGTTAAATCAAAACTGTGAATAAGAAACAAATCTATATATATATATACATAAAAAATTAATCAGAAAGCAAATTCGCGTTGTTGATACTGTGTGCAGTAGTTTTGAGCTGAAAAGTCGTTAGGTGGTACGCCTAGAAGCGATGTGATTGTCGTATTTTTCTTTTGTATGTATAAAAAACAAAATGTACCACATGCAAGACATGTGATTAGTTAAGTAAGGGAAGAATATTATAAATATACCTACATATAAATAGTATATGTCCGATATGCCTAATAATAATTGACATTCAAATAATAGCAGATGAGAGAAACAAACAGAAAAAGGAAAAAAAAAATCTACGATATAAGTAATGATAGTGATTAACTCTAAAACTAGTTAAAATTTAATAAAAATTCTTATTTTAATGTTTGAAATATAAAAAAAATAGTTATTTTATTTATTTCCATTTATTGTCCCTTAGTAGGCCCATTTCTAACTTTCGGCTAAATAGCGAAAAACTGCGGATCTAAATACGGATTTGAATGCGGAATTTTACTTACTTACTGCCGTCCTGATCTCCTCGTGGAGGATATGCGGGGTAGATGGCTGGAAAATAGCTAATAACCATACATAAGAACGAAGGATTTAATTGCAAGTTAAACTTATTGACAAGTTTCATCGAAAATATGTACAATCAGAGCACAAAGTGGGAAATCGCATTGGAAGGAAAGTGAACAAAAGAAGTGGGTGGTCAGGCTCTTCAAGAGGGCACTAATCCTAAGGCTGACAACCTTACACTAGTATTCATTGTCACGCGTCCACAACAGTGGAAAAAATGGGCTGCACAAGACCGAATCGCTAATGGTGATGATGGGTAGCAAAGTGGAGTTGAGTCAATAAGTAGATTATGTTGGCAGCAGGACTGCTTTTGAAAAGGCAGTTCGGAAGACTTAAAATACATTGTATTGCCCAAGATTGAAGAATTTACCTACTATACCAATAAGCCGCTTAAATATTTCAGTAAATAATTCGAAACGGCGGTACCAAACCTGTATAGGGGGTCCTCGAAAAAGTGAACCCACAGAAATCTGTAGAGCGTTCTCCAAACTGCTGAATGACTTTGCTGATTAGGGCCATTTCCCCGCTCTGCAGCTCTTAGGTAGCAGACAGAGAGAAAGCGAAGTAGAAGGCGAAGATAAAGATGACGCCGAAGTCCTTGCGTTGCGGGCAAGCAGGAGAATTTTCATAGTAGAAGACGAACGAGATATAACGCATAGGCTGAAAAGTCCCGGGCATAACTAAGAAAACACGTGGTTGGCTTTATTCATCAACGCAATTTCCATTAAAAACAACACAATCATTCCAGCATCATTCTAATACTACTTTTGTAGAATAATTTATCTTTTGCCTCAAAATAGGCCTCAGTTTCAGCGATAACATCTTCATTAGAGCAAAATTTCTTACCGGCGAGTATTTTTTTAGGTCTGCGAACAGTCAATAGCCGTTGGGAGCCAAATCTGGCGATGTGTGAGCAATCTGGTGGATGTGGGAGCAATTCGAAGTCCAATTCATGTAGTTTTGCCATTATTTTGATTGAAATGTGACTGACTTGTTTTTGGTCTATAGTGAGCAATCGCGCCACCCACTTTGAACAGAGCTTTCTAATAGTCAAATGCTCATGCAATATAAAGCAGCTATCACATTCTTTGTCGATCATTCAAAACGTTTTTGTTGACTTTTTGATATTTTCTGGTGTTACCGCCTGACTTGGACTTCCATTGCGCTGTACATCATCGGTGTCTCTACGACCACCGACTACGTTTGAAGTCATCAAATCATCGTTTTATTGTTGTTTCTGATGGAGCGAAGTCCCCCACACTTTTCAAGCCATTGATTCGCTTGAACGCTATTTTTTTTGAATTAAGAAGCAAGTAAAATTAAAATACGAAACTCTTTTTGATCCATTGTTTTGAAAATTTCGGTCCTTATTATGAGCAACATTCGATCTTCGACTGTAGTCGAAAGTGCTGATCGAACGAATTTTCATTTGGTATTATGGTGCTCATTCGTTGAAGAATAGGACTATTGTGAATTACGATCGCTCGACGCATTTTCAATAGATAATTTTTCTCAGCTGATACAGCAAATCGAAATAAAAGAAAAACCGATTGTGTTGAAGTTCTTTGCTAACAACATTTTTAAAAGTTAAAAAAAGTATTTTTTATGAAAATGAGTACAACGGAGTTGTGGTTCGACGATTCAAGATTAGTGAACTAGCTAGAAGTAGAAAACAGTTGAGGGGCGCATCCAGCTCCCTAGAAATGGCTTCCACTGAGTAAGTTTAGAATTTTCAAAATGTGTTGACGTACTTAATATTACAGAAATTTCCTTATAGATTTTTATAGAACTTTAGATTATCTAAAGAGGCGTTTATGAACCTACTGTCCAGTACAGAAAACCAGTTGCACCAGTGCACCCGAGCCAAATCCATTCCAAATATGTTAAAGCTAGCCACAGTTCTGCGATTTTGTGCTCAGGGATCGTACCAATTGAGTATTGGTAATGAAGGTATGTTAGGACTTGCTCAACCCACTGTGTACGATGATGCTGAAGATATTGAAGTGGAGTCAAATAACGGAGAAGTAGAAAACATAAGAAATTTAATTTTGAGAATATTATAGGTAAATCTAAAAAGTATTAAATAGAAACCGTTACGCCACAGTTTCTGTTTTATTTTTGTTATAAATTTTCTTTATTCAATTATTCGTCATTCGAAAAAATATGTATTTCAGTTCCTCTACGTATTTCAGCCCATACCTACCAAGGGAAAATAAAAATGTATTTCAATAAACATCACAAATAAAAACCATTATTAAGCTTAATCCATTTTGCTGCCGTTCTCACTGGTGGTCCCAAGCAATTCAGCTCCGTTGTAAATTCCTCCCATTTTTTTGCTGCTTGAACTTTGGTGCAAATCCCTTTTGTTAATTGTGGATTCGCCTTTCTAATTGTTGTTTGGTACTCACGACTTTCGACCTGCATAAAATTAACAAAATTAGTATATATTTATTATTTTGTTACTATAAAACCATAAATAATCGCAAACAACTTACACTTTAACAAGTTATCCCACAATACGCTACACGATCGAAAGCAAAGTTGCATTCGACTCTAAATTCGGTAAACAACGAAAATTTCGATAGGGTTGCACCGCTCATAATACCAAATTGACATTCGATTTTCGATCTTCGACAACCGGCGAATATCGAAGATCGAATGTAACTCATAATAGGGGCCTTCAAAACGTCACTCTTAGCACAATAACTCACGAACCAATGAATAGAATAGTACTAACTGAACAAGAGGTGAATTCAATACAACTAGTTTCATCTATGTGATCGGTTCGGGACTTTTCAACACTCTTTGTTAATAACAGTCAGAATTGATTCGTCTCGTCTTCAGATAAGCAATTAATTATAAATGAAAACCTTTTTTAATGGTAAAACTAAAAGCAAAAAATCAATTCACGTATTAAATTTGTCTAAGAAAACTTTTGGAGAATTGCATCATTTGTATGAAGAGTTATCGCTAGACGAGCAGACATTTTTCGAGTGTTAAAAAATGTCAATTAATATGTTTGATTACATTTTGCCAAAAATTGTAGCATTTATTGAAAACGGTGGGCAAATTAAAATAAAACTCCGATCATGGCCGCTGAAAGATTGTTCGTGACTTTAAGGTAGAAATCCAAATGGAAAATGTTCACTTAGATGGCCACTGCTTTTGTAATATTTGGGGTAGGGGGAAGAGGTGTAACACTTTATACCACATAAAAGCACAATTCAAACATTAGAAAAAGTAACCCCTATGCAATCCCTGGACACCCATTTGAAAATACAAAAACTCATTCGCAGTATTTTGTTAATCCAAGATAATTTAGTTTAATGAATTAAATTATCATTAATACATTTTTCAAAAGTATTTCGCGTTTATTTCACAGTTGCAATGAAATATAAACAAATCACTACAGCAAACGATTCGTCTTTGAAAACAGTACCACACGGTTTTACCTGACCTCATGCGCAACGTCTTCATCTTCGTCTTCGCTTCCACTCTGTCAGCAAACTATGTAAGCTATTCAAATATTTCAGTAAATAATTCAACAAGGCGCTACCAAACCTGTATAGGGGGTCCTCGAAAAAGTGAACCCACAGAAATCTGTAGACCGGTGTTCGAATTGCTGAATGACTTTGCTGATTACGGCGTGTTCCCAGCGCTGCGGCTTTTATAGAAAATTTTAATTAATAATCTAGTCTTTTTAGCAGCATGAGAAATATCGATATCGATAACTAAATTGTGGAGATTTACTTTGAAAAAAAAAAGAACTGTTCGCGAAGCTCATAGAGTGAAGTGTTGAAGAAGACGGCGAAGTATCGATTCGCCCCCGTTTTCAACTTGTTGGCCTTTGTTCTTCAACTACTTGGAAAATTAGGTAAGGACGTAAGGACCTTGGCTTACGTGCCCATAAAATACAGCTCCTGAGGGAGTTGAAGGCAAATGACCATCGATTGGCTGATTGGCCTCATTTAGATTTAGTATTTAGATTTATTCAAAAAGTAGTCAAAAATTGAACTCTGCGAAAGGATCATGTAAATCGTAGCTGCAGTAAACAAATGTCGGATGTCATATTAAAAAATAAATGCCATATAATTATTTACCAGATTATAATAAAAACAGCGCATTCCAACAATATTTTGTTTTGTAGTAAAATTTTAAGTTCTCAAGCTCTTAAAAAAACAGCCGATATAATATACTATATAAATTGATAATGCATATGTATATATAATTGACACTTTCACACTTTATTGGGTGTCTCACCGCGCTACTCTTTTTCCACAAATGCAGGACCCACAGTTTTATGCCGCTTCCGAGCGGCATAGTAGAAATAGAATTGAAGGTTTTCCGAGGAGCGACAGCTTTTAGAAAAAACTTTTTCATCATTAGGTGTTTCATGCACGGAAATTCGAGTCAGGCCACTACCGAATATTGGTCACGCACCATTTCATTCGGCTACGGCTACTGTAATCGTGTGAAGATTTTGATTTAAATTTTGAAATTATTGTGCTTTAATATTATATTTAGAAGTGACCTAACAAGTTCTGTCTCAGACCCTATGCTTGACGCAGACAACAACTCTAAAAGTGTTCGAAATGCTAATGAAAGGATTTGTTTTCTTAGTGTTTCTAATAAGCGTCAGCTAACACCAGAAAGTAGTAATGACTGGTGATTAAGAAGAAAGCGAATTTCATTTACTTGTATTCTACAGTTTCCGGCAAACTTGGAGCCATTTGGATAACTGATAAAAAATAATTTGTGTACATTTGTACAAATTATTTTATTTGGAAGTAGGTATAGGGAATTTAACATATAAATTATCAAGTTTTTTTTCAATCGATTGATTACAAAAGGAAATCTCATGGACTACTCCCTAATTTGAAGTATAACAGCGTGGATTTCTGCGATTTGTTCGGGAAATTCTTTAGTACTTAGTTGCAATCCTCATTCAAAAACTAAAGCACAGCTAGGTACATTCGTCAACTTGATGTTGGAGATGTTCGTATGGGCTAGACAAATAAACAAAACTAATGGATCGGATTAAAAATCTTCACAGGGCACGGTCGTGTCATCGTTTGGTGAGGAGAAAGTAAAGTCTATGAAACAAACCCAGCGACCAGCACAGCACTAAAAGGAAAGTTCGTTCGCGAGGTTAATGGCATCCTGAAATCACTTCTCCAGCGAGAAGCATGGAGTACGCAGCCCAGATTCCAAAAATGTGTCCGAGGTAACAGTCACTATTTAGAGGAAATAATTTCTAAACACAAAAGTCCTCTTTGTATTAGTTGCCGAAACAATAATAATCGTAGTAATAGTTTTGAAATTTAGCTTTGAATTCCTAATTCTATCACCGGACGCCCTGTACATTCAAATAACTCTTCAAGAGAAAATGGGAATAGTAAAATATCAGATCACTTACCTAGACCTACTCTATTTACACACATATGTATATATGTGTAACACGCACGTAAGTTGAGACTAAGTTAACTTATTTAAAATATAGTAAAAAGTGCAGACTTTCCTTCAATTATTTCCTCAGGCTTTTATACAAATAAATATTTTCAATGTAAAAAACTTTAAAATTATCTTAATCCATTGGGGTCAATTAATGATTTGAAGCGTATAAAGGCTTCCGTTTATTGGATATGATGATGTTTATATGTATATGTGCACATACACAAATATAAATCGAGGAAAACAAACAGATAATAAAGTGGAAAACAACTGACCTCTAACAATTGATTTTACGTTACTTGTTTTCACTTGAAAACGTATTAGAAGAGAAGAAGAAAATAAATAAATAATAATTATGAATTTGATGATATCTTATCGAATTTGATCGATTGATGATAACTACAACGAGGTAATAAATTTCAATCATTGAGTGCAGCCGGTAAGAAGTGAATGCAATCGCTGCAATTGCTGAAGGCCTGAGCAGAGGTGGCGTTCAAGTGGAATGTGAAGGGAGTGTGGAAGAAAATAAATTATACTATACAAAATAGACTGCCATTTCTTATGCATTTGGCTGAGACCGGTGTTTCAAAAAGAAGTTAAAATAAGAAGCATTAACAAAGAAGCTACGATAACAGTAAAACCCAGTTATTTTTGCACAAATCTATTCTTTTATTTCAGCACGAGCTGTTACTCGGCGCTGCCGCAGAAAAACTAATTTTATTTTATTTAGTTGTATTGTATTTAGTTATAACATATTATGCATTAGTATTAACTGGTCATTGTTTAAAAGGCAGCCACTCTAGAAGGTTAGGACTCCCGTTCTTCAATTTCTGTAACACAGAAGAAGAGGAAACAATCAGACACCTTTTATATGAGTGTGTAAGCTTAGCTAAACGGAAATAGTGCATCTAAAACTAACGAAATTTTTTTTACTAAAGCTACCGGATGGTTTGAAAAGGAACCCATAGGGTAAGGATAGGTTCCAGTTGAATCACAATGGATCTAAGAAAGGTCTAAGTGTGTCTTTGCGACAGCCTCCCTACCTACCTACCTACCTAACATAAAATGAATATACAGTCTGTGTCAGATGAAAATAATCGGGTTTTTCCTGCTCCTGCAAGATATATTTTGTTCTGCTTTTTGCTGCGTAATAATCCTACTCAAGGGCTACGACTTAGATTAGTGTCGTTCGAAACGTCCCCGTAAACGCAACCAAACAAAAATGAATGAGAAGTACGCGAAGCGTTTCGAGGGGTATTTCCATGGAAACAAGAAAATAGTGTCACAGTAATGAACTGGCCATCCAAGTCCCCAGACGCCAACCCCATTGAAAATGTGTGGGGAGTTATGAAAAGGCATCTTGCCGGAAAACATGCCCACGATTTAAAGCAACTCGTGCGTCAAGTTTCCAAATCTAGTCCTCTTTGTCGACGAGCTACGCAGAAAAGCTGGCTTAAAGCATGCCGAAAAAATGACAGACTGTACTCGACAACGATGGTGACTACCCGGCTTATTGAGTAATTGCGAATCGTAGTTTTGTACAATACATACTTTCATGTAAAAAAATTTAAAATACTTATATATCTTTTATACTTCTTGAATAATCGTGTCTCCTTTTTTTTGATACAGACTGTGCTTGTCGAACTTTGATGATTCATTAAGATTTTTTTCATTAAGGGGGTAGTATGGTATTTTTTTTTTTTTTCATTTTTTTTTTTTTTTTTTTTTTAAATTATTCTAATATATAACATTTTAAGATTATTGTGTGAAAGTTTGAAGTGCATTAGAGTAAAATTGACAAAGACACAAAGGATTAAGTATCTACCTCTCCAACCGGATTTCACGCTGCCGAAAATCTTTAAACGCGTTTTTCTCACACTTGCCTTTTTTACGGTCGGTGTCCACTGTAGATTCATATCTACTGCACCGATTCTTTTCAAATTTGGTTTTTTTGTTTCTTTACTTTTTCACGAGGTAATGACGTCGAGTTTTTTTTTTTTTAAATTTTGTCATATTTTAAAACAACAAAGTTTTCAAGTTTTTTTTATGAAAAATCGGTGTTTTGACTTCAAAGCGCTTTAAAAAATTAAAAAAAACAAAAAAAAAAAAAAAATTTCACACAATATTCTTTAAATATGACTTTATAATGAAGAAATTTTAAAATTATGAATAAATCAACTGTGTCGACAAAAAAAATTTCGAAAAATATGCTTGTTTTACACCGAATTAACCATACTACCCCCTTAAGAGATTTTATTCAAGTGCTTCAGGATATACCAAATTTTTGTTTTTACGTCTCGAGCATACGAATACATTTTTTGGCTGTCCGCCAACTATATCAACCAAAAATTGTGTTGGATTATATTCTTTCAGTGCTTACATTCAGTTTGTTATGCTCTTTTTATCAATTCCCTATCACTTTTTGCCAATATCAAGTCATTGATGTTAAATGGTTTCGAATTCATACAATATTCAAAAATTTATTTGTACGGGAGGTGCCATGCCCTATTTATCTATATCGTCTACTTTTTGGCAATATTAGGTCATAGATATTTTATACGTCGCTGCGAAATCATAATACTCTACCGTGAATGGTCTAGAAACTACTTATGTATTTACAATAACAAGGAATTGGACTGCCACGCCTCCTTTATCAATGCCGTTCACTTTACTGAATTGTTGAGGTATTCATATTTTATCCAAATTTCAGTATTCAGGCACGAATGGATCCAAGAATATGTAATATTAAAAAATTAGTTTGCATGGTAGGTGCCACCCACCTTATTTAGATTAATTGTACTGCCTATATCTCTTCGGCAATCGCAAGCAATAAGTTGATGAAGTTTCATTGCAATCCGTTGATTAGTTCGTCAGCTATTAAAATACATATGCACATCTCCTCAAAGAAATAGAGTTTCACGCTGCCTGTACTCCCTACCGTAGTTCATTGGCATTTTCAATTTTTTTTTTTTACCCAACTTAACCTTAATATCACTCCACAGATTTTCAATGGGGTTAAGGTCGGGTGCATCGACCACGCATTAAGAAAGGATGCAAACAACATTGCACATTTAGCTTTGGAATAGAACTCGATCGGTACCGGAAGCCGAGGGCGACCAAAAACTACGTGGATGCGTACAGTTGTTAATGAAAGAACCAAAACGTTGAACGATTTACGATACTTGGCTCGTAATAGAGATGCTTTGCAGACAGGCTAAGTTTCTAATTTTATAATGTAAATTATTTGTAATTATAACCGCCAATAATAAAAGTAAGGTCGGGGCATTATGCGACTTTGTCCACTTTTGCTATGCGCTTGGGGTCGTTATCATGAATGAAAACCTAATTTAGTTGCTTGTACTGGAAGAAATATGACTTTGTCGCATTTTTGAGAATATAAAGATAAGCAACTTTATCCATACTGCTATTTATTCACACTATTGGTCCAACTCCATTCCAAGAAAATGGTGCCCAAACTTTCAAGCATGTTTGCTATATCGAGGCTATATTCCCAGCGTTAGCACTTGAGAGGACTTAAAAGGGTTACGCTTACTTTCCTTAATTATGGCCTTGTCGTGCTGAATTGTAATCTTTCATGTAGTGCTATAAATAAATTTGATAATTTTTATTTAGCTGCTCAAATTAATCAAAAGCTCGAAAATTTCGAACAAGCATTTTCGCAGTTGAGCAATGAAAGAGTTTCGAGCGATTATCAAGATAGTCGCACTGCTCTATACACGGGCATTTAGAGCTGTAGTACACACTCATGGTCCTATAATTATCTGAAATATATAATATATATATTTTTTTTTTTTCAATACACGAAAAGACTTAATAAAACATTTTATTGGAAAGGCAAAGATGCGGAAATAAAGAAATAAATATTATTGAAGTATCATTGCACAAGGCTATAATGGTTTAAAAAAATTATGGGTCGAATATAATTCGGAAACAAGTAATTCAGTTTAAGTATCAGTGAAGTACATTTCGTGAGTGCATATACTTGTCCTGTATACCAAATGCCACGTAAGTGCTCTGAGAATTACACTTAATGAAATCTGTGATCTGATGACATAAGTCGGCTTAAGTCGAATCGAAAGTTTGTTTAATTTTTATGACAAATTCTTTCTTCCAGTAAAAAATCGTATTATTATTTTTTCTTTATATTTAAATAAATGAAAAGGAAAAACGATAATAAATAGAAGTAGAATCGTAAAGTAGAGTGACAGCTAGTCCTTTTTGTTTGTATTTAGATATAAGCATTTTTGATATACTTGTAAAGGGTGTTTTTTTTAGAGGTTAGGTTTTCAAGTTGGCACTACTTTTTTCGTAGATGGTCTTTTTGACAGCTGTCACTTGATTTATGCTCAGTTTGGTTTGCCATTTCATAATGAATAGACTTACACCTGAACAACGTTTGCAAATCGTGCAAATTTGGGCCCAAAACGAGATGGCCACCGATCCCGATTTTCACAAGAAAATTTTGTTCAGCGATGAAGCTCACTTTTGGTTGAATGGGTATGTCAATAAGCAAAATTGTCGCATTTGGAGTGAACATAATCCACAAGCCATTGCTGAGACGCCGTTATATCCTCAAAAAGTCACTGTTTGGTGTGCTCTATGGGCAGAGGGAATCACTGGTCCATATTTCTTTAAAAATTAAGCCGGCCATAATGTTACAGTCAATGGAGAGCGCTATAGAGCCATGATTAATGACTTTTTCGTGCCTGAATTGGACGATGTTGATGTGGACGACCTTTGGTTCCAACAAGACGGCGCTACATGCCATACAGCCAACGCAACAATCGATTTATTGAAGGAAACTTTTGGTGAGCGCATTATCTCGCGCCGTGGACCTGTGGCGTGGCCTCCAAGATCGTGCGATATAACACCGCTGGACTATTTCTTGTGGGGCTATGTGAAGTCGCTTGTCTACGCAGATAAGCCCGAGACGATTGACGTCTTGGAAGAGAATATTCGGCGCGTTATTGCTGACATACGGCCCCAATTGCTGCAAAAAGTGGTCGAAAATTGGGCCTCTGGGCTGGAATTTATTCGAGCCAGCCGCGGCGGCCACTTCCCCGAAATCATTTTTAAAACATAATGGCAAACCCTTATCTTTATAATAAAGCTAAATTCTTGGCCATAACATTGAATTATATACGTTTTATTTCATCTTGAAAACCTAACCTCTAAAAAAACACCCTTTATTAGCGACCACCGTAGCCGAATGGGTTGGTGCGTGACTACCATTGAGAGGTGCACGGGTTTCAAATCCCGTACACGAAGCACCAAATGATAAAAGAAGTTGTTTCTAGTAGCAGTCGCTCCTTGGCAGGCAATGGCAAACCCCCGAGTGTATTTCGGCCTTGAAAAAGCTCCTCATAAAATCTCTATGCGGAGACGGCTTAAAACTGTAAGTTCCTCCATTTATGGAAAATAATCAAGGCGCACACCACAATTAGGAGGAGGAGCTCGGCTAAACATCAAAAAAAGGCTCTAAGCGCCAGTTATATGTATATATCTATATAATATTATATATTTAACAAAAGCAAAAATTATAAAATTATGCCTAAGGTTTAATATTTAGAACGCTATTAAGAAAACGATTTCATTTTTGCCTGAGGCTACTTTAGTTACTATGGTAAATGACCACAGAAATTCCAAGACATGAAATTACACAATTAGCATGTAATGATGCCAGTGCTCGAAAGACCTACAGTGCCGCGTAGTACCCCGTCAAGCTCACAGTATCTTGTTTGTAATCCGGCTCAAGTTTTTAAAAGATGTAGGGAATTAAAAATATATGTACGAGTATACATAAATTTTTCAAATTCTAGTATAATTACTATAATTCTGGGCAATCTTTATTATTATTTTATCCGCTTATTTGTCCGAAATGGCTCAGACGCACATGAAGCCATTCTCCGGAGCTGATTAAGAGACCAGGAATGTAAAAGCATTTCTTTTTTACTTAAAATTGTAAAGCATTGAGTGAATGTTATCAATATTCTAATATTGAATATTCTTTCATAGCATCTAAACAACATTTTGGCCAATGTGATACAACTTTTCTGGGCGTATGGTAGGACTCAAGGACGGCAGCAGCTAATTAATACTCGTACAATGGCGTTCATTGTAGGTGGCTGTGGTGCTATTGAGTGACATAATGGCAAAGGGCGCTTGGTTCAAGCACTTATTTGAATATTTGGATATGAGTTTTATTGAATTTATCACGTTTGCCAACAGTTTGAAGGCGTCCATATTTTAGGCTGGAAGTACCACAAAACTGATTACAAATTAAAAGAAAACTACAAGTTGAGGTAACTAGAAATAGAAGCAAAGGGCCTAATGCATTCAGCTTCATAAATAAATGGCATTGGGATCTAATGAAACATTGGATAGAATCCAATTACCTGCAAGTAATGGATGTTTCTTAGCTATACGAGAACTGATATCGATAACTATGGTTGAAAGCTGAAAACGGCAAACTGACATTTCACTTGACATTTCTGTTCAGTAAGGCTTAGCAAGTCATCATGGATCGTTTAATGCCAGGACAAAGCTTCCAAATTGTAAAAATTTGGTTAAAAAAAAAAAAGACATATGTTTGCGAAATTCATAGAGCACTGGCGGCATCGTCGGCCCTTATTTTTTTCAAAATGAGGTAGTAGCTGATATTACTGTGAATAGCGAGCGCCATTGAGCCATGCTTACTGATATTTTGTTTCCACAAATTAACCAGCTAAACATCGGGCACATTTGGTTCCAACAAGACGGCGAAACTTGCCACACAGGGCGCTTCACAATCGATTTATTGCGATATTCAAAGCACCACTGTTGCCACATCGCCAGATTTATTGGGGAAAATTGGACTGATCTAATGGATCGTGTACCTCGTAGCCGCGGCGGACTTATACCGGATCTCATATTCATAAAATAAATGCCATGACATCCAGATTATAATAAAAGAATCATTCCAAAAATATTTCCTTCTTGTATTATTATTTAAAATTCTAGAGCACTAAAAAATACACCCGATAGAATGAAAAATTAAATTGCACAAGTGCCAATGAGAAAAAACTGGAAGAAGTATGCAAAACTATATTGGTTCACTAAAAAGAAAATGTCTAACAAAATTTCGCTTTTTTCTTAATTTTTTCTTAATTTAGCGAAATTCATCACCTCATCGAAAAATTTATAATTTTTGCAAATGGTGTCATACGTCAATCATATATGAGACTTGTGCACTAGACAGCTGTAGTATACGAACAGACAAGTGATGGAATGCGTAAAGTTAAAAAAGATTCCATCACTCAAAATCATTATTTTTATTTCGTAAAAAAGTGATGCACAAACAAAATTGGATACTTATATTTGGGCCACCTTGTAGAATGCCTTAACACATTACCTACCGTGTGTACATATTTGAGATTTTTGTTGAGCTTCACGTGCTTACACTTAAAGTGCCGATAACTGTTAATTTTAATTTCGAAACAAATAAAATTAGATTTATTTATTTCTGCTAAAACTTTACAGGATTGCATTTTTCAGTTCTTCCTTTGTCACGTTTAATCGTTCTTTGTCTAGAGTCTCTTACGGCATCGCTCGAGGATTATCACATATTTCAATATTTGTTTTCGCTTTGAGTATATTAGGTCAGAAATAAATAAATATACATATGTATGTAGTTTCATTAAGTTTTTCGGAAGTCGGGAGTTGACGCAACATTTGTTGGAAATCCTAGATTGTTATCTATCATTAGAAATAAATATAGCCTTTGCAGAATCTACACCAAGAAAGATATAGGGTGTTAGGAAAAAAGTACCTAAAATTACAAAATCCCTCCTACCTCCGAAATCAAGCATTTCACCCTGAATTTTTGTTCCTATCGCCATCCCCTATCTTCCCATGTGCACGTCCCCACGTAAAGCGGTACATCCTCTTTTTCATTCTTTTGAATTTTATCCGGCACCAGGGAAACTTTTTCTTTGCAAACATTAGCGGTAGGTAATGTGTTAAGATATTACAAATCTACTAAATCAAATATGACTCGCAAGCATATCGACCACTTACCACTTAGATTATGGCTAGAATGACGCTTGACGAGAATTTCCAAGCAAATTAAATTTTCTGAAGTTCAGAGAAATATAGAAACATAAACATTGCAAATACATTTATTATGCGTACAACATTTGAATCAGTTCATGGCTGATTCACAGACCTCCGCGTATCCCTCTCACAGTTTTTTTTTTTTTGAACCGAAAGGGATCTGCAGCAAAGCCTTTAGCTAACCATCACCACCAAGGTGTACACAGACAGGAGAATACTTTTGAAAAGACGCCAAATGTTGGGGCTTTTGCGGTGATCGACTGTTAGATTGATGTATTGACAACTAATAGACAAACTACAAACTACAAACATACATACATATGAGAATTCACAAGTAGTGACACTTCTGCACTTATCTTGCTTGGACAACTCATACGACAGAAATAAACAAAATCGAAAAATTGGACAATGTGTGAAAATTCATAGGAAAAATACAGCCTATCAAGCGGGTGAGTGCATGCAGAATAGTAGGTATGTATGTACATATGTATATGTATTCGTTGAATTAATAATAGATATACGTATGTATGTATGTATGCGGTCGCCACAGTCGAATAGGTTGGTGCGTGACTATCATTCGGAGTTCACAGAGAGAACGCAGGTTCGAATCTTTCTACGAGTAATAGCGGTCGCCCCTCGGCAGGCAAGGGCGAACCTCTGATTGTATTTCTGCTATGAAAAAGCTCCTGATCAAAATATCTGCCGTTCGGCTTGAATTTGTAGGTCCCTCCATTTACGGAGCAAAGTCAAGACGCACACCACAAATAGGAGGAAGAGCTCGGCCAAATACCCAAAAACGGGTGTACGCGCCATTTATATATTTATATATGTATATGTATATATAAGTATGTATGAAGAAAAAACTGCATGCGTTCGATTGCTACCATTCACATGCATTGAAAATGAAAACGCTGACTGATAAGACAGCTCACCAGTGGAGTAGTACTCATTGGAACATTTTTATTATTAAAGATACATTTTTATGAGTAGATTTCGACGGCGTGCGCACGTATGGAGGGAGAGTCGCATCGAACTACATACATACATACATATGTACATACATACATACGTACTCGCACAACAACTCCACCGATAATGCCAGCTGCGGACCCTAATGCTACAACGATGGCCGATAAGTAATACTAATAATTTTATTTAATAAGCTGTTGTACTTTTAATTAATAATAACAACCACAAACCTCTTGAGGTAAGCACACAAATACACGCAAATGCACACATTCGCAATAGCAGGGCGCCTCGTAGAGGCTGCACGGTGGCGCGTAGTGTGCTTTTAGCAATACTGAAGGCACTGACAGCTTGGAATGCTATGGCATGGCAATTGAGTGGCGTCTGAGTGTGATGTGCGGCGGCATGAGGCGGATCGATGAGTCAGTTATTGATTTTTGAGCAAGAGAAATTCGATAGTAAATTTTCAGCGCGACCAAGTTTAAATCTCAAATGCGAGGCCTGGAAAATATCTACAATACATACATACATATGTATGCAGGAACAGTTATACATATGTATTTAGGTACAGTTATATATACATACATATGTACATATTGTTGTACGAATTGTTGCTCCGAATAAAAGTAATAAATTTATCATTGACATTTAAATGACGATTTTGATGCGTACCTTAAGATTTTGCAGGCATAAAATTAATGTCTCAGTTACAAATATTTGCATTTTTCACAAAAAACTTGACACGTTAACAGAGGGAAATCCAACAAACAAAAACAAAAATACAAAAAATAACAAAAAATACAAAAAACAAGGCAAAGGAATGCCAATGTTGCCTGAGGTGGAAGCAACAGAGTCAGCCAGCAGTGCGGCAGTTTAGATTCTTCGGGCCAATATTTGCGTATATGATGTACTACAAACATAGTATGCACACACATACATTTACATGCACTTGTATGTATGTACATACAATGTGTACACAACAAATACAGACAAGTCGCACAGCAGACATCCCCACATTCATACATCCAGCCATACATACATACATACTCACATGCTCGTCGTACATACATTAGTACATCTCTGTCAATACTGCTCTGCAATGTCTCCGAATGCTTGCCAGCCTATGTGTGTGCGTGTAGTGGCAGTGTCAGTCGAATTTATCGAATAACCAACGGCAATAGCAAAAAGGACTATTAAAAAAATTAAAATGGTGGTAAACAGAACGCGCCAGCCTTCCCAGCGCCCCTCCTTCGAGTTGGTTGGATTTCTTTTGCAAGGCACGGCAGGACATACACACATTCATACATACTTACATACTAACATGCATACATAGAACGCAGGGCAATTTTATCAGTATACTGCATAAATGCAATATTCGGTTTGTTTTCAATGCCACATGGCACAAGAACAGGCTAAATACTTGCCTCATGTATGTATGTATGTATGTAGATATGCCGCTCAGGGTAACGCTTTCAGAAAAGGCATTTTACATTAATTTCAGATTTCTTTTACTCGCACTAGGAATGTTTGTATGTGGGTACACAGATAGTATCTACGGCGTAAGCGTCTAGTCATACCTCACGTCTAGCGTCTAGTCATATAGCGCATAACTCTCTAGTTACGGGAGTCTGCGAGTTTTATAACTAATTACTCCTCTCATGCAAAGGAAAACATGAAATTGAAATTTGAATAGGTCGAGCCAAGGAGCATCCAGAGATTTGGTGACTCCTAAAACATTCTGGCTAAAAAGCCCATTGTATTTAGAGCTCTGGAAAGAGGGTAGATAGTCAAGGAGGAAAGGAGAAAAGTATCAGAGAAAGAGGTAGGAAAGAATAGAGATAGACCCAAAGGTAAATAGTCCAGTGAGAATTTTCCAGATTCTTTGGCAAATCTGTAAATATTCTCCAGTGTTAGAGAACGAGTATTACTCATTCTCACGACATCGGAACCCAAAATTTGTGACCTTGCTCTAGCAAAGGCAGGACACTCACAGAGAAAGTGCTCAGCAAGACAGGCACATCGGGTCCTCATGCAAAGGATTATCAACGAACTCCTTCTATACGGATATCCAGTTTTCCCAATGTTCATGATACAGATATCTAATTGTTGGCTGCGAAAACACTGGCAGCTGATGCCGAAGGGGCTGAAAGGAATACGCTCTTCATACTTTCACGTCCGGTGACACCAACGTGGTGCCATTGGCAAGCCACCCGTTATTTGCCGGTGGCACCAACGTGGTACCATTAGAAAGCCATTAGCAATCCCTTTAAAGCCTTGTAAAAATATTCCCTGATAATGGATTACGAAGGAGATAATACTTTAGAAGATAATTAAGCTCTCTGATGTTCCAGACGACTTCGACGATTGTAATTTAGAAGATTCAAGTGAAAATGAAGCAGAATCTGATTCAGATACTATTACTGGAGTGCAAAGCAGACAATGGATGTAACTTCTCCAACTAATAAACGTAAAAGAAGAAGATGGCACGTATGATATTTACATCAAGTGAGAAAATCCACAAATTTGGTGTGTCAAAGTTGCAAAGTTGCATTACATTTGGGAAACTGGTTTGCCGCCTACCATGAAGAACAAAAATATTAAATAAATGCAGAATTTTTTTTAAGCTGATATAAATATTTTATTTTCAGAAAAAGCTTAATAAAAAAAAATATATTATAATTGAACTGCAATATAATTTAACGATTTTTTTAATAGTCTCGATAAAAATCTCAAAAGCATTGTTGCTAACTCTGCTAGCGTTCTCGGTAGTGCAAATTCAAAATATGCGAGCTCCTTGCTCTCTCCTCTTTCTGTTCGTTGTCCGCCTAATGACCATGAAAACAATGCGCTGAACTCTGCTGCTACGTCTAAGCCTGCGTCGCAAACATCTGCTTTGCATGGTTCTGCCGTCGCTAAGGAAAAGAAAGCTAAGACTACATCTAAGACGGCTGCTGCTACTATTACTGCACCTGCAAAAGTTACCTTTGCTTCTGTTGCTGCTTCATCTCAGGTCTCTGCGACTTCTGTTTTAAATGCTGCTACTGAATCTGTGCCCGCAATACGACAGACATCCCAGTGGGAAATGGTAACAAAAAGTAGTAGACGGAAATTTAATAAGCCTATTGTGATTGGTTCCAATAACAATAATGAGCTACAAGTGGTCCCAATATTTAAATGGCTACACTTGTCGTCATTCTCGCCCAATGTCAATGAAACTGATATTTTGACTTATGTGTCGAAGCATGCTGAAATTGAAACTAAGTCTTTGGTATGCTACAAACTTGTTAAAAAAGATACGGAATTAAATACACTTAGAAAAATTAATTTTAAATTGGGAGTATCAGAATGCTCTTTTGAAAAGGTGCTCAATGCGGACATATGGCCAGAGAGTGTAAAAATCCGACCTTTTCATTTTTTTCAAAAAAACGATTCACCAATGCATCAGCAATAAAAAATTGTGCTCTCAATAATGGCCAAAAAAATTTAAAAATGTACTTTCAAAATGTTTCTGGATTGAGAACTAAATCTAATCAACTTTTAGCGTTTAGTTCGCACATGGACTATGATATTTTTGTTCTCATCGAGACATGGTTAAATGAGAACTTTTTCGATAATGAGTTTTTTGATCCAAATTTATACCATGTCTATCGTAAAGACCGTGATGTCGAGAAAACTGGTCTCTGCAGAGGTGGAGGGGTTTTAATAGCTGTTCAACGGAAGTATAGCTCATCACTAGTATCTCTGAAAAACAATGATACACTCCTGGATCAGCTGTGTGTCTCTGTGCATGGTGCTTCAAATATATTGATTTGTGCGTCATATATTCCTCCGTCAAGTATTGATACACTGTATAAAGCACATGTGGATAATGTTTTAGCTCTAACCTCAAATAATGGCAACTTTTGTGTTCTTGGGGACTTCAATTTGAGTAATATTGAATGGTCTAGTTTAGATGATAGTACTGCATTATGTCCTAACAATGTTAGTAGTATATCTGAAATTTATTTGATTGATAATTTTTTAAGTTTTGGACTGGTTCAGATAAATAATTTCTCAAATAGTCTTTCTCGAATTCTCGATCTCATTTTCATTACTGACAATATAAATTTTTCCTTATTAGAATGTGTAGACCCTCTGTCTACTCCTGGTCTGCATCATGTACCACTTGTCCTTCATATAGAATTCTATGAGTTTAATGATTTTTATTTTGAGAATGTGACTTCCAATTTTTGTTTTAAAAACTTTGATTTTAATATAATTAATTCAGCAGTTGATATTATAGACTGGGATTCTTTATTTACTGGGGTTGAAGTTGCCAATTGTTATGATATTTTCAAGCATAATATAAATGATATCTGTAAAAATAATATACCGGTGATAAAAAGGACTAGTTATAGAGTACCGTGGCATACCAAGGAACTGAGAAAACTAAAAAATTTGAGAAATAAATATTTCAAAAAGTTTAAGTTTTCTCATTCCTTCACAGATAAAGATAAATATCTACAGTTCTCTAGAGAACTTAAATCTTTGGATATGGACTTAAAGCGAAATTATATTCTCAAGTTCGAATCGGACATTAAATCAAATCCTAGTTCCTTCTGGCGTTATGTTAGATCTAGGAAATCATGCTCAAGTATTCCTTCGGTTGTCTTCTATAACGAAACTCAAGCACATACTTCTACAGATGCAGCCAATCTTTTCGCAGATTTTTTTTGTTCAAATTTTCAAGTAGACTCTGATTTAATTGATGAGTGTCATTCGAGCATGAATTCCTCAATCAATATTGGCTCGTTAACTTTTACGCTTTCTGATATCGAAGATGGAATTCGGCAACTCAAAACATCAACAAAAACTGATGTAGATGGGCTATCTTCGTATCTTCTTAAAAACTGCTCTGCAATTGCCTATCCACTTTGGTTAATGTTTAACAAATCCCTTGATCGAGGAGAATTCATAGATGCTTGGAAAGTAACAACCATTAATCCAGTATTCAAAAGTGGAAATAAAAACAATATTACTAATTATAGACCAATTGCCAAATTATCCACGGTATCAAAATTATTTGAATTAATAGTGAAAGATAAAATCTATTTCGTAGTTAGTCGTTATATTTCAGTAGACCAACATGGCTTCATGAAAGGTAGATCTACTGTTTCAAATCTTGCTGTGTTCTCTGAATATTGTATATCATCGTTTAAAAAAAAAACTCAAGTTGATGCTGTGTACACAGACTTTTCAAAAGCATTTGATAAGGTTAATCACAGGGTTTTAATTTCCAAATTGAGTGCTATAGGATTCCATTCCACTCTTTTAAAATGGATTAAATCCTATCTCTCCTCTCGGAAATGTGTTGTTAATGTTGATGGTGTGTCATCTATTTCATTCATTGCGTCCTCTGGTGTACCTCAGGGAAGTATACTGGGCCCCTTACTTTTTATACTTTTTATTAATGACATTTCTAGTTGTTTTAATAACGCAAATTTTCTCTTGTATGCCGATGATTTAAAGATATACTCGAGGATTGCAAGTACAGTGGACTCTTTAAACCTTCAATCTGATCTAGATAACGTTGATTCTTGGTGTAAAAGAAATAAGTTAGATTTAAATATAAGCAAGTGTTTTTATATTTCTTATTCTAAATCTTGTTCTCTTATACCCACTTCCTACCACATTTGTGGTTCTAGCTTATCTCATCGAAGTGAAATTACTGATCTTGGTGTGGTATTTGATTCTAAATTCTCTTTTCAAAAACATTTAAATCACACTATTTCAAAGTCTTATTCAGTACTTGCGTTTATTCGACGTTTTAGTTCAGACTTTGTTGATCCATATACTCTAAAGTTGTTGTATACGTCTCTGGTGCGTTCCAAGTTAGAATATGCCGTCTTTTGTGCGTTATGCATTGCGTTCTTTAAATTTCACTGATCCAATTCCATCCTATAAAAGTCGGTGCTTGCTTATAAATCTAAAATCACTAGATATTAGAAGGACTATTCTCTCCATTACTTTCCTCTTCGATTTGATAAATGGGGTTATTGACTCCCCATCGCTACTCGAGAAAATCAATTTCAATATTCCTCAGCGAAGTTTACGGAATCATGATTTTTTCCGGTTAGGGATGACACGAGCTAATTATGCTTCCAATGCTCCGATTTCTAGAACTCTGGGTGATTTTAATTCGCTTTCAAATCATACTGGCCTGGATTTCTGTTCCACAAAGAATCACTTCAAATTGGTTCTAAATGAATTGTTGAACTAAATTCTTAGTATTAATCTAATCTTCTTCTGTAAATTATAAAAAATGTATTCTTTTTCTTTCACTCACTACAATTGAAACTAGTTAATTATAAGTTTAATTTTACTTTAATTAATTTATTCAGCATTAATCTGTTTTCATAGTCTGTAAGAAATATTGTATTTTTAGACTATTAATTAATTAAATAAATAAATAAATAAATAAATAAATAAATAAATAACATTTATTTACACGTATCATTTAATAAGTTTAAAAATTTTATTATATTGAAATGAATTTTATTTTTTATATTTGACCATTTTAATGAACAACAAAGAGTTCTGAGGATAGAAAAGACAATTTTTGTACACCGTGCGAACGTGAAATGTTATTATAGCGCTATGCACTGTTCCCAATTAAGTTAGCGCATCGATCTACATACATATCTCAACATAAGTGAGCTCATGGTGAAAAGAATGCAGAAAGTGTGGCCAATATCAGACTCTTAAACGATTTTTAGCGAATTTTAAAGAATCAGCTGATTGACTGACACAACCAGGGTCATAACGTGAATTCGTGGTAGCCGCAGTTACTCTTACATTATTGTCTCACCAGAGCTGAGCTAAACCTGGTAATCTATAATCCTTGGTTTCCCAACACAAATAGGAGCATGAAAATATTTTTAATCAACATACCATAACACTTATACATACATTTTTAACTATCTAGGGCCGTGTACCATAGTAGTTTAGGTCGATGAAAGATAAAAATGAAATTATTTTCTTAATGACATTCTAAATACTAAACCGATCGCACACTTTTCATTTCTCTTTTATTTATTACGAGTTTTGCCTTTTATATTTTGTGCCTTGTGCAGCTGATACAGGTTCTTTGATCCATCTTTTTGAATAGGTAAAAATCGAAGACGAGCGAACACGGGCAAGTAAAGCAGCTGTCAACAATTAACTGAACATTCAGAATGGCCGAACTCGTCGGCATGAGTGAGAGACATGAGTACGAACATATCGCCACAAAAAAATAGAAATTCGAATATGCATAACCTGTGAAAATTTAAAATTCGCGATATTTTTTGAACACACCTCGTACAGTAAAATAATAATGAAAATGGCTGTGTTGTTTTTCAAAATATTCTCCATGCAAGTCAATACAATTTTGCATGCGCTAAAACCAATTTGCAAAGCACTTTTACCACTTAGAAGTGGATACCTCCAAAACAAGCTGTTCAAAGGCTTCAAAAGCTTTTTATTCAGCATTTTATTTTTAATGTTCGGAAACAAAAAGAATTCATTAGGTGTTAAAGGTGTGAGGTGGATGACCCATTAATTCAATTTTTTGAGTGCACAAAAACTCTCTTGCGCGAGCCGATATGTAAGAGCTCGCATTGCCTTGGTGAAGAATAATACGTCTTAGGCGGTTGATTTTCCTTAATGCTCCCACAACTTCTGACAAACAAACGGTTATGTAGCACTCGAAAGTTACTGTTTTCAGTATATAGTGGTACAGTTGCGACATGACAGGATTTTCTGAAAAAAACAGGTGGCCATTTGATTTGAGGTGCTTCCTACGCGAACAAATTTTGTTGGTTTAAGCTCGTCCTGGTACACACATGCTGCTGTTTTATTTCTAGCTCATATGCGTAGATCTGATATTCATCACCTGTTATGACGTTATAGACGTGCTTTGAATCATCGCATTTCTTTCACCAATCCACAAATTATGCGGTATCCGGCGACAACAAATCTTCTTGACGACCAATTGTTCATGAAATATTGAATTTACCCCGGTCTCACTAATGCCCAAGGAAGCCTTTATTATCTCGGTAAATGTCACATGGCTATCTTACGTTATCAGTTGGCGTACAGCAGCGATCGTTGCTGTCACAATCACCGTTTTTTGGTTGCCGACTACACGAAATTCATCCTACAAAGATCGACAGACACATGGATACTCGTTATACCAGCGCTTCACAGTGGCTAAGTGCGATGTTTCAACGCTAAAAGTCACAGTAAGTTGATCAGTGCGCTCCTGCGTCGATAATCTATGTCTAAAATCGTATTATAGGAGATCAATGCACCAAAAAAATGTGCCTAGTTAATTCCATATTTTAGGCGAAGATGAATTTTTCAACTCACTGAAATAAGAAAAAATAAATCTTGTAAGTGAAAATGTTATATGTGATTTTTTGATAACAAATACAAATTTTACGATAACAAAATATCGAATTACAGCTCATCACTTGTAGTGTCGCAAAATAAAAAAGGGAACCCTCGTACTAGCGTATCCAGCTTGCATTGTTGCGCCAATATAATTTCTATCTTATATAAAAATAAATAAATTTTTCGGGTCTTTCACTCGGAAACAAGCCACATACAATTAGTCGTGGAGGTGGTCGCGGAGATTTAATATACAAACTTTTATTGACTGTCTCTGTTGAACTGCGTTGAGCTGCAAACGTTTGAAATAAAATGGCATATAATTTGAGATAACAGGGATTCTTGGTATCAGAACATCTTATCCTCTTGATTGACTTACATTACGCTAAACCTGGTTTAATGCACACTCTTGGTTGATAAATGTTCCTTTAAAGAATTACAGGCATACGAATTTTGAGTGGTAAAATGTACGGTGGCATCACCGGGAGTAGCACAAACTGAGAAGCTCAATCCGCTGATTAACAATCTTATCTTTATTCAGGGTACCGTCAACCGATTTGTGGGTCGTACACTCTCCTACAACTTGTCCTTGAATCAGAACCATTAAATAACAACTTCGACGCGAAAACCTGCACAAACCGAAAAGTATTTAATTTTGGTAATAATTCCAAATTAGTTATTGATTTGATTGAACATTTTTTAATGAAAAGTAAGTAAATTTCAAGGTGACTTGGTTCAATAGGGTAATACTGCAATAAAAATAATATAACCGCCTATTCAAATTGTCACATAACAGCTCCGAGTAGGTTGCGGGTGATTATATGTATTTATATATATAATTGGGTGTTTGGCCGAGGTTCTCCACCCTTTTTTGGGTGTTTGGCCGAGCTCCTCCCCCTATTTGTGGTGTGCGTCGTGATGATGTTCCACAAATGAAGGAACCTACTGTTTCGAGCCGACTCCGAACGGCAGATTTTTGTTTTTTTATGAGGAGCTTTTTCATAGCAGAAATACACTCGAAGATTTGCCATTGCCTGCCGCGGGCGACCGGTATTAAAAATCTTGTTTTCTTCATTTTGGTAGTGACGCACCAACTCATTCGGCGGGGTGATTACTTCATTGTAAATTATTTTTGTATATTTGTTCAATTGAGTCCAATTCTGCAAGTTTGGCAAAAATCTGCATAGCAGCACACTTCTTCTGACCAAAGTTTTTTTAGTGCTCGAATCCTTAGGCATCATTTTGCTGGATTGGCGATCTATTCCAATGGGAATGAAACTATTTGCATCCAAATCTTATTGAAGCTTTTTAAAAATTGTTCTAGCCGTTTGAAGCAGCTTACTCGACAAATTCGTAAAACTTTAAGATGTTTCGCCATAGAATATGCCGAATATCTTTTGCCGAGCATATCCAGAAGACCTCAGGGCTTACTCTATTGAGATTAAATGAAAATTTCGCTATCAATAAAAAAAAAAATATACATATCGAAATTGCTTTTATTTCTTCATATAAAATATAATTATATGGCGGTCCCCGTAGCTGAATCGGTTGGTGTGTGACTATCAGTCGGAAGTGTCTAGCTGTGAAATCCCACCCACAATTGATAGAAAATACTTTTTTCTAATAGCGTTCGCCCTTTGACAGACAATGGCAAACCGTGGCGTGTATTTCTGTCATGAAAAATCTCCTAATAAAAAACCATCTGCCTATCGCAGGTGTTGTAAAACTGTCATCAAAACGCACGCCACAAAGAGGAGAGGAGCTCAATCAAACACGCAAAACGGGTGTAAGCGCCAAATATTATATTACACAATTAATGCAGACTACCAACAAAGACTATCGACCTGGTCTAAATATACCAGTTAGTGCGCTCTTGTATGGCAGACTGCATATCTCTAGCAGGTGCAAAAGTCGTGCTTGTCTTGCAAATTGTGGAATGTGTTTGAAATCTATTACACAAATACAGGAAAGTCACACAGTGAAATAGTAGGTATTGTGAGAAATTTCTTCAATTTAGAAAAGTAATACGTAACTTTGAAGACGGCTATGGATTGTTGACCTCAATAGGAAAAGCGTTTTCCACAGGTCCTACTGCCGGAACAAGAACAACCTAACGCAGTGGCCCTCTATACAATATAAAACCCCACATGTATTTAAAAACGTGCCGATATATGTATGCATATATGTATGTTCATGTGTATGTATGCACTTATATGCATGCACCATCCAGTTTGAGTAGACGCCGCCATACAAGTTCAATTTTTATTTGCCATGCAACATTGAAAATATTAAAGCGCATATGTACGTACATTTGTATGCATGTATGTATGTATGTATGTATGTACATGGTATCCACTACACTTCAATGTAAACTCGATAGCAAAGTGAAAAAACCGATTGCGTTGAAATTCTTTGAACTTGTCTGTATTTTGTGGTATTTTCAGCGTCGTCGTTGCTGCCAACCAGCCAGCCATTGTGAATTTCTTTGTCGACTTGTGGGCTTATTCAGCAGCGACAGCAACAGCAGCTAAAGTAGTGATAGCAGCAACTAAGAAGCAAATTGGGGGGTATAAGCATTTAATGGGGGTTGGTGGTGTATCTGCAAACATACACATACATATGTACATAGGTTAGTAAGTGCTTAAGGTAGTATTTGTAAGCAGCAATTGCAGGCATGCGCTCTGTCATCTGTACGCCATATCCTTTTATTTTTATTCGAAAAGCTGAATGTGTGCACGTCGAACACGAAGATGTGTTTATGTACACAAATGCTGACACATACACACGTATCAATTTATATACATACACACATTTATCGTACGAGTAAATATGCGCCTGTCGGTAAATAAATAAATAATTACTAGATACTTAATAGATAGTCGAGAGCAAGAGCGGCTCTTTGCCTACTGCTGCCGAATATTTGAGCGTATGCATATATGTACATATGTAGGTATGTATGCGTCCACATTCAAGTAGCAATGTACGTTAAAAACTTAAAGCTGAATTGATTATTGCTCTCTGCGGCTTAATTAAATTCCATCATCACCAAATTCCAAATAATCGTGCTGACTATCATTTTTTTACAAACCGCTTCCGTAATGGATTGTAAACAAAATTCGAAAACAGAGTTATCTCACTCCTTTGCTACTTTACCAGTAATGTTTCCACATAGAAATGTGTTTGTGCACCTCAAATGCATAAATTGTCCTTGTCTTTCTTGATTAAATGACCCATATTTTCACGCCACCTTTATTAGCTGTGTGGCAATGTGGTCCGCGCACAGGAATTTTCCAAATTCTTTGGGTGGCTATAAGTGATAAGTATCGCCATACTCGACTTCTGGCAATTAGTGATGATGTTATCAGTAGTAAATCCATATTTGAAATGACCAAAAGACATGCGAATGCTAATGATGGCTCAGCACTAATTTGTGTAATTATTTACATATACATTATACATATGTACATATGTATGCATATGCCACATTTCGATGTTAAATCATTTAAAACAAAGTGTGTGTAAATACACTTGTATGTATGCACGTACATATGTTTGTACGCATTTGGGGCATTTACAAAACGAATAAGTACGCTGATTTACGTCAAACCCCGCCGTGGCCAAATGGGTTGGTACGTGACTACCATTCGGAATTCAGAGAGAGAACGTCGGTTCGAATCTCGGCGAAAGATCAAAAAATTAAGAAAAAGTTTTTTCTAAGAGCGGTCGCCCCTCGGCAGGCAATGGCAAACCTCCGAGTGTATTTCTGCCATGAAAAGGCTCTTCATAAAAAATATCTGCCGTTCGAAGTCAGCTTGAAGTTGTAGTCCCTCCGTTTGTGGAACAACATCAAGACGCACACCACAAATAGGAAGAGGAGCTCGGCCAAACACCCAAAAAGGGTGTAGGTAGGTAGGTAAAATGACAAGAGTGCCACAGGCACACTTCAAGTAGCACTTACGTGCCGTTTTGATAACATAATGTGCAAAGAAAAATTATGGGAAGAGAAAACCTTCTACAGCCATCCAGTGCTGTTATGTAGTGGAGGAGAGAAAAGGGATCTAGGCTGGAGAATTTCTTCAAGTCATCCCCAAAGGGCACTCTAAAGAATCTCAAGCGCCTAGCCGCAAGAGCCGCACATTTGCAGAGAAAATGTTCAACAGTCTCTTTCTCTGTAGGATCCCCACAGCTTCTGCAACAGGGGTTGTACGGAATTCCAAGCTTCTCCGCATAAGTACCGATCACCCAGTGACCAGCGAACACCGCAATGAGTTTGGAAATTGAATGTCCCCCCCATCACCTAGTGTTTTCTTAGAAAGAAATTGTGTAGTTTCCCTTTAACAATGGACAAAGGGACACCGATGTCTGCTAGGGCGACAGCTGAAACCGGTTGTGTCGACCACTTCCTGGCAAGCTCGTCAGCAATTTCATTTCCCTCTATATTCCTGTGCCCAGGAACCCATATAAGGGAGATGTTTCCTGCTCGATCGAGATGTTTGAGTTCCTCCTTACAGGAGTTCACCAGAGGAGAGATGCAATACGGCGACGACAGTGCCGTGATCGCACCTTGGCTATCGGAAAAAATATAAATGTCTACCTCCCAGCAGCGATCTTGAAGTATTTTGCATGCCTGGAGGATCACGAAGACCTCTGCTTGAAAAACGCTGCTCGTTTCCGGCAGTTTAAAGGAGACCGAAATGCTGGCTGATTTAGAGAAAACCCCCGCTCCCACTCCAGATTCCATTTTGGATCCGTCAGTGAAAGCAGAGGTACCTATATCCTCAAAACACAATTTGCGGATGGAGAGATCAGTGCGAAGAACAGAGAAGGAAGGGGAGATCTGCGTCAAGATGCTACTATATACTACAGGAAATTGTCTCCAGAAGCCAGGCTCCTTCAAAAAGGGTGTACGCGCCAACTATATACATATATATATATATATATATGTACATATGTATAAGTAGTATAACGAAAACCTTCAGTAAAGAATTTTCTATATATATTACCTACATATATAAAAATTTGTCTATATGGAATATGCCGTCTTTACTTGGAGACCATAAGGGGGCGTCCATAAATTACGTGAGGTGTTTTTTTTAATTTTCTATACCTCCCTCCCCCCCTGGTGAGATGTCGTGAGATTTTATTCAACCCCCTCCCCCATCCCCCAATCTCACGTGAGATTTTTCAAAATGTGGGTTTCTTATGTAAACGCGTTGGATTGTTAATGTAAAAAGAGAAAAAAAAAATTTGCTTCGTGCTTTTATTTACAATTACTTAAGACTCGTAATCAATATTGCTGAGAGTTATAAGTGTAATAAAAATTTAAAAATACTCGCAGAAGACTTAAATCGTAACTACTGCGATTAAAAGAAGAATATCTACTCTAATTCAGTCCATGGAGAATCATGCGCGGTTTCAAGAGGGACTATTGGGACCAACATGTCCATATGATTTTCAGTAAAATCATCTGCTCCTTCAACTTCGTTCTGATCTAGCCACTCTAAGCCGTTGACGCTTGCGCACAGTAACTCATTAGCTCGTCTTGTGACAATCCGTGAGGGTCGCACTTTGCGAAACATACGCGCTTGCTTAGCTGGTGCAATGTGAGCTGCTCGCCTGTGCTCTGCAGCTCTTCTGATAGATGCGTGCTGATGAAGGCATTCAGTGGTTGAATCGGTAGGCGTATTCGAAATGGAGCGAATGACTTTCCGTCATGTTTTTTAAAGTCCGAAATTGTCAAACGTCCATCAACCTGAGTGATAGGGTATGGAGGTGGCAGAAAACGGTCGTGAATAATCATATGCATATCACTACGGCGCGCGCTGCAGCACTTAGGTCAAGCTCCATATGCAGCTTAGCAATCTGTTTCTTCATAGTATCTTGTACTGGAGTGAGACGTACGTTAAATGGTGTAGGCTTCGACATAGCTTCATCAACATCATCGCTGATCACAAGAAGCTGATTTTGAATTATGTGAAAACAGTGGAGGAAATGACCGCGCTAATATGTTGTAGTTATGATTTTAGCATATTTTATCAAGAATTTCACTGTTTCAGTTTTTTTTGTGATGTTAATTGTAACAATAAACTTTATATAAAAAAAAGTATTTTCGTTTCGAATGATCGAAAAGATAAGTCATTCTATAAAAGTGGTATTGAAATATTAGAGTGGCGCTGGAATGATTGCATTGTTCTTGAAAAAGATAATTTTGAACAAAAAAAAACGTATTTTATTTGTTAAGTCCGGGACTTTTCAGCCCATGTGTTAATAGTAGGCTGGATCGTGTACAGAAAGCTTTGTGCTTTCACTGATCCAATTCCAATCTTTAAAAGTCGTTGCTTGCCCATTCATTTAAAGTTTTTAGACATTATAAGGGCTATTCTTTCTCTTACTTTCATTTTCCATTTGATAAGTGGGCGATTGACTCTTCATCGTTACTCGAGAAAATCAATTTGTATATTCCTCAGCGAAGCTTATAAATCATGATATTTTCTGGTTAGGCATGGTTAGAACTAGTCATGTTTCCAACGCTCCGATTTCTAGAACTATGAGATAATCTAATTCGCTTTCAAACCAAATACAAAAGCGCGGAGTTCTCGGACACATGCACATTAAAATTGCTTTAAGCCTCTTTCATACGTTCTCACCTTGAGTAGTCGTATGCCATTATTATTTGGTGATATTATCATCAATTCTGAATCAATAGGATTGAGAAAATTCAAAAGATTTTTTTAAAGTATGCTTTGCTGTCTTTTCGATTTACTGAACCTCTTCCATCATATAATGCTCGATTATTTATTTTAAATCCAAACCTTTAGAAAGAAGAAGACCTGCTCTCTCCTTAATTTGTGTATATGGCGTTATAAAGGAAGACTTTGACTGTGCTGCCTTTCTGGAAAAATAAACTTTAATGTGCCAAGATTCGATATTCCTACCCTTTTTATGGAAGTAATATCAAGCAAATTATGCCCAAAACGCGTCATTAGCCCGCACTGTTAATAAATTCAAGCTTATGGAACTTGATTTTTCTTTGCCTAATGTTGTTTTCATTAACCTTCTGAAATTTTTTTATGTAATCTTATTTCATTTGTGTTAGTAGTCAGTAAGAATTTCTTAATTAATTAAAAAAAATATTAAAAAATTGGCCCACAATTGGTTGCTTCAGCGAGTAAGTTATTTATAATTAATTAATTTATAATTGATTGAATTATTAGCATTAATCTATTTTTCTTAGTCTGTAAGAAATACTGTATTTTTAGATTATTAAATAAATAAAGAAATGAAAAAAAATTGTTTGTAAGAAACAGCTACATACCACCTTGATTAAGAAATTCTCGGGAAACCCGCCAGATGACGCTGAAAGTCAACTGCAGTGAGTTCTGTTTTTTCTTTTCTTGCTGTTCGATTGCCACAACTGTGATTAACATTCATACTAATTCGCCAATATCGCCATTGTGTAAAAGTTACGTCGTCTTGAGAAAATCTACCTCTGCGTGTGTTTTCGGGTTTTTAACGTTTTAAAAATGGATTTGAATTTGCAACAACGAGTTTGTATTACATTTAAGAATGGATTCAATGGTGCAAAAACTTGAGAAATGTTGGGAAACTACTTCGGTAATGACACTCTAAAAAAAACAGCCGACAGCTGTTTACGAGTGGTATGGGCGCTTCAGATGAGATCGTGAGTCCAGGTGTAAACATGAATAAAGTGAAAGAAAAGTTGATGAAATTAATAATGAGAGAGCTGGCAGAAGACCTGAACATTGGCTATGGATCCGTTCAGGGCATTGTAGTTAATGATTTGTGTTTGCGCCGTGTTGCTGCAGGGTTAGCTCCAAAAGGCCTGAATTTAATGCAAATAAGGGCCCGCGTTGATATCGCCCAAGACATGATTTCCAAGGCTGAACCCGACTCAACGTTCATCAAACGCATCATTACTGTACATGAGACGTGGATTTATGAATACGACACGCAGTCCAGATATCAAGCGAGTGCGTGAAGAACTCTGAATAAACCAAGAGCAAATGAACTACCGGAGAACAAATGGCGTCGTATGTCAATCATATTTGACACTTGCGAACCAGTAACCTTATTTAGTAAAAAATTTATTCAAAAACTGGAGGATTAATTTTGCGCCACCATGCAAAACTCATAATCGTCATACTAGTTTTTAAAATAAGACTAAGCATATGAGAATCCCCCGGGCACGAAGGAATTACCGGTAATAAATACGCTGATGCCGTAGCCGCAAGCAATGCCTTCTCGCCCCCACTAGTGTATGATTCTTTATCTAAGCGAGCCGTTTGTGTTGAGGTAACAAAACAAAGACGAACTTCATTAACCATGGACTAGGCAACGAACACCCACCAGATCAATATTATTATCGTATTATTTTTGCTGAATCTTTAATTTATTGCACAAATAAATTACAAAAAAAAACAAGAAAAATGCAGAACAGTTTCCATACAAAAAAATGTTTTTTAATGATGTGTGGCAGGACACTTCGTCTTCTTCTTCTTGATTGGCGCGATAACCACTTACGCGATTTCGGCCGAGTACAATAAAACGCCAGTCGCTTCTTTCTTGTTCTAACCGGCGCCAGTTGGACACACCAAGTGAAGCCAATACCTTTTCCACTAGATATTTTCAAAGCATTTTCCTCTGTTAAAGTCAACAAATACCGCATCGAATACTTCTAGAGCTGGAGCTTTTGCATACATTCGGACGATAAGACCCAGCCAACGTAGCCGCTGGATCTTTATTCGGTGCAGCTTTATCTTATTCATAGAGTTCAATGTTCCATCGTTTGCAATTTTCGTCATCGTCAACGTGCAAAGATCCAAAAATATTCCGCAGAATGTTTTTCTCGAACACTGCAATGGGGACTTCATCGGCTATTGTCATCGTTGAAGTGTCTACCGTCTTCTTATTTCAAATGTGTACTACAGAGAAACTTAAAGGTCTGGCTCCATCTGGTACCACTGAGGACCAATAGGTTTATGTGATGGCTTTTAGCCAGACAGGTCAACTTAACCTAACCTAACCTTATTGTTATTTATTTTATTTTATATTTTTTAATTCTTTTTATACTATGCGTACGTAGTCTCATTAATTCACCAAGTAATAATTTATATTCAAAACTTGAGTGACTATCTTAAGAAAACTTTAACAGAATACTAAATTTTTCTATGTATAGTAAATCAAAATTTATGCACTTTCAAGAAAAACTTATTAAAATGACATAAATTCTTACGACGAATTAAAACTATATTTGCTGTTAAATAAATTTCTAAATGCATAGAATTCAAGATATCTCAACTCTTTCGTTATGTAAAAATGTAGTTGGAAGGACTCCAAGGCTGTTGACGAGCGTTTTAAGTGAGTACTATCTGGCAACTTACTCGTTACATTGTTGACAGAAACGAAGAGGGAAATTAAATTTTCAACAATCAAATCAACGCATTTCTAACGTTTTTATGTCAGTGAAGCGCATCTCAAAGCAGTGGCGTGAGATCAAGGGAGGAGAAAACAGAGGAGTTCAAATGGGTAGAAGCGTAAATTTTTAAACTGACTTTTCATTATATTCAAATGGAAACGGTGAAACAGACAAAAAAGACGGCGCAGAGGCTTAATATAGCCTCCACGTTACAATTATTACGAGTAGACATAGAGAGTTAGGTACGTTTGTAGGTATGTATATGTATACGCGATGATTTTTTAAGTTTCCCATATTTATTGTTGCTGCTCTAGTCACAAAAAGAGCCAATTACTGCCACGCAAATGCAGCTATACGGAGCCAGCATAGTTAGCGCCAACTATGGAAACCTTGCCGGAATACATATGTACATACATATATACGTATGTATGCAAATGGCATGCATACATAGCCAAGCGAAGCCGGACTGAGCTGAGCTAAACATAGCCGGGGCACAATCTTGTAGTAATTTTCTAATGGAATATTTAATTTTAACCCGAGCACTGACAATGCATAAACGTGAACACATCGTCGGCCGCATAGTATACACAAATTTACGCTTAACGAAACACAGTGAACATTAGTACTTATAAAGTTGTTTTATTCATGTAAGGTAGACGATAATATGAAGAACATATGAACGGAAGATGCGATCTATTTAGTAAAAAATTGAAATTATTTGGGAATCTAAGAAGATCGTTTTAGTATCCTCGATATTTTTTTGATAGATATAAAGGACTACTTTTAGTGGAGTACTATCATCGAGGTGATAGCTTTGGTCCTTTTGTAATCACTAACTGATTTCCAAATAGGGTTTCGAGTTAGATTTTTACAGCCTTTTTGTGGAGAAATATGGGGTGGCAGTATAGTATCTACTCAACGGTTGCCAGGCTCACAGCTCTCAAATATTAGTTAAGGGAAAAAGAAACCCATTACAACCATATTAAATGGTGTCAAACTGTTTTATGGTCGATCTTTAGCTCCTGGGCTATGCTACGACTACTAACATGCTGGTCAACTTGGATTTATTATTGCAACTTTATCGACATTTTCGACGATAGTATCGGCACCATAAACACCGTTCACAATTTCAGCGGCCTGGCTTGCATTTTCGCCTTTATCAAAGAAAAACTTTAAAATGAACGGAATTTTCTCTTTTTTGACTTCCATTGTAAACACCCTGTAATTCACAAGTGAATGGAACAAACAAAAAACAGCAGACGAATTTTTTTGTGTGAAATTTCACCTTGACAACGAGCACAAACTTTAAATTGTTTGATCGATGCTTTACGAGATATCGATCACTACAGCCATCTACCGAGAAAATAAACCAGTAAACGTAGTCACTATCTACGGAGAAACGAAACCAGTATAAGTAGACACTATCCACTAGTTGATAGGACATCTTATATATAATTATATATACTACTGCGACCAAATTGGAAGGTGGTTTTCCAATTGAAATATCGCGGATTTTTTTTTTCATTTGTCGCGTTTATACTATTTCGTCAAGGTAGTGTGCCATTACTGCTACCTATGGCTATTAGTGGTTGACGGGATACTAAAGAAATTTGATGGTAAAGCCTCAAGCTCATAGCATAAGCGGATGACATTGCCATAGTAGTAACGGCGAAATGCTTTGGCACCATCTGTACCATCATGATAAGCACTCTCAGATCGGATAAAGAATGTGCAAATCAGGCAGAGCTGGGCCTGAATGCAGACAAAACGGAAACGACGCCCTCAATCTAAACGGCACTGCACTTACTCTCAAACAACATACAAAGTACATTGGGGGAGTAGATTGTAGATTTGTGGAGGGTTGGAAAAATCCAAGCACTCAGTCAGGAACACCATTGGACTACACTTGGATGAGCTACAGTGGACGGAATAGAGAGGCAGGCAGGATAGATACAGTATAGAGTAGGATGAAGTCACTTTCCCGCGAATCTTTTGGATTCATTGATGAATCTTAAGGGAGCAAGAAGAGGAAGAGTATGAAATTTATCCATACTCAGTACATTGCCACTCAACAGCTTAAGTCTGATTCTAGAAAATGGCGAAAAGCTATAGAGAAAATGTTCTGCATTGTCGTCATTCTCACGACATGATAGGCATACATGGTCATCAATGATTCTCATGGAAACCATATGATTGTGCCTTGAGAGTACTCCGACCAGTACTCTCAGGTTCCTTATATTAAGTTTTAAGGGAAAGGTCGCTAATTTTCTGTTTTATTCTTTCACAAAGTACTTGGTTACTCCGCAGAAGCCCAACTCTGATCAACATCTTCTTTGGGTAGACCTAATGAAGTCGTCAATTCATGGTTAAATCGATGCAGAATTTACACCTAAAAAGGGTTCAGGGCCTAGTGATTTGGTTGCAAAGCTTTCATTAGCCAGTTTATCAACAAACTCGTTCCTTTTAATACCACAATGTCCAGGCACACAAATAAGACAAACTCTGTTGTGTTTTGTAACGCTATTTGCCTTACAATCACCAATTTACTTGAAGTAGTAGAAGGCAGTAAGCTGTGGAATCGAAATGTTGAGGGAAGGGTAAAAAGAGCCAATTACGCCCTCTACGAACTTAAAAAGATGCTTGGCGCAGCCTAGAGTTTATCCTCCTCTCAGATGCATTGGGGTTACACAGCAGTGGTCAGACCAATACTTCTCAATGGTGCTTTGGTGTAGTGGACCGCGACAAGAAAATCGTCAAACCAAAAAACCTTGCAGCGAAATTTGCAGAAAGTCTAAAAGCCTAAACGACATAACTCAATAAACCAGACAAATATAGCCAATATGGAAGCAGTAGAGCATCTCCTTTGCGAATGTCCTGCGTTATTCAAATTAATTGATAAAAATAAGTAAAGATTGTAACTGATAGACTGTATTAGCAAATTTAGTTTTCAATTTCATTACAGTAGAAAATGCATAGATTAGATCTTTGACCCAACTTCTTGTTCAGTTTGTAGTGTGAAAAAAATTTAACGTCTAAATACATTCCACGATTAAGTAGTTAATGTATTGCGATAAGTTGTTGTCCTCTAAATCACTCTCAAATATTGGGTATATTTTGCTGTGAAGCATTGAGAAGTAGTAGTAGCTTAACTCATTATATCGGGTGTGGTTTTTAGAGCTTGAGAACTTATAACTTAACAAAATTTTTTCGAAACTATTTTTGACTCCTAATTTATTTGAATGGCAAAAAAGCAAAACAAACAATGGAAGTGAGAGCGTGAGATTAAATGGTTTGTAAAACGTCAAAAATTCTAACAGTGCCTATCACCGGTTCTTCATTACTATTTTTACATCATCCATTCGATTTACCGTTAATACTAATACCACCACGACCACGCTTAGAGGACAATATCCTTTTCATGAAATTTTCCATAACCGAATTGCAAATTGGCTGCCCTATGTGCTCGATAGCCTCACGAATTCCATCTTTGAGATCTTGAATCGATGCTGGGCTGTAGGCGTAGATCTTCTCTTTCCCGTGGACCCAAAGAAAAAAGTCACAAGGGGTTAAATGACAAGATCTCGGTGGCCAATAGTGCCACCTCTTCGAGAGATAACACAGTCTGGAAACTTTTCCCGTAAAAGATCAATGGTTTCGTTGCTTGGGTGGCACGTAGCGCCGTCTCGTTAATCATCTCTCGATAGCGCAATCCATTCACCTGTAACACCTGTCATAGAAAAACCCCTTATTTGGAAGCTTTGTTCTTCCGTTAAACTATTCAGGAAAACTTGGCAAACCTTACTGAAGAGAAATGCCAACACAATTTGCCATTCAGAGCTGTCCAACCATAGTTATCGACATCGGTAGTTCCCATACACCTAAAAACACATTCGGTACTTGTAATCTCAGAATGTCTTATTAGCTCTTCTGGCAGCAACATAAATTATTGACTGTACACTTCATGAACAACTATTCAATGGTTCTTTCTGAAGCCACGGATTTGCTAGCAACTACAAAGTCAAAGGAAAATGCTTACTGGGTAAGTTTTAAAGCTGATTTTATATAACAGCGCAACAACAGGAAATCCACGACCAACACAAAACGTAGTATTTTTCGGTACTAGAGGAATGAGTGCGCCAACTACAAGAGAAGCATGAATCAGAAAGGTAGGCATAGCCAAAGACAGACCTTTATCGTTAAATATGTCCCGTTCGTATGGCTCATACGAGGGACAATGTTACTTCAGTATACCCAATGGCACAGCCATGTTGTTGTTATTGTTATTTTGTATAAGTTTTAGCTGCAAAGTGAAAAGGTTGCTCTGAGCGCTGGTTGGTGGTTCGCTGTTTGGTGCGCTGGTTAATGGCGACGCTGCCAGACAGTCAGGTTGGTAGGCAGCGAGCAGACTGGGGTCTGATGGGGTAGCATTCAGAGCATTTCATTATAATAATAATACTTTGTAATTAGGTTTTCGAAAGTTAATTAAAATTCGGTTATGAAAGCGGAAACTTGCTCATGAGAGCTTCCGGGTAAAGGAAAGCGGAAAGTGCTAAACGTTAGTGAAGCTGGAGCAGCGGATGAAACAAATAACCAAACAGTTGAAGCTGGGAAAAGGATTTGCATACAAATGTGCACATACGCATGCATTCTAGCTACCAAGCAATTACAAACACATACACATACATACAAACATACAAACAGACAGCGACGAAATGGATATAAACATCAGTGCGCAAGATGAATCCTTTTGGTGTATGTAGGTGTGTATGTATGTAGTAAGTTCCTTTAGTATGACTGCGCGGTACTGAAGTGCTACAGGGTGGCGAAAAGCAGAGGCAAAGAAGCTACTTTGCGTCAAGGAAAAATTTTTGTGTAAACATTTCAGTTAAATTAAAAAATACATATTATATTTTAATGAGGAAAAGTGGGAACCTTGTGCGTCTGCCTGCTGCTGCGGTTTGCCCCGCTTCTAAGTATCGCAGTATGCTGCTGATACTCTGTGGCTGCATATATACATCTGTACATATATTTCTATGTACTCCGTTCTGCGGTGGGACGCAGCAGATTCAAGATACATTCACCGACATCAAATGAATAAATGCGCGAATGATGGGAAAAGAGAACGGTGCTCAGCGCTTGGCTTTTGGTAGTCGTCGGTAGGTGGAATGGCAACGACCGACCGAAACAACGAATGGGATAATTAAAATGATGACTTGGATATAAATTCTCGTTATCTCTGACCAACAGCCAGCGCCGCACCATTACCAACAACACGCCGTTGCAGTCGCCATGATGGCTGTCATTCTGCATTGACGTCAACGTTGGTGCTGTTGTTGTTGCCGTCAATGACACGTTGACAGTGATACTCACTCGTCGCTATGCTTTGATGGCTGGAGCGTGATGTCGCAACTGTTGTTGGATCCACCAAGCGAATGAAGTCAAATGCGCACCGCCTATCCGCACGGCTCCAGAAGCAAGGCGGGAGGGAATGAATATGCGTCACACTAATGATTCGAGCACTTGCGAAATGACAGTTTATAGCTTGCAGCTCGCACTCCGCACTCTGCACTCCGCACGCGCAACGAACAGACAAGCTTGTGATCGTTCCATTTTATTGGCGCTGACACGCGTAATAGGTCCATTGGCCTCCATCAGTGTTAGTGCTGTTGTTGTAGCGCTAGCTTGTGGGAGCAGTCATAAAATTATTGATGATTCTATGCTTGTGTGCGTACTTGCATGTTGTGCCGTGCCGGTACATGTGTGTACATGCTTTTGAAGGACGCATGAGATGTGCTCTATCAACACGTAGCCAAACCAAACGTCGCAATGTCACTGCTGCGGCGCTATGCTCTAAGCACTGCTGTCCTGCTATGCGTGACTGTTGGTGGCAGTTTCGGATTAAAATCGAACAACACGCCGACCAACCCGACCTTGCAGGATCTAACAGCCAAGCTCTAGCGGGTGAACGGACTCGTGCCAACGGTCGAAGCGACAAAAGCACATTCACGGCTGTAAATGTGTGTGTATTATTGCTGCTGATAATAGATTTTATTTTTGTTGCTTTTGTAGTTGGATTTAAATGTATCTCAAATTCGAGTCAAACGCTTCGTTAAGCCACCCAAACGGAAATTCGAATAGGTGCTATTGGGATCCGTAGACAAAATTAGTACGAAAATCTTCTTAGTCTACTCTTTATAGGATTTCTTATGAGTGAATTTGGTGGCAAAAAAACACTTCAAAATTAAATTAAATTTAATTTAATTAAATGCAATTAAAAGTAAATAAAGTAAATAAAAAAAAATAAAAATTGAAATAAATAAAGTAATATATTAAATAAATTAAAATAAAATAAATTAAGTCAGATTGAATACACAAAAAAAAAAAAAAAATAGAAAATAAAGGTTTTTTCAAAAATGAGCCCTAGATATTATACTATTAGTGAATAATTCCTAGACGGTACCCTTTTTTAACTCAAGCCAGTTGCCGTGCTATGGATATACAATATAGTAGTTTTGCCAATTTTAACGTATGAATGCCTAGCTTGGTGGGGAGCTCTTCGGACGGGCTATAATATCACTAACTGGGGAGAGTGCAAAGGACTGCATGCATTGGCATCACCGGAGCATGTAAAACTTGCCTCAGTGCTGCCTTAAATGTCGTTTTGTCGTTTGACTTTTACGTTATTCCCATCGCTTGCTCAAACTGCGATCAGGTTAAAAGTCTTTGCGATACTGCAGGCATGCAAACTGCTTAGGGAACATGGGAGTGAGGGATATATCAATATTTTTTCTGGTATTCAGCTGCGATCAAAGCTCTGACGGCGCCAAGGTGAAGATCCAAAATAGTCAACTTCTGTAAGTAGAAGATCAAATCTTTCCGGTGCGCAAGTAATATCTCTCTGATCTGGGTTTCAGGAAATAGGAACATAGAGAGAAATGGCAGATAAGCTTGCCAAGAAGGGTACTGATTTGGTATCAGAGATTACCTACCCATTCTTCAGCATCTCCCTGACTGTTGTTAAAGAGGGATTGCATAATTTATTTCTCAGGAAAGCACACGCTCGGTGCACACGCAGAAACACCAGGTTTACCATTTAACCCATATTGCTGAAGCTGTGGGGATCTTTCACAGAGGGAGACTGTTGAGTACTTTCTCTGTAAATGTCTGGGTTTGGCAGCTAGACGATTAAGATTACTGGGTACTCATTTCTTCGACAGTTTGGGGCAGGGCACCAACTTAAATCCTATCAATTTTCTCCATTACATAAACAGCCCTGACTAGTTGTAGATATCTGCTTGTTGAAAGTCTCTTAATGGTATGAAAACGTGCTACTTGGGGTGTGCCAGAGTGGTTCTTCAACTATTTTACCTACCTATCCTTTTCTACACATTTTTTAAAATAGAACAACGCATTAAAATTATTGAAATGTATTATGAAAATACTTGTAGTCGATCTTTAAGACCAACAAATCACAAAATGTGTGATTTTCTTGATGATTTTGTGATTTTCTTTCGTCCGAATGAGTCGGCAATTCAAAAGTTGGAGAAAAAATTTCCAGAAACTGGTTCTGTCGAAGATGGAAATCGGACTGGCAGACTAAAGAACAAAAACTAGACCTTCTATTGAGATTATTGCTACTATGGCGCAGTGTTGCTAAACAACATTCAACACCGATTCTCAACCACTAGGCATTCATTAGTCGAATGTGTGATGGATTTTACATGTAGACGTGGTCACGGAAGATATTTAAATGATGCCATTTATCACATAGTAGGTTGCTCAATAAATTTTGCGTATTATTCAGGACAGCTTCCCTGAATATCAGTCTTCCTACACTTGTTCCAACGAGAAAGTTTATGAACTCCATCCCTGAAGTGAGAATATGAAAGGGCTACAAAATACGCTTATACAGCTGTTATCACCTCATCATTTGATGAAAAACGCTTTCCATGCATGAATTTGTTTACTTCTGGAAACTGATGGAAGTCATTAGGGGCCAAATCTGGTGAATATGGTGGATGTTGCAACAATTTGAAATTTAATTTATGGATTTTAGAAATTGTTAAAATGCTCTTGTGACACACTGCATTTTGTACTGAGGCAAAATTATTTTTTTCTTTTGCAAACTGGGTCTTGAAAGACCTTTTACATGCATGCCAATACAATGTCCTAATGGGTGCACTGATGGCTTAAGGAAAGTACCAAACAATTTTTTTTAATCTGAATATTTCACTCACCTTAAGCGTTGGCCATTTTCCGGCAATGGCATTGTTGCGGTGGTGGCAATAAGCTTTGGAGCCAGTTGCAAGTAATTAGATTGAAATCCCTGTTTATTATTCCTTCTACAGCCAAAGGCTGTCTCAGAAGTGGATGTTAAATCAGAACATTACGGTTGTTTGTGTTAGACTGCAGACACGTGACCATCGCATGTAATGCGCCTTTGTATACAGGATCAGCGCTGTTGAGGGGGCGATTACTGCAAGTGCACAAATCAAAACACTACAAATTGCAACTGAGCAATCTGCGAAAGCGGGGATTTCACTAAAATTATCTGAAAGCGGCCAACAAAAGGCACACACGCGGTTCTAACCCCGTACCCGAAATTCCTGTTACCATTTAAGCAGCGAAAGTTGTTGTTGCGCACCACTTCGATGCTCTTATTTTGATGGGTGCAATAGCTGCTCATATCTCAAAGATACGCAACGTTTATTGTTTGCTTTTGTCTAATGTGAAAAGTACAAAATGAAAAGAATTTGAAAATGTCAGCGTTAAATAAATTTAATTTAATCATATTTTCTCAACTTTCATCATACCCCCGTTCCGCTAAACAGTGTGAACTAGCGTGGTTGTTGCTGCTGTCGCTTGCGGCATGTCATCATCAACGTATCGCCGCAATGCCATACTCGCAGATACTTTGACAAACGCATTAATCACGTTCGGCGTTCCAGCAATGCGAGTCTCTGCGAAGAAGGACAGCGAAGGGACCGGGGCCGTTGTAAATTGTGCTCTTGTGGTACATTGCTGGTATGCATCGGTGGCCTGCATGGCGAAGCCTCGTGAGTGGCCCGTAATGAAGCGTGGCGGCGGTCGGGTGGGAGATTGGCAAATTGAAAGGGTGTGACAATGACTGATGTGCCTGATGATGGCTTGTGCCGCCTTATCGATTGGTGAACACCGAGTACATATACAAACACATGGCGAATTCCAACAGATGAGCACAAACAAACACGCCTTTATCGTACTCTAACATTCGATTGGATGTAATTCCATATGTGTAACGTGTAGCCCTCTTAATATCCGAATTATATATTATTTGGAAAAACTTTGTTGGTCGCTAAAAATAAATATGTATATGTCTACTCTAAGTGTAGGTGGGTAGAGGTGTCAATTTGAAAATTACTTTTTGGTAAAAAGGCGCTAATTTTTGTTGCCAATTTTATCCATATGACGGCGTGTGAAGCTTGGCCGACTATCTCCCAGCCTGATAGATATTTTGAAACAAGAAACTTCGTTTTGAAGGTAGAGTGTATTCAATAGAAATAAGGCAATGCAAAATGTTTTAATATCCATGAATATGATTGAATTTGAGCTCAAGAATGAAGTTGTCACGACTGACACATACATATCGCAGACTGCAGGTTCACTTTTTACACACATTCCATAATACAGGGGGGGCTCAATAAGTACCCGTGTTAGTAATGAAGACACCATTTTTTTAAATTGAAAAATCTTATTTTTCAACATAGAAAAAACACTTCTCCCAACGTTCCGGCTATTTTTTGACCCCTCCAAAAAAGTTGGATTTGTCGAACTCTCTAAAATACGCTCCTGTACCCGCGAGACATTTCTTCATGCTAGGGAATAAGAAAAAGTCGCTGACAGTCAGATCGGGTGAATACGAAGGGCGGAAGCAATTCATAAGGCAGTTCATGCAGTTCGGCAGCGGCAATTCCTGATGAATGCTGCCGTATCTCTTCCAATTTTTCGTGAAAACGTGTTTTTATTGGGGGATTTTTACGTGGTGGGTCTCAAACCCAGCGCACAACCAGCAATCCTGGGATGCTTCGCCTTCTCTCGTTGGCTTGCTCCCGAACGGGTGTTCGGAGGGTACCCAGAGGATACTTGGGCTAATCCCGGAAATAGTGAGCCAATTGAACCATATGCAGAAGAATCGTCCTGGCCACTCCCAAGTGAATTTCGATCAGTAACTTTGCGTGAACTTCTACATATGGAACCGTCCTCCTGAGTTGTATGAGCTTTACGCAACATAGATATAGCGCAGCGAATAAAGATCCAGCAGCTAGGTTGGCTGGGTCATGTCGCCTGAATGGGTACGAAAGATCCGGCTCTGAAAGTATTCGATGCGGTACCATCTGGTAGTAGCAAAGGAAGAGGAAGGCCTCCTCTGCGTTGGAAAGATCAGGTGGAGAAGGACTTGGCTTCACTTGGTGTGTCCAATCAGCGCGTGTTAGCACGAGAAAGAAACGACTGGGCGATTTGTTAAGAAAAAGGTCCAATAACTCACTGTAGCATTGTCCAGTGACCATTCTTCCTTTTTCTTAAAAGTCTCATGAGAGTGATCCTATTTGCATCCCAAAAACTTGTCGCCCTGACCTTTTCAGCCACTGCCTTCAGACTGTCTTCGTCTTTTTTGGAACCGAATCCCCGAAAGAAATCCACTGATTTGATTGTTGCTTAGTTTCGGGTGTGTTATGATGAATCCAGGTTTAATCAACGGTGACAACTCAACGCAAAAATTTGAATTGCTCCAAGCACTGCTCAGGCCGATAATTTTTTCATCGCCAACTTATCATGTAAAATATTAATTGCCATTCCGATCGACACACCTGTAGTTTCTGTTACTTCGTCCACATTCGTTCATCGGTCAGCGAGAATCATGACGAGGACATTTGAATGGTTTTCTCGGTAACCACGTTTCAATTCTGGTTCAACGAATATCTAACTATGGTCATAAGTCGCGAAGCGTCCTCATAGACTTCATCAAACTTTGATTTGATCTCCTCGGGTTTTTTCATATTTAAAAATAAAAAGCGAATTACCGAACGATATTGCTCTTTTTCCATCTTAGCAAAAATCACGAAGCACTTCTTATTCGAATAGCTGCCAAATCCAACACTGTGGAACACTTGCAAGATGCATCGATATTAGACTATCTGGTTCCCAAGATAGATCTGAACAGAGACTATAAAAATGACTACTCTGAGTGTGCAAGGAAAGCTTGACCTTCAGCGAGTGGTAAAGGAAATAAGCATTCCTTTAAGCGAACTGCACTGCGATTGACTTGAGCGTAATCGCGGAAACCAATAGAAGGTGAATCTTAAAAGAACAAAATGTCTGTTTGGATTCAACAGATCAATTACCAGCGTCCTCACAGGTTTTATAACAGGTCACTGCACTATTGGCACACTAGCCAGTAGAATGGGTGTACCTCACAAAAACTTTTGCTGCAGTTGTGGGCATGAAGAAGAAATTGAGTCGGTTCAACACCTCCTCTGGCAATCACGACTTCAAAGAAGCCGTGCCAAATATCTTCGCGATTATTTCTTTGAAGACTTGGGAAATTTGCAAAATGTCGCACTCGAGGTACAAGTAACCTTTTTAAAAAGATCCAAGTGTTTAAGCAACCTAGTTAGGCAATGAAAATCAAATGGATGTATCACAATGGGCCATAGGGTACCTTGCCTTAAAGAAGCAACCCGGCTAATTAAGCCCAACCTAACTGTCTGTCCGTTGTGATCGCTAAAAGCTGTGAACACCATTTTCCCTTTTGACAGAAAACGACGTGTTTTATTTTTTAGTCTTAGTTCATTCAGAGCTCTCCACTCACTTGTCTGATGTTTGTGTTGAGTTTCGCATCAAAATCCACCTCTGTCAACAAGATGAATGTAGTGTTGGGTTCAGACTTGGAAATCGTCTCTTTGGCGACATTAAAGCGGTCCCTTTTTACATGAAATTCAGGACCTTTGGAACCAACTTAGCAGCAACACAAAATCATTAACTGGAATGTCCTGAACGAATCCATAAGCAATGTTCAAGTCCTCTACCAGTTCACTGATGGTTAATTTGCGGTTATTGATCAAATTAGCTTTCACTTTATTGATGTTTTCTTAAGTTTTCCATGTCAGCGGTCTGCCATTAAGTTCGTTGTCTCCGATGAACTCACCATCTCTTCTGAAGCGTTTATGCTATTACTTTACACTCGTAAACGAGTTATTTAGAGTATAATTACCGCAACAGTTTCCCAACATTCTCAAGATTTTCGCCCCATTGAATCCATTATTAACGCAAAATTTAATATGAGCTCGTTATTCCAGATTGAACTCCATTTTTAAAACTGTTAAAAATTTAAAGCACGTGCAGAGGTAGATTTACTCAAGTCTCAAAATTTGAAAACACATCAACCAGTTGGATAACTGCGCGATTTGAATTAAACTTCAACATTTCCACAACTTATAAGGGGGAGCTACAGTGACGCAAGTTGACACGTCCTTCATAAAGGAAAAATGTCGGACCATTTGCACGTGCTAAGTGCTGTACGACAAGGCTGCATCCTGTCACCAATTCGCTGTCTTTTAGCAGTTCGAGACCGTTGAAAAATTCTGCTCCCTTGGCTACATGTTCACAGCGGATGGCGGTTCTAAGTTAGATGTCGAATATACTTCAAAATTAGCAATCCTAAATCATCTTTCGCCATCCTCGCTTCATTGTGGCAAAACAACAGTAGCAGCCTTCACACCAAGTGGCACATCTTCAGATCGAACGTGAAATCCGTTCTATTAATTGGTCGCACAATCTGAAAACTAACTACGAAGATGACGAAATGCTTGCAAAAGTTCACAAATCGCTGCCTTGGTCGGATTTTGCGAATTTTTTGGCCCCGGACAATAAACATCGCATCGAGTTATTGACGCAAGCTAACCAGGTCGACGTTGTATCAGAAATCAAAAAAAGTAAATGGCAATGGATTGGCCGCACGCTAAGTAAAAATGATGGCAATGTCCCTAAACAAGCGCAGCGTTGGAATCTACTAGTATTAAAAAAAAAAACTGGTGGAGGAAATGGCAGACCACTTACCGCCTGGCGGCACTCAGCAGAATCTGAAGTGAAGTCTCCTGGATTACCGTGGAATGCACTAAGATCCCTAGCACAAAACCGTGTCCTTTGGCGAAGAGGAATGATTGACGCCTTAGGCTCCAAATAGAAGTTAACGTATATACGTATATACAATATATTCAACAATTCCTGCATATGCCGATTACTTTTTATGCCTTTTTCACATTTGCAATAAGTAAAAGTGTGTGTAAATCTAAATATTTAAATTTAGTATACAATAGGTGTAAAATCAGCGAAATGCAACTCGCAATAAATGTTCATGCTAATGGATTTATTTTTTGTTTAAAACACGTCGTCTAAATTAAAATAAAAAGCCCTATTATTAAGCTAACAAAAGGTATTAAAATAACACCGTCAACAAAGTGCGCATACATACAAGAACTTTCTCGCACCTAAGTGCCGCTGCAACACAACCGAAATCAAACAAAATGGTGACAAAATGTAGTTTTAAAAGCGTTAGAGCAAGGAAAAAACATTAAAAACCAATTAAGCGCGCAATTCAGGCAAAATAATGAAAATATCATATGTGAAATGCTTTTTGTGTTTTAATGTTTTTAGGCACTTGGTGCTTTAAAGAAATTCATTTAATTCAATTTGATGGCGAAATAGCTAAACATATTTGCACAATAGACCGAAATTAATACATCAACAGATCAGCTAACCGAGCAAACCGACCATCCAGTCAAACAACCCATCAAAACCGACCAACCAACCAACCAAACAGAGTAGCCATTTAAATAATCAACAAAAAAGTTTAGAAGGAGCGCAGGCAGCGAAGGGAGCGCGGGTGAGTGTTAATATGGCATTAGAGTAAAGTTGTAATGAAAACGAATTGGAAATTTAAATACGATTATATGTATGTATGCATGTATGTGTGTATACAATAAACAAAACCAATGTACTTTATTCATGTATGGATCTGTGCACTTGTATGTATATTTGTGCGCTAAAGTGTATAAGTGTATGTGTGTGTATGTGTATGTGCTCTGCAGCGCACGAGTGGCATTTTAATGTTTTAACATTTTATCCTAATTCACTATTAATGTGTAAATCCGTTGCGATTAGCAACAACAATAATACCAACGCTTTTGTATGTTTCCTAGTTGTTGTTTTTCACTGATTCTAAATACATACATACATACATGTATACATCTGTATGTGTGCCACTTACGAAAAGTTTTGGATGTGGTCATGGTCGAGGTCGTAACTAAATTACAAAAAAAGTAGGGATGAAATATTTTTGTAGCTCGCACGGAAATGAGTTAAGAGTTTCGTTCGAAAATATTTGCATGATAATTAATTGAATAATGTCAATACAATTTCCACTGGCATAGGTAGATACAGGTATAACTATTTATATACATGAGAGCAACATCTAAAATTTCTAACACAAATATGTAGCTGGCTGTTGGTAAGTGTCATTTTATAATGTGCTAAAATACGAAAACAAACGTAGAAATACACCTACGTGGCAAATAAATACCCAGCATAGCATTCGCAAGCCACTTTTCAGATGTGGCAATTGAAGAGTGATCCACAAGGCAAGTTTTTCAAGGCTTGCTATACTTTGTTTCAGCTTTGCGTAAAGTACCTTGGGAGATGCTCAGGCTATAAGATAGACTTAAGCACTCTAGTACAGGGTTGCCCATATTCGACGGACCCGACCGATTTCGATGACTCTTTGGGCCCATTCCAATCGACGAGGCTTGTCCGCAGGCAACAATTTTTGCGTCAATTGAATCTTATGCGGGAATAAATGCAAATCAATGCGAATAATTCGTTGTAAAGTGGTCCGAGCAATGCCCAACTGCTGAGAGTGGCGATTTGTGGATGTCCTTGGTGACGCCTTGGTCGGTTTTAATTTGGCCTCTTTGGATTAGAAAGAGCATCACCAGTCGAAAACCTTTCGTACAAACGTTTAATGGTGTTTTTATAAGGCGCACTTTTCACATTATTTAATTTTTTATACGCACGTTGAGTTTTCACAATTGACTTCTTTTGTTGAATGTAAATTTCAACAATTTGGGAGCGCTCGCGTGGCGTGTACTGTTCCATGATAAAGATCTGCTTGGACTAACGCTTCCAACCCGGTGTGTCATTAAGTTATCTGACGACTCTGTCAAAATATACAGGGTTGCCAGATGGGTCCGTTGAATATTGGCAACCCTGTACTCTTAAAAACTTTGAGTTCATACCCATGGTGCTGGATTATTGTGCAACCTCGCTAGGTACGAGCGGAACTTTTTCCATTCATAATCCCTGCAATGGTGGAGTGGACGTTTTGCAACATTTGGAGGCAGGGTACAGCAAACATGTTTACGGATGGCTCGAGAATGAGTTGGTGGGGGGGGGGGTATTCTGCGAGGAACTCCTCATCAAGCTCAAATTTAGGCTACCAGACCACTGTAGTGTTTCCCAAGCGGAAGTAGCCGCAATTAAGGAAGCAGTGGATTGGTTGCTTACTTCTGTAATTAATGTCAAGGATTTAAATATCCACTGCGATAGCCAAGCGGTAATTAGGACCTTGAGCTCGTCGTTTGTGCGTTCGAAATTAGTCGGCGAAGGCCTAACTTCTCTCTCGATTGCATCCGAATACTTCGATATTAGGCTCATTTAGGTTCCTGGTCACAGCGGCATAAAGGAAAACTTCTGGGCTGATGAGTTGGCTAGAGAGGGGACCCAGGAGATGATTTCACCGCAAAATGAGTGGATTAAATTTCCCTTGAGAATCTGTGGTCTGCTCCTGGAAAGATGAGCCTCGCGTCAACTCAGCGAGTGCTGGGCTAGTGCGAAAGCATGCAAAGTCACGAGATCCTTCTGGCCACGGGTGGATCAGAGGCGCCCGAGAAAACTTCTAAGCTTAACAAAGCCCCAGCTCGCGAATTTTATAGGTATCTTACTGGAAATTATACTTTATGTGTCCACACAGTGAGGTTTGGGATTGCTTCAAGTTCTTTCTGCAGAAGCTCTCTGAGTTGGAATCATATCAGCACCTTCTTCTCAGCTGTCCTGCTCTGTTCGGGCAAAGATTTAGTCATCTGCACTCTCACTTTTTCGCTACACCCATCGGATATTGCGGGTTTAATTATCACTTATCTGGTTAAATTCTTCAGTAGGTGGAAGCGGTTAATACCAACGTAAATCACCACCGTTGGTTGTCATCCTCTCATCCAAATCCCCTTCTTTCTTTGCTTCCACCTTTCTGCTTCCTTGTCTTATTCTTTCTCCTCCCCTTCCGCTGTATGTTATCACAACGGACACATTTTGAATATTTGACCAAGTAGACCTCTCGCAAGGGCTGCTATTTATCCTAACCTTGTGAGATGCGGCGATAACCCACTCATAACTAGGAATTTGTCAACCGAAGTTATCTTGGTGAAATTATAATAAGATGATGCACGATTATGTACGGTAACCCAAGTACTGACTGTCTAATAGAAGCGTAGCCTTGATGATGATGGTTATACCTCATACTCCATAAAGCTCTCTCTCTCTCTCTTTGCCTTGATCCTATTTTGGGTCGGCCTTCCTTATCCTCATGCATCCCTTCTTTGTCACATCATCAGGGTGTTGCTCTTTTATGCCCATTTGGTAGTATTTAGCCAGGTCGCGTGTAATATTTAGTTCTTGTTGGCTCAGTTATGTTCATGGAGAGTTTGACGATGTGGTCTTCGACTTTACGCATTACGTGACCGTACCATCTTAACCTGCCATCTCTCATTTGCGCCGAGATTGGAGCAATTTTTATATCTTCTCGTGCCATGATGGTTCGCACTTCGTCCACGTCCACACTGTTATTTGCCCAGCGAAGGAATTTCATTTCTGCCACATGTACCTTTTGGTTTTGTACCCCATTCCCTTAATCGTTCCCCATTTTCGCTCCGGTTCGATCCAAGGTATTTGAAGCTTGTTGTCACTATTTTGGGTTGCCCATTAATACAGGGGGACTCTCATTGGTCCGTTTCCTCTTCGCCAAACAGTAGGTGCAGGTATTCGGTTTTCTTCGCATTTATGCACATTCCGTTGTTTGCCAATATTTCATTCAATGTGTTCAGTTTTCCCTCTAGCCAAGCGAGGTTCTCGTTAATTAAAACTAATACCGCGTAAAATATATACTATGCCGGTTTGTCTTTAGCAATGTTAAAAATGAACGTGCTGAGTACTGAACATTGGTGCACACCGATCAACACTGGGAGTTTTTGCGTTAGTCCGTCAGATGTACTTACTTGCGTGATAGTTTCGAGGTACATTTTTTGAATTAGGCTGATGCAAAAAAAAGAACCCGAAGTAATGCCGAGTCTCACAGCATGCATTCCTCGCGGACAATGTCTTGTAAGGAACTCAAGAATTTCAAGAGCTGAGATTTTGTTAATCTCGAAATATCGCATGGGCACCTCTGACCCGCATGGGGTCAGAAAGATTTCGCAACCTTAGAAATTTAGGTGCATACAAAGCGTTCGCTGAGTTGAAGTAAAACCTACCCTTCCAGGAGCAGACCAGAGACAGTCAATGGAGTCCCAATCCACCCATTTCGCGAGAAACCACCTCACAGGTCCTCTATCTAGCCAGCTCATCTGACTCACAGTTTCCTGCAATGTCGCTATGTAAACCTTATAACAAAGGATTCAGATGCGATCGAGAGGGATTTCCAACTATTCAAGTGAACCCCAACTAGTTTTAAGTGAACCATCATCGAGCTCGAGGCTCTGATTGCCGCTTGACTATCGGAGTATGTATTTACTTCCGTAGCAGTTATTACACAAGTTAACAGCCAATCAGCAATCAATTCGATTGAAATTACAGCACCTCCACATTACCATTCATCTATTTTTTAATTTAATTTTTTAGAGTCAATTTTATAATAAAGATTATATTGATCAAAATTTTCAACTTTGAACAAGATTTGTAAAAAATTCGACAATTTTCCTCCAGATTTTAAAATTTTTAGTCCTAATCGGGCACGCTGCTTCTCAGCCCATTAAATTTTAGTACAATAAAAAGTGACTACAATAATTTTTTCCCTAGGTGGAAATGAGCATTTTCTTCATATTAACAAAAAAAAAATTTTTTTCGGAATTTACAGAGAGAACGTTGGTGCGAATCCCGGTGAAACCAAAATTAATAAAAACATTTTTATAATAGCGGTCGCTCCTCGGCAGGCAATGCCAAACCTCAAGTGTATTTCTGCCATGAAAAAGCTCCTCATAAAAATATCTGCCGTTCGGAGTTGGCTTAAACCGGGACCTACAACATCAAGGCGCACACCACAAATAAGAGGAGGAGCTCGGCCAAACACCCAAACAGGGTGTACGCGTCAAAAAAAAAAAAAAAAATGTGGTGCATTGCTATATGAAATTTAAAGATATATTTTAAGATTTATAGAGATTTTGAAGGCGTTTTCGAAGCATATTTTAGAATTGAATGTCACATTTTAAGCGCTTAAAATAGGTTTCTAAGAGCTATTTGCTATAATGGCTGCATATCTTTGAGCCATCCCAATCAGCCGAGTTTACCTTGAAATCTCTTTGATCATATTCGTATTCATATTAGTTTTCCTTCGAGTTTTTTGATAACTATTGGCCAACAATTTTCAATATTTCAATCCCATTTTGCTGTTTCACTCTACACACTTGCGGCTTCAATGTTTGGGATCTTTGTCTTCTTGTAAAATCCAAGGTTGGCTAGTTCTACAAAACATCTTCGCAGCTGACGGTAATAATGCTTTTTGGTAAATTTTGTTCAGCAAAACTGCATTCAAATTGGCGGTAAGCAGAAACAGATGGTCAAATACTTTTTTTCTAGAAGCAGTCTCAAACATGAACCTTAATTGGATCCTCAACAGTTCGTTGAAATTGTCGATTATCAGCAGAACACCGGGACTGACACATGCAACTATTCGCCCAATAGAAAGATTCGCCCGTGACTTTTACATTTCACATTTCCGTTTTGAATTCCAAAGTCCATGCAAGTTGTTTTTCAATGTGTGATAATGAAGGCATCGGTTTTTTCAATGTGCTCCAAAATTTGAGGCCTTCTCCAGGCCCTCGGGATATTTACGAATCTATACCATGATTACAGGTAGAGCAGCTATATCCCGCAGTTATAATGAGGCACTCAAACTAAACTCCACTAGTCGTCGCATAATGTACTTTGAGACAGTGTCCCTTTTACTGACAAGACATGCATATTTTAATCTTTCAACGCACCATTATGTAAGGTAATATGTTATAAGTTGGCTTTATCGGTACTCAATTTGCGCTTCTGTTAGGTTTTGTTTTATTGGACGTCCATCAAATCTGTGAAACGATATCAGTAAGCCAATAATTGATATGGTAGTGTCTTTTTAATATATATATATTCAGAAGACTCCCATATAAATCAGGTTCAGCTATTTTATGTGGAACTTAAATTTCGCTTGACTCATGAACTGAAGTGCAATTATGTTACCGCACGACATGAATCGACTTTTTTGTTATCCGGCAATACTTTCATAGACAGGTGAGACTATAGATTTTATGTAGTAATGCTGCATACTCAGTTTTTCATTTTCTCATCATCGCATAAAGCAATTTTGGCCAAGTCGTTTCTTTCTCGTGCTAACCGGTGCCTCTTGAACACACCAAGCGAAGCTAAGCTTTTCTTCACCTGATCTTTCCCACTTAAAGGAGGCCTTTCTCTACTTCCGCCAGTTGGTACCGTATCGAGTACTTACTTTCAACGCCAGAGCGGTTGAGTACATTCGGACGACATGACCCAGCCAAGGCAGCCGCTGGATCTTTATTCGCTACCCTATGTCTATGTCGGCGTAAAGCTCATACAGCTTATTGTTCCATCGCCTGCGATATTCGCCGTTGCCAACGTGCAAAGGTCCAGAAATCTTGCGCAGAATCTTTCTCTCGAACACTCCAAGCGTCGCTTCATCGGATGTTTTCATCGTCCAAGCTTCTGCGCCATACGTTAGGACGGGCGTGATGAGAGCCTTGTAGAGTGTTAGTTTTGTTCGTCGAGAGAGAACTTTACTACTCAATTGCCTACTTAGTCCAAAGTAGCACTTGACGGCAAGAGAGATTCTCCGTTGAATTTCAAGGCTGGTATTATTATCGTTGTGGTTCCTAAATAAACGAAGTATTTTACAACTTCAAAATCATAACTGTTAATAGTGACGTGGGTGCCAATATGAAAGCGCGTTGACGGTTTGTTTGCTTCAGTTTTGCTCTCTGTATAAGCTATTTCTCGCATCGAACGGCCATGCTAAATGTTTTCCCTGCTCAAATTCAGGAAAGCTTTTCTGCGCGGTTAATTTTTTGCTTCTAAACCAATATAACCACATAAATAAGAGAACGAGATAAAGCGATCAACAACACTTATAATATAATAAATTTAACGTAATAACTTACCTTGTAAACTTTTAAATTAAAAGCAAACGCTTTTGGTCTTGTAATTATTTCGTTTCGCACAGAACAAGAATTTGCGCGTTACTAAATTAACCAATAATAAATGCGGAATAATTTCCGAAGCTTGCAATTCGTTTATGGACCACCTCAAGGCCATAGTCAAGGCAAAAGGTGGTCATATCGAGCAAAAGTAAATTGAATCTTAATTTTGTATTATTTTCACACATTTTTTACTTTGAATTGAATAAAAATAATTTTGCAAACTAAATGTATGGCCCTTTTAATTGGTTACACTTTGAGTGCCAGTCCCTCTATAATTTATTACAATAGAATTAATTTGCTTAAAACATTATTATTATTATTAGAAGGCCATTACGCACTGCGACCAGAGCTGATCTATTGTGAAAGGCCTATTTTTGTAACCCTAGAGTTTTAGGCTTTTTAAAAATTTTAGCACAATTTTGGGTTTGTTGTTCCAAAGATTGCATGGAGATACTACGATACCACCAAGGTGATGAAGTCTCTGTCTGCCCAACGCGGGACATTCACAAAGCACATGTTCTGAGCTTTCTATTTCCATTTCGCAAAAGCGGCAGACATTGGTCTCAGATAGACCAATATTATTTAGATGATACCTCAGGCTGCAGTGACCTGTAAGATATCCTGTTAAAAGACGCAGATCCACTCTGCTTAGTGAGAGAAGTTTGTCAGATATTCCTTTGTTGGAACTTAGGATTAGTTTGGCTTGACGCTGACCGGCACAGTTTAGCCAGTGTGCATCAAATTTTCTTTCTTCCCATTTCCTAAGGAATTCATTAAAGTGGCCTTTTGTGAGTCCACAGAAAGGCTCAGGACCAGTAAGTTGCATATTTGCTCTTTGTTTTGCAAGGTCATTAGCCATTTCATTTCCCTCATGTCCCGGAATCCAGCCTAGTGTTACTATGTTGAGGTTTCCTAACGTGTTGAGAAGGTTTAGGCAATCATTTACCAATTTAGAGGTGATAGTTGTTGATAGAAGGGCTTTTAGAGCCGCTTGGCTATCTGAAAATATGTAGATGTGAGTACCTCCATTTTTCTGCTAAGGCATTCTCTCACACATATTTCAATGGCATGTATTTCTGCCTGGAATATTGTTGGGTAGAGTCCCATCGGAATCGATTTTTTGAATTTAGGTCCATTGAGTCCTGCCCCTGTTCTACCATTTTCCAATTTGGACCCATCAGTAAACCATAGCTGAGAGCCAGATTTGAAAGTGATAGAATTAGCTCTCCAGTCTGTGCGTTCATTAGTTATAACTTGGAAGTTCCTGAAGAGTATTGGTTTGAAGAATGATGAATGGGACTATGTAGGGAGTCTTCTAAGATCTTTAAATGTCCTTTCATATCCCCACTGTTAAGTTCAGATATACCTTTTAATCTTAAGGCGTTCGAGCGAGCTTCCCTTTCAATCAAGATTAGAAGCGGTAGTATGTTCAGGAGCACACCCAATGCGACCGTGGGACAAAGCTCGGTAATGCCAACACATATCAGGCGATGCAGTTTGTTTAATTCGTTTACTGCTTTTCTTTGCTTGACCTTGGACCACCATGCTAAGGATGCATAAGTGACTATGGGTTTCACAACTGTGGTGAATGTCCAGAAGGTCATTCTGGGGTTTAGTCCCCATGTCTTACCAAAAAGCTTTGTGCTGGCAAATAATGCCCTTGTGGCTTTTGAAGTAACTCTCTCAATATGGGAATTCCACGTAAGCGTTTTTTCAAGACTGGCGCCAAGATAGTTCGCTTCTGTCGAGAGTTAAAGTGTTGTTCCATTAAGGGTCGGACATTTGAGATTTATGTTCCTTCTCCTAGTAAACGGTACAAGAGCTGTTTTGGATGGGTTAATGGAAAGCTCTTTTTCCGTGCACCATTTGTTTATTATTGTAAGGGTTTGCTGCATGCGATGCTTAAAACATCAACTTCCTCTTATTTATTTCGCTCTTATTTGAATATATGTTAATTCTTGCAAAGTACTTACACGAGCTTCTGGGCGTGGTTTCATATAAAATGAGTGAGTTTCGTATTTAGCCATCTATGCATGGTAAAAAGAATTGAGTAGGTGTGGTCAATAACATACCGTTATCTAGCTCTCAGCAAATTTGACAGAATCAGCTGATAGGCTGACGTATCTGGGTGTCACGAAGCGGCTTGTTTACGAAAAAATTAAAATTCTGTTAGTGATATTCGAAAAAGTTCAACACAATGTTACTTCAATGCCGTCCGAACGACGGATTGGATGAGTGTGTGAATACATGTGAAATGAGCGTGCAGAAATCGGCTACCAAATCCTCCGTGACGGGGCAGCTGAAGCTCCCCTCACAATTTTCTTTTTCACTAAAGTTATTGGGCAAGCATTGTAAATCTATCATCCTTACCATATTCGTATTTTTGGTCCAACTTGAACTCTACATTCATGTGCGCATGGTATTGTGGATTTGGGCATAACATAAAACATCCAAAGGATAATTTAGTCAACTCATTAACTCAAAACTGGTAGACTTGCACTTCATGCTTCAAAGTTATACTGAATCACATTAGGGGGTGCAAAATAAATTACCCTATCGGAATGTACAAACAGACCAGACTAGCTACGGAGCGCGTAAAGATCAAAACAAAAGGTTACACTACTCAAAGTCATTTTTTTTTTTTCGAATTTATTAAAAAAAATTATTCAAAAACAAAACTGGATGATTAGTTTTGTGTCACCTTTTATTGGCTTTAAACAGTTCCACAACACTTGCGAAAACTATAAATCCTAAACTTGCAGGTTCATTTGGAAACTTAGCTTGTATTGAGATTTAAAGGCATTCAACTTTCGTATCCAAGTGTTTTCCATCGTAAGCGGTTGTTGAAGGCGGTAAAGTATTACAGTTTTGTGATAATTTGAACCCATTAGTCCTGCTGTTGCTATTGTTGTTGGGTTGATGTGTACTTGTACGATTAGGCGAAGCAAATCAACAAATCAGCGAATTAAACAAATTTTACAGCTTAGTTTGCATGGCATACACTTGTACTCACACATCCTCACACACACACACACACATACTCATGCACACAAAGGCACATATGGATTACATTTTACATGACCAGTACACATCGAACTCAGCAACATCTACTCGCATTCTCTATTTGCCTGCTTCGCAAGTCTCGAAAGTTTGTCTTTCAATTTCGGAAATGGTATTTGCACAGCACAATAATGGACAACTCAGCGAGTGGTGGCAAGTGGCGGGCTGTGGTTCCAACCAACAAGTCTTTGGTAGGGAGGATACTACGAGTACAAATCTCATTTCATTTGTATTTTGCATTTGTCTTCAATTTCCCTCACATCCTTTTCCGTTCGGAAAAGCGTTAAAGTTAAACTAGTTGGATTTTGCATGACTGCCAATGGTACTACACCGGAGCCAGCTGAAGTGGTTGGGCATAGCAGTAGTGGAGCTTAGCGTGTTGCTTTCGTATTGGACCCACAATAATTCACATTCACAATAACAGAAGAGTCAAATGAGTATAGCGGATGTCTAATGGTAGCCGTTGTATCCAGTCCATCAGCCTGGTACACAAAACGACAATTGACACAGAATTCGCATTTTAGCCCAATGCCCCAAATTCTGATATTGTCCTGCCACTCAGACTTCTGGGCTTCTTGCTGCATGAAAGTCGCTGCATGAACCATCGGTCGTCACTTGGGAGTTGGCTGTTGGCATTCGAGCATCAGACACACTTGTCGCGTAAACGCAAATGTTTGGCTTAGGAATACATAGAGAAAGGCGGGAATCGCAGCAACGTCAAGAACGTGGCTACAACACGTCAGTTTGCGGATGCAGAACGATTTGTGAAACGCTACACAGTGACTTAGGGCGGGCAAAAGTTTAGGAAGTATTTTTTAGCGAAATTAGATTGAGGTTAGATTAACCTCTCTCACATTTCTACAAAACTTAGAGGTTGGGTAAAATAATATTAATCACTAACACCCTTCACACGCCACAATCACAAGAGACTCCGACGTCCTTAAGCATTTGTTCAACATAAAATGGTATTTTAGACCTTTTGAGGTATGCAATAATATTTTCTCCCTAAAGGAATTAAGATATTTCTCGGTGAATAAAACTTAGCCCAAAAAACATCAGATTTATATAATGTGCGTGTATGAGCTCCGCTGTGCGCGACATAACGCTTTTATGCTTGGCGATCTCAAAAGGAGTACTTGAAGTAAAAAATGGATCGGCTTTGCGGAGCTTTGGGAGTATTAACATTACATTAGACAGACTTTGCGTTTAGTTTCTATGCAAGGGAGCTCCCTATTGATGCAAAATTCTTCAGAACGGGATACGCTCCCGTTTGGTTGGGGTGACCTTTAAACTCTTATATCTTTCACACCAAATGTGAACTGATTAAGCAATGTGTAACTCTTCTGAATAGCATAGCATTCCGTTTTTGTTAACTCAATTTGGAGTCCCAATGGTAGAAAGCTGCTGCGACCTTTTAGAGAAGGAGACTGTTGAACACTTTCTCTGTAAATGTTCGGGTTGGCAGCTAGACAATTAAAGTCACTAGTCACGATTCTTTCCTCGGCAGCATGGGGCAGTGCTTCAACCTAAATCCCACCAACTTTCTCCATTACATCAACAGTTCTGGGCGGATGTAGATATTTGCCTGATGGAGGTCTCAAAATGGTATCCGGGCGGCACTTTGGTACTACTTGAAGAGTGCCAGACTGCAATTTCAACATATTACCAACTTATCTAGTAGAGACCTAACCTAAAATGATATCGTTGCATCCAGTAGTAATACAAAAGGATGACTTCAATTCCTATGCGGAATAACGTCGAACAAATGAACGCCTATTGATTGGGATTTAGTTGTATTCTGCTCAACCCACAAGAATGGCGATTCTGCAATATGCGTCTACTATCGCGAAATCAGACTTCTTGATATGAAGGATTTATAAGAATAATTTCAAGTTGTTCCTTACGGAGGTTTAGGCTGGTTGACTGCATATCATTTGGCACAGAGAGGTTAAATTGAGGTGAAATGAAACGACTATGACAGTCTAACATCCTCATCGGTTCCTGTTTCTCCCTTCGGAGCATATTGCCTTAACGGGATGCCCGGGCAACGTCCGCAACCTTAAGGGAGATGTGATACCCAGCCCGCATAGAACTTTAGGTCACGGAGGAGAAAGAAGGGAGTCTTGGTGAGGCCACTCTGACATAATCGGCTTAAGGGCTCACAAGGATTGCAGTCTCTGTATACCACGTAAGATATGGCTGCAAACAGGCATCGGTCCTATAGCAAGCGTCTCATCTAAACGAAATAATCTGTCCTAGTCAGAAAGGGCGGCCACCGTAGCCGAATAGGCCGATGAGTGACATTATAACCAAAATGAAAAAAAAAAGTTTTTTCCAATAGCGTTGGCCCCTCGGCTGCTGTAAATCCCTCCATTTGTGCAACAACGTCAAGACACACACGACGAGTAGGAGGAGGAGCTCGGCGAAATACCACAGAAGGGTCTAAGCGCCAATTATATATATACACATATGTATAGTCGGAAGGGGATGGTGTATCCTACTAGCTCTACTTTGTGTTTATAGCCATCACTCGGAAATTACCAACGAATTTACGTTTAGCAAAACATGAATCAAAACGTCACGGAAGAAATATTTCCATTGGGATCTCAGGCTCTAAGGAATATAAAGGTGCGAAATTCATGTATTCTCAACAGAAACTGAAATATAGCCGAAACCTTCAAAATACTAAATCAACTACGACAGTATATGAGCATCGTAAATAATTAAATTTTTTATTTTAACTTTTTTGGATTTTTTCAGTAAATTATAAATTGAGAAAACTGCAATATCTGACCTAGAACATCGTTACTGTAACACTGCCGGTACATATGTATGTACATTTGTATATATGTATGTATATATCGCAGTTCAGAGATATGAACTGTTTTAGTCTCTTGTGCCCACGGTGCATTTGTTGTTTTACACGATTTAGTGTGCAGAAGATGACCGGAGATTGCGGTGACAAAGGCGTCAGCACTTGGACGTGTTAGAAGTGATATCAGTGCCAAAAATAGTTGTTGCCTTACTTTACATCAGTGAGTGTTTTCTTTTGTTATTTGCTGTAGGCCGAAGTAATCGGTACACTGGTGACGTCGTCGAAGGACACTCGACGTCACGTATTGCCGCAGCGACAGACACATGAACAAAAGTTGCGAAAACAAATTGACGACAGCGAACAAGTGAACGAACGAAAATACTCATACCAACAACAAAGAAAGTTTTCCTAAACAAATAGTAATGCAATAATAAATGTGTACAACAATAAGTAGGAATCGTGAGTGGGGTGGCATACACATACACACACATATGTATGTATATGTAGTACATATGTACAATGTACATTTATATAAGACAAATTCCTGTTTTATAGCACTTCGTTTAAAATAACTCAAAGGAAGTGCGTTCCTTAAAGGTCCTTCCAGCCGACTTGAAATTTCACGCATCAGCTTCACAGGCAAACTTTGGCGGTCTAACTATCATCAATATTGCATTTGGCCCTATACACATATGTATGTACATATGTATATATTTATAAGGATGTAAGTATGCGAATATGCTTCAAATTTATGCTTACATGAATGTACCCTGCAGGGAAGAGCCAAATTAGTATGGAAACATTATAATATGAGACGGCTTCTATTCGTCACTTCTCTGCTCGCTATGTTTGCGCTCTGCTCGCTTCACGAAAAAATTTCGCCTCTTTCTAACGCTTGTCAAATCGAAGGCCTCTACAGTTACACCAGCTCAGTTTAATCCCTTGCCGTGCTTTAACGAGTCTGACTCGTGATTAAAATTTTTGGCCCAAACATCAGGCTCGTGAATACTGGTACATCGTAATGAAATGAATCGATTTCAAATAAATAATAAATACAAAAGATATTAGAGTTTATTTCCACAACAGCCGGATTGTGCAAAGTGTCTATATCAGAGGCAATTACATTTGGGCAAGTATTGTGACCTTTCTCGCGCTTCAGTCTGAACTGTTTACCACGCGTTGACGCGTAACACTTGGGCCCGAGTTTCGTTGAGCTAAATGGTATGGCAACGGGCTAAGCTTTAAAACGTTAGAAGAAATAATTATTCTTATATTACTTCAGTAATGTCCTCGTTGGCAGAGCAAAAAATAGTTACAGAAAAATTTGTTCTGCAAGATTCTACGGAAGAGAACTCTACAGAAGTTTAATTAAGATGAATGAGAATGTAATGTCGAAAACCGTACTATGATCGTGTATATTGTCTTTGACCATGGAAAATATGCAGAGTGCAAAGTATTAAATTTCTCCTTCACAGATTTTGGCAATAAAGAGTGTGTTTCAGGATTCTGTCAGCAAAAATCTTAAAAACCTAAAAATACCGTTCCCACGAAGATAGTGGCTCAATCAAAAACATGCGGTTTTTATGGCTAATGAAGTTTTAGATAATATCAAAGTAAATATCAATACAAAAACAAACACACCTCGATACTTGCAACACTATTTTTTTCAATGCGTGTTCAGTACTTGCGACATTTGAAACTTTGTACCTCGTTACGTGCAACAGTTTAAGTTTTGTCTATCCCTTTTGCTTTTTTACCTTGCTTTTTTGAGAATAAAGTTGGGGGAAGAAACGTCGAAGTCAATCTGGGAAAGACATTTTTTGAGTTAATTATTTAGCCGCCGAAATCACAGTTTTGTGTTAATTTTTGCTGGTGTAGTCTCATAATGGCAAAGAGAAAATGTACGCTGCTTACAATAAAACAAAAAGCTGACATTCTAAACAAATTAAATGTGAGAATTTCCATTAATGCATTAGATAAAAACTTTAAGCATTAGAAGAAAACGATCTGAATGCGGTCTAGGTAAAAGAAAAACTCTTAAAATTTTAGAGTTCCCAAAATGGAAAAGACGTTGTTCGACTGGTTTCCGGATCAAAGTGCCAAAAACTTTTACAACAATTACAAATGAACTGTGGGCAAAAAGTAAGGTGAATTTGGTTGTAAAATGAAAAATCTTTATTTATTCTTGTAAATCAATTTCATTCCCTTCAAAATAATCCCCTCTCGATGAAATACACTTATGCGACGACTTTTTTCCAAGAAATTGAGAGTTTTCGGTACCAAACGAGATTTGACTTTTTGTAGGCCCAAATGGTCTTTCAAAATGGTTTTCACAGATCCTTCTGATATTCCGATCCTATCAGTAAGGTCTTTAACAGTCAACCGACGATTTTTGAGCACTAACTCCTTCACTTTAATGACGTGTTGGTCATCTGTTGACGTCGATGGTCGCTCGGAGCGCTCCAAGTCATCAACACGTTCTCGACCCTCTTTGAAGTTTTTGTACCACTTATAAACATTTTTCTGCGACATGGTCGAATCACCAAATGCCTTCTGCAACATGCTAAACGTTTCCGCAGCCGAAATTTCATTCCGCAAACAAAATTTGATAGCACTTCTGTAAAAATCGAAAAATGCACTCTTGATCGTTTGGTAAACACAAGCGTAAATATATTACTGATAATGACATTCACATGAAATTTGCCCAGATGTTATTAACAGTGCTGCCAACTCATGAAAAAAATAACTAGAGCGAAATTTTAATCCCGCGAAGTTTGACAAATAAATTCACCTTACTTTTTGCCCACAGTATTAAGCTAAAATAGAAAGCCCAGTTATTACATGCCGAAATTCAGGAAACGCTGGGCGGCTTTCCCTCTAGCAATGATTGGTTTGCAAACTTCAAAAAGAGGCGTAGAATGCTATGGCTAATAACTTGCGGAGCAAAATTATCAAATAAGAGTGACCCCATCAACCCATTTCTGGACAAATTTAAAAAGCATTAATGGGATTTAAGTTTGAGAAAAGCGCAGCTATACCATGCCGATGAGTCTGGCGTTACATATTTGGGAAGGTCTTAACGATAAAACTCTTGTGCGCTCAAAAGAAATCTCGGCCCCGGGGCATCAAATCAGTAAAGAGAGTAGGTATAACATTCCGTGCTTGTAATATGACTATGAATAAGTTCGTGCGGTTTTACAACAGATGGCGTAACTTGATTATTATTCCATCGATCCACATTTCCAAACATTCATTGGAGAGCTACTGTCGTAAGGCACAAACGTCAGTATAAGTTTTTTATTTGAAGCGTAAACAACAATATTTTTACCACACTTGAAAATGTCGAATTTCGTGCCAAATAATGTGTTTTTGCGGGGAATTCTTCTTCATTATTTTAATATGAAGAAAAAAGCAGCCGAAAGTCATCGTATCTTGGTGGAAGTTTATGGTGAGCATGCTCTATCTGAGCGAACGTGCCAGAAGTGGTTTGCACGCTTTAAAAGTGGTGATTTTGGCTTGGAAGACGAAGAACGCGAGGGTGCGCCGCCAAAGTTCATGGATACCGAATTGGAGGAATTGCTCGATCAAGATCCGGCTCAAACGCAAGAAGAGGTTGCAAAAACTTTGGGAGTTGATCAATCAACCATTTCCAAACGTTTAAAAGCCATGGGAATGATCCGAAAGGTAGGCCATTGGGTGCCGTATGAATTGAAGCCAAGAGACGTTGAACGCCGTTTTATGGCATGCGAACAACTGCTTCAACGGCACAAAAGAAAGGGTTTTTTGCATCGAATTGTGACTGGCGATGAAAAGTGGGTCCATTACGACAATCCAAAACGTCGGGCAACGTATGGATACCCTGGCCATGCTTCAACATCGACGTCGGCGCAGAATATTCATGGCCTGAAGGTTATGCTGTGTATCTGGTGGGACCAGCTGGGTGTTGTGTATTATGAGCTACTGAAACCGAATGAAACGATTACGGGGGATGTCTACCGACGACAATTGATGCGTTTGAGCCGAGCACTGCGAGAAAAACGGCCGCAATACGCCGATAGACACGACAAAGTTATTTTGCAACATGACAATGCTCGGCCACATGTTGCACAAGTGGTCAAAACATACTTAGAAACGCTCAAATAGGATGTCCTACCCCACCCGCCGTATAGTCCAGACCTTGCGCCATCCGATTACTATCTCTTCCGATCGATGCAACATGGCCTGGCTGACCAGCACTTCCGTAATTACGATGAAGTCAAAAAATGGATCGATTCGTGGATTGCGGCAAAACCGACCGAATTTTTCACAAAGGGAATCCGTGAATTGCCAGAAAGATGGGAAAAAGTAGTAGTAAGCGATGGACAATATTTTGAATATTAAATTTGTAACCATTTTACGTCAATAAAGTTTCAAATTTCGAAAAAAACCGCACGAACTTATTCATAGTCCTATTACAAATGCTGTTGGAAATCATAAATTAAAATTAATGGTTATTAGAAAATCGGCGAATCCGCGTTCATCAAAACATTTTACTGATATGTCCGCTGTCTACTCATTTACTAAGGAAATAAAAGTGCTTGGATGACCTTAACTTTACTTGAAGAATAATTTCACAGAACATTTGCACTAGAGGTATGTTGATTTTTTGTCAAAGCACACAATTCTGTTTTAATAAAAAAATGCTTAAATAAACGGATAAAATAGTTCCTTCGTGCGCAAAATCTTCCGTAAAAAGAACTTCTACTTATTGATAATGTGCTATGATATCCAAAAGAAGGCGAATTAAAGAGCTACGACGCCCAAATGTCGGTAATGTGCTTTTCTCCTACTGTACGGCTATAATACAACCCATGGACCAAAACTTTATAAGGATTACTGAATTTAACTATAAAAAATGCCACACTTAGGTCACATTGTTTGCTCGTGGAGAAACTATCGATGAGTCACTGCGAAATGGCCATCTGAAAAATGCAATATACTCTTTAGCTATGGATATACTGCAACTTCAATTCAGTCAACGTTTCGAAAGCTGTATGAAATAGCGTTTGACTGGGATTGTGACGATATCAGAGTTACGATTATAGATAGTTTATGATGAATCTAATATTCAATTTATTGCAACTTTGCTTCGAGAAGTAGAAACATTGCTGCAAGTCCCTCAATATGAAATCGAGCAATGGATTGTTGAATCTCATTCGAGACCCACGGCTTTAAATGAAAAATACTGTAGTGAAGACGGCGAAACAGACGGTGAAGGAACTAACGAGGTGATGCTAACTGCGAATAAAATTACTTTGGAGCACATCAGCATTCAATATATGCTTGGTTTGGAGAGAACTAAACAATGCTTGCTTGAACGATGTTATGACGCTGCAGAGGCTCAGAAACAGGGTGGTACTGAACAAGTGAGTTTGTACAAAACAAGCCAAAACTCGAAAATGTCTTTAATTTCAAATGAAACGTATCGCTTTAAAGTATATTTAATTAATACATTTAATAAAAACAAATAATCTTGAATTGGTATCAGTAAAAATACAACGATTCTAATTCGAATGGAAAAAAACCTCAGTAATTGCGACAACATCGAAACTTGCTCCGAGCCGAGTCGTCATTACATACAAGAATCGAGTTTCTACTGTATATATACTTACAAGGTGAAGTCTAAAATAAACAAGACTGTCGTCATAAAAATGTTTCAGAGATGGTTGTGAGGAATTACCGAAAACTCCATCGAAATTGTTCGTAAATTGATCAAAAGTGAATTGAACTCATCCTTAAAATTCATGGAATTGGAGTTCAACATCTCCAAAACACTGATTTATCGCATTTGAACTGATAGTTTGGGCTTACGAAAGGTCTGTGCACGTTTCATTCCGCTCAAGTTAAATGAGGACTAAAAACTGCTCAGAATTCAACATTCGAAAGACCTCATTAAAGAGGCGAGAAAAAACGAGAACTTCCTTTACAACTGTTAAATTGTAACTGGTGATGAAAGTTGGTGGTTCCAACATGAGCCTGAAACTTTGCGTCAAAGTGCCAAATGGAAGGCTCCAGACGAGCCACCACCCGAAAAATCGCTTTTGGAGAAGTCAAAAATCAAGTCGATGCTCATTTGTTTTTATGACTCCAAGGAAATTGTCCACAAGGAGCTCGTGCCAACGGGCCAAATCGTGAATGTAATTTTCTATATTGGCGTTTTGAAGCGTTTGTTGCATTGCATTCGTCGATTGCGTCTTGAATACCGAGTAGGAGAATCTGAAACTTATTGCATGATAATGCACCATCTCATCGATCCACTCTTAGGACTGATTTTTGGACTAGAAATTGCATTTTAACCAAAAATTACTCACCGTATTCGCCTGATATGGCTCCCTGTGACTTCTACCTATTCGGAAAATTGCATTTGGCCATGAAAGGAAAACATTTTGCGTCCGTAGAGGCCATCCAAAAGTCTTGCACTGACATCCTCAAATACATTCCGGTCAATGACCTGAAACACTCTTTCAGAAAGCTTTTAGATCGCGCAAAACAGTGTATCGAGGTCAGAGGGGACTATTTTGACTCAGGCTTGTTTATTTTGGACGTCACGTTGTATATATGAGTATAGGTTTCTTTAACTCCTATCTGGTGCATTGGGCGTCTAGTATTCTATCGCCAAGCTAGGGAAAGACAGGCTAGCAACCTACTTGACTGATATTTGACTTGCTAACGAATCAGATATGTATTTTAATCAGTGTATTTCGTTTCAGAATCTATAACAAACCTTACCAGCACCGATGAGCTAGAAATGCAATTGAGAAACCCATAAGTTGAATAAAAATGGGATTTCCAAAAAAGTGTCATCGCAAAACACGCTCTCAGCAACCGCATATGTGAATAATGGGTACGAAATTTAATTAGCATTCACTTTATTTATCTTCCTAAAGTGAATACTTTAAGTTTTATTTCTTTATATTATAATTTTTTTGGAAGAATTTGATTTAATTTTTTTAAGCATAAGGAACTGTTAGTTTGAACTAAATTGTTAATGTTTAATCAGTTGCTGTACCTGAAAGAAGTTTCATTTAATTAAAAAAATATATATACACACGCGCTTTTAATATGAAATATTTTAAAACGTTAGAAAAGAGTGGATTGGATGTTTTTTGTTTTTAATATGAATTGGTCCAAAACTGGTTATTTTAGAAACAGAATGCACTAAAATTTTTCTTGGTTTTTATGAACTGATATTTTACTCTAATGCGTGGCTGAACATTTGACATTTCGTAGGTGCTTGCTAGCTTTATTGGGTGTTTAGCCGAGTTCCACTTCCTACTATTAGTATTCTAGTTCACAACAAGCGTTTTTCCCTGCACTTGTCATCAACATTCCATTCGCACGTTTCAATTAAAAATAACAAAATGTAAATAAATAAATGAGTGAGTGACTACGTTTCATTCACGCTTTCTCACGCTTAATTACTACTCGCATTGAATACTCGTTTACTCAAAAGAATAAGCACAAAAGACTGTAACAATAAATATTAAAAGTGCATAAGTTTTGTATAGATTCGCTTATATCTCTTACATACATACATATGTATAGGTATACAGACATGTATGTATGTGTGGAAGTTGAAAAGTTCTGTTTTTGTGAAATTGATGAGAATTGTAGCAGCCACATGGAGAAAACAATTAACTCTGTTATAATTCTAGGTACACTGTATGTATGTATGTGTGTATGTGCTTATGTATGTGTGGCGAATTGAGAAATATATTGCTTTTGGTTTGGATTTGTAAGGAAATTAAAAAGTAATTTTGTTGCTTTGTATGAAGTATTTATCGATAACTGGTCCAGGAAAGTATAGCGCTGGAATAGAAGTATTTACGTCTGTTGTGGTGTGCCAAATTTCCTACCAAATTAGACCAAAATCAAAACATACCGAATCGAAAAAGTGTTTGCAAAACACAAGATACTAATAAATACTACTTTATCACAGCCATTACTATTTTTCATTTACTTAAATTATCATTTCTCAAAAATTCACATTGGGAGTGAGACAGAATGTAGACCCTGTCTGGAGGGCGATAAGCCACAGAGCATTTATTTGGCAACTGAATTGCCCTGGCAAAGGCAAGACTGCACATCTTTCAGCCAGATCAAATGAATCCGAATGAAATCAAGAATACTTCTGTTGCAAATATTCTGAAATTGGTGTGCAAGGCGCAACATTTACTGAAATAATTTGGCTTTGAATCAAACCCAGCCTTAGTCATGGAATAAATATTATATTTAGGCAATATTATATAAAATGACGCAAATGTAGTTATCAAATTTTGTTTTTGAATAACAATTTTACAAAAAAAAAATGTTTTGAGTGATGGAAATCTTTGCTTGATACTTAAGCTATATACAGGGTCCGGCATTCGGAGTGTAACCAACTTCAGACCACTCGCGCAGCTGATAAACGGGCATCAACTGTCTGTTAGTTGGCTAAGTGACAGTTAAGAGTATTGTTCACAAGCGCGCGGAAGCATTGTGCCGAGAGTAAACGCGAAAAAAGAAAATCAGTAATGGATTTCAAACATAATGGTGTGATTGCATTATATTTGGCTGGAAAAGCCTGCGATTGTTCGTGAGCTCGAGCACCTTAAAGCAAATAAAGTTTTTGTTTATCGCACCATTACTCGTTACAATGATACTAGTAGCATCGCGAAACGTCATGGAGGTGGTCATCGAAAGACTGTAACGTCACGTGAAACGGCTAAAAAAATGAAGAAGCGACTTGAGAGGAGTCCCCGACGAAGTGCCCATTTAAAGGCGAAAGAACTGAAAATATAGTATAAGAAGATATATCAAAGTCAAGGCTTACAAAATCCAAAAGGCTCATGACCTCCGTCCAAGCAGCAACAAGTCAGACTTTAGATACCGAAGGAGTTGTTTCGTTTGGCTGAAAGCGGTTAATTTCCGAACTTGTGTTTTCTGACGATAAAATTTTTCAAACTGTGCAACCCGTTAACTATCAAAACGATAGGATTTATTTGGCCGACCGTTCATACGAGAATTTGAGTCATCGATTGGTTTAGGGCGCTGTAACCGCAGATGGGCGCTCTCCAATTGTTTTCATTGCGCCTGGCGTCAAGGTAAGTGCGAAATATTATTAGGAAAGTATTCTGGGGGTTGCTTTGAAGCCGTAAGGCGACAAACATTTCGGTGACAGAACTTGGACGTTTCAACAGAACTCGGCACCGTTTCACAAAGCTCGAGTGAACCAAAACGTTCCGAACTTCATAGCGTCCACGCAATGGCTCTCAAATTCACCAGACGCGAATCCGATGGATTATGGCCTTTTTAATTGGTTACACTATATTTGCTGAACCAGCACACACAAGACTTGCAATATATTTTGCGTTGTGTGAAGAAGATGAATTTCCAAGTCATTATTGTCCGCAAAAAGTTCCTGAGTACTATATAGAGTGATACTTGTGCAACCAAGAAGTTTCAACTAGGTAAGCAAGGAATGCATATTGAAGACTACTGAATTCTCACTTATTAGGCCGCGTTTACACTTGGCATCCAAATAATACCAAGTGTTTCTATTTGAGAATGTTATTGGTTAATGTCACAGGTCCTGATTCAGTTTCTAATTTGAGAATTTTTTTGGGCGTATAATGCCAGACATACACAAAGACTTGCTAAAAGCTTGCCAAGGAAGCATGCGCCAGCTGCCATTCGTGACAAATTCGAACATAACTTTCCATCATTTGAATCACATCGTATATGTGGGAAAACCTCAAAGAGGACATGAACGACGCAAGTTGCCATACAAGTCATATTATGAATTTTCACACAATTAAAAAACTGTTGGTTGCAGTTTCGAGTTCCCTAACATTTATTTAAGTGTTACAATCGTTACGATATAAGACAATACGCACCTTGGGCCTTAGTGTTAAACTCATATTTAGCTTTTATTACCACAAGCAGCTTTTAATAAAAAGAACTGTTAAATTTTAAACTTAAAATTTTTTTTTCTATATATTTGAACTAAATTCTGCTTTTATATAATTCGAGTAATGTTGTCAAAACCAGTGTCTATCTTCACCTGAAAATTTTTGAATTTTTATTTCTTTAACAGTCGAAAATCTATCAAAATTCATGAATATTAATTTGCCAATAGCAAAAATTACCGATACCAAGCATATGGAAATATGAATATGTACGGTGCAAAATTAATCACTCTATCGGAAGATTCATAATGTTTACAAATGGCGTCATATGTCAATCATATTTGACTGAATTTGGTATACCCGCTGCTCAATACCAGCAGCGCCGTCAAAATTGCGAAAGACCTCTCCGAGCCGTTTGATACCAAACAAGATATCAGATAGGGTGACTCGCGTATCGGCACCTACGTCACTGTTGACAGTTATAATTTCGAGGTTGTACGGGGCGTGCCTTTTATATTTCGGGATTAGAGAACAAAAACAAATTTTAATCATCGAAAATCACTTTATTGTTTTTCGAAATATTCTCCATGAAGATTTATATACTTTTGCATGCGTTTGAACCAATTGTCGAAGCACTTTTGCCACTCTGAATGAGGTACCTCCAAAAAATGCATTCTGAATGCCGCAACCGCTTCTTCAGGTGTCGAAAAACGTTGACCTCTCAGTTTGTTTTTTACGTACGGGAATAAAAAGAAGTCATTCGGTGCCAAGTCAGGACTATATGGCGGATGACCCATTAATTCGATGTTTTGGGTGCTCAAAAATGCAGTTGTTTGAGCCGATGTGTGAGAGCTCGCATTGCCCTGGTGAAGAGTGATCCGTCTTTGGCGATTGGTTTTCCTAATTTCTTGGAAGACAACTGGCAAACAAATGGTTGTGTACCACTCAGATCTTACTGTTCTGTAGACGTGTTTCGAAGCCCCGCGATCGTATTTTTTGAGCATTTCCTTCGACCAATCGACACGAGCCTTTTTTTGAGCGATTGACAAATTGTGTGGGATCCAACGCGAACAAATTTTTTTGACAGACAAATGTTTATGCAATATTGAATGTATGCTGGTCCCACTAATGCCTAAGATTGTTTCAATCTCACGATAGGTCACATGACGATCTTGCAATATCAGTTCGCGCACAGCATCAATGGTTTTCGGAACAACAACAGATTTTGGACGACCTTCACGAAATTCGACGTGGATTGAACTACGACCACGATTGAATTCACCATACCATCGATAAACACTGGTCCTTAATGGAGCTTCATCGCCAAAAATGAATTAAGTTCATCCATGCAATGCTGCTGAGTCAATCCACGTCGAAAGTTGTAAAAAATAATCGCACGAAAATGTTCACGATTTAATTCCATTTTTGGACCGAGATGAATCTTTTAAGTTACTGTAAACAACACAAATAGCGCTGGTAATTCAAAACGTTTTGAGTACGTTAAAGCCAAAAATGTCAAACTTTGCGATACAGCTGTCAGTTGCCAGATTGCAACACCAGGGTTGCCAAATCCGGGCATATAAAAGGCACCCCTCGTAAGAGACTTCGTTTATCTCAGAACCGGCATAAACACCTATAACAATGTCACGTATAACTGGCGCGGGATAGCACGAGAAAGAAATAAGTGATGTGCTTTGCTAAACTCGCCTAAAATCGCGTAAACGGTCCCGCCATTTAAGATGAAGAAAAAGAAGAAAAACTAGACAGGAGAATACAAACAGAGAACCAATGGGGCATGTAAAGGTTGAAATAAATATTTCAGTCACTTAATTTTTTTTTTTTTTTTTTGTAAAAAAGTTGTTCAAAAGCAAATGAGATGATTAATTTTGCAAGTTTTTGCACATTAGGGGCTGGCACAAAGTGTCCATTTGGCTCAACAAGTGCAGTGGATTTGATCACGATTAATATCGTTTTATCCCGGATTAGATGGCCTACGAAATGTTCTTAAAAACCTTTTTAATGAAAATTTACTTTTGAGTTGTGAAATGCAAAACAATTCTGATAAAAAAAAACCATATAAATTTTCAAATCGACAGTCTAAATGTCAAGATTGGGAATAAAAACAACTTTTTGGAATAAAAAACCCACTGCTTGTATAACTAATTAAGAAAAGCTTTCAAGACCGAGCCGAGGCTTCATTCGTCGAAATGCATCTGAATTTTCTGATCCGTACACCTATGAACTGCTGTTCACGGCTCTTCTTCGTTCTCACTTAGGGTCCGCTGTTATCATTTGGAGACATTACGACCAACCTTTGATAAATAGAATTGAGCGCTTGCAAAAAATATTACTTAAGCAGGCATTACGTTCCCTATTAAATATTTGAGATTCCTGTTCTATACTATAATTTAATAGGCTAAAGCTAATTGCAGTCTCTAGAAAAGAGCAGGTCACGCCTTTCACTTTTTCTTTATTTTAAATATTGAATTTTTTTGTTATTTAAATTATTTAATTATTTTCAATATTGTTAATGGCAAAGTCGACTATCCAGTTCTACTTGAGCGAATAAGCCTTAATGTTCCAAGTCTTCCCAATTTTTACTGTTTTTCTGGGAAAAACTTTAGTATCAGGTTAGTCCATAATTTCGTGCGTTTTTTAAAGGTGGTTTAAAAATTAAAAAAAAAAGATGCTTAAAGTATATATTAATCAATAATATATATTTCTTCATTAATTACAATGTCTTCCCAACGTTTAGGCAAATTTTTAATTCCCTGCTCAAAAAATTGTTTGTCCTTGGAGCCAAAATACGCTTCGATATCCCTTTTTATAGCTTCTTTTGAGGAGTAGTTCTTGTTACTCATATGGGATTGAAGTCCACGGAAAAGGGTTTAATCACTATCCGGAGAGTATGGTGGATGCGGCATTAGCTCCCATCCGAACTCGTTCAGCTTGCCTAATGTTTGCCTTGTATGAGGTCTTGCGTTGCTGTGGTGAAACAAAATTCATTCAGGTGTGATAGCTGATAGGAATAATAATCAGCAGTTATACTCTGGTTTAGCTCCAGAAGTTCATAATAAACAATACCGGCCATATCTCACCAAATAGACAGGAGAATCTTATTGGGGTGAAGACCATCTCTAGGGGTCGGTTCTGGTGTTTCATCTTTATCTAACCATTGGCGTTTGCAAACAGGATTATTGTAAAGGACCCATTTTTCATCACCAGTAACGATACGGTTCAAAAAACTTGGATTTTCAAGCCGTTGCAGTAGCTGAGAACACACATTCACTCTCTGCTGAAGGTTGGCGACGGAAAGTCTAGGCGGAACCCATTTTCCCAGCTTTCAAACCTTCCCCAACTGAACCAGGTGTCTGTGAACCGTTTTAAGCAATGAATTTAACCTCTGAGCTATCATATTGACTGCCAAATTTGGCTCGGCTTCCACGAGTTGGAGCAAGGCGTCGGAGTTGAAAACTTCAGGACGACCAGTGCGCGGGGCATCCTCCACGTCGCAGTTACCACTTCGGAATTTTGAAAACTACTTTTGCGCAGTTTTTTCACTCACGGTATCCTCTCGGTGAACAGTGTTTATATCTGCAGCAGCAGTTGTTGCATTTTTACAACTTATACGCGTTCGAAGATTCCATCTTATTTTTTAACAACACGTGCTTTTATCCGCGATTAAAATCACTTGTTGAATGCACAATATATCAAAGAAAATATAAATAGTTCCGTTATATTCCGCGAATAATTTTTTGTATGCAAAAATCGTACAAAAGTGAAATTATGGGTGAAATACACACGAATCTATGGACTGAACTGATATTAAATTCTCGCGTGCCTCCAGACTATAATTCATTATCCAGTTTCAGCCTCTTTGCTTCGCTTTATCTGAATCTAATTTTGTATAAATATTAAATTTAGTTGCTTAATTTTGAATTTATTTATATTGATTACTAGAATTTTAGTTGCCAAATTTGGCTTATTTTTCTTTACATTTTGTCTAGTCTGTCCCTACGCTCTATGCACCACTAAGCGTTAGAGAAAAACATTTACATATATACATCGCTTCATCCCTACTCAAAAGTAAAGTATTATTTTTTTCTTTAATTTCACTTTTATTTCAATACAATGCGTAATCCAATCAATTGATCTGCCCAATTGATCCTCAACAGACAGTAAACTGCAAATGGCAACTATTGTGCCAGTGACAACAATGTCGGTCTTGTTGTTGATTGTTTTGCTTCAGAGATTCTGCCTTCGCCTCTTAAATTTTCCTCAGATGTTCTTCATGCGATATTCTTGCCACGAGAGTCATGAATGAAACAATCATATGCTGTATGTATGTATGTATGTATTTACATTCAAAAGTAAGTGTTCGACTACTCAAGAGATCGGTGGCAATTGTTTGGTGTTTGCGGGAATTCCGCTTGCTTAAATCTTTTTGACTTGTAGTCGGAAATATTGGATTATTCTGTTTTCTTTATCGCTGGTAAATTTTTCCGCTTTCACTGCTAATTGATGTATTGTTTGTCGGATTTTGAGGGTAAACATTTTAGCGAAATCTCCTGGCGATAACAAAAGCAATAGCAGCAGGGCAGCAAGATGTAAGAAAGCTGAGTTTCGTAGTTTTCGTATAGATGAAAACCAAATTCCATTGCAGCAAGCAAATTGGCATCGCAACTTGCCGAACTGGCCGCAAGCAGTGGAATTTTCGATTTGCTAATGCGAGTATGGAAATATCATGAATAACTGACTCATTTGATATACGACGACATCCATACGAGCAGTATACACAATCATACATACATACACACATATACATACATACATATGTATGTTGGAATGTTTCGCTTAACTAACTTCAGTAGTAGTAGTAGTAGTTTTTTCCTTCGAAAAAAAGAAAAAATCGTTTAAAAACCCAAAATCTGTGATAAATATATAAATATAATGATGTAGAATTAAGATTTATATCATATTCTGTAAATTGTGCGATAACATAAATATTGTAACGTTTTTTCTACTTAATAAACTCTTATCTATCTAACTTCAGTAGAGAGAGCCGAAAAGATATGTATTTGTACGTATACACATTTTTTTGTAATTTCAGAAGCACTTTTTTCTTACATCCTGGAATAAGTGAATATAGTTCCGTTATTTTATTTATAGTTGTTAATTTAGGTCTGGAATAACTGTGTAAACTTCAGCATAGAAATATTTTTCTACGCGAAAAGCTCATTTGTTCGCTTAGCGCTATGGATTGAAGCATTGCCCTGTTTACACGTCGCAGACTTGCCATGAAATTCTTCGGCAAAATTCAGTAAAACATCTAACTAAGATGTGTACTGGGCTCTTGCCACGGTAGCTGAAAGCTCCTCACGTCGTAAGAGAGGCACCGTGGAAGTTTCGGGAGTGACGTGCTTGACGTGGCTCGCGAATATATCCCGAATACTTCTGACAACCATCAGGCCTATCGGTATTAAATCTTTTTCATCGCTTAAAATGATTAATTGCCATTCGTTATCTCAGAATTTATGATTATCGGCGAATTCGAGTCTAGCTGCTTTGTGTCGTGGTGTAAGTTACGGTTTAGTCAGTCTATTTTGATATTTTAAATTCGAATCAACACTCAAAATTTGCTGTATACTTCTCCTCGTAACATTGAGAGGAAATTCACATCAACTCTGATGTTTTTATTGATAGCTTACCTTCTTATCTACATATATGTCACACCTGTCGTCACTCTTAGGCTTTGGACCAGTTCTTTTACTTTTCCGTATCTATCAGGATTTTTCAAAAAGTTGTGGATGGTGTTTTTATTTCGATTTACTTTTAGGCTATCTTGCGAACTGAAACTCCGGATTTACTAAAGCTAAAATATGTAATTGTTTTTAAATAAAAATATAATTATTGCATCATTCGAATAGCGATCCAGACGTCCAACATTTGTGCCAACGTTTTGGCGGTATTTCTGGAGGTCGTAGTGGTTTAGTTGACATTTCATTCCAATCATTGGCAATCGATCGTTTCCCATTCGTTTCTTCTCTTGCGGCTCCATTTCACTACGTCAGTGATTTCATATATCTCTCGTATCTCCTCGCTTCGTTTCAAATCGCGCCTTGTAAAGCCAGCTATTGCTCTCGTTTGCATTTCGACGGTGGATATTATTCGCCCTGTTGTAGTTGATTCCGTTCGAGTTTCAATTCTGTATGGCACAATTAGTCTTATGTATATGCAAACTTTGCTCTTTTTACTAGGCAATACAAACAAATCTTAAAGTAAATTGTAAATATTTTAAATTGTATTTAAAAAAATCATGGGATTCAGGAACGCATACATCATAAATAAGAATGCAAATAAAGGTACTTTTTAAAATATATAGTAAATAAAAAAAATAAAAAATTTACAAAAATACACAAAAACAAAACTTCTGAACATAACAAACATAAGTAATCATATGTAACTAAAGTCATAAGAAAAAACACACTTTGCAGAGCATTCCACATAGCATAGTATAGCTCCCTTTAGTGTTAGCCAGGCAGCAATCAAAGGTTTCAACCATTCCCAGGTTCAAAAACTGGTGCTTGAATTTCTTGATGAGCTTAATATCTTAGGCCAGAACAAACAAGTACGTATCCTAGGCATTCCAGGGCACATCTGAACTACTGGGAACGAAATGGCAGATAAATTAGCCAGGAAAGGGGCGGCTCCCCCCATTTATAATTCCTTTTCGAAAAAGTAAGGTCCAATGACTCCGCCGGACCATAAACCGCACCAAACAGTCACACGTTGAGGATAGAGAACCTTTTAACAATAACTCTTGGATTTTTTAGCCCCAGATCCGACAGTTATGCTTGCTGACGAAGTCACCGAGCTGGAAATGGGCCTCATCACTCAAGATGATTTTTCGATGGAATTACGGATAATTTTCATGCATTTCAACAACCCAATCAGCAAAGACACGACGTTGCTGATGATCGGCCGGCTTGAGTTCTTGTGTTAACTGGTATTTATAAGCCTTAAGACCCAAATCTTTTTGCAAAATACGGTGTAATGACGTTTGTGGAATGCCTAATTCCAAAGAACGACGAGGAATGAACAAACCTGGGTGTTCTTTAACACTTTTGGCTACAACAGCAATATTTTCGATTTTCGGCTGTTTTTAAGCGGGGTGCAAGGGTTTTATTCTTCACATCACTTACTTGTCCCAACAGCTAGAATTTGTATACCAATTTCTTTATTGCGGTCTGACAAGCTGCTTCACGATGCCCTAAAAATGTTCGAGTTTTACGAACCGTCTGTGTCAAATTTTCACCATTTTTATAGTGAATTTTAATAGTTTTAGTGCATTGTTTAAGCGAGTATCGTTCCATTTTTATTAATGGCGTAGTTTCTACTTATCAAATATCAAAAGTGGCATCTACCGAAATAGCGGGCTATTCAAAATAGCACCTGTTATTGGAAAACCCTTTGGAGGGAGGAAGGTGAAATCGTCACAAATATATGATGGCCCAACACTGATTTTTAAGCGGTACAAAAACTTAATTTACCAGAGCAGGAAATAAAATTCAACAAAACAGGAAAAATATTAAAATTTATTGAGGAGGCTGGGCTCGGAGAAATGATCTAAATACATGAATGTGGCACAAAAGATCTTTTAGACCGGATAATAATAATTGAAGAGTCGACTATATACAAAATCGGCTGGTGAAAAACATTACGTAAATTAGAGTTCTACTGACTGAGTTGATTTATTAGTAATTATTAATGATGCGTTCAACAATTTCAACTATGCTATGTATGTATCCATTGCGCGAACCTTAAGTGAACTTAATAATATTAAGAAATAATATTAAGGATATCGAACTATCATTTACTGGAGCGACATTGAAAAACTTAGCCCTAAGCCAAATACAAACTCATAGATCCTATTTAAACAAGTAAGAATATAATTTTATGACTTAGTTAAATAAAATTAATAAATAATTGAATAAATGTGTGCATAGTTATGAAAATGGTCTAAGTACATATTTCTTACTTCGAGATATTTAATGAATTGCGTTCGAACGTTTTAAAAAATATTTTTATACTATGCAACATTTTAATTCATAACTTTATTAGTCTTGATCAATGGAAATTTATTATCAATATTAAATTTTATAGGAATTTCATACGAAAATGATTTTTTTAAAGCTTTAATTGACTTAGCCATTTTCAAAATTAATTGAATGCCCCATAAATGACTTAATGCAATAAAAAAGTATGAATTTTATTTGAAACAATAACTTGAATGAAATGATTCATGAACAATTACACTGTGCTATATTACAAAAAAAAAAAACGAAATACACCTGACAAATTACACACTGTAGGTTGTTTATATGGTCGAATAATGCATAAAAATATTTTTGTTATATTTTTTGTACCATCCAATTTTTATTTATTTATAAAAAACCGTTTTTTCAGACTTTGCGCGGTAATCCACGGATATCTCAGTCATTTTTTCACCGATTTTCAATATTTTATATGTTTTGAAAATGATATTGTCAGACCTTCCAAATGATGTACAACAAGTAATAATTCAAACTAGTTAGTTGTGATTTTTATTTGATTAAACCTGGAGAAAGTGCTTTTTTTATCATTTTTTTAATTTTAACAATTTTTTATTGCATAATTTTACAACAAAATTAAAGATGTTTGTTAATATTCTTTGAGTGCATTTTGAGTAGTTATATTATCCTCTACCTACGCTAAAATGCATGATGTCATTATGGAAATTATGGAATCCAAAGTTATAAACGTACATATTTTTCTTATAACAGACAGTTTAGGCTACGGAAGTGCTTTTGGTAAATCAAACAAGAATCCATAGTATCGGCTGGAATTTTCTTTGGCTTTTTTCAAGTCCTCTGTAAGACAATTCTTAATTCATTTATTTTACCAGCCTGCTATGTAGTTCGGAAACGCATTGAAGAGGGTCACGTGCTATTTTCAAGTTATGTTTATATGTATGTATATGTGTGTATGTAATTTTCCCAAATTTTTGACTTGGACCACTTTGATAATTAAAACAAAATGGATTCCGTATAAAGTTCAGGTTACATATTTTATTTTTTGACGATATCGTGAAAATTACAATTACATTATGATAATGGGGATGTGAAATAAGTGATAAAATATTTTTTTTTTAATTTTGACTTAAACCACCTTTATAATTATGGGCACAAACAAATGAATAAATACACTCGTCATTTCAAAATTTTCGGTATCTCGAAGTTTAGTCCCGACATTTTCGGGACCTGAAAAACATCGAGTTACCGATATTGCTTTTTTTTGTGTGGAGGAGGGGAAGCATCAAGAGCCTATGGCCGAAGCCGTGGTGTGGGACTCTAATCCTGGAACTTCACCGTTAAGTATTACGTCAGGAGGCCGTTGTGAGTATATTATGATTACTCAATCGTCGGTTATTGTCATTCTGTTCTGTACATTGTTTTAAAGAGCTCTTTCTAGCGACCTACGCGCATATTCCGCGAATTCAAGGTTCTTCATGATATTTGCGGCCATTACACACGTAATTTCCCCGTTTTCTTCGTTTTCGCACATATGTGGAATAAGATTTGCCTCAAGATGGAACCTGTGTAGATATGCTTTGAAGCAACCGTGTCCAGTAAGCAACTGTGTGATACAAAAATTAATTTCTCCGCGAGTTATCGCTATTGACATCTGTTGTGTGTATGTATACTTACATATGTACAAATACTAGTCGCAACTTTCTTAACTAAATTCACTTTTTCTCTTCATTTCTAAAGAAAAAATGTAAATCACTTATTTGAAGTGAGAAATGCTCGAGTTAATGTAAAACTAATGATGCAATCTCAATTACCAATTCAGTGCATTTCAAACTCGCCACCGCAATTAGTTCAATCCAATTTATCAAACTTAAAAGTAAAAAGAAAAGAAAAAAAAACTGGGAAAGCTCCACTGGTTAAAGGTTGAAGGTTAAAGGCAGACACCGTAAAAATTTATGCAGTGTTTGCACATTTAATTATAATTATTCCAATCGTGTGCATCCTTTCAAGCAAAACACTTTCTTAGCAATTCCAATTCTGATTCGTTCAACGGTTAAGGAATTGAAAAAGAACTGCAATTAGCGAAAAGTAATTAAAAAACACAGAGAAGAAAGTTGAAAGTTCTTTGAAGTGTGCAAATGAAAGTTGATTATAAATCTGCAAATGCAGTAGGAAATGCCAAAATTAAAAAAAAAAAAACAAAAAATCAACAAAACCAAAAAATATGAGAGCAATAAAGAATGAACAAATATATCAACATGTTTTCCGGCAGCTAATCCACATTCATCATTTGAACGTTTATTTAATGAATATTAATCAGCTTAACGCTAATAAAGCAAAGAAGAACTTCAACCAAATGTCACAATTCCCATTTCACTTGCTGAAATGCCAAGCGTGCGATCCCTTCTCCTTAAACCTGCAGTGAGGGCGGCACTTACGGCAAAGCAAAAGCGGACATCCACTTCGCCGTCGATAGCAAAGCCGCGACGAGCAACCATAAAAAATCACAATCCATGGGAATTTTCCGTTCAAATGCACATTTTCATAATCCGCCAATACAAAACACTACAACAGTCACAACACAATTGGAGCAAAACAACAAAACACCACAACTCGGACAGCACAACAGAGCGATAATGCAGCACAAACCCACATACGTACACATGGACTTGTATGTATGTATGTATGTGCGTAGCTAGCGGAACACGAGCATCGGTGCAAATTGCTCTTTCTTTGATTGCTGATTGCATTACGGCAAACACGGCGTCTAATCAAATCAAGATCAGTTGACTGTTTGTGTGAGTGGGTTTGTACCCGCATTGCAGCCATCGCACCCACTGCGACCACATTTCACCGCTTATTCTAATAAGCATTTAAGCGTAAGCATTTGTTGTTCGGTGCGGCTGACAATTGTGTGGCGTCATAAAAATCAAAGGCCTGACAACTAGCGCAAACTATTAACGGCAAATAAAAATGTCTAAAATGTTGAGAGTGGATTTGCATCGGCCAGCTCAGCCAGCGTAACATACATAGTGCCTGGTGATGAGGGTGTGCTCACGTCACCCCTGCTCAAGGCAATTCTGATCGGAACCGCTTAAATTCATTCCAACTACTAATAATGAAATGCTTATTGTCACAATTATTTTATTACCCTCACATTGTTTATACACATATGTGTGTATGTGTCTGTGTGTATGTACGAATTGAGCAAGCCAGTTTAACACCCTTACTGAGTAACAGTTAGTCTCAGTATGCTGGTCCATTGTGATTTGACATTATTCGTGGGCATTTTTATCGTACTCGTACCCGTATTCACACTCGCGCCCAACTGCATCCGACTTGACGTATGCTTTATAAACGCTTCTGCCGCGAGATCTTATACGAAGGGTTTGAAAAGAGTTTGTCTCGGCTAAATGGAAATGACAAGCGAAAAGGTGAATTTGGTTTAGAAATTCAGCTTACGCGAACAGTGGAGCAATTTGACTTGGGATAGAAACGGCAGGCTTCGTAAGTAATGATTTCTCTTGATTATTTTAAACTTTTTTAAACTATTGGATAAGTTACGACGAGAAGAGTACATAAGTAGTATGGAAAGAAAAAAATCATTTTCCAATAAAAAATTGGTTTGAACAAAATATCACTTTTTTAAACATCAACCTATTACTAAATTAAAATTTCTGTACATTTTAGAGAACGAAAATGTATTGCTGTTGTTGTTGTTGTAGCAGTTCATCAAGGCTGTGAGGCCCGTCAGAAAAACGAAGACTGGGTGATAATTTTGGAGTATGCTAGGCGAGAAAAGGTTACGCCAGAGCTCGTGCATCAACTGAAAAGTACTATGCAGGACACGGCTTTCATCGTCACGATTGGGATACGAGATCTTGAATCCCATACCGCATGGGTAAGATAAGCGATCCCAATTACATATACAGTGAAGCGCCGAGCAATGATGCTGAGCACACATTCGTTTGTTGTGAGAGATGGCTCGCGGAAGCAGATTGGCGACATCGCGCCGAGCAATATAATCAGCAAAATGCTCGGAACGCGGTAAAGAGATACATCGAGAACATACTACTGAAAAAAAGTAGACCTCAATACAGTGCAACAAACCGAAGCCCCACAGGTAGAGATATAAGAAGCCGAGCTTATAGCTTGGAAGCTGGCTACAACAAATACGGTGGATCCAGACGTGGGTAAATATGATTGGTCCTTTATGGATGCCGTTCTGGGTCCTCAAGTACATTTTATACAGAGCTGGGTCGTAATGATTTCTTTTGAAATGAAATTACTCTCAATTAAAAATTACAAGAAGTTGTAGGCTAGGTTTGGTTTGTGTGGCAGTCGGGTTTAAAAATAGCCAACTCACTTAGACGATGTACGTCCATTGTGGTGCCACTGTGTGACACGGAACTTCAGTATTTATTTGACATGGAACCACTTAGACGCATTTATGAAGCTTAGGATTGGTTTTATCCCAATACCAGAGTAAAAAAGTATTTTCCTAATAACCTTGCTCTACTTCTTCTTGCTAGACAATTACAGAAAAGCGCTCTACTATTTCTTCCTCTTCCTTGTCTCTACAAATTTTGCAGAATTCAGGAGGAAATACTCCTAGTCTAGAACAGTGCCGACCTAACAGCCAATGACCGGTAACACAAGCCACGACCTTAGAGATGTTCTCTCTTGAGAAGTTGAGCAATTCTCCTGACTTTTCTTATCTATTTGCGGCCAAATTAGCCTGATTGTAGCTCAAGTGTTTTCTTCTCTTATTAGCCTCTTGAAGAATATTAGTTTTTATGCTTAATTTGATAGTAGCCATTAGGAAGTTGTAATTAGTAATCAATTCCTTCAGTCCTCAGGAAAAGGAATTGATTACTTTTTCGAATTCTAAGAAGTAATTTAAAAAGTATTTTTCCCAATTCTATTACAAGGAACTAAGTATTTGAATTAGAATTAATTATTTGATGGCAATGAATTTATTGTTCAAGTATTTTGAAAGGAATTGAGTGGGTATTGTATTCTCCAATTCCATTTACGATTTCCCAAAGTATTTTTAAGAAGTGATCGAAAAAAATTATTAAATAAACAAAATTTATAAATAATTTTGTACTGACGAATGAAAATCGCTTTTTTCAACGCAACCGCGTGTTATGCTGGCAGCGGAGGGGGAAGATATTTGGTTCAGCCAAAAATCTACTTTTTCTACGACTTTGGCGTCGTACCAAACACTTTTGGTCGAAAAAAAAAAAATTCATTTCTCTATCTAGTTCTAATTACAGTAAAATATATATTATATAATTCATAGCCTATTACGGATATTTAATCCATTAAACGAAAGGTCAGCTTGTACTTTGGAGATCCTTTCTTTAATAACTTAAAGAAATTGAAGGAATTACCACTACTAGCTGAAAAGTGACCTTCTCGGCGCCGAATGAGAGACTTTTTATTTGCAGGCATTTTACGCCTTACTCTCTCCGACCACCATTTCGAAATGCTGACTTTTATGAAATCCAATGCACATTTCTCGAAGTGACATAGAGTAAAACAATTTTTTTCTTTACTTATGGTTTATTATTTGTTGTTAATTTCACAAAAAATGCATCCTTGTAAGTATTTGTCTTTAATTAACTTTGCTAGGAAATAAGGTACACAATTTTCCAATATATGGTTGGAATCTTCATTTTTGAAAGCAAGAAAAAATTCGGGATTGAACTTTCAGCTTCTCAATTACTTTTACCATTCCTTTGATGAGTTGAAAAGTCTTTTATATTTTTAAATGGACATTGGTGAAAGCCTCTGTATAAGTTTTTTTTTTCTATAAATCTGAGCTCTTACCAAAATAAATAAAAGAAACTACGGAACTTGTCGCTATTCATAACTCTTCTAATCAGCCAGTTTCCCTATTGGCTTCTCCATCAAGATATAACCATAAAAATATTTGGCTTTTAATGCTCTTCAAACTTTGGTTCCAAAATTCGCGCTCCTCCATTTTGGACTAGAACTACTTTTCATGAATTTACAGCAGCTCAACATTTTCCTCATAAATAAAAGATAATTGATACAATGGTAATGGGACGAAAAGTTACCATTAAATGGGAGTCTAAGGTTGCTTAACCATTGCAGAGATTTTCGAAGTGAATGCGTATTATCTTCATAAATTATTTTTCATGCAATTTTAGCCCACTGTGTCCGTGTGCAATTTGCCACACCACTCGGCGCAATAATCTAAAAACAACAACAATGCATTAGCACTTTAGCCGAATAAAAACACAATAAAATATAAACAATAAATCCACCCAACAATCTATAGCGTCACCAGGAACCAACGGAACGAACTGCAGGGGCAAAGCCAAGCGGTGTGGAATATGTACAAGGATAACGTAATTAAAATGAATTGAATTTGGTGCACAATTAAAGTTGCACGCAGCAGCAACAGTATCAAAAATAACAGCAACAACAACAAAAACCAAGAATAACAAAGCATTTAAAAGCAAAGTAGCTCGAAAGGACCGAAAAGGATCAACACTCTAACCGAAGCCAATTGTAGGTATGCGTGTGTGTGTATGTATGCTTGTGCGTTTCGTTGGAATCCATATAGTTAGAGGGATGGCGGGCGGTATGTTATCCGTGTTGTTGATGGGTGGTTTTGTTTTCGTTGGATTATTGTCGCTATTATGATTGCTGTTGTTCTGAATGCATCAACACATAGCGCGGGGGAAGCAGCGAGAAAGGTTGTCAGCCGACACTAGTGTTCAACGCAAAGACATCAGTCAATATCCTTGCTGCCAATTGTCACCCACAAACACAAATGCGCAGGCGTTTATTGCTAATAAGTGTGGTGTGAGGAGGTGGTGATGGCGGGGTGATGATAGTGTGCAATGGGCGTGCCAAATGGAAGCATATGTGAAAATAAGCCATGACAAATGGTTTAATTTAGTTGTCAGTTATTTTTGGTGTTTTCGGCATTCTGAATGTGGGCGCAGCGCTCGGGGAGGTGGAGGTGGCGGTGAAGTTGTTATTAGTGGCGACGGTGGTGGTGGTTAACGATGTACACATGTTTTGCGATAATGTGCGCTTAAAATGTTAAACAACCATTTAAGAGGAATGTAGATAATTCAATTGGTAATAAAAAAAATAAAAAAATAACGGGACCTACAAGTGAGCTTCGCATGTCTATTCACATATCTACTACTTGTGTGTTGGTGTGTACCTCTGTGGGGTTAAACGCATTCCACGTTGCGTGCCAACTGATTGGCACAAATACTTGCAAACCCATATGCGCATTTTGCATTTCCCGACATGAGGCTGATCATTTGACGTGCACACGCAATCGCCAAATGCGCACTTAACAAGTCAACTCGCCAGCCGAACGCCCACGCCCATCGTACTGCTGTGTTGCACTCGGCGTACAAGTGCTTGTTAAGACGTCGCAGTCCATGAGCTTGGCGCATTCCATTCGTCATTCGCCATTTACCATTACTTGCCACTACTTGTCACTCGACGTCATTGACCTCCTGTTCACATTTGGCTTTTCGGCGTTTAAGCCACGAGTTTTCGACCAGCACGCATCCACTAAACATAACCCACCAGCAGGACGCCACACCCGCACTATGTGCTTCCGAGGGTGGTCGGACAGGCTTTTTAAACCGAAGTGACCTCAGGTTTGAGAAATCCAAAATTCCTTACGAAAATTCCACTAGAAGTAGCAGTAGTAGTGGTAGTATTTATTGCAAATAAAAGTAAAATATATTTACAACATTTTGATAATTACTTCTGCTAGTATGAAGGGAAAAAAATATTTACAATAATTGAACGACAATAGCATGAGCCGTCTCCAACTCTAGTTCATGTATTCTCGTTTCATTAAGCTCTTCGCCATAAGCACTCAGCTGAACTGATGGGTAAACTTATCATAGACTAGGCTCAAAGCTAACTAATAGAGTTAATCTGAGGATTCACCGCGAATTAATTTGTAAAATTGTTAAAGTGATTTACTCAGAAAAGCTCTCATTAAACAGGAATCTAAGGTCATCTGACAATTGTGGCGTTTTGCTAAAGAATTCTTTCGTTAAATTCTGCACTGACAGTCAACATACTCTCAAGTTATTCTTATCTTTAAAATATTACATCGAATACCTATCGGACTTTACACTGCATTAATAGGGTACAAGTACCTGCCTATCTACAACCCGACGATAACGGCAACTACCAGAACCTGGCCACCTAACTTTATACGGTCTTATGGAAAAGCTGACTGAACTCAATCCGTTCAGATCGTTAGAAAACAAAGTTAGAGTATGTAAAGTTTTTCAATTATGGATTTCAACTCTTGTATAGGATACGCTTTGGCCAATACTGGTCACGAGGCCAATCCCATATAAAATAATAGAAACAGAGTTTTCTAATAGCGGTCGCCCCTAAGAAGGCAATGGCAAATCTCCCATTAAAAAGTTCCTCATAAAAACCACAAAAGAAAGAGCTCAACCGAACACCCAACAAAGGGTGTAGCGCTAATTATATGCATGTACAGGGTTTGATTGAAAAGTAATGAGCCTTATTCTTTGTTAAGCAGTTTTATTAAACCTTTTGGCTTATACAACTAATATTTTCCAAATAGGACCCTTGAGCGTCAATACACCACTAGTAGTGGTCCCTCCACTGCAGGAAACATTTTTTAAACTCATCCGCCGGAATCGCGTTCAAAACGGCTGTTGCAGTTTTTTGGATCGCCTCGATGGAGTCGAAACGCTTCCCCTTCAGCTTTCTTTTCAGGCGCGGGAACAAGAAGAAGTCCAGAGGGGACAGGTTTGGGCTGTAGGGAGGGTGAGAAAGCACCGGAACCCTCATCTTGGCCAATGCAGAGGTGCAGAGGAAGGCGGTGGCGCCGGCGCATCTTCGTCTGTTTGCGTCGTCGAAGGCCTTCCAGATCGCTGTTCTTCTTCGACGTCCTTCCGGCCTTCCTTGAACGACTTGTGCCACCGTTTTACCTGGGCACTGGACAGAGGTTGGTCCCCGTAAGCCTCCTTGAGTAGCCCAATGGTTTCGGTACTCGTTTTGTTTAGATTTACGCAAAATTTGATCGAGTAACGTTGCTCCAACGATCGCTGCATTTCTGCCACTGCAAAATCCTAACACACTTTTAAAACAGCTTTCACGCGCGGGTCGATGTTGACTGCACCGCTATTTCCAGCGAACTGGGACCGGTTTCTAGTGGAAGGGGAAGGCCCAACGATCATTTTCCCCCACCAGCCGATTCGGTTGATCGCTTGGCAGACGCTCCGCGCGGTAAGGTTCATTACTTTCGAATCAAACCCTGTATATGCACATCGGAAGTTTGTAAGAGCTTGAGAACTTAAAATAATAATACAGGATGAAGAAGGCCTGCTTTGCGTTGGAAAGATGAGGTGGAGAAGGACTTCGTTTTATTTGGTGTATCCAATAGCGCTAGAAAGAAATGACTGGCGCGCTTTGTTAAACTCGATCAAAATCGCGTTAGCGGTTATTGCGCCAATAAAGAAGACGAAGATATGTCCGGCGCGGCTACGAGTTACGTAATGCATGGGATCGGTCCAATTTTTGACTATTTTTTCCAATAAATCTGACCGTATGGCAACAATGGTGGCTTGAATATTGGCAAGTTCCGAAGCCTTGTTGGAACGAAATGTCTTCGATGTTTAGCTGATTAAATTTTGGAAACATGGTCAGCATGGCTCGAAAGCGCTCGCCATTCACCGTAACGGCAGTTCCTTCCTCGTTTCGAAGGAAATAAAAACCGTACGCCGTACGTAAAATGGTCGAGTTGTCTATGAATTTCACGAACAGATTTATTTTTTCAAGGTAAATTCCGACAATTTCGAAGCGTTGTTCTGGCGTTAAACAATTCATGATGACTTTCCAAACTTTACTAAACAGACATGTCAACACTGTTTGGTCATTCTCAGCTGTCAAACCACAGTTATCGATATCGATAGTTCTAGTGCATATTTCAAAAAGTTTACTAATGTTGACGTCTGCTAAATTGAGATAAGATGAAATAGGAAATAGCCGGTGGTCTTTAAAAAAAAATTGAACAACCGATCACCCTAACATAATATATACCACCATACATATCTACACACATACATATGTATATAATACACATGTACATATGTAGCTTGGTGAGTGCTGCTACCAAACCTTTTTACTGCTGCTACTGCCTCTAACAATGCCACTGCACTCAAGCACTTGAACGCGCACCACACCTGCCGCGCGCACGCTTCCGTCAACATCACCACCACCGCTGCCTTCCACCGCTACTCGGTTATGATTGCGTTAAGTCGCTAACATTGTTGTAACAGCGCATTACATAGTTGTGCCAACTTTGGTTGTTTTTGTTGGTGTTGGCATTTGCATGTGCCACTAAGCAAAATACTACAATACAACATCTGTCAGCATTCGAAGCTCAAACGCGCCCCGTCACTGCTGCGTCACCGTCAAGCTTCAGACACTTGAAACCTCCGTCCTCGACCGCTTTCCGCGCTGCTTGATTGACATCTGTAGCACAGGATGGATGATGTGCCGCTGGCGGGTTATGAATGCGCCCCAGTGTTTACCTTAAAAATGTGTTTTCCGGCATTTTTCCATTTGTTTTTAGTTTGACGTTGAGTTTTTTTTGTAGCTCTACCTTCATCCACTCATTTTATTCCACCCAGTCTATCGTTCACAATTCGCTGCTACTCGTGGTTTGCAGGTACTTATGTGCTTATGTCGAATTCAGGAGATCCATCTTTATTAGTGTGCCCCGCAGAGTTTATGTTTTTTGGGTGTATATTTATATGGTAGATGTATCTACAGGGATTTTCTTAAATACAAAAATGTGTATACCAATATTAAAAGTCGTTCCGTGTTGTTGCTTTATTCAATAGCTGTTAAGCTCCACTTCACAATCGATCAATTGCGGGATTAAGTCAAACGTTGCGTCAGAATGGGTGTTGCGGCGCTTAGCAAGTCAGTATTAGCCATATCGTAACATACGTGAAAATGCCAATAAAGACAATGGATTTAATGAAGGTCTGTTATAGTTAAGGGGAGTTAGAAATCCACAAAGCTGTTTAGCTTTATTACATATGTACATATCACACATAAATAGGTATACATATGTATATATAAGTACATATATAATATATGTACATAGACATCTATTTGGTGCTGTAGAGCGAAATCAACATTACGTTTACATAACCAAATACCGCAACTTTAGGTTAGGTTAGGCAAAGCTTAGGTTAGGGTATCCAGGTTGCTTGTCTAAGACACGACATTCGGTGGCCCTAACACCCATGTTGTTCTTGTTGTAGCAGCAATACTAAACCCTGTCAGCGCAATGTAAATCACCGGTCGTCTTCGTCTAGCTCATCTAACCGTAGGCCCGTGAAACATGCTCTTTCGACAGGTTGGGTCCAGAGGGAGAGGAGTGTTAGATGAAAGGGTTTGATGGGGCATATGAAAAGGTGGTTAGTGTCGTACGGGATTCCTTCAAATGCCGAACATATGATTAGTATGTCGGGGTCAATTCTGGATAGGTACAAGTTTAACCCTCTACAGTATCCAGAACGTAATTGATCCAAGGTTACGCGGGTCTCTCGTGGTAGCTGGAGTTTTTCATCTGCTGTTGGTGGTGGTTGGACTTTGATTACGGGATTCGGGGGTCGGTAGCTTAAGAAGGTGGTAAGGGTCTCCCGAAGAATGCCGTTTATTGTCTGTCTGTACACTGTCTGGTCCAGTAACTGTCGGTCTGTTTTGTCCTGGATCTCATCGGCGTAATTGAGGCGTATTGATAAACGTATACCATTGTTTAAAGGGGGGGTTACTTTATATTGGCAGGCCGAAGCCACGCAGAGACCATTTCCGTCCATAGCGATACCAGATCAGAGTCCTATTTTAGCGAAAATATGCATCACTCAAGATGCGCCTACTGTTCGTGAATTTTAGGAGTCGCTCAAGCTTCAGTTCAGGGATACATTCCAGTCTTTCAAAACTGAGGATACCCAGATAGCACAGTCTAGTTTTCGAGAGAGCCAGACGGTGGCATAGGAGATGCTCCAGGCAAGCATCGTTAAGAGTTAGATTTAAATTTTAAGCATGCGCTGCATCTAGGCGGTGCTCTGATAATACACCAACTAGAGTTCTACAGTTCCTTCTATCGAACGATATAACCGATTTAGTATACTGGCCATCATATACGTGTTTACACAGGATCCTGGTAACTTTGCAATTGGATAAACTAAGCCATCTGCCTTTCGCCTTTCTATACATGTGCTCCTCCAGTTCTTTTTGAATTGTGCGCAGGGATTTAAGTATCTCAATTACTTGATCTCTTGTAAGCCTCGCGTCTTGTTTTGCTATTTCGTCCACTATTTCCCAGACACATATCAATAGACATAAACCTTGCAATTACGAGTGAGCTGGTTAATTGCTTCCTTGTATTCATGAACAATTTTGGATGATAGACAGAATGATGTGACCGCTTTTATAGTCGCCTGGCTATCTACGTAGTTAATTGTTGTTTCTGTACATACAAATTCTGCTGCTTTCTTTACCGCAAGGATCTCAGCTTGAAACCGAATGCAATAGTTAGAGAGTTTATATGACTTTTCAATAATTTTTTTTTGTTTCAAGATATTGAAAGAATTTTTCTTTTCCGAACTACGCCGAAAAAGAATTCATTTCTTAGACTCTGTATGGTTGCTGAAAGCTGGTGCAACTTGTCACATAACATGGTCTGTTAGCTAAAAAGTTATTTGAATATTTATCAGACTCTCTGCATGCCAATCGAACGCCAAACCATCAACGCCAAATGCAATTTTTACCAGTCTTAGAAGATTAGTTAATACTTCATTATTATCTCTCGCCTGATTTGGAAATTTGCTTACTCTATTTTCTATCTCCGAGTAAGCCAGAAAACTATATTAATCCTGGTTCACTAAACATTCGTCTAATTCGAAATATTCGCGTCACAGCATCTCACTAACAGAACTTTCATTAATAATTAAATAGAAATAATGTAATACTTCTCTTATACTTGTTTTTAAATTGTAGTCTGTGAGACGATTGATTAGTGCCAGAGTAATATTGATTTAAGTTTAGTGATCTAGGGCTGTATGTATGGCGCATACAACCAAGTTTCGAGATCGAGCTTCTCTTCTAATTTAAGCATCTTGACGCGCTAGAGTCTTATGACACACTGCAGCTCAGTAGAGGCTGTTGGCACTACCTGATATAGGTTTTTCTAATATATAATTTTGATATTTTATGTACGCAGTTGGGATCGACCTTCTTAGATTGTCAGTCAGTGTGTCACGCCCAAATATGTACAATCGAGACAATAACAGGAGGTGTTAAGCAGGATGTCAAATGAGTGGAGTCATGATAGAGATTTTCAGAAAAAAAAGAAGAATAAAAAGAAAATATGCAGGCTAACTTTTCTACGGCTACATACAAGTACGTGTACTTCCATATGTATACGTAATATCCTATAAGTGTCCTTCGAATTCACACAATCGTCACAGTTTAGCTATAATTATTATTTCAACCTTCGAGTTTCCACTCAATCAACAGGCCATATAGAAAGTAAGAGTAACCAATCCACTTCTCAATGAAATCATACGAAAAAAACATAAAAACAAAACCAAACAGTTCCTGATAAAAGTAACACAACCAACTCAAGGTAAACATTAAGAACAAAAAATTCAAAAGAAAAACAAATCGCTGTGATACGAGTAGGAGGAACGACAACAGTCATACGGAACAGAATTTCACAGTCAAAACAGAGACAACTTGGCTGACAGTGTGCCAGTGCAGTAAATGCTCCATTAGCGACAGAAGCCAAAGCCAACGGCAAGCACACGGCAATGGCAGCGATACAGTCACAATCAGAGGCACAGCAATACAGCAATAGCAAAAGCAGCGTTTACTGCTCAAATATTATGCGAACGCAAATATTTTTATTTAGTAAATGTCATTTATTATTTATGTTTATTCGAGCACTTATCTAGCAGAGGCGTGCGCGTCGCTTGTATATCTACTGGCATACTGCACACCCTAACCCCCAAAGCGCTGCACGGCGCTGTGCTCGAGAACTTTAGCCAATACGACGCAGAGGAGTCTTGGCAAGGAAACTGGAGCAAAAGCAGCAATAATGCCAGGGATGAGTGGTGAATGAGTGGCACAGAAGCGATGTCAGTTGGCGGGCGTGTAGCCGGAAAATAATAACAAACAAAATAAAGCAACAAAAACTGTGAATATATAAAATATTCAAAAAGAAAAAATCATTTAGAAATAGAAAATGCAATGCACTGATCTTTGTCGATGAATTCATTTACTTGCGTGTACTTTTGTAAGTATTCGTTCCCTCTCTAATCCGGTGCAGGATTGCCGTGGCATGAGGAGGGTAGAAATGTATAGGTAAACTAAACTGTAAATAAATAATCGCACACACATCTTCACAGTGTGCTGATGTGCTGGAGTTGGATAAAGTCAATTGCTGAGTGACAGAAATATGCAAATAAAACACAAAAACAATGTAATGCAAATACACACTTACACCTACACATTCGCTTTTACTGTACTGTAAATGTACTCCCGATTTCATTTATGTAAATACATCTATAAATACTCGTGAATATATGTAGATAGATATTTCTGTATGTACGTCTAACACGCAACTGTCCTCGCATAATTAAGACGCTTTCTCCTTTTTACAATATCAGCAACATTTTTTATGGAGCATTTTTTTTCGAAATATAATATTTTGTTTTTTTTTTTTTTTATTAAAAAAAACAAAGTTTATTTAAGAATAAACAAACTTTGTACAAAATTCACAAAAATTTAAAAACTTGTAAATTAAAAAATTGCTATGAAAATTAAAAATTTTTTAATCAGAATTCGTAGAAAATTTCTGGGTACGCAGTTTTATGTCGCATTCAATTTTAATAATTTTTTTTAAGAGCCTGAAAACTTAAGGGGTTATATACCTTGTGAGCCCGAAAAAATGGACGATTGTCATAATTTTTTTTAAATATGTTTTAGAACTTTTATTCAAATGAGGCATATATCATACTGATGGGTAATTCTCGAAGAATACATTTTGGTGTTTTTATTTTAAAAAATGTTATTATTTACTGTTGATATCGTCCCTCCTCCAAAACGCCGTTGTTTAGAAGAGGCTTGCGGTGATCATGGTAGCGCATGAGCAGCTCAACTGAAATAAAAAAAATTAAATGATTACGAGTATTGTAGAAAATTTTTTTTAGTGAATCTCAACGGTTTATTTACCTAAAAAAAAAATTTCTCGATATGATAACCACTTTGCAGCAAAAAAACGATTTTTGAGGGGTTGAAAACATAATTCCAGCATATATGCAAATATTTATAAAAAGTGAACCGTTCATATTCACGAGGTTGTAACTTCGATTAATTAAAATAAAAGTTTATGCCAATCGGTCAATTCGTTTTTTGATAAATAATGATCACCGCGATGGTAATTTTCAAAAAACACAACTTCGAGATAATCGCGTCTAAAGTTTTGCGTTCACTTCATTTATGGATAAGGACGCTCCAATAAATCTGACCGTATGGTATCTGTGATGCCTTCTTCTTCGTTTACTTAGGAAAATTCGTGTTTAAAACAATATATTTGAATAACTTTTACTGTAGTTCAGTGGTTTCGGATGTCTAGCATTCTTGTCATCTCTTCGGCTGCCCGGCGGTCTAGTGTGGATTATTCTGCCGTTCATCGCCAGACGCGCTAAGCATGAATATATATTAAGTTTACAATAAAACTATTGTTAAGCGCGATGTTTGGCAAGCCTTCTTGACTTCTTGGAATCAAATGACGTCGATGTTTAGCTGATTAAATTTTGGCAATAAAAATTTAGTCAGAATGACTCGATAGCTCTTGCCATTCGCTGTAACGTCTCATCCATCAATTTGAAAGAAATGAGGGCCGATGATGCTGCCAGTGTTCTATGAACTTTGCGAACAGATTTATTTATTTTTTCAAAATAAATTTCCATAATTTCGAGCATTTTTCTGGCGTTAAACGGTTCAGGATGACTTTCCAAGCTTTAGTAAACAGAAACGCTAACATAGTTTACCATTCTCAGCTGTCCAACCACAGTTATCGATATCGATAGATCTCATGCAGCTAAGAAACACCCATTACAATAATAAGCAAACTACGAACTTTGTACACTCGTAAACTTCAAACAAATAACTTTATGAAAAAATAAATACATCTAAAGTTTTCAAATTTTGAAACAGAACCTTAAAGAAACTTAAGATGCAGTTTTATAGCTCATTGTGGCTCATTTCACATCTATGTCTCGTTGATTTTTGAGATTTTTTTTGAACATACGATGTTGATTTTTTTCCTATATTAAGAGCCTTTTGCATGAAAGGAAGTGTTCAATACCTCAGCGAAAAAAATTGTCAAAAATGAGCGAAAATTTCTAGCCATTTAAAACCTACACATAGCTATAAAAGTAAAAAAAAATGAATTGGCTATAAAACTGCATACCCAGATTTTTTTTAAAATTCTGAATAAAAAAAGTTGAAAACTTTGATGAAGTTTTTTTGAAATTTGCTAAATTTTTCTGAATTTTATACAAAGTCTGGAACTTTCATTTATAAGGTTTTTAATATACAATGAACTATGTTTTTATAAGAAATTCAAGGAAAAAATTGAGCACCAAAAATACAAAAAGTATTCGTAATACAAGGTGGTATAAAATTAGTCACCCTTTCGAAAAATTTTATTATAATTTTTGCAAATCGAGTCCTACGACAATCATATTTGATACTTGTGAACTACACAGCTGCAGTATACAAACAGACAAGACAAAGAATGGAACGCGTAAAGGTCAAAATAAAGATTTTCATCACTCAAAATAATATTTTTTTTTTTTCATTTAGTAAAAAAGTAATTAAAAGTAACACTGAATGATTAATTTTGCGCCACATTGTATTACGAATATTGTGAAAAGATAAAGTGACTTAATTATGTTCCAGATATTCATAAAATATCAAATCGTGGAAAAGACCTGACAAAAATAATCAGCACACACCACCCACTGGAACTCGGGTTCAACAGCGCGAAAAGGAGTTGCTTAGTTTGAATTTGTTATCTAAAAGGGCTAAAACTCGGAAGGATATCTTTGACTTCTTTAAACTGATGTTAGGCTATAGATTCTGTAGTAGGGAACTAGCACCAACGGGCATTGTCATTAATAAGAGGAAGAAATTGATGATATGTATGTATATTCCGGCGGTATTGATATCAGGGGCCTCAACAACCCTAGTGTTAGTTCTGCTTTGTTATGTTTGAGAAAGAAATAGAGCAAATAGATATAGAGATGAAGGATGATAACATCCGATCAGAATATCTTTGAATGTTTTGAAACCGAATTTCCGGAAGATTTACGGGCCTTTGTACAATGGCGGCAATGACTCCGATATGCATGAACATTGCGCATTGAGGATTAAGCGGGTCACAAGTATGCAACACATCAACACATGCAACACCGTTGAAATTCCAACAAATCGACGTGTAGTGGCGTGATTTGCAACAGATTGAAAATTTAAAAAAATTTAATTTCTCGTGCAATCGATCGTGTACTGCGAAATTGACGATTGTTGGCTTCTTCATTTTGAGATTTTCAAGTGTTTACATGAGCGAAAAAATTGCAACATTCATACTAAACGCTAGGCGTGGCTATTGTTTTCTTTCCACGGTCCATGCTTATTCGGCGTCAAACAACGCGAAATTGAATTTGGCAACCGTTCCACACCGTATGACGAAACGAACTTCAATTGTTATGTTTTGTTGCGTGTTTATGACCCGCTTTATAGAACCCTAGAGGGAGTGTGCAGTGAATATAAAGGGTCTTTAAAAAGCGACGCCTAGATATCAGTAGTAAATAATTTCTAGACGGTACCTCTTTTATGTAATGTATGTATGTATGACATTTTTTCTTGTAGAGAGATATACAATTTTAGAGAGATAGAACAACGCGTAAAATTATTGAAAGTTAAGAACAATATATCGCAAAATTCGTGATTTTTCTGGTTTCTGGCTCTTTCGAGAATAGAAAAGGGACTGGCAGACCAAAGACCGGACATTCGCGAAGTGTTGCTGAACAACCTTCAACACTGGTAGCTCGACGTTCTCAGCAATTTAGCAATCACGACTCGACTATTTGGAGAATTTTAGCTGCAATCATTATTGAATAAAAATAGTGAAGTCTGAAAGAATCTAAATTTTTAAATGTTTTATTTTAAAACAACACCGAGGCGTGTCTTTTGAAATATCCTTTGGGCCCGGCGACTTGTATGAATGGATAAGAATACGATCCGGTTACTTCTGGTAGTGCCAGTAGTAAAAGCAGAAGTTGTCCTTTGAAAGTTGTCCATAAGAAAGGCCAAGTGAAAAATAGCAAGGTTTAACTTTTTTTTTCTAATTGGCCCGCTTTGTTGAGCTCGGCTAAAATTGCTACCCCGAACGTGGTGCAAAAGCTGCTTTGCATCTCAACCCTTCTCATACGGTAAATTTTCATGCGTTATGGAGATTTTTCGCCACACTTACCCATTAGCATTCAACCTTTTCCACACTCATTCATTCATTTGTTTATGTACAAACTTGTATGCATACAAGTGTTTACTAGGAGTTCTCGCATGTTGCGCCTGTTTGTGTTTGTTGGTGCAAGTATGTATTTGTGTGTACTTTTTATTTTGTTCTTTTGATTGCGATTATTGTTATTAGTCGTGCAAACAAATTGGTAAATAATAAATATTTTTCAGTTAAATATTGTTAGTGTGACTTTTCATGCCACTCAATGCGCTCATACTTTTATACTTCTCTAAAGAGTACATATTTACATGTAAATACGTATGTATGTATGTTTGTAGGTACGTTTGCAGTGGCAGCAGAGACTCCCTTACCATTCGGGGCAAGCAGACAATGTGCCAAGTACACATTAGGATTGACTTTTATCAAAACGCAGTGACTTGTGTTTCTCCAACTGTTGGTAGACGCTGCAACACCCGCAGCTGGCAAAAGTGTGTGCATGCATGTGTGTTTGTGATTGAGTAATCAATGAGGGGAAATTGGGAGCCACGTCGGGAAGTGGTTGATTTGTATTTGCGTTTGGCAAACGAAACATTTAGATAAACATGTAGAACGACTTCGATGACGAAAGTTGCGAGTGCTGCCTTCGATTGCGAATCAGATTTCAACGATACCAAAAACGAATAAATGGGTGGTGGCGATGTTCCAATCAAACACAACTTTGCATGTACGCCGCCCACTACACCTGCATTCGCCGGTGTTACTTGCCGGCGACGCTGTTTACCGACAGCTTTACTGCCAGCCGCCTTGGCATGCTTCCACAAATTGGCTGAAACGCAAGAAGCAAGTTGTGTGCTGTTCGCATGGACTGTTCGCTTAAATATCATTCGAGGAATTAGCATAGCAAGAAGATTTGCGTCTGGCGTGTTGTCGTACAAGTTGCCGATGCTGGTGCTGATGCTGTTGGTGGCTGACGTTGACGCCACCGTTTGCGCTATGTTGACCAAAAAATTTCCATGCGAAAGCAGAAACGGAGGATCAGCTTGGTGTTGACAGTGCGAAGGTTAAAATCGAAAGTGCAAAAGTGTCGCTGATAGGAAAATACAACAGTGTAGACATAAGAAGGTGGGAAAGGTACGGCGAGCAGCATTGCGAAAATTTGAAACGATGAGAAAAATGTGCATACCCACATACATATTAATATGTTGCATGTATATATGTATGCATTTGTAAACAAAAAGGGAAAGTGGGAGACATTCGCATGGCAACAAATATTCAATGTACAAATTCTATTTGCAAATCGAAAGCGAATAATTTGTTAAATAAAAACAGACAAGGTAGGGTATTCAATCCAGAGTGGCTAGATGAGCGGAAAATAATTTCTGAAGTCACTGCTTTCAGAATCGTACACATATGTACATACTTATTCATGTAAATAAATATGCAAAATAAGTTTATTTTACTCTATTACAGCGTCAAGAGAACCACTGCTTTCATTTACTGTTTTACAGCGTGCGACGAAAATCCACTTTTTTGTTATGCAGGCAAATCTGCATATACACGAGAAACTAGAGATTTTGGATAGTTATGCTGCTTACCCAGTTTTGCATTGTCCCGTCATCTAAATTTTTTAAATCGCTTTAAAGTTTCAGAGAGGTAATGTAAACAGAGGTATGAGCGTCACAAGTATCAAAACACTTGCGTCGCATACTTCAAAAAATATCCATTCAATTATTTATTTCAGGAGGAAAACGGAAGTAAACTAACCAGAAATTTAATAGAAGAGCGAGTGTTCGTGCAGATCGACGAGCCAAGTAAAAAGAAAACGAGATCAAAACCAGCTAGGTAAAAATGCGCTACTTTGCTCTTAGCGAATTTGACAGAATCGCTGTGTGTTTGAGGTTACATTTATACAATTTATTCGCGAGTTGTTTGTGTAATTTCCTCTTCTTTCGCGCAACTGTACCAGTATGACGCCACGCCTCTCTGATGGGCGCAATCTTGTATTCTATCATGCTTACAAACCTATGTACTGGTATGGGAATAAGTTTCCGTCCTTTCTTAGCCAAAGTTACGAATTATTTAAACAATTAAATATGTGTTCGCCATTGCAAGCTGGAACTTTACTCCATCTTTCCGGCAGCATACGGTTTCCTCTGACGATAAATTCGAGTTATTTTGACTTGACCCACTCATTGAGCCCCTTTGCGATGCTCTCGTCAGAAGAAGTCAACCGCCCTTCAATAAGGGCTGACTGCATTATCGGAATGGTAAGACGATGGAAGTTGGTAATCCGAAGGCGCAATGTCTGGGTGGGGTGGGGCAAGATTTCCCAATTCAGTCCCTCTAAATATTCCTGGACCGATTGTGTTGACATGTGTCCTGGCCTTGTCATGCAGCAAAATCAGTTTGTCATGTCTACCGTCCCATTCCGACCGCTTTTCTTTGCGAACTCGATTCAAACGCATTAGCTGTAGCCGATAACGATGGCCAGTGATGGTTGCAGATGATTTAAGGAGTTCATAATAGATGGCACCCTTCTGATCCCACCAGATGCTCAACATAACTTTTGAAGCCTGATTTTTTTTCGTTGTCGCTGGACCTCTTGGCAGGCTGAAACATATTCGACGGTTAAGATTGTCATAATAGATCCAGTTTTCATCGCCATGCGATACAGAAAATCTTTTCTTTTCTGCCGTTCAAGAAGCATCTCACACGCCACCAAACGTCTCTAGATATCCCTCTCCTTCAATTGATGTGGCACCTACCAGCTTTCTGGACCATTCACATTGCGTGCAAACTTTTACCGACGGTTGATCTGTCAACATCCAACTCTTTCCACATATCATCGAGGTCACGACATGCGTCTTCGTCCAATAATTGTTGTAGTTTAGTATCTTCGAATCGAATTAGTCGGTGCCTTTCGCGATCTTTATCACTCTCGTCGAAATTGCCACTTTCGAATCGTCGAAACCACTCTGTACAAGTTGTATTTGATGGAGCATGATTACTCTAGGTATTGATCAATATAAGACACGTTTCAGCTGCACTTTTCTTTAAAAGGTAATAATGGAGCATAACTTCCTTTCTTTAAAAGGTAATAATGGAGCATAACTTACCGCAAATGCTGTTTTTTCGGGACGAACACAGACATTTTTGACGTCAGATAAAAAAGGATCTTTACTCTTCAAACGAATGTCAACTACTGGCATCGATACCTCCGATATACACCTTCATATCACCAGTATATTACTAGAGCAAACACAAAAATAGTTCCAATAGATCATTACTGTCACTAATCATTCCTCTTACAGACCACAAATTGAAAGCAAGTATATTTCTTTTCTTAATTTCAAACAAAAGAGTGTAAATTAAGAGAAGTTTTATATTGGTGCGTAGTCTATTGGACGAATGTTTAGTGATCCATGGATAAATAGGAAGAAGAACGAAGTTGAGGTATGTTCATCAGTGGTGCGTACGTCCCTTCTCCGTTATTTGGCCCAACTTCGTCTCCAGTTCGTGGAGTGCGTCTTACTATTTTCCCACAAATAGAGGGGCATACAGTTATATACTCCTTTGAACGGCAGATGATTTTTAGGAGTAGCTTTCTCTCGGAGGTTTAACATTGCCTACCGAGGGAATACCACTATTACAAAGCCTTTTTTCTGTCATTTGATGTTTCGTACCCGGGGTTACAAATCCGTGCACTTCTGAATAGTAGTCGCGTACCAGCCCATTCGCCTACGACCGCCGCCAGGAAGTATTAAGGGGTTATATACAGTTAGAGTTTTCAGAAAATCGTTTATTTTTATTTTCTTTTTCTTAAGATACATGTCATATATTTAAGAATACTCACAGAAAATTTAATATCGTTCGGGTGAATATTTTCGAAGTTACACGCAGAGTGCTTGAAAGTGCAAGGCAAACTTTAAAAAGCGTTTTTCTAAAAACGGTTTTTGCAAAGTCGGTGACCAACATTACTCGAAAATGGCTGAACCGATTAGTCTCAAATTTTAACATGAGCTTCTTAAATATATTATATATCCAGTTCAGAGATATAGTGATCACCGCAAAACGTCTTTTTTAAAAGGAGCCCCCGGAGATCAGCTGTAGCTCTTTTCCAAATACAGAAATATTTTTACTAATTTTAAGAAATATTTTTACTAATCTAAGTCTAAGTTAAAAGATAACATAATATGTGTACAAATTTTTCGATCAATAAATTTAAAAGTTTTCTCAGAAAAAGTTCTGAAAAAATTCGCTTTTTTCGGCATACAGTTATATGTATATAACCCCTTAAGGGTCATATAAGAACGTACGACTTGGTACCTATTGTGTTAAACTCTTCTCTGTTTCACCTCTAACAATCGTATTGCACAAACCGGAAAATATTCAATTTGTTTAGTGATACACAAAAAATAAATTGTATTGTGTGTTTTTTTAAGAGCTTGAAAACTTAAAATGATAATACAAGCAGAAATATTTTTGGAATAATTTTTTTTCTTCTTGGAGATAACTTCATGGCAAATATTTTTCGAATATGGCATCCAGCCGACATATTTCTGCCACGGCTACGAATAACAAGGTCCATTCGATCAGACCAATTTGTGACTACTTTTTCAAGAAATCTGGCGATGTAACGTCAATGGTGGCTTGAATATTGCAATAAATCGATTGTTTACCGGGCAGTATGGATTTGTTAATAGAATTTATTAATAACCTAAAACTGTTCTATCATATTTAGGTCGCAGTGCACAAACAGCCAATCAATAATAATAAAAAAAAATTGTATTCTAAATTTTCAACTCTGTTTTGTCCTTCTTTTCCAAGATATGGTATACCTTATAGAGGGTAGTTTATTATTCTATTTTATGGGTATGTTTCCATTGATTTTGTAAATACACCGAATGGGTATATTTCACAATAAGTTTCAATACGTGATCGTTGAAAAAAGGCTTAAAACTGTATATCGGATCAATAATCTGGCCTGGAGGAAGAACCACCTAATGAATACTACCTTTCGGGTTCTGACTTCCAAGTAGTTCCATCTCTTCTTTATATGTATAGTAAGTAGCAATTGGGACTTATTTTTGTAGTGGTACATCATCGCTCTCATTCCATATTTATTCAACTGGCAATTATCATCCGCCTTCATTCCCACTTAGCCATCTCTTACTTTCAAAACTACAACAATCTCCACGGCTTTAGCAACCCTGCGCTGATCCCTTTCACCATTTCATGAGTAAATTTGAAATTGAGAAGAAGTGTGTTCAATACAGACACTTTGCAAAATTTCCCAATTACAGAAATGAGAAATTCGCAAGATTTCCCCTATTGTGGCTATCAGACACTTTTGGAATGGTGAGTTAGTACTTTAGATTATTGTCAATAAATATTAAACTATATTTGTTGGATATATTTTAATTGAATTTTTAGATTTATAAAATTCTATGGTTAGATTACACAAAAAGAGAATTTTCAAAAATTAAAACTTTCGTTTTTAAGAAGTAAGAAATCAATCGGTAGTTCTGATGCAGCTAAAAATAACACCGATACTACGAGTATGCTGACAAAGCTTTAGGTAGTTCATGGGAATTAGCATTGTATGTCAGTTGTCTCCTAGTTTTCCGATATTCTACCTTTTGTTTTTGCTTATGTCAAGCTTGCATTGCAATTCAAGGCATTTAAAATTTTATCAAAATTTGAAAGTAATATACTATACTTAATAATTTTAAATTTTTCATGCCCATAGCTATCAGACTTGATATTTTTATGTTTGTTTCTGGAGAAATCGCCATCGGGGGGAAACTCATGATAAAAGAGGTTATTGTCTTGAAATCACAATTTATTTGCAAAACCCCTTTGAAATTGTTTTATATTCATATTTATGTTACATCCTATCAAGATAAGCACAGGAAATCGTTTTAGTATATATTACGAGTATTCTAATCGCATCTAACACCTCTATGACGAGACCCGAAGTTTCCAACGAAAATGTATTTCTAATACAAAGGGGATATTTCAAGAGTGCGAACGTAAGTTTTATTTACTTGCAAAAATTTCGCGCGTTTTATTTTAAGTTTTCTCAGTTGACATTAGAATGTGTAATTTTCACACGTTTCTCATAAAAACGACATGGGCACAGAATGAAATCCCAAATAGCCGCGAACAAAACACAACCAATCGGTGCGGATCGGACTCAGGTACAACTTCTAGTTGGAATTCCCCACATAATGTGCGGTTCATGTTCACATGTACATAAACGTTTGCCCACTTCCAAGAATCCATCAACGCCATCATTACCATATCACCACGGCCAGAGCCACAAACGAAGCTGTGCCGGGCTATACCGGACGCAGACTCATCAGCAGTGCAAGTGTTTCCTTGCACCAGGCCAGCAACCATTTGAGCGTTTGCGTGTATGTGCACATACGTAGTATGTTTCTTTGTATGCATGTGTGCCAGTCCGTCCGTTCGTCCATATTCGCGTGTGTTGCAACATTTGTGCTCCGTTTCCTTTCTTTACGCTCCGTTTGGACTGGCTTGTACTTTTTTCAGTTGACTTTTCTGTGTTACTGTTGTTGCTGCTATTTGCTTTTTTTTTCATTGTTTGTTTTTGTTGTTTTGTGTAGCTATTTCCAATGGTGGTGTTGGTGCTTTGGTCGCTCGATGCTCGATGCCGATGCTCGACTCTGTGCTGTTAGGAAGTAAGTTGTGCGCTTACTCTGATTTTTGTTACTGCTGGCATAGTAGTGGTAGTGGTAGTACTTGTTGTTGTTGTTCTGGTGTATATTTGCTAGCTACAAACAAGCAAACAAACAAAGAGCGTAAATGGATAATTCATGACTTAATACCCGAGAAATGTTTGGTTATATTTGCGCGTTGCTAATATTTTGAGATTGGATTCGGCTAAAATTGGCTGATATGTATTTTCTTTTCCATTGTTGCCGGTGTTGTTGTTGCTCGACTGTTGCCGTTGAGGTTGATGTTTATGTTGACGAACATGCATACACACATACATACATATATGTATAGATATACTTGTAGTTGTTTTTGCATTTTTATTTACTATTTACGTAAGCACTTTCTGCTCAGTAAGGTGAATTGTTAATAGTCACCCAAAAGACAGAGAACAAAAACAAAAAAAAAAAACTAAACTAAACAAGGCAACAAAAACATTTCACAGCAAAGAATATCAACATAGAATAAACCTAACCAAATACAAAGTACACATCAACCATTTGAATGGAGTGTTCATACGGTTTACAAAGCGATTAATCGGTGAGTACTCTACCATACGAGACACCGGCCCGCTGGTGCGACTGACTATGGGGGAGGTAGTGATGTCTGCGCGGAGCTTGGTGGTGGGAGAAGGCCAATGTATGCATTGAAATGTGTTTATAGATGTGCATTGTCGTGCATAAGTGGATTATTTGATAATTAACTCCTAGTCATTTATGCAAAAAATAATAAATAAATAAAGACAAGGAGAACGGAAAACATAAAAAGATAATGTTTCTTTTAAATATTTTTTGAGAGTTGTAGGAAATCATTCTTGAACTACAGAATTTTTCAAAGTGCTAGGTCACTTAAGCGGAGGAAAAAACGCATACGAGTATTAGGAGATTTTTTCAGCGGCACAATGCCAACAAAAAACCATTCTGATTAAGGTCATTTATTACACACTGAGTGCACAGGGTGAACGATATGAAGTGTTACCTATTCAAAACACCATAACTGTTTTGTGTGAATTTAGTTTTTATTGATTTCAAAGACAAAATTGTTCAAAAATGATTACAATTTTAACATATATTCACTTTAGCTCGATATGACCACCTTTTGCCTTGACTACAGCCTTCAAACGGTCAAAAAATGAGTTGCATGTTGCACGGATGTGATCTTGAGGTATTTTGGCCCATTCTCGTTTAATCGCTTTTTTCAGCGCATATTTTTTAGTCCTCACTTTGCTCTCCAAAATGGAGCAGATGGCATAGTCGATCGGTTTTGCGTCTGGCGAATTCGAAAGCCACTGCGAGGACGAAATGAAGTGTGGAACATGATTTTTTAACCATTCTTGGTTCACACGAGCTTTATGAGAAGGTCTACGACCGAAAAGTTTGCGTGTCCACGGCTCTAAAGCAGCTTCTAATTCATTTTCCCGATAATAAGTCGCATTCACTTTGACATCAGGCTCGATAAAAACGATTGGAGAGTGTCCATCAGCGGTCACTGCGGCCCAAGCCATTACTTGAGATGGGAAATTGCTTCGAGTGGCCATACGTAGGCTCAAATTTTCGTATGAGCATTCGGTCAAGTAAACACGATCGTTTTGAGTGTTTATGAACTGCTCAATTGGGAAATTTTTTTCATCAGAAAGCACAATGCTAGGCAATTCGTCACGTTCGTGCAAGCGCAACAACTGCTTTGCTCTTTCGCACCGAACTTTTTTTTGTTGGGGTGAAAGATCGTGTGCTTTTTGGAACTTGTAAGCCTTGACCTTGAGCTCATTTTTCAATATGCGTCGAATGCTGTCTTGCGATATTTTCAGCTCTTTGGCCATTTTTCTTTCACTTCGACGTGGATTTCGTTCAGGTCCAGCCTTTACTTTCCGAACCATTTCTGGCGTTGTTGCGGTTTTTTTTGGTCCACCTCCATAGCGTTTTGCAATGCTACCAGTATCATTGTAACGTTTTATAGTGCGATACACAAACATTTCATTCACTTTGAGGTGACTGAGCTCACGAACAATGGCTGGTTGTGATTTTCCAGCCAAGTATAAAGCAATCACACTATTACGTTTGAATTCCACCACAGAAAAAAAAATTCAACAAAACTGAGACGCAAATGCTTTTGATGGCTTATAAACAATATATTGAATTGTCATTAGAATAATTTTGACGTTGATGTAATTAGCTGTTCTACAGATACAAACAGTGTGAAGTTGGTAACACTTCATATCGTTCACCCTGTAGATGTTTTACTAAATTAAGGTGAAAGTATAGAGACTCCGCTGAGAGAACTATAGAGTAGGACTATGACGGAATTATTAATGACTTGTCCAGGTTATCTTTCGGATGCACCGTCTCCTCATAACGTTAAATAGAGTAAAAAGTGGCTTCACTGTGTTGTACTTATACACAAATATAATAAATACATATGTAAACATGTATAAAATGTACGCACATACAAGGTGGCGCAAATTAAATCACCGTTTTAGCAAATGACGTCGCACGTCAGTCAGTGCAGTAAAAATCAAAACTAAGACTTCCATCACACGAAATAATTTTTGTACTTAGTACCAAATTTATTCATAACAAAATTTGATAATCAATTTTCGCCCCTTTTTTCTATAGGGTTTTTCTGACAGATCACGCGTGACAAACTAAATACATAATTTTTTTCAGTATTCATTTACACTGCATCACGGAGAGACTTACGCCTCAAAAATATATACAAATCGTACAATTTTATTACGAAAATCAACACTCAGTGATCAAGCCAACTTATGGTGTTTAGCGACGAGCCCCAATTTTTGCTTTATGCCTATGTCAATAAGGAAAATTGCCAATTGCGTTCAAGACGAGCTCGAAGCCATTCAAGACTAGCCATTACATCCATTGGAAACAGTCGTTTGGGGCGGCCTATATGGCCATATTTCTGCATAGACGAGACTAACGCCAATGTAGCAGTGAATGGCGAATGCTATCGTGCCCTGATAAATGACTTTTTGATGCCGGAAATTGAAGCCCGTAATCTCCACAACATTTGGTTCAAATAAGATGACGCTACTTACCATACAATCTGTGAAACGATGGATTAACTGTGTCAACGTTTCGGTGAGCAATTTATCTCTCGTCTTCGGACCCGTGGATTGGCCAAAATCATGTGAGAGCACACCTCTGGGCTAGACCAGTCCTCTTATTGGTGGGGATATATAAAGTCGAAATACTTTGTGAATTAACCAGGTTCGATTGAGGAATTGAAAACTAACATTACTAAAGATACTCACGAGATACCGACCGAAGCTCTCCCGTGAGCCATTCAAAATTGGTGTTTAAGGACGGCCGAATTCCGGCGCAGTTGCGGCCAACATTTGAAAGGGATTATCTTTAAAAAATAAATATCATGACTGGTTCTACACAAAAATTATGAAGTTTGCCTAATCAATTTGCATTTTCGTTGTTTTATTTCATCAGATACCGTTAAATTGATCACGTTTTATGTATTTAAATAGTATTATTACAACTGAAAGGCACTAGCGGCAGCGGCTATCAGCCTAAAAAATATATTAACATTGTTGTAGATATCATGAAACAGTTACTTTTAAATGGATATATTAAATTTAACGAATGGTTCTACACAAAAACAATACAGATTGCCCAATCAATTTAAGTTTTATTTTTTTTTTTTATTTCAATATAAAATGGAGCCCAGAGATGATCGCATGCGACTCCCTTGGAGGCCCAGGAATCAGAATGCTCACCTTTACCAGTTTTTGAATTTTGTTCGTTTGCCGGATGACAAACTGAAGTCCTTCAAACACTGGCATCGCAGCTACAGTTTTAGTTAGCCATTTCAGCGATTGAGAGTTTGAGTACCTTCAAAATACCGTGGTCCACCCGCATTCGTTCGAATCGAGGTGCATCTTTCGACTTCCCCAGAACTTCCCAAACCTAACGGTGGACAAGGTCCAATTGTTTCTGAATCCAATTGCTTCTGAGGCAATTGGACCTGTCCATCGACCAGATCTCCACCGTCATACCGGAAGCCGCTGCTCCAGCATATTCCCCTCTGGCGGACGATAGTGGATCACTAGGCGGATTCGGTTTTGCGCTCGCTCCTACATTCTTAGCTTCTGCAGCACTCGTTTCCCTGGGTTTGTTGGTACTACTACCAGGTACTTGATTGCTGCAAAAAGCTCCTCCTGCAGTCACTGCTACCTGTTGTCCAAAGCTAATTACTTGGGATTCAAGTTTGTTGTCCTTCCTCCATTTATTCTTCCTTTTGCCAACCGGTGCAATCGCCGTTGCCTCATCTGTCAAGTTGACCACATCCGATGGGTCATCATCAGATCTCTTGACAGCTTCGGCTACAGGGGTGTACGAACGCAGAACTGCTACTCTTCTCCAGTATGAGTCGCAGTCTGATAGCTTCGTTTGCCGTAGCCGTAGCTCCCGCTTCTCTCACCGTCTTCGCGTTCCTCTGCTTTTGTCGCTTTCTCTACCTTTTGGACAGATTTACTCCTGAATCTGGCACCTGTTCAGTGTCCTTTGGTACACTGGTACTTTCTGAGCTTGAACTCGGATTAACCATTGTCCCAAAAGTCCCCGATCTAGTGCCAGGACGGGAACCATTTTGGTTTTCTCTGATGCGGTGACATGACGGGCAGCAGCTACTTTTGTCATAACCACATTTGGTTTCACCAAATTGCCTCCCGCAACAGTCGCTTTCTTCATAACCGTTAGAACAATGGTAATTTTCAGATTTGCATCCGAATTAACCGTATTACTTCCGTCCGTAGAAGAAGCATTAACAGCAAAAACATTGAAGCCATCAGATAAGTACTCATTTAATTTTTGTGTAAAGGTAGCTCGAATTTCAGTTGTGGTCACCTTGCTCTTAACATCCGGGAGGGTGTGCGGGTTCACGCTTAAGCTTTCTACAGCTTCCAAGGGATCACTAATCTCAGGTTTGACTGGATTTCGTCCCAGTATTGTTAGCGATTGTGTCCTACATTTTAACATTGAATTGTTTTACCTTCTTTTCTAGTCCTTCTCTACCTAATTTTTCCTACGCAAAGGAGGTCTCCCTTTCCTCTGCTAGCTCTATATATCTTCGAATACTATCATGTAGTTTATCATGTAAATAGTAGTTTCTTGTCTTTCGGAAATAAAGTTTGAAGGCATTTACCTATCGAAACAAACACGTTTCACTAAAACACTACTCTCGAGGAAACCCCAGTATACCACAGACTTTATCAACGTTTCGCTCCACTCAGCAATCGCAAATCTTTAAAAGTCATCTTTGGGCTTAATTGTATTTATAAGCAGACAAGTAAGAAAATGAGGGTTATGGATTTATGACTAAACCTTTATAATGTACAAACATCCACATACATTCCCATGTACACATGCGGGCAACCACAAATAAGTTTATGATATATTTTCTTGGAATTGAATGACATTACAGCAGTGCAACTTCACAGGAGTAATAAAATTAAATACTTGTACATTAAAGCACTGAATGCGTTTCAAAATGAGCGCTTATCTCTACAGAAAAAAGTTGATAAGCACGATAATGAGTTGCCTTTTATACAGATAGCAACTACGACGCCACGAATCGTGCGAGAAGACCAAAAGACCGGGACCAATCGAGCGATGCCAGCTAAGTGGAACCGCAGCGGCGAAACGTTCGAGGCCAAAGGTGCATGCCACCACCTAGGCATGTACACATCTACATACATACATACTTTTATAAGCGTATATATGCACCTAAAGAGTAATGTATACACTCGTAAATAAATAACTGAGTAGAGATTGTACGGACTACACAGGAAGACAACGTCTTTTGATTTCATTTATCTAATCTTATCGGTAAGCAGAAATGCAAATAATGGAAGATCAGCAAAAGCAAACGACTATGGCCAAAAAAAAAAGAATAACAGCAGCAATTCACAGACGAAGACCGAAGATTACCCAGAGTTGTGGACAGCTGGGAGTCACAAAAATCAGAATGAGACACCGATCTCTACATTTCGAACCTCGTCCTGTACGTCTGATAAGCAATGCCTCGATGCCACATATAGTCATCGTTGCCTTTCGCGGGAAGTGTAAATAAAGTCAGAAAATTCCATAGTGCACCAGATAAGGCAGTGGCAGGCCAGCGACGCTATCTCAATAAATGTACTGTATATTATGGCTGCCTGCCTCATGGTGTGTGTGTGTGTGTCTATATGTACATTTTCGTATCTTCTGCTCTTGGCTGGTCATAACACAAGCCGGGATGAGCCGGGCAACAACAATCGAGGCCACTGAAATCCAAGTGGTTGCGTGGCATGACTGCTGAGATGGTTTTGACTATGACTACAAGTGGAATCAGTAGCTACTGGCATGTGTCAGAAATTCAGGAATTTTATTTTTCCTGCCTGTCGATGTGAGCAAATTAGATTTTATTTAAATTTTGATATGACTGTACGAATAAAATGGCGCGTCTGCTTGACTGGTGCTGATAAGTTCTGTTTTGAACATTGAACTAAGCGTGCGTACGTGATGGGATGAACAAAGCTAAGTTGACGGCAACTCGGTGCTCTTTAGTATTAAACCCAAAAACATGCAAACAGTTGAGTAAATAAATTCGTTTTTGTGGAATACTGATAATTGGTCTATCCGCTGTTTTACTAGAAAATATTACGGGTTTTACTCAGACACTGCACGATATGCTAAACACCTTCACAGGTTGAACTAACCTTAGTTTGATCTCAAAAAAGTATTACATGCATATTTTTTAAGTCGAATTTCAGAAAATTCCATACAAATTTGCAAAAGTAAGAACGAAAAGTTTTCCATGCCGTTTGTTAGCTCAACTCAAAGCAAAATGCGAGGTAAGTAAGTGCAAAGTAAGAGAGATAGCACTACTGGCGCATATCGAGGTTATGATTAGTTAGTGGCATCTCTTGGCAGAACACACACCGAGTTTCAGCCAGGTCGGTCAATTTCTTTGTGTTTGGCATTTGGTTTAACTCAAACGATTAAGTACTGTTTATTTTTGTACGCACTCTTCAAACGGCCCTCGTATTTCCAAAAATGTAATAAAGATTGGTGTCCAATAATGAATATGATAACTACATAGGATAACTCATCAGAACGAAAAGAAAAATACGGCAAGCTATAGAATATACGAGGTGATGTAAAAATTTAGCCAGAAGTCAAGAATGACGGATTACCCGATTCCGACATACGTGGGAAAGTTACAGCAAGTTTGCAAACAAGAAAGGCAACAACGTAGTAAGAGAAATTCGTTCGTGAACAACAGTAACAATTAAAAACAATACAACAATAAAATGAAATCAAATGCTTACATATTAGTTTAACTCAATAGCTGATTCTGTTAAATTCATCGACTTTTCAGAGAGAAAATAGAGAGAACTCACTTTTTCAGAAAGTTTGGTTGACCCCGTAAATCTTTTTGCTGATTTTTTCAAATCCAATTATGTCGTGGACTCAGTAAACACCAACTATGATTTTTTTGTTGATGCACCCAAAGCTTTAGACTTTGTGTCGTTGTCGTTATCTGAGATCAAGATATTATTAATGGTATTTAAAATCTTTACAATCCTCTTTGAAAAGAGACATTGATGGAATATCTTCTTTCTTACTTAAAAGCTGTAGGTATTCACTTTGTTCCCCATTAAGCTTCTTCTTCTTAATTGGCGCCATAACCGCGATTTTGGCCGAGTTTAACAAAGCGCGCCAGTCGTTTCTTTCTCGTGCTAACCGGCGCCAATTGGACACACCAAGTGAAGCCAAGTCCTTCTCCACCTGATCTTTCCAACGCAGAGGAGGCCTTCCTTTTCCTCTGCTGCCACCAGCTGGTACCGCATCGAATACTTTCAAAGCCGGAGCGTTTGTTATCCATTCGGACGACATGACCCAGCCAACGTAGCCGCTGGATCTTTATTCGCTGCGCTATGTCTATGTCGTAGTAAAGCTCATACGCTCATCGTTTCACCGCCTGCGATATTCGCCGTTGCCAACGTGCAAAGGTCCAAAAATCTTTCTCTCGAACACTCCAAGCGTCGTTTCATCGGATGTTGTCATCGTCGAAGCTTCTGCGCCATAGGTTAGGACGGGCGTGAAGAGAGCCTTGTAGAGTGTTAGTTTTGTTCGTCGAAAGAGGACTTTACTATTCAGTTGCCTACTTAGTCCAAAGTAGCACTTGCTTGCAAGAGAGATTCTACGTTGGATTTCAAGGCTGACATTGTTACCGGTGTTAATGCTGGTTAACCATTAAGCTATATCCTCAATATTTCACTATCTACTGGCGTTTTCATTGGCCATTGGAAGTTGGAGTCCATCACTTTAGTCTTTTCAAACTGGTAGTAAAAATTACGTAGCAAATTATAGGCCTATATATAAATTATCAGCTGGTTCCAAACTTTTTGAGAAAGTGGTGTAGGACAAGCTGGCATTTGCAATCAAAAAATTAATTGATCCTGTTCAGCATGGGCTGGTTGGTGGAAGATCTACTGCTTAAGATTTAGCGGTTTTTCTCTGCTCTGTTACTCTGAGTTTAAGAGCAGATCTCAAGTCAACACCATTTGACACCGATGTTTCATTTAACATGGCCTCGCACAAAATTCTCCTCTGGAAACTTGAAAATCTTGTCTTTCCTTTTAGGGCTGAAATTATGCCTGTCGAATAGAATCTCATTTGTTGACGCATGCTTATCAGTGTTTTATTACTTAAGATCCGACTACTTGTTCAAAGCTTAATGCTTATATACAATACTACTACTCGGCCAAAAAAGTTTCAATGTTCCTAATAGAGTACTTCACTGTTATAATCCATTTTACGTACATACATATGATGAAGTTCTCTGATCTAATTACCTTAATTTCGCCCCTCTAACAAGAGGACTTGAAGAGCTTAATCGGATTCCTAGAAGTCTTGATTTTGATGCTGCGATAGAAAGGCCTGTTTATCTTCATCTTGAGTTCATTTATTGTATACATCTTGCAACATATATACATGCAAACATATCGTACAAAATATGAAGAAAGAGTCATATTTCTTTTAGTTTAATTCAAATAAAACTCGCGGCTGTTTAAGCTTAAATACACAGGGATCCATGCAATTGGTAACACTCAGGACTAGCACTATCACAGTTGGGTAGTTAAATTAATCTATTCTTTGTCTCATGTTTTTTTCCAGAAGTAGTTTCATAGTTATTTTACGATTGGACTAGAAGATGAGATTTATGGATGAAATTGTCATCGCCAGTACACGTCATCATCATCACTTGGCGCTAAAGTTCTTTGTACTCATCTTGTACTAGATCAATTATCTTCTCATTGGTTTTTACTCTCCACTTGTCTTTGTATGTTACTGGTCCATCTATTTTTCTAAAAAAAAACATAAGATTTGTCTCACCTTTAGTTGGTATTTTGTCGTTTTTCGTTGCATTTTTGGTAGTTTGCCGCCTGTAGTCTCACTCTGATGGTCGTTTGCATCTCCCTGTCGTTGCATAAACAGATACACAGAAGTATTAACTCCCATCTACTTGTAGCCGTTCATATTCAGTACACTTGATAGTCTTCTATACTCTTGTCTCGATAGTACCATTAATCAAAAAAATTCGCTAAGTTACTGAACATTACCAATATTTGCTGCTCACTAAACAACTATAAGAACTACTATTAGACAACTATGGAACACACTCAGGCTCATAGCCCATTGTAATGCCGCATGGTGAACTGGTCCTTATCTTCCAATTCAGAGAAACACATTTTTCTAATAGCGGTCGCCCCTCGGCAGGCAATGGGAAACCTCCGAGTGTATTTCTGCCATGAAAAAGCTCCTCATAAAAATATCCTCCATTTGTGGAGTAACATCAAGACGCATACCACAAATAGGAGGAGGAGCTCGACCAAACACGCAAAAAGGGTGTACGCGCCAATTATATATATACAATATATAATTCATTAAAATATTGTCTACCTAAAATAGTGAATCTACGCCTGGATAGACCAGGACAATGGCATAGCAGGTGCGAGGTCATCATTCCCTCTTCCTCATCTAGAAAGCTTTTGCAGAAGCCATGTGTTTGCATTCTCTGGGTATGTTTGCCTACCATATTAGGCAATGCCCCGTCCTAACAGCAATCAGCGTGCTCAGATTTTGCTTATTTTGGCTTAGCAGAGATTCTGTGCGTTTAGCATTGGGAGGAGGCCACAAATGAAGGGCGATTTTCCAGGCGATTTCATGGCACTATCTTTCATTTGGTGTTCTTACAATTTCCTCAAAGATAAATAGCTTAGAAGACTGTAAGGGCATTCCTATGCCATTGTCTGTGCACTCATTAGTCAACTTGGGACCAAGTCTCGCTAGTTCAATGACCCTGCAGTTACCCTCAATGTCAGAATAGCAGAAACCCATGTTACTTTTAGGTGAAATGATGCTGCCTTCTCGTTAAAAGATTTATTAACAAGGCCACATTCCACAAGCTCCATAAGCTCGAGCAATTCATTTTTTCATTGCGCGCAGACAACGTCAATCACACGGACTACGACTCTCCTATATTACAACTTAGCCAAAATCAGTTCCAGCTCTGTAATATCAAATAAGCCTTAAAGCTTGGAAATTCGTAAACTTTATAAATGAAAATTAAAAAAAGTTATATTTAGCGAAAGTTAATTTTTAGTGCTGCTATTGATAGAAAATATGGTTCGTGTGTTTATACAAGGTGGCGCTATGTTTTGCAAAGAATGGGGTCCTAAGCGATAGGTCGTGTTTTGAATGTACAACGTAGTAGTTCTCGCTTGGTGGGGAGCTCTTCGGAAGGGCTATCACTAAACTGGGGAGGGTGTAAAAGGCTGTAGTATTGGCAGCACTGAAGCATGCAGAACTTGCCCGAATGCTGCTTTCAATGTAGTTTTGTACTTACTTTCCAACGACTTTTACGTTATTCCCATCGCTGTTGAAAGTGCAGTCAGGTTAAAGGAGGCTAGCCTCTCGAGGCAATCTCTCAAGGGACATGGGAGCATTTTTATGCAGTTAACACCATATTTCTCTGAACTTCGTACAGATATCTTTATCCGGAAACTGGATTTTGAGAGTTGTGCCAGGGCAATCTTTCCAAGTGGGCAGGACTGGAACGAGGGTAAATCTGCACCGAAGTGGGCACCTTTGTCTTCACTAGCGGCTCAAAGATGGAATCGGGAGTCGTTTTTCTTTTAAGGGTTTTCTCTAACTGAACCAATTTTTCTATTTTCTTAAAACTGCCGAATACTGCTAGTGTCTTTCAGGCAGAAGTATTTGCGATACTGCAGGTATGCAAAAGGCTTAGGAAACGTGAGCTCTGCGAGCAAGGCTCTGATGATGCCATGGTGCAGATTCAAACTAGTCAACTCCTGTAAGCAGGAGATCATTTCGGTATGCATGAAACATTTCTAGGTTCTAGGACATAAGAACATAGAGGGAAATGAAATTGATGATGAGTTTGCCAGGAAGGAGACAAAATTGGTCTCAGAGGCCTTCTACCCGGCCATCGGTATCACCCTGACTGTTCATAAACAGGAGTTGCACATATTATTTCTCAGGAAAGCGCAGAGCAGATGGAGCTCCATTTCTTCATGTGCTATTTCGAAAACCCTTTGGACCCAGTATAATATACGGAGGACTCAGAAAGTGATGGGGACTCCACGTCATTCAATTTTCAAACCTTCGGCTCTGTTTAGCGCTCGTAGGACGATTCGTCTTTATTTTGTACAAAGGTCATTGCTTGTCTGTTTGTATGCTGCAGCTGTCTACTTCTCATGTGTTAAATATGATTGACGTACGACGTCATTTGCTAAAATTATAAGATTAATATTGCGCCACCTTGTATATGCCCTTATGCCCTTTTGGTTGATCACATTATTTATGTATACTCATACGCGTATGTATATGAGTTGAAAGCTGTGCACTAAGCAAAGTTGTAACTGATTTCGTAATTGTTGTCGCAATAAATATGCCATAACAGCCATCGCAACAGTAGCAATCGACACTGGCAACACCAATATCAGTCCGTCCACCTGCCATTTCGCCGTATTCCAATATTTTTATCAATCTGGCTAACTGCTTATTTGCCAACATTTCTGTCAGTCATTCCACACATTTCCACATACATATGTATGTGTGACTGTTGCGACTTCTCGTACCTCCTTATTTCAATTCACTCAACTGCATAATGGTGACACCAACACACAGATGCCACGGAGTCGGCAGCAGCTCTACATCGAATGCAATCAAGCGTTTTACATCGCAATACGAATAAGTCGTGTGGTCAACAATCGTTGATTACTGAAATAACGCACTACCAGCAACTACTCCATCAACAGGAAGGCAACACCAACAAGAAGATAAACGACAAACAGAACAGCAAAAGCGGTAAAAGCAACAACTTCCCACTCCATTAATCTCGCATAGCGGTGAAGCAATTTCAGACAGCATTCCGAGGCATTTATGTACGCGTCCACACACTGCCACTACTTTCCTGCGTTCAACTCCTTGCCCTCATACATTCGTTGTTGACCAGTTCCATGCGTTACCAATAGTCGATTGCCAACTGTTTGCGGCACACTACAGCTATGCTGGCTACATTTTTATTTTGCTGGAATCAATATTAGTAATTTGAATTATTCAGAAGACAAATATGAAGCTTTAATGGCCAAACAGCGTGCAATCGGTTGATTGAGGGCGGAACGGGACTGCGTAGTCGTGGGTGGCACAGTTGTCGTTGTCATGGTCGTGGACGTTACGTGTGGCCATCAACACCGATGAACATGACCAACCCATCTCGTTACTCGGTGTGGTGAGTTGAAGTGGCGCACCCTAAAATGAGTTCCGAAAATGTACGCTACCACTTCGGGTGTGGGGGTTTCAAGAAAAAATGGGCACTGCAATTTTTTCGACTTTTGTACCACCGCACATGGCGCACTTTAATTGTTGCAATATGCGAACTTAAATTGAATAGCCTAAAGTTCCTATAATGCTGATATTACAATTAACATACAACTTAATGTAAAATTTATTAAGTATTTTTCTTCACTTCAACTGGTGTTTCAAAAGAGTTAATGGATTATAACGAATTTTAAGGGGTCAGTGAGTGACAGATAAAGGTTTTAACAAATATTTGCCCTAGCCGAATGGGTTGTATGGTTGGAAACCCTGGCCCCGAAACACCAGTTGATAGAAAAAAAGTTTTTCTGAAGCGGTTGCTTCTCGGGGGGCATTGGCAAACCGTGTATTTCTGCTTTGAAAAAGCTCCTCATAAAAATCCATCTACCATTCAGAGGCGGCGTAAAAGTGTAGGTCCCTCCATTTGTAGAAAAACTTCACAAATTGGAGGAGGAGCTCGGCCAAACTCCTAACAGAAGTGTACCCACGAATTACTTTTTTATTTTTATTTTAATTTTAGAATATCACGGCAATGACAATTTCCGAGATGTTATTGATTATAAAGGTGGTTAAATTTCAAGGGCCGATGTTGAATATGAACCACACCTAAACGTCAACAACGCCGTTGGACTTCTTTCTTTGGGGTTATTTGAAAGAAATGGTGTACGTCGATAAACCAGCAACAATTCAAGAGCTAAAGGATGAGATAATTCGGCACATTACCGGCATAGAACCTCAATTATGACTCAGGGTCATCGAAAATTTGGACGATCGGATGAAGGTGTGCCGCCGATGCCGCGGCGGTCATTCGGCCGATATTTTGTTCCATACGTAATTGAGCCATACCAATATTATCATAATAAAGAGAAATGACAATAATTTCCAAAAAAAGTGTATTTTATTCAAAATGAACACCGGCCCGTAAAACTTAACCACCCTTTAGATAAGGAAGTAATATTTGCATTTGGTGGTCTTTGAAACATAACCACCCTTTACATAGTTACATATATACATTAGGGTGGGTCAAATTTTCCTCGGCATCGAGTCTCACAGATTCGGACTCTAAATAAAATTCAAAGAAAGAAAGTCCTCCATATCGGGGGGAATGCAGAACGGGACTTTCACTAAACTCACTAAACAACTTCGACACTACAGTTTATACAAATGGTTCAAAAATGGATTGTGGTGTTGGAGCGGGAATACTTCTATTTTATTGCCCATTAGTGTAAGTGCCGAATGTATGATCCTACAGGATTTTATTTTTGGTTTTTGGTACATTTTTTGACTCTCGATTCTCGAATTTTTGAATTTTCTACTACCACCTTGCTTTCCCCATCAAAGGATTCGCGCGCTTAATTCCTCTAAAATGTCTAACTAAATGTGAGCAACGAATTTTTCATCATCCTCGTTAAAAGATGAGTTTATAAGTGCGACACGTGTGCAATGGCGAAAGTATGCAGATAAGTAGCGCCTACCGCTTGTTTGCGCCAAGGGCCAAGTACCTCGTGCCGGGTAATGGGCGCTGAGTGTTGTGTGCTCCAGCGACAGGTAAATACGGCAACGCCAATTTAAATTGCGCTGCCTGCTCAAGAGTAAATGTTTGACTTACGCTCTGATTGATTGACTCATTGATTGATTGTTTGATTGATTGATTGTGCTATAAAAACGCAAATAGTTAACAACAAGTTGGCGATTGCTGCAAATTGTTCGAAATCGTCCGAAAAAGCTTGCCAAATATGCAATGGCATTTTTTTTCTGGCGCAGCAAATCGCGTTGCAGCATTTTTTATGATTTCGTATTTTTTGCACTTTAATTTTGCATTCAACGTGCGACAGCCACAATACATGCATTTTGTACGAGTATTTGCTAAAATCGCAAAATCTGCAGCATGACGCAGATTTGTATGCAACTTTTTTGTTTAGGAAAACTCATATTCGCATTTATGTGCACATTTTTTTATGTAGTGGTGTGTAGAGATTTGCATAGTTGGAAAACGCCAAAATTCGTACCCTTACCGATTGCAAGTTTTTGCATTTGCCACCGTATGTGTGTGTGTTAAGCAGTAATACGAGTACAGCTTCCATTTGTCGCACCAAAATTATATTTAACGCAGTGGTCAAGCACCACTGTCCCCATGCACCCAGCTTGACGGGCAGGAAAACGCAGTTAGTTGGCGTTGGTGTTAATTTTGCTTGTTTGCCCGAGTTGTGCAAAATACTAGACTGCGCATACGAAATGGCGGCGCGTAGCAAATTGCTGTGGATGCCCAAACATGTGCAACTGCATACAAATATAGCAGCAACGTAGAATTCCGGGGGCCGTATGCAAAGTGTGGGCGGACGCTTGGTGCGTGTAAATTTGCTGATTTTGTTCAATGCTGGCTTAAGTGGAAAATCAACAAATTATAGTGTGTCTTATGTTGACTTAATTGCAATTGTTGTTGTAGAAGGTTTTGTTTTTAGTTAGTTAGTTGACTGGTTACCGGGCCAACTGGTGCAAAATATAGGCGCATGTTGGTAGTACTGATGTGTCAACACCTCTATTATTCGCTGCTACCGTTACAGAGCTTCTTCTACCTTATGAGAGAGTATTTCATTGGTCTCGAGGAGAAAGGCCGTAACATATTTTTCTCTAAACTGACTGATGAATCGTCAAACAGTGGACGTGTGACTCACTCAATGGAAGCAGAGCTAATTATCTGGTTCTTCGAGAAACGTTAAGTGCGGAATCAATCGCGTCTTCTAGCAGGCGAAGAATGCTTGAGTAATTTCTTAATTTTTTCCAGCACAGGCAAAACAAGGAATGCACAGTTGTGGGTAAAATGCATTATGAAGGTGGCAACTAGGTTCTCTATAACTCAACAGACAGATTTCTCAGATCAGATTCATTAGTGTGCCAGAAAAATGTGACATCCATCCATTATTTCTTAAGTCTCAAATGCGGTGCCCATTACAGTGCTTGCTTGAGTGCTTAGATTTTGAATTAAGTTTGAAAAAGAGCTGCAGATAAAAAAAATATTTATTTATTTACTAGTAATATAGATTTAAATAGTGATAAAGGGTGATCAGATTGGAGGTACTACTTCCTATAGGGTTTTTTTTTTTTGACAGATCGTATAATTTTTTCAGTATTCATTGACATTTTTTTGATAACGAAGATTGAAGCCCGCGATCTCCCCAACATTTGGTTCCAATAAGATGACACTACTTGCCATACAGCCCGTGAAACAATGGATTTACTGCGTCGTCGTTTTTGTGAGCAATTTTTCTCTCGTCTCAGACCAGTGGATTGGTCACCAAAATTATGTGATAGCACACCTTTGGTCTTTTATTTGTGAATTAATGTAAAGCCTAATGCTTTGTTGATAAACCAACTTCGATTGGGGCATTGGAAGCCAAAAATACTGAAGTTATTCACGAGATACCGACCGAAGTTCTCCAATATGATTACAACTGAAAGGCATTAGTGACAGGGGATATCGGCCCTAAATATATATTAACATTGTTGTAGATATCAGGAAACAGTTATTTTTTTGTTAAGATTTAAAAAAATGTTATTTCATTTTATATGAGCTGTTGTTGTTCTTTTTCTTGTTATAGCAGCATTAACGTTCCCAAAGATATACGGCGAATGATGCTGGAGCGACAGTCATTGACTCGATATAAATCCGAGTCATTTTGATGACTTAGAACTGACAGTCGTGGGTTGCTCTTTTCTCTCGGTGGCCATAGTGGCTCATTGTGGTACCAAGTATGAACTATTCCGTGTCCAATACTTATAAATCAGTAAACTATTGAGATCTCTTGACTAATCAACTAAAAAGTTAAACGAGATTTATCTAAACTGTTCAGATTTTCAAAGAACTCTGAAGAACTCAAAGAACTTGAATAATCTCTGTCTCATCGTCATCTCTACAGCTCATACAGAAATCGTTATGCGGAATTCCGAACCACTCGGCCATTTGGCCAAAAATCCAGTGCCCCTTTTCAAAGTCTTTAACCACTTGAGGAGCGGTTTTTTTAACATTTTCTATTAAAAGTTTATATTACTTAATAATAAAAATTACAAAAGGCAAGCAGCGATTGGCAAGCACGATTCGCTCAGGTGTATTATCTAATACAAACATGTCGTAAACTGTGAGAAGCACTCAGGTTGGTGCGTTAGAGTAGGTCGACCCCACGCGAGCGCTGTTCGTTCAAAATCATTACACGGTTAATAAAGGCGCTGCTCTTCGTTCACTGAGAGTTGACCAAAGTTATCTGGATGCAGGTGCCCTGTTGGTCTTATATGTACAATAGCAAAGAACTTCAACGGTCACGGCATAAACTATTCGTATGTTTCGTATGTTCTCTCATAAATTGACTATAAAAGCAGAATTTCAGAGATTAAAACTGCAACACGGGCGGAAAGGACGGCTAACCTTATGAAATCTAAAAAAGTATGCGTTTCTCTTCTCTTCTTTGAGTCAAAGCTTCACATGCCACCTTTGTTTTTAGGCTCTTACAGGACTGATCGTTATAGCAAATTTAACAACGTGAGCTTGGCTTAATGCCTCGAATATCATCTAAATCAAAAAAGCTTCCACTTATTAATTTCGAAAATCAGACAAAATAATAATTCTAGCATACAACAGAAAGCAGCAGAATAAATAATCAAAAAAGGGCCGGAGTGCACAAAATAGAAAATATTTAATGTTCATATAAAATTATTATAAAGGCTTCAAAATAGATCTCTTCGTAAATAATAGACTTATGCCGCCGAATAATCCAGTTAATAAAATATATTTCAAACAAGTCGTAAATTCCCTTACGTGAAGGTAGGTAGTACTATAGGTGGAAGTTGCAATTGGACTTTAAACCAAGTCACTCATACCGATTTATTGACACAACAGTAGTAGTTTACCTGCTCTCTCTCTCCAGGTCCTTAATCCCTCGTGTGTCATAAGGCATCATCCACCCGTGCGCGTCATTTTGTACTATTTTTGGCAATCTACTTCAATTGCTTCCAGCTCTTTCCGATGCTTCCAATTTCCTTTTCAACTGTTTGCCTCCAAGTTTCCCTTGGTGTACCAGGCTTGTGACTATTCGTAAGAGGATCCCACTCCAAAGCCTTTCGTGCAATGCATACATTTTTGGCGTTTTCTGAGCATTTCAATTGGCTCCATTTGCACCTTTTTCAGTAGGTCTGAGTTCGAAATTGATTTGGGCTAAAAAAAATGCGGAAGATGTTCATGAGGAACATTTTATAAAAACCTGAAGGCTCGTAGTGATAGATTTGGTCACTTTCCAAGTGCAGCAAGCATAAAGCAGAAACGATACTCGATTTTATGTGAACACGGGTGTTGTTATTGCGCCACACAGAAGACAGCATACCAAAGGCGGCTCTAGCTTTACCCATACAAGATTTGACATCTTAATCCATACCACTGAAATCTGCTGATGATAGGACTTAAGCTTTACCTGCTACTCCCCATTAAACCATTTTGTTTTAAGTTCAAACCAATTGATATCGCTGATATTTATTGAAAAAGAGGTCATCTAAAGTCATAAGTATCATCCAAGAACAATGAGTCAAACCTAGTGGCTTGGTTGGTTGGTTGGTTGGTTAGAGTGGTGATTCATCCAGAATCCAACTAGCGCTTCCGCACCATTTTGTTGCCACATCCTCGTTACCAAACTGTTTAACAGTTATTTGCAGCAGGACTATATCCAGTCTGTGCGGTTTAGGAACCTTATTAGGTTGTTGACGTCTAAGCCAGACAGCTGCTCGAGATTCTCGAACAGCGGTTTGCCCAGGGTTGACATTCTGTCCTTCCATAGGGCAGGGCATTCACAGAGAAAATGGAATATTGTTTCTTTTTTCTCCGGTTGTTTACAACTATGACAGTATGTGTTGTGAGGGATGCCCATTTTGGCGGCTTGTTCTCCGATAGACCAGAAGCCAGTTATGACTGCCGTAAGTCTACAGGTGTCCCGTCGTTTCATGTTTATTAATGTCGACGATTGCTTGAGGTTGTAGGTGGGCCATAACGTTCTGCTGATTTTGCATTTCGTCTGGTCTCTCCATCTACACTCTGCAATTCGAAGGTATTTTAGGGAAATTGCATTCTTGACCGCACCTAGTGGGGTGAGTACTGGTACTGCAAGAGCGGTATTCATGGCAGATCCCCCTCTTGCCAGTTCATCAGCTTTTTCGTTACCTTCTATGTTCCGGTGTCCCGGGACCCAAATTAAGGTTACTCTATGGTTTTCACTCAAGTTGGTGAGGCTATTCCTACTTTGCTCCACCACTTTAGAGGTTGTTATAGTCGCATCCAGCGCCTGGATTGCAGCTTGGCTATCCGAAAGAATAGCGATATTGCCCTTGAAAGAGAAATCTGCGATTAGTAACCTACAGGCTTCCCCAATTGCTAGTACTTCCGCTTGGAAGACGCTACTGGTATTAGGGAGACGCACAGATTTTCCAATTCCAAGTCTCTGAGAATATATACCAGCTCCGACACCACAATCCATTTTGCTGCCATCTGTATAGACTGTGGTATCGAAGGTGTTTAGAGAGAATCCCTTATTCCATTCTTTTTTAGATGGAAATAGTGTGGCAAAATTCCTATTGAACGTTACCATCGGGACGATGTAGTCAGTCCTCACCGAGGTTAACTGAGTTTGTCGCAATAATAGACTAGCGTGACCATAAGTTTTTTCTTTCCAGCGACCCGCTTCATTTAACCTAAATGCACTCATGGTTGCCGTCTTCTTTATATGTAGGTCTATTGGAATAACGTGTGTCAGTGTATTGAGAGCCTCTCTAGGACATGATCTGATTGCACCGACCGTTGGCTTGCCACTCGGGATAATAACAGAGAAGATGTCTGACAGACTCTTCCTCCTGCTCATTCTTACAGCTCTTCTGCAATAGTCGAAATGAGGTACAATCAATCTTTGAGCATGTCGACCTAAAAGGCAAAAGCCTGTGAACAAAGTAACTAACATAGATACGATTTTCCTTGACCGATTAAGTAGCGTCCCATTCTGCCCAAATTCTACTTGTAGCGGTACATCTCAGACTATCAACCCATCCGATCAGTCCAAGGCTACAATATTGCACCACGCAACTTGTAGGTTAAGAGGAATACCTATAAACTTCAAATCATGCTCTCGCTCCCATATCAAATATAATATGATATGTATAACTTCTATCGAAGGAAATCAAGTACTTCGGCATGGTAATTTTGGAAATAAAAAAAAATTAGCGATGGCGAGTATCATAGGCGATGGAATAATGAGCTGTATGAACTTTACGACGATATACCTTTGTACATATGTAGACATAGCGCAGCGAATAAAGGTCCAGCGGCTTCGTTTGCTTGGTCATCCGAATGGAAACAAATGCTCCGACTCTGAAAGAGCTCGATGCGGTACCAGTTGGTGGTAGCAGAGGAAAAGGAAGGCGTGTTATAACGTGCAAAATCACCTATTTCGTTTCCCATACATCGGGCCTTTTTCGAAGAACTCAATCGCTGTAAAACCCAAAGATGATTTGCTTTATTTTCCATCTGAACTCTTTTTAATTGACAATACTTTTAAATTTTTCAATTAACAACGCATTTCATTTTTTTGGCAGAATGTATACCAACAATCTCTTTCTTCGTCTTTTCAGTATTTTATTATAAGTTTGCAGAGGTTTTTCTGCAGACAATTTACAGATAAACATAAAACATTATGAACAATACAAAATACTTTTATTACTGTACTTCCATTGATGTTGATGGCCGACCGGCCCCTGCGTCTTCCGGATGGTATAAAATCTTTCGCTGCTCTAATATTTCTATCGTTTCCAGACCTCGTCATATGGTCGTTCCAAGCATGGTGAAAAGATTTTTACAGATGTGGCCAATACCAAACAGTTTACCAGCTTTCAGCGAATTTGACAGGATCAGCTGATAGACTGACGAAACAAGGGATATGTTTACAAAAAAACTGAGATTGTGGTGGTGATATACGAAAAACATCAATTCAACTTTTGCATATGATACTTCGTTGCCGTTTGAACAACAACTTAATGGATAAATGTGTGAATAAGTGTAAAACAAGCGGTCATCCTGTGTCATCCGAAGATACTCGTACAATTTTGCTTTTCACCATAGCTGATGGTCAAACCTGGAAAATCTATCATTCCTGGTTTCAAACTCATCATCTTTTTCTGGTGTACTTTACTTAACTTTGTCGTTTATTCCACCTTCTGTGCAGATTATGTATGTACATCGTTTCTAATGCAGTAAAAGCGTGTTTTTCCAACGATTGATCGGAGTACTTGCATTTCAGGTGTACGCAGCAATCATTTTGTTTTTATATTTTCTGCTCGCACCTCAGCTCCATAGATCATTATTAGCCTGATTTTAGCTTTATATGTATGTACGCCATTTGCTTTCATTTCTCATGCAATTACTCCGCCATATTACATCTTTGAGACATCCCGCAACGCGCACACCCTGCATACATCTTTCTCGAACCTCTTTAATAATCAACAATCACGAATCTATACAAAAGATATGGAAACGATCCGAATTTCATTTGGGTCTTTACGAGTGCAAGACTTAGTTTAAAAAACCTTAAGGCAGTGTCCGACAGAGGAATGTGAACAGGTACTAAGTAATTAGTTACCAGTCTGATTATTGATTGCAGCTGTCCGAATAAATTTCCGAGCTTAATATAGGAACAATTTCTTCGAATCAATTTCAGACGTGGATAAAAAAATTTAGGGCCAAGAAAAACGTATATTAAAGAATTCTTCGGTTTCTATTCAAGAGGTTCGCATATAACACTTGTGTTCATATGTCCAAACGGGCCCACTGTATCCACTTAAATAACTCATTTGCTACCTATGCACCTGGCTACTGCCGGAATGATAATAATGCTGGCTGCTTGTGTTTCTAGGCTGTACGGCAGGCAGCTCGAATGGTTGACGGAAATGTTGTACGGTTGTAAAACTACCGCACTGTTCTTGCAACCATTTTCCAAATGATAATGGATAATGGAAATTTTGTGCACTTATGCATGCACTCCATCCATCTCTCTACGTCGCATTTTGGTGCAAGTACAAGTGCAGCCATGCATGCGTGTGTATTTGTGTGTGGGCATGCGTCCTGCCAGTTTCATATTATAAACACAAATTAATTTCATTTCAGTGTAAATGGAATATACCAGCGAAAATGTATAGTAGGATAGGCGAACGCATCATTGGGGCCATGAGGGGCATGAGGGGCCTTGTCGCTTACAGCGAGGATGCTGGTGCTCTGGCATTTGCATAAAATATTTGCACAATGCGAGCGGTGGTGGTGGTGGTGCTGTCAGTTGGTCTGTTCGCTCCTTTGCTCGTACAACAAAGTGCGGGCGAATGCAGTTTCGGTCGAACTGCCGAGAATGACTGAGCCGATTTGTGAGGGAATGAGACAACCGAGGCATAGGCACGCTGGGGCACAGTTGCATTTGGCGTTGCTCCAATAAACCAAACTTAAACATGAAGTTTTAGATTAAATTAATGATTCAGCATATGCAACCACAACGCAGTTACCCGGGCGTTGTTGTGGCGAGGCAGTGGACTTCAAAGGCTGCTATGGAGTAGATCGAAATTACTTTTTGGTATAGTTCAAAGTATTTAATAGCTAATATTGTAAAATTATTACAATATGTATTAATATATTAACGAAGACCTAATTATTCACTGGAAAAAAACAAAAACAAACAAAAATGTATCAGAAAAATTGTAAATTCAAATGAATTTCGAGTTCATGCAAATCAATTTTTCGCCCAAACTTTAATAATTGAATTGCGTGTTTTTGATATTTTAAGAATAATTTCAGATAGATCAAGGACAGTCGCTTGACGCCATGTGGGGTTGTGAGGCAGCGAGGGTTTTTTACTTTTGTCCATGGAATGTATTTATGTAAAAGAAATTAAGTCGGCATTCTGTTTTTTCTGTCTCAGAAAATTCATTATACAAAGACAATTTTGTGTGTATACTCGTATAAAATGCGTTTGTGACTGTATGTACATATGTAAAAAAAAATTCTTCTTGGAGAAGTTCGCTTTAAAGAAACTGAAAAGTATGATGAAATGAAGGATATCGGTGTGCTGGTTGAAAAAAATATCAGTGTATAGAGAACTTCATAATAGAGAGGTGATGAAAGCGTGTTCTGAATCCACCTCTAGAAATTCTTAGAATATTAAAAAAAAAAAACATTTGACAACTTGTAACAGTGTAACTTGTTAAATGAGCTGGCAAATTAATCATAGCCGCTTTCGATCCACCAACTACCTAGCGGGTAGTGATCACAACAAAGAGGTTCACTTGAATCCAACTTTTCAAATGATTTGGTAGCACTACATTGCTTATGTTTTGGCAGTTCGCAAAGAAAACAATTTTAAAGCAATTTGTTCTGAAAAATAAAACGCAACGACGGGTGAACAATGCAGGTGGAAAACGAAAAAAGGTGGAAAAAGGAAAAAGGGGCCTTGATTAGGGGATTTTAGGATGGCGACCAATAGTGGCAAATTACGTTCGTATTCACACCTTCAAAATACTGATGAATTTCACCTGGTGTGTGATATTTAAACCTGCAATATCGATAGGTGTAGCAAAAAAGTGAGAGCCGAAATGTCTAAATGTTTGCCCAGAGAGAGCAGGGTAGGTGGGAAAAAGGTGCTACAACGATTTCACGTCCAACTCCAACCAACTTCTGCATAAAGGACTAGAATCAATCCTAAGTCTCACCGCATGCATACCCAACGGACAAAGTCCGGTAAGGATAGCTACCAAATTCGAGAGCGGCGGCTTTGTTAGCTTTACAAGTGCTCTCGAGCACCCCCGATTTACCCATGGCCAGAAGAATCTCGGGACTTTGCACGTTTACGCACTAGCTCAGTGCTCGCTGAATTGATGCAAGGCCTATCTTTCCCGAGAAATCAGGCATTGCCTGACTAATTGCGAACGTACTAACAACGAGCCCAAGGCCCTATTGTCGCCTGGCTGTCGAAATACAATAGATATTTATGTCCTTTACTGTAATTACAGAAGTAACCAACCAATCCACTGCTTCCTTCATTGTGGCTGCTTCCGCTTGGAAAATACTGCAGTGGCCCGAAAGCCTAAATTTGAGCTTCATGAAAAGTTCCTCTTCCGCCCAACTTCGAAACATTCGTAAATATATTTGCCGAGCCCCGTCTCCGAGAGTTGCATACCGCCCACCCCTCCCTTGAGGGAATATGAATGGAAAAAGAACTGCTCTTAGCCAGCGTGTACAATTATCCAGCACAATGGAGATGAACTCAAAGTTTTAAGAATACAAGAGTGTCCGTAGTTTAAGTCTAGCTTATGATCCGAGCACGTCAATCTGATAGCGGTGCATGTAACAACAGTTTTCCTGGCAATGCCTATGGGTACCATATTCAGCATAGCGTTAAACGCTAAAGAAGGCCCAATGAGGGCAGACCTTTGCACCCTCTCCAGCTTCTTAACTGATGTCGTCCTTTCCAGTAAAGTCCTCTAGATAAGGGTTCCGTACAACAAAATTGCCTTTATACAATTGGCTTTATGGCAAAGCGTTTCTTTAGGCGAGAGGCCCTATCTTTTGCCGATAGCGGCCGTTCAGCCACACAAGGCGACAGTTGCCTTCTTAATTCTCAACTCAATGTTGGGCTTCCACGTTAGCCAAGGAAGGTCCCAAGTATTTAACCCTGTGAGAGAGCACCAAAGGAGCGCCCGCTATTGTGGGGAGAATGATTATGGGTATTTTATATTTCCTCGTAAATAATACAAGCTCCGTCTTCAGAGGATTTATCGAGAGACCGCAATTTGCGGTCCATTTTACAACTTTATTTGAATAACCCAGTTTCATCAGAGTATATAAAAGCGAAATATATATCATATTCCATTAGGCCAACTTTCGTAACATAACTTTCTTAAACATACTCAATTGAGCTGTATAGAATGAATAGGTATGAGACCCCTCCAGTGGTACCACATAGCGAAAACTGGCCTAAAAGTTTAACTTCCTATATTTTGTAAAGCGACTGCCTTCACAACCGATCCTACCTCTGTCATTGATCATCCCCAGAACTTGCTTTAGAAGCAAGCAATAAAAGAAATAATTGAAACTAAAAAGTTGAGAGCATAAATTGCCCAATGTGTATTTAAGAGTTTAATATCCTCATTAGTCTCATGTCTGCGTAATGATTCATCTGTTATAAATGTTGTGTATCTTATAGATAAGAAAATGCGCAAACGAGCTTTTGGAGCAACAGCCATAAAACATGTGCAGAGATAACAATTAATAAGAAGTTATGATTCTGAAAATAACTGCAATGCACATTTTCAACGCACCTAAATAAAGATGGCCTGGGTATGTATGCCAGCGAGGAGGGCTTTAACTTATTCAGAATTTCAAAAATATTTACACCGCTTCAGGAAATCCGAGAGCGGAATGCTAGATAAGATATTATCTTAAACAAAAAGGCGTTGTATTGAAGAGAGCTACTGACGAAAGATCTCTTGAGATAGTAAAACTAATCGTTTATCTTATCAAGAAAGCATTGCTGATATAAAAGAACCATTTTTTGTTTTTTTTTTTTGTAATGGGAGGAAAACATTTGCCATTCCTTCCGACTGCCAAAAAGTATTATTTATCAAACAGAGCGGAAAATATAAATATATAAGTACAATAACATTTATATATCACATGAAGGGAATAAATTATGTTCTGAAGGTTGATCTTTGATAACAAGGTCTGCTGAGGTTGACGGCTCACTTAATTTCTTAAACGATTTATTACATGTTTTTGAGGACAGAAACATGAAATCACAACAAAGACACAAAACATAAAAACTTATATATTTATAAATGTGGAATTTTGTGGGCTTATTCATATAAAGTTTAAGTGAGTTGTTGTGAGCACGTCTGGGCAGATTTACGAGTTTGTTTGGACCCTGCCTGTGTTGTTGTGATCGAACGCAGAGTTATATTTAAAGGATGATTTGGTTTATACTTAAGGTATATCTTATCTGATACACATAATAATAATAATAGACTTATACATAATGAGCGCGTACACCCTTTTGGGGTTTTTGGACAAGATCCTCCTCCTCTGACGTGGTGTGCGTGTTGATGTTATTCCACAAATGGAGCTTTGATCCTCTTCGAGCGGGATATTTTATATAAAATGCTTTTTCCTAGTAAAATACAGTCGGAGGTTTGCTATTGCCTACCGTGCGAGGACCGATGTTATCCTGCGTATCGACATGCGGACGCTGATAGCATGCAAATCATCCCAAACGATATAATGTAAATGGAGACCACATGCAAAAAATCAAAGATCTTATAGCATTGGACTAATGGCATGCAATCAAGCAATCAACTATCACTTTGATGTTCTGACAGCTAAATTTTCATTTATATGAAATGTTTGTAGTGGCAAAATTATAAAATCAAAAGAAAATTGAAAAAAGAAGGAAATTGTTTCTTATAATCCCATTTGCCTATTTAGCATTTTTAGGGTCTTTAGGGTCCTAAAATGTAATTTACATGAAGGGTCTTCCAAAAAGTGCCGCCTATATGTCAGGACTGAATAATTTTTAAACGAAACCTTTTTTATGTCAGATGCATCATTTTAAAGAAATAGAAAAATGTGTTAAAATTATTGAAACTTGTTATGAAAACCCTCGATATTCAAGAATAACATATCGGAAAATTCGTGATTTTTTTGTTAAAAATAATCGTCCGAATGAGTCGACAATTCAAAGGTTGGTGAAAAAATTTCAAAAAACTGGTGCTGTCGAGGATAGAAAAGGGACTGGCAGACCAAAAACTGTACGTTCTGCTGCACAACCTTCAACATCGAAATACCGACGTCAAAGATTCTCAACAATTAGGCATTTATGAATCGACTGTTTGGCGGATTTTACGTGTAGTCGTCCTCATAATGGAAATTAAAATTATATCATTGTTCGCATATAAGGAACTATTTGCATTTGGTGGTCTTTGGAGGTGTACCGCCGCGGCGGTCATTTGGTCGATATTTTGTTCTATACGTAATTGAGCCATGACAATTTTATCATAATAAAGAGAAATGACAAAAATTTCCTAAAAAAATTGTATTTTATTCAAAATCAACACTGGCCCTTGAAACTTAACCACCCTTTGTTTTAATTTCTAAGAGCCGTAATTGTGAATTTTTACATGTTAATATATCGCACCCTAAATACAAAAGGGTCACAACTCAAAATGTACCTTGTGCTCAAATATGAGCGAGACGTTATCAATAAAACGGTCCGCGGATGACATATGGCAAAAATAAATTTTTTGTTTTTTGGTACGACTGTTATAAGCTTACATGGCAAATTTCAGCGTGATATGTCACATAGTTTGTTTTCTGTGCTACTGTAAACAAGTCAAGCTCGAGTGTGGAAAATTTTGAGTTGTGCCCCTTTTGTATTTAGGGTGCGATATATTTTAAAACAACATCTATACGTAAATGATCGGATGTTAATTTCATTATAAAGAGGAAGGTATGCCGTTAATAGTGGAAAATAACATCAGGCAAATAACCACCACCACCACGCTTACAGGACAATATCCTTTTCATGAAATTTTTCATAACCGAATTGCAAAGTGGCTGCCCTATGTCCTCGATAGTCTCACGAATTTCAGCTTTGAGGTCTTGAATCGAGCACTGGCTGTTGGCGTAGATCTTCTCTTTCACGTGGCCCCAAAGAAAAAAGTCACAAGGTGTTAAATCACAAGATCTCGGTGGCCAATTGTGATCACCTCTTCGAAAGATAACACGGTCCGGAAACTTTTCCCGTAAAAGATCAATGGTTTCGCTGCTTGTGTGGCACGTAGCGCCGTCTTGTTGAAAATAAACGTTGTTCAGATCAATATCATCCAATTCCGGAAATAAAAAATCGTTAATCATCTTTCGATAGCGAGGGAGTCTGGTGAAAAGGCACCATTATATTTTTTTTTGTTATTTCAACGATCAAGATATCAAAAAGCTTGCAAATAAAATTATGCTTTACATTTTTCGTAACGAACTCCAACCCTTGGGGCAACAAACCGTCGTATTCGCCGCTTTCAGTGTGTCACAAAATCAAGACTTTTGTTCGCCTTAGAATTGGCCATAAGTTACCTATCGCCTCCTACCTTCTAAGTGGTAAAGATAAGCCAGTCTGCGCAATTAGTGGACCTATCGCCTTTACAACATCACATGCAAAAATTCATGCATCGGATTAAGTAAAATCAGAACTATCATGTTTCGAAACCGCAAACCTTCGGATTTTTTTCGCAAAACAGATGATAGTTGCTTAGATAGGATTTGGAAATTCATCCTAGGCAGTAAAATAATTAGAGGATCTTTTTCATGGCAGAAATACACTAGGAGGTTTGCCATTGCCTCCCGAGGAGCGACCGCAATTAGAAAAATGTTTTTCTTAATTTGGTGTTTCACCGAGATTTGAACCTACGTTCTCTCTGTGAATGCCGAATGGTAATCACGCACCAAAGCATTCGGTTACGGCGATCGCAATAATATTTTATATAAATCAATAAGAAATATGGGGGACTGCCACTAAATCAAACCTTTAAATTATACAGTGGAGTCAATCTAAGAAGCACCCAAGAGCAATCACAAACGCAAATTGGTACATAAGAAATTACGATATCCACCAACAGTAAAGAGAAGTAGCAGTAAGCATATCTTGCGACTACTAGAGCACAAAAACCTAAAAATGAGACTAATACCAAGGAAGGAACTTCAACCAAGAAGCCTAAAGCGCAAAACCCCCAGATCTTGCCTTTATTTTAATATAAATATAATTATAGGAATCCATATTACGTTAGTGAAATTATAACGAAATACCTCTAAATAACCAACCAATCACTGAAGGTAATAATGCTCTCTTGCAAAGGGAAGGGACATTTTAATTTCAACCCCCCACACCAATTACTTATTGTTAATATTAAGGGGGGCAGCTCCTCCAACACTTTCAAATTTTCCATTTTTTATTTATATTTTTTGCTTTAAAAGTTCATTTACAATCTAAAGACTATCTTTTCAATGCTTTAAACTTAATAGAAAGCCTAAAAAATTTCCATAAAGTCAGTGAAGCGATGAGCGTCGAATGAAAGATGAGTAAGAACAAAAACTTTAATCGCGTTTTTCTCGAAATTACGTTTTTTTCTGCGCTGTCGAATATAACTCAAAAAGTATTCAAGATATCAACTTAAACTTTTACAGGGATTTTTGTTGCAAATGCCAATGCATGTACCTCAAATTTTATATTAATTAACGCTAAAATCAATTTGATCAATTCGCTTAAAAATAGGGTAATTTTTTTCACTTCAAATTTTATTTTTTATTGTTTTCGTTAAAAATAGGTAATTGTAAAGCGGGACAAATTATTTTAATACAAATTTTTTTTCTGGGTAATTTCAGTTCATTACAAGAGGCTGTACATTCCATGAAGCAAATTAAAGGAGCCACGTTTGAACAACTGTAGCGCCGCCATTTTGTTTTTTTTATTTATCTAAAAACAGATGTTATATATTCATTTAAACATGAGTATTAATATGTAATTTATTTTAAGATAATAAATACTCTAAATTTTTCGCAAAACATGAGTAAATAACTCGTAGTCTGAAAAAGCTGCCCCCTTTAACAGATTGTAATTTCTACTAAAAATAACAAAAAAAGGTAGGAGGGCCGTGAGCGTTGTGGTGGCAGGCGGGAGTGCATTACGAGGTTAGGGGTAGTCAGAGGCTCGAAAAAATTATGATTTTCAATATTTTTTTTGTTCTAGTCAATGGCTTTACTTTAAAAAAATAAGAACATGGCATTAATACATCATGTTTCGACTTGACTTTAGCAAAATTTCAAAAAAAAAAATTTATAATTGTAAAAGTCATCGCTGTTTGTGTGGAGCCCGTTTCTCCAGAAGTCCCTTGCGGTGATCATCACAAGCCCTAGGAGATTCATTTAAAATCAATCGGACAAGGGAAATTAGTTTTATTAATAGATAATCTTGTGCCTGATGGAAGCTTTTTTTCAAAATTAACAATAGGGCGGCTTCAGTAAATATTTTTCAGATTTTCAAAACCAACAATTAAATGTAAGAAAAAATTGAAATTTAAAAAAAAAATTTTTTTTTTTATGTTTTTTAAAAGCAGTATAAATTTTATTGAAATCTACCAAGCGTGATCATCAGTACAAAAAACATAAATAAAAAAAAATAAATAAATAATTGGCGCGTACACTTCTGTTAGGTGTTTGGCCGAGCTCCTCCTCCTATTTGAGGTGTGCGTCTTGATGTTGTTCCACAAATGGAGGGACCTACAGTTTCAAGCCGACTCCGAACGGCAGGTATTTTTATGAGAAGCTTTTTCATGCCAGAAATACACTCAGAGGTTTGCCATTGCCTGCCGAGGGGCCACCGCTATTAGAAAAATGTTTTTTATTAATTTTGCTTTCACCGAGATTCGAACCTCTCTGTGAATTCCGAATGGAATTCACGCACCAACCCATTCGGCTACGTCGGCCGCCTGTAGTTTTGAGAAAAACGCATTCAAAGTTTTTTTTATCGATTCAGGATGCCCGTGCGCCCTTTGTTAATTATTCAGAATCTTTCGACCAGAATCTTTCCGTGAACGTAACTTTTGTTTGACTTCTTCTTTAAAGTGTGTAGGCTTATTGATACTCTGTTAGCGGCATATTTCGTTTGCAATTCAACTGGAACCAACTGTTTAATCGCACAAGTGAAAACTTACAGCATTATTTTTAGGTTATTTAGTTAAAGTTTATAAAACAAAAACGATTCGAAAGCGAATGAAAAATGTTAAAATATTTGCATGACTTCCTGTAATTATGATCACATGATTTCAAGATTTTTCATTTCACCTGAAAGTCAAATTCAATACCATGTCTTTGTACGCGGATATCCAACCAATGAAAGTACTTGTAACCATCGATGATGACTATTTAGCACATAATTAACCCAAAAATGTAACTTCGTCTTGTTAATTTCAATCAGGTAAAATTTGGAAAATAAATGAGAGAAAAAACGAAAAGAAATGAAAGGCGCGCATCTCATTATCACTGGAACGTGAATATATACTTATAGTATCTTAGCAATGTGGTGTATGATAGTAATTCGTATAATGTACGGGCTGTTGTCACAGCTTCAGGCTGTTCTGCTGCTTCCGTTGCTGCACCTTATTGTTGTTGCTCATGGTGCTGTTAATATACGAGTATATGGCTGGCCATTACTCGGGCGCATTGTTACCGTGTTGTTGGCAACTTAAAGTGAATTTGTTGTGCTCACATCGTTAAAATAACCGTCAAAAAGTTGTGCAAACATCAGTACGTGTGTTCAAATTGAATTAAAAAAGGAAACAGAAACCTAAGAAAAAAAACGAAGAAATGGTAAAAACGAAAAACATAAAAAAATAAGCTATCTCGAAATATATGCATATGTCTGTGTGTATGTATGCATGCATATTTAGGCGCGAAAAGCAAAAAAGTGTGGCTTAAAAAAGAAATGATCACCAAGCAAAAAGACTATTTAGGGGTTCACCATGATCAGGGTAGGCACCACATATATGTATGTATGTAAATTTACGTGTGACTGTGTTTGAAGTTTTATTTTTCGTTAACAAAAATTTCGACGTAATCGATTTTTATTTGTTGAAAAAAATTTAACACCACTCCCAAGCGGCGAGATCGCCAAAACGAGATAAGGCGAGGCGCGCTGAGTTGAGCTGAAAAGAAACAAAGAAATCGTGATCATGGCGCTGCCGCTCGCTGCGGGTAATCGCATTTTAAAGTTGAATGTAGCCATTGTGGTCATAGCAAGTTGTCGCCGCGATCATTAACGGCCACGATCAACTACGCCATCATGACGAGGCTGGCCTGCCATGGCGAAACAAAATTCACATTTATTAAAGAAGAAAATGGAGTTTACTTTGAAGTAAAAATGAAATAAAATAAAAATTCTACGGTGCCACAGTTGCCATAAATGGACTAGAAAGTAGGTATTAATTTTTCCTAGTCGCATAGAATTAGAATTAATAACTTTGACTTTAAAGCTATAACGACAATTTATACGATTTAAAAAGAAAAACACGAGACGCATATCATAAACTGGAATTCCTATGAAATGTGATGTATAGTATATAGTATATACGAGCACCGATCACCTAAATTCGATTTCAAATTGGAAGTTATATACACAGTATGTCTTGAAATTGTTTTCACATCTCGAATAGACATGCGTCGGAAACTTAACGGTATACTATAGTAAGTTTCTTTAGTACACATTTGGTTGCTGCTGCACTTACAGTCTGTGTCAGTAGAAAAGATATGTATATTTCGTTCTGCTTTTTGCTGCATAATAGTCCCATTCAAGGGCTAACTCCGGTTAGTGTCGTTCGAAACTTTCCCGTAAACCCCCAAACAAAAACGACTGAGAAGTACACGAATCGTTTTGAGGCGGTATTTTTATGCACGCATTCGAAAGGGCCGAAATTATTTTACGCCGCGGCTGCAAAAGTGATTAAAAAACCAAAAAAGTTTATTGTGATGTGGAATCAGCGGTATAAGGTGTTGATGATATTTCCGAGCGCGGCTTAAAGCGAGTGACGACAAAAAAGTAGGATAAAGTGATGGTCCAATTTTTTAAGCGGAACCCTTCTTTACGATTAGGCCAAACTCGCACAATTCTTGCTAAAAAGGGAGATGTGAGTATAAACAGCATCGGGTGTCGACTGAAGCAGGCGAACATATCCTACCGTCTCACTTCATTAAAACCACTGCTCTCAGAAAAACACATTGAGAAACAACAAAACAAGAAAATGGCGTCACAGTATTGGATTGGGCTTCCCAGTGCCGAGACGCCAACCCCACTGAAAATGTGTGGGGAACTATGAAAACGCATCTTGCCGGAAGGCCAGACCATGATTTAAAGCAACTCGTGCGTCAAGTTCGCAAAATCTAGTCCTCTTTGTCGACGAGCTACGCAGAAAAGCTGGTTCAAAGCATGAAGAAGACGCCAGGCTATACTCGACAACGATGGAGCTTACGCAGCTTATTGAGTAATTGCGACTCGTAGTTTTGTAGAAAAAATTTTAGAAGTATATCTTTTATGCTTCATGAATAATCACGGTTCTTTTTTTCCGTCACACACTGTAAAGTTGATGGATCGGTCAGATAGTTACAAGGATTCATACTGTTCATTACAATGCATCAATAGAAAAAAAAAATTTTGCGATAATGCAAAACTTGGTTTGTTATAATTACCATAAAGGTAAATCAGCAGAGCAAATGGCTGAAATGTTTTCTATTAATGCAAGGGCAGTATACTCGTACAACTTATAAATCGCGCAGAAAACGAAAATCGATTATAGTTAAAACACCCCATTGACAGACCAAAAATACTCACTCCAAGGATGGAAAGGTCATTAATGAATCGAATTGACGAAAAACCGCAGTGCAGCCTTAAAATGTTAGACGCAGATTTTTAAGAACGCCACGGTGTGAAAGTAGATCACGAAACAGTCCGAAAAGTTCTCTTAAAAGTCAAATTTGCACCAAGAAGTGCAAGAAAAAAGTCATTACTAACCGCCCAAAAAAACAACATCATTCCCACAGCGTAATTTAAGAAACTAAGTGCAATGGTAAGGGGTTGCATTCGTAGCAAAAGAATTGGCCGAATTACAATTATTGGAAACAACATGTTAGAAGAAATATATTAATACATTTTACGTAACAATTTGAAATATTAGGTTGGGGAATAAGTCCGTAAATGGTTTTGCCGAAGACTTTCATTTAAACAAAAAATAATAATTATCTCAATAAGTTAATGATGTATATATTCACCGTTGCTGTTTACAAACTTGTTGATGCCATTTCGCCAAAACTCGCCTGGTCTGGTGTCAAAGAAGTTGATGAGCCAGTTTTTAAGGACATCTTTGTAATCGAAGGTATGCCCTTCATATGGTAATCGGTCAGTGTACGGTCCCGAGAATACTGCGGTTGCTGATGGAAGTCCCATTCGAGCTCTTGGAGTACGGCTTTGATGGCTTGTGCAATATGGGGCCTTGCGTTGTCGTGAAAGAGTATGGTTTGACCATTTCGACCGGGATAAACCTTTGCACATTGGCGACAGCGAGTATCGTAGGGGAAGAACAATGAACTATACAGTCTTGAGAATAAAGATCCAACGACTCCATGGGATAGGTCATGACGTCCAAATAAATATAAACGCTCAGGCTCTAAAAGTATGCGATGTGGTACCAGCGAAGGATGGCCTATTCGGTGTTGAAAGATCAGGTGGAAAAGGAATTGGCTTCACTTGGTGTGCCCAACTGGTGTGGGTTAGCAGAAGAAAGAGACGGCTGGCGCTTGGGCGGTTATCGCGAAAATCAAGGAGAAAAAGAAGAAAAATAAAAATGGAAAGATCAAATTTGAGTGGAACTGAGGTTCTGCTGAAGTACGAATACAAGGTGTCACAATCAAAGTATTCAGAATTCTTGACAATATACGAAGATTAAAACGGTAACTCTTCTTCAATTAATTATGAGGGCCTAACGAATATGGCCTCGTAGCAAAGCCACTATGGCTGACATTAAGTCGAATTAATAAAAAATAACTCCACTACAGAAATATTTTCGAGACAAGCATTTTGTTTTTGCTAAAACAAAAAATAAATCCGCTTTTATAGCGAAGTCACCTCGACTAGATTCGCCTATTTCATCATCATCATAAATTCGTAGAGTTCCAGTGTGGAACATGAGCCACGCTTAAGATCTTCAGAAATACTCAATACCACTCATATGATGAACTCATGTCGCAAAAAATAATCCATCTTTATGCATGTCTTCGAGATGCCTGAAGAAGATTGGATTTAGGTTTATCTTTGAACAGCCGATATTAATCTAGAGCTCTTCTCAGGAGTTCTTCCTAGAACGAATATTTTTACAATATGGCCTGGGGGCCTATTCTCGGTCTGTGTAAATGTAAAATGAAAAATTGTTTCCCCGTTTGCATCACTTTCGATTTGCGTTCCGTACAAAAATGAAAAGAAACGTGAAAATAGTTTCACATGAAAATAATAAAGGGGAATGAAACGAAATCGTGTCCATTTCACGCTCGTGTTACAGTGAAAACAACTGTCAAAATATTTGCATAAGAAAAGTTTCTTTGTTAGTGAAAAAATGGAGAAGAAAGTTCGTTGCAAGCGTATAAGTGCGAGTATAGTTGCGTGGCTACAAAACCGGAAAAGTTTCTAAAAATTTTGATCAAAAAATTGAAGAATTCGATGAAAATTTGGTATATTTTTTTAACTTGCACAAAGTTTAAAAATAGAATTTATGTGGTTTTTGTTGTATAGTGAACTCTACTTTCATGAACAATTAACGAAAAAAAGTGTTGACAAAATATTTAATAAATATAAAAGATAACCCTGTGTATAATTAATATTTATGATTCATATTTCTCACCAAAGAAAAAGAGCTTATTTGAAGTATTTTTATTTCAAGCTAAACTATTGTGGTACAATTGAATTACCTTTAAACAACAGTTTTAAACAAATGTGGCGTTTGAAGAAACGCTTTTGCTAAACATGAATGGAAAAAAGTAAATGAATCTGAAAAAATGTTGTAATTGAATGTTATTGGTATAGGCATCTTCCACAGTTTGCAAATGTTGCCTTTGTGCACTGTTCAAAATATGACGACTTGAAATATTAGGGAGGGAACTAACATGTACTTCAGGTTACTTAAAATCCTCTAAGTAAACCTCATTGCTGGTGGTCATATCAAAGGGATTTTGTCCATCGCGAAGTTACAGTCTGAACACTCTTAACCAATTCCTATAAATATTAATTTATTTTCAAACTAGGATTATATTTACTAAAATTCATTATAGTACCTTTGATCATCACGAACTCTTTTGCTTAGCTTGACTTTGTTTTGAAATTTGAATAACACACTTGCAAAAGTTTCATGGCTACAGAATCACAAAATAGTCGGCAGAGTCGACAGAGTGGAAAGTGCCTGTGGAGGCAAAAATGAAAACTTTTTTTCACTTCACGTTTGCACAGAACGAGAATTGACTCTCTGGTCAGCAGATTTCATTTATCTTAATTTTCTGAATGAAGCCAAAGGTCCTATGGGGATGACTTCGAAAACTACATCAACTCAGATGCGAAATATAAAAAATGTACCCGTTTCTAAGCTAAGAGCGTATCGAAAATGCTCCGCTTTATTGATTTCAAATGGCGTATAACTTTTATAACACATACACATGCGCACATATGTGAGTACATGCTCAACATTTCCAGATATTGTATTTGTATGTCGATTAACATTTGTAGAATCCGGATACAGCCTCCAACTTATAATCTCACTAACATAAAATGGCTTCGACAGATGTACTTCAGAAAGCAGGCAAACAAGTGCGTTTCTATTAGTAGATTATCTGGTATTGAAGGCATGTGTGTTCGACTTGCGACTGCTACGAGTGCTATAAATTGGATTTGCGTCAGCAAAACCGTCACGACTTTCTATTATTAATACGAGAAAATGTATTAGCACCGTTGGGACCTTCACTTTTTACACTACTTTATTTATTTTTCATATTGTTGTTGTTTTGGTCTTTTTTTTTAAGTTGTTGTAGTTGAAACTGGATATCTAGTAGCTTTGTATGTATCACAACAGCACAAATTCCATAGTGCGCGCATGCGTACTTGCATCATTGCGCATCACAGATAGCCGAAAGTGCGAGCATGCGAATGCTAATGCGCGTGCTTTGTATGCATTTCGCAACAATGCTGATGCGCTAAAGCATTCATGGACAGAACAGATTGGCAAATATTGACAAACGACAAATAAAACACATTGAAAACCACTCACGAGTGTCCGGCACAGCTTCATCAGCATCACCAGCATCATCATTGACGACGACTTCATCTCCATACAATATTGGCTTGGAGTGGTCGCAATGAGCCGCTAACCGCAGTCGTAGTTCTGGCTTCAGTGAACGTAAGCACTAACCATTAATACCGCTAACCACCACTCGACGACACGGCGGGGTCAAGTTGCGATCGCGCGTTCACGTCAATTGCTGAGTGCCCTGCACTAAACCCCACCTCTGCGCCTCCTTCAAATTCTCTGCATATTTGAGTATATTTTTTTCGTGCTTGGCAAACGCGGAGCTGTCATTGGTCTGTGTTTTTCTTTTTCTAATTTATTTGTATTTGCGAGTGCAGCAGCTGCTAATTGAAATAGTGTCGCACGTTATGTACACACCGTCGATCAAATACTCAACAAGTAGACGGCTAAGACAGATCTGCTACGTGCAGAACTCGATCGACATTAGCCCAGGCATCAGTGAATGCGAAAATTATATTACATGTAACTGATTGTTTGTATTCTAACTGCACTTCGTCAATTGTGAAATAAATAGTGATATATGTGTATAGGTGTATGTATGTATATAAAACCTGGTACTTAAGAAAGCTCAGGATAGTACCTCAAGAAACTGTTTACAGTCTCAAAGTTGACCCAGTGATGAAAAGTTAGGATGGTCAGAAAAATATTTGGTGCTTAAATGCGTGCATAAAAATACTTACATATAAAAATATTATACATATGTACATGAATGAATGTATATAAATTTAAATTAGTTTGGGGAAAAAGAAATCCATTATTTTCTCAAAAGATGGCTGAAGTGATCGATACCTCTTTTACGAGATTCTTTATCAATCAAACAATTGAGGGGACCCGGTGGTCTGGAAATTTAATTTCGAAAATGTAGTGTCTTAAGAATACACTTTTAAAAATTTCATGCAGAAATTCCCAATATTATAGGTAGAAGGCGGTCCGTGCGCTCCAGTACCTCAAACTTTAAATTCATTTATCTCAAAACGACTTTTTCCGACCTGTAGTGCGATTCAGTAACTCTTATCGATTCGACAATTGTTTGTTTTGTCGACAGTATATGTCGATTGCATTGTCGATTGTGCTATTCACCAACTTATGTTAACTAACACTGAACAGCTGTTTTCTTCTATTTATTCAAACTGCTAGAGAGTGGCATCTTTGCCAAATTAAATGTCAAAATGAGCGACCAACACAAAGAAAAATAACAAAGAAACATACTATGCAAGCTGTTAGATTCAATTTTAAGTGTTTTTTACCAATTATATTTGCAATAAAATAACTGTTTATTTGAATTTATTGTTTTATTAATACTTTTTGTATATTGCTTTAGGATGACATCGACAGCTACTAAAAGAAGCCGTGCCACACCCGAGCAGCAACTTCCTAATGGAAGTCCCGGGTCTAGAAGGATCTAGGTTCCACAGCCTCCATGGTAAGTTCGAATGCGACAAAAAGTGGAGCGAGCTAGCAACAAAGTTAAATAGTCTGGGTGGAGCAGTGAAGACAGTCAATCAATGGCACACGGTAAGAAAATATTGTCTTATTACTTAAAAGTAGAGAGATGTTAATCATTTCCCTAAAAAGGTATGGCGGGACTTAAAAAGCCGCACCAGCATCAAAGCACGAAATCGGCGAAGGCAACAAGCTTTAACTGGAAACAGGCCTATCAGTGAGGAGCCCCTAACGGAATTCGAGACGCGGGTGTCTGCTCTTATAGGGGAAGAATATATGAATCGTGCCGTGCTCCCGGAAATTTGGCATTTACGTTTAAAATTTTAAGAGTAGGATCACATATCTGTAAAACATTAAAAGGGAATCTTGATTCTTGAATACTTTACAAATTATGTTGTTACCATTTGTACATTAAGCGAATGGTAGCCGTGGTGGTTGACATACGCTTCTTCATGACGTTTCGGGGGCAAAATTGACACGTGCGTGCAATCGATAGCTCCAATGGTACCTCCCACAAACGGGGAGGTTCTGAAGCAGAAATTTCTTTTGCCGCTTGCAGCTCCACTTGGGTCATGGGAAATCTCACATGGAGCTGTTGATTGCAGCTGTTACCCGATCAATGATACAGCTAGCGGAGGACTGGCTCATAGATTTTCCCCATTGCTCACCTACGGGTCGTTGTTAACACCCGGTTGCAAAAAATCGCAGTGCAGCTAGAAACTAGTTGTATAAGGCAGAATTTAGAACTAAATTAGCTTGAATGAAACCAAATTTACCTGTTTTTCAGTCGAAATCGCTGTTATTCTGGAACCTCTAAGATGGCTGTCAAGCTGCGAAACTACGTCCTCAGTCAAGTCTGGAGTTAAACGGAATAACTTCTGGAACTCCCCTGCATCCAAATGGAAAGGATTGTCCACATGCCGGAGCAAACTTCGATCAACTATTTGAGGGCTCACTTCCTCCTCTCCAAAAAAAAAAACTATTCAATTGAATCGCTTGAAATTTTAATATGTTGTTTAAAACATTAATGGATATCGTCCGTGCTAGAATTATATTATTATTTTATTTATTATTATTTATTATTTTTGATTAAAAAACTGAAAAACCCCCGATTTCTAGAGTGTCGAATTTAAAGCAACGTAATTTTATCAAATTTTTTTATTTTTTATTCTAGTACGGGACATTGCTACGGTCATACTGATTAATTTTTTGGATTTGTGTTTCAGATAAATAAAAAAGCCAAAATGGACAACACCATCCAGGTCCAATTTTACGGGAGAGTCAACTTCAGCGTCATTTGTAAGATTATTAAAATTAAAAAAAAAGTTTCATCATTTTTGTATGCAAAAGAAGTTAAATAAAATGCCCAAAAAATTTGGATATCTTTTTTCATTTTTTTATTGTAAAAAAACTTCTTGAAAACACCCTACATTTTCGAGCTCTAGAAAACCTGGCCGCCTTAAAATTTTGATCGCTGTCAAGGTAACATTTCACGCTAAAAAAATCGTTTGCTGTTTTTTGTTTGTTACATTCAGTTGTGAGTTACAGGGTGTTAGCAATGGAAGTCAAAAAGGGGAAAATTCGGGATATTTTAAAATTTTTCTTTGATAAAGGTGAAAATGCAAGCCAAGTCGTTGAAATTTTGAGTGGTGTTTATTAGACCGGGTCGATTTGTGGGGAGACAAAAAAATCACCCATTGCTCTGTGAAAATCATATTCTAGGGATCAAAATAAGAAACTTTGCCGAAGGAACCATACCTCTAAAACGAATTCTGATGTCCCCCAATTTGGGTCGAACTTTTTAGTTTCTTTTCTCATGTACTCGTAAAGGCCAAAAATGGTGATATTTTGAAATGATTGTATGGGGAACAAAAATAATGGATTTTGTAAAGTGGTATTTATTTTATTATAAAATATAATTTAATTTATTATAAAATATAACTCTTGTATTTTTAACCGTAATAAAATCTTCGGTAAACAAATACGTTTAGTAAGCTAAGCTGCGCGAGCGAGAGTAGCCAACGCTGTCCACACTACAAAGATAGTCATTGGCAAGCACCAAAGCTCTGCTCACCGCCGATTACCAAACGGAATGTCCTTCCCAAAAGCGCACAGGCTTTTTATAGGCAAGAGCAATCCTATTAGAAAATTCAAATTTACAATTTGAAAAAATACAGCTACATACATATGTAGTAGTCATTACAATTTTTGGGCATTGCCATATATGTAAGAAAACTTTAAATTAAATCTTAACAAGTAGAAGATATTACCATATATGTAGAAATACATTAATACTTATAAAATATAAGTATTCTACAATATCGTTTTTCCTCCAATTAATATAAAGGGTGCTAGAATACAAGATTGCGCCTTCCACCAACACCAACAAATGAAAAGAAGAGAAAGAATAATGGAAAGTAAATGGAAATAATACATCGTGCACACAAAGATTTGTTTATTTTCTGCACTGACGTCACTCAATTAACAAATTCGCCAAAAAAAAAGTAGCGGCTTATCTCCTTGTGGATTTATGTTTTAACAAAGTAATGATATATTTTCAGAGTTTGAGTGCAACTACTCTGGGCTTAAACGTATCAAACTTAAGAGCAACCTGCGAAATGGAGAACGAGCATAAATGATAACTCCTGCCTTAAGACAATTTGAAAGCAATTGATATTAGATTCTTACGTTAGAGATTTGTTAGTCAAGAGAGGTATTGCAAAATGCTCAACCCTGGTCAAGACTTAGACAAAATAAGCTAATTTAATTTTGGCATGCTGAGGAACGTATGGAAATCGGGCCCGATCTCACGCAAAACAAAGCTGCGTATCTTTAAGTCCAATGTTAAATCAGTGATATTCTCTGGATGTGAAACATGGAAAGGTTTTTCACCGATTTTGAATAAAATTCATCAAAACATCTCATCTAAAATTAATTGCTTCGTTCACTTGTAAAATATATGGCAACTTGTCAAAGAGAACAGTCGAATATAAAGAGATAAAGAAGCAAAAAAAGTTCGTGCAAAGTCAGAGAGATGGCACGAATCGAGGTACTGGCGCATATCGAGGTTATGTGTAGTGTGTAGTATCTCTTGGAACAACACGCACCAATGCTGATATTACAATTAACATACAACTTAATGTAAAATTTATTAAGTATTTTTCTTCACTTCAACTGGTGTTTCAAAAGAGTTAATGGATTATAACGAATTTTAAGGGGTCAGTGAGTGACAGGTAAAGGTTTTAACAAATATTTGCCCTAGCCGAATGGGTTGTATGGTTGGAAACCCTGGCCACGAAACACCAATTGATAGAAAAAAAGTTTTTCTGAAGCGGTTGCTTCTCGGGGGGCATTGGCAAACCGTGTATTTCTGCTTTGAAAAAGCTCCTCATAAAAATCCATCTACCATTCAGAGGCGGCGTAAAAGTGTAGGTTCCTCCATTTGTAGAAAAACTTCACAAATTGGAGGAGGAGCTCGGCCAAACTCCTAACAGAAGTGTACCCACGAATTACTTTTTTATTTTTATTTTAATTTTAGAATATCACGGCAATGACAATTTCCGAGATGTTATTGATTATAAAGGTGGTTAAATTTCAAGGGCCAATGTTGAATGCGAACCACACCTACACATCAACGTCACCGTTGGACTTCTTTCTTTGGGGTTATTTGAAAGAAAAGGTGTACGTCGATAAGCCAGCAACAATTCAAGAGCTAAAGGATGAGATAATTCGGCACATTAACGGCATAGAACCTCAATTATGTCTCAGCGTCATCGAAAATTTGGACCATCGGATGGAGGTGTGCCGCCAAGGCCATTTTGCCGATATTTTGTTCCATACGTAATTGAACCATACCAATATTGTCATAATAAAGAGAAATTACAATAATTTCCTAAAAAAATTGTATTTTATTGAAGCTTAACCACCCTTTATAAACGAATGCTTATTTTTCAGACTTGGAAAAATCCTATTACACCAAAAGGATCAACAAACTTGGAAGAGGTGTTTAGTAGTTTTTATTTTTGCATGGACTTTTCAAACGACCATCGCGCAATGACAAACTAATATGGCTGCTTTAACCGTGACTGACAATCTTTAAGTTTCTAAGTCTTGGCTGATAGATCTCTTACGTAAATTGAGAGCTAAATTAAGAGAATCACAGCCTAAAATAGAAAAATATTATACTTAAAGGTTATTAAAACATATTTTTGTTTCTTAAAAAATAAAAATATGGAACCAATAAAAATTTAAGTTATCAGTTGGCAAATATTTGGAAAATGAATTCCTATTTTTTAGTCTCGTATTCCATAATGACTGTGAAGGCTAAACTTTGATTCAAGAACTAGGCTATTTTCCAGCAATATATTCTATCCAATGTAGCTTAACCGCCCATTCACGAAAAGAAATTTCAGTGAAATAGAATATTTTCCTTCGAGAATGACCTGTATTTCGAATCCACAACGAAGGTAAACACAAGTAATCTTACAATCTCGTCTCTGGAATCACTTAAATATTTTGAGTGATGGAACCTCTTTGCGCTTCAGTGCTTGTCTTTTTATATACTGTATCTGTGTCAAATATGATTGACATACAACGCCATTTGCAAAAATTGTAAATCTTCCGCTGGGGTGATTATTTTGTGCCACCTTGTACATTAGATAAAAAAGGTTTTGTTAATTTGGATACTGGGTTTAGTATTTACCAGATGCGCTTGGCTCGTTGAAATGGAACCCTTTTTAATACCCAGAGTAGCAGTTGTGTCAATTTTGATTGAACTACCTGAAATATATTCAGAAAATTCAAAATAAAAGTGATATTAACGTCAAATATTCAGGGATAATAATGAAACTGTCCTCATGGTGCAAAATCCACGAGTTGCTTTTCCCACAAATTCTCTCTGTTTTGGCGAATCACTTTACGTAAACGTTTCAAATAATAGTCCCTGTTAACTGTCTGAGCTTCTAGCGAAAATTTGTGGTGTACAATTCCGTTTTTCAGCATGAAAACCGTGAGCACCGCTTTATTTTTTGACTGAAAATGACGTGGTTGTTTTTTGTCGTTCTTAGTTTATTCGGAGCTCTCAACTCACTCGCTCTTGATTGAGTTCCGTACTCATAAACCCACGTCTCATCTTCAGTAATGTTGTGTTGGTTGGGTTGGATGAATGTCGGATGTAGCCTTGAAAATTATGTTTTTGGCGATATAAATGCTGCAGTGCTTTGGGGACCAATTTTGCAGCAACTCGGCACAAACCTCAATCATTAACTATTTAAAATGCCCTGTTCGGATCCATAGCCTATATTCAAGTCCTCTGCCAGCTCTTTAATGGTTATTGATTAGTTTGCGATTATTGATTAAATTTTCTTTCACTTTAATAATGTTTTCGTCAGTTTTCCGTGGCTTCAACGGCCACTAGATGGACTCACGATCTCTTTTGAAACGTTCATGACATTCGTAAATGGCTGGTTTCTTTAAAGTATAATTACTGAAACAGTTTCCTAACATTTCTAAGGTTTTCGCACCACTGAATCAATTTTGAACGCGAAATTTAATATAAACTCGATGTTACAAATTCAAATCCATTTTTAAAACAGAAAACGACAAATTTGCCCAAGACAACGCAACTTTTACAAACGTCAAGCAATCGCGTTAGAGTTTTAGTAGGAGTATTTTTCACAAATGTGGCAATTTAACAAAAAACAACGAACTCAAATCAGTTGACTTAAGGGGTTAGGGGTAGTCAGAGGCCCGAAAATATGATGACTTTCAATAATTTTTTTTGCTAGCCAATTGCTTTATTTTACAAAAAAAACATCATGTTTCGACTTGACTTAAGCACAATTTCAAAAAAAAAAATTAATAATTGTAAAAGTTATCGATGTTTATGTGAAGCCCGTTTCTCCAGTGATCATCACAAGTCCTTGGAGATTCATCTAAAATCAATCGCACAAGAGAAATTAGCTTTATTAATAGATAATCTTGTGTCCGATCGAAACTCTTTGTTTTTCAAAATAAACAATACAAATATTTTTCAGATTTTCTAGAAAAAACCGAGAGTTAATTGTTAAAAAAAATCGAAATTTTGAAAAACCAAAACTCTTATATCAGGCACAAGTTTTTTATGATTTTCAAAAACAGTATAAATTTTATTGAAATCCACCAAGCCCGAGCGCTCTTTGTTAATTGTTGAATAACTCGAAAAGTATTTGTCGGATTCACTTCAAATTTTCACAAAATATTTTCAATATATAATATTATACTTTAAAAGAATAACATTATTACTCGAGTTATCGCTCGCTCAACTATGTATGTATGTACTTGGCGAACTCAAGGAAGGGAAATTCCTGCATTTCATTCTGTAGATCAAGTAAAGTTTCAGTCGATTTATCTCGATTCAGTATAAATATGTATGTATTTTTATAGACTAAGAGCCCGCGACGCCCAGACCTTCGTTAAATTATAAAAGTTGGAAATTTTTCTATATACGTCTCCTATACAGGTATAAGCAAACCCAGATTATTAAACCTGGGTCGCGGTGGCTTTGGCAGGTAACAGGTAGTAAAGGTGAGTACAATTGAGTCTCAAATTTGTAATAGTATAAAGCTTAGTTTTTATACATTTCAACTTACAATCATATCAGAAACTGCCTCGCCCATTGGCGGACACTTAGGGCGGTAACAACCCCTCCCCAGACACCCTAACATTCTAATTATTTATAAATCTACTTTCGTCATAGTATAAAATCTAATTTTTATATATGTTATTCAGAGATCTATAAAAATAATGTTTTCACAATCCCCAGACAGTTTCGATGGTTCCCCTATCTTCCCAGACATAATGAAGTCCACTCCAGGCGTGAGCGCGATGAATATATATGTACGTTGGCGCGAGTGAAATAGCGCGATTGGTCTACGGCGATCTTTTTCTGCGCATCAGTTGTCTTATACTCTGTATAATACTCCGTATTGTATATTATTGTAGTGTGAACTATTATACGTACAGCAAGCGTTTAATAATTTATTTGCAAAATTTATTATAAAATAAGTGGTCTAGTTGTGATAAAGTGTTGTCATGGAAACGGAGGAACCGGAAAAAGCAAATTAAGTTGTTTTATTTGTAAGAAAAGTGAGGGGAAATTAATATTGCTTTCTGAAGAGACATTAAAGAAGTGCCGAACTGTTTTGAAAGTCAGAAAAAAACACAACCTTAAATATGCGAATGATATTTTGCCTGATGAATATACAGATGGAGGTTATCACCGGGAATGCCATAAAACATTCACAGGCGTTAATAAACAGTACTACAACATCATCAGAACAAAATTTATATTCTGAATTGATAAAGCTCCAGCCTTCAACCTCCACAGAACAATCTCATTTACCGCCTCAACATACAGAACCTTCAACAATTTCACAATCGACTTTAGCTAGTGAATCAGAGGTCTTACAATCGACAAGTTATCAAAAAACATTGACATTAGTACACCAGATGTTACTGAAGTAAACAATGTAATTGAGGACGTAAATACTCAACCCGAAAATGTTGTCAGTAGTAATGACTCTCCGATTGTTTGTATATTTTGTAATAAACAGAAGAAGAAAGTGCGCTCAAAAATACTTCCACTTCATGCAGCTGAAACAAACCAATTTAAAGGTAGTATTGTTTCTAACATTGAAGGTTTAGAAGAATATAACGAGTTTTCAACTACATTGAATAATTACTCTGCTCCAAAAATATATTATCGTACTGATTGTCGAGTTCATTTTAACAATGATGTGTCGTCTAAAAAAAAATCATCTAGTAAAAGTCATTGGCATTACAATCTAGAATATCACAGACAAGTTTTTGACGAAATTGGCAGCATTATCGAAGAAGATATTATTAAAAAGGGACGATGTTATTTTTTAATAGATTTACATGAACTGTATAAAGAGTCATTGGAAAAAATTTATCAAGATAATTCCGTTGAAATGAACTTCGTTTTGACAGCATCTCGAAGAAAAAATTATGAAAGTATATTCTGAAGATATAAAATTTTTAACTATTCGAAATAAAAAAATTGTCGCACCTAAATATTTACAATCAATAGATGAAACAGTCCTCGACAGCTTACACACAGAAAATATTTTACAGAAGTCCGCATTACTTTTAAGGAAACTAATTCTGAAAATTGAAAAAAATAAATTACCTTCTAAAAATATAACAGCGCAACATTTGATAACAGGAGAAGTCTCTATACCAGAACCCTTATTTGACTTTTATTCAACTCTTCTCGGTGGGTGTAATCAGAAGCGGAAAAAAAGCATAAAGTGTTCTCGTCAAGTGCGTTCTTATTGTCAAGACATTATTTTTGGAGTCCATAATGGCCAGGTGAAAACATCAAAGCACATCATGCTGGGAATGACTTTGAAGAGTATAACAAGCAGCAGAAAAGTTATTGATATCATCAACCGATACGGGCATTGTATAAGTTATCAAGGCATTGAAGAACTCGAAACAGAAGTTACATATACTTCAATGGAAAAGTCCTCATTATGTCCCGAAAAGATTCAAAAGAACCCTAATCTTTTTGCTGGTCTGGCATATGACAATTTCGATCGTTTTGTGGAAACTACTAATGGAAAGGACACTCTTCACGACACAGTAGGAATTATTTATCAGAACGTCGAGTTACATACAACTGAAGAGTCTGATGAATCCGAAGCTCCAGCTCCTAATAGTACAAGTGAAGAATCTAATGACTCCGAAGCTCCAGCTCCTAATAATAAAACCAATTCGCCAAAAAAACGAAAGAGACGAAGAAGAACTTTTGAAGAAATAGTCATTGAAGAAGCTCCTTATACAAAAAAACCAAAAATGACGACTGAGTTGCGATCAACAGTTGGTGATATTGAATCTGTTAAATCTATCCACTTCCAAAAATACGTAGAATTAGACAATATCTGGATGATGAGTCATGCTCTTGAATTACCTGATATACCTATGTGGGTTGGCTTCAATAGTCGGATTGATAATGGTGATAGTTCGCAGCAAGTTATTTCTTATTTGACTCCAATAAATGCGTCACCAACCAGTACATCTATAGTTTTGGAAACGATGGTTCAAAGTAAAAAAATAGCTGAAGAGTTACAGCAACCTTACATACAAGCTACATACGATCTTGCGATAGCCAAAGTTGCTCTTCAATTACAGGCTACGGAAAAACCTCGATTTGATAATTTATTTATCCATTTAGGTCCGTTCCACATTATGATGGCTTACTTCAAGGCTGGAAAAATCATTTGTGACTGTGGATTAAGCAATGTTATGGTTGAGAGCAATTTATTGGCAAGTGGTTCAGTGAATGGATTTATAGATGGAAAACATTTTAACCGCTGCAAACGGTTGCACCCTATGGTTTCACTAGGGCTAGAAATTCTCCATTTCAAATCGTTCCTAGAAAATGATAAAATTACTTTAACAGATGATATGACTGACGAAATAAAACGACTACAATCCTGTAAAATATCATCTTTATATCTATGGATTACAATGTTGATATATCTAAGATTTTATCCTACCCAATTACGTCGGTACCATTGTCAATGTGCCACTTAGATGGCGCAATTTGTAAAACGGATAAAGCCGCTCTGATGAAGTGCTTGGAGAAGGAGGTACAACATGATTCTCCACGTCATATTAATGTTTTAATTATTGATGGTTTCTTTCTATTGCATACAATGAAAAATGTCCCGAAACTATTTGGAGGAATTTCAACGCAACTGTTGAAAATGGTTACACAATTAAAGGCGTTGAGAGTTGATGTAATTTTTGACCAATACTTTACACCCTCAATCAAAGATTATTAGCATTCTCAACGGTCTTAATCAGCACAATTAGACTACATTATAACTTCACCTGACCAAAAAGTACCAAGTAATTTTACAAAGGAGTTAAAAAATTTCAACTTTAAAGAAGCTCTTGTAAACTTTTTTATTTTACATTGGGCTACTGATGAAATGGCACCATTTATTGGTAACACTTTAATTCACATAAACTTTAGAAAATGTCATTCTTTCATTGTTAATGATTCCCGGAAAGTTTTATCAGGTATTAATGAAGAATTGTCATGCCCGGAACATGAGGAAGCTGATACCAAAATTATATTTCATATCTGTAATTACAACTTTGAAGCAAATATAGTAATTCGAACTGTTGACACTGATATTGCCGCTATAATGCTTGCTCATTTACATCGCTTAAAAAATGACTCGACCATTTGGATGCTGACGGGTACTGGAAACAATGTGAGGTACGTGAATCTAACAAAGATACACGCCCAGTTAGGAGAATCCATTTGCCGAAGCTTGCCTGGTTTCCACGCAATAACAGGGTGCGATTACAATCCGGCATTATTTAGAAAGGGAAAACTAAGACCTTACAAACTATTAAAAAAAAACGATGAATTCCAAAAAGCTTTTATAAAGTTCGGCGAAAATAAGTTAATAGAGGACAGCAGTGAACAGAAGAACATTTTCAATAGTATTCAGAAATATATATGCAGTGTATATAATGTTCGGAATGCAATTGATGTCAATTCTGCTCGAGTTCAGATGTTTATAGACTCATACAAAGTTTCCGACATTAATGAGGCTTTCAATCGAAAAAAATTGAGAAACTTTGATGCTAGCAGTTTACCACCTTGTGAACATGAGCTACTACAGCATTTTTTACGAGCTAATTATATTTGTACGATTTGGAACAATGCTCACTTAAGAAAACCTACTTCACATAAACCTGAAAATAATGGCTGGGTACTGGAAAATGATCAATACCATTTTAAATGGTTTGAAGGAGATCAGCTACCTACTTATGTCAGTGATTCTCTACAAACTTTGTCAGGTATGTTATAATGTTCACTGTTTATTATTTAAGAAATTATCAACCATTCATAATTATTCTAACTTGCTTTAATTATTACAGAAGCTGATGAAGACGATGACATTCATGAGGACAAATCCGCAGAATGGAGTAGCGGTGATGAAGATAATCGAGATACCGACGAGGACGATGAAGTTGATTAAATATTTTTTTTGATTTAATAATAATGTTTGACACATTATATTTTTACTTTGTATTGTAATGGCTATAATTATAAATATAATTGAAATCTTTTTCGATTAGTTCAATTACGATCTAAATTATTCTCTCTCCTTACAGTAAAACTAACATGCATACAAATTTATCTTCTTAACTTTAAACTTCTAGAATTTTACCATCAGCTGCCGATTTTTCGTATTTTTTTCTGCACAATACTAGAAAAAATTTTCGATTGATATTTACAACTTTCGTAGATCTCCACTTGACTCAATAAAAATCGCATTATTGTATTGTTGATTTAATAATTTGTTAATATGAAAATTTTTCTGCGTTCTCCTTTAAAAATTTACTTTTTTTATCTGTTATAAATGTATATAATGAATTTTCTTGATAAATTTAGAGAACAGATCGCACTATTTCACTCGCGCCAACGTACATATATATTCATCGCGCTCACGCCTGGAGTGGACTTCATTATGTCTGGGAAGATAGGGGAACCATCGAAACTGTCTGGGGATTGTGAAAACATTATTTTTATAGATCTCTGAATAACATATATAAAAATTAGATTTTATACTATGACGAAAGTAGATTTATAAATAATTAGAATGTTAGGGTGTCTGGGGAGGGGTTGTTACCGCCCTAAGTGTCCGCCAATGGGCGAGGCAGTTTCTGATATGATTGTAAGTTGAAATGTATAAAAACTAAGCTTTATACTATTACAAATTTGAGACTCAATTGTACTCACCTTTACTACCTGTTACCTGCCAAAGCCACCGCGACCCAGGTTTAATAATCTGGGTTTGCTTATACCTGTATAGGAGACGTATATAGAAAAATTTCCAACTTTTATAATTTAACGAAGGTCTGGGCGTCGCGGGCTCTCACTCTATTAATTGTTTTTATTAAAAAGCTAAACCCTAAACATTTCCTTCGAAAGAAAACCATTTTAAACATTTCATTCATCACAGGCCATACGCAGCAAAAGTAAATGTTTTTATATTTAAATCGCCATCAGCAACCGCAAAGACATTTATACATTCATGTAGGCTCACTGAGCACTAAAAATAAACAACTGTTTGAACTTCGCGTTAAAAATGAAAAGAACAAATTTTTGTATACATACAAAGGCTACAATGAAAACAAAAATATTTACCCCTAACGCAAATTAGCTAAATAAAAACAGCAATAATATACAAACAACTATAAAATGTCTCGATAACAAAATAAAACTACGAATAAAAGTTAATTTTGCAGATTGATGCAATATGTCTTGTATGTACATACTATGTACGATACGTAGCATGAACCTACGCGCCACTAACCAGAGACATAAGCGAGTGCAACTTAAAGTAAGAAAATACAGTATTCGCCAATGTTGGAAGCGGAAAGTTCCCACCAATATATTTGAGAAACAAGCAAATTACAATTTAGAAAAACACAAAAAGTCTGTGGCACCCCAGGGTAATAGCGCTGAGTGAAGGCGCCAACGAGAAGGGTAATATAAAATGAAATAAATAAAATGTAGCGAAATAAAATCGCCGCTACGGGCAATGCGATAAAAACGAATGAGCCAAATTGAAAAACAACTACAGTGAATACAATTTAATAAAATCCGTGCAATTTAAGCATGAAAATGAAATGAACTACATGCGCTATACAAACACATGGTCGTATACACACACGCACACACATACATACATACATATATTCACTAACCTACGAAGGCACGTACGTACTCAATGCCAACTACTCCACGCGTCCACACGCCGTCCAAGTAACACACTTCCAAACACGTACACGCGTCGGAAAAACAATAAAAAGCTCACTCCATATACAGACACAACATTGTTGTGTACACAAAGGATATGCTCGGCGGCGTCGCCATCATCATTGTGCGCCGTCCGTCCTTTGACGCCGCCTCCATGCAGCCGCGCGCTTCGACAACTTCTTCGTTCATATTGCAGAGCACACACCCAACTATATAATTCATGTAATGTGGCGAATAAGTATCTATACCCTGCAGGAATACGCACTTGTTTTGAACTATTTTCTTTCCAGTAACTTCAGAATGTCTGAGTAGGAAGTATAAGATTTTGCGCATAGTTTTAAGGCATCTTTCAAAAAATCGGATCTAGTTCAGCCAGCATTCTAATTTTGGTTCGTTTGGCCGAGATGTTGCAATTTATCGCAATTTGCGTATATGCAAAATGAACGTACAATGTAAAGCTTTCCAGTTCTTTAGCCTTAAATCGTTGGCTGGTGCTTATAGTGCTAATTGACAGAGAAACCCGTAATAGATACGAACGAAAAAACGCATTCAATCTCCGTATGTTCTTCAGAAGTTCGACTGAAATAAAGATGAATTAATTGATTGCAAAGAGTAGCTAAGAATTGAATGAATTGCAGAGAGAGAGAGAGAGAGAACTAAAAGAAGGCAATTTTGTCTTTTTGAAACTTTATGTTTTGATGATTTATGATACTCCTAAGTCGTGTAAACCATACCTAGTGGACCATACATGCGCCCATACAAATAGCGCAAAACAACAAATTAGAGCACACACACTACAAATATGGCAAAATCGCTGGGTGACGGAGACGAAAGGACGACGAGACTTATACTCCTACCAAACATAGATAAATGGTATGGCAGACAGATCGAAGAGGTGAACTTCTATTTTACTCAGCTGCTATCTGAACATGGGTATTTTCACAAATATCCAAACAAAATAGGGAAAACGGAAACCGCTGAATGCATCTGCGGAGATGCACCTATTGACGATACAGATTACACATTCTTCAAATGTGAGAGATGGACATTAGATCGCAAAGCTGCCGAAGGCAGACTAGGCTGCTTAAGGGCAGACAACATCATCGAAATGGTAGAAAGTGCAGAAAACTGGCAACTTATTGGCACGGAAACACCGAGGAGAGGAAGAGGAGGGATTGTTTTAGTGGCATACCACTGGAAGCTGCCGTCGACGGTCGCTGTAAGTGCCAAAGTATTTTAAATCCTATCTCACCGCCACAAAACAAAACAAGGCGTGTAAGCCAAAACTGAAAAAAAACTTTGAATTTTGACGGTCCTCTGCTTTATACAAAGTAACGCAAAATTAATCACCCTATCGGAAGATTTGACACTTGTGAACTAGACAGACAAGCAATGGAGCGCGTTATATATATATTTACATTTTAATATGTATATATAGGTTAATTTAACTCCTATTTGGAATATAGGGCGTCTATATCAATCCTACTACGACGGCCAAATGTCTTTGACGCTTGCTTTCATTTTGATATCATAGGCAATATAGTTGGCGATTCGTTAGCAAATCAAATATCAGTCAAGTAGGTTGCTAGCCTGCCTGTGGAATTCTATTAGCCACTCCAAGCAGGTATTTTGCTTGTTTTGATCCCCGAGTGGTACTTTATTTCCCACCTACCTTGCATATCTGCCGAGCATCCGCCGATCCGCTGTCTGAAGACGCGTTCGATGGCAGATAAGCAAATACGCACGGATAACAGAACGCATAAAGTTCCAAATAAAGATTTTCATTGCTCAAAATAATTTTTAAGTTAGTAAAAAAGTTGATCAAAATCAAAATTTGAGCAATTTTTTTTTTCAAATTTATCTCCATTTCATAACCATCCAATGATATGATGAGAAAACAAAGGCAAGAACAAATGCTTCAATTAAGCAATCTATTCTAATTCCACATCGCAGGATCTGCCTTCATGTGGGGACGATTACTTGTCGATTGGCATGCCACTTGTCACCCTGTTCCGCGTTTTGTCAATTAATGTTTACAGAAACACTTTCTCTTGAACAATCGATAAATTTGGATGGAATCGATGTGACGTCATTACTATCGACAATATTGCCGATTTATTACAGAATTGAGATACGGGAGGCACCAGCAAAACCCAATTGAGTTGATTTTTGAAAGTTGCATGTAACTACAGCTTTATTCTACACATACAACAATTTACCATTCCTACATTCCTTGAAATTTCTCCATTCATCAAAGTGTTTCCTCCCTTGGGCGGAAACTCATCATTAATCAGCATTTGTTCGTCCAAGAAAGTGTCCACCAGAAAAGAGTGTAACTTCTTTTGATTCATAAGATTTGGTATAGAAAACAGAGGGCCGCTCAAGGGGGTTGTCCGCCTAATAGTGGTGTCCGATAAAAGAGGTTACACTACATTGGTTTGAGGTTTTGGTTTTATATAATATAATAGTCCAGTCTGTGCGGCTTATGAACCTTATTAGGTTGTTGACATCTAAACCAGACAGTTGTTCGAGACTCTCGAACAGTGGTTTGCTCTGGGTTTTAATTCTCTCCTTCCATAAGACAGGACATTCACAGAGGAAATGGAAAGCCGTTTCCTTTTCTCACGTTGTTTACAACTGTGACGGTGCATGTTCTGAGGGATGCCCATTGTGTCCGCTTGTTCTCCGATAGACCAAAAGCCAGTTATCACCGCCGTGAGTCTACAGGTATATCCCTTCAGATTTTTCAATACTAAGTTTATGATAATATAATATATATATTACCTGCTCCAACACCACAATCCATTTTAGCGCCATCTATGTAGACTGAAGTGTCGAAGTTTTTAAGTAAATGCCCCTAACTTCTCCATTCCTCCCGTGATGGAATGAGAGAGGCAAAACTCCTATTGAATATCACCGTTGGACGATTACTGATTATACTGTCCGAGGTGAGCTGAGGAAAAATGTCTTTAATCTGCCTACTACAAAACTGATTGCTACAAAAGCATTCGCCGAAATAGCATTGGATGTAAACTTGCTTTTTTCCTCATCACTTCAGATTTCCCAGCTGGGTATGGATGTTCTTACTTACAAATATGTACATACATATGTATATATGCGAGAGCCAGCGTTGATGAGCTTGAGGGTGGATAAGCGGACAAATGAATGCAGTTAAAGGCGAATGGACGACCGACCACTTTTGGTATTTCTCGACAACAGTCTGCCTAGCACTTTATGTGCGTATGTATGTATGTATGGCTGAACATGTTTCTTGCAACTACACTCACACGCATACATACATTTGGTATGCAAACAATTATATGCATGTGTGTAGCATTGCTGCTGGTTGTTTACACAACAACAACCTTAATTTGGCAATACCCGCTTTCAATTATCTTATAAATATGAAAATATCCCCACGTTCGAAAAGTGTACGCAAAAGAAGTACCAAAAACACCAAACGCTTTGAGGTGTATGTATACAGTGCTACATATTCGTTTAAACGCATTGCATTTTTTTCGTTTACTTTAGAACTGTTTTAAGATTACAACAATAACAACAACAAATATTCTTCCAAACTATTCGTTTAGGTAACAGTAAACCATCGTTGCATTTGTTTCTTATCTATTGCTTTTTGTTGTAACATAACGGGTCTCTATTTAAAACTATGCTTAAAAATGCTACATATTCGTATAAACGCATAGTTTGTTAAAGACTGCAGTAGTGAAGTTAAAAGTGATTAACTTGTGAATATTGTTTGTAACTGAATATTTTGGTAAATTCTTACAATGTTTTTACACATTCATTCAAATTTCTTAGTTAAATTAAATTTTTTAACCTAATTTTTTCAGATTTTCTAAAATGCCTAAGGCAAAATACTTAAATGATGGGAACGGGTATTGGTCAGTGTTTACCATGAGGAGGGCTATTCCAATCGTGAAATTGGACGAAAAATTGGAAGATCGGAAGGAGTTGTGCGTGCTTTCTTAAAGAAAGCAGGCAATTATGGAATAAAGAAAGCAACAAGAGGCAACACAAAATTGTCACAGCGTGACAAAAACAAAATAAAGTATGAGGCTACGAAAAATTTTTTGAATTGCACACAAATAAAAAATAAATTGGGTCTTCCTGTAACGGCAAAACACACTTTACACATTTTACGAAGTGATGAAAATATAAAATGGAAAAAACCAAAGTCTAAGCCAATGTTAAAGGAACATCAAAAAAAGCTCGTTTGGAATTTGCCCGTAAACACATTCATTGGACTACGGAATGGATGAAAGTTGTGTTTTCGGACGAGAAGAAGTTCAATTTAGATGGCCCTGACTCACACTCATGTTATTGGTATGATCTACAAAAAAATAATGTACGCATGTCGAAGTGTGACTTTGGTGGTGGCAGTGTTGTGGTGTGGGCAGCATTTTCGTCAGCTGGCAAGGCTCAACTGTGCTTTGTGCCGTCAAAAATGAACTCAAAAACGTACACCGATATGTTAGAAGATGCCCTCATCACATTTTTAGATGAAAAAATGGACGAAGACAGCATTTTTCAGCAAGACAACGCTTCCATCCATGTGCCAAGAGAGTCTCGAAATTGGCTTAAGGAGCAATTCTTTAAGAAAGCACGCACAACTCCTTCCGATCTTCCAATTTTTCGTCCAATTTCACGATTGGAATAGCCCTCCTCATGGTAAACACTGACCAATACCCGTTCCTCATCATTTAAGTATTTTGCCTTAGGCATTTTAGAAAATCTGAAAAAATTAGGTTAAAAAATTTAATTTAACTAAGAAATTTGAATGAATGTGTAAAAACATTGTAAGAATTTACCAAAATATTCAGTTACAAACAATATTCACAAGTTAATCACTTTTAACTTCACTACTGCAGTCTTTAACAAACTATGCGTTTATACGAATATGTAGCATTTTTAAGCATAGTTTTATATAGAGACCCGTTATGTTACAACAAAAAGCAATAGATAAGAAACAAATGCAACGATGGTTTACTGTTACCTAAACGAATAGTTTGGAAGAATATTTGTTGTTGTTATTGTTGTAATCTTAAAACAGTTCTAAAGTAAACGAAAAAAATGCAATGCGTTTAAACGAATATGTAGCACTGTATGTATGTGTATGTGTGTCACAACAAGCAGAAACGCACAGGAAGCAATACAATTTTTATTAAACTACAACAGTAGGGTAGAGGGTAGAAAATAAAAACAAAAAATGAAAGAAAATGAGCTATGTATAAGCGAATGACGGATGAAAGTGTTGTAGTGGAGAAGGAGCGAGAAAGGACAAGCCAACTGCGCTGTGTACACTTCAGATCAATCAAAAATTTCTTTCGAGATAAACCAATGCTAATGCAAGAAGTAGTTATCGGCTTAAGTGCACACTTACTCGAACATCCATCCAATATATGTATGTATACACACATACATACATATATACGAATGCATGAAGGTATATGCGTGTATGAATATGTGCGCGTATATTTGTAGTAAGTGATTTGAGGTACAGATGAGATGAAAATATGGAATAAGCCAAATTTTCTCTTCACATTTTGCACCTTTTTTATGATTTTCTGCTAGTCAGGTTTCGTTCGTTAATGAGGTAGAGGTCCTTGTATAGGAAATTCAATCGAACGTGATTTTTTTATTATTTTTTGTAATTCATAATTTTTTGGAGTAATCCTAAATTGTAACCTCTAGCACTACAACCTAAGGCATAAACGTCGAAGATCAGTTGAAAAGTGAGTGATTACGTTTACATGGGCTTAAATAAGAAAAAATAATATACCGATTAAATAGACACTGAAATTGATGATGTTACAATATAGGATGCATTTATACATACATATGTCACTACATACACACATACATATAATACAATGTGTCCTACTGGAATCAGTGGAGCGCTTCGGACCACTCCTACTGTAGCGCTCAATGCTATGCTGAATGTGACTCCCGTGGGCATTGCAGGGAAAACTGTGGCTGCATGCACCGCAATAAAATTGAGGGCTTCGGGACATAAACTAGAATTAAACTACGGGCACTCTAGCATTCTTAACTTTGAGTTCATCCTCATGGTATTGGTTCATTATACACCCTCCCTAGGTCCGAGCGGTACTTTCTCAACCCTTGAGCAGCGGACTGTGTGCAACATTTGGAGGCATGGTATGGCAAACATATTTACGGATGGCTCGAAATTGGATGGTAAAGGTGGTGGGGGTATTTTGCGAGGAGCTCCCCATCAAGCTCAAATTTAGGCTTTCGGGTCACTGCAGTGTTAAGGAATCAGTGGTCATTTGGTTACTCTTATAATTACTGTAAAGGACGTAAATACTTACTCCGACAGCTAAGCGGCAATCAGGGCCTTGGGCTCGTTGTTTGTACGTTCGAAATTAGTCGAGGGAATGCCTGACTCTCTCCTCTCTCTTCTCTTGACTGCATCCGAATACTTGATGAGCTGGCTAGACAGTGTACCCTGGAGACGGTTTCATCGCAAAATGAGAATATGGGGATTCCCTTCAAAACGTGTGATCTGCTCCTGGAAAGATAGGCCTCGCGTCAACTCAGCGAGCGTTGGTCTAGTGCGCAAACATGCAAAGTCGTGAGATATTTCTAGCCACGGGTAGATCGAAGGCGCTCGAGACAGCTGCGAAGGCTAACAAAGCCGCAGCGCGCGAATTTGATAGGTATCCTTACCGGACATTGTCCGTTAGGTATCCATGCGGTGAGATTTGGAATTGATTCAAATTCTTTCTGCACAACCTGTCTGGAGAACGAGGTGGAATTATCTCAGCACCTTCTTCTCAGTTGTCGTATCTACTCTCGTCAGGCAAAGGTTTAGACTAGTGGACTTTTACTAACGCTACACCTGCTTACGGGTTTAAATAGCACATACCAGGTGAAATTCATTAGTAGCTTGAAGCAGTTAATACGAGTGTTATTAGCCACTTCTGGTCGTCATCCTCTACTCCTTTTTCCTCCTGTTTGCTGGTTTTTTCTACTACAATAATCATTAAATTAATACAATAATCATTAAATAAAGCTAGCTCCTAAAAGAAGCTTTCATCCCATAAACAGTTTTAGCAATACCCACAAAAAATAATTCATTCCAACCCAAAATGCGCGAGGGAGCATTAAATTGAATTTTGTGGAGTAAATACGGACAGTCTATTGAGTCTGCACATATTCGTATATCAAAAACGAAACACATCGACAACATAACACACCTAGACCCTATGGACATGAGATTTATTGGTAAGCAACGAGAGATAGGATGGAATGGGAGCAAAGATTTTCATCGATCGCAAAGCAAAAGCTCTATGAAAAGACTCTAAACAATTAACCTGGTATGTCCCAAAACCTTTTTGGCCTTATATTTTGTTGAAAAGAGGTGCATATACTTGCATATTTTAAACTTCTGCGCACGAAAATGAAGTCCATTTTCAAATACACTGTTACACTTTTCCGGAAAATGCGAAAAACTAGTGTTACTAAGTATATGGTAACCCTGGGTCGCCTAGAGTATAGATTTCTAATGAAAGAGAAAATCTTTTTTGGACATGTTTTTTTTTTAATTTCTTAAACAAGCTATTTTAAAATATTTTAATTGAAATTGTAATCAACGAAAAAATTGACTTATGAAAAAAAAAGATATTCGCTGAACTGAAATAAATCATGGTTTGGTATGGTTATTGGCAAAATACTTTATTGTTCATTATTGGTTGCACTTTTCGGTAAAGCTGCCAAGCATTTCGAACACAAGCAGCTATCAGCCAGAAAAAATGCTGGGCCACTATATTTTGGGCCGCACATAAATATACAGTCCAACATAAACAAGACAGGTGTCATAAAAATGTTTTTGATGGCGCCATCTTCTTAATGAGTTAGTGCGTTTGAAGTCCCTAGCTGACTTCCAGTGAACTCTTGGTGACATTCGGTTGAGTGAAAGCGAAGTTATTGCGTGTAAAGTGTCAGTATTTTTGTGTCATCGGTACAAAAATGAGTTTCGGACAAAGAGCTAATATCAAATTTTGTTTTAGAATCAGTAAAACGTTTACCGAAACATTTGAATTCATGAAAAAAGTTTATGACGATGATTGTCTATCTCGTGTCAGAGTTCATGAGTGGTTTAGACGTTTCAAAGATGGTTGTGAGCACATATATGACAATGAACATACGGGTCGCCCAAAATCAGCAGTCGCCGAAAAATCCATCGAAATTGTTCGTAAATTTATCAAAAATGAACTGAAATCATCGCTGAAATTCATGGAATCGGAGTTGAATGTCTCCAAAAAATCGATTTGTCGCGTTTTAACTAATCATTTGAAAGGTTTGTGCACGTTTCATTCCGCACAAGTTAACTGAAGACCAAAAATTGCTCAGAATTCAACATTCGAAAGACCTCTTTAAGGAGGCGAGCAAAGACGAGAACTTCCTTTACAACATTGTGACTGGTGATGAAAGTTGGTGTTTCCAACATGAACCGAAACTAAAAGTCAAAGTGCCGAATGGAAGGTCTCAGACGAGCCACCACTCGAAAAATCGGGTTTGGTGAAGTCAAAAATCAAGTCGATTCTCATTTGTTTTTACGTTTCCAAGAGAATTGTCCGTGCCAACGGACCAAACTGTCAATGCAATTTTCCATCTTAGCGTTTTAAAGCATTTCTTCATAGATCCACTCTTGTGACTGAGTTCTTAACTATAAATCGCATTTTAACCATCAATCACTCACCGTATTCGCCTAATATGGCTCCCTGTGACTTTTACCAATTCAGAAAATTGGATTTGGCCTTGAAAGGAAAACATTTTGCGTCCGTAGAGGCCATCCAAAAGGCTTGTACCGACATCCTGAAAGACATTCGGTCAATGACCTGAAACACTCTTTCGAAAATCTTTTAGTTCGCGAAAACAGTGTATCGAGGCCAGCGGGAACGATTTTGAATAAATAAACTCGAAGTTATCAGAACAAAGCTCCTGTCGTTTCTATTTTAGCTCAGTCTCCTTTGTTTTGAACTTCATCTTGTAGACTGCTTGAAATGGTCTCCCAACGAATGCCGCGTATTCTTACCTCGACTGAACTATTCGGCCAACCGTTTAAGAATATAGGGATCAGTAAATGAAGAACTATTTACGTTATTCAAGTCACGCTGGAGAATGCATGACTCTTGTGGGCATTTAAATACTTCCTAAATCCTTATTTTTTTACTTCTTTACTAAATTCTTATGTATTTCTGGTTGAATATCAGCCCTTTCCTGCAGTTATGGATGCCAAATCAACAAAATTAGGCCCATGGCTAACAAATAATAAAAAGGATTTCAATTATTCATACCCATAACGAAGTGCAGTTCATATGTAGAAGAAAAAAATGAATGCTCGCAATTTATAAAGAAATTTTCTCTCTGACTCTTGAGTGATATCAGCTTTTTAGTAATAGAAATTCCTATTTGCCTAGAAGAATCAACTTCATAACTTAAAACGATTTAATTTAGAAAAATATATTAAAATTTGAAATTGAATTTGTAATATGGAATTGCTTGCAATGGCAAACAAAAAACCAAAATCACTTCATCTACGTATGTGTGTGTCTATAAACACATACTAACTGACAAATGTAACATCAGCCTGTTGAAGGAAAAAAACATTTTGCATGATTTCATTGAAAATGCCATAAAATGAATTAAATTGTGTGCGTGTGTGTGTTCAAAGACTTTTCCACGCACACTAAAGTATATGTAAGCGCTTATGCACGTGGATACATACATGCACACATGCGTGTGTGTATAAATATTAAAGTAGGATATGATCCTTTTTCCATAAATGTGAAATAAAATAAGATGAAAATAAAAAAAATATAAATCAGAAAAGCTTGATGGGCAAAGAGATATTATATGAGATTTAGAAATTGTTTGCCAACGGATGATGTATGATTGTCATCGAGAAGAGCTTAAATTTATGATGGATGCTCATAACAATTTGTCAGTAAAACCTGCAACTCATCGCAAACACACACGCGCAAGCACACACACATCCACACAAACACACGGTATTGATTATGGCAGCGAGAAAAAGAATGTAAATGCCGCTTACTTTACATCCTCGCATATGGTTTTAAATTAAAACACCCTAAGCCAAGTACATTAAGGGATAAGTACTATAGGCGAAGCAAAACTATTGCCACAACTACGAAAGTTGAACTTTTTGGAGAGTTTCTAAGCACTAAGTACGCTACCGTTATAAAATATTAAGAGCGGCGAAAGGAAAGAGTCCAGTTTACTATTTAGTGTAGGCATAAAATATCAAATGATGGAAGAGTTTTTCAAATAACACGCGCCGCTCAGTAAACAATGGCGAATCTCCGAGTAAATTTCTGGCATTAAGAAGCTGCTCATAAAACTCAACAGTCATTCGGAGGTTGCATAAAACTGTTTTTTTTTTTTGGTTTATGGAGGCGACAAAAAGTATTGATAGCGGAAAAGTGTGAGATTTGTCTTTCGACACACCCACTAAAAAACACTTAAATGTTCACCAATGTCCAATGAGTACATCTACAAGTAAAATCTCCCAAACAGTCGATTCATTAATGTTTAGTTGTTGAGAATCGATGACGTCGAGATATCGATGTCGAAGGTTGTTCAGCAACACTTTGCGCTACAGCAGCAATTTTCTCAATAAAACGCACAGCTATTGGTCTTTAGTCTCTCAGCTCTTTTTCTATCCTCGACAGAGCCAGGGCCAATTTGGGTACCAACCTTTGAGTTGTCGACTCATTCGGAAAATTATTTCCACCAAAAAAATTACGAATTTTGCGATACCGGGCTCTTATAGATCGACAATTTGCTTAGTAAGTTTGAATACTGTTAACGCTTTGTTCCATCGTGTAAAATTGTACATCTGTGTACTTGACAAATATCAAAGATGACATAAAGAAAGGTATCGTCTAGGAATTATTCACTACGGACTTTTAGGCGTCCCTTTTGAAGAACCCTTTATGTAAAATTTTTGTCTTTTAAAATAGGCTGACCTTCCATATCCTTTTAATATTTCAACCGACTCTTTCCTGAATCCAAACCGTACTGGAAGTCAATTTCTGTCAGCTCCTTCAAATCGCGTGCTGAGTTTTCTTTTACAACTCCTACGGACTGCTTCCTTTTAATGCAGATTTTCTCTAAGAAAAATGTTGTTGTCCCACTGAAGCGGGTGAACACTGCTTTCTTGATCTCGGCTAGAAATTTCTTGACAGAAAGATCGGAAAGATCAGGTAGAGAAAGGCTTGACTTCCCTTGGTGTGTCTAACTGGGGCCGCTTAGTACGAGAAAGAAAGCTTGAAGCTTGTACAACGTTGCGCAAAATTAATCACCCTATAGAAAGATGTCTACTTTTTAAGAATGGCGTCGTACGTCAATCACATTTGACACTTGTAAAGTAGACAGCTGCGGTATACAATCAGACAAGCAATGGAACGCGTAAAAGTGTAAATAAAGTTTCCATTACTCAAAGTCATTTTTATTGTATTAAATAAAAAAGTTATTCAAAAATAAACTGATGATTGATTTTGCGCCACCTACAGCTTTTCCCTGCCTCCGAACGGCAGTTGGTTTCATACGAGAAGCATTTTTATCAGGGAAATTCACTGGAATGGCAAACCTTTGGCTCCAGAAGGGTGACCAATGTTCGAAAAAAACTTTTTCTATCATTTGGTGTTTCATGTCCGGGGACACTTCCGTCGAATGGTAGTCACGCACAAACCCATTCGGCTACGGCGGCGGGTTTCCTTGACTATGGTTTTTTGCTGAACTCCACGAAAAATTTTGTCGTAGCCTTCCTTCCTTAAATAAGAATCGCATGCTTTCATAAATGATATTCGAGTACGAGAACACACATACATATGTTACTCACATCTGTATATTTTATTTCATTACCCTTTTTATATGTAATTCTGCTCGTTTTAAATCTCTTTGGTAATTTATTGCAGTTCTGTTACTTTTTTATTATTGACTCTAATTTCTTAACAAACTCACTTCGGAAGTGGACCATAAAAATGTTCAGAAATATTTCTCTATTTGATCTGTCGAAGAATCGAAAAATAAAACACATCAGAAATATCTCTTCTCCCTTCCGTTCCTTTAGATAATTGAGTTGTAGTCCAGCATGTAGTAAATTCGAACTCTGCGAAATATATAAATAATAAAAGTGCTTATGTGGAACTTTTAATTTCTAATGCTTCCTTCTTTTCCATCTCCTACGTCCACGTTTTTACAGCCTACTATTTACCTTTCTCAAATCTTTTTCCCTAAAACGCCTATATTTAATGTTCTTTTTAAGCTTTTTGAATTAAAATTAAACATTGACAATTAACTTATGGTTGTGCGTTGGATTAATAAATAAATGTCATTGTAAAAAGGAATCACCTCTCTTGGAGTTGAAAATTCTCCAGCTGATCTCTTTAGTCAGAGCTTTAAACTATGAAATCTACAAAAAGTAAGGTGAATTTGGTTGTAAAATTAAAAATATTTATTTATTCTTGTAAATCAATTTCATCCCCTTCAAAATAATCCCCTCAAATAGTCCATTTCCGGTATAGCCATCAGCACCTTCTTCGATTCAGCTTTTATCTCCTCAATCGACTCGTTCCCCGGAGTGGTCTCCTAAGTTTTGGGAATAGCCAGAAGTCACACGGAGCAGCCAAATCTGGCGAATACGGTGGTTGCGAAACGATATGCGTGGAATTTTTGGCGAAATGGTCACGAAGAACGAGTGCAGTGTGAGACGGTGCATTATCGTGATGCAAAAACCAAGAGTTGTTGGCCCATAATTCTGGTCTTTTTAGACGAATTGCTTCACGTAAACGACGCATAACGCTCAAATAATATTCCTTATTAACAGTTTGGCCAGGTGGAAGGACTTCATAGTATACCACACCACGAAAATCGAAAAAAACTGTCATCATGACCTTTATTTTTGAACGACTTTGACGTGCTCTTTTCGGTCTGACCTCGCCTTTAGCACGATATTCGCTTGATTAGTCGGTTGTTTCAGGGTCGTAAGCATAAATCCAAGTCTCATCTCCCGTAATGATACATTTGAGCTTGTCCTGATAGTCTGAAAGCATTGCTTCACACACATCAACGCGACGACTTTTTTCCAAGAAATTGAGAGTTTTCGGTACCAAACGAGATTTGACTTTTCGTAGGCCCAAAGGGTCTTTCAAAATGGTTTTCACAGATCCTTCTGATATTCCGATCATATCAGTAAGGTCTTTAACAGTCAACCGACGATTTTTGAGCACTAACTCCTTCACTTTAATGACGTGTTGGTCATCTGTTGACGTCGATGGTCGTCCGGAGCGCTCCAAGTCATCAACACGTTCTCGACCCTCTTTGAAGTCTTTGTACCACTTATAAACATTTTTCTGCGACATGGTCGAATCACCAAATGCCTTCTGCAACATGCTAAACGTTTCCGCAGCCGAAATTTCATTCCGCAAACAAAATTTGATAGCACTTCTGTAAAAATCGAAAAATGCACTCTTGGTCGTTTGGTAAACACAAGCGTAAATATATTACTGATAATGACATTCACATGAAAGTTGGCCCAGATGTTATTAACAGTGCTGCCAACTCATGAAAATAATAACTAGAGCGAAATTTTAATCCCACGAAGTTTGACAAATAAATTCACCGTACTTTTTGCCCACAGTAGTGCCATGTATGTTGGCAGAACTGGAAATGAGCTGGAAAAAATTGCATTTGTTTGGAAACAATCAATGAGTATTAGGGTTCATACAGGGAAATATTTATTGTTTCAACTCGTTACCCCTGATGTTTATGTTCTATCAACACCCTGGTGTTCTCGTTCTTCTCAATATTCTTGTTGGCTGTAGACTAAAAACGCACAACGAGCAACTCAAAAGAGAATTCGCAATGTTCAAGCAACAAAAGTCTCCCTGTAAGAACGCAGCCTTATATCAGAAAAGATATATTTGACGGCATAGAAAATAGTGATTTATACTAGTTTTATGAGGTATAACCATACTCTCTAGAAATGAATCTTGATCGATAACTTTGACAAGATTTTGAAATCTTATTTTTTATTTCTTATTTTTCTAAGTTTCTGAATATTTGTTTCTAATTTATTTATTAATTTACCCATAGTTGTTAGGACTATCGGCTATAGGAAAAATACAGTTTGACAGTATTCGATTAGACGTGTCGAATAAGGAAATAAGTAAAATTACCCAGACACTCGCCCAGAAATCTGTAAGATTTGTCTAATTAGTAGGTAAGCATTTTACTCAGGCATTGTGTGGTATCACAAAACGTCAGGCAAATTTTTCAGTTGGGGTGAAAATAAGACATAAAAAATATACAGAGGCTCCATAAAGAACTCGGACATACTAAGCATGCAGCTTCGAATTCAAAATTAGTATAAGAAATGCAAGTAAAATATTTTTATTTTTATATTTTTCTATTGGCTATTCAAATAGGATTCTAAAAATAGTCATAATAATTTACAAATACTTTACCTTCTCGTTTTAAAAAAAATATTAAGAAACATTCGCAAAATTGATGTCAAAAAAAAGTCGGGCATCTGGCACTATTGCGATTGTTTGACACTTTAAAACGGGGAGTCCCACAATTAATTTGCTCACGATAGAACAGTGCAAAAAAAGAACCAAATGTAATCAATTAAATTCGTGTTTTGTTGAATAAAAGTCCAAATTATAAGCATGGGTAGACAGCGGGGACACAGCTCAATTCAAATCAGAAATTTAATTATTAGTCATCATGAAAAAGGATAAAACCGTTCGGGAAATCGCAGAAATAGTGGATATACCCCGTTTGACTGTATACGACGTGATAAAACGTTTCAAAGAATCAAAAACCCGTGGAAAATAAGAAGAAATCGGGAGGACCACAACCGTCGGATTCTAATGAACGCTGGATAGTGCAACAAATTAAGAAAAATCCATTTTTTGAGCACTCCTAAGCTCACAACAGATGCCGCCGAACACCTTTACATTAACTGCAGCCCCGAAAGTATTCGCATAGTGTTGCGAAGGCATAATTATAATGGAAGAATTGCACGAAAAAAACCTTTCATCAACGAGATTAACCGGCACAAGAGAATAAAATTCAAATAGCGTTATGGGGATAAGGACTTCAAGTGCTGGAAGCACATTTTATTTGCAGTAAAAGAAAGTTTAACATATTTAGGTGATATGGACCATCATATGTGTGGAGAAGACGTAATCAAGAGTTGCTGGAAAAAACTTACGTCCGACAGTTAAACATGGAGGTGGGTCGGTAATGGTATGGGGTTGTATGTATGTCCGCTGCTGGTACTGGAAATTTGTGCCTCATTAAGGGTAGTATGGACCACACACAATACCTAACAATTATGAAAGAAAATTCGGTCCAAAGGGCTAAAAAGTTGGTAATTAAGGACAATTTCCAGTACTATCAAGACAACGATCCATGCATAAGGCACTTGATGCCGGTCTATGCCTGCCCTAAAATACTTGAAACATCTCCACAATCTCCAGACATCAACGTAAGTGAACATCTACTGGCTCATTTGTGAAACTAACTGAGAAAGCAATTTATTATAAACAAGAAAGACCTAGAAGATGCTATTAAAGAAGAGTGGGAAGAAATAGATCGTTTAACATGCAAGAAGCTGGTCGAACCGTTGCCAAGATGACTGAATGCTAGTTATGAGAAAAAAATAAAGGCTTGACGACTAAATATTAATTATGTTGTTTTTTCTTAAATATTATTGGTCTAACTCTATTTTATATAAATGTTTGAGTTCTTTTTTGTCATGTATTTTGCTAAATTTCTATGTTTGTATTTTCTATGTGTTGAATTTTGTTTATGTTTTTTGTAGTTTTGAAAAGTACGTTTGAAAACGAAAAGAAATGTGACACATAAACGCATTCGATTTGCATTTTAATATATATTTTTTTAATTTAAAACTATATCACTTGGTGATCCCAGTTCTTTATTCCTGTAGCTAAATTTAAAATAGATTTATGACTGAATCGTACTTGATTTAATTACTTACATACGTACTTTGACAGCGCTTTCAAATATTATCCAATAAATGTAACATAAAATAGTTCTCAATCATCAATCACATGCATTAGGTAGAGATTTGAGAGATTAAAGGTTAAATAGGTATTAATTTTTCTATATATCTTCGTTCGTTCACATCTCTTACACAAACCATAGGTCCATTCATCAGACTTCTATACATTCATACATATGTACTTATATAGAGCATTTTATGATGCTGCGAAGTCCTTGAAGTAATTTATATGGCGATATGGTATGTCTAATCCTAAAATTATGGCAACGAAATAGGCCCAATGGACGCATTTTTGTTAAAGAAGTAACCGTAAATTTATGGAAAAGGTACCGAGCATAGAGTTGATTGATTTCAACATTTGAAGCGTGGATCGTGAAGCGCTGCAAAAGAATTTATATGCCATCAGTACTGTCATGAATCAAACACTCAAAGTAACGAAAACGTAATTATATTATCCCCATACATAGGTTGGCTGGCGGAAAGCGATCACATAGACCTATTAGTCCTTAGTGGTACCAGATGGAGCTTGAGCCTTACGTTTCCTTGTAGTAGGCTTCTTGCAATAAGTCTGCGTCTTTTGCGAATCTATGTAATCTCTGAAGCTCTAACCCCGAGAGGCATTCTAACCTCTCATATTGTAGGGCTGGAAGTTGACGAATACACAATGGGCGTGTTCGTGGACATTGAGGGGGCTTTTGAGAATGCCACTTTCGGCTCGATATGTTCTTTTGCCGAACGACATGGAGTTAATCAAGCCATTGTAAAATGGATATAATTCATGCTCTCTGGGAGGCTGTTAACCGCTGGTGAGAACAATGACGAACTAATCACAGTCAGGGCCAGGCAAAGATGTCCCCAAGGGGGTGTTCTTTCTCCGCTGCTGTGGTGCTTCGTCGTAGACTCTCTACTAACGGAGATGCAGGAACTCGGTTTTCATGTCCAACGTCCATGCGGACGATATCTGTGCGCTAACATCGGATAAATCCTTAAGGAGGCTTTGCACGAAAGTGCAGAGGATTCTTGACAAAATCGATGACTGCTGCATGAAACAAGGTCTTTCCGTTAATCCGAACAACACAATCATAGTCTTGTTTACGAGGAAACGGAAATTGTATGGACTCAGTCTTCCAACACTAAAAGGTGTGACACTTGGTCTTTCCGATGAAGCTAAATATCTACGAGTAATCTTGGGTAAGAAGCTGACTTGGGAGACACACGTTTCACTGAAGGTGAATCACGCATTGAGGATTTTTTAGCAATGCCGTAGAACCTTTGGTAAAACCTGGGGTCTGAAATATGCTGTGGCCCTATGGATATACCTACACAGCACTTATCAGACCAATCATCACTTACGCATCTGTGGTCTGGTGGCGACGGAGCATGGTTAAATCCACAATCCGGGAACTATACAGGCTACAAAGAAGTGTATGCCTATGCTAGGGTGCCATGAGTACAACCTCTGGTGATGCCCTATATGCTAAGCTTGACTTGGTCCCCATGGATCTTAGGATACAAAAGGAAGCAATAAAAACAATGTGTAGACTCCATAAATATGGTTTCTGGCACGAAGACGGAACTTCGGGACACAGAGAAATTTTTAAGTTGCTATCTTAGCAGTATCCAATGCTTTTGGCACCTGATACCCACAGTTTCATTTGGAGGGAATTTTGATGTCAGATTTCCATTGCGTTAGCAATGGAGCAATCAAGAATGCATGTAGGGAGGTTTGACGGATATTTTCTTTACCGATGGGTCCAATAATAAAAAAGGGTCTGGAGCCAGATGGTACTTAAACGATAATAATAAGCATCACTATGCTATGAGGGAAATGGCAACTGTTTTCCAAACAGAAGTTTTTGCCATTCCGAAAGTAGCCGAATGGATATTCGAGAGGAGATGGAGCGGGAAACAGCGATTATGTATGCAATGAGCGAAGGTCGGGTCTAGAACGCTCCTGAACTGTAAAATGTTTTGTGACGAGTCCTAACAGAAAACTGTCAAACTTTCCACTGAAACTTAAAAGGAAAGACGTCCAGTTGATGGTCGGTATCATTACAGGACACAACCCATGGGGTCAGCATTTGAGCACCATTGGAATCATTGAGGACCCAGTGTGCCTGTCATGCTTGGAGGAGGCGGATAGCACTCAGCACTTTCTCTGTGAGTGTCCTGCCTTTGCTAGAGCACGGCTCCGAGTTTTGGGTTCCGATGTCACGATGTTTTGGGTTCGTTCTCCAAAACTGGAGGATATTTACAGATTTGTCAAAGAATCTGGAAAATTCTCACAGGACTTACTATCTCTATCTCTGTGTCTATTCTTTCCTATCTCTTTCTCTGATACTTTCTCCTTCCCTCCTTGACTATCTAACCTCTTTTCAGATTTTAAATACAATGGGCTTTCTTTAGCCTGAGTGTTTTAGGAGCCTCCAAATCTCCTGCCTCGACATTTTCGAATTTCAAATTTCTCCTATTGTAAAGCTCCTAAGCATTTCTTCGAGTTCTAGCTAATGCAGGGCAGGAACATGGATGGTGTTCTTGAGTTTCCCTCTCTTCTAATTCATTGCAAAATCTGCAGCTATCATTGTTTGCAATTCCCACCTTGTATGCGTGTACCGCTAACAAATTGTGGCCTATTAATATACCTACGATAGTTCTGCTTACCTTTCTAGACAGGGCTAGTACGAATCTGGCGTATTTATCTGCATTCATGATTTTCGAGGTTTTACCAGTGGCTAGATTATTCCACCTCCTGTCTATCAGTGTTCTCATGTCCGCAGCGATGTCATTGTATACCGTATTTAAAGGTTTCAGTTTGTCGTTTTCTTGTTCGAATTGTCTGTAAACAATGCTTTTGGCAATCTCATCTGCAATTTCGTTTCCTGCAATGCCCTAATGTCCGGGTACCCAATAGATGCGTCTGTCTGCGGCTAGTCTCTCTATGGCTTCCCTGATCCTAAGAACGTTTTTAGATGAAATTTCATATGAGTTTATTGCCGCTTGACTGTCAACGTATATATTTATGATGGAGTTGTTCGATGTCCCCATACACATATTTCCTTCAAAAAAAATATTGATTAGTTTGTGTGAAAAATTATTACGTAATAATTTTGCATAAAATGCAGCCTATATACATAATTCGCTGAAACGCGTACAAGCTAATACAAAACTAAACATTCCGCCACTCTCAGTAAAAAATCAGGTGTATGGCAATGCACACACACACATGCGTACATTTTCATGACACCGGCTGTGCGCCACCACACCGGCCTAAGTCAATTTTAGTAGAGTTTTGGCAACTAACCTAAATTAAATTTGTTTATTTTTTTCTAAATTGTTTTTGTTTTTGTTTATGTGCTGTTGAAAGCTGTTGCTGCATATTTTTGTGACGCCGCTGATGATGTTGGTCAATTTTTAGGTTGACTTTTTTGAATTTGTTTTTATTTTTTGTTTTGTTCAGTTTTATTTCGGAGTCAACACTTTGGCTTTCGTTATATGCGAATGGTCAATATTTGAAAAGGATTTTGTTTATTTACTGTTTGCGCGCACACACCTAGCGCGGTGCTAGTTAGTGTTAGCTTTTTAATTATAAAATATTAAACTATGCATATACGCAATAATAACAAAAACGACACCAGCAACAGCAACAACAACAAACATATACTCATATATGTAATATATATGGGTATGTATATGTATATATACATAACTCTTCATAATATAATACACAGACAAATAAACAAATAAGCAGGTAAACATGACGCGCCACTCCCGCCCCATGCATCATTTGCGTTTGTTATTCGCTGAGAGATGGTAAATCACGGTTTAAGGGCAAACGGCGTACGGGCATGTGGCGGGCGAAGGCAACAACGTTTTCACACCTGGGTGCGTCAACCGCCCAACGTCATGTTGCCATTCCAGTTGATTGAAGCTATTTGCTGTTGTTGATTCTATTGCAATTGCACCAAAGGCATTGTGGCAATGGCGATTACAATGCGCTAAATATTAATTTTATAAACACATACATATGTACCACTTACCATATATGTATATGTGTGTATATATAGTATGTAGCTACGCTTGCGTCCAAGTATTTTCTTTGGTATATTTTTCAAACATGGAAGCAGTGAACATTCAAAGGCTATCAAAGCCTGACAAATCATGAATTTTGCTTTTGCCCTGCCACTGAAAAGCAACGAAATTGACCTGGTTTTACTTGATTTTTTGAATATTATATCTCTATGATGAGAAGTCGAGCTCGTTTTAAAATTGATATGACGGGCTTAAAACCTCGCCTTTATTTTTCTTCAAGTGGTTTTACTTCATTTTCATATACCAAAGTACACTATTGCCGAGACTGACGCAATGGTATGAAGATTTCCTTTTACTTTTTACGCTCAATAATGAAAACACAGCGAAATAATAACGAAAATATTATTTTTAAAATATTCTCCTTTCAAGTCAATACACATTTGTATTCTAACTACGAACTAATTTTCAAAGCACTTCTGCTACTCAGAAGTGGATACTTCAAAACTAGGTATTTAAAGGCTTCTTCAGGTCAACTTCTTCACAATTTATTTTTGGTGTTCGGGAACAAAAAGAAATCATTAGGTGTCCAATCAGAACGGTAGACGGATGACCCCATAGTTCGATCTTTTGAGTGCTCAAAAACTCTGTTGTGTGAGCCGATGCGCGAGACCCGCATTGTCTTGTTGTTGGGTGAGAATTATTCGCCTTCGGGAGATGGTTTTCTTATTTCACCGAAAACTTCTGACAAAAAAATGGTTGGGTGTTACTCAGAATTGACTGTTTTAAGTTTTCCTAAAGGTACAGTTGCGATATGACCACATTTTCCAGTTTATACTAAAAAAGGTGTATATGAAAGAGGTATCTATTTGCTTGAGGTGCTTCTTCTGCGAACAACTTTAGTAGGATTGAGCTCTTCTTGGAACACCCATTCTGTTGATTGCTGTTTTGTTTCCGGCTTATATGTATAGATCCAAGGCTCGTCACCTGTGTGTCACACCTGTGCTTCGAGCTGAAATACTGTTGATACATATTTTAAGGGTTCTATGTCCACTTTTGGTATACAAGTTGCAAGTGTGCCTTAATAAATTTGAAGTCTTTTGGATCACCCTAATGGCATTCGGTATGACTTTTTGGTTGGTGATTCATTACGTGGCCTATCTGAACGTTCCGTGGAACATAAACATATTTACAAATTGGATCATTTTGAAATGATCACTTCAATTAAACAACGATTTTGGCGTCACTGGTCTGCATACTATGTTAATGTATTACGGGTAAGGGTCAAGTGGACGCCACCTGCACCAAACCTCACAGTCGGAGCGTTAGTCATAATTCACGCCGAGAATTTAGTACCACAGCGCTGGAAACTTGGTCGCGTCAAGTCCACGGAGATTGGACAAGATGGTTATATATGCGTTGTCACCGTGATATTTTTTGTTATTGTTTCGTCTAAGGCTGCAGGATTTGAGAATCCTTAAGGATTTTGGTTGTGTCTTCATTTCGCCGGGATTTGGTTTCCTTACAAGAGGACTTTGGTTTTTCTGATTAATATTTGTGCACCCCCACTACCTAAGTTTTGTGCTGCCTTGGAAAATAGTCCTTCGTTCAATAAAGTCTTTACAAAAAGAAGGGGTTTTCTTTCACTCTGCTTGGTTTTTGATATCATCAGAGCTGCCCCCTTCTTTTAAAGCGTATTTATTTTTGCACTCGATAAAAAAACCTGCGGAATAATAATGTATTTGTACTGAAACGGTTAATGCCTCTTATGCTCCGATACATAGAACATTGTATGCACTTTATAACATCTTGAACTCTTTATCTTTTGATTTTTCACCCTAATCAAACTTTCAAATTGTTACTGGATTATTACATTAAGTATTTTTTTTTTAGCTTGTAAAAGGTGCACTCCGCAATCCGAGTAAGTTCGGAAGACCTTTTAACCACCTGCCGAGGGGAAATGGCAAACAACTTTTTCTATCATTTCGTGTTTCGCGCACGTTTCGTTTTATCGAGACTTGCGTCGAGACAAATGCGAAATATAAAATATTATGGATTTTCCTTTCAAGCCGTGGGCAGGCAAACATGTCATTGGCAGACCATGGACGTTTCAACAGGACTCGGCACCGTCTCACAAAGCTCGAGTGAACCAAGAATGGCTAAAAAAGAACGTTCCGAACTTCATAACGCCCACACAATGGCTCTCAAATTCACTAGACGCGAATCTGATGGATTATTCTCTTTGGGCCATTTTGAAGAGCAAGGTCCGAAATAAAAGATTCACCAGTCTCGAGGCATTGAAAATAGTCATTGTTCGTGAGTGGGCCAAAATACCTGCAGTCACATTCGGACAGCTTGCGATTCGTTTCTGGACCGTCTCAAGGTCATATTCAAGGCAAAAGGTGCTCATTTCGAGCAAAAGTAAATTAATTCTTAATTTTGTATTATTTTTTATAATTTTTTTACTTTGAATTGAACAAAAGTAATTTTCCAAACTAAATTATGGCTTTTTTAATTGGTGACACTTCGAGTGGATAACAAAAACCTATTTGCCCAATTTTCTTATATAAGAACTTTCGAGGCTGTGCAAGATGCTATTCAAGTTTTCCTGTTCAGATGGATCTTTAAACTTTGCAAAAAGTTCTTCTGCTATTTGAAGCAAAAAATTGTTCCGCGAAATATTTTCGTTAATTGTTTTGTTGTACAAAACTCTTGCACGTATTGCCGCGTTCGAGATCCTAACGACACACTATATTTTGGGATTTGATCTGTCATATCTACCCCGCGTATAGTGTTAATATACTATAAAATATAATATTTGTTGGTATTTTTTTGTCTTGTTCAACGTTGACTGAATTATGTTTTGTACTCAGTAGAAGTATGATACATACTTTTTTTAGTTGTTTTACTTGTGTATACCGTCGAAGTAAAATCATGGTTTTTATAAATTTCAAATGCAAATCGCGGCAAATTATATTTCTTTTCGCTTAGTTTCGACAATTTTCTTTTATTTCCACGAATACTTCCAAGAGTCTGTTCGTTTATCCAATAATTCTTAGTCTGTTTTTCTAATAATCTTGATGCCTGGAATTGCTGCTGAAAAAGTGATCAGTCGTTACATTTCTTCCCGCACCCATAAATATTTCAATTAATTTTAGGTCAATAAACTCAGCCAAAGGAATTGAAAACTGGCTGGTTTCGTCCTTTTTCATATACGGGGATCCATTTAGAATAAATTTACTTTGTAGAGCAGATGCGGACCAAAATTGTATTCCAAACTTGGCGGGTTTGTTTGACATGTACGAAAGCAGCGTGAGTCGACATCTGGCTTTTATAGGGAAAATTTGTTCAGCAATTGTGATGTTTTATCCCGGTGCGTAGCAATTCTGGGTATTTTCACTGAATAAATTCCAAGCATTGGATATCGAAGTAAATTTATCCGTTTTCAATCGTACACTCCATTCATTTGTTTTATAGAAGCAGATAAACTGTAAAATGTCCGTAAAATCTTTTCTGTTTCAAAGATATACAATAATTACCAATAAGAAAATATAAATGCGTCACAAAATGCAGATTTCTGAAAATTTAGAAAGAAACTGTAATTACATATTCAGAGAATTTTGATTCGTCGTTTAATGGCAAAAGATGGGGCCTTTCGCCTAGACTTGTTTTTTGGCATTATATAGCCATCATACTATTGTAAAGCCTATCTTGTTATATGGAGTCATAGTCTGGTGGAACTCACTAGAGAATACGACATTGGTGAAGAAGCTGGAGAGAGTTCAAAGGTCGGCACTCATTGGAATCAGTAGGGCGCTTCGAACGACTCCTACTCTGGCGCTCAACGCAATGTTAAATGTGGTACCCGTAGACATCGCAGGCAGAACTGCCGCTACACGTACCGAAATCAGACTGAGGGGCTGGAACTATAAGCTCAACCTCCCTTATGGGCACTCAAGCATCCTTAGAAACTTTGAGTTCATCCCTCTGTCAACAGACCAGTGTATACCCTCGTTTAGTCCAACCGGAACATTCTCCACTCACATCCCGTCAAGAGAAGAGTGGACGGGGGGCTACACTTGCGGGCAGGGCCTGGTGAACTTGTTCACGGATGAAACGAAGTTGGAAGGAAAGGTTGGCAGCTGATTGGCTGCTCAAATGCGTACTAAGAAAGTAAATATTTACTCCGACAGCCAAGCGGCAATAAGGGCCCTTGGGTCAGTGACAGTGCATTCGAAACTGGTCAAAAAATGCTTGACCTCACTTTCGACTTCGTCCGAATTCTTTGACATAAGCTTCATCTGGGTTCCTGGTCACAGCGACATTGCGGGAAACTGTGAGGCGGATGAGTTGGCCACACAAGGGACATGTGAGGTGATTTCCCCGCGAAGGGAGAGAATTGGGACCCCCCTGACTACCTGCTGTCTGCTCCTGGAAAGATGGGCATCGCTCCAACTTAGCGAGCGTTGGGCAAGTACCCAAACTTGTAAGGTCACGAAATCCTTCTGGCCACGTGTGGGCCGGGGGCACTCGGGCGAGCTTCTGAGGTTGACAAAATATCAGCTCTCGAATCTCGTGGGTTTTCTCACAGGTCACTATGCGAGAGGAATGCATGCTCCTTTTTGCGCTGGATATATGGGGGATGAGGTGGAATCATCTCAGCACCTTCTCCTTAGCTGGCCTGCTCTGGCGGGGCTAAGATCCAGGCATCTTGGCTCATACTTCTTTGCTACGCCTGCTGATATAGCTGGTGCTGACATTAAAAATCTGATGAATTTCATCACCAGCACAAAGCGATTGACGCAAACGCGCCATAGTCATCGTTCGTAAATTCACACGCTCCCAACTATCCCAGCACTACCTCTCCCCGCCCTCTCCTTGTATCCTAGCGGCCTTTCTCTTTCACCTCACCTCCTTCATAATGGTATCACAAAGGATGAATCCATTATTCTTAATCCAAGTGTGCTCATTCCTTGGGCAACAATACCAACCTAAGCGATTGCTTGAAGTAGTTCCAGAGAAGCTATGATATTAAAAACCTTAAAAATAACGACCGGTCAAATACATATTTTTCGGTATAGATATATAGGCAGACCATATATGCCTATCATAAAAGTGGAAGTGGGAGGTCTAAATAATCTAAAATATTATTAAATACAAGAAATTAGAAAAACTCATATTATCATAAAATATTAAAATAAATTTAAAGAGAGGTCGGTAGTTTTAGTATTAAAAGCATCACTTCGTCTCATCTGAAAAGCTACAAAGAGTTGAAGGAACTTTATAAACAAAAAGTCTAAGAAGTAAGCCATGTGAAACAGAAAATAAAAACTAAAATATCATGCCCAGAAGTGTTAAATCAAAAACAAGGAATAAATTAAAACCAACAAAATCTACCCATAAAATACCATTTAACAAAATACTAGAATTAAATGAAACACAGTTGAGCTGAATTGGTAAGTTGACTATGGAATGGAATTTACAATGGAAGATGAGGCGCAAACATGAATGTCATGTTAGGAAAGCCAGCAAGAAGGATGGGCTGAGCTGCAGCCTAATTCGGAGCTGTCTTGAGCAGTGAAATTGGAATAGCGACGCAGTGCTTTTAATTTAACTTCTCTTTTTTATTAACTCCCTCTCGTAAAGTTTGGCAAAATTACGTAAATATTTATCGCAGACAGTCAAATGGCACAAGAAGGAATACATGAGCGCAAACATTCAAACAATGCAGACTGACAAAATGATACACAAAGGTACAATGCACAATAAGTAAATATTTATAAAATGCTTGCCTACAAAGTGGCGGCCGAGTCGTCTAGGCGGACAATAAAGTATGTTTGTATGTATGTACCTTTTATAATTCAGATGCAAACATGTAAATGTGACAAAGTTTGCTCGGAAATTTAATTACCTTTATTGAGAATTCAAGGACGAGCCTATTGTAGGCTGTGATATATGATTTATATATAGAAAAAATGAGTTTCGTCGACTTACATAGCCCTGCTGTAATGTTATGATGAACGAAAGTACTGACGGTTGCAAAGTAATAAAAAACAAAACATTAAGTAAATCCCAAGATTTGTTATATGAAAGTTCTCATAAAATGTCTATCACATAAAAAAATGTGAAGTTCGAGCTTACATATACACATACATGCACATATGGTCATTAAAATACGCGCTCCCCACGTTTATATCTAAAATGCAATTTTTTTTTTAATTTAACAATAACAGATATTCAATCTACATGTGTGGTTTTTATTTGATAGTAACACATGGGCTGAAAAGACCCGGGCCAACAAATACACTAGTTTTATTACAAGCACCTCTTTTTCACTTAGTATACCTTCTGCTCAAATATGAACGAGACTTTATCAATAAAACGGTCCGCGGATGACATATGTCAAAAATAGATTTTTTGTTGGATGGTAGCACTGTTATAAGCTTACATGGCAAATTTCCGCGTTATATGTCACATAGTTTGTTTTCTGTGCTACTGTAAACAAGTCAAGCTCGAGTGTGTTTTTCGAATTTAACGATGGAAATTCATGTTTGAAATTTTGTCGCTAAGGAAATGCTCGCCATGACTGATACGGACATCCGGCATATCATAACTGGTGACGAGACTTGGGTTTATGAGTATGACGTCGAAACAGCCCAACAATCATCGGAATGGCGTTCCCCGGAGGAGCCGAAACCCAAAAAACACAAAACGCCAAAGTCGCTCAAAACTTAAGATTATGCTGACTGTTTTTTTCGATTATGAAGGTGTGGTGCACTCGGAGTTTCTTCCGCAAGGATGGTCGGTTAACGCTGAATATTATTTAGACGTTTTAAAGCATTTGCGCGAGAACCTTCGTCTTAAAAGGAAGGAATTGTGGGACAACAAGTCATGGTTCTTGCATTCCGATAATGCACCAGCTCACACATCACGTCTTGTTCGCGATTATTTGAATAAAAATAATGTTAATATCGTTCCGCAAGCACCGTATTCGCCTGTTATGGCTCCATGTGACTTTTTCCTGTTTCCCAAGCTCAAGTTGCCGCTCCGTGGAAAACATTTTGAGACAATTGAAGCCATAAAAGAGAATTCGAAGAAGGAACTGAAATCCATACCGAAATCGGCCTTCCTGAAATGCTATGATGATTGGAAAAAACGTTGGCATATGTGTATCGCCTCCAATGGTGATTACTTTGAAGGAGATAAAATAAAAATTGAACAATAATTAACCGTTTGTGTTTTATTAAATCAGTCTCGTTCATATTTGAGCAGAAGGTATATATATATAATTGGCGCGTACACCCTTTTTGAGTGTTTGGTCGAGCTCCTCCTCCTATTTGTGCTGTGCGTGTTGATGTTGTTCCACAAATGGAGGGGCCTACAGTTTCAAGCCGACTCCTAATGGCAGATGTTTTTATGAGGAGCTTTTTCATGGCAGAAATACACTCGGAGGTTTGCCATTGCCTGCCGAGGGGCGACCGCTATTAGAAATATATTTTTCTTAATTTTGGTGTTTTACCGAGATTCGAACCTACGTTCTCTCTGTGAATTCCGAATGGTAATCACGCACCAACCCATTTGGCTATGGCGTACTAACATTAAAAACACAGCTGTCCAAAATTTCATTATATTCTATTCATTAATTCGAGAGTTGTTGTGCTAAGAGTGACGCTCCTTTTGTTATTTTCAAAACAATGAATCAAAAAGAATTTCGGTTTTAATTTTCCTGCTCCTTTTCCTTGATAGACAAAAATACCGTTCAAGCGAAGAGATTGCTTGCAAAGAATTATAAGGACTCAACTCCATTACAAACCACAATAAAACAATGGTTTGCTGGCTTGAAACGTGGTCGTAGAGACACCAACGAAGAACAACACAGTGGACGTCCAAATGAGGCGGTAACACTAGAAACATCACAAAAATCCACAAAATCGTTCGAATCAATCAATGATCGAAAATAGAAGTTGCCGGAGTTAGCTGACATTGTAAAGATATCAAAAGAACATTTTGGCTTTATATTGCATGGACATTCGGCTATGAGAAAGCTCTGCTCAAAGTGGGTGCCGCTTTTGTTCACTGTTGACAAGTCGGTCACAAGTCAACCAAAACAATGGCAAAACTACATGAATTTAACTTCGAATTGCTCTCACGTCCACTGTATTCGCCAGATTTGGCTCCCAACGACTACTGGCTGTTCGAAGACCTAAAAATGCGAAAAAATGCTCACTGGTAAGAAATTTCGCTCGAATGAAGAGGTTATCGATAAAACTGAGGCCTGTTTTGAGACAAAAGATAGTCCGTTCTACAAAAGTGGTATTGAAATGTTAGATCGGCGCTGGTATGATTGCGTTGTTCTCGGTGGAAATTACGTTGATAAATAAAGCTAATTTTGAACAAAAATAAAAACCGAGTTTTCTATGTTAGGCCCGAAACTTCTCAGCCCATGTATTGTATTATAATCTATTATTACAGAGGAAATAAACCTGCCGCTCCAAATGCTATGCAATTTTTACAATAATCGAATAATGAGAAGCTGACAGGTTAAAGTCGGTTAGTATAATATTTTGCGCCATCACTCTGTGATCTGGCCATAAGGGGTTAGGAGTAGAAGAGAATTTTCAAACAATTGGATTTTTGTTTTGCATTTTCTTAAAGTATAATATCTTAAAAACTTTGTGTAAAAACTTGAAGTGAATCCGACAAATATTTTTCGAGTAATTCAACAATTATCAAAGGGGGCTCGGGCGCTCCGGAGCGTTTGAGAGCAAGTAGCTAGCAGCAGCTGCAAGCAACCGACGTATGAAAGTGGCAGATAAGCGCGCTAACGATAACATTCGAGAAGGTAACTAAAACACTCAGAAAACAAATTTCTCTTGTCCGATTGATTTTAGATGAATCTCCAAGGACTTTTGATTATCAACGCAAGGGACTGCTGGGGAAACGGGCTCCACACAAACAGCTATAACTTTTGCAATTATTATTTTTTTTTTAATTTTGCTAAAGTCAAGTGGAAACATGATGTATTAATGCTACGTTTTTATTTTTGTAAAATAAAGCAAATGACTAGCAAAAAAACGTATTGAAAATTATCATTTGTTCGGGCCTCTGACTACCCCTACCCCCTAAACCCTAAAGTTTAAAATTTTAATTAGTTCCTAACTATTTAAATAGAGACACAGCAGACGCCAATTGACTAGAGTTTCACACTATAAAAACGGTAATTATTTGATTTTATGAATAAGAAAAGGAAACAAATCTGTTACTTTTTCATTAAATAATTAACACAAGTGGAACAAAATTAGAACAGGTGAATGGTGTGTACTTACGCCATATCGCCATATGGTTCACGCACAAAATCACCTCACTAACTCCATTTTCCTTTTGTAACTCTAACTTCGCTATTTCTATAGCCACTCTTAATTGACAACATGGCGCCAGCGCGCTGCCATTTCAAATTCAATTTAACCCAGCGCATGATTTTTTGTTTTACTTTCAAGTGCTCACGCATACACGCGGCGCCTAAATAAGCACACGCACACACACATACAAAAGCTACAGAGTAACAATACGCCACAGCAACGAGCAGCAGGGAACAAAAAGTGACGCGTGTAAACAACAAATGTTAAGGAATTGCAATCAACGCAACGCGAATAAGCGCGCGAATCAAATACCAAAAAATTGCAACCGACTGTAACTGGGCAAACTTAATTTACAACCTTGCATGGCGATGCAACAAAAAGGTGGGAGCATCGACAAATGCATAGTCACACAAAGCAAAAAGAAAAAAAAACACAATCACAAAAGGTGCTCGCGGAACCACAATTGCAGGTCGGGAGCCTTTCAATTCTTTCAATTACGTGCAATTTCGTGTAGTAATGCAAAGACAATGAATGCAAATGGAGGGAGGCAAGGCAATCGGGAAGAGGATTTAGAAAACGATGTTAATTAAGTGGGGGCGAAGGTTTTCAAAATACCTGAGGCCAAATTTTTCAATAGCTTCAGATGGCCAAATGGGACCTAACACAAAGAAAATTGGAGTAAGGGTGATGTAGAATACTCGTATATTTAGCTTTTGTATGGCATGTGAAAGGTTTTCCAAAATTTATATAAAGTTTAAGAAAAATTTAAATTAGTATATGTAAAAGGTTTTCCAATAAGGGGTGTTATTTTGATATTCAAAGAAAAATGCTATTTTTTAATATAAATGATCGGATGTTTATTTAATAATAAAGAGGAAGATATGCCGTTAATAGTGAAAAATAACATCAGGCAAATGACCACCACGACCACGCTTACAGGACAATATCCCTTTCATGAAATTTTCCACAACCGAATTGCAAAGTGATTGCCCTATGTCCTCGATAGCCTCACGACTTTCATCTTTGAGGTCTTGAATCGCCCCTGGGCTGTTGGCGCAGACCTTCTCTTTCATGTTGCCCCAAAGAAAAAAGTCACAAGGTGTTAAATCATAAGATATCGGTAGCCAATTGTGATCACCTCTTCGAGAGATAACACGGTCCGGAAACTTTTCCCGTAAAAGATCAATGTTTTCGTTGCTTGTGTGGCACGTAGCGCCGTCTTATTGAAAATAAACGTTGTCCAGATCAATACCATGCAATTCCGACCATAAAAAATTGTTAATCATCTCTCGATAGCGCAATCCATTCATTCATAACACTTGTTATTGGAAAACCCTTTTGTAATGGCATTTCATTTTTACAGCTTCTATTTTCCATTTTTAATTTATATCCATATCACCTAAGGTATATGGTAGTATTGTACAACTTTGTTGTGTTCAACTATTCTCCACTGAATTAAAGGAGTGAACCACCGGACAACAGCCGACAGTTTTTCATGTATTGTAGTATCCGGTTTGTTCGTAATGGGTCTGAAAACTCAGTATGCACATTAAAACACAGTTGGAAATTTATTGAATAGGCATAAATATGTCTTTATGAGAATGGCAAAAAAATATATAATATATGAACACTATAAAAGCCCAGAACAGAGTGCACTGAAGCTTGCAGTTATAAAAATCTTTATCGCATTAAAGATTAAAAAAAAAATCGTTGCAATTTATTAACGTGGGGGAATAAATTAAGCATGTTAAGTAAGTTTAGCCATGTTGCTTGTTTAAGAAAAGTTATTCAATTGTCCAAGGCGCATTGTGATACCTGCATTTGATTAGATTTCCGTCCCCTAACTAAGTTTTTTAAATCACTTAGATTTTTTGTAAGATGGTTACTAATCCCTCCAGTGAGACATTTGGCAAATTGCCCACGTCTTCAAAGATATAAGAATAGCCGGAGCTATGCTGAGATTTTTTTTTTGTCATCGGTATAGTTTTCTTCCAGTTTGTAATTCAGGTCTTCCAACTCATCATCAACTACTAAACTCTGCATTATCTTCAACTAACTCAACTGATTCCATTAACTCCACTTGGTTCCAATTAAAAAAAGTTCTACGATAAATAAAATACCACAGAACACTAATTTTAACTTAAACCGGCAAGACTGCCTCAGGCGATCTTAACGTATTTGCTTCTAAAATTCCAATTAACTTACTTTTTTCTTTAAACGATATATACGCGTCAAATAAATTCACTTGCTTTTCGGCAGAAAAACTCTCAGTCACTATAATTCTCTTAAATGCTAATATATCTCTCTTAAAAAAAACAGAATTTAGCTTTAGCTTAGTAAAACACAAAACGAGTGACGTAGAATCCAAAGTTCTCCTCAAAAATTTTTTTTTCCCCATACCTAACGACCAAACCTGGTATCTATCATCCCTGTGTTGTTAGGTTATAATTTTAGAAATGTTACAAAACTTAGAGTGCGATGCATTTTTTTCTATTTTTCTCGTAAGAACGGCTATTCCACATTTGCCTACCAACGATTTTTGTGATGGAATTTATCTTCTGTTGGAGTTTGCGTGCCTTAGTATCAGTCGAGTTTCATGCGTTGCAGAAGTACGTTTCCAAACGGAAAATTGGTTCACCTTTTTCAGCATATTTGGTTGTACAATCGTGGTAAAAAATTTCTTTGTTTGTAGACCAAAACATATTTCAAGTTTTATCACTGGTCGGGTAAGCTTAAATGAGCACCAAAACACTCAAAACTACTACATGCTTTTACCTCCTTAGACCCTAATATAATATAAGCAAATTTAAGCAATTAAGTCTCAAGGAACGTAAGGCTATAATAAAGATGTTTAAAAATGGAAAATCCCGTAGGTTACTAAAATGAATATGAAAAAAATATGGATTTTTTTCAAAACTAATACATTCAAGCAACAAATGTTCTGGAACAACATACGTTGGACAGATAAATGATTTGAATAAAATAATCTCATCGTGGGGTCTATAAAGGTATGGTGAAAGAATGAAGAATCGGTGTTTTAGAAGTGCACATAACCAACATTTAAGGCTGCTGAAAAACGAGTTATGGTTTGAGGATGCATTTGCGGAAATGGTCCTGGGCAAATATTAATTTGGGAAGGAAAAGTAAATTCCGACATAGGATCTTTCAAAAACTTCGCCCAGATGTTGTTTTAAAATAAAACATGTAAACATTTAGATTCTTTCAGGTTCGACTATTTTTATTCAAAATATGGCTCTTAACTATTATATGTGAAAAATTACATCATTTAAATGTCCAACATGAACTGCACGTCTACAGGTAAAATCCGCCAAAGAGTCAATTCATGAGAGAATCGATGACGTCGATGTTGAAGGATGTTTAGCAACACTTTGCGTTACAGCATACATATTCTTAACAGAAAACCGTCTGCTAGTCCTTTTTCTATCCTCGACAGAACCAGTTTCTTCAAAGTTCTTCACCAATCCTTGAACTGTCGACGCATCCTTTTCGCCAAAAACATTAAAAATGTGGTAATGCATTGTTCTTAAAAGTCGACAAGTCTTTCATAAGAAGTTTGAATAATTTTAACGCATTTTTCTATTGTGTAAAATTGTATATCTGTCTACTTGGCAAATATCAAGGATAAGGTTAAAAAATGTACCTTTTAGGCATTCATATGTACCATTAGGCACAAGCACTAGCCAAAAAGTAGGCTCCAAAACAAACGCCAAAAAGGTTGGGACCAAAAAACGCCCCAAACAGTAGGCACCAAGGAAATATAACGCGAGAAGTAGGCACCAAAAATATATTTCCTACAAGTTTGCACCAACAAACAAGCGCCAAAAAGTAGGCAGTGTTATATCTCACTAGAAATTAGCAACCACAAGGAAAAACCCAGGAAAAATAGCCTAAAGTGTATCTAAGATATAAGTATATAAGGTATAGCTCTATCTCTCCTTTTGCTCTTCGTTATATCTTTTTTCTCTCTCACAGAACGAAAATGCCCAAAACGTTGCATGGCCTTGAAATTTTACTCTCCATTCTCGCTCATCCATCGACGCCTAAGACGTTTCACTTTAAAAAACAATCACGAATTTTACGATGAGTTGGTCTTAAAGATCCATCATTTTAAAAATAAGTTTCAATAATTTTAACGCATTGGCTTATCTCTGTTAAAATGTGCATATGTCTGCTTTATAAATGTCAGAGATGACTTAAAAAAAGTACCGTCTGGGAATTATTCACTACTGACATCTAGCCGTCACTTTATCAATAGAACCAATGGAACAATAACTTGCTTGGAAAGAGGTATATATACACTTATAAAAACTAAAAATATAATATTTTGTTATTTGATTCTATGTGTGCACTTCCAATTTCTCCAATAATTTTTAAACTTTGAAATTCCATCCCTCACCCCCCTAATTTTGGTTTGGGTCTCACCCTTGTATCTGCATACATACATCAATTCTTAAAATTAAACGCAGGATGGCTTTAATTTTTCAAGCCACTCTGCCAGCGGCGCTCATTAATACCCTTCTCAACAATCCCTTTACAAAAGCAGGACAGACTCTCTGAGGTATATTCGTATCTAGGCATGCAATGTCGTGGACTATGGCATTATGCTACGGTTTATTTGCTTGCAACGCAGCTGGTGCATTTTCTCGCTCGCGCTTGGTGCGCTGACTTTTAATATTTTGAATTTATATATATTTTTTCTAACCCTAATGTGAGTAGACGAAGAGTGCAAGAGTAGCCCAATGGGTAAAGAGCAGACAGTTGCTAGCAAAATAAAATGCTGCCCTCGAGATATTTGTACGCACTTGTCGTTCTTACTGTCAGTTTTGCAGTCATTGTAGCGTTCATACAAATATTTATTGTTTTTGTAGTGGCCGCTTTAAATTGCGTTATGGCATCGTAAGCGGCTTCTGAATTTTCTTTAGGATTTGCATGACACTGATAAGGAGTGAAGCAAAAGCTGGAAGCAGTAAGCAAAAAAAAAAAACAAAAAAACAGCAGCGTCAGGGTTGCACTCCCGGCGGCATCATACGAGTATAAAACAACAGAAGATGCCACTGAGTACCCGCTTCACTGGTTGGCCGCTCGCTCAGTTTGATTAGCTGCCGTGAGGTTATATGTATGGTGTGTGCAGCATTCTTGTTGCTGTTGTGTTCATTTCACAATATGACTTTGCTTTTAAGTCGAGTACAGCCAGCGGGCTGTTAGATTGGCTCGCTAAACGGGGGTAAAAACATGCCGCTCTCTTAAAACGCATTGCAATTCTAGTCGATTTTTTATATTTGTTGTTGCTGTACAACTGACAGGTTTATTGTAGCCGCGAGATATCTGCTTTTTGTGATTGCAATTCTGCTTAAATCTCAGCATTGTTGTCATTACTTGTGTACTATTCTTGTTGTTGCTATCTTTGTTGTTAATATGTCGCAAGATTGTTTCGGCATCAACTTCATGTCTTGCCTTTGCCTTTGTAAGCTCGTGAGCTCGTGAACATCACCGCCCGCAAGCGTTAAGGCGATATACCTGTAATCCAACTAAAAGATGCATACGAACATGTATGCATACACACATACATACATACATACATATACAAACATAGCCAAGAGTGGATGCAATGGAGGGCTGTAAGTGCAAAATCCCACTTCATAAGGCCTAAGCAAAAAATGCTGGTTTTCCGTACATTTAGTTTTGAAATAATACCCATAAAATTTCGAGAAGAGCAAATACTCGGTTTGAAAAATACCGTTTTTTCACTTAATTTCGACGATGAAATTAATATATTTAGTTATAATTAATTACCCTCATGCAAATTGTGCCACACAGTTTTCAGTATAATCTTCAATTCCTGGGCAATAGAAACAGAGCTCATTCGGTTGTCCGATTCACAGATTTCTACGATTTATCAAAATTTTCTACAACTGGCTAGTCGGAAAAGTCCAGAAAAGGATTAAAAAACCGAGAGTTTTTCATGCATCGTTTTGATAAACTCAACCTATGTACATTCATAGTTTTCTCTCTCCTTTATTAATTCGAGGTCCTCGTTTTCAGTTTATAGTAATTATTAGTCCGGTCTTAGTCCTTGCACGGAACCTACGGAACCCGACGATTGAATAGGTTTTGTTATCCGAGGCTGAGTGTTTGACGCTTCATCCGCATATCTTCATATCTTTTTATTAACATATATTTAGCTATTCCACCCTAGATTGGTAATAGTTGAACTATCCGCACCTGCTAGCAGGTGTTTTTTTCAAAATATTCTCCATGCAGATCTATACACTTTTGCATGCGTTTGAACCAATTGTCGAAGCACTTTTGCCTCTCTGAATGAGGTACCTCCAAAACATGCATTCTGAGTGCCGCAACCGCTCCTTCAGGTGTCGAAAAACGTTGACCTCTCAGTTTGTTTTTTACGTACGGGAATAAAAAGAAATCATTCGGTGCCAAGTCCGGACTATAAGGCGGATGACCCATTAATTCGATGTTTTGGGTGCTCAAAAATGTAATTGTTTGAGCCGATGTGTGACAGCTCGCATTGTCCTGGTGAAGTGTGATCCGTCTTTGGCGATTGGTTTTCCTAATTTCTTGGAAGACAACTGGCAAACAAATGGTTGTATACCACTCAGAATTTACTGTTCTGCGTTGTTCTAGTGGTACGGTTGCGACATGTCCAGTTTTTCCGAAAAAACAGGCGACCATTTGCTTGGAAGTGCTTCGTGCGCGAACAACTTTTGTTGGATTTGGCTCATCTTGAAACACCCCTACAGTCGACTACTGTTTACTTTCGGGCTCATACGCGTAAATCCATGATTCATCACCTGTCACGATGTCATAAACGTGTTTCGAAGCCCCGCGATCGTATTTTTTGAGCATTTCCTCCGACCAATCGACACGAGCCTTTTTTTGAGCGATTGACAAATTGTGTGGCACCCATCGCGAACAAATTTTTTTGACAGTCAAATGTTTATGCAATATTGAATGTATGCTGGTCCCACTAATGCCTAAGATTGTCTCAATCTCACGATAGGTCACATGACGATCTTGCAATATCAGTTCGCGCACTGCATCAATGGTTTTCGGAACAACAACTGATTTTGGACGACCTTCACGAAAATTCGTCTTGGAGTGAACTACGACCACGATTGAATTCATCAAACCATCGATAAACACTGGTCCTTGATGGAGCTTCATCGCCAAAAAATGAATTAAGTTCATCCATGCAATGTTGCTGAGTTAATCCACGTCGAAAGTTGTAAAAAATAATCGCACGAAAATGTTCACGATTTAATTCCATTTTTGGACCGAGATGAATATTTTAAGTTACTGTAAGCAACACAAATAGCGCTGGTATTTCAAAACGTTCTGAGTACGTAAAAGCCAAAAAATGTCAAACTTTGCGATTCAGCTGTCAGTTGCCAGATTGCAACACCAGGGTTGCCAAATACCGAAGTATAGAAGGCACCCCTCGTATTTTGTTTTCCACTTACTGGATGATGCCGTCGGTGGTCGGGAGTTTAGGAAACTGATAAGAAACGTTCGATGAATGTCGTTTAATCCCGTTTGTATACGTCGTGAGCCAACTGACCCTGCAAAAAAAAGGCAACGTATGGAGTTTCACCAGACTTCTTGAGGATCTGAATTTCGACGATGACATCTGCCTCCTCTCGGATATGCAAGCGAAGGCGGACAAACTAGTCGCGCTGGCACGCACTGTCGGACTGGAGGTCAACATCGCCAAGACCAAGGCTATGAGAGTTAACCACAATAATGCAAGGCAGATATTGATCGACGGATGCCCAGTGGAACTCGTCGAAAGCTTCTGCTACCTCGGCTGCATCATCACGGCAGACAGCGCAGCAGATGAATATGTCAAGTGCGGGCTAAACAAAGCAAGGGCGGCATTCGGGCGAATGCGTATAGTATGGGGGAGTTCGCAAATCGCCATGCGCACTAAACTACAAATATTCGGTTCATGCGTGAAGTCCGTATTGTTGTACGGAAGCGTTGGACTGGAACCCGCAAGGGAGCAGAGGTCGCGGTCGACCAAAAAACACTTGGAGAAGGTCGATGCTGCGCGAACTGGCAGATGCCGGCATCTCCTGAGACAGTGTTAAAATAACAGCACAGAACCGTGTACGATCTAAGAGTCTTGTCGAAGCCCTATGCTTCCGAGAGGAGTGAACAAGGAAAAAAATACTGTACGAGCCAGTAGTTGCAGTCGTGTCTGGTCCTGAATCTCCTTAAAAGTTGGCTCTGACTCGTCTAGGAGGCTGCCGAGCTTCTAGCAGGTGGCTGCAGGGGTGATTCCTGCGCCAGCCCCTCAGCAGGAATGCTGAGCTGAGTTGCTGAGCATCTTATTGTGCTCCTTAGCCGGAACCACGGAGGCGGCGTTGGGAAGATCCTGCAGGGGGCATCAGGAGACATCTCGTCGCTCTACTGATGGCAGTATTTTGACAGATCTTACTGTCCACTGTGAACTCTTTGGTGTCAGGCGACTACACAGATGCAGCGTACAGAGGAGAAGCCCTTTATAGTGCGCTAAGGAAACTTCCCTGTTTTGCCGCTTTACTAACAGAAGCTTGGCAGGCAAATTACTGTAAGACGTCTATGTTAATTTGGATCAAATTTGAAGTTCTGAAACTTAATTTTAATATTTAACAAGAAAGCTACCCTCCTTTGGGGTTTTGCATACGCCAGTGTAATCCCACCTACATATTTATGTATGCACGTAAATTTAAAATAAAAACATCTCATATGCCACATATGCGTGCATGTATGCAGCTAAGTTGTGTTGGTCATTATGCAACTGCTGCAATGCGTTGCAAGCAGGCCAACAGACACTAACACGCCCTACTCAAAGCCAATGCGCAAACACAGCCGCCACCACGTAGCCCTCGACAACAACATGATTGCAATGAAGTTGCGCATCTATTCACTCAGCCCTCTTTGCGCTTACTTGTTGGCGCACTACATATTCTCCCCGCAAAGAGCTGCATAGGCCACGACCGTCTCAGCTGCCTCGCACCATCCCTTCAATAAGTTTTGTTTGCTTAGCTGCCTTTTCTTTTTTCTGCAATCTTTCAACTACGAAGACTTTTCCTGCTTTCTTTACTTTGAAACAATCTCCTTTTACTTTCCCCGGTTTCTTCCTTTCATTTCCTTTATTATTTCTGCTCGAGCATCTTGACTTGGTCGCAGCACCGAAAGGATGTTGCTGCTGTGCGTTGTTGCACGCCACTGCCATACTTGCTACTTTATCTCTGCTGTGGTTGCTTCTACGGCTTCTGATGTTAGTGATGGTGGTGCTTGTGCTGCTGCCAGTGGCAAGCTGTGTTTGCTTACGGCCTCCTTAGAGGTTGCTTCGCTCGACTGGCAGCAGGACATTGCAATACAATAAAGCGGTCGGCTCAAGTATGCCCCGAATGCATGTCCCATTCTGAAGCGCATACACTGTACACTGAAATACTTTCTAAGTATGTGTGCATAGTTAGCTGTGTGTGCCGTTAGGGCGCCACCATTTTCTGTGCCATGGCAAACACTTCACTTTAATTTAATGCTTCGCTTCAAAAAAATACTGCAACGCCATTGCAGCCATTTTTTCTATCGTACGAGGCAGGTGCATTGATTTCCAGCAGTTGACATTCGATTTTGTTATTGCTATTGTTTTGTCGAATGCAAAAATAATTTCATTTCAAAAATAAAATGGCAATAATAATTAAGCGAATTTAATACGCAATGACAACAACAAAGCTAACCAAAAACAGAAAAAAACAAAAAAAAAAACATGGATAAAAAACATAAAAATGCAATTAATGCGACTGTTGTTGAATTATTAAATTCATTAGTTTGATGTGTTTACAACTGCAACACTGGCAGCAGCAGTGGCAGCAGAGCAGTGGTAACAGCTGTATGTACCAAACTTTTTTTTGTGTTTAATGTATGCAGTCGAAAAAATCAGTGCGCGAAATATATTGAAAATAGTTTGACTTTTCATTTAAATGTTAATTGTAAAATCACTTATCGTTAGCTTAGAGTGAAGCGTCCGCTTTTTCGAAAACCATCTAAAGGGTTTTCCAATAACAGGTGTTATTGGTGAATGGATTGCGCTATCGAGAGATGATTAACGAATTTTTATTGCCGAAATTGGATGGTATTGATCTAAACAACGTTTATTTTCAATAAGACGGCGCTACGTGCCACACAAGCAACGAAACCATAGATCTTTTACGGGAAAAGTTTCCGGAACGTGTTATCTCTCGAAGAGGTGATCACAATTGGCTACCGAGATCTTGTCATTTCCTCCAACTCCTTGTGCCTTTTTTCTTTGGAGCAACATGAAAGAGAAGGTCGGCACCAACAGCCCATGGTCGATTTAAGATCTCAAAGATGGAAGTCGTGAGGCCATCGAGGACATAGGGCAGCCACTTTGCAATTCGGTTATGAAAAATTTCATGAAAAGGATATTGTCCTGTAAGCGTGGTCGTGGTGGTCATTTGCCTGATGTTATTTTCCACTGTTAACGGCATACCTTCCTCTTTATAAAGAAATAAACATCTAATCGCTTATATTAAAAAATAGCATTTTTCTTTGAATACAGGGTTTGATTGAAAAGTAATGAGCCTTATTTTCTTTAAGCAGTTTTATTAAACCTTTTGGCTTATACAACTAATATTCTTCAAAATAGGACCCTTGAGCGTCAATACACCGCTGGTAGCGGTCCTTCCACTGCAAGAAACATTTTTTAAACTCATCCGCCGGAATCGCGTTCAATTCGGCTGTCCCAGTTTTTTGGATCCACTCCGCACTCTCTTTCTTGCCCTCAGGATCGTACTCAAAGCACCAGATTTCATCTCCTGTGATACAATTATCTAGTATTATCCTGTTCGTCACTTTCCAATACTTCACCATTCTTTTCCACACGCAAATTTTGATCGAGTAACGTTGCTTCAACGATCGCTGCATTTTCGCCACTGTAAAATCCTAACACACTTTTAAAACAGCTTTCACGCGCGGAGCGATGTGTGACTGCACCGCTATTGCCAGCGAACTGCGACCGGTTACTAGTGGAAGGGGAAGGTCCAACGATAATTTTCCCCCACCAGCCGATACGGTTGATCGCTTGGCAGACGCTCCGCGCGGGAAGACTCATTACTTTTCAATCAAACCCTGTAACACCTCTTATTGGAAAACCCTTCATTTTTTTGCAAGCAGCAAGAAAAATGCATGGTTTCCTAAAATACTAAACTAACTGTTTGCTTTTTAAACATTTCTATTCAGTGCTAAGCAACTTTTCAACTTGCACTTAGCAAAATGCTCAGCGAAAATTGGATAAGTCTCAAAGAATACCAAGGCCTCTCATTAGCGTTGAGGAAATCGATTCGTTTAGAGTTCTTTTAGCCTTGGAGTACGCAAAATTTTGTATTACAGATGTATGTAGAAATACTGCTTGTGGAAAATGCCTTTGCAAAATTGATTCTGGGTTAAAATTTGAAAAAAAACTTAACTCAGCAGCTTTTTACTTTAAACTATCGATATATTGTATGGAGTGAGGTACTTTTTCCACAAGATTTTTTCTGAAGATCTTGCGTGACTATTGTCAAACTAAATACATAATGTTCGTCAGTATTCATTAACATTTCATCATGCAAAAGCTTGCACTCCACCAACGTTTGGCGGTCTATGCGCTGGAGGAATCATTGCCCCACGAGGCTTTCGCCAATGTAATAGTGAATGGCGAACGCTATCGTGCCATAATAAGCGAATTTTTGATGCCGAAGATTGAAGCCCCTGATCTCCACAACAGTGATTCCGTGGTTCTAACAAGACGGCGCTACCTGGCATACAGTCCGTAAAACAATGGATTTACGGCGTCGTCGTTTTTGTGAGCAATTTATCAGCAGCAGCTCTCTCGTCTCGGACCAGTGGATTGGCCACCAAGGTCGTGTGATATGAAACCTTTGGACTTCCATTTGTGAAGGTATGTAAAGTTTAAATGCTTTGTGAATAAACTAGCTCGATTGAGCCACTGGAAGCCAACATGACCACAGTTATTCACGAGCTACCGACCGAAGTCCTTCAGCGAGTCAGTCTAAATTGGTGTTTACGGATGGTCGATTTACGGCGCAGTTGCGGTCAACATTTTAAAGGGATTATCTTTAAAAACTAAATGCCATGAATGGTTCTATACAAAAGTAATAAAGATTGCTCAATCAATTTGAGTTTTTGTTGGTTAATTTCAATATAAAATCCGTTACCTCTAAATTGATCAACCTTTAAATTTCACGTACACTCCTGTAAATATGTATGATAGTAAATCTATTGAATATATAGAAATTTTTGGATTCTTTCTCAATTCGTTGGGAACTGCTTTAAAGTTGCCGGCGTTGATTTTTGAAATTTTTTTGATGGGGATTCCATAGAAAGTCATCCAGAAGTCCTCTATGTATGTATATAAAGGGTGGTTAAGTTTCAAAGGCCGGTGTTGATTTTTAATAAAATACAATTTGTTTTGGCAGTCATTATCATTTCTCTTTAAAATAAAATAAAAAAATAAATAATTGGCGCGTACACTTCTGTTAGGTGCTTGGCCGAGCTCCTCCTCCTATTTGTGGTGTGCGTGTTGGTGTTGTTCCACAAATGGAGGGACCTACAGTTTCAAGCCGACTCCGAACGGCAGATATTTTTATGAGGAGCTTTTTCATGGCAGAAATACACTCGGAGGTTTGCCATTGCCTGCCGAGGGGCGACCGCTATTAGAAAAATGTTTTTTTATTAATTTTGCTTTCACCGAGATTCGAACCGACGTCTCTTTGTGAATTCCGAATGGTAATCACGCACCAACCCATTCGGCTACGGCGGCCCATTCTCTTTATTATGATAATATTAGTGTAGCTCAATTAGGTATGGAAAAAAATATCGGCCAAATGGTCTCGGCGGCACACCTCCATCCAATGGTCCAAATTTTCGATGAGACTGAGGCATAAATGAGCTTCTATGCCGTTAATGTGCTGAATTATCTCATCCTTTAACTCTTGAATTGTTGCTGGCTTATCGACGTACACCTTTTCTTTCAAATATCCCCAAAGAAAGAAGTCCAACGGCGTTGTTGACGTTTAGGTGTGGTTCACATTCAACATCGGCCCTTGAAATTTAACCACCCTTTAGACATAATGTAAATTTTGATTAAAATTTTTTGAAATTTGTTAAATTTTTCCTTTTATTCATAGTTTGGAACTTTGATTTACAATATTTTTGTTATGTAATAAACTAATATAATAAACGGCGGCCGTCGTAGCCGAATGGGTTGGTGCGTGACTACCATTCGCAAATCACAGAGAGAACGTAGGTTCGAATCTCGGTGAAACACCAAAATTAAGAAAAACATTTTTCTAAAAGCGGTCGCCCCTCGGCAGACAATAGCTGACCTCCGAGTGTATTTCTGCCACGAAAAAGCTCCTCATAAAAACTGCCGTTCGGAGTCGGCTTGAAACTGTAGGTACTTCCATCTGTGGAACAACATCAAGACGCACGCCACAAATAGGAGGAGGAGGAGCTCGGCCAAACAAAGTGGTGTACGCGCAAAATTTTATATATGTATGTATATAAATATATATATTATATATATAATAAACTATATCTGTACAAAAAATTAATGAAAAAAATGTACTAAAAAATATATATAATATATTACAAGATCAAATGAAATAAATATGCGGCCCAAGTGTACAGCACAGAGACAATGATATGATTGGAAGGAGACAGCCGCCAAAATATGACAATATGACAAATAAACTTCAATATATTTAGAATTGCGCTTAAAGTAATAATCACTTTAAAGGTTTCAGAGTTCAATAGAGCTAACTGCGAGACAATAAAAACATCAACTACAACAAAAATAGTCTCAGGTCTAAGTAGTTACAAATTATGCATATCAATCAAGGTTTGCCCTGTACAACCTAAACTTATTCATTTCAGTACCCGCCTATTGAAAAAAAGTATGTTTTTCATTTTTAGTATCGTTCCAAAAATAGAAAAATACCAAGAATATAGTTCTGTTATAATTTTATTGCATATCTGGCCAAATTCCTCTATTGTGAGCGCCTGAAAACTTCTTCACTTCGAGTTTGATAAAATTTGGTATTTTGACGCTCCACTTATTGCCTTTTTAAGTACTGGAGCTGTCTAGTTCTCAAGTGGTAAATATGGCTATTTGCAAAAATTATAAATCTTCCGATGGGTGATTAACTTTGCGCCACCTTGCATACACGACCAAGCGCGCCATCCAGCGTGGTCTTGAGATTCAAATTCTTTTATTCACAATCTAAACGCTAAATTTTTGAAACATAAAATCATCCTCCTTGACTTTCAAAAATGTTCTTCTCTATAATAAATCTATGTAGTTTCGACCATAACTCTATACTAAATTTAAAAACAGTTTATATTTTAAAACCTTACGGAGAGAAAATTCTGTAGACATCCAGGCAACTAGACTAATGTCCTAATGACTAATGACGTCCAAGTACAGGCCATTGAACTGTTCCAAAAGGATAGACTGCCGAATATATCTATAGGTAGGTAGGTGACATGGTTGGGGTACCAGTCTGGCACTCCCCAAGTAGCACTAAAGCGTCGTTTTGATACCATTTTGAGACCTCCAACAGACACATATATACAAGGAATGCTTATGGTATACACCATATACGATTTTTTTACTTTTTCCCATAAAACGAAAGGTTTGTGGTTTTTTGAACGCTTTAGATAGACGACTGCTGTGCTAAAGGTAAATCTTTAAAGAAAAAATGAATTTGCATACCTACTTAGTTCGCCTGAATATTAGTTTGTGGTTTCGGTTTGTTGAGGGGCAGTAAAATTTGATCGATTTTGTTCAAACTCTAGCAAGCCACACAATAGTTTAGAGAACACCCTAGTAGAGTGAAAATAGGATAGTTCTGGTGGCATCACAAGGGGCCTCCACCTAGCCTAGGTGCGTCGAAGGACAGCCACTTCACCCAACCTAACCTAACCTAGCCTGATGTATTGGTCAACTGCGGATCAGTGGTTATCCCACAGGGACCAGAGCAAAAAATCGGAATCAGTTCTACAAGAATCAGAAATTGGATTATGTATACAAGTTAAATAAATAGCGATGGGGCGGACTAGAACGCTGCAAAACTGCAAAGTGTTTTGTGACAAGTCCGAACAGAAAACTGTTGAACTTCCTTCTAAAACTTGGAGAAAAAGACGTTCGGCTGATGGTCGCTATTATTATATTAGAGGAGGCGGATCGCACTCAGCATTTTCATCTGTATTTTGCTGGATAAGCCTACGAATTTTACCAAAGAATCTGGAAAATTCTCACAGGTTTAGCTACTTGTATGCCTCTTTTCTATCCTACCTCTTTCTCTCTGTCACTTTTCATTTTTCCTTCATGAATATCAAGCCTTTTACTTTCCAGAGCTTTGAATGCAATTGGCTTTTTAGCCTGAGCCTTTTAGGAGTTTCGAATTTTAAATCTTCAACCCAGCCTAGCACGCAAGGTGTTTTGAGAAGGGTGAGGTGCTTGAATAAGGGGCCTAGCATTTCCTCTAATACAGTTGTACCTCGGTTAACCGGGCCCCTACTAACCGGGTACATCTGTTAACCGGCATGCTGTGTGTTTGATTTTATATCTCTATTAACCGTGCTTTACCTCTATTATCCGTGCGGCGTATAATAACTTTTTTCAATTTAAGTGAATGTGCAAAGAAATAAAATTCGGGGATTCCCATTTTTTGTTTTTATGTAATAAATTTGTATCAAATTTCACTTTCATTCAGTCTGTAAGTGAAATTTGATCTCTTAACAGGTGCTTTTGTGAAAATGGCTCCATCAATAAGTAAACTGACAAAAAGAGCAAGAAAAGTTCTTTCAATTAAAGAGAAAATAGAACTGATTAACGAATATCGCAAGAACCCATCCGTTCATTTTTTATCTGAAAAATATGGTGTTGGCAAACAAACTGTACGAGACTTAATAAAAAACAAAGAAAAAATTTTGAAATATGAATCGGAAAGTGATTCAATTCACGGTTTAAAAAATAGACATACTCTGAAAAAATCCGAAAATCCAAAGGTTGATTTTGCAACATATGAATGGTTTCGACAAGAAAGATTTAAGGGATGTCCCATTACAGGTAATATTACTCAAATCCAGACATCCACATAAACTGAAAATTTCCTGCAATTTCTAGGCGAAATGATTACTGAGAAGGCAAAATATTTTCATGGTAAATTAAACATAAATTCCGAGTGTAAGTATTCATCTGGTTGGCTGGAAAAATTCAAAAATCGGCATGGAATTCGTAGGCTGAAATCCACAGGAGAAAAGGAGTGTGCTGATTATGTGTCTGCAACGATGTTTGTGGAAGACTTAAACGAATACATTAAAAATGAACAACTTACAACTGAACAAATTTATAATGCAGACGAAACCGGTCTATTTTGGAAGTGTTTGCCCCAAAATTCGTTGGCGAGTGGTGATGAATATTCTATTGAGGGGTACAAAGAGTCCAAGGAAAGAATCACAGCTTTACTTTGTGCAAATGCAGCTGGGACTCACAAGTGTAAATTGATGATAATAGGAAAAAGTGCTAATCCAAGATGTTTAAAAAATGTGAAATACATTCCTGTAGTTTATAAGTCTAATAAGAGAGCTTGGGTAACACAAGAGCTATTTCTGGAGTGGTTTAACAACAATTTTGTACCAGAGGTAAGAGAACATTTACAACGCATTGGTCTCGAAAAGAATTGCAAAGTTCTTTTGCTATTAGACAACTGTCCAGCACACCCGGATGTAAATGCAATGATATCTGATAATGTTACAGTAAAATATCTACCACCGAATTGTACATCTTTGATTCAGCCTATGGATCAAGGAGCCATTCGGAGTTTCAAATGCCAGTACCGTAAATTTATCGTGCAAAAACTTGTGGATTCTAATAGTCGACACGAATTTGTTAAATCTTTGAACATTAAGTCAGCTTTATGGACAGCAGCGACTTCGTGGGATTCTGTAACCCCACGTGTTTTAAATAAAGTTTGGAATAACTTACTATCTCAAGATGATGAAAATGATTCAACTTTTAGTATTGAGATACAATCAGATGTATTAATACCACCTGGTTTTACAGCTGATGCTATCTCAAAGTGGATGGAGTGCGATATTGATGTCGCACCGTTTGCTATTGTATCTGATGATGAAATCGTTAACATGGTCAATCAAACAGAAGAATATGAGCTTGAGTCAAATTCAGAGGAATCAGATGGAGGTAATACGGTAGAAACCCCCACATTAGCTCAAGCAATAGAGGCTAGTAGTGTTTTGTTAAAGTTCTTAGAAAACTATACTGGTACAGGTATTTCAGAACCAGACAAAATACAAGTGTATCGCATACAAAGTCATTTACTTAAGGAACAAATGAATTCTAAAAGACAAACTACTTTAAACGAATATTTTAAATTAATATAAATATGCATTTATGTACCTATATGTATGTATATGAAAGTATATTATAAAAACAGTAATAAGATATGTATCTGTATTCATAAGTATGTTAATAGATGCAAATTTACATGTTCTTTTTAAAAATAAATAAAAATAATAAAATTTTTGAATATGTATTTCAAAAAAACTCTTTCAACCGTGTTTTCGATTATCCGTGCTGAGCCCGGTCCCGAGCAACCCGGTTAATCGAGGTACAACTGTACTTCTTTTGCTACAGCAATAAGGCGATGAGATATAAAATAACTATTACTTGAGTTCTCAATCAACATAAGCGCTGTGCATAAATAGAAAGCAAATAACCCGTCGATATCAAAAGTCACTTTTGATTACTTTTTCCATGAAGGTGTGCACAAGCGAAATAGGGCAATAAAACGACGTGAAGTGTGAAGCTGTTACAAAAATGTCGCTAATTTGGGCGTGTCTGTAGCTTTCGCAAATTGTAGAATTTTACAAGCGCGTTTACATTAGCAAACAATTTCTTCCATGAACATTACTCGGTTAAACTCTCGTTAGAGAGGACCTGCCTAAGAAGCTTTTTTATTATTTATTTTCTACTAATTTTTGTTCCGTGTATGAGTGGTTGAATGAACGAATGAGTTATACAAAAAAAATTGCATTTAAGCATTTGTAAAACAAAGTTGGAAAATTTGTCATAAAATGCGTTAAAAGCGCAAATCAAAGACGCATTACGCACTCAGCAAATTCCAATTGAGCAGCAGTGATATTTTATTTATTAATTTTATTGTGCGAATGCATTGAGGCAGCTTAATGGCCATTACGGCTGATCGGCTACGCGGTCAGTCCGCCAGTCAACCGAACGACCAACCAGCCAATACGCCGATGAGCCAACCGCAACGCTTCAAAATGTGTCGAGCGGCAAGACTAGCGGTGGGCCGAGTTTGGGGGCAGATGTGGCTTGATATGACACATATGAGTTTGTTTTTGTGTTTTTGCATGCAAACACATGCATGCATAGATACGTATGCATGGGTATGTGTATGCACGTACAACTTTGTTTGTGTACATTTGCACTGGTCGCCGCCATCGCTGCTACTGCTGCGGCTGGGGCTGCGGCTGGTGGTGTTTGTGTTTATGTTTGCCTTGGTGCCGCGTATTTGTGATAATTTTAAAATTTAATTACATAAATATTGTACAAGTACACTGCTATGCCAATAAAATCCATGAAATAAATTTTTAATAATTTATTTATAGCCAACTGTCGCTATCGCCGCTGCTGTTGCCGCTGGAATTACTGCTGTTACGCTTCATTGCCAATTGCAAACCCGCACTTGTTTTCTTGTTGTTGTGGCTACTATTAATGCTACTGATGCTGTTTTTGCTGCTAACAATAAGTACAAACTCACATTGATTTGAGGTTTGTGTATGTATGTGCATCGCTAATGTGTGTATGTGCGTGAGTGTGGTAATAAGCGTGGGCTTGCGCCACATTTAAAGTCAACATTAAATTCAATGCAAACATTGTAAAGTTTATGCAAGAATAACCAATAAATGCAAACAAACATATTTACAAGAGAAAAATGATCAATTCGACCAGAAGCTTCATGCAAATTTATTAAAGAATATAACGCAAAAACCTGTGCAGACATTTTTTTATTCACTACTGACTGTAAAAGACAAGTAAGTGACCAGATTTTAACGTTCATACTTTCCTATTCTTTTTTTAGTACTCCATTCCCTTAGCCGGACGCGAGGACGTCGAAGATTAACTTGGATTGACCAAGTCACAGCTAATCTGATCTGATAAAGCTACGAGCTACGAACTGGAAGTCTATTGTTATGAGTCGTGCAGAATAGAAGATGATTTTGGATTAAGCTAAAACTTACACTGGGCTGTAATCGTTACTTGGTGGTGATGGTGATGGCTTTCCTATGAGTTAAATCATGGGTCTACCTACGTATTGAAACTGCCCGTAGTAATATCGGAACGAATTTTTGTGGGGAATATATTCTAATATTACAACTGGTATAAGACAAGGATGGTGGGCGTTGGTCCCACAGTCGGAAAATTCAGCCTGCACAACGAAACATCCGGTAACGGAAAGAGGCTGATCGACTTCGCCGGGGCCCGAAACATGGTAGTCTGCAGCACCAGATTCCAGCATAAAAAGATACACCAAGCTACCTGGCTGTCTCCTGATCGAAAAACGCGAAACCAGATCGGTCATGTTGTGATAGATGGAAGACACGCTTCTAGTGTATTAGATGTACGTACGATCCGAGGACCCAACATCGACTCGGATCATTACCTTGTTGCAGCCAAACTGCGCACACGCCTCTGTGCAGCAAAAACGTACATCTACCTACGCAAAGAATGTTCGACATCGAAAAGCTGCAATCACAACAGACAGCCAGAAGATTCGCCACTCGACTCTCACTCCTGCTCTCGGAGAGCACTGCCCAACAAACCGGCATGCGCGAGCAATGTAGCAACATTTCTCGTTCCCTACGTACCGCCGCCGAAGAAGAAATCGGATTCCGGCGAGCCCGAAAAAACAATTGGTACGACGAGGAATGTCATGCCGCCGCAGAAAGAAAGGATGCCGCCTATAGAGCCACGCTGCGATCGGGCGCAACGCGAGCCATGTGGGATCGCTATAGAGAGCTGAAAAAGGAAGAGAGACGTATTATCCGACAGAAGAAACGAGAGGCCGAAATACGTGAGTGCGAGAAGCTTGAGATGCTGCTATCAGAAAGTTCGGCGGCTTACCAAAGGTTTTAAGACCGGGGCGTTTTCCTGTAAGAACAAAGACGGCGATCTGGTGACTGACGTACAGAGCAATCTTAAATTATGGAGGGAACACTTCTCGAACCTGTTAAACAGTGACAGCTGCGCATGTCATAGAGAATGTGAAGATCCCGATACCCCAATCGTTGACGACGGAATTGTCGTTCCGTTAGCCGAGCCGCGGGCGCCGATGGACTGCCGGCTGAGCTATTCAAATATGGCGGCGAGGAGCTGGTAAGGTGCATGCATCAGCTCTTATGCAAAATATGGTAGGATGAAAGCATGCCTGCCGATTGGAATTTAAGTGTGCTCTGCTCAATCCATAAGAAGGGCGATCCTGCAATTTGTGCCAATTACCGCGGGATTAGTCTTCTAAATATCGCCTATAAGGTTCTAGCGAGCGTATTGTATGAAAGGCTGAAGCCCACCGTCAACCAACTGATTGGACCTTATCAGTGTGGCTTCAGACCTGGAAAGTCTACCATCGACCAAATATTCACAATACGCCAAATCTTGGAAAAGACCCATGAAAGGAGAATCGACACACACCATCTTTTCGTCGACTTCAAAGCTGCATTCGACAGTACGAAAAGGAGTTACCTGTATGCCTCGATGTCTGAATTTGGTATCCCCGCAAAACTAATACGGCTATGTAAGATGCTGCTCAACACCAGCAGCGCCGTCAGAATAGGGAAAAACCTCTCCGAGCCGTTTGATACCAAACGAGGTTTCAGACAGGGTGACTCGCTGTCGTGTGACTTCTTTAACCTGATGTTGGAGAGCATCGTACGAGCCGCAGAACTTAATCGCTCAGGCACAATTTTTTATAAGAGCGTACAATTGTTGGCGTATGCCGATGATATTGACATCATCGGCCTTAACAACCGCGCTATTAGTTCTGGCTTCTCCAAACTGGATAAAGAGGACAAAGCGAATGGGTTTGGTGGTGAACGAGGACAAAACGAAGAACCTCCTGTCTTCAAACAAACAGTCGGCGCACTCGCGTATCGGCACCCACGTCACTGTAGACAGTTATAATTTCGAGGTTGTAAAAGACTTCGTTTATTTAGGAACCAGCATTAACACCGATAACAATGTCAGCCTTGAAATCCAACGTAGAATCTCTCTTGCCAACAAGTGCTACTTTGGACTAAGTAGGCAACTGAGCAGTAAAGTCCTCTCTCGACAAACAAAACTAACACTCTACAAGACTCCCATCATGCCCGTCCTAACGTATGGCGCAGAAGCTTGGACGATGACAACATCCGATGAAGCGACGCTTGGAGTGTTCGAGAAAAAGATTCTGCGTAAGATTTTTGGACCTTTGCACGTTGGCAACGGCGAATATCGCAGACGATGGAACGATGAGCTGTATGGGCTTTATAACGACATAGACATAGCGCAGCGAATAAAGATCCAGCGGCTTCGTTGGCTGGGTCATGTCGTCCGAATGGATACAAACGCTCCGACTTTGAAAGTATTCGATGCGGTACCAGCTGGTGGTAGCAGAGGAAGAGGAAGGCCTCCTCTGCGTTGGAAAGATCAGGTGGAGAAGGACTTGGCTTCACTTGGTGTGTCCAATTGGCGCTGGTTAGCATGAGAAAGAAACGACTGGCGCGCTTTGTTAAGCTCAGCCAAAATCGCGTAAGCGGTTATCGCGCCAATTAAGAAGAAGATAAGACAATATCAGGTCAAACCTGGATATGAAGTGTTTGTGACTTGATTTTAAATTTATTCGATAAAAAACGACGGAGAGAGAAATCAGGTGCCGCCGATCGTGCTATCGTTACTTTGCTCTCAACGAATTTGGCAAAATCAACTGCTTTTCGTGGCGTCCAATTGGTGATCAGAATGGCCAGATTACCATATTCGTAACTTGATTTAAATTTTTCTTTTGTTGTTCTCCAACCTCTGAGTTTTAGTTGTTTCTTTCTTACATGTTTATAGTCTCCTCTAATTAAAATGAGATGTTTGTAATTATTTTAAATTTAAATTTTTGAAAAATTACAGGGTCCGGCACTCGAAGTGTAACCACCTTCAGACCGCTCACGCAGCTGATGCCCGTGCGTCAGCTGTCTGTTGGCTAAATGACAGTCCATAGTATTGTTTCCAAGTGCGCGGAATCATTTTACCAGTAGTAAACGCGAAAAAAGAAAAGCAGTAATGGATTTCAAACGTAATAGTGTGATTGCGTTATATAATATTTGGCTGGAAATCACAACCAGCGATTGTTTGTGAAGTCGATCACCTTAAAGTAAATAAAGTTTTTGTTTAGCGCGTTGCTCGTTATAATGATATTGGTAGCATCGCGAAACGTCTTGAAAGTGGTCATCAAAAGATTGTAACGCCACGTGAAATGGTTCAATCGTAAGCACTACGGGGTCGAACCGACGGGCGCTCACTTAAGGGGTATTACCACTGTACACGCGTAAAATAAACACGATTTTTAAAGAATTTTTTTGTATAGAAGGAAAGGGAAAACAATCACTCTGATTTGGGAAGTTATTACTTATATACTACAATACAAAACTACAAAGTTTGATCGAAAAATTTTACAAAATGGCGGCATTGGAGACATTTTTGTAATGTGGTTTCTCTTGAAGGAGCTCCGCGGCACGCAGCACAGAGGGTGCAAATTTTAATCTGGAACAAAGAAACATTTTTTTTCTTAATCTAGATAAGAATAGCTAGAGAAAGACGTAGGGGATTTAAAAAATATTTATTTTTGTGGAATTAGCAAGCATTTGAAGGAAAAAACTCTATTTTGGACTAAAAAAACGGCACTTAAATAATTATAACAATCGTTTAAATTAATCTATCGAAATATCCCTACGCTCTTCTCTTAAGAAGGTTATTATACAGGCGTAGTGAAAAACCTGATTAAAAATATTTAAAATTGTTTGAGTTATGTTGCGTGCCAATTTCAGAAAACGTGTTTTGAGAAAAACGCGTTTAAAGTTTGGAAATTTGGAGAAGTCGTTAGGTAGCAGTCACTAACGCTTGGTTAAAAGCTTAAAATATTTATGAAATAAACTTCGGTAACGTATACAACTTTTTCTTCTGTATTTTAAAAGGTTCAAAGAATTTTTTAAGCTTATAAAAAAAAAAAATTTTTTTTCAAATTTCTACAGTGGTGTTACCCCTTAAGTGCGCATAGAATCGGAAATAAAGCTAGATTTCCTTTAAAATTTTTACCACATTTTCTTGAGTTGTTATATCACAATTTATGCAAAAAAAAAAAACAATTTTTTTAATTTTCACAGGGGAGTTCCCCCTTAAGAACCTTTTTTGTGCGCGTATTTGAGCAAATTTGTATGCCAACTTCTAACGAGTTGTGCTTTTTGTGTCTCCAACTATCTCGAATATGGCCTAAATTTAAATATGCTTTAAAAATTTCCTCTTGCCATTGGAAAGGCTAGGAATTTCTACTGCCATAGTTGTTGCTCCGCAAATCGGAACCAAGAGTTGACTCATGTGCATCTCCTCATGTGAGTTGACTCTTGTGCAGCACCACATGCGTCGAGAACCCTCTGGGGCTCGATAGACGAGTTTGCGGTCGTGCAAGTAAATCCTCATCTCAGCGGAAGATTAATAATTTCAATATTCAATCAATAATTTTTATTTGGCACTTGCGCGTTAAAATCAAAGTAAATTTTACATCACCGAGTAGAAAAATTATTCAAACACAAAATTCAATGATGAATTTTTGGCCATATTTATGTGCGTTTTTTTTTGAGAGCGACAGGATTCAGTAATATACAATTTTACACCTATTTCCTCATTGGTTCGTATATTTTAGAGTCTTAAATCAATTCGTCTTTGTAAAGTTCTGAGTAGTCGACTGATAGCAGAGTAAACTTTATGCGGACGCTTCTTTTCATTAAAAGTTGATGCCGACTATATATCAACAAATCTACTTACAATAAAATTGTTTAAACTTTTATACAGAAATCAGTTTTCTATTCTGCTATTATTCCGCATTCAAAGCAAAATCAAAACAAAAACTTCTCTGGACTCGCAGAATTGCAACTGAGTCAGCAGTTTTCAACATCAGAGCATTCCATAAATATTATTATTATTTCAATAGAAATACAAACAATCGACATGAAAAATGCATTCATGCATTGATGCACCTCAACAATTTACAAATATTTACGCAGCCGCCTTTATTTGACAACTTCTGCTGCTGCTGCTGGCTTGTACTCGTGTGTCACTGCCACTGGTGATATGCGTTGCTGACACAAACGCCTTCAAATCAATCGATGTAAAAAATATCCGGGAAATAGTAAGCGGCGTATGAACAAAAAAAAATAGTTAGACAAAACAAGGAAGTGAGCCTAGCATTTTCCATGTCTTAAAAACCATAACGAATTTGCCAAACAACAATCGCACAAATGTCAAAAAAGGACACTAATGACAGCATTAAATGGCATTACAGAAAAAGAGATGCGCCTATGCGCATGCGTCTGCGCTAACGGCCATAAATTACAAGGCAAACGCCTTGGCCAGCATTGTCTTCCATCTACAAGTACAATGGCATACGAATACATGCAAACAACACACATTTTTCTTTAATTTTTCTTGCTTCCGTATTTTCAACACTCGTCCCCTAACTGTTGCCGTCTAACGATTATTGTTTGACGGCTACAACGTTGGTGAATGTTGGTGTGAAATAGGTGGAAGTCCTGCTGTGCGAAGCGAAATGAACAAACCTCGCTTACAAATCGAATTACATGCCTTTTTAAATTGCCAACATAAAGTTGCCCGCTGCGCCACTGCCACCAACACCATGATTTGTTGGCTTGCTGGTCTGCACAGCGGGCGGCCGGTGTAATTGGCGCGTTTAGTGATTTCACGCCACGTCAGCATACAATCCACATTGAGCTCATGCAATTGTCATTATGTTGTAAAAGATTTATTAAATAGTTTACGGTATATTTAGATACAGTTGGAGGAGGGAGGATGAGCTAATTGTGCGCAAAAATTAACAATGACATCTTTTCGTGAATTTGAGCAAATGATAACAAATTACTTGGATGAGAAAAGAATCAATGACACTGGAGGCGTTGTGTTGGCTGGACAAATTTCGTAATGACTTTTGTGCGGGGTCAATGAGTAATGATTGCTGTGTGCTTACCTGTGGATTTGAAAAATATGTGGCAATAATTGCGTGCTTATATGTATGTGCATTTCTTTGAATGTATGTGTAGTGAATTGCAAAATGTTATAAATTTATTTCTCCCCCGCATCAAATACAAGTCATGTATTATTACAGCACACCCATAGGAGTCTTTTGAAGTAAGAGAGTTCAAATTTGATGTAGTCAAAACGGGAAGTGAAAATCTCAATCCACAAAGGTACAAAGATGAAAACTTTATTTTCATATTAGCAGCGCATTCTTGAAGGTCATACTTCTTTAATTTGATATTAGACCTCTATTCAATATTCTTAAATTTCCGCGAATATTTTTGAAATAGCAGATCTCAGCCACTCGCAAAAGTGTTGATGGCCAAATTTGATAAAGTTCTGACTGACAAGTAACAAAAATATCGAACTTTGTGTCTTTACAAGAAAAATAAAGTCAGGTTAGTGCCTGCCGAGTGGCGTTGGCTTGTGTACCACTACCATCCGGATGGTCCCGTCTTAGCCCACTTTGGGCATATTTATATACAGAAAGTCACTATCACTAAAAATTCAGTCAGCATGGCTCGGTAGTGCTCGTCATTCACCGTAACGGCAGTTCCTTCCTCATTTCGAAAGAAATGAGAACTGATGATGCCGCCAACGTGTAGATGGGAAGAAAGAATCAGCAATTCATATTACTATGAACCGAAATTCGATGAAGATGCGAGTGGTTGCATTAGTGGTTCAGTAATTGAAGGTCTTTGCCTATAATTAATGGTCTAAGATAACTCTTTTTTTTCGTTATACATATAATTAAACGATTATAATTCCGTACCGGCGACCACTGCAACTATAGCATACATAGACTTATTCGCAAGTTCTGACCATTTTTTTCTTATGCACTGGGTTGCCCATATTCGACGGTCCCATGTGTTTTTTTTAAATCAAAGAAAAACACAATTTTTTTGATGTAGACGATAATAATCATTTTATTTGGTTCAAGTAGATTTCTTGACATCAATTTTTGAATACGATATCTCTCAAATGGCTTTAAATATCCCCACAAGAAGAAGTCAGGTGGCGTTAAATCGGGCGAACGCGGTGGCCAGTCAAAATCGCCATTTTTCGACATCAAACGACGAGGAAACAATTTCTTCAAAAAATCGATTGTGGTGCGAGCTGTGTGTGGTGGAGCGCCGTCTTGTTGCAACCAGAACTGCCTCATACGCTTTCGACGAATAATTGGCATCACAAAAGTGGTTATCATATCGCGATAACGCTCCTGATTGACACAGCTTGACCATCTACATTTTCGAAGAAAAATGGCCCAATATCCGTTTTCGCACTAACGCCGCACCAAACAGTGACTTTTTCGTCGTTATGAGGTACCCCTTGAATTTCGTGAGGATTTTCAGTGGCGTAAATACGGCAATTTTGCTTGTTTACCGTCTCATTCAATAAGAAATGAGCCTCATCGGACATGATGATTTTGTTATTCTTCTTTTGACTTCTTTTGTTGAATGTAAATTTCAACAATTTGTGAGCGCTCGCGTGGCGTGTACTGTTCCATGGTAAAAATCTGCTTGGACTGACTCTTCCAATGCGGTATGTCATTAAGCGATCTGACGTCTCTGTCAAAAGATACAAGGTTGCCAGAAGGGTCCGTCGAATATGGGTAACCGTGTAGTTGCAAGTGTTTCTTATGAAGAGATAGTTCACTCTGTCAAAAGTCTATAAATCCAAATCCAAACATTGAGCAAATTTAATAAAAAGTTGAAGAAATTTTTATCAAAATTTTAAACTTTATAATAAGAATTTTTAGGAGTATTTCAAGTATGCAGTTTTATAGTACATTAAACTTTGGTACAATAAAGAACAAGCTTTAACCTCAAAAATTGTGTTGATTTTTGACAATTTTTGTTTTTTGTGGCAATCTCGTGCATTTTCGCCAAGTGTGAAGTGTTGAAATTTTTTTGCAATTTCTGACGCAGTTTAAATGTAAACTTTATTGAACTAAAATTGAATGTGCTGCGAAACGGCATATTCAAAAGTTTTCTGTAAATTCTGTTTAAAAAGTAGGAAATTTCGTTTAGAATTTGATAAATTTTTCTGAATTTCGTGCAGACTTTGGATCTTTGATTCATATGGCTTTTATTAGAGAATGAGCTATTTGGAATGAGAATTGGTAATTAGTCAAAATTAAAAAAAAATAATAATAACATCAAAATGTATAGTTACGCGAGATGCGTGGTGTTTTTAACGGATGTATTATATATGTATGTTTTTTTTTTGCTTATGGCTGACATTGGAATGGTAAACAAAAGTAAAACCTATTTTTGTTAAGCTTAATGGAAAGAATAAAAACAAGAACATCTCGTACATTTGATCTAATGACGTAAAAAAAAAATAAAACAAAAATAGCCTATTCCACTTCAAATACTTATATTCTAATTTAATCTTCTGCTTCTTTTATATAAAAATGAATGTTTGTCTGTATGCCATCGATGAACTTAAAAACTACTGGACCGATTACGAGAATGTTCACGATTTAATTCCATTTTTGGACCGAGATGAATCTTTTAAGTTACTGTAACCACACAAATAGCGCTGGTATTTCAAAACGTTCTGAGTACGTAAAAGCCAAAAAATGTCAAACTTTGCGATTCAGCTTTCAGTTGCCAGATTGCAACACCAGGGTTGCCAAATCTCGACATATAAAAGGCACCCCTCGTATAATAAAAATTGGTATATATATGTATTTTTCCACGGAGAAGGTTTGATGATGCCAAGACATATGTTTCGCTAACAAGGCACTGGTGCAACTGGGAATGCCCGCTTTAAACCGACCTTCAAACAACCTTTTCGATCGTAATTTGCAACGAGAAACACACTATGATTCTGACGAACTGGGGGCATTCGTTAGAACAAATCTTCCGCAGTTGATTCCAGAACAACGCCATGCGTTTGACATAAATGTGCAATCACAGAACAAAGCGGTGGACTGTTTTTCATAGATGCGCCCGGTGGTACAGGCAAGACTTTCCTTCTTTCACTAATTTTGGCAACCATACGATCACAAAATAATATTGCACTGGCTATTGCAGCATCTGGAATTGCGGCAACTCTTTTGGATGGTGGCCGAACAGCGCATTCAGCATTGAAACTGCCGTTGAATTTGCAAAATACTGAGACACCAACATGCAACATCAGCAAAAACTTTGGAATGGGAAAAGTACTCCAAACGTGTCAAATTATCATATGGGACGAATGTACAATGTCCCACAAGAACGCATTGGAAGCGCTTGATCGTACTGCCCAGTATACCATGTTCAACACCCGCTGATGAACTTAATGTATGTCTTAAATCATCCGTTCTATGGCGAAATTTACAGAAATTGACTTTGAAAGCTAACATGCGTGTACAACTTCAACGGGATGCATCGGCTGGAAATTTTGCAAAACAATTATTGGATATTGGAAATGGGCGAATGAAAATTGATGAATTTACACAATATATCCCCTGCCAGCAAACTTCTGTAAGATCACCGAAAGCATCGACGAATTGGTGCAAACAGTTTTTCCGCACATTGCACAAAACTACAAAGTCCATCAGTGGCTCAGAATACGGGCTATATTAGCAGCCAAAAATATCGATGTCAATACCATCAACTTCACCATTCAGCATGAAATACCCAATGAAACGACAACATATAAGCCCATCGATACTGTGGAGAATCAAGACGAGGTTGTCAACTATCCAACTGAATTCTTGAACTCGTTTGATTTGCCAGGCTTGCCGCCGCACGTTCTTACATTGAAAATTGGCGTACCCATCATTTTTCTTCGAAACACAAATCCACCACGACTTTGCAGCGGAACCAGACTCTCAGTCAAGAAAATGATGAACAATGTTATCGAGGCAACAATTTTAACTGGAACATTCAAAGGTGAAGACGTACTGTTGCCACGTATCCCAATGATTCCGACAGATATGCCATTCGAGTTCAAACGTTTACAGTTCCCGATGCGACTCGCTTTCGCAATGACTATTAACAAAGCACAAGGACAATCGTTACAAATGTGTGAATTAAATTTGGAAAATTCATGCTTCTCACATGGACAGCTGTATGTGGCTTGCTCACGCGTCGGAAAACCTTCTGATTTATTCGTCTACGCACCAGATGGAAAAATAAGAAATAGTGTGTATCCCACAGCACTTCAATAAACATCGAATTGAAACTAAACTTTGTAATGTCCCAATTTGTTCGAAATAAACAAAATGATTAAAATGGTTTAGAATAAATTGAATATTTGTGTACTGATTTTTCTTTAAAGTTATTTTTCTTAAATTCATTTTAGTTGTTGAAGTAGCAACGCGCGACGGGTACAGCTGGTAATTAAAATTAAAATTTAGTTAAATCTATTTATTTTAAAATAACTACAAATATTAGTAAAATCTACTTTAAATTAAAAATTCCAATTAAATATGCATTTTAAATTAAAATAGAATTAATTAATTTCTTAGCCGAAAACAAAACCTTGAAGTGTAGAATTTTTCTTTTTTTGCACTCTAGCGCATCCTAACTGCCATTTTTGGTAACAATAAATTACAGATTCTCATTTCTCGTACCCCAAAAACAAAGGAAAGGAATCAGAAAGAATTTTAATTTGAATATTAATTACTCGCCCGGCGATCAGCAACATCAAATTGAGAAAAAGAAAACTGAAAAATGACTTTTCAAAATGCATACAAACATAAAACCCAGTCTTGCAAAAAAACTTGGTATCACCAATTCCCCAGGCGATGGCCGAACAATGTTAATTTTTCAAAATAAAGGATGATATGAGAGACAGCAAATGATATCAGACGAAACACGAAATATTAACTTTATTGGAATCACTATTTGCGACCCAGTTAATTTGTAAAATTAGTCTGTCAATTGGCCGCCTAGTTCAAGTGATTTGATTTAACTTAACTACTTTTCGTGGGGTTATACATATGAAGCGCCCATTGGCCTATGCTGATGAACCAGCTACACTTGACAGCTTAGAAGTCAGCATTCGGCGCCTTAGCCTAGCGCACAAAGGCTGGGGAAAGTGTACCATAGTTAAATAAGGATTAATCTCCCAACGGGTTAGAGGGTTAAAATTTGAACGCGGCCGCCGTAGCCGAATGGGTTGGTGCGTGACTACCATTCGGAAATCACAGAGAGAAAGTAGGTTCGAATCTCGGTGAAACACCAAAATTAAGAAAAACATTTTTCTAATAGCGGTCGCCCCTTGGCAGGCATTGGCAACTCTCCGAGTGTATTTCTGCCATGAAAAATGTCCTTATAAAAATATCTGCCGTTCGGAGTCGGCTTGAAACTGTAGGTCCCTCCATTTGTGGAACAACATCAAGACGCACGCCACAAATAGGAGGAGGAGCTCGGCCAAACACCCAAAAGGGATGTACGCGCCAATTATATATATATATATCCGTTACCTGTTTTAAGAGGTTACTAAAATCCAAACCTCAGTCTATTAGTTATGAGTATGACCTCAACGCCAATAGGCTGAGCGAAACAGATGCACATACCGCTAAAATTTATTGTGGAATTTGGGCTCAGAGAAATTATCTGAATCTATGCAGGAGTCAGCGAAGTTGCCTTCTATGCTCGAAATTCATTATATATTGGATGTTCTTCAAGACCTTAATAACTTAAAATGATAATTCAAGACAGAAATATTGTTGGACTGATATTTGTTTTTTTTATAATCTGGTAGATAATTTTATGGTATTTATTTTTTTCGCATATAATATCCGGCATATGTCCCCCGCGGCCACGAGTTACATGGTTCATTTGATCAGTTCAATTTTTGTTTAATTTTTCCAATAAATCTGCTCTCATAGCGTCACTGGTGGCTTGAATATTGATCGTAAAGTGCGCTGTATGGCAAGCTGCGCTGCCCGTAATTCTGAAAGAGGCCTTAGACATATATTGCATTCACCTTTTTTTCACTTAGTACTAACCTTAAGAAAACAGCTGTTAAAATTCCCTGATATTCTATGTATTATTAGTTCGTGAGTTATTCTGTTAAAAGTGACGCTATTTTTATTATTTTCAAAACAATGGATCAAAAAGAATTTCGTGTTTTAGTATTACACATCTTGTTGAAGGAAAAAATAGCAAAATACCGTTCAAGCAAAACTATGGCTTGATAAGTCCGCTCCATCAGAAACAACAATAAAATGATGGTTTGCTGACTTCAAACGTGGTCGTAGAGACACCGATGATGCACAATGCGGTAGACGTCCAAATGAGGCAGTAACACCAGAAACATCAAAAAAATCCACAAAATCGTTTTGAATGATCAAAAATAGAAGTTGCCTGAGTTAGCTGACATAGTAAAGATATCAAAAGAACGTTTTGGCTTTATATTGCATGAGCATTTGTCTATGAGAAAGCTCTGTTCAAAGTGGGTGCCGCTTTTGCTCACTGTTGACCAAAAACAAGTCGGTCACAAGTCAATCAAAGCAATGGCAAAACTACATAGATAAGACTTCAAATTGCTCCCACATCCACTACTACTGGTTGTTCTCAGTCCTAAACAAATACCCGCCGGTAAGAAATTTCGCTCGAGTTAAGAGGGTGTCGCTAAAACTGAGGTCTATTTTGAGGCAAAAGATAAACCGTTCTGCAAAGGTGGTATTGAAATGTTAGAGCGGCGCTGGAATGATTGCGTTATTCCTGATTGAAATTACGTTGATGAATGAACCTAATTTTGAATAAAAAAAGGTGTTTTCTTTGTTAGTCTTGGGATCTCTCATGGGACCGCCCATGTGTTATATGTATACATTTTCTTATTTGCATTATATTTATGAAAACACCCGAAATATATGTATGCATATGTAATCGAAATGAAGCAATTAAGGAATACATTTTTCATCGCTTACCAAGCGTTCATTAATCGTAGGCGCTATTAATTGTCCCTAATAAGCTGCCAGACATAGTAAGTGTTTAACTAATTTATCATAACAACATCGACCATTGCTTGGAATAATAGTGGCACTCAGTACAAAGAAAGCAACACCTTCGACATTAAAATAAGCACACACAGAGTGAAATGTTTTGTGTATGTTTGAGGAGTAATGTTTTACCGGTTATTAAAAAGATGTTTCTATGCGCATATATACGTGTGTATGTATTGATAATGATGAATAAAATATGTTTCAGGTTAATTTTTCATAAACCATGTTTTCCACTGATCCATTTCCTTTTTTTTACTATTTATACTTATATCCCCCAATTTTGTGCTATTTTTCTTTTTTCTTTCAGTTGTCAAATTGAAACATTTCGTTGCTTTTATAAGAATTGAAATATCAAGACGAGTGTTGTTCTTTTCAGTGTACATGTTGTTAGCCCTGTTGTACAAATATTTAAAGCGTGCTAAGCGAACACTTCAGCTAAGTACACACAAGGCTTTAGGCACAACAACAACGTCAATAATAAGAATTATAACAGCAATAATAATACAAACAGATCATAGCAACGACGACAATACAAATCAGCAGAAGCAGAAAAACAAAGAAACAACAAGAACATTCAGTATTACAAGTCGAATAATAAAAATTGAAAATTTCATAATTTTGACTTTCATGCTGTGCATCAAACCAAATTCCAAACTGAACGCTTAGGTGAGTTGTGGTGGCACACTCGTACGATCGGCTGCCTCGGTGGCGTTGCCTAAGTAAATTTCTCATTTTGCCACATATTTGCACAGTTGTCAATTAAACGAATTTCATTGTTTACCACCGACGAACTGATCTGATCTTATTCTGCTGCTGTTTCTGTTTCTGCCACCACCTCTGCTTCAGCTCCCACTTCTACTTCTTCATATCTATTGTGTTCATTATCGCTTTTCCGACGTGAAAGCGCATACTACATACTGCATACATACATACACACACATGTATGTATGTACATATGCTCAGAGTGTTTGCTTAACGTCTATCGCTTTGTTCATAAACAAAGAAAAAAATACGTTCTTGAGCAAAAGCTGGTACGCCAAAACAACACCGAGCAAACAACATTTGCTGCAGCAACACCCACATCAGCAGCAGCGGCTGCGAGTACCAATGGCGACAATAGCCTTTGGAATGACAATAAGCGATAGGCAATGACTTTTATTGTCATTGAAAATTTCAAAACCAAAAGACGTTTGTTAACTCTGGCTTGGCTGGCGTGGTGTCTCAAAGCCTCTGAGGCCATCATAAAGCAACTTTGTTTTTTTTTTTTGTTTTTTGTTTTTATGCTGCCATGGTACAGAGGCAATTTGTTTTCGGCGCTGTCATCTGAAATTGTAAAACATATTGCGTTGTCTCTTAAGAAAAAAGTCAAAACACACGTCAAATGTTTACACAAACGAGTCGGTCCAGCAACACGCCAAGAACTTCCGCATACTGAATCAACAAATTTTCCTTGTATCTTTTTTTAAACGAAACTCACCCACATATACATTTATACACATGTATATACATACATACGTGTGTACATCTAATGTATGCACATGAAATTATCCCACTTACAAGTGAAGAGATAGAAATATGTAACACAAAGCGTATCGGGATCTTCTATAGACCAACTCAGATTGGCATTCGACGCAAGATCACGTCAATTGCCAGTTCTGTCAGACCTGGGAAAATCAGTATGAAAATAAAAATACGAAAAAGAATTGGCAACACAAGAGATTGGTAAACGGCACGACTCCCTAATGGGCTTCAAAGTGCCACATACACAAAGTATTTTTTTTTTTTTTTGTACGAAAGAAGAAGCAAATGCATAAATGTACAACAAATGAGCAAAATATTGTTTAGGTATTTATGGAATAGCACATCCGGCCAACAATTGAACATGACAGATAACGCCAAAGGCAAGACAATCTTTAGCTAAATGGGCTTACAATTTGCAGTTTATTGTGGGCTGGGAGTGAGTATTTGAGGGAACATTAGACCGCCGTAGCCGGTTGGATTGGTTTCGTGACTACCATTCGGAAGTGCGTAGGTTCGCATCTCCGTGCATGAACAACAAATAATAGAAAACAATTTACTAGAAGATGTTGCCCCTCGGCAAGCTATGGCAAAAACCCAGTGTACTTTTGGAATGAAAAAAATCCTCATAAAAAACCATTTGACGATCGGAGTTGGCTTAAAACTGTAGGTCCCTCCATTTGTGGAACAACGTCTGGTCCACGCCAGAAATAGGAGGAGGAGTTCGGTCAAACACCTGGCAGAGGTGCACGCGCCAATTATTTTTTTGTATAAACTTTAGATGCTCGTAAATGCATAAGAGTGGTTCGATTCTTTTACTTAACTGAAAAATTTTCGTATCAACGAAACTGGGTAAGCAGATTTAGTGCAACTCAATCCAGAAACTTCGGCGCGCCATAGATCTCAGCAACTCCATACCATATTAAGCACCAGTCTGATGAGAATTTAGCACAAAAAGCTTGAATAATTTGCTAAAAATGTGCAATGAGTGAACAACAGATTCACTTTGGACTTTATAATACCTCGAACTTTCCAAAGCCGCACTTTGCTAGTACTGAAGTCTGCGCTTAGATGACTTTGGTTCCAATACGATGGTACATCCCACCCCGTTTAATGATTTAGTATTCAAAAAGATCGGTTTTATGCAAACAATCCAGAAATAATCAAATCGTTAAGCCGCTAATCCTCTGAGACATTCGTAAGATAGTCAACATAGATATTTAAATGACAAGATGAGCCAAAAAAAAGGCTGCTTAGGCAGCCACTTCTCTAAGCAATCGCTAGTCAGTGCATAATAGTTACCATTAATTATTCAAGTGCCGACTAACTTCTTCCTCTTGATTGGCGCAATTGGTTTAAGCGGTTTTGAACGAGTTTAACAAAGCGCGTTAGTCATTTCTTTCTGGTACTAACCGGCGCCAGTAGGGCACACGAAGTGAAGCAGAGGCGAACTTCCTCTTGCTTTACTATCACCTGCTGGCAGCACATCGAATACTTCCAGAGCCGGAACATTTGTTTCCATTCGGACAACTTGATCCAGCCAACGAAGTCGCTGGATTTTTATTCGCTGTACTAAGTCTATGTCGTCGTAAAGCTCATACAGCTCATTGCTCCATTTCCTGCCATACAGACCGTCGCCAACGTGCAAAAATCATCCGCAAAATCTTAAAATCCTAGGGACGCCTCATCGGATGTTGTCATTGGCAAATCTTCGGCGTCATATGTTAGGACGGGCATGATGAAAGTCTTGTAGAGTGTTAATTTCGTTCGTCATTGGAAAACTTTACTACTCAATTGCCTATTTAGACCGAAGTACCACTTGCTGGGAAGAGAGATTCTACGTTGGATTTCTAGGTTGACATTGTTATCGGTGTTAATGCTGGTTCCAAAATAAACGAAGTCTGTTACAACCTCGAAATCATAACTGTCAACAGTGACGTGGGTGCCGATACGCAAGTGCGTCGACTGTTTCCTTGAGCTCCTCCCTCTATTTGTGGTGTATTTTAAGCCGACTCGGAATGGCAGCTATTTTTTATAAAGGGCTTTTTCGAGGCAGAAATATCCTGAGTGAGAGGTTTGCCATTGCCTGGAGAGGTACGACTGCTATTAGAAAAACTTTTTCTATCATTTCGGCCCTAACCCATTCGGCTGCGGTGGCCGCTATATGGCTGGATTATCGATTTATACTAATCGTACTATTCTCGTATTACAACTTGTAAAAATTTTTAAAAATATAATATTTTATGGCTTGCCACTTTGTACTTGTGTGAAACAGACTTTTCTGTATTTGCATGCCAGTATACCATAGAAGTGGCCTGCATTCAATCGGAGATCAAATTAATAAATCGTTTTCAAAGCTCCAGTCCCGGTTTTAGAGACTACGCTCATACTGCTTATTGATGGTAGGGCTATATTTTGTAATATAATTCCTAATAATAATACAGTGAAATTGGCTTAGCTGCACTGACTTTTGCTGGAAGCATTTTTGCGCACTTAAGCGAAATGTGCCATTATCCGAATTTTTTACCTGCACAAATAAGTCAATTACCCGAAAGTTCCTTTTTTTAACCAAGCTATCAGAAAATAAAATTCTGCATCCTTGGCTCTAATTTTACCAAGTTTTATGTTGTCCAACGCCACAGCTAGCTGAGATTTTTTGCCAAATCGTTGGATTTGTTAAGCAGAATGAAGCTTGTAATAACGACGTCATGTTGCCTCTGCTGGTCAAACCATAGCAATAAAGCCGTTTCAACCCTTGTGCGTGCACAGCTCCTTTGACACTTTCGTTTCTCATTGCTCGTTTTTGCAATCATTATTCCTGTTTAATAATTCGATTAATAGCAGAAATGTTACAGTTATTTTCTCTCGTCAGATCCTTTCCAATCATTTTATTTTGCACTGCCTGAATAATTTTTTATTTGTTTTTTTGTTTAATTAAAGAGCGACACTTCGTTTTCTCATTTTGAATAAGTGATGTGCAGCAATGAAGATCGATAACATAAGTCTAGGGATCCTGCGATTTTTCAACGATTTTTCAATATACTGGTAAACGACATTTTGTGGAAAAAAATTTAAAGTTTTTGTAAAAAGTTCTGTGAAAAATGTTCTATAGAAAGTGTGCACAATTTTTGAGGCAGCTAAGCAAACGGTGCAGTTAAAAGAAAAAAAGAAGCAAACGCAACAATAAATGCAGAAGATAACAGTTTTTGCACACTTATCCGGAATGTGCAGTTAAGCGAATTTGACTGTAGTTATTCAAAGTTTACAGAATTTTTATTTTAATAATAAGTAAAGACCCCTTAAAGGCTTCTCCATCAACACTGATAACGGTATTTCCTAGAAGCATGTCACACTGGCGGCCGCCGCGGTTGGTACGTGACTACCATTCGGAACCGAGAGAATGTAGATTCGGGTCTCGGTAAAGCACGAAAATGAGGAAAGAGTTTTTTCTAATTGAGGTCGCACCTCTCGAGGGAATGGCAAACCTCCGAATGTACATATTTCTGCCATGAAAAAGCTCCTCACAAAAAATATCTGCCGTTCGAAGTCGGCTTGAAGCTTTAGGTCTCCCCTTTTGTCGAACAACACCAAGACGCACGCCACCAACCGGAGGAGGAGCTCTCCAAACACCCAAAAAGGATGTACGCGTATATTATATTATATATACGAGGTAAAGTCCACAGCAAACGAGACTGAGCTACAATAGAAACGCCAGGAGCTTTGTTCTGATAACTTCGAGTTTATTAATTCAAAATAGTCCCCTCTGGCCTCGATACACTCTTTTGCGCGATCTAAAAGCTTTTCGAAAGAATGTTTCAGGCCATTGACCGGAACGTCCTTCAGGATGTTGGTACAAGCCTTTTGGATGGCCTCTACGGACGCAAAATGTTTTCCCTTCATGGGCAAATGCAATTTTCCGAACAGGTAGAAGTCACAGGGAGCCATACCAGGCGAATACGGTGAATGTTTGATGGTTAAAATGCGATTTCTAGTCAAAAAAGTCACAAGAGTGGATCGATGAAGAAATGCTTTAAAACGCCAAGATAGAAAATTGCATTGACAGTTTGGTCCATTGGCACGAATTGCTTCCGGACAATTCTCATGGAAACGTAAAAACAAATTAGCATCGAGTTGGTTTTTGACATTTTCAAACGCGATTTTTTGGGTGGTGGCTCGTCTGAGGCCTTCCATTCGGCACTTTGACGCATAGTTTCACATTCATGTTGGACACACCACGTTTCATCATCACTTACAATGTTGTAAAGGAAGTTCTCGCCTCTTTGATGAGGTCTTTCGAATGTTGAATTCTGAGCAATTTTTGGTCCTCAGAGAACTTGTGCGGAATGACACGAGCACAGACCTTTCGTAAGTCCAAATGATCAGTTAAAATTCAATAAATTGATGTTTTGGAGATATTGAACTCTGATTTCATAAATTTCAACGATGATTTCGGCTCATTTTTGATAAATTTAAGAACAATTTCGATGAAGTTTTCGGTGATTACAGATTTTGGGCGACCCGTTCAATCATCTTTGAAACATGGAAAACCACCTATGAATGCTGAAACGAGATAGGCAATCATCGCCATAAATTGTTTCATCAATTCAAATATTTCGGTAAACGTTTTACCGATTTTAAAACAAAATTTTATGTTAGCTTTTTGTTCGAGATTCATTTTTGTACCGATGGCACAAGCATACTGACACTTTAGACGCCATAACTTGGCTTTCATTGAACCGAATGTCACCAAGCTTTCACTGGAAGTTAGGTAGGGATGTTACTTCCAACGCACTAACTCATTAAAAAGATGGCGCCATCAAAAACAATTTTATGATGCCAGTCTTGTTCATTTTGGACTTCACCTTGTATATACAGGTATATATGTCCCAAATTTAATTTTATTGTATCTAAATAGAGAGAGTCGCAGTAGAAAAACTATTGGAAAGCTCCGAACTCAATACTCCGAACTAATATCTTTTTACTTTATAAGAAAATTGTGATAGTATGAAGGCTTGTCTGCTGGCATGCCATTTATGAAATTGAGACGCACAAACATTTGCCTGCATAAGCGACTATAAGCTTTCTTTAGTACACCACTCACGTGCCACAGCATCCGCTATGCTCTGAACGGTAATTCCATTTGTCACAAAAGACCAGTAGCCGCACAGTTCCATTAAAATGACAAGGCGGACAACTCTTTGAACGAACAATTACCGCACAAACTTCATCAATGGATGACATTTTGTCGCTTCCTTTGCCACTTAACTACTGGCATTTAAATGAGATTACCTAATTGGCGGTACGAAATGTATGTATACGCTTATGTCGAAAGAAAAAAGGCTGACGCTTTGCTGTTGTCACGTCTGTTACGCTGCCTGATGCTTTGGAGAATTTTAAGTAATATTTGCATGGCGACACTTCGACGTTTTCATGAATGAGTCGCAGTTCATGCGCCAAACAACGGTTGATTGAGTCAAGTTGAGAAACATATACAGACACACACACTTCTTCGTTTATTCATTCAACTCATTTGAGGTCATCAATACTTTTGGGGCCATCAATACTTTTGCGGCAGCGCAGACATAGAAGTTAGTCATCGCTGGAAGGTAAGATTTACCCTTTTATTTTTCATAGAAAACTATGCAAAAGTTTACACAAATTAAAAACAATGTAAGCGCAATGTTAAATTAAAACTTTCAAAGCGCAATTTGCAACACCATAAAGTGCAAATTGGTGAAAAATATTCCATGCAAGTGTCATCGAACTAAAAACTACACAGTGCCACCACTTGAACTCACTGCCACTCGATGTTACCTCAATCAAATATTTTACTCATTTGCATTCATGCACACACACACACACACAGCGTAACGTTAGTGCGAGTGGTTGGAGAAGAATAAAAAGGAAATATGTATACTTAATTGATTTGCATTTGAGATTCAAACATTGAGAGCTACGAAAACAGTGCCTCGAGAATGATGAAAGTGATCCAATTGAGTGAATGATTTTTTCCACACTTTGCTAATTAATGTTCATGTCGCAACATACAAATACACACTAAAATGTTGCACACTTTCATATGTACATATGTATAGACGCATGTAGCTACATAATGCATACAAATACATAAATAGACACCCAAAGGAACATCCACTTGCTACTGTATTTGCATTTGAATTTGTAGTTGTAGTGGGAACTTGTCCTCTCACTTTGTGCGCCGTTGAATTTTGTTTGTATTCTTATGTGAGCTTATAATTTTGTACGCCTTGATGTATGCATCAATGTATATGCGCACATATGTTAGACTATGCACATATTTGTGCTGTTATGTTCACATTTTGTACTGATCATACACAAATATGCTCGCTCGCAAAAAGTGCAGGAAAGGCAGACAAATAGCGGCACTCGAGCAGGCGCAGACAAATTCTATTTGCAAACATTTCACTTGATTTGCAAGTGAATGGTGCAAAATGATGACGACAACAACAAAAACAAGCGAAACCTTTCCACCAGCAACCCCCTGCTGGAATAACAGCACACAAGCTGTGCATGAAGAATAGGAAAGGCGTTAGCGAAATTGACCTTGCAGGAACTTGGAAGAGGAAGTATACCGACATGTTTTTCTAAAGCACTTGTGAAAAATTTTAAATTTGAAAAAGGCGAGCCAAGAAGCACCCAGACTAAAAAGCTCATTATATTCAAAACTTTGGAAAGTAAAAGGATAGAGGTAGTCAAGTAGGAAAGAAGAGAAGTGACAAAGAGAAAGAGATAGAATAGAACAGAAACATAGAATTGTTCAGATACTCGGGCAAATCTGAAAATATCCTCCAGTTTAACGGAGAACGTATTTTACTCACTGGACATCGAAACCCAAATTGCTTAGCCTTGCTCTAGTAAAGAAAGGACACCCACAGAGAAATGCCCAGTGCCATTCAGCTCCTCTAAGCAACACAAGCAAATAGTGTTCTCAATTATAGCAATAGTGGTCACCCCACCATGGTGACCACATGGATTGTGTCTTGTAATAATACTGGCCATCAACCGATCGACTTTTCTACCAAGTTGTGTAAGAAAGTTCGACAGTTTTCTGTTCTGGCTTATCACAAAACACTTTGCAGTTCTGCAGCATTTTAAACCAGCCCATCGCTCTTTACTATGTAATTTGCATACATAATCGCTGATCCACTTCATGATTCCTGCAGAACTGATTCCGATTATTGTTTTTTAAGGCACCTTTCTGGATTAGAGATGTGAAAATTGAAGGCGTTGATAATTTAAGAAAACCAATTGGTATCAATTGAAAATCGTTTTTATTCATTGGATCAATTCTTTATTTACAAAAAAAAAATATTTTTTTAGATGACAATAATAAAAAAAATTGCTTCCCCTGACGTAACACATGCCACTGGCGTAACTGATTGGGCTGCTCAGGTACGACTGAAAAAAAAATTGGGTCGATTATTCATCAGGAGATATGTCGCTATGGTGGGTAGCACCACTTTTTTTCTAGATATTTTATCTGTTTATTGGAAAACAAAAAAAAAATGATTTTTTCCCCTTTCTCGCTGTAAAAAAATTGAAAAATTGATTATAAAATTATAATTCTCCTACTCGCAAGTCAATAACATATTAAAAATTGAAATCAGTCGGTTGAGTCCTTTTTGAGAAATTACCAACGCCAACTCGGAAAACATAGTTTCGAGAAAAACACGATTAACTCGCTTATACGTGGGCGTTGTACTCCAAACCGGTCTCGTTTTAAAGGGCGTCTAAACTACAACGAATTTCAATATAAAAATTTGCAAGTATATTTTTGAAAGTATAATTTATCATAACATGAAGAAAAAAAAATTGATTTTTTTCGAAATTCTAGACCAGAAAGGTGCCTTAATCTATATAAAATCTTACAAACCATACAACGCAGCCAATGAGCAGGCAAGGCGGAGACGGGAACGCTAAAAAAGTGCATAAACCAGCAAATCTACTCAGAGGTAAAAATGCAGGTAAATCGAGGATACCGCATTTAGAAACTAACTTTTCTATGGTATGGACAGGAACATGGTGCGAGGGGGTTACATATCTGACAGTGGTGGCTATCTCATGAAATGATTTTACAGTTAGTTGCATTGCAGGAGGACAGTAGCTGAAGTGGAGTGTAATGCCCAAACCGTCTCCCGACGAAATACTTGACGGTTTTAGTTCCGGTTAAAATCCCACACTGACGAGATTAGGCTTTCAATGCACGTTCAATAGGGGCATGAACTTATTTAGATAGAAAGGAAGAGCGTTACGAAGAGTTCTTGGAGATGTACGAACATTAATATCTTGAAGCTGAAACGAGCAATCAATGTCACTCTTAATAACACTGAAAACAAACGAGAGAGCATATTATTAGTGAACATACAGACTGTTTGTCAAAGAAATATTTTAACATCTACTAATCTAGCGAAATTCATAAATATTGCTGAGGAAAATATGCATCTTTTCATGGCTTTCATTCGATCATTGAATTAAACCAAACTTTGGTTTATTTGAAATTTTCTGTTGTATTAATATCCGGTCTTTGGGCTGGATTCAATACTTTACTGCAATTAAAAAGAACTCACAATCTGACCTATGACCTTTATGATTTGAATCGTTGTCTTGGTAGAATTTACACTGAGGTTTGTTTTCAGCAATGAAGCCAAACTTTGATGGACTATTTGTCAAATGGCATTACCGAATATTCAAATATTGTCGTGGGTCCATCTTGTTGTATCTTCTATAAACACTAAATCACCGTAAATCGCTTGCTGGATATGCAAGTTTGCCAAATTTCACTGTCGGAGTAATATTTCGCCTTTCCAATGCTCTTAATGGCTGCCTCCACACTCTTTTGGTCCCATCACTGTAATGCAGCATACTTTTAGTCTCATCGCAGAATATCACATCATTCCAGTAACTATCTGGCTGAGCCCAGGCTACTTTCATTTTTTGCTCGATTTATAAGTAGTTTGTCGGGTTAAATAAAACATTTCTGATAACTGTTGCCCACTTTTTTCTATTGCATAATTATAATACATAGACTAACTGAACCCCCTCAAACGAGGTCGGTTTCTCAGGCCTTTTTGCGTTATTTATAATTTAGGTACGATTTGATAGTTTGATTAAAAAATCACTCTTACGATCAGTTCATGGCTTATTGATGACTAACGCGTTTGTCAGCTTAACAAACGATGCCGATAGATGTGTGAAAACATACACCCGAGAGATATATTTGCTTTGTTGTTGCATTTTTATTTTTGCTTGCTCTGATGTATTCAAAAAGTTTGAAATAATTTTGAAAGGCTCTCCAAATTCAATAAGAAGCAATGGTTTTAATTAAAGAAGTGCAAATAACTTGAATATTTTGATATGTCGAAAGACTTTTTATTAGTAATTGAATAAAAAACGGCGTCAGGATCTATCGCAGCCTCTGGACAAAACTACCGAGCGGGCCGAAGTAAACACGAATTCTCTTTATAATATAATAGTCCTATGAAATTTTTGGAATTTTTACTTTGCTGTTAGGTTTCAGTTTAAATTTTTTGATGTTGCGCCAAATTAACATTTTTTGCCAGCGACCGAAGCATGTCCAACTTCATACTATTGAACATTTCGCATTGATTAACAGAGAAGAAATAACTCATAAAGGCTGTTCTCGCGTCTAAGATAAATTCGATACTTTGGATCGTTAGATAGATATTCATTAGCTATAGGGAGAAGCACTGGAATTCGTTTAGCAAATATGTCTTTTGCATGTCTTTCAAAAAAATTGAACTTTTTTTGCATTTTCTTAAAGTGTGATAACTTAAAAATATTGTGTGAATATTTTAAGTGAATCCGGCAAACACTTTTCGAGTTATTCAACAATTAATAAAAGGCGCTCGGGCGCTCCGGACCTGAAAAAATGGATGCTGCACTTATGAAAGGGAAGAGAAGGTAGAATGCTACGCAGGCAAAAGCAAATCGATATTTTGGAAGCTGCTATTGAAATTGTGAATGGTGTTTATGGTGCCGATACTGTAATAGCTAATTACGTGCAATTTTGGTATCGTCGATACCCTCAGGCATTTTTGATGCAAAAAAAAATGACGAAAATGTCGATAAAACCACAGAAATAATCGAAGTTGACCGGATTGTTAATAGTCGTAGCATCACCCAGGAGCTAAAAGTCGATCATAAAGAAGCTGTAAGCCATTTACGCAAAGCTGGATTCGAAAAGAAGCTCGATGTTTGTGTTTCACACCAATTAACACCAAAAACCTTGACAAATCGAATTTCTATCGGCGAAGCTCTGGCCAAATGGAATGAAATCGACCCATTTCCTAAACGAATGTTAACTGGCGATGAGAAATGAATCACATACGACAATATTGTGCGAAAACAATAATGGTCAAAGCGTGATGAAGCAGCTTAAAGGGTGGATGAACCAGTACTAGCGGTCAGGAAGGTGCCACTGTGTATTTGCTGCAACTTGAAAGGAATCATTTATTATGATTTGTTTCAGTATGGCCAAACACTAAATTCAGATCTCTTCTGTCAACAACTACACCGTCTGAAGTTAGCGATTGTCCAGAAACGCCAAGAGTTGGCCAACAGGAGGGTGATGTGTTCCATTAGGAAAACGCAAGGCCACACACGTCTACAGTAGCTCGCCAAAAACTGTGGGCGCTTGTTTGAGAAGTTTTAATTCATCGACCAAATAGCCCGGACCTTTTACCAACCAATTACCACCTGTTTCTCTTATTGCTGAGTGACAAAAAAATTGGTATCAAGAGAAGATTGTGAAAATGGATTACTAGAGTTTTTGGCCAATAAGCACGAAGACTTCTATGCGAAAAGTATTATGAAGTCATCTTTGAAATGGCAACAAATAATACAACAAAACGGTGAATACTTCACCCAAATCGAGCAATCCGAAACATCTTGAAAAAGTTATGAGTTTGACGCAAAAATAATGGATTTCTTTTTTTTTTCAACCTAATATATGTTTTTTTTTAAACTTCTTTTCGCTTTTATTATTACCTTTCCTAACGAGTCACCAATCCAGTTACTTCTATTGAAGCTCCTCCAAAAATTACGTAGCGGATATACGCGCCCACAAAGCAACAGAAAGTCAAATGGACGTGGAACTGACATTTGTGTTGGCGCCGCGGCGAAATTTCTCCACAGTTCACAATGCAACGGAAGGCTAAGTGTAGAAAAAGTAAAGAAGGTGCCGTTGTAATCATTAGTCCCACTGATGTGTCTCGACAACGCCACTCGAAAATAGTTGTTGCAAGCATAGTTATGCATACAATGAAGAGAGTAGCGTGAGCACACACACACACTCGTACGACCATTTGTATGTATGTGTAAACGTTTGCCAATTTGATTGCACTAAATATATGTTTATGATACTGCATACAAATCTACTCTAGGACGCTGAAAGAGCGCTGATGACTGCTGCTGCAGAATGTGGAAAAAATAAAATAGAAAAAAAAAAACGAGAAAAAACTTCAAGCGAACTCTGCACATAGTAAATGCATTTATGTTCCAAGTATATAGTGGAATACTTGTGTGTGGCAGGGAAAGCGTGCAAGCCAACATGCATGTATTTGTATGTTCGTAAGTTAACGGTAGTAGATAGCTTTCGAACGGGTGCTGGCCACACTCTCGTTCCGGATTGTGCGGCGCACAGCACTTGTCGGGTACCTACTCGACAAATCGAAATTGTGTGCTCTGGAAAAATATTGGCACAAGAAATCATTCCTTCCTGTTGGCTGTTCGGGTGTTGGTGCTGTGCGCCGCATTCGCTCCCGACCGTGTAGTGCTGCGGCATGCAAAGTCAGTACGGATTACTTCAAATTCCATATACACTTTTATGTATACAAATGTATGTATGTGTGTATGTGTGTTTGTATGTGTGTATGCACAAGCTTTGGGAGAAGTTTAAGGTGTGGTGAATGAAGTTTGTAATACTTAGAACTTTAAAATTATTAGAAAATTTTTACATTTTCCTTTTTTATCTCTTGTATGTGTGTATATGTTTACAAATGTATACGTATGTATATGTGTATGTATATATGTGCAACCAAAAGTTAGGTGATTGGCTGTCTGCTATTTGAAAGGTATGCACTTAAGCTGAAGTGCAGTTGGGTTATCAAACTCTTTCACTTGCGCAAAGGTGTAGTCAGTATTTGATAGAGAACTTTGTGAAACGTGACTGTTTCCAAACAAATTCCATTAAGTAATAATTGTGCTGTAAGATGTCTAATTTCACCCTGCGTCGGCCATCTTGAGCTGCTTAATAAATCCGAGTCGCCGTCATGGAAAAGCTATTTTTTATTCCAGCGCAAAATCTAAAGAAAAAGTCCCCAAAAGCATAGAAATGATGATAGAATTTTTTCTAAAAAAGTTAACAGGCAATACTGTTTTTGTTGTACCACAAAACTTGGACAAAACGGGGCGGTAAGTTTGTTAATCAGCCAAAAAAATAAAGGGAAAAGCAGGGGTTGGGTAAAATCGTGCGGCACTTCATTGAAACCAAGCAAAAAAAATTTCGTGCATCACTTGTCGGCAATGGATTTCGAGATCAGGCCAGATCGGAAGAGGGCAAGAAATTGTCTAGCGATGCTCTACCAAGAATGATAGAATAAAAGATTTTGCCTTCGATCGCGCTGTGTCGGCAAGCTCCGAGTATATAGAATACCGGGTCCGGCACTCGAGTTGTAACTAAGTTCAAACCACTCGCGCAGCCCATGCACGGGCATCAAATGGCGAAAGAACTGAAAAAATATCTGACCGTAACATCCGCCGCAAACTGAAAAGGCGCGTGAGAGAGCGAAAGAGTTGATTCGCTTGGTCGAAAGCGATAAATTTCCGAACATTGTGTTTTCTGACGAGACAGTTTTTCAAATTGATCAATTCTTAAGCTCCTGAAACGGTTTATTTGACCGAGCGTTCATACGAGAATTTGAGTCGTCGATTGGCCACCATGAGGCAGCACCCACCACAGGTAATTATTTGGGCCGCTCCAATCGTTTTCAATGAGCCTGGCGTCCAGGTTAATGCGAAATATTATCAGGAAAGTCTTCTGCAGGTTGCTTTGCAGCCGTGGGCATACAAACATTTCGGTGGCATACCATGGGCGTTTCAACAGAACTCGAACACTCACAAAGCTCGAGTGAACCAAGAAAGGCTAAAAAACAACGTTTCGAACTTCATAACGTCCACACAATGGCTCTCAAATTCATCAGACTCGAATCCGATACATTATTCTCTTTGGGCTATTTTGGAGAGCAAGGTCCGAACTAAAGAATTCACCAATCTCGAGCCATTGAAAATAGTCATTGTGCGCGAGTGGACCAAAATACCTGCAATTCACATTCGGTCAGCTTGCGATTCGTTTCTGGGCCATTTCAAGGCCATAGTCAAGGCAAAAGGTGGTCACATCGATCAAAAGTAAATTGATTCTCAATTTTGTATAATTGTTTACTTCGAATTGTATAAAAGTCATTTTCCAAACTAAATGTATGACCTTTTTAATTGGTTACACTACGAGTGCCGGATCCTGTTTGTGAAGTGGAAGATTAGGCGAAAGAAATAGAAACTACCAAACGCAAGAAATTATACAACATGGACACGCAAACTTTCTTGCTACGGCGTCATCTGCTCAAGAACGCAACAATAATACATTTGAAGGCTTTATATTAATTTGTGCTTTCACACTTCGTTTTCATTAGTTTGTTCAGTTTAAATCTCACAATTCACAATACTACCAAGCCATTCACTGAATTTTTATAGGCATGTAATTTCTCCTCCTTTTATTTATTTTGTCCGTTTGTTTTATGCTGGAAAGGAGCCTGACGTCAGACTTGTCAAAACCGCGAAAAATAAATTATCTATTTTTGGAAGACCCCACTTTCTCTATTCAATGCACCTTGGTGTTTTTCCGTTCCAAGAACGATTAAGGCAAAGCTATAAATAACTGAGTACCATTCATAAAATGAAATATTTTTTTAAATTTCTTTCCTTTCCTTTTTCCCATACTTCAAATTGCATTAATTGATTAACTAGCAACCGAAAACAGTTGTCAAACTTTACATAACCTTTTACTCTTGAATCAAGAACAAATAAGGTTTTCTCAAAAGTTTTTACTTTATTTTCAAAATAATTTTATATCTATTCTCGGGTGTTTGGCCGAGCTCATCCTGTGGTGTGCGTCTTGATGTTGTTCCACAAATGGATGAACCTACAGTCTTAAACCGACTCCGAACGGCAGATATTTTTATGAGGAGCTTTTTCATGGTAGAAATACACTCGAGGTTTGCCATTGTCTGCCGAGGGGCGACCACTTTTAAAAAAAACTTTTTCTTCATTTTGGTATTTCATCGAGATTTGAACCTACGCTCTGAATTCCACGCATCAGTCACGCATCAACCCATTCGGCTACGGCGGCCGAACATGAATATGTACATATTAAGAATCTTTCAAAAGATGCGCCTCGGTGTTGTTTTAAAATAAAACATGTGAAAATTTAGATTCTTTAAAGTTTCGTTATTTTTATTCAAAATACGGTTTTTAATAATTGTACATACGTGAAATATGGCACGATTTAAATGTCCACCATTAGCACGACTACAGATGAAATCTGCCAAACAGTCAATTTGTGAATGCCTAATAGTTCACGATCAATGACGTCGAGATATCGACGTTCAAGATTGTTCAGCAGAACGTCCAGTTTTTGTTCTGCCAGTACTTTTTCTATCCTCGACAGAACCAGTTTGTTGACATTTTTTCACCAACCTTTGAATTGTCGACTCATTCGGGCGATCTTTTCCACCAAGAAAATTACGAATCTTGTGATTTGTTGTTTTTAAAGATCGACCATTTTCATAATAAGATTCAATAATTTTAACGCGTTGTTCTGTCGTGTAAAATTGTGCATTTGTCTACTTGAAAAAATTTCGAGGATGACATAAAAACAGGTACCGTATAGGAATTATTCACTACTGAAATCTAGTGAAATATAGTTACCAACACTTTCAACTACTTAATCAATTATTCCTATTCTCATTTAGATTTTAACAAATAGCCCAATCCTTTCAAGTAATTCATTATTTTTAAAAATATACTCAACAACGCATGATTGATTTTAATGACTAGCCTTTTTACTTGAAATTGAAATTTGAAAGGAGCACCAGGAAAAAAAACCCATTGTATTTAAAGCTCTGGAAGCTCTGAGTAGATAGTCAAGGAGGGAAGGAGAAAAATATCAGAGAAAAATAAATGAAGGAATAGAGACGGAGATAGAGATAGTTAGTCCTGTGAGAATTTTCCAGATTCCTTGGCATATCTGTAAATATCCTCCACTTCTAGAGAACGAGTATTACTCATTCTCATGACATCGGAACCCAAAACTCGTAACCGTGCTCTAGCAAAGGCTAGAAAGTGCTCAATGATTCCAATGGTGGTCATATGCTGACCTCAAGGGTTGTGTCTTGTAATAATACCGACCATCAACCGAACGTCTTTCCTTCTAAGATTTATTAGAAAGCTTGACAGTTTACCGTTCGGACTTGCCACTAAACACTTTGCAGTTCTGCAGCATTCTAGACCGGACCATCGCTCTTTTTGTAGATTGCCTACATAAGCGCAATCGAACACCGGAGTGTCCTGAAACCCATATAAGTACAAGCCTATTTTGTGTTGCGACATAATTAAGCTTCTTCTTACATTCTTGAACAATCTTTGAGGTTTGCTTCGCGTTCTCCAGGGCCTTCAGTGCAGCTTGACTGTCACTGAAAACTCCAATCTGTTTCCCGCTCCATCTCCTCTCGGTTATCCATTCGGCTACTTTCAGGATGACAAAAACTTCCGTTTGGAAAATAGTTGCCATTTCCCCCATAGCATAGAGATACTTATTACTATCGTTTAAGTACCATCCGGCTCCAGACTCTATTTCATTCTGGGCCCATCGGTAAAGAAAATATCCGTCAAACCTCCCTGCATGCATTCTGAATTGCACCATTGCGTGGATTCTGGATTCCTTCCAAATGAAACTGTACGGTATCAGTCTTTTTACTTACTTTCGGTGCACATCGCCACGTCAACACCTTTTGCCACTTGTAAAATTAAATATAAAATATTATAATAACTTCCGAGCACAAATAGCCAAAAAATATTTATATACCATTCATAATTGATCATTCTATGTTTTTCTAATGGCCATTGGCCATATTCCGAGGTATTCCGAAAAAGAAGCGACCATTTGCTTTGGATTGCTTCGAAGCCCGAGCAACTTTGATTGGATTTGGCTCGCGTTGAAAGGCCCAAATAGAGTGGATTGTTATTTGGTTGGCTCATAAGCATATATTCGTAATTTGTCTGCTTTCACGATCTTCTAATGATTTTTAATGCAGCGCAATTGAATTTTGTCCCCAATCAATACGGTATCCAACGTGCAGATATCGTTTCGAGGCCCAAATTTTAATGAATTATTGAATGCATGCTAATGAAACCAATGCCCAATTACGCCTCAGTCTCATGGTGGCATGCCTGATAAAAAAGTTCCCGGGCACTTATTCCAGCATTTGATTCGGCTCTCGAAATATTCGAAACATTTCTTTAATTTCTTCGATTTTTCCGTTACTTCTGTTATGGTTGTAGTGGTTTTTCACTCGATCAAACAGTAAAAGCAAACAAATCACAGGGAGCCATATTAGATGAATTCGATGGCTGATGGATATTGGATGGCATTCGTTTCGTTCTTGGACAAAAATTCAGGGATAATGATTAAACTGTTATCATGGTGCCAAGTCTACGAGTTGCTTTTCCACAAATTATATCTTTTTCGGCGAATTGCTGCATGTATCAAGACATCAAACTGTCATGTATCATAACTCCCAGATCATACCATATTCCTCATTAATTGTCTCATCTTGTGGCGAAAATCGTGGCGTGCAGTACTCTTGTAATCCATAATAACAGTAAGCATCACATTATCTTTTGGCTGAAAATTAAATGGATTTTTTTGTCTGGGTTCTGAGCCTGATATCTGGATTGCATGTGGTACTTATAAACCCACATCTCGGCTCCAGTAAGGATGCGTTTGATGAGTGTTGGGTCGGGCTCAGCCTTGGAAATCATATCTTTAGCGATTTCAACCTTTTCTTTCAACTGGCTCCTCTTTTGCATGAAATTCAGGCTCTTTGGCACCAACTTTACAGCAAAACGGCGTTAACCCATATCATTAACTGCAATGTCCCGTAGTCAATACTCAAGTCCTCTGCCAGCTCTCTGATGGTTAATTGTGTGTTATTGATAAATTTTTCTTTCACCTTATTGATGTTTTCATCAGCTTTCGATGTCAACGGCTTGCTAGCGACTACATTTGTCATCCTCTATTGACTACTGATCTCTTCTGAAGCGTTCATGCCACTCGTAAATGGCTGTTTTCTTTAGAGTATCACTACTGAAAAAGTTTCCCAACATTTCTAAAGTTTTCGCACCATTGGAACCATTTTTCAAGTAAAATTTAATTGCAAATTCGAATCCATTTTCAAAACTGTAAAAAATCAAAAGGGCGTGCAGAGGCGTAACTTTCAAAAATGTCAAGTAGTAGCTGTAAAATTTCGTTAGGAATGTTAATTACAGATGTGATAAGGTCATCAAAAATAAAAAAGAGATTTGAAATCAGTTGACCTACAGCGTCATCTGGTGGTCGGTCCGGGTAATTTTTGATCAAGGTGTACATCCCATGCCGATGTTTATGCCAAACATGCATTTTTTCTGCCACGGCAACGGATTTTAGAAAACCCTCATGAATTTTGTCCTGTAGTGGCGGCCGAATACAATTGAATTCGAGAACTACATAGATAAACACAGTGACTCGAGACGGTGCTTTATCACCAAAAATCGAGGCCGCAAGTTGATCGGCCTCCTGTTGTCGGTTTAATCCACGACGAAAGCCATAAAAAATCATCTTGCGAAAATCTGTCCCACTTAATTTTTTGGCCTTTATTTATGTTTTACGTTTATGTAAACAAAAAAATTCCACTCCGCTGTTGCTATATATGGCACGGTTTTATTTGCAGCATGAACTTCTGCTCCAGTTAATGGAACGGCTTTTGTGCCCTTTTGCAGTTTTATGCCATCACTGAATTGCAGATGATTTCTTGATGTGTTTTTCCATGGCAAATGGTAAAGCAACTTAAAAGCCTTTGAGAACCACAGAGGGTAGAGGAAGATAATAGGCCTATAATTAGACTAAAGACATCACTAAATTATTCCCACGCGACTTTGTGTCACTGGCCTTAAGGTTGTTGAATTCTTGCTTTTACCAATGCCTAAACATCGTCATCATCAGGCAGCGTTACAATTCTGGGTGAGCTTTAGCTTTATCAACCTTTTCCAACTTACACGAAAACTAACGTTTTCTAGACCTTCCTTTACATTTAGTGGACAGAGCTTTGCAGTTTAAGAAGGATTTTGGGGAGCGTTCCTTACTCATGGGCATGACATGACCTGACCATTGGAGTCTTTGCGATATGACCAATTTAACGACATCTTCCCTATTGCAAATCCGCAGTAGCTCTTCGTTGTATCTGATTCTACAAAAACCATCCTCTAACGGGATTGGACCATACACTTTTCGTAAGAGTCTTCTTTCGAAAGCTTGGAGATTTTGATCATTCTTGATTGACATTACCCATTTTTTTTCTTTATTGTTTTGGTGGGTGAGGTAGGATCGGACTTACAGCGACCGTCGTCTACTGAGTCGTGTGGTGTGGCCACTAAAACGATCCCTCCTTTCCTTCTGGGGAGAAACCCTTCCCGGAACAGCATTCTATATTACTTTGAGAGGGCCCAGAATGGCATCCATAAAGGACCAATTCACCCACGTCTGGGTCCACCATATTTGTAGCCAGCATGAAAGGCTCGTCTTCTTGTGTCTCTATCTGAGCGGCTTCGTTTTGTTGAACCCTGTCGAGGTCAATCTTTTTTTTTTCGTAGTACATTCTCGATGTATTTCTTTACCGCGTTCCAGCTGTCCTCGCGTTCGAGCATTTTGCTGATTATATTGCTCAGCGCAATGTCGCCAATCTGCTCTGCTCAGAGCATTTCTTTCCGCGAGCCATCTGTTACAACTAAAAAACGTGTGTTCAGCGTCATCGCTCAGCGCTTCGCAGTATATGCAGTTGGGATCGGTTACCTTGCCCATGCGGTATAGGTATCTCCGGAAGTATCCGTGGCGCGAGAGGAACTCAATTAAGAAGTAGTTCACTTCCCCGAACTTCCTTTGGTCCGGAAGTATCCGTGGCCCTAGAAGAACTGAGTTAAGAAGTAGTTCACTTTCCCGAAGTTCCTTTGGCCCCATTTGACAAGTGATGGAATAAGTTTCGCCGTCCATCGGCCACTCGATTCAGTGTCCCATCGGCTTTGCCACCGCAGCATGGTTTGATGACGTGTTTTTTCTTAGAGTCCCACGCACCCATTCGTTCCCGGACCATGAGGACGACAGGTATCTCCCCGCTGATCACGAAAATTGCTGCACCTGAGACAGTGCGGCGGACTGAGGCAACTCTGAGTGCCGCTGTTCGTTTTACAGCCTCCAGTGCTTTGCGCTTGGCTTTGCAATTTAGCACAATTCCCCATACTTCGCCGCCGTACAGGGGGCACTACTCATGACTCACAGCCATACGTCAAGACTGGGTATTATTTTGTGAATACTGTATATACAGATGCGCAAGAGTAGTCTGGATTTTAGTAGTTAGTTTCAGGTTGGCGTAGAAATCTCCGTTTGCTGCAACAATTCGATCTTGGATGCAGTCCTTGAAATTCTCAATACTTAATGCTCTCTATTCCTTCAAAAGCATACTGTCCAATATTTATATTTTCAGGCGTCCAACTCTATTTTGTCCTATGGGCGTTGATATGGAGCCCAACAGTTTTTGCTTTTGTTTCGTTGTTAGAGAAGAGTTCATCCACCTTCGATGTCGGGCGAGAATAGATATGTCATCAGCCTAAATGAAAAGGTTATTTCCCAAGTTTTAAAGCAAATTGATACAGTTATATATTGCAGTACTACCTTATTATAAAAAAAACATCTTTTTTTTTATCTAACAGCCAATTTCGGTCCACATGTTAGTGCAGCCATTAAGCGGACGTTAATTTGACTCCAACGCGATTTCTTTTTACTCCAACTGACACTTTTGTTGCCCCCTTCTCCTTCAAGGTTTCAAGGGTTTCAGGGCCCCGTACCACAAACGCTGGCGTGTTGTTTACTTGCCTAGCTTTGTGCTGGCACGTCGCCGCGCATTGATTCAGCTTGAAAGGGGCGTTGTGGCATGAAGGATGGCGAGCAAGCATAACGTAGCGTGTCGTGCTGAGTTGAGCTGAGCTGTGTCGTGCTCCAACTCTGTTTATTCGCTCATTTGTGTTTGTCTATTTGAACTTTCTCTTGTTTCGTTTGCATTTGCAAATATTCCTGCTGACTGACTGCTGTCAACCAACAATCATCAACCGTCGACTGCAGGCAACTGAATACCGACTGTGACGTTTAGCTGATGCCGAGAAGGGCCAAGAGAGTTCCGCAACTGTACTATTCGCTGGCGCGCTGTTTTTGCAGTTATTGTGCCATGGGTGCCAACACTAACACTGCTGTAAGTGCCACTCTCTGCTTTTTCGCCTTTGCCTTCGTTTTTGGCATGCCAATTGACGTTGGCGTTGGCGTTGACGGAAAAGTCGTTTCACTTAGCTTTACATTACTTTGCTTTCAGTTGGTTTTGCTTGCCAGATTTCGAGATTGAGACGAGAATGCAGGCGGATACTGAAAACTGACTTAGCACAGCATTGGAGAGGGTAGAAAGTCGCTTTCACGGCCGGTTCTCCTCTCACTCACTTCACTGCGCTGCCCACATCATGATCGCCTACAAATATACAACACTTTTCGCACTTCTCCTCGGCGCCTGCCGCATAATTTGCTTGTTGCTGCAGCAGTTTTTGTTGTCCTCCAAACATTGCGCTACACTACATCCTGCAATGGAGTGCGTTGCGTTGTGGTTCAGTGCTGTCCTAGCCGGAATTGTGAAGTGGATCGAACAAATATGTTTACAGTTAGCACATGTGCAATTATTTGATTAAACTGTAAAGAGCACACAAAATCAGGCTAGCTTTACATACCACCCATGCATGCGATACACACACAGAGGCAGGCGTTTGTTCGTGACGCCCATACACATACATGTATACTACGAACTTGCAATTCCATATACATACATGTATGTTGATAAGGGCATATAGATGTATGTAGGTTTGTATGTAAATGACGAGGCGTTCGGTAGAAACACAACTGGAATGAAAGAATATTGGCTTCCAAGGCTTCTACCGGACAGACTTTGCCAGTTTAGTGCGCTTCTCGGCTGGACAAACGGTCGGCAAGCATACACACACACACACAAATTCCTCATGGAGTATTGGTGTATGTGTGCCCCTTGGTAGCAGCAACGCTATTGTGTACAGTGTACACTCGCTGTAGTCAAACAATGACACTTAATGCAAAAGGAAAACAAATTAAAATCAAACTTCGGCATCACTCCGTCACATTTACAGCCAAATCATGGCAAGGAATGGAATAATTTCACACTTACTTTTTTGATTCGCTTTTTCTCAATGCTAAATGATATTACAAGTAAATATTTTGATTTTGATTCGATGGGACTGCTCATATGCAAACATAAATACATACATATATAGCATACATCGACAGTTGCATATCTGCATTCATTCGTATTTACACACATAAATAAACAGCTGCAAATTTAGCGATAAGAATTAAATAGTATCAGTCCGAGCTAATTATAAAACTTTTTGGCAGTCCAAACATGCACACCAGTTATTAATAAAAAATAACAAATCCGAGACTATATATATTCCAGAGGAAGGGAAGTACATATAAAAAATATATTGGATATGACAGGAGCTAAAAAAAGTTCCAGAAAACTAATGATGAAAATATACGATCTTTTTATCGCACCTTTACTTCGTCGTCGGAACCTTGCCTTCACTATCTGTTGAGCGCTGCCTTTTCTCGGCATCAATCCGGTTCGCAAATGTCGAGTTGGATGCCTTGCACCCTTCACGAATTGCGAAGTGCGCACGACTACTCTCGACGTCCTTCTTCGCCCAGGCCAGCCGTTCCCCCTTCTTTTTGCCAGGTTGGACTTACCGCCAAGTGAGTCGCAGATCCTGATCGCAGCCTTGTAGCGCGATTTCGCCTTAAACCTTTCCTTTTATGTCTTCACTCTGTGCCCTTTTTTTGTTATCAGAACTGGAACGTGTAGTCTTTTCGAGAGAGTGAAGTAGTACGTCTTCAACCGCGGTGTTTACACTCATACACTCACATCTAGAAAAAAATGATTTTGACTATATTTCAAGCGCGGCTAGTATCGCCCGTAGTCGAAAATTCCCTTTGTAATTACAGTACAATACAGGTATAGTGAACTAATTCGTGCAAGGAATTCATGAAATTAGGAATTCAAATACGCTTTGAGTTAATTCATTCATGAAATAAACACATTTTATTTAAAATATAATATCAGATTCAATTCAAACATTTTTATACATTAAAATTAATTTTTTCCAAAGAGCCTTTGGTATCGACTTGCCTCTTTTTTCTTTCAAGACGCTCATTTAGATCTTCATCTCTAAGACTTCAAAGAGAGTTACCCGTTAAATAACTGTAAAATAAAAACAACCACCAATCGAATACATTTTTTCTATTCTTAGGATTTGTTCACACAACTCAGTATAAAAGAAATTTGGTATTCACTATATCCAGGAGTTCAGTTAGTCGTAGTTCATTCAGCCACGTTTGTAGTGTAGTTGATTTTATTGTATCTTCATCTTTGGTCCTAGAGGAAGTAACTCGTATAAGTAAACATATGTTGGTAGCGCTAGAAAAGAGCCGCCAAAAATTACATTTGTTTGGAAGCACCTAAAGGTTCTCGAAAATTTAGAGTAATTTCAAGAGTTTTTTTATAATAAAAAAAATGAAAAACAATATTTAAATTTTTTAGACTTTTTATTTAACTTCTTTTACATAAATTCCTTGTTTTAATTTTGATAATTGTAAAACTTGCGCTGAATTTGACCCTCCCGAAAAATTGGACCTAGACGGTGTTGTCGATTTTGGCTTTTTTATATATCTGAAACACAAATTCAAAAAATTAATCAGTATGACTGTAGCAATGTCCCGGACTAGAATAAAATAATATAAAATTTTACAAAATGGTGCAGTTTTGAATTTGACACTCTAAAAATCGGATTTTTTTTAGTGTTTAATTCAAAAAAATAATAATATGATTCTGGTACGTTGATGTTGTGATACTAAAATTTCAGACGATTCGGTTGAACAGTTTGTTTTTTTTTTGTTTGGCAATACCAGGCCTAAAAAGGTCGTTTCGAGGTAAATGAGTTTAAAGTTTGAGGTACAGAAGCGCGAGTTACCGATGGTCACCTTCCAACCAGCAGCAACTCAAAATCATCGACAGTCACCGTCAACCCAGCTACTACCTACCAACAGCGGATACGAGTTCAACAAACTAAATTGGCACAGATATGAGCACATACTTATATACATACATACATAAACACATACGTAAGCATTTATTTTGTTAACCTCTTCCAAGAATTATTTCCAAATTGCTTCTTTAAATATATTATATGCTTGAATTGCACAAATATTAACATTCTACCTGAATTTATAATACAACAACAATTTCCCAAAAGTATTTTGCTTTTATTAATAATATGAATAATTAAATCAACGTTACTTTTCCAAGAATTGTTTTAATTTTGATAATAAAAGTGCATAATTGCATTATACATTTAAGTCACTTTTACTTTTCTGGGAATTGTTTTGTTTCTTTGGTCTTTTTGTAAAAATTATTAACTATTGAAGTAGTATAAGTAAAAGAAAAACCTAAAATAAATTGCAATTATTATCAATCAATCAACAACTCGTGTTGTTATTCATTAACTCGCGCGGACCGCTCTCTACCTAGTTAATGAGCAGTAGAAGCTGTAATATTGGAAATTTCCGCATGAAAATTTCACAGTATATTCTTAAGATGCAATACTTTCGAAATATCGAAAAAATAAAAAATCGATTTCTTCAAATTTCTAGACCACCGGGTCTCCTTAATAAGATTGCGTTCATACAGAGAATCATTTGTTGCTTCGAGTCGTTACTTGTGATGCTCGTGCTCTGTCAACACTATTTGTGTTCTCGTTCTTCCAAATGTCGTTGTAGGCTTTAGACTAAAAACTAGCAATTGCAAGATGTGTGAACACGACGCGAAGACCCAACGCGAATATGCAATGTCAAAGCAACAAAAACTCCTCAAATTTCCCCAAAGATAGCGAGCAGAGAAGTGGCGGATTAAAGACGCCTTTTATTTCCTTGTATTTACCTCTATATTTGCCGCTATTTCTTTCCTGTTCCTTATCATTACCTTTTTTGGTTAAAATATATCCTTATCTTTACTATTTTCTTTATCTACATTATCTGCCTTTATATTCACTCATCTTGGTTACCAAATGACTACTTTCTAATGCTAAAAAGTTACATGAACGACAAAAAATTATATGCTATATACCTATAATGACGCATATTCATACATTGAATCTATGAACGCAGGAATTCCCCAAGACAGTGTATCATATTAGGACCTACTCTGCATCTCATCTACACCTCTGATTTAACGGAACCGGTCTGAGAAAACAACGTGATTGCGATGTTTGCAGATGACACTGTACTAAGGGCTTCTCATAGAGGTAACAAAAGTTAAAAAACGACAAAACACTGGATTGGTTCAAAAAATTGAATATAGAAATTAATGACGACAAAGCGATTCAAGTCAGTTACATGAACAGAAAGGTAACCATAGACTCATTAAAGATTGGAAACTCTGACTCTGACTCGAATTCTGACACGAAAGCTAAATACTTAGAAACTACAATGGACTCTAAACTAAACTTGAAGGATCATATAATAAAACGGCAAAATTAAAAATCGCTCTCGGCAACTGTATTGGCTGCTAGGAGCTCAGTCAAAGCTTTCGCTGCAAAATAAAACCTTAATCAACAAAGCGACAAGCGCACCAATTTGGAAGTATGGTGCAGAAACTTGAGCAAAGCTTCTAAATACAATTTGAACATACTGCAACGTGTTTAGTTGAAGATACTTAAGACAATAACAATTCATCATAGGATATGCCAAACGCTGATGTTCACTGCGACTTTAACATCGACACAGTTGACGAAGCAATACAAACCGCAGGCAGAAGGCATATATGTAAGTTGACTTAGAACGCACACAAATCCGACGATGAGGGAGCTTCCTGCTGAAGAAAAATTCAATAATATTCATCAATTTAATATTCCTAAATGATACTTAGGAGCAGGCCATTACTAGTGTCACTTAACTTTCCACATATCTGCAAAATAAATTACTTATAGTCATATAGACAGATGTGATATTTTTCAGAAGCCATAAAGCCAAAAAAATATATACTCACTCTTCGACTTTTATATATAATTGATGAAATTAATGAACCTTCAGTAGCTTTAAAAGCTATTACACATCGTTGATATTAAAGTTATGAATAAACAGATTTTATAAATATTGAATTTGATTCATATACCCTATGACTAGAAAGTACCGGGAATGTTTAAATAAAACAAAACAGAGTTAAATTTCCGGGAAATTTATTTTATCTCCTTCAAAATATGACCCGTCTGAATCAACACACATGTGCCAACGTTTAACCCAGTCCTCCATGCACCCCTGCTAGGGATAGCCTTCAGCTTCTTCATCGCATTCTCTTTGATCTCCTCTATCGACTAAAATTTCCTTCCACGAAGTGGTAACTTCAACTTGGGAAACAAACATAGGTCGCACGGGGTCATATCAGGTGAATATGGTGCTTGTACGATGGTATTTACTTGGTGTTTGATCAAATAATCCAGCACAATTTTTGCTCGGTGCGATGGCGCGTTATCATCATGCAAAATCCAAAAATTGTTTGCCCACATTTCCGGCCGTTTGCGACGTACAGGCAGACACTAATGATCCGATGGCGCTAAAAAGTGACAGATGTGTGTCTTACAGTCCTACCAACATAAGAAAAAAATATGAACGGATTCGTTCAAAATAAACATTCCCGGCACTTTTGGAGCATTGGGTACAAGTGCAATCACAAAAAAAAAATTTAAGACAATCACTTATTTTACCACTCAATTCACAAATTCCAATCTTCGTAACAGCTGATGATGCAATTCATTCATGAACCAGTTCCTGCTCTTGGAGTAAAAGTTGATGGAACTCCTGGCTGGCTAAATCAAGTTAATTTTCTAATAAATCTGCCAGGGCTGCTCTGAAATGTATGATTTAACCATTGCTTTATACCTGTTGTTATTGAAATTATTCCTGTTAACCATTTTATGAAATACCTTACAAATGAGTAAATTCATCATTAGATGACAGAAAGCAAGTATTGCTCTCTTAAACCACATCATAGTAAATTAGCACTAACTTCTAATGAGAAAATAATAAAAAATTAGGTAAGTCTTACAATATTAGTTTGTCAAACTATAATTATTGTATTAAATTGTATCGTTTTTTATTTCCACAAATAGGGCCTATTGGTCGATTGAAGCATGCGCTTAATAGGCATTTGAAGTATACCAATGTACACCTTTTGGCATTTGTATTCGTGACATTTTTGCATTGATTTTTCCAAATTAAAATTAAATTAAACTAATTTGAAATTTGACTAAACTTCTTCCCTGCAGCATCAAAATGCCTTTCGAATGATATGCAAGCCTTTAAACCTTACAAATATAATTTGCAAGTAAAAGGGGTGTACAGAAAACAAATTTGTCTATTTTTATATACATATAAATATATATAAGATTCCCAATACATATGAACAGAAGTCACTCCTTGCCGAAGGTATGATTTCCCATGGCGAACACTAGGGCATTTGACAACACGGATCATGGCTCTATAGAAACAGCTCTTCTTAATAAGAAAATCTATACACCGACTGCCAGCAGAATAATTAGCTCAACTTTAGGTGCGGAACGGACGGCTCACAACGGACCCATTTCGTGATCTAAGTGGCATCGCTGTCTCTATGTGCGATGCGGCTGCCAAACCTAACCTAGGGGCTGAAATTGTTTCAGTCAAGGCAAGGAAAGACTGTCCACAAGGCGATGTTTTGCCACCACTTCTGTGGTCTTTAGTAATTGATGATCTCCTCCTATTAAAATTGCAGGAGACTCAACTAATGGATATTCTTAAATTTGGCTTTGAACCAACTCCCAACTTGAGGCAAGGAACATATGAACCTGGTGCAATACATTTAATGGTAGTAGTGCCGGCCAATAGGAGTATTTATAACTACTGCTAAAACATGTAGTCAGACAGAAAAGATCGTTTAGGACGAAGTGTCGGCTTACAAAATTATTACAGATACGGATACAAAATTATTATTATTATGGTTGAAGAAGATTAGGTCCATAAGAATAATGCAGCTCTAGACATTCGCAAAAAAAGTGGGAAATCGGTTCGACCTCTTCTTCATCTTGAGAACTCCGATAGAGAGAACTCATGGGTACACGCGCACTGATGACATCCGGAAGAGCTTTTACTGCATTATCGATCAGTCGTATGCAACGTCTTTTCTTTCACACCTTCATCAACTTTATATGAACTTTATGACCCAAAATAACTACAAAGTGAGATTTTACAGTTAACAAATAAACCTTTATCACAACGCACTGTCGTTACCAAATCTACTTGTGATGCCAAATAATCAAAGGTGTCAAAAGCAATTACACGCATCAACTGTAAAAATCTGCAGCGAATGAAGTTAAAGTAAATATGTCCGCTGGCCGAGAAAAGAAATATGGGTATTATGAAATACAAAAGCGCACAATAGCGCTGGGTGTCTGTCGGGCACTCGATCAAGTGCCAGCACCGGCGACGCTTGACATCTACAGAACAGCGAAACACAAACGCCTAAATCCAGCCATTCTATAAACGTAGTATCAATGAGACTGCAGCTAAAGCGGCGGAAAGTAACAATATGTGAATGTTTATAAATACAAAATAGCAAAATATTGTGGTTACACAGCCAAACCACAAGCGCAACAATATTACCCAGTGTAGCGGCACAATTTTCAACGATGCCACAAAGAGAAGCGGTGGTGGTCTGCTACAGCCCACCAATCCACCTCGAACTGAGGGTGTGTAACGATTTCAATGCACCTTCAAGCAGCCCCTTCAACCGTTGGACTGTTTGTGGAAACGTTTGTCGTTCAAGTGCCATTGAGATAAATTGTTTGTGCACGCTGATGACGAGAATAAAAGCGTCAGTCAATCAAAAATGAAATAAACGAATGGAATGAGTGGGGAAGCGCGCGGAAATGCGAAAATTAAACGCACACAAACGCTGAAAACAAAGTGCTACACGCCGCGCGCTAAACACTCAAGCCGAACAATATTTTATAGTATAACAAAAAATTGCTGTTGCCGGTGCTGCGAGATTTGACAAAAGCGAAGGCTGCTACTTGAGCTCCGCGCATAGTGGCAGAGGGTTGTTGTAAGAATGGCCGCCGGTTCTAAGGACCTGCCAGTCTGTTTCGTTTTTGTCGTTATTGTTGCTTTTGATGAAGTATATGTACACAATAAAAATAATAACAATTTTTCATAATAGCGAAAATGTGTCAGCAATGCACTTTAATAAAGAAAGCGCGACCTGGCGTGTCACGCTCAAGCCCCGGGCCATGATTACTATTCTAATTACTAGCACCAATGGCATAAATTCAGTATAAATTAGAAGGTTACTTTGCATGGGGTTAGCACTACGGTTTGTTTACATAAGTAGATGGTATTGAATAAATGAATCACTTGGCAATTTGTTTCAAGCATCCTGTTTCGTAATACTAATTATGGCTGGAGTATTAACGGCATTTAGTTTTCATAATTTCTCATTCTAACTTCCTTCACAGATAAACAATGCCAGTGACATTGGCTTGCAAACATAAAATCAATTATTGTAGCTCAATCCACAATTCAATCAAAACATTGATTGGTATTTTCTTTATAATTATGATGAATTTAGATGACGCAGAATTGCCGTACTATGTTCTGCTTAAGAAACTTTTTTTTACAATTTCGAGTTTCGTCCCGCCACAAAAACGTAGTTCAAGTAATAGGCCTCATTGGATCAGCTTTATTTAAAAAAATCTAAAAAATTAGGATAACAAAACGTTAACAATAAACCAGCTGCTTATTTGAATTATACTTGCCCACGAAAAGATTTCGACTGTCTCCACAGATGGGGCAAGGAAATCCATTATTTTCTCGGTAGTTGGCTGTAGTGATCGATATCTCGGAAAGTATTGAGTTGGCATTTCACACTGAAAAATGTCTTTTACTGTTTATTGTTTATTCCATCCAGTTGCGAGTTACAGGGTGTTAACGATGGAAGTCAACAAAGAGAAAAGCCGAAAAGAAAGGGTGGTTAAATTTTAAGGGCCGATGTTGAACGTGAATCACACCTAAATATTATATTAAGTTTTTTCTGCATTTTATTTGACATTTTTGAACCACAGATTAACTCAATTTGAACCATGGAAAGATGCACAATCAAGCAACGCGTTAAAGTTATTTAGGCTATTATGAAAACGGGCGTTCAAATCGAAATGCATATCGCGCACTTCGCCTTCAGTGATGAGGCACATTTTCACCTCAGTGGATTCGTCAATAAGCAGAATTGCCGCATTTGGGCGAATGATAATCCAAGAGTGATTGCCGAAAAACCAATGCACCCACAAAGAGTGACTGTTTGGTGCGGTTTATGGGTCGGCGGCATCATTGGGCCGTATTTTATCTAGAATGAGGCCGGTCAGGCAGTTACTGTGAATAGTGTTCGCTATCGTGAGATGATAACGAACTTTTTATGGCCCGAATTGGAAGATATGGATGTGGACGATATGTGGTTTCAACAGGACGGTGCCACTTGTCACACAGCTAACGAAACAATGGCTCTTTTGCGCGAAAAATTTGATGACCGAATAATCTCACGTCGCGGCGATGTCGAATGGCCGCCAAGATCATGTGATTTGACACCGTTGGATTTCTTTCTTTGGGGTTATTTGAAAGAAAAGGTGTACGTCGATAAGCCAGCAACAATTCAAGAGCTAAAGGATGAGATAATTCGGCACATTAGCGGCATAGAACCTCAATTTTGCCTCAGCGTCATCGAAAATGGAGGATGGTTCCATGTGTAGAAGTCCACGCAAGTGGGGAAAGTTACTGATCGCCATTCACTTGGGAATGGCCAGGACGATTCTTCTGCATATGGTTCAAGCAGCTCACAACGGCCGGGATTAGCCCACGTCTCCTCTGGGTAGCTTCCGAACACCCGTTCGGGAGTGAGCTAACGAGAGAAGGCGAAACATTCCAGGATAGCTGGTTGTGCGTTGGGTTTGGGACCCGCCACTTAAAAATCCCCCCCAATGAAAAATTTAAAAAAGCCTCGGTTGAGACCTCCCTATACTGATGACGACCCCTGCAAACGAACGAAGGACTATGATTTGAGGGCGTGCACCTGGAATGTCCGGTCCCTTAATGGGGAAGGTGCCTCTGCCCGGCTGGTTGATGTCCTCGTGAGAGTAAAGGCTGACATCACTGCCATCCAAGAGATGCGATGGACGGGGCAAGGAAAGCAAACCATAGGGCCTTGCGACGCTACTACAGCTGCCATGTAAAGGAGCGCAAATTCGGTGTCGGATTTGTTGTGGGAGAGAGACTTCGTCGCCAAGTACTGTCGTTCACTCCGGTGGACGAGCGTCTCGCAACAATCCGCATCAAAGCCCGTTTTTTTAACATCTCGCTAATTTGCGCCCACGCCCCGACGGAAGAGAAGGACGATGTGACCAAAGATTCCTTCTATGAGCGCCTGGATCGTTCCTATGAGCGCTGCCCCCGCCACGACATAAAAATCGTGCTTGGCGACTTCAACGCCAGGGTGGGCAAGGAGGGAATTTTTGGTCTCACAGTCGGAAAATTCAGCCTGCACAACGAAACATCCGGTAACGGAAAGAGGCTGATCGACTTCGCCGGGGCCCGAAACATGGTAGTCTGCAGCACCAGATTCCAGCATAAAAAGATACACCAAGCTACCTGGCTGTCTCCTGATCGAAAAACGCGAAACCAGATCGATCATGTTGTGATAGATGGAAGACACGCTTCTAGTGTATTAGATGTACGTACGATCCGAGGACCCAACATCGACTCGGATCATTACCTTGTTGCAGCCAAACTGCACACACGCCTCTGTGCAGCAAAAAACGTACATCTACCTACGCAAAGAATGTTCGACATCGAAAAGCTGCAATCACAACAGACACCCAGAAGATTCGCCACTCGACTCTCACTCCTGCTCTCGGAGAGCACTGCCCAACAAACCGGCATGCGCGAGAAATGGAGCAACATTTCTCGTTCCCTACGTACCGCCGCCAAAGAAGAAATCGGATTCCGGCGAGCCCGAAAAAACAATTGGTACGACGAGGAATGTCATGCTGCCGCAGAAAGAAAGGATGCCGCCTATAGAGCCACGCTGCGATCGGGCGCAACGCGAGCCATGTGGGATAGCTACAGAGAGCTGAAAAAGGAAGAGAGACGTATTATCCGACAGAAGAAACGAGAGACCGAAATACGTGAGTGCGAGGAGCTTGAGATGCTGGCCAATAGGAACAACGCCCGAAAATTTAATCAGAAAGTTCGGCGGCTTACAGAAGGTTTTAAGACCGGGGCGTTTTCCTGTAAGAACAAAGACGGCGATCTGGTGACTGACGTACAGAGCAATCTTAAATTATGGAGGGAACACTTCTCGAACCTATTAAACAGTGACAGCTGCGCATGTCACAGAGAATGTGAAGATCCCGATACCCCAACCGACGACGACGGAATTGTCGTTCCGCTACCCGATCATGACGAGGTGAGAATAGCGATAAAGCGGCTAAAGAACAACAAAGCCGCGGGCGACGACGGACTGCCGGCTGAGCTATTCAAACATGGCGGCGAGGAGCTGGTAAGGTGCATGCATCAGCTCCTATGCAAAATATGGTCGGATGAAAGCATGCCTGTCGATTAGAATTTAAGTGTGCTCTGCCCAATCCATAAGAAGGGCGATCCTGCAATTTGTGCCAATTACCGCGGGATTAGTCTTCTAAATATCGCCTATAAGGTTCTAGCGAGCGTATTGTGTGAAAGGCTGAAGCCCACCGTCAACCAACTGATTGGACCTTATCAGTGTGGCTTCAGACCTGGAAAGTCTACCATCGACCAAATATTCACAATACGCCAAATCTTGGAAAAGACCCATGAAAGGAGAATCGACACACACCATCTTTTCGTCGACTTCAAAGCTGCATTCGACAGTACGGAAAGGAGTTACCTGTATGCCGCGATGTCTGAATTTGGTATCCCCGCAAAACTAATACGGCTATGTAAGATGACGTTGCTCAACACCAGCAGCGCCGTCAGAATTGGGAAGGACCTCTCCGAGCCGTTTGATACCAAACGAGGTTTCAGACAGGGTTACTCGCTGTTGTGTGACTTCTTTAACCTGATGTTGGAGAGCATCGTACGAGCCGCAGAACTTAATCGCTCAGGCACAATTTTTTGTAAGAGCGTACAATTGCTGGCGTATGCCGATGATATTGACATCATCGGCCTTAACAACCGCGCTGTTAGTTCTGGCTTCTCCAAACTGGATAAAGAGGCAAAACGAATGGGTCTGGTGGTGAACGAGGACAAAACGAAGTACCTCCTGTCTTCAAACAAACAGTCGGCGCACTCGCGTATCGGCACCCACGTCAATGTTGACAGTTATAATTTCGAGGTTGTAAAAGACTTCGTTTATTTAGGAACCAGCATTAACACCGATAACAATGTCAGCCTTGAAATCCAACGTAGAATCTCTCTTGCCAACAAGTGCTACTTTGGACTAAGTAGGCAACTGAGCAGTAAAGTCCTCTCTCGACAAACAAAACTAACACTCTGCAAGACTCTCATCATGCCCGTCCTAACGTATGGCGCAGAAGCTTGGACGATGACAACATCCGATGAAGCGACGCTTGGAGTGTTCGAGAGAAAGATTCTGCGTAAGATTTTTGGACGTTTGCACGTTGGCAACGGCGAATATCGCAGACGATGGAACGATGAGCTGTATGAGCTTTACGACGACATAGACATAGCGCAGCGAATAAAGATCCAGCGGCTACGTTGGCTGGGTCATGTCGTCCTAATGGATACAAACGCTCCGGCTTTGAAAGTATTCGATGCGGTACCAGCTGGTGGCAGCAGAGGAAGAGGGCGGCCTCCTCTGCGTTGGAAAGATCAGGTGGAGAAGGACTTGGCTTCACTTGGTGTGTCCAACTGGCGCCGGTTAGCACGAGAAAGAAACGACTGGCGCGCTTTGTTAAACTCGGTCAAAATCGCGTAAGCGGTTATAGCGCCAATTAAGAGGAAGAAGAAGTCATCGAAAATTTGGACCATCGGATGGAGGTGTACCACCTTTATCATAATAAAGAGAAATGACAATAATTTCTTAGAAAAAATTGTATTTTCTTCAGCATCAATACCGGCCCTAGAAACTTAGCCACCCTTTATAATGACAATAATTTCCTAAAAAAAATTGTATTTCCTTCAGCATCAATACCGGCCCTTGAATCTTAACCTCCCTTTATAAGCCAGACCGCTGAAATTGGGAATGGTGTTTATGGTGCCTATACTGTTACAGCAAATAACGTGCAATTTTGATTTCATCGATTCCGTTCAGACATTTTTGATGTGAAAGAAAATTACGATAAAATCACAGAAATAATCGAAGTTCATCGGCATGATAGCAGTAGTAGCATCGCTCAGGAGTTAAAGCTAATGTATTTCTTTGAGATGTAAACCTGGAAGTTGTTGGCAATACATAATATTAATACGAAATTCGAAATGTATGAATATCCCACAAGTTTACCCCACGAAGGGGTAGTATCCGATAATATAGTCGTTTCTTGTAGTTTTGTTTGCACATTTTTTCCAAAAAGTTTATGGAAATTATGTATCCGTTATTCCTAATGGATTGGATCCCTTACCATTAGAAAATCAAAATGATAGCTTCAATGCAACGCTAGCCGATGTTGAGTTTGGCAATCCAGTTCACTTGAATAGAGACGCTCAGTTAATATAGCGTACATTATTGGAACATGAAAGGTGTGGTAAGGAATCGTTTTTTAAGCATTCAATGTGTTGGGTCGAAAACTACTTAATTAAAATAAAAAGTTAAAGCAAAAAGGTTTAACAGATGACGAAAAAGGACAAATCGATATATTGGCCTCAGAGAGTCTATCAAATTGCCAAAAATATTAGTCGAAGTTCAAATGTTGTGTATCTTTGCGTGAAACAAGGTGTCTCCTATGGTAAGAACAACAGAGGCAAAACGGCGATGACTTTAACACCGAACCAAACCCGCAAAATACTTCGGATTGCGTCAAATTCCGCCCTTTTAACACCTAAAACTATAGAAAGAGAAATATTGCAGTCAGCAAATCCACTGTTGGAAGGGATATTCTACTTGTAAAAGCGCTACATCTAAAGACTAAAAAATTATAAAAAAACCACCTTTGCATAAATTTCGCAAAGAACACCGGCAGATTTTGCAAGGGACCACAAGGATTGGAATTATGTTACAATCTACAATTGCCATTTCTATGACTAAAAATAGGAGAAAAGGTTCTTTAGTCGGCATCACAGCCGGGAAGGTGGTGCTATGGTATGAGGATCAATATCGTACTATGGTCCGTTCGAATTGAAAATTGTAGGCTACAAAATGACGGGTAACAGCTCTAAAGCATTAGTATTTATTATTTGAATATTTCAACAGGATAATGCACCTTGCAGTGTTTTTAAAACTTGGATTGCGTCCCAAAACGTTCAAACTTTAAGATGACCACCCTATTCTCCACACCTAAACATCATTGAAATCTATGAGGATGGCTTACTCGTAAGGTTTATAAGAATGCGCAACAATTTGCCGACAAAAATGCTTTAATTCGAATACTTTAAAAGGCTTGGTATGAAATTTCATTAGGCTGTCTGGAGAATTTGTACAAATCCGGTCGTCAACGTGTTTACGAAGTCGCTTAAGCTAGTAGCACACACTTCTAAGCTTTAAATAATAAATTAAAAAAACAGGTCCTATATTTACTATGAGTTTGTGTGAAAATACCGTTAGATGGAATAATATTTTGAAGCGTGTTTATTTTCGACCAAATTTCTCTTGAATTATCAGAAACCCTTGTATTACTAGATTTAATATGGTTACTTTAATAATCGTTTCTTTCCATAAGAATTATTGCCTCTAATAAAATGAACCGAACGGTACAAGATGAAGTCCAAAATAAAGAAGACTGGCGTCGTAAAAATGAGTTAGTACGTTAGAAGTTACATCCCTAGCTGACTTCCAGTGAAAGCTTGGTGACATTCGGTTCAGTGGAAGCGAAGTTGTTGCGTCTAAAGTGCCAGTATGATTGTGTCATCAAATAATACAATATCAGAATTTGTTATATTTTGTTTTTGTTTTTTACAATCAGTAAAACGTTTACCGAAACATTTGAATTGATGAAAAAAGTTTATGGCGATGATTGTCTATCCCGTGCACGTTTCAGAGATGGTGGGGAGGACAGAAATGGCAATGAAAATACGAGCCGCCCTAAATCAATATCCAAAATCACCGAAAATTTCATCAAAATCGTTCGTAAATTTATCAAAAATTAACCGAAACCATCATGGAATCGGAGTTGAGTATGGCCAAAACATCGACTTATCGCACTTTAACTGATCGTTTGGGCTTACGAAAGGTCCGTGCACGTTTCATTCTGCACAAGTTAACTGAGGACCAAAAATTGCTGAGAATTCAACATTCGCCTCATTAAACAGACGAGAAAAGGCGATAACTTCTTTACAAAATTGTAACTGGTGATGAAACGCCTGAAACTAAGCGTCATAGTGCCAAATGGACGAGCCCCAGACGAGCCACACCCAAAAAATCGCGTTTGGAGAAGTAAAAAATTAAATCGATGCTCATTCTTTTTACCATTCCAAGGGAATTGTCCAAAAGGAGTTCGTGCCAACGGGCCAAACCGTCAAAGCAATTTTCTATCTTGGCGTTTTGAAGCGTTTGTTACATAGCATTCGTCTAATTCGTCGAATTCGCCCTGAATGCCGCGAAAGAGGAAGCTAGCGCTTATTGCATGATAATGCACCATCTCATCGATCCACTCTTGTGGATCTTGATTTTTTGACTAAAAACTCACTTTCACCATCAATCACTCACCGTATTCGCCTGATATGGCTCCCTGTGACTTCTGCCTATTCGAAAAACAGCATTTGGCAATGAAAGGAAAACGTTTTGCGTCCGTAGAGGCTTTTAGATCGATGCCAGAGGGGCCAGAGGGGACTATTTTAAATAAATAAACTCAAAGTTATTAGAACTAAGCTCCTATCGTTTCTATTTTAGCTCAGTCTTGTTTATTTTGAACTTTACCTTCTATATAACCTTGAAAGAAGTGCAAAACTGACCATGAAGGTTTTCCGCCAATATTTTTTAAGCTTAATTCTTCATTCATATCTAGTCTTAACTTATTTAATAGATACTTGAGCAAAGCTGTTTTTCTTAACTGTTGGAGACTCTGCACCATCTTACCACTAATAAAATCTGTCAACCATAATGACGTCAGTAAATTTAGACCCATTGTGAAACAGACTAATTTTGCAAAACTTTTTCATGATCGTCATCATTAGTAGGCAATAAATAAATAATTATCATATTTTTCTAAGCCTTTTTTTAACAAAAGAACTGAAGAGCTGACACTCTTTTCAATTACCTACACACATTTTTTGATTCCGCGTATGTAGTTTCTGACACAAAAAATTCAACTCGTGACGAATAAGTTAATAGTCAGCACCGTGCTCACTCTTTTTATAAAGGTCCTCTTCGAGGAATTCGCTTTGAAGCTATAAAAGCAAATTTGTTTGAACAGCGGATGGGCCATTTCTTAATCAGCCAACGAAAAATGTACGGAGAAAGTAGTAAATCTCTTTTTAAGTCCATATTCTGGAAAGATATCAAATTTTAACAGATTAAAAGACTTCATTTCATCATTCAACTCTAAGGAAGGTGGAGAAAGTTTTTCCACTTCAAAAATAAAGGACTTCACTCTTGTAAAATTTTGTTATGAGGGTTCTCTAACATATTTGAAGCCTTTGCAACACTACGTCTGATTAGCTGTAATTCGATATGTTTTCGAAAAACTTTGGTATTTCGTAGCAGTAACTTACATAGGTATAACGTTTTTACTTGTTCCTACATTTGTTCTTTTTTCAGTAAGTTGAAAAATTCATTTCGCCGAAAAGATGGAATTAAGTCGTGAAAATTTTTGTGCCATAATTCATTGAGATTATTGAGACATTATTATAGAGACGGAAGTGCATTAATCTACTTACTTCGTATTGTGGCTTTGAAGCACCACACTTAGCCACTGTGAAATACTGGATGCATTTCCTGAGGGCCGTTCAAAAACGGTTGTTGTGGCAGAAACAATCGATGCTGTGCGTCAACTGATATCATAGGATCGTCATATGATAAATCGCGAGGACATTTGTAGGATCAGCAAACATTAAATATTGCATGAACTTTGGTCATCAAGAAGATTCGTTGGACAGTGCACAACTTGACAATTGCTAGAAAAATAGATAGAGACGTGTCGATTGGTGTGCAGAAATGTTGAACAAATTCAGCCGCGGTGATTTAAAGTGCTTATATAACAAATGATGATTCTTGCATTTATGTATTTTACTTGGAAACAAAACCTCAATCTATAGTGTGGGTGTTCCAAGACGAGCTTAATCCAATAAAATATGTTCGCGGAAGAAGCCGTTCCGAGCAAATGGTTACCTGGTTTTTTCACATAATCTAGTCACATAATCTCACATAAGAGGATTTTTGAGAGCTCAAAAGATCCAATTAATGGGTCATCCATCCGCCTTACAGCCTTGATTTGACACCTAATTATTTCTTTTCGTTCCCGAACATCAAAAATGAAATGCGAGGTCAACGTTTTTGAACACCTGAGGAAGCTTTAAATAGCTTGTTTTGGAGGTATCCACTTCTGCGTGACAAAAGTGCTGTGAAAATTAGTTCAAGCGAAAGCAGAAGTGTATTGACTTGCAAAAATAATATTTAGAAGAACAATAAAGCGATTTTCATTATTATTATTTTACTGTATTTTCATTATTGAGCGCAAAATATCGTATTCTTTTTCAAAATACTTTTTTGTTGCTAGAAACTTTGCTATTCACTTGGGGCTAGGTTTAGTGATGCCATTGACCCAGTACATAGATTGGTTGTATATCTACTGATTAAAAAATAGAGGGAATAATTTATCTATTTGACTGCTATTTGTGTTATTAGAAATAGACGGAAAAGGAGGAAATCGGTCGTGAAATATACTGTGGGCAAAAAGTAAGGTGAATTTATTGGTCAAACTTCGCAGGATTAAAATTTCGCTCTAGTTATTTCTTTCATGAGTTGGCAGCAGTGAATGCCATTATCAGTAATATATTTACGCTTGTGTTCACCGAACGACCAAGAGTGCATTTTTTGATTTTTCCAATGTCTGATTTGATTGAGCAGAGAAGTGCCACTAAATTTTGTTTGCGGAATGAAATTTCGGCTGCGGAAACGTTTAGCATGTTGCAGAACGCATTTGGTAATTCGACCATGTCGCAGAAAAATGTTTATAAGTGGTACAAAGACTTCAAAGAGGGTCGAGAACGTGTTGATGACTTGGAGCGCTCCGGACGACCATCGACGTCAACAGATGACCAACACGTCAATAAAGTGAAAGAGTTAGTGCTCAAAAATCATCGGTTGACTGTTAAAGACCTTACTGATATGATCGGAATATCAGAAGGATCTGGGAAAACCATTTTGAAAGGTCATTTGGGAAAAAAGTCGTCGCGTTGATGTGTGTGAAACAATGCTTTCAGACTATCAGGACAAGCTCAAATGCATCATTACGGGAGATGACACTTGGATTTATGCTTACGACCCTGAAACAACCGACCAATCAAGCGAATATCGTGCTAAAGGCGAGGCCGGACCGAAAAGAGCACGTCAAAGTCGTTCAAAAATAAAGGTCATGATGACAGTTTTTTTCGATTTTCGTTGTGTGGTGCACTATGAATTCCTTCCACCTGGCCAAACTGTTAATAAGGAATATTATTTGAGCGTTATGCGTCGTTTACGTGAAGCAATTCGTCTAAAAATACCAGAATTATGGGCCAACAACTCTTGGTTTTTGCATCACGATAATGCACCGTCTCACACTGCACTCGTTCTTCGTGACCATTTCGCCGAAAATTCCACGCATATAAATTGATGAAATTGATTTACAAGAATAAATAAAGATTTTTCATTTGACAACTAAATTCACCTTACTTTTTGCCCACAGTAAGCGCAAAGCTCATTGAAAATCGTCTAATTGCAATTTATTAATTTTCGAAAGCGAATTTCCACAAGTGGTGTCTTTTTCAAATGGTAGTCTATGCAGAACTTTCGAAAGAATTGCGCTTGTTTTTGTAATAAAAAACAGCAGGTAACAATCGAAAACTGGAGAAGGTTAGTTTAGGTTGTAGCGGTTGTCCACTATGGGTCACACTCAGACTCATAATGAGAAGTTGTCCTTACCTCTCCTAAAACCAGTGTGAACTTTCGAAAATTTTAGAAAATTCCTGATTTCAACAGTACTGGAATCTCCCAACTTTTTAAAAAATTGTCTAAAACTGGAGAAGGGGTGAAGTTAACTGCGTATAGTTTTAATGGCAACATTTTACTTTGTTTTTGTGGCGGAAGCGCACAGATGATAGGCTATCGGTAGTAGTCGTGGGTTCGAATACCACCACGGACATGGTCCTGCACTCTTCCTACTTTCCGCTTTTCCCGTCTTTCAGCTTGGATAATTAACATTGTAAATATACAGCGGCATTTCCTAGACCAAGGACTGCGCCCGCGCAAATAGAGCCTAAATTTCAAATCCTTTTTAGTTTTTGGAAGAATAACTGCGGATGTTACAGGAATAGCATATCCCCACTAATTGATTAGGCAGCACTTCTTTGCATTTTCTATCTACTACATCATAAACATCACCGTCGTGTGTGGTCCTCAATCTTTTCCTCTTCAAATTACTTTCAATTGCCGCCACAAGTATTTGGCACGTTGCATGCCATCGACTTCGGCAGTGTTTTTTCCTCCTTCGCCACTTCACATGGACACTTAAATGCAACACACCTTCTAATGGAAGAAGCAGAAAAACGTCCAAAAAAACCGGTGGTGTATTGTAAATGCGCCCAGGTATACGTACATCTGTATTTACATTAGCAAATGTGAGTACGTGTGTTCTTGCCTTTAATTTAAGTGGCCGGGCACATTTTCCAATTTAAAATTTTCACAGGTGAAATTTACTACTTGCATGACTTAAAGTAAAAGCAACGACAACAATATGCAAACAACCATGAAACGGCGGATGTCGGCTGTACCGCTGTTGCTGTCGCTGCCGCCGTCGGTGCCGATGTCGATGCGAGTACCAACACTGACACTCTAATGTGTGTAAACAGTGATTCCAACTGAAACATTACCGGCCGCTTCAGCCGCGGCCGCCGCATCGTGCTGCTTCAAACCATTTCAGCAACGACTGTCAACGGAACGGCCCAACGTTAAAGTCCTACATACATACATGTGTGCATGGCTGTGTACATATATAGGCACGTATGTGCTCGTAAGCATTTTGGCCGAACAGCTGTACGGACGTGCCCATGTGCATATGAGCATTTCCATAGTTGGTGCTGCCGTAACTGTCCCCACCTCCATCTCGACCGCACTGCGATCCTCTACACTAGCACTGCTGATTGCTGCCGCCACAGCCGCTTTGCATGTTCGCCGCTTGTGTCAATATTTTGTTTTCATTGCCGAACTCTCAAGACAACGACGATGATTACCTGCGTTTTGTAGTGCACAAGTGTTGCCAACAAAAGGCGGCAATACGCCGGACCGGCTATCAACCACTTGTGCGCTAGGTGTGCTGCTCAATGCGGTAGGTGGCAGGGACACTGCTTCACGTGTATGTACATTGGATTGGATCGCAGCCTCAATTGCAATGCAATGCGTTTCGTGTGTTCTGCATTGAATTAGGATGTTAGCTCGGATTGACAATAATGTTGCTGTTGCTGTCATTGTTGTTGCAGCACTATTAGAGTGTTTTGTTTTTTGATTTTCTCTACACCTAACCGACCACTTGCAGGTTATGATTTCTTAAGTGCATCTACATTTGCTGGCACATCAAAGTGCCGCAGCCGGCATAGTCCATCAACGTCCATCAGAAAATAAACCATTGCCGCTTTTGATTTTTTGTTTTTTTTTTTGTTTTCGTTTATTTCCTTAACTTTTTCACTTTTCATGTGCAAACAAAACATAAATCATACAAAACGCCATTAGATTTTTGCATGTCCAGCGACAATTGACGACGGTCATTTTGCAATTATTTACATACATATATGTATGTATGTATGTGTGTAAGTTGAGCAGCGCGCCCTCAATGCTTTGGTAACTGATTTGGATAGGAGCAAATCAAATTTTTCATTTTCATGTGAAAATTCGAAAGTGTACTTCCCAACAAACCTTTAGGTTAGAGAGAACGAGAAAACGAGACGAATTCTGATGTGTTTCTCTAAAGTAGAAGTTTAGAATACGAGAAATTAGTTAGAATTAAAGAAACTGTCGAGAGCTACAGCATTCTCCAGAAAAATTGGACTTACTGTTGTTATTGACATCGAGAAAAGCTCAGCTATCGAATGGTTCGGCGGCCGCCATAACCGTCACGATAGGAAAGGACCTCTCCGAAGATTTTTATACCGTTCAAAACGAAGGTGACCCATTCTCATGCGATTTCTTCAACTTTGTTATGGTGTGTGAGGTTTGCAGGGCGGGGATGGAACGAAACGGAACTTGTTTCTATAAAAGTGTGCAGCTCCTTGTGTATGCTGATGGCATCAACATCATCGGTCATACCAAGCGGGATGTCGCCGCCGCTTTTACGGCTATTGAAAAGGAGTCCACGCGATTGGATTTGACGGTAAACGAGTGCAAAACCAAGTATATACGGGCGTCCTGCAGGGAGTTACGGCGTCTTGGACCACAGATCGAAGTTAAAAACTGTAAATTCGTTGTGTTCAAGGACTTTATTACTCGTGGTTCCGCTATTACCAGCACCAACGATGTCAGCCTTGAAATGAAGCGAAGGATAATTCTTGCCTTGGTAAAGCCTTATATTTTTGAACGAAAACAACACTCTATAAGACGCTGATTATTCCGGGACTTATCTATGATGCTGGACAGTCAAGCAATCAGATGCACGCGCTTTGGGGTTTTCGATTTTTGGCCCTGCTCGCGTAGTTGACGGTTACCGCATTCGAGTGAACCACGGGCTGTATGAGCTTTACGGAAATATTGACATAGTCAATAGTCACCCTGCAACGACTAAGGTGTATGGGCTATGTCGTCTGTATGGAAGGAACGGCTCCGGCGAAGAAGGTGTCTGAAACGGTAATTCGCGGTCAACAGCGAATGGGACGTCCTCGTGTTCGGTGGAAGGATCAAATTAAAGTTGGCCTGACTTCTCTTGGCTTAAGTATGTGTAAATATAAATAAAAACATATATTCCATGTTTTCTCACATTTTCCACAAAGTATACCTGACTTAGAGGCTCCCTATTGCAAAATATTATGATTGCAATAGATTATGTGTATTTGAACCGAAGGCGCCACATACATGTCGTACGTTCTGTCGGAATGCACAAAAATTGGCAACTTTCTACTGTTCTCTTCTTCTTGATTGGCGCGATAACCGCTTATGCGATTTTGGCCGAGTTTAACAAAGCGCGCCAGTCGTTTCTTTCTCGTGCTAACCGGCGCCAATTGGACACACCAAGTGTCCTTCCTCTGCTACCACCAGCTGGTACCGCATCGAATACTCTCAAAGCCGGAGCGTTTGTATCCATTCGGACGACATGACCCAGCCAACGTAGCCGCTGGATCTTTATTCGCTGCGCTATGTCTATGTCGTCGTAAAGCTCATACAGCTCATCGTTACATCGTATGCGATATTCGCTGTTGCCAAAGTGCAAAGGTCCAAAAATCTTACGCAGAATCTTTCTCTCAAACACTCCAAGCGTCGCTTCATCGGATGTTGTCATCGTCCACGCTTCTGCGCCATACGTTAGGACGGGCAAGATGAGAGTCTCGTAGAGTGTTAGTTTTGTTCGTCGAGAGAGGACTTTATTTACTACTAAATTGCCTACTTAGTGAAAAGTAGCACTTGTTGACAACTTTCTACTGTTCAGAATAGAATAATTCTGCATTGCGCTAGTTTCTATCAATGGTTTTTTTGTTTTTTTTTTTTTATTTTTTAAGTTTTAAATGCAGTATCAATTTTAATGGAATTTAAAGTAAATGGGTCAATTCCAATGGATCCTTATATTTTCAATAAAAGCTCGAAAGAGTAGGCTGGGCTTAACCAAGTTTTTTTTTAACAATTAATGTGCGTCCCGGTCTCAAAGTTATGGTTGCACCCACCGCCTATAACTACCATAAATTCTATTAAAACCATTTTTTTTTTTCAAAAATATCGAACAAAGAATTTGTCTTAAATTTTGTGTTGTTTTTGAAACCCAAAAAACCACGACAAAGTCGGTCAGAAGTAAAAGTCATGCTACTCATTTTCTTCGATGACTTCTTTGATTGTTGTGCACTCGGAATTGTTCCAAATCGTTCTACGGTAAATAAATAATAGTATTGGGAAGTTATGCGACGCTTGAGAGAGAATGTGCATAGAAAAAGGTCCAATTTGTGGAAAGAAAACTGGTGGATCTTGCACCATGATAAGGCACCGTCTCACAAGGCTCGGATTGTGAACACTGTTTTGACCAAAAACTTGACAAATATCAACGAACAACCACCGTATTCACCAAAAAATTCCTTAAACTGCCAATCCGCGGACGCCGCTTTGAGTCGATAGATGCCATTAAGGAGAATTCGCTGAAGGAGCTGAAGAAGATCTCTTCAAATGCGTTGGCATATGACTTTTGTCCGAATGGAATCTATTTTGAAGGCGACAAAATAAATGTTGATGATTAAACAATTATTTTGCGCTTTATTGAACAAGTCCTGGTACTTTTTTGAGAGAATTTAAAACGTTTTCAAAGCGTAAACAAATCTTAAAAAAAATCGTTACGAAATATAAAGGAAGGTAAAGGAGATCAGTTTTGTCACTTTAGTATAGTGCTCAGTTTGCAAACATGTTTTCATTGTATGCCTTTGTCGTAGAAAATCCCTTGGTATGCTAAAGGAAAATGATTGGCATTCGTTCGAATTTGCGTACGGGAATTTGAATGAAAAGTGTACCTACAAATTAAAATCAAATGTATAAGTGTCTGCAGTACTTAGAAGGAATTTCTTATACTTTTCAAAGCAGCCGCCACGGCTTAGCACTTTTCCAACACAGGTGCTACACAACACCATCTGTGAAAATTTCACGCCAAGCACTTCTTACGAACTTTCCGCCGGATGAGAAATTTCGGGGGACAGTTCATCTTTCTGACATTACATATTGCTATTAAATTTTCGATTGCATATTCAGAAATATATAACATACAATAAATAAAAGTATTGTAATAAATGTTTGGGGGAAAAGAAATCCATTATTTTTGAGAAAAAATTGTTGCGCAAATGGTTTAAATAGGTTTATGGTCGATTTTTAGCTCCTTGGCGACATTATCGACTTTTTCTTTAACAGCAAAAATGCTTGAACAGAATCGACGAAACCTAAATTGCAAGTATTTTGCTCTTATATTATCGGCACCATAACCAGCATTCACAGTTTCAGCTGACTGGTTAGCATTTTCTTCATTGTAAAATGTACCGAATTTTCCCTTTGTTGACTTCCATTGTTAACACAACCGAATGGAGCACACACAAAACAGCGAAAAAAGGTAAAAGCATATTAAGGTAAAAGTCGATGACACGCCAATTCCGACTGTTAACAACCCCAAAATCTTGGGAGTTTCCTTCGACAGTTTGCTCTCCTTCTCAGCGCATACAACCGCTATTGCCACTAAAGTCAAAAATCGCAACAAAGTCCTCAAATCGCATACCGGAAGCACTTGGAGCAAAGGCAAACAAATGTTACTATCGACATTTAAGGCAATAGGCCGGCCGGTTTTAAACTATGTTACGCCTGTTTGGTCGCCTGGAACCAGTGATTCGCAGTGGACGAAGTGGATCTACGTGACGAGGCCCATATACTCCCTGTATAGGAGCATTACAAACTGCTCAACAAACAGTTCCTGTTATTGTGTTACCGCAGGTCACACCCATGCAGACACCTGCTTGAGCCTGAGCCACCTCCCAGGCATGTCAGGTGGCAATTCCTCAACTACGCGGACGAGATCCAGGACGAAACAGACCGACAACTACTGGATCGGACAGTGTACAGACAGACAATTAAGGACATTCATCGGGAGACTCTTACCACCCTCTTAGCTCCCGACCCCCGATTGCCGACCGGAGTCCAACCACCACCCATAGCAGATGAAGAGCTCTAGCTATCCCGAGAGACCCGCGTAACCTTGGCTCAATTACGTTCTGGATACTGTAGCAGGTTAAACTCCTACTTATCTAGAATCGATCCCAACATACTAAACATATGTTCGGCATGTGAAGGCACCCCGCACGACACTAACCACCTTTTCACATGCCCACTCATCTAACACGCCATCGCCCTCTGTACCCAACCTATCGAAACAGCTAGTTTCCTGGGCCTACCGTTAGATGAAGACGAAGACGATCGGTGATTTGCACTACACTGACAGGCCAACGTTACTGCTACAACAACAACAACAGCAAACGAATTTGTTTAATGTGAAATCTCACCTTGAGAGCGAGCATAAACTTTAAATTGTTTGATGGAGATATCGAAATATCGAGAACTACAGCCATCTATCGAGAAAATAATGAATTTCTTTTTCCCAAAAAAATATTTAGGAAAATGTTAAGAAAACTTTTTGCTAACATCTCGTAATTAAGGTACAATTAAATATGAGAAAATTTCACACAAAAAAGTTACATGCTAACTGAGCTTCGTATGTAATTATTCAAGGTTTTCAAGTTAAGCCAACGCAGTACCAAGCAAGCCCAGGCAGTCGAGTTCATTAGTGCAATCTAAACTGTCTGCCAACAACAACGGCTGATAGACTAGCGTGGTTATTCAACGGCGCATTTCTTGGACTACCAACTAAAGTAAAGACAAGCACTAACTACTTCATAACTATCTAACGGCAACAGGCCCATTACCAAAGTTGCGTGTCGTAAGCACTTAAGTGGCAGATGCATGCATGCATGCATGCAAGCATTACACTACGACAAACGTTCGGTGGCAGGCGTCTGTGGCAGTAGCAGCGCCTGGCTGCCTATCCGTAAGTTTTCCTAATGGATACAACACACTTCAGCCCAAATTCCACTTTCCGCTGATGAGTAGAAAGCGCCAGCCCCGGTCCAATGCAACTCAGTCATTTACGGGTCCGACAATTTATTTACGTCCTCACTGCAATGTAGTCAGTAAAAAGATGTCGGCTCCTGCGAATGTAATTGCATGCGCACGTGTGTGTATGTGTGCGTGTGTGTTAGTGAGCGCTTTCACATGAATTTAAGTGCTACGCGCAAGTATGTTTGTGTATCTTCGTTTGATGTGTGCCTTTGTAAATTAATAATTGAAAAACTTTCTACCAATTAAAAATGTTGCAGCACGCTGAAAGGTACATAATGCTGAAGTGCTGGCGTATTCACTTACGTACAGGCATGCAAGTAATATATATATAGCCAACATACATACATACGTACATGCATACATACATACGAACTTACACGCATTCTCAATGCACGCAGAAATTTCTTCAACGAAATACATACATACATACATACATACATACATAAGTTAAAATGCTGTTAGCAGTATTGAAATTTGTTAAAGAATCATTTTATACAAAATGGTGGATTACGAGTAACTGGCGTTTGAAATGCTGGAGAAGCTAACTTTCCTTGTTTTTATGCTAAGGGCCAGCTTTCCAGCTCCAGTTTAACTATGCTTTAAACTAAATTTGGACGCCCAATTTTATTTTATTTTTTTATTCCTTATTTTATTTTGATGGTCTACAGTAAAAAGTATCTTACAGACTGACAAAAATGTGAAGAAAAGCAAGTCAAATTAAAAATATTATTTAAAATTATTATTATTATGATTTATAGGGGATATATACAATAAAACCCTAACTTAATTAGCACACCGGTTACTGGGGCCTGTACAATTTAAATATGGTCTGGTATATTAATACATTTAATAAAATTGTATACTTTAATCCCATTATCAAAGGTAACATTATTTAATAGAGTGGATGGTACCATAATTCCAAATGCAGTAGTCCATTTAGTGGTTAGTGTGGGACAGAGGTCTAAGATGTGTTGGATTGAGAGATGCCCTCCACAAAACTGGCAAGTCCCAGAAGGAGAGCCGAGGAGAAGATGTTCGTGTGTTAGTTTAGTATGACCGAGTCTCAGACGTATGAAAGTTGTGATCTGGTGTTTGGAATGGAAAATTGGGAATAGGAATTTTTCACAATCAGGGTTTATAAGGGTGTATGGATGATTAAATTGAGACCATTCAAACTTTTTTTTAAGTGTAAAGAACGGAGGTTAATAGTTTTAAGGATGTGATTCGAGGAGAATGTGTCGAAAGTGATGGGTGGTTTGGAATATGTAGTTTTTGCTGCTGCATCAGCTTTTACATTTCCAGGGATGCCTATGTGCCTAGGTATCCATAGAATCTTTATTTTGTTAGGATATTTTATTCATTTATCCCTGATTCGACAAACGATCTGATTACCATAAATTTTATTTTTTTATTTCTATTAGCGCTAGACAGACTGACAAGCTGTCTGTACATATTATATTAAGAATTTACTCTTATTATTTGTTGCATACTCTGACGCGTGAAGGATAGCCAATGCCTCAGCAGAAAAAATGGAGCTATTCAGCTTCAGCCAACCATTGAATATTATGCTTCCGTCATTCTCTACCACAGCAATATTTGTACGTCAGTACGTGAACCATCGGTGAAAATCGTTACCCAACCCTTTACGAACTGCGAATGAATTATTTCCATAAAACATTTTATAAAAGCTACTGCATTTGTATTAAGTTTGGAATATTAAAGCATATCTTGGTGGAATATTAAAGCTTGACCACTTAAGTAGAACTGGACAGTCAACAATCCCATTAACAACACTGAAAATAAACGAAAGTGAAAAGACAGTCCTTCCTTTTCTATATATTCTAGATGATTTCGCTTAAGCCGAGAATTGTAGGATGGAAGAGGAACCTAAAATAGTAGAGAATGTAATGGTTGCTTAAGAAATAATTTCTGCACGCGCACAATTCGATTTATCGAAAATAGGCAACAGCATACACTAAGTAGGAACGAGCAAGAGCCGTAAACAGCAATTCACAGGTATACGGATCAGAAAATTAAAATGTATTGCAGCAAATGAAACCTAGAACCGAGTAAGATTTTGAAAGAATAAAATGAATATGACCACTGAAGGAAAATTTCGTATGCAATAAAACTTCAAGATCCTTAAACTCTGTTACCCCTGTAGTACATTCTTAGAAATGGTGTAAGCTTGAACTCAGTTTGATACTTCTTCCTCAACTTTATTTAGGAATCTGTGCTGTTTTATAACAACATTGGATTAACAATAAAAATTGTACTTTGCTTACATATGTATCTATATTTTTTCTATTCAGATCGTGAGCCGGAAGTCCGGCACTCATACCATCTTCTTGTGAATCTACCTGGCGATCGCAGCATATTTGGTCTCTCTAGAGTTGCTGCGGCGAGGCGCCCGACAGCCATTCTTTTTGCTTGTCGGTTTCACTCGGATTTTGAACTCGGTATGCTGCAGCTTATATCCAGTCTTTTACTGTTGGTGTTTTAATATCAGCTATAATCTCAGCCATAATGGTGTTGAAAAAAATTTGACTGAGGCTATACACTGAAGCTATTCACTTGCCTGAGACCGGAAACGTTTATTCTTTACTTTGGTGGCAGTTGTGTTATTCGTATTTACTATATATCTTCAACCAGTGCCATAATTTGACTGTCTACGTTTATTTTTTCTAAGGTATTAAGAATATCGCGCCGTAATACCCTATCGAATGCTTGCGTTAAATCAATAAAGCAAAGAAATGTTGGCTTATTGAACTCAATAGCTTTTTCTGCAATTGGCCTTGGATTGAGTATTGCATCTATCGTTGATCTATTCTGCTGAAGCCCCTGCTATTCTTCGCTTCTTCTCCGCTTTTGGCTATCTCCGCTGCAATGATCTTTCTGCACAATTTGAGGGCAGCACTTAATAGTGCTATACCTCTGTAGTTCGCGGTCTTATATATTGGTTAGTTATGCTATCTTTTCACAGAGATGGTACTTTTTTCACCCACTAAGTTTGAAACTTCTCCATCGTTAAACTTGCATGGAAAGTTTTGCAGCTATTGATTAGTCGATATACAATACGCGTATACAAATATAATATATACGTACATACGAATATTAAAAAATATAACTAACTCTGAAGGACTCAGCATAATCATAAAGAGTCAAGTGAAATACGGCCCCAAATAAATTGGAACATAAAGGGTTTTCCAATAAGAGGTGTAATTTTGATATTCAAAGAAAAATGATATTTTTTAATGTAAATGATCTGATATTTATTTCATTATAAAGGGGAAGGTATGCCGTTAATAGTGGAAAATAACATCAGGCAAATGATCACCACGACCACGCTTACAGGACAATATCCTTTTCATGAAATTTTCCATTATCGAATTGCAAAGTAGCTGCCCTATGTCCTCTATAGCCTCACGACTTCCATCTTTGAGGTCTTGAATCGACCCTGGGTTGTTGGCGCAGACCTTCTCTTTTACGTGGCCCCAAAGAAAACAGTCACAAGGTGTTAAATCACAAGATCACGGTGGCCAATTGCGATCACCTCTTCGAGAGCTAACACGGTCAGGAAACTTTTCCCGTAAAAGATCAATTGCTTCGTTGCTTGTGTGGCACGTAGCGCCGTCTTGTTGAAAATAAACGTTGTCCAGATCAATACCATCCAATACCAAACAAAATTGGAAAACCCTATACTTTAATTAAAAGTGTGTTTTAGGCAATTTAGGATAAGAAAAGTTCCATAACCATTGTAGCCTAGACACAACCACTGAGCAAAAATATTGCAGTCTTACACCCTAAAAATGTATACAAATCGCTCGTTTGCTCGCTCATTTGATGGTGCTTTCAAATCGGTCCAGCTTATGTTAGTCTTAAGTGGGGGAAGTCTTGAACATAATAACCTTTTGAGCTCCGACGGAAAAATAATATACATTTTTTTCTTCGAGAGTGATGCACTCTAATGTGAAATTTACTTACATATGTATGTAGATCTTTTGGAGTCCACAAAACCTGAGATATATAAATACATTTCTATAACCCGAGCCCCTCATAAGCTCGAGTTTTCTATGGCTGAAGGGAAATGGTAAGTTATTATTTTTACTCAATATCTTCTTATAACAAAGCTTAATGGCTAAAAATAACATCATAAGAAAAGAGTTAAACAAGGCAAGCAGTGAGGGGTTAATTATTGCGGTAGAAAAAAATACTTATATTTTTAATTTCTACTTTAGCATTTATATCCAGTTTTTTGAAATATTTTATATTTTAGTATTATCACAAAAATCCTAACACCTAGAATATTATCACACTGAAATCAATATACATTACCGCTTTATGAATTAATATGAAAAATATGTGACTCGAAAAAATGTACTATTCAACGAAAAACGGCAATATGTAGTTAAGTTGTTGCTTTTATTAAGTTCATCGTTCATCGAAAATTCTGTTCATAAGAGTAATTCATAATTCTTATGAATATAAATAATTGAAAAGCACTGGTTAAAAACTGATAGTTAATTCGGTTTAGAAAATTTGATATGGATAAACCCATTAAAAATGCCAAGAGCAGAATGAAACACTACAATATTTGCTTTGCTGTACCAAAAGGAGATAAGTTAACAAAATTTAGATCACTGAGAAGAAAATCTTAAAATTTGTACAAACCTAAGACGGACTGCAGCACAAATCACTTTTGGTATGTTGCAATGTGTGGTGCAATGGTTGGTCAACAGGCAGATTTTTTTTAAATATCATTTTTAATATCATTTATAATATAATTTAATATCATCATTTAATATAATATCTATGAACCAAAATACACGCATTCATGCATACGTATATACAATAGGTATGCTGATTCACTCTATCAAAAAAACTATATTAATTCCAATTAAATTATTTGCCGAATCTCGCAGAGTTTTCATATTCACAGGCGATGTGCAAAAATATTTGCTTCCATTTACTTTTTAAATGTGTCTCAATTACATGCATATGCTTTTATTAAATTTTTTGAAAATTTTGATTGCTATAACTCATTCAGGTGCCAAATACACGCAAATCGAGAAAGTGGAAAGTAACAGATATGGAAGAGACAAAATTCGTTGAGAAACGATACCAATGGATGTCGCATAGTGGTAAAACCCAAACGAAATGTGAGTTAGGCTGCCCAAAGCACGATTGTGGATGCTTCTCATACACTTACTTGTGCGCTTATGTATGCGCGCATCTCTGTCTGTTGATTATGAGCTACAAACATTTTCGGCCATGTTTGTTTACTTTGCTCCGCCTCGTTGTGCTGTTATGTCGTCGCTGCTTACTTTTTGCTGCCAGCTGCCTATTTCTTGCTGCCATCTCTGCCTCTCGTGTGCCTCTTTGTACGCTTCGCTAACGTACATATGTCTCGACTATTCATAGGAGTTGTGTGTGTGTGTGGATATGTGTATCTGATTTCACGTTCGCATCTGCTCTCGCTCGCTCTGACTTGCATGGACGGTGCGCGAAGTTGCTTCGGTTGATGTAGCTGGCTGATGTGCTGATGTGCTTGCGTGTATTCGTTGTACGCAACACAGCAGACAGTTGTCGGTAGTCAGAAGGCTGTCAGCAGTCAGACATTACCCGCATCTCATTCATTCATTATTTCATACACATATACACACACAAACACACACACACGCATGCAATACTACTGTCTCTTCAAATTCGGCATTCGCCATTGTAAGTGCATTTTCGCCTCGAAATGGGAAAGTAAAAGCCGTAACCGCAGACGCAAAATCGTACTACCTTTGCAACTGAAGTCGATTGCAGACACGCACATGCATACATTTACACATTTGCACATCTGCCGGATAAGTTCGCCAAGCTGAATGATTCATTCGCTGTTTAACCCTCTGCCACGCAGGGCCACTACATTTGTATTTAGTGTTGTCAGCGTCGCATTTGCTGAGATTGAAAATTGAATTAAATTAAATAGCAATTGGCCCGCAACGCTGCTCTGCGCTTCCTTTTGCTAGTTGCATACATAACTGGTGCTGTCGTGGCGCTATATTTTGGCAAGCAATGTATCCTAATTACATTTTCCTAGATAAATTGTAAACTTTCGGTACACTTCCGCGAATTCGAGCGCTGTTTGAGTTTGCAAAAGCTGCTCCCCTCACCAAAGTTAGCTGTTGGCTCTCGTTGCATGAAATGCAAATAGCAGCAGAAGTTATTCAAGAAGCTGTGCCAGCAACCAAGGACTTTAGGGGGATACTAAGTAATGATGAATGGTGAGAAGCAGCGAAGAAAGACTGAAAATTGTGAACAGGAGTCAGGTAAGGAAAGCAGAAGGGGTTGCGCGGGCGTCTAGTGCCATGTGCAGTCTTAAGCAGGTTTAGGGAGTGACAGGAATTTGCAACTAAGCCATAAATTACGCGCTGCATGGCAAAAGGTTGAATGACACAATACAGAGTGGGTTGAATTTTATTGCGATGCAGCAGTTGAAATCTAACTGACTATAAGTTTAATAACTGTTATCAAGAAAAAAAGTCGTATAAAATGCAATTATTATGACTGAACATTTTTAAATAAAAAAATATAGCCTAGCAATTCACTGCAACACTGACTAACGGTTCCTAGAGTACATAGATTCATACTTTCGAAAGTCGTTTTAAGAACCGGCGAAATACTTCTTCTCTATATCGTTAAAACGGTATTTTCAAACAACTGCAATGCACATTGACAGGCAAGCAGGAATCAATCACATTGTGTAGGATTATGATTGATAGTCTGGTGAAAATCTCCGAATTTGGCAAGGCACCATCAGTAAGTATTAGATGTGCAACTTAATCATGCTAAAACCTTATTTGGAAGTTGAGTTGTGAACAAACCACTGATAATTACTATATAGTATTATTTTCACGGTGGCCGAACGGGTTGATGCATGATTACCATTCGGAATTCACAGAGAGAACGTAGGTTCGAATCTCGGTGAAAGGCCAAAACGAAGAAAAAGTTTTTTCAAATAGTGGTCGCCCCTCGGCAGACAATGGCAATCCTCCGATTGTATTTGTTTTTCTGCCGTGAAAAAGCTCCTCATAAAAACCATTTGCCGTTCGGAGTCGGCTTTTAACTGTAGGTACCTCCATTTGTGGAACCACATTAAGACGCACACCACAAATAGGAGGAAGAGCTCGACCAAACACCCAAAAAGGGTGTACGCGCCAATAATATATGGCCCTATCTAGTTTTCAGGAATTAAATTTAAATGATTTTGCTGAAAAATGTATTCATGCAAAGCTGGTTTCCAGCTGAATCCCGATAATATGCTGGAAATAATTCACATTCTCCCCGTCTGGTAGTTTTACTGGACTACTTTCCTTTGAAAAAGCAGCTGCAAATGATTTTACCGTGAACGGGTTTCGATGTCGAGATATGGTGTCTACGTTTTTGACTTATTGTTTATATTGAGAATATGTCCTTTCAATAAGGCAGCCACACATCCAACGGATGAATCTTTCTATTGCCAACGAAATTTCAGGAAATAATATTTTCACGATAGCCTGCATCAATTCAGCCAATTTAATGCCTTTTGGAGTTTTCTTGAACAAACTAGAAACTACTGAAGTTCAGAATGGTAACATTCGGCACAAAAATACGTAGCATTGCCCAGATACTAAAGATCCTCCATAAAACAGTTTTAAGCCATTTGCGCGAAAGTATATGCAAAATTAATGGACTTACTTTTCCCAAACTAATTTGAGTACTAGTAGGACAAAAAAAAAATGTATCATCTTCAGTAAGAAGTGGTATCTTATATGATTCGTGACTATATCCCTTATAAACATTACCGATGAAATTTTTCTTCGCATTTCTAATGTTGGCAATACTAACAAAAGGCATTTACTTTTATATGTAGACAAACTACAAACGAACGAAGAGAGTGAATGGTAAGTCTAGTGAAATGTTTTTGAACCTTCTTAATTCTTAAATATAAAGTCATAAAGAATGGATCCGAAATAATACTACAAAATTCGAAATCAGATCTAACAAGAGACAAATACAAATCCTTCAGCGTAGACAGCTCCTGGAAATCCTTCAATTCCTAACTAGTACAAAGCCGTGCATAAATCTAGAATTGGCAATCATATAGTCTATATGTTTAGAAAAAGATTTCGATGTAAATATGACTCAAAAGTCTTTATTTTCAAACATCTTTGAGAGGGTGGTGTGTTCATCGTATAATCGAAATCAATCGAAACTTTGCGTAAACTGAAGGACAAGTGCTGGCATTTACCGGCATTAAGCGGCTTTTACCTCTTATATCTTCTTGAAGAGCTTACATACAGTTAGAATTTTCAAAAAATCTACTTTTTTTTCTTATTTTACATATATTTAAGAATACATACAGAAATTTTAATATCGTTCCGGTGAATATTTTCGAAGTTACACGCAAATTTGAAAAGGTGTTTCAGAGTGCATGAAAGTGCTTTTCAATCTTGAAATGCGTTTTTCTCAAAATGGTGTTTTCAAAGTCGGTGACCAGCACTACTCGAAAACGATTAAACGGATTAGTCTTATATATATTTTTTAGTAATTGATCGAAGATTTTTCTCACCCATTAATTTCGGCATAAATTTTTTTTTTATAAAGAACTTAAGGCCGAAATTTTGTTCAAAAATCGATTTTTTTTTTTAGAAACCGCCTCTTTGTCAAAAAAAAAACTATTTTGCTGATGCCTTCGACTAATTACTAGATTTAACATTGCTTTAACGAAATCTGTTTGGTTTTTTAATTTCAGAGAATCCAGTTCAGAAATATAACGGTCACCGCAAAACGTCTTTTTTGAGAGGAGCTCCCGGAGATAAGCTGTAGCTCCTTTCCAAATAAATATTTTTTCTAATACTAAGTCTTGAAATACAGTTAAAAGATAACATAATATGTGTAAAAATTTTTCGATCAATAAATTTAAAAGTTTTCTCAGAAAAAATTCTGGAAAATTCGCTTATTTCGGCTTTCTAACTGTATATAACCCCCGAAGTCTTATGGGGTTAGGGGTAGTCAGAATTTTCAAAAAATTTGATTTTTTTTTTGCATTTTCTTAAAGTATAATATCTTAAAAATATTGTGCGAAAATTTGAAGTGAATCCGACCAACGCTTTTCGTATTATTCAACAAATAATAAAAGACACTCGGGCGCTCCGGAATCGATAGCAAAACTTTAAATACGTTTTTCTCAAAACTATGTTTTTTGCACTGGTGACCACTGTAACTTATTGTAAAAACCGCTTAGTAGATTTCAATAAAATTTATACTGCTTTTGAAAAACATTAAAACCCGTGCCTGATCGATGGATTTTTTTTCAAAAATTTCGGTTTTTGTTAAACAATTAATTGTCGGTTTTTTTTCTCAAAAATCTGAAAAATATTTTCCGCCATATTGTTAATTTTGAAAAAAAAAACTTCTATTAATAAAACTAATTTCCCTAGTCCGATTGATTTTAGATGAATCTCCAAGGACTTGTGTTGATCAGCGCAAGGGACTTTTGGAGAAACGGGCTCCACACAAATAGCGATAACTTTTACAATTATTGATTTTTGTTTTTTGAAATTTTGAAATTTTGCTAAAGTCAAGTCGAAACATGATGTATTAATGTCATGTTTTTATTGTTGTAAAATGAAGCAATTGACTAGCAAAAAAAAAAAATATTGAAAATCATCATTTTTCGGGCCTCTGACTACCCCTAACCCCTTATGCAGCCAGCTGCCTACTCTATAGGACTGTAAATCTTCATCAGAAAACGCGATGTCAAAAAAATGTTTGGTATGTCATTAACAAGGATTAAGAACAATAATGGCCCGAGATGTCTACCCTGAGATACATCTGATAATGGTTTTCTTTTTGCACAAACTAATATTTCGAACTTTTTCGCAGTTCTTAAATATTTTTTGAAGCCATGAGAGAAGCCATAGTGCTTAACTGTCGTGATAGAAAGTTATTTAATAATATATATAATTGCATTAAGTAAATACTTACAATTCATAATTCACTTAACTTGAATTTTTTTATAAATATTAGACCTTTGCACTCGAGGGTTACGCAGCCGATCCATTTAAAATTTGCCTTCAAACTCGACGGCTCTGCTATGGAGACAATGCGAATAATTTTCAATTCATTACATAGATTAGGTTAGGTTGACCTGGCTGGCTGAAAACCATCACATAGACCTATTGATCCTTAGTGTTACCAGATGGAGCTAGACCCTTACGTTTCTTTGTAGTAGACATCTTGTAATACGTCTGCGTCTTTGGAGCTCTATCCCCGAGAGGTTTTCTAACATCTCATATTGTAAAGTTCCTAAGCATTTTAATCTGGTTCCTTCTAACGCAGGGCAAGAATATGGAAGGTGTTCTAAAGTTTCCCTCTCTTCTAGTTCATTGCAAAATCTGTAGTTATCATAGTTTATAATTCATTACATAAGCCCAAAAACAATTCATAATAACTTAATTTATTCTGTTAACAAATTACTAATGCAATTTTTTTTTAATATTTTTGTTGAAGCTGAAATTGTACGCATTAAATAGGGAAAAAATTCAAATTCAACTGACTACAAAGTGAAGTCCAAAATAAACAAGACTGAGTTAGTCCAAAGTCAAAAATAAACAGCTCCTGAGTTAGAAACGACAGCAGCTTCATTCTGATAAGATCGAGTTTATTTATTCAAAATAATCCCCTTGGGCCTCGATACACTGTATCGCGCAATCTAAAAGCTCATTGACCGGAATGTCCTTCAGGAGGTCGGTACAAGCCTTTTGGATGGTCTCTACGGACGCAAAACCATATCCTTTCATGGCCAAACGCAATTTTTCGAACAGGTAGAAGTCACAGGGAGCCATATCAGGCGAAAACGGTGAGTGATTGATGGTTAAAATACGATTTCTAGTCAAAAAGTCAGTCACAGCAGGGAATCGATGAGATAGTGCATTCTCATGCAATAAGGGACAGCTTCAAGGCGAATTCGACGAATGCGATGCAAATAATGCTTCAAAACTGCCAGGATAGAAAATTGCATTGACGGTTTGGCCCGTTGGCACGAACTCCTTGTGCACAATTCCCTTGGAATCGTAAAAAGAAAAGGGGTATCGACTTGATTTTTGATTTTTGCAAACGCGATTTTTTGGGTGGTGGCTCGTCTCAGACCTTCATTCGGCACTTTGATACTTAGTTTAGGTTCATGTTAGAAACACCTCGTTTCATCACCTGTCACAATGTTGTAAATGAAACCGATTGCATGAATTTCAACGATGATTTCGGTTCATTTTTGATTAATTTACTAACGATTTCCATGGAGTTTTCGGAGATTACTGAATTTGGGCGGCCCGTAGCCCGTATGTTCATTGCCATTTATGTCCTCACAATCATCTCTGAAACATGGAAAACCACCTATGAATTCTGACACGAGATAGGCAATCATAGCCGTAAATTTTTTCATCAATTCAAATGTTTCGGTAAACGTTTTGCCCATTCTATAACAAAATTTGATATTCGCTCTTTGTTCGAGACTCATTTTTGTACTGATGACACAAACATAGTGACTTTAGACACTTTAGACGCAGTAACTTCGCTTCCGCAGAACCGAATGTCACCAAGCTTTCACTGAAAGTCAGCTAGGGATGTAACTTCCAACGCACTAACTCATTAAATGAATGGTGACATCAAAAACATTTTTATAACGCAAGACTCGTTTATTTTGGACTTCACCTTGTATTTCATGTTAGATGGCGAGACATACCGAAAATTGAAAGTGATATTGAGAAATCTGAAAATATTATTAAAAAATTCGGAAATCATAGGAGTTTCAATTGGAAATGATGAATGGCTAGATGTTTCAGAAGTGGATAATTTTCATCTCCTATAAAATGCAATATTTTACACCGAATTGCCGGACCACAAATTTCCTACGATGTAAAAGAACCATTGAATTTTTCCGATTGTATCCATTGATTGATTCTATAATAAAAGAGACAAATGTTTTTTTATACACAATATATGCATAATTTTTATATAAAGGGTGGTTAAGTTTCAAGGGCTGGTGTTGATTTTGAATAAAATACAATTTTTTTAGAAAATTATTATCATTTCTCTTTATTATGATAATATTGTTATGGCTCAATTACGTATAGAACAAAATATCGGCCGAATGGCCGCCGAGAACGCAACGACGCTGAGGCATAATTAAGGTTATATGCCGTTAATGCGCCGAATTACCTCATACTTTAGCTCTTGAATTCTTTCAAATAACCCCAAAAAAAGAAGTCAAACGGTGTCTTTGACGTTTAGGTGTGGTTCACATTCAACATCGGCCCTTGAAATTTAACCACCCTTTATATATTATATATATATTTTATATCTAATATAAAATTTATATACACTATCAATTACAAAAACAATAACATACAACAATGACTTTTCTTTTAATCCGCGTATATGTATATTTTTAAATATTTTTCCATTGAAGTTGCTTCGAGTTGCTGGTAATATAAATGAAAAAAGCTTCGAATACAAATGCGTGAATTTTATTTGTAATCAATTTAAGTCAAATGTGTAATATAATATTAATTTACAATGTAGTGACCCTGTATGCGTAAGTAAACTTGCATTTTATACGCGTTGCATATTTCCGGGCACTTTAAGTGTAGGAAGCGAACGAGTTTGAGCTCTTCGACAGCTACACTCGAGTTTGCATAAATATGCGTGCATACAGCTGCAGTACAGGCAATAGTATAACTGCATACATAGATTTTTGTCAGTGCATGCGTACAAATGTACAGAGTGGCGCAAAATTAATCACCCCATCGGAAGATTTATAGTTTTTGCAAATGTAGGCGGACGTCAATCATATTTGACTCTTGTGACCTAAATAAACACATTTTTCGGCTTAGGCCGTGGTGTTCAATTTATTGACGAAAAGTGGCTGACTTACAAAAATGTAATGATCTTAAAGCTAACCTACACCACGGCTTCAGCCACGTTTGCAACTGCAGGTGAATGCGTCGAAAGGAAAAAGAAAATGCAGGTGCGTTGTCAGCTTAGCCTAGCTTGCGAGTGTTTCCTGGCCTTCTGGTGGGGTTTCGCAGTACTTTGTGTGATATGGGCTATTGAATAGGATATCGTGGGAACTTTGGACTTAGGCAATGTTAACATTGGTAGCGTTAACTTATACAAACAGGCAAGCAGTGAAGCGTGAAAAGGGAAAAATAGAGATTTACATCACTCTAAATATTTTTTTTTTATTTAGTGAAAGTTATTCAAAATCTAAATTGGATGAATAATTTTGCACCGCCTTGTACTTACGCTTGAAAATTGATGGCAGCTCGGCATATTTTCATTGCATCTTACGAGGCAAGGTTTTTTTTCGTTCAACGTTTCTGGTAACGTCGTAAGTTTTCGGATTTTCAGAAAAAAATATTACCACACAGTGACTCCTTTCAATTTTCGACGCAATGTCACTAACTTCTAATTCTTCATATCTTAGATTAGAAATTTGCATTCACTCTCGAATTAACCCTTTTGCATCATTGAATGGAACAGTCCGCGCGAATAAAAACCCTCTCTTATCACAACGAGCGGAATAATGCGCTATGCATTATTTTTTTGTTAAAGTTTGAGGAACATAAATAGTTTTGGTTATTCTGTAACTTTCTTTTTCATTGGAACAAACCGTAAAAGTCTTGCCGACGCAAAGTACTTTGAGTGCATCACGCATTTCAAGCGGTGATGCAAAAGGGTTAAGGCAACGTTTTCCTTTAAGCCTTTTTTAATAAAACTAATATTTATAGCCTTTGCTTTAATTTTAACCAGAAAGTGTTTAGTGATGAGCTTACAGAATAATTCACAAGCAAACCTGAAAAAAACACACACAAAAACAAAACGATGAAAGGAACACTGATTACTATACATATTAACACATTTTTTACCGCAACTGTATGTATCTACATACATACATACATATTATAAGTGCTTTTACAGATATAACCTTGCAATAAAATAGGTGGGCAGCCTCTTAAAATAGTTATTTCCATACCAACTATTACAGGACTGGTTCCGAAGTAGTGCAAAGCGGAATTTTCTGTTGTTCGAAAGTCGACTTTTGTGACGTTTGATGGCAGCTACGAGCAAATTTAAAATTATGTTTAAAAATATTTGTAAGCAGGTACACTAGAAGAAAATGTTGCCCTTGAATCTCAGTTTTTTCTATGATAGATTAAGGGCAGATGAAAGGCGTTTCAGAGTAAGCTAATCCAGCATCAGTCTTGCGACCATCCGTTTTGTTGCAGTGGCAGCACACACGCTTTTACTCAGCCCAAAGAGCAAATACATGTATACATTCTAGGGATGCTAATCCCGGGATTCCGAAAAACTTAAAATATCGAAAAGAATAAACAATTTTTTTTTTAATTTTATTAAAATGAAAGCTTCGTTTTCAAGAAATTTGTTTTAATTGACTTATGATGCAAACTGAATTGAATTGAAAACTGTATTATTACAAATACAAATTAGGCTTAAGAAAGCTAAATTTTGAGATACGTGTTTAACCATAAATGTAAGGAAGGTGGCGCAGTTGTATAATTTTTACAAAAGGCGTCAACATATTTTACATTTGTAAACTAGACAAAATCTTTGGCCCGACATGTGTTAAAGTCGAGTGGTGGATGCGCTAAAATCATGAACCCAGAAAAACTCTGAAATAACTACAATAATGATCAACAGACTGAAATGGACAAGTCACATATTAAGGACTAATACTGGTTACCCACCCCAACATATACTCCGCCACAGACATGCAGAAGGGGTCGCTTGCCGCTCAGATGGATTGACAGGGTAGACGAAGGCGCAGGGTTTTACACTTTCGAGCACGGAGAACGCAGGCACTAAAGCGAGACAATTAGAAGCGTACGCTGCAGCAGGCAAAGACCCGATCAGGATTGTCCAGCCAGCTGTCTAGTGCAGTAGCACTGAAGCGCTGTTTTGATACCATAATGAGACCTCCAACAGGCAGATATGTACAGCCAGTCAGAGCTGTTGATATAATCGAGAAGATTGATTGGATTTAGGTTGGCGCACCGCCCCCAGGTTGTCGAAGAAAGGGGCACCCAGTGACCTTAATCGTCTAGTTGCCAAACCCAGGCATTTACAGAGAAAGTGCTTAACAGTCTTCTTCTCTAACAGATTCCCACAGCTTCTACAATGGGGGTTAAATGGTAACCCTAGCTTTTGCGCGTGAGGGCCGACCGTCTAGTGACCGGTGGAAAAGTTGTTCAAAAACAAAATTGGATGATTAATTTTGCGCCACTTTCTATATAAAATCTTACAGGAACGAGTCCAATGATTTCGGGTTTATTTTAAAAATATTCTAAAATTAAACTATTGGTTGTTGCTAACTAAGTAATTGCGGATTTTTTTAGAAAATCAAAGACAATTTTTTCATGGAACTTATTAACTTTATTCTGTAATGTATTGCCCATTTTGATCAATGACCTTTTGCCATCAAAGCCCACCAAACTGATAAAAAAAAAAACCTTCGTTTGATGAATACCAGCTTTTGATGTGGTTTGAGTTGTTTGAGTTGGTTCACCTGGCCTGCTCCACGATCTTTTCCGCTTGTTATTATTGTAAACAACCCTTTTTTCATCGCCAGTTATCAGTTGTTTTAAAAATGTATCATTTTCATTCAGTTTCTTTAGCAAATCGCAGCTGTTAATGCGTTGCGTTAAATGCGTTTCTTTCAGTTCGTGAGGAACCCATGTATCAGATTGTTGAATATAGCCAAGTTGTTTTAAGTAATTTTCAATGCATGTATGTGATACATGAAGCTTCTCTGCAATCTCACGTGTTGTACTGTGACGATGCGAATCGATTATTGCTTTAATTAGGGCGTCATCAACTACAACTGGACGACCAGAGCGTTTTTCATCTTTGAGTGAAAAATCACCAGAACGAAATTTGGCAAACCAATTTTGACACTGCCGTTCTTTTAAGGCCTCGTCACCATAAACAGCACATAACTTTTTATAAAAAAGCAAAATATGACGAAAATGTTGCTTTTGATTTTCCATTTCTCAACGAACGCCAAACGAAAACTACGCAACCGATCAAAAAAGTTTTTTACTGATTGACAGCTGAATTGCCAACTATCAAATAACAGAATGTATTTTATATTTGTATTACGTCTGCAAACCTAAAAATTCAACTGAAGCCATCTATGAGGATTACTTAGTTGCCAACGGAATACATTGAATAAAGTTTTTTTAAGTAAAATTAGTTTAAAAATATCCCGAAATTTAATTTTTTAAATAAAATTATTTTAAAAATATCCCGAAATTAAACTATTATAACTAAAATTACTTTAAAAATATCCCGAAATGAAATTATTTTAATTAAAATTACTTTCAAGAATCCCGAAATTGAATTATTTAAACTAAAATTACTTTAAAAATATCCCGAAATTTAATTTTTTTTACTAAAATTACTTTTAAAAACCCATAAATTAAATTATTTTAAATAAAACTACTTTAAAAATATCGCGAAATTTAGTTAATTTAAGTAAGATTACTTTGAAAACTCCCGAAATTAAATTATTTTAAATAAAAATACTTAAAAAATATCCCGAAATCTCGGAATCAAAACCTTCCGCTCATATTCGTATTCCTAATATATATGTATGTATATATATATGTAAGTATGTCTGAACTCGCCTCAACTGACTAGATGTACTTGTATGCACACACAGATGCTTTAATGCACACACCGAATGTTGCTGGCTTTTTCAGCTTCCGTTGACACAAAAGTCATTCAGCGCCCACTTTGAGCACAGTGCATACCTTAGTACAGCACAAAGTCATAGCAGCAAGTGTGCATCCGACAATGTCACAATTCCTGCAAATGCACCATTCATATGCGCTTCCAGCTACACCCACCTACATACATACCATATTTCTACTGAATTGTCCGACATTCCTTCGAACTCAGCCCTGTACGTTAATCGCCAACCTGCAGTTACAACTCTTGCAGTTTCATCTGCTCTACAATCGCAAGGCAGCTTGGCTGAGATGACTGTTGCAACTCTCGGCTAAAGCGTATAGATATACGAGTATACATACGTATGTATGTATGTCTCTGCTCGTGTCGATAGCGGCTGCAAGTGCGTGCTCCAACATACGACTGCACTTGCACGTATGTATGCATGTGCGCGGGTGTATTTACAGTTAGTGTTCCTGCAAATATTTGCATCTGGAATATTTGCGCGCTCCATCATAATTCAAACAGATGCGCTGTCGCTTGTCGAGCAGCCTGCCGGATAGCGTGTATCCTGTCAAGCAGCGCAGCAAAGCTGATACATAAGTTGGCTAGTTGGTTCGTTCGGCTGTTAGTCGCCTTTTGACTGTTGTTTATCAAGGAGCAATCATTTCAACATACAACTCGCTTCAAAATTAAATTAAGTGGCAGTAAGCAGCGGCAGCACTGATTCACTCGCGGCAGACACTGCTTACATACTTGTTGTTTTTGTTTTTCGTTTTTTTTTTTTTGGTGGCGTAAATGAGCAAAATTTTTAAGGTTAGAAGGGAGGGTAACAGTCAATAAATTTGTGCCTAAGTAAACCTATAATTAAAAAAAAAAACAAATAAATGAGGGATTCACAACCGTTATTTATAAAAATATTTGAAAACATTTCAGTTTATTAAAAATTGTATTTTGGTTTTGTTTTACTTGGTATACGTAGGGAACGTATACAGTATTGGCCAAAACTAAATCACCCTTTAATGGAATTCGAAATAATTCCGAATAACTCAATGAAACTGCATGAAATACTGAATATTTTTATAACTTGTTTTTTTTTTTAATTTATTAATTTAATTTCCCAATTCATTAATAAAATTATTCATTAATAATTAATTATTAATCGGTTTTTATAAAACATAAAAATTAGGCAACATTTTTAAGAAAAAAAAAACCTATTTAAAATTGAATCGCCAAAATTACACACCTACCTAATAGCGGCCGCGTCAGTCGAATATATTGGTGCTTGACTACAGCTTCCAAACCCTTCGCACAAAACACCCATTGATAGAAAAGATAATGGCATAAAAAGATTATCTGCTATTCGGAGGCTCGGTAAAGTTATAGGTCCCTCCGTTTGGAAAAATATCAATCCACACACCACAATTATGAGGAGGAGCTCGGCCAAACAGCTGGCAGAAGTGTAAGTGCCAATTATTTATTTTGTTTTTAGTAGTAAGATATTTATGTACTTAAGCTTATTGTCTAATACATATTTTAGTTTTTATGACAGCAACACATCTCTACTCTCTGAAATCGCAGATATCAAATTATTAATATCAACCGACGATATGTTGTACTAGGTTCCTTTAATGGTTTCCAACAGTTTTCAATTTTCAAATTCACAATCGCCCGCAAATTCTCAATCGGATTGAAATTGGGAGATTGAGCGAGTAAATATAAAATTTCTACAACATTTTGTTGTAATCATGTTTTGAGGCCCTATGCTCCATATAGCAAACAAATGATCGAATATATGTTTTACGGTGCTTAGAAGCATTCTTGGGTTTGTTATCCTGCGGGAACCCAAATTTTAATGACTTTTCTTCCTCAGCATACAGCAACATTATAACTTTTGAAACATCAGTATACATAACGCGATCCTTAGTTGCTCTCTCGATTCGGTGAATAAGATTGATTTCTTGGTCTTCTTACTCGCCTTCTTCCATCTGCATATTTAAATTATATTTGCATTTCTCAAGGAACTGTACAATCGAGGGGGATTTAGCAAACACAAGTATTTTTTTTTTTGTTTTTAGAAGAATTAAATGTTGATCGCGTGGGTTGTCTGGTGAACATTCTTACCTCCAGTGCCAGCCTTCTAATCGTTCTAGCTCTAACTGCCAAATTTGAACTAATTTTAACGGTATAATCGCTGTGAATCTTTAAAAACCATGAAAAAATAAAAATTTTCTTAAGCAATATTTCTGAATTTCGCTAGAATATTAGATGTGAACACACTTTCTTGACAAACTGTGCTTTAGATATTTTTGGGAAATAACACAAGTTTTGAATTTGGCTACCTTGGAGTGAAAAGGTATTAAAAAGGTATATACAGTTACAGGGCCAAAAAAAGCGAATTTTCCAGAATTTTTTCTGATAAAACTTTTAAGTTTATTGATCTAAATATTTGTACACATATTATTGTATGTTTTCTTTTAACTGTATTTTAAGACTTAGTATTACTAAATTACCATTCGGAATTCACAGAGAGACGTCGGTTCGAATCTCGGTGAAAGCAAAATTAATAAAAACATTTTTCTAATAGCGGTCGCCCCTCGGCGGGCAATGGCAAACCTCCGAGTGTATTTCTGTCATGAAAAAGCTCCTCATAAAAATATCTGCCGTTCGGAGTCGGCTTGAAACTGTAGGTCCCTCCATTTGTGGAACAACATCAACACGCACACCACAAATAGGAGGAGGAGCTCGGCCAAGCAGCTAACAGAAGTGTAAGCGCTAATTATTTTTTTTTTTTTTATTAGTAAAAATATTTATTTGGAAAGGAGCTACAGCTGATCTCCGGGAGCTCCTCTCAAAAAATACGTTTTACGGTGACCACGATATCTCTGAACTGAATCCTCTGAAATTAAAAAATCAAACAGATTTCGTTAAAGTAATGTTAAATCTAGTACTTAAACGAAGGAATAAGCAAAATAAATTTTTTTGATAAAATGGCGGCTTAAAAAAACCGATTTTTGACTAAAATTTCGGCTTCAAATTGTTTAAAAAAATATCTATATTTATCGGTAAGAAAAAATCTTCGATTAATTACTTAAAAATATATTTAAGAAGCTCGTGCTAAAATTTGAGACTATTCGGTTCAGTCATTTTCGAGTAATGTTGGTCACCGACTTTGAAAACACCATTTTGAGGAAAGCGCGTTTAACACTTTGAGCTCCGCGTCATCAATAGGTATGAAAATTACCCCGCCAAAATTGCCACACAGGTGGGCATTTATGTTTTGACGATTTGGGGCAATGTGACCACCTGTGGTCTTACGTGTGTTTCATTTACCGATATTGCGACCACCAGTGGAAACGTTCTGCATACATTTACCTTTGAAATAAAATTAGTTCGGTCCCAGGATGTAAACCTTTTTGACTTGGACTTTGTAATTTGGTCTGCCAAAGCCTAAAAAGTATTGAATTAAATTTAGGTAAAAAAAATTAATTTTAGGATTTAAAAAGTAAGAAATATGTTACAATATATATAATATTTTATCATCAGATTCTGAATCCGAACTTTCAGAATCTGGCTCAAAGTCACTATCAACAAATGAATCATCTGAAAATCCTGTAACTTCGTCTACACTCGATTTTTCGCGTTCGGCTGCAATGTCATCACGTGTTAAAAATGTTCTAGACTTCTTAAATTAAATCTGTAAAACAAATAAATAAAAATAAAAAAAGATAAATGCATAAAAATATAAAATTAGAGTATGCCCACTGGTGGCCACTTGGGCCCAATATGTATTTGGACATTCTGGGACAACGTGACCACCGGTGGTCACAAAAAAAACAGGAAAGAAACAACAAAAATACAGATGGTTTATAGAAAATAAATATCACAAAGTTACGCCAATTGCAAAAAATCGGTAAAACTAAGTAAACTAATTTTGGTCCCAGCTTGTCAACGGGAGCACAACCCTTCGTCAGCGCGCGGTCCACCGGAGCAGAAAAAAAATGACCACGGGTGGGCACGCGGGGCTGAAAGTGTTAAAGTTTGTCTTGTACTTTAACGCCATTTCAAATTTGCATGTAACTTCGAAAATATTCACCGGAACGATATTAAATTTTATGTGTGTATTCTTAAATATATGTACACTAAGAAAATAAAGTTAAAAAAATTCTAACTGTATACATATAACCCCTTAAGTACATCATAAATACGCTTCTGATTAATTTCGACCTAGAAATTTTTTCTCACTCAATTTTACTGAATAATAAAACGTAAACAATTTTTTCTTACTGAATTTTACTATATAATAAAACGTAAACCGACACAATACTTTATTTAGACTTTTCTTACATTTGGCATCAATATGGAATTTGCATAAGAACTTGGAATTTGTATACTCATCCCATCTTCACTCCATGATTACGAATATTTATCGTTATTGCTCCTTCGAATGAGAAATGCAATTTTATGATTCGCTTTAACTAGAAAAGGACCGAACTTCAGCTTCGACTACAAAATTTTATTTAGGTTCGGTTTCGGCCAAAGAATAGCCTAACTTTAGTCCAAAGTATCAAATTCGGTGTGAGTACCCCTTATAATTTTCGCTTCTTCGTGTAGCTAACAGAGTTGATATTCTTATGTTCGAAAAATTCGAAGGAAATTTATTTCAGGCGAAATTCGCAATACATATTGCGCTTTCGGGCGAATATAAAAATTCCGTGTGCATCGGCCGAAACTTATTGTAATTGATGTGAGAAATATTTACTAGTGAAAGTGCATTATTTTCCACTTGCTAAGGCAATACTTTGTTTTCCATGGTGATTTGTGGTTGCTCCAATATTTATTCCTTCATTCATTTCTTAGTATTTATTATTAAATAAAGCCTGCAAATCGGTTATGCGCTTGCCTTTCTCAAATTAAATTTATTTCACATGAATTTGCCGGCACTCTTGGTGCGCGCTTCTGATAGTGCTTGGGTTTTTACCAGAAGTAAGTTAGCAAAGACTTCAACCTATACAAATTAACTCTTCATATTAGGTTGCAATTATAGAGGGCGCGCCGAGCAATTTATTAGTTCATATTGAGGAGTCTAGATGTCGCCACGGCGTTGTTAGCAAATTCCATTATTGAATGAAGAACGTAAATTTATTTACAAATTATTTGTTGACAATTGTTTCAAAATCAAGCAATTAGCAGCGCAATCAAGGCGAATCTATTAAAAGGAGAGATACCTGTGAAATTCCAAAAAAAAAGAAAAAAAATTTTTTTCATAAAATGTTAATATCATCTTTTAAGAATATTTCAAAAAAAATTTAGAACGTAAATTTAAGTATTGTCAATAGTGTTGCCAACGCCAATAAATCTGAGTCGCTAGGGCCAATATCAAAAGTCGCTAACTCCATCAGGGGCGGATCCTAAATTTCATTCTGAGAGGTGCACAAGAGGCCAGCTGCGGACTTAGAATTTTTAGATGAATAATAATTAAACCAGTAATTCCAACTCTACTGAAATTTGAGATCAACGGGAGTTAGTTTCAATCTCCTGAAATACTGTTTTTTTTTTAATATGATTCGATAAATCTACTAAATTTTCTAACGCTTTGTTAATTTGTGTCTGAAAAGCATTCGTATCTTTAAAATATCATTGGAAAGCATGAGTGATTCAAGCAATGATGAAAAAGTTATTTACGAAGTTGATCCAGTACTGGATTCAAATGGAAATTTGAAAATGTATAAAAATAATAATATTAACTATTACGCTTTTATAATAAAACCTGGCAAATCATATAACAATTTACTATATTATTATTAATTAAAGTCTTGAAATGGACTTATAAAACATATTTAAGCATAGTAAAGAAAAAGTGGCATAAAAAAGCTACGCTTTAAGGGGGAACACCACTGTGACAGCCAAAGAAATAAGTGATTTTTTTAGGGGGAAAATGAAGGAATTTGTGGATCGGATTTTTTTTATTTTATTAAGTGTCCATTAAAGACTGTCATCCTAAATTTTTATGGAAAAATATTAATTTATAAAAAAAGTTATAAACAATCTCGTGGAGTATTTCCTCCTCCATGGTCGCATCGATTACTCAAAAACGGATCATCTGGAATTAAAAATTGAAACTGCTTGTTAATTTGTATAAATGTAGTTATCGTTGTACGTACGGAATTTCGAAAATTTTCATATGAAAAAAAATGGCGACGGATTGCGTTATTTTATCTATAGTCAGTAAATTGTTACTCTAGAGTATGGAAGGTAAAGGGCATTCACGGGCAATCAAGTTGACAGAAAAGTATCTATTGCCTAAAACGGTTTTGATTTGCTCTCCAAAAGTCGCCAGATAAGTCGCTAAATAATTTTTGTCGTCAAAACTTTTTTTTTGTCGCCAAGACTCGAGCAAAAGTCGTCAATTCTAGCGACAAAGTCGCTAAATTGGCAACACTGATCGTCAACCGTGACGACTCTATTCATTGCGTTCGAGCACTAGGAGAGGTATAGTTACGTTGTATTCAAACTTTAGACGCGTTTTTCTCAAAACTATATTTTTCGAATTGGCGTACACGATAACTCGAAAAGTTATTGAACGATCTCCCTGAAATTTTGTACACATCTTTTTTATGATATTACTTTCTATGTGAATTTACAAGTTTTCGAAAAATTAAAAAAAAATAATTTTTTCGAAGCAAAAATAGTAGGAAAATTCGCCCCAAAACTCATGTTTTTTTGTTTTTAATTCATATAGAAATTATGACATTAATAAACAAAAACAATTTTTGGTTTTTTGTATTCAGGTCACTGACACCGATGCTACAATGCCCGTCGATTGAGAAGCCCCGCTGCGACCTTCCTGGAAGAATTGAGTGTTCATCCGCTATTTTAAATGATTTAAAAGAAAAAAAAAAACAAATTTTATATTATTTTAATGTATAAATAAACTGTATGCCAATTTTGAAAAAAATATATTGACTTCTTCATTTTAAATAATTTTAATGAAAATCAGGAAAAATATGGCCGTTTACATGTATCTGTCTCCTTAAAGGTGGTGTTGGTAAATCAATTGATTTGTTTTTTTTTCTTTCGACGTGTCCATGTCGCTGTCAGCACAGAATAAAACAAGGCGAATTAGTTTTTTGATTTGTACTTTTCCAATACTTTGCTGTCACAATCAAACGGACAAAACATTGTTGTCGGTGTAGTGCCACCACCTTAAATAAATGCGCCTTGAGCGCAAAAGAGAGAGAAATATGCCGCGATTTTCGTCGCCTCCGTGCGGGAAAATAAATACTATTGTAAGCGACAATCACGCAACGTTTTAACACCTAATTCTCTTTTTACACGATAGATGCGTTCCCAAAAATTTCGTGTAAACATAGAATTAGGTGAGAACAATATTAAAAATTCACTCAAGAATTGTTTTCGTGCTAACACATTTTATTTCATTATATATATTATAAGAAATAAATTATTAAACGGCGAGAACAAAATCTACCGCGTCTCAGAGTCTTTTCTTGCGACTAATTTAAACGCTTCCTGCATACGTCGATAAAGCTCACTCTATTTGGTCTATTAGAATCAAGAAAAAATCATAAAATATTGAAAATCGTGTTATACAAAACAATTCGTGTAAAAAGAGAAATAAGTGTACCAAAAAACAGTACCTTGACTTTAGCGAGAGGTTCCATTTAGATTTGCATTTTTTGCCCAAGTGGCAACCTTTCTATCAGCTGATTCGCTAGATAAACAAATAAAGTTGTCACCTGCCGTTTGACAGCTGTCGACTTTTACGTAAAATGTTTTTTCGTGCTTTGATTCGGTGAGAAAAATTGAATTATTTACAAATGATCAAATAAGAATCCATTTTCTGGCTACTTCAAAACATTCTGCATAATCAGGATTGTGCTTTTACCTTATCTTTATATTAAAATATTTATATTTTTACTCAACAGTTCAGTAGCACGCAACCACTACTGCAACACGCGGCGCTTTAGACTCTCGTTGGGATATGCACTTCCAATTTGTTCGACAGCTCCCAACGTCACCCCAACACATCTAATTAAAAATGGAACCAGCCGCAATTTTTATACCTGTGAAGTGCTGTGGAAGCGTAGAAAAACAGGCGAGGAAAAAGTGAGAAAAAAGCGGGGTTGGCTTTCCATTGCTACCACTTTAAATTTAGTTATAATGTCTAAGTGCGTGAATCGAATTTAAAAATTATAACACAAAAAATATAGTCACTATACAAGTCTTTCGATTTATAATACTTTTTTTTATAAATTAGCATTGAAAATTAATAGAAATATTTAACGTTAAAAATGCTTAATTTTTGCATAAGCTTGAAAACATTTCCTATTACCGGCGCCTCTTTTACTTAAATACAAACACTGAAAAGTAACAATATTCACTTATAAACACTCCTTATTAATTCAAGATTTGATTTAAAGCTATTTTTGCTCAATAATAACACGAATTTATATTAAAATACTATTATAACAAATGTTTTTCAAAACGTTTGTAATCCTGTGCAAAATAAATGTGCGGGACTAACTGTCAAAGGGACGTTAATCAGAAAAGAATAAAAAAGCGCAATTCAATCATAATAACTTTATGATAAAAAGGTGGATTTTTTATAGCGTAATAAATTGTCTGTTATTGGTATATTGCAGAAATCGGATCGAATTATAGAGTACTCGCCGAAGAAGAAGAAAGGCGGGGCAAAATTAGAAGGCATAGTGGATATTTGGCGTCACATCTCCGTACAAGAACTAGCGGATACTTTGGAGCGTTCGTTGGGTAAGCACGCTTGAACTTTTACTTTTTCCTAAATTTACACCAAGATTTTCATTGCAGAAGACGTACAGGAAGTTATGTTATATGTGAAAGGTGCTGACAATATCGAGCCGCATGCACGTTTGGACGACCTCAAAATTATACAAGAAATTGTTAATAAATGTGGTGTAAAGTCGCGCATTGTTTCCGCGCCAGAGTTGGAACATGATGCCACAGACTTGGACAAACATCATGATGTCGCACCACGTCCACCGGCGCCGGCGGAGCTGCTCAAACCACGACCACCTGTTGTCACAGTCATGGGTCATGTTGACCATGGCAAAACCACGCTCTTAGATTCATTGCGTGGCGCTGCTGTAGCTGCCGGTGAAGCAGGTGGCATTACTCAACATATTGGCGCTTTCACCGTCAAACTTGCCAATGGCGAGCAGGTAACTTTCCTCGATACACCCGGCCATGCAGCTTTCAGTGCAATGCGTGCGCGAGGTGCACATGTCACTGACATAATTGTGCTGGTAGTGGCGGCCGAGGATGGTGTAATGGCACAAACACGCGAAGTCATTCAACTGGCGCTAAATGAAAGTGGTAAGTAGTGGCTTGAAAATTCCAAGTGATTTGTGATTAAGCAAAAATTGAATTTCTCACCAATAGTTCCGATAATTGTTGCCATTAACAAAATCGATAAGCCCGAAGCGGATATTGTAAGTGTAACACCTCGTTTTTATAATTGGCGTGATAACCGCTTACGCGATTTTGTCCTAAATTGCACTAATTTGTAATTTTTTGTATAGGAAAAAACAAAACGAGACTTGACGCAGATGGGCTTAGTATTGGAGGATCAAGGTGGTGAAATTCAAGCCATACCCATTTCTGCGTTGAAAGGCACAAATCTGGAACTCCTAACAGAGGCTGTAAGCACGCAGGCGACCATAATGGGACTGAAAGCAGAACCCACTGGGCTGGTGGAAGGCGTGGTGGTGGAATCCAAGACTGATCCGCACAGAGGGTAGGCTATCGTTGTAACACATGTGTTTATTGCCAATTATACCTATTGTGGCCACTTTGTTTTAAGAAAGCTTTCCACTGCAATTGTTACCCGCGGCACCCTGCGTAAAGGAGCTGTACTCGTCAGTGGCTTGGCGCATGCTAAAGTGCGTGGACTGTTCGATCATAATGGTAAGCCTATGACGCAAGCACCACCCGGCACACCAGTTGAAATACTGGGTTGGCGCGAGCTGCCTCTAGCTGGTGATGTCATACTTGAAGTGGAATCTGAGGTAAATATAGAAAATCATATCATTTAAAATTCGTTTAATATACCCGAATATTTAACAGAAAAAGGCACATTCCGTGTTGCGTTGGCGAGAACACGAGTCCAAACATCATAAAGCCGAGGAGGCTGTCGATGAAATTCGTAAGAAAGAAGAGGAACATTTAGCCAAGTATCGTGCGGAACGTGATGCGCGCCGACTGGCAGGCAAATTCCGCATGCGATATGGGCCGCGCGAGAAGGAAATTATCGATCACGACGATGTGCCACGCGTCAGCATCGTTGTCAAGGGTGATGTACATGGATCTGTGGAGGCGCTACTCGATGTTTTCGATACCTACACTAATCACGAGCGTTGCCGTCTTGATGTTGTGCACTACGGCGTGGGGAATATCACCGAAGGAGACATTGAACTCGCTAAAGCATTTAATGCCATTATTTATGGATTTTCAGTACCTGCGCCACCAAATGCACCAAAAGATGTGCCAATACGTTGCTATGATGTCATCTATCGCCTTATCGATGATCTTAAAGCAGAGCTTGGCAGTAAACTGCCTGCGCTTGAAGTCGATGAGGTGATGGGCGAGGCCAATGTGCTGCAGCAGTTCACCATCAGTGAGGGACGCAAAGAAGTGCCTGTAGCAGGCTGTCGCTGTGTGAAGGGTGTGTTGAAAAAAGCGCATAAATTCCGATTAGTACGTGATGGCGAAGTTATATACGATGGTAAGTTTGTGTAATTACAGTTTTTTTCGAAGCTAAAATACCAATTTTTTTTCCGTAAAGGTCATTTAGCATCAATGCGCCATTTGAAAAACGAAGTGGACTCAATTAAAAAAGACGTGGAATGCGGCTTGAGTTTTAAAGACACCAAAGTCGTGCCACAAGCTGGCGATACCATCGTATGCTATACAACACGCATGGAAGAACAGCAAATGGACTGGGATCCAGGGTTTTAAATTGGCAAATAATAAAAATTGGCAGCAAATCGAAAATGGATTTTAGTATTTAAAGCGTACTATGCAATTGTGCAAACAACTATAAAGTGCTAACATCGACAACTCAAACTTCTAGCGGATTAGAAGTCGATTGTATCAAACATTCGTTATTACATACATATTTTGTAAAAATATTCACAGTTAATGAAAGTTGAATGTCATCAATGCAGGTGCATTGAAACAATAAAAAATTGATTTCCTTTTTAATACCAGACAAGTGCTTTTGAAGTAATGAATTCGGCAATTTTTATCCGCATTGCCGCAGTTTCGAAATTTATAAATTCATACTTCCTGTTGTTATTCCAAGCATTCATTCATAAAACTAGAAACGAGTTGCGTCAAAAGCGCGCGTTTAACAATACTCAATGTCACATAGTGTCTGTATGTACGCAACGTATAACCTCAGCACATTATATATGTGTATGTATGTACGTACACATGCTTGGTGCTGTGGTTATTAACGCGCTTAGGATAAAAGTTGGGCAGATGAAATGGGAACATTGTGAGCAGAGCGGAACTTGTTGCTGATAAGGCGCCAACATATCAAATTTACACGCGAACATTAGTAAGCACGCCGTTTTGAGAATTTCGTATCTAGCAAATATAATAATAGTTTAGCACTGTCTTCATGGAAAGAGCTTCGAAAGCTGGTTGCTATGCAGATTTGTTAAATGCAAAAAAAAAAAAAAATTAAAGCTGCGATTAATTCAAATATTTGATTTATTTTCCATTATCGATGTTATTTTCAAAACTGTTGTCCTGCTTTTAATATTGCGAAGGCCTTTTTATCAGTGAATCCTTTAAACTACCGGATCACTGTAGTGTTTTTCAAGCGGAAATAAACGCAATTCATGAAGCCTTAAAATGTTTAGAGATAAAGAGAATATCAAAACCACGCTCTTAGATTCATTGCGTGGCGCTGCTGTAGCTGCCGGTGAAGCTGGTGGAATTACTCAACATATTGGCGCTTTCACCGTCAAACTTGCCAATGGCGAGCAGGTAACTTTCCTCGATACACCCGGCCATGCAGCTTTCAGTGCAATGCGTGCGCGAGGTGCACATGTCACTGACATAATTGTGCTGGTAGTGGCGGCCGAGGATGGTGTAATGGCACAAACACGCGAAGTCATTCAACTGGCGCTAAATGAAAGTGGTAAGTAGTGGCTTGAAAATTCGGGCCCCTCGGCTCGTCAGTGATTTTTCGAGATCAAACATCAAAGCAGAGGAAGAGTAAGCAAGGTGTACCGCAGGGTGGTGTCCTTTCTCCCTTGCTGTTCCACTTCTACATCTCGAAGCTCCCCCAACCACCAGCGGGAGTTTCCCTGATCTCATACGCTGACGACTGCACGATAATGGCATCGGGCAATGACATTGATGGCCTGTGTTCTAAAGTGAACAACTACCTCACCGACCTTTCTCGCTTTTTCACTGCGAGGAATCTCCAACTTTCCCCCACCAAGTTCACGGCGACCCTCTTTATCACCTAGACAAAGGAGGTCAAGCTGTCCCTTAAGGTAAAAGTCGACGACACACCAATTCCGACCGTAAATAACCCCAAAATTTTGGGTGTAACCTTTGACAGCTTGCTCTCCTTCTCTGCGCACACAACCGCAATTGCCACTAAAGTCCAAAATCGAAACAAGGTCCTCAAATCGCTGGCCAGCAGCACTTGGGGCAAAGACAAAGAACTGTTGCTTTCGACATTTAAGGCAATTGGTCGGCCGGTTCTGAACTATGCTGCGCCTATCTGGTCGCCTGGAACTAGCGACACGCAGTGGATAAAGCTACAGACATGTCAAAATACCGCCATTCGGACAGCGTCCGGTTGCCTCCTGATGTCTCCCATTCAACACCTGCATAATGAGGCACAAATGGTCCCAGTAGTGGAGCACAACAAACTGCTCAGCAAGCAGTTCCTGCTTGGATGTTACCGCAGGTTTCACCCTGCAGACACCTGCTGGAGCCTGAGCCGCCTCCCAGGCGCGTCAGGAGACACCTTTTAGACTATGCTGACGAAATCCAGGACAAAACTGACCGCAACCTACTGGACCGGACAGTATTTAAACAGTCAATAAACGACATCCACCGGGAAACCGTCACCACCTTCATGAACTCCCGTCCTGTGAATGCCGTAATCGGAGTCCAACCACCACCTATTGCAGACGAAGAGCTCCAGCTTCCCCGTGAGACTCGTGTAACACTGGCACAACTACGTTCTGGATACTGTAGCAGGTTACATATCCAGAATCGACCCCCAAACACATGTCCGGTATGTGAAAGTACCCCTCTTCACACGCCCCCTAAAACCGACTCATCTAACACCCCTCTCCCTCTGGACCCAACCTGTCGAAACAGCATGTTTCCTGGGCCTACCCCTAGATGAGCTAGACGAAGATGACCGGTGATATGCCCTACACTGACAGGGCTACCATTACTGTTAAAACAACAACAACGGGCTCCATGTATTACATTGTCTCCAATCTCTTAATGAGATGGCTACAAGCCACAGAGATATACCAGGGTACTGTAGGGCTGACCAACTTGAAAGAGAAGGTACCTGTATGCCAAACTTAAGTAATTTTATGGGGTACTTCTCGCAACTTGTAAGTTTCTTTTTAAGGACGCACTAATCAGTTCTGCAAAGCAAAGATGGATTAGTGCCAATACCTGTGAAATTGCTAGGCAAACATGGCTAAAGCTAAATCTACGTCTGTCCAAGAATATTACAATATAAAATTGAGTAGACTTCAAATTAGCACCTTAGTAGGGGCCTTAACAGGACATTGTCTCATAGGAAATCATGCAAGGACATTAGACGTTTACATTGATGATTTCTGTCGTAGCTGCAGAAATGAGGAGGAGTTGGAAACAGGCAGAAGCGGGAACCGCGATTTAAGATCCTATTTCTTAACGAATATAGATAATCTATGCACTTTAGATATCAACAACCTTTTACGCTTTGTCAAAAGCTCAGGATGGTGCAATATGGAAAGGGATTAGTTGACCAGCCCCCGCGGCTCACAACGGATCCATTTCGTGTTCCAAGTGGCATCGCTGTTTCTATGTGCGATGTGGCTGCCAAACCTAACCTAACCTAATATTGAACATCTAAAAATCTCTTTTGAGCTTACCAAAGAAAAATATCGCGCAGCAAGGAAATTGGTAAAGTCTATAAACGTTTGTGGATCACTGGAAGTATGAACGATAAATGATGGATGAAATACAACTTGAAATGTTGTCATGTGTAAAGAAAATTTTGGCTCGGACAGAGTCTTGGAGAGATTTTTGTAGTTCCATCGAATCAACCAAAGGTACAACCAGACTAGGCAAGCTTTTATTTACAGAACACTCCTGCCTTTCCTTCTTGAACAAAGATAACGGAGAATGCGCAAAGCCCTCGGCCGACACACTAGAATATCTTATAAATACACATTTCACAGGTAACACAGAATATATTGAGAACAATAGTAACAGTGTTTAAACATCCAACCTGTCATTCAATACAATCAATCACATCGTATCCCAGGATAGAATACTATGAGCAATGAAAAACTTTGAACCATACAAAGCAGCCGACCCAGATAGGATATTTCCAGCCATGTTGTGGAACACTCGAGAAACGACGATTCCTTGGTTGGATGTCTTTTTCAGAAAAAGCCTTATGCTAGGGCATATTCCAAAAAGCTGGAGGAGGGTTAAGGTGATTTTTATCCCCAAAGCTGGTAGATGCGGTCATGATACAGCGAAAGACTACATACCCATCAGCTTATCCTCCTTTATTTTCAAAACTCTCGAGCGATTGTTGACTGTATATCTCAGGGAGAAGATTACAGCCACAACGATTTCACCATCTCAACATGCCTACCTCAAAGGAACATCCACAGAGACAGCTCTTCACGAGGGTGTAAGTACGATTGAGAGGAGCATAGAATACAAATAATACTCACTAGTCGCTTTTCTCGACATAGAGGGAGCGTTCAACAATGTTAGCACAAGATACAGAATTCAGGCTCTTAAAATGTTAGGCACAGACATAGGTCTCAACGAATGGATAGAGAACATCCTTAAAACTAGAATAATCATCGGTGAGGTAGGCAGTAAGCACGGTAAAACTGTCAACAGGGGAACCTCTCAGGGAGGAGTCTTATCCCCTCGGCTGTGGTTACTAGTTGTCAACAATATCCTTACCAAATTCTACCGAAGGAGAATTAAAGTAGTGGCGTACGCGGACGACATAGTGCTTATGGTTTCAGGAATGTGTCCAATCACATTCAGTGAGATTATGAAAGGAGCTCTGGTATTACTCAGCAATTGGGCCACGGACTGTGGTTTAAGTGTAAACCCGAGAAAAACTGAACTGATGCTATTCACCAAGAAAACCAAGGTACCAAACTTTAATCTCCCAAAACTAAACGGCGTTAGTTTCACGCTAACGCAACAGGCAAAATACCTAGGTGTTATCCTAGACACCAAACTCCCTCAAACCTATCTCAGTCAATTAGACTTCCTTACTATGCCAGCGTGTTCCAAGCAGAACTTTTAGCGATCACAGAAGCTTGCAAATCACTCAAACTCTACAAGGAAGTTGGTGCAAGAGTAGCCATCTTTTCAGACAGTCAAGCAGCTATCAAGGCCTTAGACTCCAACTCTATTTCATCCAAGCTAGAATTACTCAGTCATCGGCTTGAAATTGTACTCTGATATGGGCTCCCGATCATAAGAACATACGGCGTAATGTGATAGCGGATGAGCTAGCAAGAAAAAGTTCGACACTAGACCTAGCAGAGGCGGTGGCACTGAAAACTGAACACAATAAAAGCATCCATTGCTTCACACTATCATGCTTTAGCCGAAAGAAGATGGCAGCAACTAACTACATGTATTACAACAAAAAACACATGACCGTCATACACAACCCAAAGGACGAATAATCTGTTAGGATGCTCTCGGCCAAACATCTCACGCATCACGGCAACTCTCACAGGCCATTGGAAAGTAGGGGATTATGCAGCTAGACTCAACCTACCCTTCAACCCTATCTGCAGAAGCTGTCAAGCGGAAAGGGCGAAGGAAAGTCTTTTCCACTACTTATGTGAATGTCTAGGGCTAGCTAGGGCACGACTCCGCTCCTTTGGAATTAATGAGATCTCAGACATCAAGATAAAGAACTTGCTGGTATACTTGGACCTCACAAAATCATACGAGGACGGTGGTAGTAAAACGGTGCTGGTCACTAATTACGATTTTTTCAGTGGAAATACTCAACCACTTCAGCAACAACAAAGTCGAAATTCTAAATTTAAATAAAAATCGTGATCAAAAAAGAGAATGTAAGTACATACATTTTAGATAAAATTTATAAAGCTTATTTGAGCCTCCAGTCACCGGTGCTGCAGTTTCCGAAATACAAATCAAAAGCGTTGAAGGTATTTTTTGTGTTTTATGTCTATACTTCTTGGTTATTAACTAATTTGGCAATCGGAGACGCGAAGCACGGGAAATATGAAGAACGCTGTGATTGCCACAAAAATACAATTGCAAGGGAATGTTCTTCATCTGACAGCGATGATGGAGTGGAACAAATTATTGTGTACAAAATGAAAGCATGTGATTCCGAAGCCTGTTATTTTGCATTTTATTGGTTTAATTATTATATGTTTTTTTTTCTATTTTAACACGTTGGCTGCCAATGTATCACTGGTGATCATTTCAAAAACCTACCCCCAGGTGCCAATGTATCACCGGTGATCATTTCAAAAAACTACCCCCAGGTGCCAATGTATCACCAGTGATACACGCTTAGGCCCCTAGATTTTAGGGGCTGGGACCCTAACGGAAGGAGTTTTGGGAAAATTGAAAGTTTATTTTAAAACAAAAAATATTTTATTTCATAGTAAAATACAAAGTTTTGAAATAATACGAAATTAAAAATGAGAAAATTCAATTCAATTCTGGAAACAGAAAAAACTATATTTTTGGTTTTTAATTTTAATGTAGTTGCTGAAAATGTTTAAGACACAGGTATGGTGACCTCCGACATTAGGCGCAGTATGTTGCCACTAGTTTGGCTTTCTTCCTGGCGACTGACGACGAGTTTGTCGTCTTTAATTCTGAATAGCACATGCCGCAACGATGTCTCTTGCGCCTACCATCCTTTGTTGCTTCTGTCGACGTTATTAAAAAGTGTTTTCTCTGCGGAGGTGAGCGCGCTATTGAAGCGCTATCTTTTCCACTCATGAAAAGGATAATGCTTTGACGAAAGTCAGATATTTGCATTTTATAAGTTTTTGACACTGTTTCAGAGGACTGGGCATTATCTGCGAAGTGAATGAATTTGAGCAAGATCTGGAACCGGTTGCGAGCCAAAACTTGTAGGACGAATGCGTTTTTGAACAATGTGCTTGGTTTCCAATAGTCGGTTATTGCAGGGTATTTTACCATTCCCATATACATGACTATGGCCAGAAACTCCATGATCTCCTGGCGATCAGTACCTTTCCACATATTCATCCTACTGCTGCTGCGAGTACCGATGCCAGTTACTTGAGAGTTTGTTTGTTTCCTATTTGTCTCTTCAACAATAATATCCAATATCTCATCGGTCAAAAACTTTCTGTAATATTGAAATGGCGTACCGGCATCATATTTCTAAACCTGGGGTGGATTGGTAAATTCTTCTAAATTCTTCAAAGTCTCTCCGGTAGCAGGCGAGGTCCATGCTGTCGTAGTTTCCGTCTGTTCTTCATCAGCAGTATTATTAACATTTGTAGCACTAACATCGAGGTCTTCATCAATACTGTCATCACTCTTAGTATCACTGCCTGAATCTGGGATGTACTCATCTTAATCTGGACTAAAATCCTCACCACTAACACTGGAATTTTCCATTGAATTCAACGCGTCACGTATTTCCTCGGAATTCATAACTTCACAACTTCACTTCACTATATTTCACTGTAATTTGCAACCAACTGCTCGCTATGAACTCAAGTTTGATCCTGATTTATTTTGATTTACTTCTTCGAAATGTGATCACCGGTGATCACATTTCAAAAAAAATAAGAATAGTTTTAAAAAAACGGCAAGTGGTCACCGGTGAACACAGCACAAAAACGTGCTCATACGCGTCAGGAGTGCGACTTTTATTCCTGGTAAAAATATCTCTTTAAAATTCAAACGGGAACATGACTTTTTTTGCTTGGCACCTGGGGGTAGATTTTTTTTGTGATCACCGGTGATGCGTGGCAGCCAACGTGTTAATACGAGGTAGTTCACCTGAAAAAATACTTACCTACTTTTTTAATTTTTCCCGCCAAAAATTTAATCAGCTGTTCGTGAAACTTGCAAATTGTTACTCGTTTTGTATTCATGTATTGTTTTGTTGATATTTTTCTCTTTGAGAGAGAATCATCTTAAATTAAGTTACTGGAAAGTTTTTGCTCGACTATTTTAAAATTCAAGGTTTTAAATAAATTTACCTGCAAACTTAAATAAAAATAATTCATTTCTCATATGTATGGCCAAAATAGCTCTGTGTAATTTTTAAAATTTTCTTTTTAAAATCCTTTTGGTTTTTTGATTTATAGAAATAGAATTCGTACTTTAATTGGGAAGTGACCGGAAATTTTATTGCTTATTTTGCTTTGTCAGAATAGCATTTCGTTCCTTCTAAATTTGCAGGCCTTCTCTGCAATCTTCCTTTAGTTCCCTAATTTATAGGGCAATTATTTGGTTGGCAGCCCGAAATTATTCAAAAAATTCATATTGAAAATTTAGCAATAAAAATTCAGCCGAAGCAGAAGATGCTTGCACGTGAGAATAGCTGTTGTGGCATTCTTCCTCAATATCATCTTCAAGGATCTCAACTGAAATTGATTCGGAAATGAGAAACAATAAAAATACGGATAGGATTACTATATAGTGCTTCACCGTGCTAACCTACACTATCCTCTACCATTGCTCCCAAATTGAAAGATTTATACCCGCCAAGGATATAGCGCACTTAACTGTAGTACTACCACGCAGATGCACTCGCTTTTTGGAAGAACACACGAAAAGTTTCCGCCAGATGGGTCTTTTTCTTTATGTTTGGCATTCGTTTGAATCGAGGAAGTCGAGTGATTTTCCTTTTCCATCACCTGATGTGCACCAGCTTACGGCTAAGCATTTATGGCCGCAAAATTAATGGAAATAAGGTTCCAACTCGTTTCACATTTCCTGCCTTCTCCAGAATTGGCTCCCTCGGACTAGTATATGTTCCCCAATTTGAAGAAATGGCTGGCGGGCAAAAGATTTTATTCAAACGAGGAGGTGATTGCAGAAATGAATGGTCTTTTGTCAGACTTGGACAAATTCTATTATTCGGAAGGCTACATTCTTACGAGAATTGGAAAACTCGTTAAGAGGAAAGTCGACCTACACACCAATCCCAAACATCGAAAGATGCTTAAATCGAAGCTATGGCGAGTTTAACTTCGAGTTAACACAATTCATGTCAGGTCATGGTTGCTACCAGAAGTACGTGAATATATCGCTTTAGGCTACGAGAGTAGGCAATTGAGTAGTAAAGTCCTTTCTCGACGACCAAAACTAATACTCTACAAGGCTCTCATCATGCTCGCCCTAACGTACGGCGCAGAAGCTTGGACGATGACAATATCCGAGAAGGAGTCCCTTTTAGTGTTTGAGAGAAAGATTCTGCGGAAGATTTTTGGACTTTTGCATGTTGGCTAACACGAGAAAGAAGTGACTGGCGCGTCAGAAACATGCACTGAAGAACGTAGACGTAGACCACGAAACGGACTCTTAAGTCGACTTGACACAAGTATGGTGTTCGGGGGCGAATAGGCTCAAGTAAGTTGGTTTCCTTCTCAAATAAACAAAACTTGCAATTGTGAAGTGCAGCTGTAGGGCCCAGTGCTCAAACCGCCTTTTGACGATTTACTTAACGGTAGTACCGAGATGGGATCGATACTTTGATGCTAGGAGGTTTATTCGGGTTAAAGTTGAGCACTGACAGGGCAAACGCTTTCGATGCTTTCTCCTCGCACAAAAAAAGCGGGTGTAAGCACCAATTATAGACATACTATATATGTATATATATCGTAGTGAAAAAAATTTTGGAGGTGTACTACCTAGCAGACCGTTATACGGCTCTGAGCGAATTTGACAGATATACGGACGTCATTCGTTTTGTGTTTCACTAAGCTAAATCTAAATTTTGTGAAACATAAAACGAATGACGTAGAATCCAAAATTCCCTCAACTTTTTTCAACAATCCTGTTACCTTTCATCCTTGTATATATTTAGTATTTGGCAACTGATTACGAAATAGTCCGGTTGTGCAAGTTCTCAAGTCGCGACTTTCAGTTCTTTTGCAAAAATCTTATCATAAACCAATAATGAAAGATTGATACGTTTCTTCTTATGTGCTATCTTAATTGGGTTGCCATTATTATTTGCATGACCTAAGCTAGTCCGCGGATACTTTGAATCTTATGAAAAGAGCTCAGCTCTGTTAATTTTCGCCTCAATCTTATCCAGCTTATCGGTACTCGCCATCGGCATTATACACAGAATCACACATTTTCTTCATCTGCCGTGAAACGCCTGAGAGGTATGATTCCAATGCACTTGGCGACCAGTATTACATACATTTATCTGTCTTAAAGCCACACTGATAAGAGCGCAATCAGTCTCCGAACAATATACTGCCACACTTTATCGTACATCTAAGGACAGAAGGGCAGGAGGGCAGGAGAAAACATCTCAAATTCTACCTGATTGAGTAACCTTAATTGAGTGCGTGTGGGCACCAGAGTCAATAACTCAATTTAAAACTTAATTGTCTCAACTAAGGTGCTTTCTGAAGAGTCTCGTAGTATTAAATACCATTCAAAATTTAATCTATAATACTGGAAATGTGACCAAAAAGTAATTTCTTACTTAGCAATGGTTACATTGAGTCTCAAAGCTTGGTTTATTTTATAAACCGCACCGTGTGGAAAAAAGTAAAAGCGAAGCTTATAGAAAAAGTGCTATAGAATGCCGGAAGCGGTGCGTAAACGATATGTTGCACGAAATCGAGCAGCCCGCGTGGAGCCTCGGCTGCCACACATACTTATGTATGTGGATTGGTGATTTCACTCTATGATGTTGCGCACTTGCTGATTTCTAGTTTCTGTTCGATAAGGAATTTCCGTTACAGAAAGTGTGCCTCTAGGCGGAGGTTAAATAGCTGGAAGTCGACTAAAGGCAGCTGTGGAATTCGCGACACTATTTTCATGTAAGATAACAGCTTTTGCTTTTTCTCTATTTTTATTATAAAACCACATACATACATACATACATACATGTTTTTATATAGTACAAGTACACACAAATTAGTGTCGGAAAACTATCGATAGTCTGCTCATTAGTTTGGTGCGATGGTCTAGTTTTTACAGACCTTTCAATGCAAATATGATGACTAAAGATAATTAAATAAATTTAGCAAAACAAAAATTGTTTAAAAATTCCTTCTTGTACACCGAAAAGTCAAGCGAAATGGAATTCGAAAGGAGCATTACGCGCATAACTCAGAATGCAGTTGCAGAATGGTCTACAGGAAGGTCTGGTACACACTTGTGACAATTAGTCTCAAAATTACCTAAAGCGAAAACTTATTTTCCGAAAAAATGAGCTAAAAACTTAAAATATCGTGCATGTTCTTAAAAAAAGAAAAGATCGGCAAATTTTTTAGGTGCAACGTTTGCCAAAATAAAGCCCAAGCAATTGACCTATGTATCGATACATGTTTTAGAGCGTCTTCTTCTTGATTGGCGGCCGTTTTCTCTCGTACTAACCGGCGGCAGTTGGAAACACCAAGTGAAATCAAGTTCTTCTCCACCTGATCTCTCCAACGGAACCACCAGCTGGTGCCGCATTGAGTTCTTTCAGAGCCGGAGCGTTTGTATCCATGCGGACTACATGTCCAAGCCAATATAGCCGCTGGATCTTTATTCGCTGCGCTATGTCTATGTCGTCATAAAGCTCATACAACTCATTGTTCTATCGCGTGCTATACTCGTCGTAGCCAACTTGAAAGGTTCAAAAATCTTACGCAGAATCTTTCTCTCAAACACTCCAAGGGACGCCTCACCGAATATTGTCACCTTTACAGATTATTACACCCAAAATAAGCCATAAGACAACTGAATTTTCATTTCGACATAATATTTTTTTAAGTTTTGTATCTTTGAATAAATCTGGATTATATAAAACCATACAGTTTGCCCATCACAAAAATGTGACCCTGCTCTATACCAAATAATATCTGCTAGTGTTAAAAATATTACTTTTATAATGATTGGCAAAACAAATAAATTTGTAGCTGGTCTGCGTAAATCACCTTAGTCAAGTTCGCTAATACTATGAAATGAGTAAGTGTTGCATAAAGTTCTAGTAGGGAAAGTGAGCACCCCGTAACAGAGATGAATAATCAACTTCTGCTTTAATTTCACTAAAAACAAAGGGTAATAAGAGTAAGTACCTTCTACTCTCGAGAGCTTTTGAAATTAATTAACATCAAACAGGAAGGCATAGGATTTGAGAATTTGAACGACCTGAGAGCACCTTCTGTACAAGTTCAAATGCAATCTCAATTCCAAATTGGTCGCAAGGGACCGAGATAAATATTGTATGTAAAGGGTGTTAATGTTAGGGTGCCAGTGTTAATGCTGACCATCAATTATCGATTCGTCGCCGTTCGCAGCAATTGGGCCCCTGTTACTCAACAACGTGGAAAATTTTGCGAAAGGATTTAGGTGTGGAGCCTTTCAAAATACAGCAGATGCAAGAATTTAAGCCGAACGACCTAAAGCAACACAGAATTTTTGGCGAATGGGCTCTTGGAAAGTTGGCCGAAGGTCCACTTTTTATCGAAAAATTGTGTTCAGCGACGAAGCTTATTTTTGGATCAATGGAAGAAGAATTGCAAGAGCTACCAATGTATCCAGAAAAGGTATCATTGGACCGTACTTCTTCAAAGATGCTGCGAATCATAACGTAACTGTGAATGGTGAGCGCTACCGTGAATGATATTCAACTTTTTTTTGCCCAAAATGCAAGAGCTTGACTTGCATGACATGCGGTCTAGAAACAATTGTGAAACCCTGTTATGGTCAATATGAATAACGAGTATTTGATTAGGGTTATTGCAGCTAATGAAAGTTTTATTGAATGATTTTGTAGACATAAAATAAGTTAGGTTAGGTTAGCCAGGTCAAGACACTCGGTGGCCCTAAGGCCCATTGCGATATCTGTCTGGGTAGTAACTACAAAAAAATCTTCATCCAGGCTCTCTTTCTGACGTGTGGAGGTTATAAGTTGCTGATAGTCTCCACTACTTTCGTTATGAAGTGGATGGAACTTCGAAAGTGTGCGGTAATGCCATGAGCATTACCGTCTTGTCTGTTTATGATATGGTCCTGAGTCGTTCACTCAAGCGCCAGTAATTGTCATCGATGCGTCTGAGTCGACCTCGTTTGGAACACTGTTTCTGTTGGCTGTCTTCCAAGGATCGTGGCTAACTCCTCGTGTTCTCTTGTGAATATTAGATAGTGGAAGAGTACGTGTCGGGCGACTTCAAACTTTTCTGGGCAGGTAGAACGAGGGATGGAATCTATGCAGATAATACTGGAAGCAGCCGTGCCCACGTAGCAACTGAGAGAAGAAGTAATTCACTTCTCCGTGTCTTCGTCATAACAACATTGCAAGATTATGGATGAGCTCGTGTGTCCAGCGACCTTGAGAAGAAAGATCCCATCTTCGCTGCCATTCATTAAGTGACACAATTTGCTGTTTCAGCTTTTGGTCCCTTGTTGGTTTTGCACCTTGCTTTGGATAGACACGGTTTAGTTCACGTGCTCGGATATTCAGGGGCTTGGAATCAAATGGGAACTGCATATAACACTCCATCCTGTCACAGTAAATAGAAGCCTAATCCTGCACCTTGGGCTCCCACAATGTTCGCCAGCAATCGTGTTAGAGCATTTGTAACTACGGCGTCTTTCGTGCTGACTAACCATTCTACTGGCTAGGGTGCCAACCGTGCACTCATTGAAGTCTCATTAAATTTTGTTCAAAATAAAAGCTAATTAGAGTGACTCTCAAATTTTCCTGAAATATCATATGCACCCTGTACTTGCCATGACCGCTAATAAAAAGTGAGCAATGAGAAATAAATTATCGATAGTGTTGGACAACTTTCGATAGTGATGTCAAAATAAAACTATCGATACTGTCGATAGGATCATCACTAATATAAATACATACATATATATGTACATAAATATATGAAAACGCCTAAGTATGTCCTACATAAGAACTCGGAAGTACATACATACACACACATGCATGTTGATTGAGTGTAAAAGTGTATATTTGATAAATATATTTATCAATAGCTATAAATATTTTAAAATACCTACTTACATATACATATGCATTTTTTCCAAAAAACCCTTTGAAGGTCTTTAGTTTTCGCTTTCTGCCTACTTTAGTACGAAAGTTCAAGTATTTTTAGATATTTGTATAACTTTTCGTCACCGGAAACCGTAAATTTGTGTGTGCGCTTTTTTCATAAAATCTAACTGCCAAGCTTCCTTGTGAATAATTTTATCAAATTTAAAAATTTTTTTATGTCGCGTTATTATTGACTATTAATATTTATAACTAAACACGTTTATGTTTGTAACAAAATATTTGCGGAAATGAGTAAAAAAAAAATGCTTAATTAAATGCCTGAGTTTTACGCTCGTCATTCGAAAAAGTTGCTTTAATTTGGTAAACGATTATATCGGAGGCCATTGCGCCATAGAACCTGATATCGCACAAGCAACATAAACAAAAGAACATATCCATAATTATATGCAGAAGGAACAGCGCGTCCACTGCACGAGTCACAAACATTTGTACATTTTTCTGAATACAACAAATGCCTCGTGAGTCGCCACCGGATCTGCCCTAGTGGCATTGCAAAAACAAAATGTAAGCAATACAAAATTTAAAATATCTATAGATCATACATACATACATACATACACATATGTATATGTAGCATGCACGACTGTCTCACAGATCCTATACCATTGACGAAAATAACAACGAGATAACTGTGCTTATGCTTGCTACATAGAAAAGATGATACCCCTGCTGCCTACTACCAGGCACGAAGAGTCACACTCAAGACAAATTGCAGCCTCTTAGCTTCTTGGGCAAACATATTATAGTAAAGGTATTATTTGATATACATAAATGTTTTGACTATATTTGGTCTCGTCATAAGTTCTGTTACAAGTTATTGTAAATGCGATAAAGATATGAAATTACAATACTTTTTTAAAGAAGTTAGTTTTATTTAATCATGTAAATACTGAAAAAAATTGTAATTTTCAGTCGAAGTGGTCACCATTTGCTTTTACACAAGCCTTCAAACGATTAGGCCATTCAACTATTGCAGCACTCATGGTTTCCATGGATATTGACTTCGCTGCGGGAACCAAAAATTGTTTGAGACTCTCCAAATTTCTGTGAGGCCTTCAACAGGCCCTACTCTCCAATTCTGACCACAAACTTCAGTCCAATGAATTCGGATTTGGACTTCCAGACGGCCAATGTTCTGCGTCTATGAACCCAGGAATATTGTTCTTTAGCCACTGCTGGGTGGTTTTTGCCTTATGGGTTTTAGCGGAATCTTGTTGGAAGAACCAACGCTGTCCATTGAAAAGAGTCCGGTTCAACTGCCTCGCCCCGCCTTATAAGATATCTTCTTGTTAGACTTTTGTCCCGGTCTTAGCGCCTTTTTTGCACAAATTATGTAACGCCTTTACAAGCCACTCCCCACCAAATCATTACGGATGCTGGATGGTAGCCACGCTGAACCCTCGGAACAATATTTTTTGCGTCTTCAGAAGTTTTAGCATGGATTTTGTCGTTTTGCTTATGAAAAACTTCTGCACCTGTGAACATTTCTTGGTCTGTGAAAATAATATTCTCATGGCGGTTGACCGCAAGTCAGCGAAGAAGCTGCTTGCATCTGTCAAGTCTAAAGATAACCAGTAGTTGTCAAAATATGATCAGTTGAGTGGTGGCAGGCTTTCATGTGGAGATCATCTCTAATTAGTCTTGACATGAATCTGGTCGATACATTCATTTCCCTGGACTTGATTTTCTGCTTTCAAAGGGGATTTCTGCGAATTCCTTCTCGAATGGCTTTTATGGCTGCACTGGTTCGAATCACGCGAGGACGGAAAGAACGATTGATTGTGCGGTAAACAAACATTCTCGAAATATTAAGTTTTTTCAGCAATCACTGCAATGCGATTTTCCTTAGCTCCCCACTCCATTGTTAACAAGCGAAATTTGCCACGAAACGGAGTATAATTTATGAGTAGACAATTCATACGCAAAGAATTTTTAAAAATTGAAATATGAAAACGGGTAACATGAAATATTTTTATATGACTATCAGCCTACAACTTGTAAAAATAAAAACGAAACATATTTTTAACAGTTGGCGCCGTTTCGCGTTCGATTAAATAAAAAATAGAAACCAAATATAACTTCGTTCTACGAAAAGACCTCTTTGTATAGGGTATTTGCTTAAGAGCTTGAGAACTTAAAATGATAAAAACAAAACAGAAATATTGTTGGAATGAATTTGTTGTATTATAATTTGGTAGACATTTTCGTGGCATTTATTTTTTGAATGTAATATCCGGGATATGTTCGGCGCATCTATGAGTTATATAGTCCATTTGGTCAGTCTCAATCTCAAATGTGCCCAAACAACAAAAGTGAAACGCAAACGATGACAATTTTCTTAATTAATTCTTGCACGAGCTTGGTTTTATAGGCACACAAGCCAAGATTTTTACGTACAATAAAATTTTCCACGTAGTTGAAGGGCAACGACCAACAAGTTGTGAACGACGACGAATCGACATTTCAACATTTTCTTCAACACTTCGCTCTAAGAACTTCGCGAACAGATTTCTTTTCTCAATGTAAATTTCCACGATAGTTCTCATGCACCCGGTAAAAATTAGCATGCATGGTACAGGACGGCGCAAAATTAATTACCCCATCGGAAGACTTTTAATTTTTGCAAATGGGGTCGTACATCAATCAAACCTGACACTTGTGAAATAGACAGCTGCAGTAGACAAACAGACAAGCAATGGCGCGCCTAAAGATCAAAATTAAGATTTCCATCAATCAAAATCATTTCTTTTTTATTTCGTAAAAAAGTTATTAAAAAAATGATATACCTATATATATATGTATAATTGGCGCGTTCACCCTTTTTTGGGTGTTTCGCCGAGCCCCTCCTCGTATTTGTGGCGTGCGCCTTGATGTTGTTCCACAATATGGAGAGACCTACTGATTCAAGCCGTCTCCGAACGACAGATATTTTTTATGAGGAGCTTTTTCATGGCAGAAATACACTCGGAGGTCTGCCATTGCGACCTGGAGAGGGGCGACCGCTATTAGAAAAAACGTTTTCTTCATTTTTGGTGTTTCACCGAGATTTGAACCTACGCTCTGAATTCCCAATGACAGTCACGGATCAACGCATTCGGCTACGGCAGTCGCTCTACATTAACTACGAAAAATTAAAATTTTTGATTTTACATAATCTGACTCAGAGTTATAAAGTGAAGTAAAACTGGATATCTTTATTGAACTAAGACTCACGTTTTATACACTGCATGAGGTCAGGCTGTGTTTTCCGAAGCCAGTTGTGTCTTACGGCGTTCCAAAATAAGGGTGAAGAAAAGGAAAATTCGGTACAACCTTTGATACACCACTAATAGGCAGCCCAAAAAATTGTTGACTTATGGGCCCAATTATATTTTCGAATGCCCAGCAAATTTTGCTACGTGCTTCCAGCGATTCCGTTCTGGCAGATCAATCATCGAAAATGTTGATAAAACCTTGGAAATGGTTAAGCCGAATAACTAGATGAGCACCAGGATCACCATTGCCTAGGAATTGAACATTAGATAGCAAGGTTTTTGGCAAGCTAATTATACAAATTTAGTTTCTTTATCGAAGTGCCATAGGTAATTATGACAAAAAGCTAAGGCGAATGATTTCTTTTTTTCTTTCAATCGCCATCTAGAAATGTCCTTGTAGGTCGCCAAGTGAGGACTGGGTGCAAGTCTTCTGCGAACGCCCGATGTACTTAGACATTAGCGATCTTGTGGGTGTGAGGATTAGGTGGACCGATGGACGGTGTGATGTAGGTGGTGCTGTCTCTAGCCATCGAACTGTTAGGGCAGTATGCGGGTGAAGTTTTTAGTCGGCAAAGCTATTTTTAGGCGTTCAGCTGATTAGTTTTAGTTTGTGCCTATGTGCTGTTGCGGCATTTGGGATATGGCCACCAGTCCAGAGCTGTATGGAGGCTCAACTGGTAGTAGTCTTGGCTACGAAGTATAATCGGAGACTTAAATCTGGTACCTCGGGGAACAGGAGCTCTCGGAGCTTGAGGTAGGCCCTTCGGGGAGTCTCGTGATGGTTGTGGTTTAACACCCAAATGCGGGTAAAGCCTTTTTGGGTCGCTGTAAAGTTGGATTCCAACCGTGCGCCGGACCCATAGTACGGCAGAGGTTTAGATAGGCCCCGAACCCCACCAAGGGGGTTCCATTCCGCACTGCCAATTGGTACCTTGAAATGCTTTGCATTGATTTGATCCGTTGTGCTTTTGAGCACCGTGGTGTCGGGCCGTCGTCCTGGGGTACTCACGTTAAAAACATCGGACGCTGTTTAATAGCTTTGTCGTACATTTTCCTCATTTTAACAATAAAGAGGTGAAAACGGAGCAACCCTGCTCCACTCACACCTTCTTCCAAGTATTTATTATGAGCATTCTATTGCGGGCATAACTCGCACACACGTTCGATTACGGCCAACACTTATACCAGCAAAAATACCATATTATATTAGTTGTTTAAGTTGCAACATGAAGGGTATATAAACTCGGAACTTGAAAAATGTATGTGTGTTTGCTCAGAGCTAAAAGATATTGTTTTTTTACATATGTATGTATGTACACACACACATGCATTTATTTTTTAATGATGCATTTCATTGATGAATCACAATTTCATATACATATGTACATGGATTTACATACAAAAACACAAACTCAAAATGCAAGTTTTATGAATGAACAAGTAAAGAGGCTTCTAAGTTTGGTTGAAAACGAATTTTATATACCAGGCGCAGGTTTTAGCGAATTGTCGCAGTTATAGTCGAATGTTGATCAGCATCAAATATTATTTGGGGTATTCTCCCAGTTATTGTAATATTTTGATTAAAAAATGAACTCTACTCGTTTTATACAAGCAAGCAAGCTACGCTGCGTGACCGACGTAGCTGAATGGATTGGTGCGTGACTACCATTCAGAGAGCGTAGGTTCGAATCTCTGTGAAACACTAAAATAAAGAAAAAGTGCGTGTAGCGTAGTACACATAACAGAGGTGAAACTTTCAAGGCAGACAAAGAAAGGCGGAGAGACCCGAGCGAGAATGATAGAGAGAGAGAGAGAGAAAGAATATATAACTAAATAAATTCACAACATTTGAAGAGAATACAAATAGACAAACTTTACAAAAAACGGAGAAGGGTCGACCGGTGTAGGTAAACACCGGACACAAACCGTGGCAACAACGCGCACTACTCCGAGCGATTATCACCCGCACAAACGTAGCGATTCCAGGACCGCAGCAACGGCACAAATTACCGGAAGGCAATACCAATAAATCCGACGCCGCCGGAATGGATAGCACTTTATAGTACGTACAAGCACTAGCCAAGAAACGGAAATAAGCGCCAAAAAGTAGGCACAAAAAAAAAAAAACGCCAAAAAAATTGGGACCAAAAAACGCCTCAAACAGTAGGCACCAAAAATAGGAACTCAGGAAATAGGAAGAACTCAGGAAAAATAGACTAACGTGTATCTAAGATATATATAAGGTATATCTCTCTCTCTCCTTTTCCTCTACGTTACATTTTTTTCTCTCTCGCGGAACGAAAATGCCCAAAACGTTGCTTGGCCTTGAAATTTTACTCTCCATTCTCGCTTGTTCATCGACGCCTAAGAAGTTTCACTTCAAAAGTTTTTTCTAATAGTGGTCGCTACTCGGCAGACAATGGCCAACCTCCGAGTGTATTTCTGCTATGAAAAAGCTCCTCATAAAAATATCTGCCGTTCGGAGTCGGCTTGAAACTGTAGGCCCCTCCATTTATGGAACAACATCAAGACGCACTCCACTTAGACTAAATTTCTTCGATTCTGTTTCAAGGTGATGCGCAACTAGGTCTTGCGTTTCTTTTCCAAGCTCTCGACAACATCATTGTAATGCCAGCCGGCATTCATGTGACATACGTCCAACAACTTGGCAGTATTTGTGATCACATAATGTGAGGATGCGCATCTCAATTGGTACGCAGACACGAGGACGCTTGTAGTATGTTGGTGGAATACCATGAAAAACACGCAGGCGGGCAAATGCAGCTTTGTATAAGATGTGTGATGGGGCACCGGAATGATGTTGACCACGAGCATTTACGTTACAGCGTTTACACAGCCTTACAGGTCATTGGTCACTTGCACACTTAACCTTCCTTTAACTTTAAATCCCATCTGCAGAAGCTGTCTTGGAACTCACGAAATAAATCTGACTCAAAGAAAAAAAAACACAAAACATCAAATGAGAACAGTGGTAGTAAAAAGGCATACAAAGCTCCTAATAAGGATTACTTCAACAGACATACTCAACCACTTAAACAACAACAACGCTTTTATTTTGCTTCTGTAGAAGTGTCCTGCGAAGTTCAACTCTTCACAACGAACAACAGCTGCTTTACCACCTTGCAGCAGGTATTTGGCAACCATGAAGGCCAAATGGCCAACCAGATGGCCACGAGAATCATTAACAACGGTTCTAGTAGATAAACTAGCCATATTAAAGAACCGCACGGAAATTGATAGCGACTCACATTGTTTTTAACACCGAATAGGCAGTGCTACTCTTGCGTCTCTAACATTCTGATTTTTAATAAAATGGCCGTTAATGGACGATGACCGTGGTTAGTTAATTGTAAACTGAAACATAGCCTGTGCCATTATTAATTGAGCACTAAGTCTCCCTGAGATATTTGAATTATTACTCGAGTTATTTTTGACACAGGCGGCCGGATAGATGAACTTTTACAGAATACTTTTACTTTTAATACAGTATACTTGGCGTTTACACCCTTTTTGTGTGCTTGGCCGAGCTCCTCATCTTATTTGTGGAGTGTGCCTTGATGTTTTCCATAACTGGAGTGATCTCCAGCTTTATGTCGCCTCTAAACGGCAGTTGCCCTTTCATGCGTAACATTTTCAGGGCAGAAATACACTTGGAGGCTTGCCATTGTCTGTCAAGAACTCTGCTGTAAAAATTAAAAATAACCTCCACTGCATACTTGACAAAAATTGATACTTCTTAAAATCCCTACAAAATAGTTGATTAAAAGTTAGCTTGCAGGGAACCAACTGTTCTGAGCACAAAGTTGAAAAACCTGAACGCACCAGTGCGCACTGGTATAAGAAGTAATTGGAAACCCCGTCACATGGATTTGTTTGCACTTGTTTGCCAGTCAATTAAAAACACATTTAAATATAATATTTTTAGCTATGATATGCCACAGAATAAATTAAAAGACTAGGATGTTAGAGAGGAAGCGGAACTGCACTTACTTGTTACTTTGATAATAAAGAGGGAATACATAGTTTTGCGTAATTCATAAATATGTCATTTTGCTGAACTATTTAATTAGGAGAAACACAATTGTGTTCTATATATATTTGGGTTTTGATAACTTTTTGTTATTATATTTATCAGTTGAATTCGCTCACAAATTTACTGTGCTATGCACTGAGTATTCATCCATAAATTAGTGCGTGTAAAATTGGAGTAAAAATTCGTTACTTATCGTAGGTACGGCATTTTCTAAATTTTTTAAATGCCTTACTACACGTGATACTTAGTAGATATTAAATTTATATTTTCTCCTTCTGTTCTTGGGATTGTAATATGTTGTATGTATGATTTTGGATGTAGTTTTCTATATTTTGTGATCTCTGTTTTCTAGTTTCGAGGGGAAAATCTGCACCGAAGCTTACACCTCTGTCTTCACTGACGGTTCCAAAATGGAATCGGGAGTCGGAGCAGGGGTTTTGTCTAAATCAGACAAATTATCTTCTTCTTATTCTTTTATTACAGGTTTTCACCTGTTTTGCTTCACACAATTACATTGTTATTGTCCTTCCGCTGATGTCGAAATTCAGCTTTCGCGCCATCTCTTTGGTGGTCTTCCAGGTCCGCGCTTTCCATATGGTATATAGTCCCTCGCAATTCGGACAATTCTGTCGTCACTAGCTCTAGCATACATCTCTCTCTGACTTCCTTAATAATGTCGCGGTTACTGGATATTTCTTTCCCCAATTTATCTATCTTCTTTTAACTGCCGAACACTGCTAGTGTTCTTCAAGCAGAAGTCTTTGCGATCCTGCAGGCATGCAAAATGCTCAGGGAACGCGGGAGCAAGGGAGATATTAAAATTTTCTCCGATTAAGGCTCTGACGACGCAATGGTGCAGAACGAAATTAGTAAACTCATTCCTCTAATCTGGGTACCAGGACATAGGAACATAGAGGAAAATGAAATTGCTGATGAGCTTGCCAGGAAGAGGACTCAAAGACCACCTACCCGGTCATCGGCATCCCCCTGACAGTTGTTGAAGGGGTACTGCACAAATTATTTCTCAGGAAAGCACATATAAGATGGTGCTCCATTTCTTCGTATGCTATTTCGAAAACCCTTTGGCCCCAGTACAACGTACGGAGAACTCAGAAAGTTCTTTGGACTTCTCACCATCCAATATTCAAACTCGTAGATGTGTTTACCGGTCACTGAACGATCGGCGCACACGAGGAAAAGCTAGGGTTACCATTTAACCCCCATTGCAGAAGCTGTGGGGACTTTTCAGAGAAGGAGACTGTTGAGCACTTTCTCTATAAATGTCCGGCTTTCGCAGCTAGACGATTGAGGTCACTGCGTGCTCCTTTCTTTGACAGCCTGGGGCAGTGCGTCAACCTAAACCCAATCAATCTCCTCCATTATATCAACAGCTCTGGCTGGCTGTAGATATCTGCCTGTTGGAGGTTTCACAATGGTATCAAAACGGCGCTTTAGTGCTACTTGAGGAGTGCCCAAAAGAGTATGATAGGATGGGTACGAGTATATGCTATTTATTTATGGTTTTGTTGGGATTTTTGGAATTTATGATTTTCTATTATTATTTCTTTAACAATGCGCGCCAGTCGTTTGTTTCGCGTGTTAACCAGCGCCAGCTGGAAACACCAAGTGAAGCCAAGTCCTTTTCCACCTGATCTTTCCAACGCAGAAGAGGCCTTCCTCTTCCTTTGCTAACACCAGGTGGTACCGCTTCGAATACCTTCAAAGTCGTAGTGTTTATGTTCATTCCAAAGACATAACCTAGCCAGTAAAGCCGCTGGATCTTTATTTGCTGCGCTATGTCTATGTTGTGGGGGCTCTATGCCCCCGAGCGGAGTGAACAAGGATATAAAAAAAGCAAACAATGTGAACTTTCTGTCAAAAAAATATCGGGAATTGTTCATTTAAAAAGCGCGGGTTACACAACCAAATATGTCTAAATTTGTTTTGCTGGATTGTTGGTACAACTGTCCTCTATAGTGTCGCAGAGTTGGAGTCAGAGTTTGATTTGTTAATTACAAAACAAAAACAAGGCATTTAATTATATCAGTCAACCGTAGGTGTGCTCTGCGATTTTCACTCTGGATAAAAATGTCGAACAAAGAATTTGTCCTCAATTTCGTGTTTAGAAAGAGATTTTGCATGCCGAGTCCTTGAAAATGTTGCAGAAAGCCTATGGCATTATTAAAAGACTTTTGCAGAGGGTCGAGGGCCGAGAAGTCGTGGAAGATTTGCTCCGATCTGGTCGCCTATCAGCGTCTTCAACGGATGAAACCGTCGACACAGTCAAGGAAATGGTGCTGGGAAACCATCATTTAAGTTTGAGGGAGGTACCTCGTGATCTTAGCGTGTCTCACGAATCAATTCGCAACATTTTACACCATCAATTGGGCACGAGACGCGTAGCTGCTCGACTCGTTACAATTCATCGGAAGAAGGTGGCAGAAGTCATGTTTGAGCAAGTGAATTCGGACCCAACCATAACCCAACTCCAGCGCATAATAACAGGTGATGAGACGTTGGTATATGAGTCTGTCATCAGGCGGCTGTATGGCGCTATCCACATGAGCCGAAACCCAAAACACCATGTCAAAGTCGGTCAAAAGTGGAAGTTATGCTACTCGTTTTTTGATTATCATGGTGTTGTGCACTCGGAATCTTGGAATTCATTCCAAATGGTTCTACGGTAAATAAAGAATATTATTTGAAAGTAAAACGTCGTTTGAGAGAGAATGTGCGTCGGAAACGGCCCAATTTGTGGAAAGAAAACGCGTGGATCTTGCACCATAATAACACACCGCACAAGGCTAGTACTGTGAACACTTTTTTGACCAAAAACTCGACAAATATCATCGAACAACCACCGTATTCACCGGATTTAGTGCCCTGAGACTTTTTCCTTTTCTCAAAAATTCCCGCGGACGCCGCTTTGAGTCGATAGAGGACAAACAAAAAAAAAATAAGGAGAATTCGCTGAAGGAGCTGAAGAAGATCTCTTCAAACGCGTTTAAAAGGTGCTTTGATGACTGGACTAATCATTGGCTTATGTTTATTGTCTCGAATGGAATCTATTTTGAAGGCAACAAAATAAATTTTGATGATTAAACAATTATTTTGCGTTTTATTAAACAATTGCTGGTAATGTTTTGACAGAATGTATTTCAATTTTAAATCCGATACCCAGGCCCGACGAGAGGGGGGGGGGGATCGGGTACTTTTTCCCCCGGGCCCGGAGTTTTCAGAGGGGCCCGGACTCGAGGGTAATTCCAAGAAATATTCTACACCCTGCCAGTATCGGTTGCCGGCGCCGAGAGATCGTTTAGCGCTTTATCAAGGATCAAAGACTACCATCGTTCTTGTTCAACTCAGGGTCGAGTAACAGGATTGGCAACTTTGTATTTGGAATCTGAGTTAGCAAGGAAACTCGACTTCGATGATATTATAAGAGCTTTGACCTCAGCTAAAGAAGAAAAGCAAAATTCTAAGCATCGTGGCAGTCATTTTCAAATATTTGTAAGGCTCACAAAATGAATAAAAAATTTTAACTTTTTTCAGCTGCGTTTTTTATTTCAGATCTGCTGAAGAGTTATCTAAAATTTATTTTAATCATTATTTCATAATTAATTTTATCTAAAATTTTATCAATGAGTTTTTCAATGTTTAAATGTTATATCACTATAACATAATACTCATTTTGATAAATAAAAAAAATTTGAAGGGGCCCGCATCTCAAGTTTCCCCCGGGGCCCGAATACTCTCTCCACGGCCCTGCCGATACCTCTAAATTGATCACCCTTTATTTCTCACTGAAACTGAAAAAGGCGTGTTAGTAATTTCTAGTGTAAACATAATTTTGAAATTCGCTTTGTCTTTCTACAAAAAATTAATTCATTGCTTGGTCAAATATCTAGCAAAAGATGCATGCGAAAATTACTTTCTCGCCATAAAATCAGGAGGAAGACTTTTAATTTCATGAATAAAATAAATTCTCGAATTTCTTCCTATAAGATGTGGCATGTGATCCCAAGAATGTGATGAATACGATTTCTTTTGGCGTTGCTTGCATGGCAAGGCTTCACATGTGGCACTCAACAATCAACAGATACGCGCAGGCGTAGAACCTTCGTATGGCGAGAAATTCGGCAAAATGATGTTTTATCGTTTGAACTGTTGAGGTTGTGTGCAACACATGTCTACCAAAAAACATAAATAGTCTGCTTTCTGCGCAACGGAATCCTTCAATATGCCAACAATGCAGTTCATTTCTCAGATCAATACTTGACATTCACTTGCAGTTGTTGTTGTGGCTTGACGCGTTCATTCATCTCATGAGGAATGTCTCAAGCTCTCAACGAGTGCAAGAGTTCAGCTAGTTTGATCCTTCATTTTGTTTGCTGCCTTTGGAGTTTTGATTATTTTTAACATTAATTGCCGAGGCGGTGGCTCTTTTTTCCAAGGAAAGACCCCAACTGCGTGACGCCGCCACGTCACATGTGTGCATAATTAGTGGCCTTAGCATGTTGCCAGTGCTCCAGCATTTGCGGCCCTCGCGCGCGGGGCAACTTTACGTGATATGTAAATGTGGCATAATGTCCGCCACTGCGATGTGTAGGTATGTAACCATGTGCTATTCGTATACGAATACATATATGAATGTATGTAGGTGGCTAGCAAGAAACTGTGGCAGCATCCTGCTGCATTTTTACGCTTTTTCAGTGTCATTGCGTATTTCAATTAGTTTTTTTCTACATTTTTATTCACTCTTTATTGGACGGAAATTCCTCTTTGAACCGTAGTGTGCATGAGTTGCTAAAAGTTCTCCACTTCATAGTGGAACAGTTTTTCGTGCACGTTCGCGTCATCGAATTGAGCTGCTGTAATTTAAATTATTTTGAAATGGAGCTCTTATCACTGGTGACCAAGTGAAGTCCCATGTTTTACGGTTTTCACACAACGCAATTTCTGAGAACATAGTAAATTTCATTGTTATTTTATACTCTGCTTTAATGTTTCTTTGCCCTCTTACTTCATCTGTTCCGCAGTATTAGACATTTGCAGTCAATAAAATATTTTATTACAATTGCTATGGCTACTAGGAGTTCTTGGAGCTTCATGTAGCGAATGAAACCTTCTGCCCTACGATATATGTAAATATTTTTCGAGTGAATAAATTTACTAATTTTAAAATACTATTTGAGACTTAAAAACGTATACAACACAGTAACGGGCAATGTTTTTGTCTGTTCGATAATTACAGGACCAGAAAATATTGGCTATGGGAATAGGTTTCCGCTCTCGTAAAAGAGATGCCGCTGCTGATACTAAAAGGTTTTTAAATAAGAGGTTTTATTGTGACATTCAAAGAAAAATGCTATTTTTTAATATAAATGATCGGATGTTTATGTCATTATAAAGGGGGAGGTATGCCGTTAATAGTGGAAAATAACATCAGGTAAATGATCACCACGACCACGCTTACAGGACAATATCCTTTTCATTAAATTTTCCATTATCGAATTGCAAAGTAGCTGCCCTATGCCCTCGATAGCCTCACGAATTCCATCTTTGAGGTCTTGAACCGACCCTGGGTTGTTGGCGCAGACCTTCTCTTTCACGTGACCCCAAAGAAAAAAGCCACAAGGTGCTAAATTACAAGATCTCGGTGCTAAATCACAAGATCTCTCAACTGTGATCACCTCTTCGAGAGCTAACACGGTCTGGAAACTTTTCCCGTAAAAGATCAATGGTTTCGTTGCTTGTGTGGCACGTAGCGCCGCCTTGTTGAAAATAAACGTTGTCCAGATCAATACCATCCAATTCCGGCCATAAAAAATCGTTAATCATCTCTCGATAGCGGAATCCATTCACCTGCTATTGGAAAACCCTTTATGTTATTCGTTCTTTGGGACGACTTTACAGGAAACCATGTAAATATAGGGCCGCTATGAGAACTTTCAAACCGGGCTAAAAAGTTATTGGTCTCTTTCCAACAAGTTTTTCTTGAATAAAAAAAAAACTCATGTCACATATTTTTCAACAATTTAAACTTTTTTATTCATTATAATTCGCTTTCTAGGACGAATTTTCCGGGTAGTCCTGTAAATAGGGAGCCCCCGGGCAAACGAAATATTGACTATTTTCCACGAAGTTTTTCTTAAAAAAAAAAAAACGAAAACAATTAATTCATGTCACATGTTTTTTCATTATATGTTCATTCCAAACATTTTTAGCAAAACTCATATTGGATTCCTAAAATGGGCTACGGACAGAAATTATTTTTATTATTTATAGGGAATATATACAAAATAACCCTAACTTAATTATCAAACTGGCTACTAGGGCCTTCAGAAATTATTTCACGTAGTTATTTGCAAGAATGTAAATAAAATATTAACATTTTTCACTAAATGCATATTCAATTTCAATTTCAATATCACCTCATCACATCAGCTCAACCTTACATGGCCTCTTATCGCATCACATCATATTTAAGTTTCCCGCCTTTTCAAGCACAGAGCGATCACAATCTCTGACATATCACTGAGAGTGGCGGTCGCTATCGTGTGAGAGCACAAAGTACGTACTCCCGTATGTAAGAGCATAAGCAAGCAAAGAACGGTGCGCAACGTGAGCGCTTCTTCAGCAAAAAGCAATCAAACAACAAGTGCGATCAACGCGTTGGGCAGTAACTGCCTGGGCTGATTGGGGAAATATAATATGAATGTATCTAAGTGTGTGCTATCTGCTGTGTGCTTCATGTCTCGTGCAGCCAAAACCTATCGCTGTCAAGCGGCTTCATCTGTGCATTTGCCAAACCGGCCGGGCGTTATTCATACCGTGCAGCTCGATCGTGCAACGGACGCGCGTGGCTGCTCATTCAGTAATTCGCTAGATTTTGTGTTTTTTTGGGAAGAATACTAAAATTCGCTTGCCTATTTATGCATGTACATATGTACATTTATGTGTGCTGGTAGCGGGGATATTTTTGTAACAGCAGTAAAAGTTGCAAGCGGAATGGCAGGCGCGCGAAAAATTCTACACACAAGCAAGACTATAGCGCACAAACATGTGCGTATGTATGTGTGTATGTATTTATGTAAGTCAAAACTGGAACAAATTTGCGCTGTTTCATTTACTCGTAAATACTTATATACTTATGTGTGCTTGTATTGATTGTGTGCTTATGTAACGCATAATAATATTTTGTAAAAACAGCGTACAGCGATAAAGTGTGAATTAAAAAATGAAAACATTTCTTACAAGCGACTAATCAACAAATACTTAAACACTGAAATGAGTTAAAGTATGAAAAATACTTCCAAGGCGAGTTTTAAGAATGGATAACAGAACTGAAAGAAAAAAACAAAGCAAAAAAAAAAAAAATTTATAAAAAAAATATACCAAAAAAAAACACCATTAACAATCACAACAACACGAATTTCCGAACTTCTGTTATCAATATCCGCTCAGCTCCACAGTGGGTACCCAACAGCCGCTCACAAGCAAACGAAAACTGCTGCTATTTACGAGGTGGAGCTTATAAGCGCGAATGCGGGTGTGTAAGTGTGACTCGGCATAGTAGTGGGTGTTTGGGTGGACGAGGCAGGCATATGCATAATGGGCAGCCAGCCGATTGTCTTCGGCACTAGAATAACACAAGAAGCGGAAGCGCAGCCACATACATATACAACAAATGTGCTGTATCCGAACGTATGCATGTATGTGTGTATGCGTATCCATCATCGGTTGCTCCAAATGTTTTAGTGCATATGTAGATCGTTGCTGGATTTTGAGTACAGATCGTTCTGTAGTTGACGCTGACTTTGCTGTGGAAGTCACTCCATGCTGCCCTTGTAGTAGTAGTTGTTGTTGTTTTTGTTGTGTTTTGCTTTACGTTATTGATCGTGCGCGCCGCTACACCAAGTACCCACTAACTGCGATCGTTTGGTCCGTCGATGCGATCAGTTGCGTGTTGGCATTCCTGTCCAACGGGTGTGCTTTCCTTTTACGCTCGCGTGCGCGAACCGCTGTAAGCAAAGTCCTTGCGCCAAGCAGGACGATTTGAATTGGTTTTTGGTTGTGAAATTAATTTTATACGCTGGCCTATATGATATACATACATACATACATATATATTGGTTTACTGTTAAACACTAATACACTTAAGGATTCTTCCGAGATAAGAAGTGTAAAAAGTTATCAGATTACGGAAGCTGTTGGATATCAAACAAACAAAACCAGCGCATGAAGTGAAAAGTAAAGTGAAACAAGAAAAAAACAAAAAACGAACCTTTTATGTGGAATATTTAAACAACGTTTTCAATTTCATTTGCTGTTTAATCAACATAAAGACAACCGATCAAAGACGTTTGTGGATCCCAGTTAATTAAGCGACAATCACCAAAATGGATTTATCGGGGCGGTTGCGGTAAGAATAATGACGACTTTAAATAATTAAAAGATTTAAACAAATACAAAAACTAAATGCTAACGGTATTGCTTGGCTACCATGCATGCCACAACAGCAGGATACTGATAATAATGCGCAAAAAAAAAAACTCAAAACCAATTTCATCTAGATTGTGTTTAAATGATTTGCTTTTGGCTTCGTGCGTCTGAATTGCCTGTTGTGCGATTGATTGAATCTCTTTGTGCGCTGTGCAAATGAATATGTCAATAAAGGATTTTAATTTAATTTCGAAATGTTTGGGAACGCACTTTCACATTTGCCACCCGCACGGTTGTCGCCGAGAGTTGGTGACTGCAACGGATCGTCTAGCTGTGTTGGCAGCTATTGTGGTTGCAAGGATATGTGCAAAACACACAACCACACACACGTACACGCACACATACACATGCCTGCATGCTTAAATAATGCTTAAACTCCTTGTGCAATGGCCGAGTCTATTTGCTGATTTCAGAATTTGAATAAAGTTTGAGTTTGTGTTTGCCTGTGCGTATGTGTGTATTTTGTATGTGTGTTAATATATGCCCGGCATTGGAATACTAAAACATTCACATTGCAGCTACTCATGTCAATGCTGCTATTAGTCGTCGTCCTTGTTTTTGCCCTTAGTGCCGCTCTTGGTGTCAGTGCTGAATGAGGCACTTGTGTCTATAATCCTTGTGGCATAATTGTGCTTCGAAAACATGTCAAATCAAAAGCAAGAAAAGCAGAGTAGCACAACACCAACAACAAGTCTAGCTCCATTTTCGGGAGTAGAAACAATAATAACATCAAAAAAGTAAATAAAGGGTCTTTCACATCACAATGTTAGGTTAGGTTGAAATGGTTGTCCTGTGTGACATACTTAGGCTCGTAGCCCATTGTGATGCCGCGTGGGGCACTTGTCTGTGTCTCTACTAAAACAAGTGTGCAATTTTCAAAAGTTTTAGAAGATTCCTGATATCCGCAGAACTGAGATCAGCCAACTCATTAAAAAATTGTCTGCCTACAATAGTAAATCTTTGTCTGGATAAAGCAGCACAATGGCACAGATGGTGTGAAATGCTACTGAAATCGTCCAATGCTTTAAAAAATCGTCAACTTAAACTACATAGTAAATCTACGTCTGCATAGAGCAAGACAATGGCACAGGAGGCGTGAGATCGTCTCTTCCTCACCTAAACGGCATCTGCAGAAGTCATGCCTTTGCATACCCATTCTATTGGCGAGCCTACCTATTAAGCAGTGCCCTGTTATAATATAAGTCAATGCTCTAAGAGTTTGCTTATTTTGGCTTAGCAAAGATTCTGTGCGCTTAGCATTGAGAGTCAGCCACAATTGTCGGACGATTCTGCAAGAGGTTCCATTACACCATCTTTTAATTTAAAATTTTCTCGAAAATAAGTAGCTTACAAGTCTGTCAAGGTATACCTATGACATTGTCAATGTACAAATCGGTAAATTTGGTGCCGAGTCTCGCTGATTGATCGGCTCTGTATTTACCCTCAATGTCACAATGGTCTGGAACCCATATTATATATATATAATTGGCTCGTACATCCTTTTTGGGTGTCTGGCCGAGCTCCTCCTCCTATTTGTTCTGTGCGTCTTGAAGTTGTTCCACAAATGGTGGGACCTACAGTTTCAAGCCGACTCCGAATAGCAGATATTTTTATGAGGGGCTTTTTCATGGCAGAAGTACACTCGAGGTTTGCCATTGTCTGCCGAGGGGCGCCGAATGCTTTTTTAAGGGATTTTTGTGTCAGTATTGAATAATTCGTTTCATCTTTGACATTTGTCAAGGAGACAGGTGAACAATTTTACACGATAGAAAACGCTTATTAAAACTTATTGTGCAATGTCGTGGTCAATCTTTAAGAACAACATGTCGAAAATTCGTTGTTTTTGTGGTGGAAATAATCGTCCGAATGAGTCGGCAATTCAAAGATAGGTGACATAATTTCAAGAAGCTGGGATTTTCGAGGGTAGAAAAAGGACTTCGAGACTAAAAATCAAAAACTGGATGTTCTGCTGCTGCTGTAGCGCAAAGTGTTGCTGAATAACCTTCAACCTCGATACCTCGACATCATCGATTCTCAACAATTAGGCATTCATGAATTGTCTGTTTGGTGGATTTTATCCGTAGACGTGCAGCTCATGATGGACATTTAAATGATGTCATTTTTCACGTATAATTGTTAAGAGCCGTATTTTGAATAAAATTAGTCAAACCTCAAAGAATCTAAATGTTTACATATTTAATTTTAAAACAACAGCTAGGCGCCTCTTTTGAAAGACCCTATCTAATTTGAATTTGTAGACTTTGATTGATTGTGTCGATGCCAATAATGAATTCAAATACGACTACACTCTTACTTGCTCGCCTCACTCCCCTCATTTGTCCATCATTGTTGTCGCTTTAGTTTTAAGAAGATAAACACGTAATTATTCTTGTCCTTTGCGGACTTAAATCATACTTGAGTTTCTCTATGTTATGTTATGGCTCTCAGTTACGAGGGCTCTCATTTAACTACGATTCTAATGCTTTGGGCAGATCTTTTGAGAACTGTTGAATAAATGTACTGTAATTCATTAGTATTGAAAATTGTGATGTGATTGCACGGTTCAGACTGTGCTTGTTCTCCACTTTCTGGTGTGCGGCTGCACATGAATAGAATTGCAAGGTTTACATACAAAATTTTTCTTAACATTTAGACGATTCCTAATTGAAAAGAAGACCAAACCCTTGGTCTTCGAAGTACTTGGTATTGGAATTACTAGCTGAAATCATAATAACTTTGGATTTTGAGTGGTCTGCAAAGTTTCAATGACAAAAACTCGTTAAGAGAGCTTAGAATGCTCGCTTGTAGGAAGAGTGTGACAATCCAACAAAAAAATTTTGATGTAATAGGTATGAAAGAAAGTGAGGAGAAAAAACAACACATCTTTAGGTGTTGGATAGAAATGGGAAAATTCAAGTGAAAAAGCTTAATCGCATTGTGAATTCTACAAGGTGGCACAAAATTAATCACCCTATCGGAAGATTTCTAATCCTTGCAAACGGCGACGCTCAAAATCATTTTTAATTTCGTTAAAAAGTTATTAAGGAAAAAAAAATTATGATTATTCTGCGCCTCCTTGTATTTGAACTATACTGCACAATATATACAATAATACAAATTAAAAACTTTTCTTCTTTTTGGTTGGCTCGATAACCGCTTAAGGGATTTTGGCTGAGTTCAACAAAGCGCGCCAGTCGTTTCTTTCTCGTGCCAGTTGGAAACACCAAGTGAAGCCAAGTCCTTCTCCACCTGATCTTTTCAACGCAGAGGACACGTTCCTCTTCTTCTGCTACCACCAGCTGGTACCACATCAAATACTTTCAGAGCCGGAGCGTGTGTATCCATTCGGACGACATGACCCAGCCAGCGTAGCCGCTGGATCCTTTTTCGCTGCGCTATGTCTATGTCGTCGTAAAGCTCATACAGCTCATGGTTCCATCGCCTACGATGCTCGCCGTCGCAAACGAACAAAGGTCCAAAAATCTTCCGAAGGACGATTCAAGCGACGCCTCATCGGATGTTGTTATCGTCCCCGCTTCTGCGCCATACAATAGGACGGGTATGATGAGGGACTTGTAAAGTGCTGGTTTTGATCGTCGCGTCAGGACTTTACTACTCAATTGCCTAAATCCTAACCTAAATCTCATTAATCTTATCCATTATATCAACAGCTCTGGCTGGCTGTAGATTCTGGAGGTTTCATAATGGTATCAAAACAGTGCTTTAGTGCTACTGGAGGAGTGCCAGATTGGCACTTTAACCATTTCACTTACCTACTTACTCAATTGCCTACTTAGTCCAAAGTAGCACTTGTAATCGGTGAGCCGGATGGTTTGATCCTTTTCCAACAAATTGGTCATTGACGTTGCTTGCTGAAGTCAAGCTTTGCAATAAACTTAAATTCCTTGACTCGCAAACTCACGTACAAGTTGTTTTAGCTAATACAAAAACCTAGGCTGTATGCAGGGTTTCTTATCAGAAAGAGAAACTCATAAGCATTGAAAAAAAAACTTCGTTGAAGATGAATCACGTAGTAGACCTGTAAGACATGCAACGACATCGACAATCACTCGTTCAATGATTTAATTTTGTGAAGATCCAAATTCGACTAAGCTTTAAGTTGCGTACACTATAATAATAACAATTGGCTCTTACACCTTTTACAAGTTATTTTGCCGAACTTCTCCACCTATTTGTGGTGTGCATCTTGGTGTTTTTCCACAAGTGAGGTCCCGTTTTACGCCGCCTCCGAACGGCAGTTCGTTTTTTATGTAAAGCTTCTTCGTGGCACAACAACACTCGGAGGTTTTCCATTATCTACCAAGGTGCGACGGCTATTGGAAACAACTTTTCGTATCATTTGGTGTTTCATGTCCGGTATTTCGAACCGGAGTATCACCGAATGGTGTCAAGCAGCACCCCATTTAAGTACAGCAGCTAAGTATCTCAAATGAACGAGTATAGAACATTTTAGATGAAAAATTACATGCGAAAGCGCTGCTAGTTAGTGCCGAGCTTCTGCAAAATCATTACAGAGATCGAAAAAATTTATTGGTTCAGGAAGATTATATTGAATCAAAAAAACTTATTACTTACTTATAAACTATCAAAAATTCAAATTATTTTTTCTGCTTTCTTACTTCATCAATTGATGTTACTTCCGCAGTGGGGTTCACATCTCGGACCTACTGGCGGTATGCTACGCCTATCCGAGCATACTTTTGGCGAATATTCATTCATACCTATATACATTACACTCGGATGTGCTAGCACGTGTTTCTATAAATGAGACTATGACGTCTGCACAAAATATTTTTTCTTGGGAGTGAAAGCAGAGATTTCTGCAAGCTATTAATTACCATTTTGCACTTCCTTTAATTTATATTTCTATATTATTTGATTATTTGATTATAAAGTAAAAATGGTAATTTGAAAATTATGATTTTGTATATGGACGTGCTTAAATCTGAAAGCATGAACATTCGCACAAAGTTTACGCACGACCATATGGAAAACATATTTGAGTTCTCTGCAGTTTTCAGTGGCAAACTTCGTGTTTTGCGAAACTCAATGCCACAGAAAACCAAATAATCAAGTAATAATAAAACCAAATAATAAGTAAGTAAGGAAGGCTAAATTCACTTCGGAAAGCACTTTATATACCCACGCACATATCAGTAAAATTTAATTTGGCTGGCTCTTAATTTACGGAATCAAACAAACTCGTAGACATTGAGAGTTATGGCTTGAAAAAGAATAGGGATGGTTGAGAATTTGGTCTTAACATCTTTTTCTTGACTAGCGCGATAACCGGTTTAGCGATTTTGACCGAGTTTAACAGAGCCTGTTGGAAACACCAAGTGAAACCAAGTTCTTCTCCACCTGATCTCTCCAACGGAACCAGCAGCTGGTTCCGCATCGAATACTTTTAGCTGTTTTATCCATTTGGACAACATGATCCAGCCAACGAAGCTGCTGAATCTTTATACGCTGCCCTATGTCTATGTCGTCGTAAAGCTCATACAGCTCATTATTCCACTGCCTACGATATTTGCCGTTACCAACGAGCAAAGGTATAAAAAACTGTTATGCTGTTATCATCCAAGCTCCTGCCCCGGTCTTATTAAGCGAGTGTAAAAAATGGGTGTGGTTTTTGTCCGATCTCAATAGAATTTATGTCGGAACTAACTTAGGTGGTGTGCAATACTTGTACCAAGTGTCAACGCTCATCTTTCAAAATTTTACGTGCGTGACATTTATTTTTTTAGTTTTATTATTTGTATAATATTCGAATAATTTTAGTCAACTTATGACAGAGATAACACGTTTTTTTCGTTTTTGAATATTACCGTTATATGGGAGATGGGCGCGCTTATGGCCCGATTTTACCCAGTTTCAGTACCGTTTTTCCTAGAATAAAAAATAGTAAGTGCCCCGAGTTTCATTGAAATATCGTAATTTTTGCTCGGCTCATCGTACACACGGATGCACGGTCGAACGGACAGACATGGCCAAATTGACTCCTCGTCCTCTCGCTTCCCATTTGCTCGTATGTGAACAAAATTATGATACCCTTGGTCATAAGTGCGCGGGTATAACAACCAGAGCTAGCAACAGCAACATTGTTTCACACTTCTCAATTGCTGGCCAATGAGCTAATAGCACTTACGCACACTATTTAAAATAAGTAATTATAAACATTTTATGCAACTTTTTTGCGTTATTTTTGTATCAAATGGGAATTCGAAGAATAATAAATGATGATCTGCCAATTTCACCGGTGAACTCAACCAGCAACAGCTCATGGTCAGGCATTACACCCATAAGAATAGGTAATGGGTGTATATGCATTTCCAAAACTATAACAATAAAGTGCCAAAAGTGAATGCGAGGGATGCGTAAAGTGCAATGTAAAGTAATGTAGTGCGTTGAGTGCGCCTGCAATTACATACGCACATACATACATACATACATGTATACATTCATACATTGTACGTGCGGCTAGGAAAACGAAAGTAAATGAAGTGCGTTGAGTTTGCTTCGAAAATTGATTTGTTTAGAATAAACTCGTAGACACTTAGCCACTTGAGTAAAACCACAACTGGAGCGGACGTGTGGAGCGAACGCCACATGCTGATTATGTGTGTAGCTGTGTTAAGTACTTAGTATACCCAGCAAGCATAAGGAAAAAATGTATTCAGCAAATATTAATAAACCTGATTTATCTATTTAATGATTCGATCCTAACACAGCAAGGAAACTTTATTAGTGCCAGTCAAAATAGGCTACAATTTTCATTGCTGCTTGTGTGGAGGAAGCGTTAAATGGCTATGGCCGAAGCCGTTATGTGGGACTTAAACCCAACTAAACTCGCCCTCATGCCTCGCGGTTGACCCTCCCGTTACTCAAATGTTTGTTATTGTCGCTCTGTCCGAGTCCGCTTTTAAGCAATACATTGCGTTAACGAGCTGTTTCTACGGACCTACGAGCATATTCCGCATATTGAAAGATGCTCATGATATTTGTGGCCAGTACACATGTTGTTTTCCAGTTTTTCTTTTGCAAACTGGGTATTTTTTCACTAATTTTTCACATCAGCTGGTTACAAATAAAAGGTTAAAAGGTTGCATCCCAAAAAACTGCTGCTAACACCTTCTTGACCGATACCTGTACCCGAACTCGGTTCGGAGCCGCAGCACCAGCTTCACATCACTCTTTAGCCTCTTGTTTTGATGATTTAGGATCAAGATGAGAGACCCAGGCCTCATGTATAGGGACGAACCAATGCACAAAGTCCACTTTATCCTTTCGAAAATGCTCTAACTGTTGCTGAAAAAGTCGCATTCCAATGTGTTTTTGTGCCATTGTTAGCGAATGCGGCACTCATTGTGCACACAGTTCTTGAAACCCAATACTTCAGTCAAAATATTGCTTACACAGCTCAATGAGATGCCTAGGACTTCTACCAAATCTCTTTCAGCCACTTTTCAATAGGATTTTCCGTATTTTTTCTACGATTTCTGGCGTTATTGCTGTTTTGGTACGTTCTTGACGTACATCGCCCTCAAGGCTTGTACGATCAAGTTTAAATTCAGCAACCTATCTTTCTATTGTACTAATTGATAGCAAAAAGTCCTTAAACGCTCTCTCAAGCATATATCGCTCATTAATGTACAGCTTTGCCGAGTGTATCTAGGAAACACACAACCCTGATTTGAGTAGCAGTACGAACCACTGTTACCTTCACACTTTTGGGAAAATACCTTCCTAGAGACATGCGTTGCATAGTTTAGCAAACACCTCTGGTGTCGGTTTTAATTGCCGCTTCCACAGCTATATTTGGGATGCCATCGAAGCCCAGGGTTTCGTTATTAACAATGCGCTGGACTGTAGAAAGCACTTTTGGTGGGCATGTTGACTATGGTCTCTTGGCTTCATATGGGCTCTCATAACAACCTCATATCCCATTGTCCACGGGTTAATTAACGCTGAGTTTTCAAGTTAAGTTTCAGCATTCCTTATTATTTGATATTAACCATTTTCTCAAACCATATTCTTCACCTTGTGCTGAAGTTGAGGAATATTTAAGGAATCATTAAAAAATTTCTCGCAGCACTTAGGTAGGTAGGTAGGTGGGGTGGCTGTCGCAGTGACACACTGAGACCTTTCGTAGGCCCATTGTGACACCACAGGAACTTATCCTTACCTTATGGGTTACAAGTGACTATATGCATAAGTATCAGCATCTTATCCGCTTGGTGATCAAACGTTGTACCGGTTCGAACGAGTTCATCTGCCTTGCAATTCAGTGTTTGTTCCAGTGGCTGGTATTTAGGGAAGTCATTTAGAAGTTTAAAACATTATATGACTGTTTTTGACGAGTGTGTTTTAGATTCTAGCGCTTTTATTGCTGCTTGGCTGTCCGAGTATGTGAAGACTTAATTTGTGAATAATACTCTCGTCTGAGTTCCGTCTGAAATACACTGCAATGATCAGGTAGGCGAAATGATTGGCTAAATCCGAGTTTGTCGGAGTAGAGCCCTCCACCAACCCTGTTGTCTAGTTTTGAGCCATCTGCATAGGTTTTTATATCATTTTCTCTAACAATAAGCCCGTTATCCCATTTCTCTTTGGAAGGAAATACTGTGACGAAGGATTTATTAAAGTTGATAGCCTTGGTCTTACAGAAATCCGTTGTAACAGGACTGCAGGGGAATTTCTCTAAAATTGAAGAGTGTGCTCTCTGGTTCATTCTAAGAGCTGCCTTGGCAGCTGCTTGCTTGTCGAATTGCTCTATTGGTAAAAGGTTAAGCATAACATTTAATGCCTCTGTGGGTGTAGTCCTAAAGACCCCGCAGATGCAAAGACTGGCCAAGCGTATTTCAAAAGTTGTTCCTAGATTGCTTTGGTGACCTTTGACAATTGTCAGGAGGAGAGAGGTATTGGCGATAGAACATAGCGTGAAAATTACTGAAACTTATTATGAAAATGGTAGATCTTTAAGAACAACATATCGCAAAATTTGTGATTTTTTTTGTTGGAAAAAATTGTCCGAATGAGTCGACAATTAAAAGATTGGTGAACAAATTTGACGAAACTGGTTCTGTCGAGAATAGAAAATGTACTGGTAGACCAAAGACAAAAAACTGGATGTTCTGTTGAGAATGTTGCCGCTGCAGCGCAAAGTGTTGCTAAAGAACCTTCAACATTGATAACTCTGCGTTCTCAACAATTAGATATTCATGAAGCGGCTGTTTGGGGCATTTTACCAGTAGACCTGCAGGTCATGATGGACATTTAAATGATGAAATTTTCATAATTTGTAATTTCGGCCGCCGTGGCCAAATGGGTTGTTGCGTGACTAATATTCGGACCTCGGAGAACGTAGTGCGAGTTTTCGTGCATGAAACTCCAAAATGATTGAACAAGTTTTTTCTCATAGCGGTCCCTTCGAGCAACCTTCGAGAGTATTTCTGGCATGAAAAAGCCCTTTATAAAAAATATCTGCCGTTCGGAGTCGGCCTAAAACTGGCACTTACACCCTCTTTTTGGGTGTTTGGCGGAGCTCCTCTTCCTATTTGTGGCGTGCGTCTTGATGTTGTTCCACAAATGGAGGGATTTACAGTTTAAACCGACTCCGAACGGCGTACAATTTTTCACATATAATTGTTGAAAGTCATACTTTGAATAAAAATAGTGAAACCTGAAATATTTTAAACTTGTGCACGTTTTATTTTAAAATATTTTGAAAGACGCTTGATAAATATAATTAAAAATAAAACACGCCATTTTTTTCAGTATTTTCATATTTAGTCGGGATTTTTTGGCTGACCTGTGTCTTGTCGGGACTATGTTTGGTCGGAATTTAGCTGTGTCTTGATTGTCTTTCAGGATTCTGTATATCAGAAATTGTGCGTTGGGATTTCGTCATACGCCCTCGAATAATCCGTCACCCTAGTGCGTACACACATATACATGTACGTATGTAAACACCAAAGATGTGTGTGTGTGTGTGTGAATATGAGTAGTATAGGTATGTAGTTGTACTCTAACACACTTAAATATTTATTTAGAAATAACGTAATAAACTTAAATAGTTTAGTGCTGATCGAACGAAGTGATTTTAGTTTTTTGGCAGTTTTTGTGTTATTTTCCTCCTGTTGGAAAAACAAATGTGCGAATGTTGAAGGTTGGTTTTAATTGAGTGCGGCCAGCGAGGCTAATCTAAGCAATCAAATTGTTTGCCACTAGTTGAGATGTTAAAGTAAATATTTATATTAGCTGGAAAAACGCTCATACTACTCACACACGTCGATGTGGAGGAAGCGCCGCCAAGCAGGTTGGCGCAAAATAAAAAATAGCATATAGCTGAAAATATGTACCTACACACATGCATACATATGCACACGTGTGCGTACTTTGTATGCGAAAACTTGTACAAAGTTACAAATAATCCACACCACACGCTGCCAAGGCACCTGCTATGTGTGTGTGTTTGTATGCAAATCAAAGCAACTAAAGGAAAGCAGTACGAAACTCTTTGAAGTATTTGCAAAAACATCAAAAAGAATGAAAGATGATTGAAATTTCTGATGTGGGACATCACCCATTGTATCCCAAATTTTTTTCACACAGCTAAGGCTTTGGTGTTGAAATACTCGTACATATGTATGTATGTATGTATGTATGTATGTATGTATGTATGTATGTAGAAGAAAAAGAAGTTTAAAGTTGGACGGCGCCCACATTGCATGACTGATCAGATGGCAGCCCAAATATGCAGCTAATAAAATCAGCAGTAAATGCCAGATTGCAATGTGTTGCAGATGCTTGTCGAGGCAGCGTGCAAATATGCACCACAACTGAATATTTATATATGACACACACACACAATGTATGTATGTATGTTTGTATAGGAATGCGTGTGGTCATTTAGAAATGCTGCTGTTAATCAATCACCGCTAAAATGTTGATTTGCCTCATTTAGGAAGTCAGTCACAGCAGGGAACTATTTATTACTGTTTTTTCTGCTGAATGCCACACTTGTTGAGCGTGCAGTTAGCCGTCACAGTTTTTTTATATAATACCTACATACATATGTGAAAAGGAAAAGGGAAAGGTTGGTGAGGTTAGCAATTCTATTGTCCTTAGACTGCGCTACTCTAAAATGAAAATGGAGTTAATTTAAAGAATAATAATTAATGATTGCTCTGACTGCCAAGGATATCGGATTTGTTACAAATAATTAAAAGTTATTGTATAATAGATACGAGGGGTGCCTTTTACAATATATGTCGGGATTAGAGAACAAAAACAAATTTTAATCAGCGAAAATCACTTTGTTTTTTTTTTTTAATATTCTCCATGAATATTTGCATGCGTTTGAACCAATTGTCGAATCACTTTTGCCACTCTGAATGAGGTACCTCCAAAACATGTATTCTGAATGTCGCAACCACTTCTTCGGGTGTCGAAAAACGTTGACCTCTAAGTTTGTTTTTTACGTACGGGAATAAAAAGAAGTCATTCGGTGCCAAGTCCGGACTATACGGCGGAGGACCCATTAATTCGATGTTTTGGGTGCTCAAAAATGTTTTGTTTGAGCCGATGTGTGAGAGCTCGCATTGTCCTGGTGAAGAGTGATCTGTCTTTGGCGATTGGTTTTCCTAATTTCTTGGAAGACTACTGGCAAACAAATGGTTGTGTACCACTCAGAATTTACTGTTCTGCGTTGTTCTAGTGGTACGGTTGCGACATGTCCAGTTTTTCCGAAAAAACAGGCGACCATTTGCTTGGAAGTGCTTCGTGCGCGAACCACTTTTGTTGGATTTGGCTCATCTTGAAACACCCAGACAGTCGACTGCTGTTTACTTTCGGGCTCATACGCGTAAATCCATGGTTCATCACCTGTCACGAAGTCATAGACGTGTTTCGAAGCCCCGTATCGAAAGATCGAAGATCGTATTTTTTGAGCATTTCCTTCGACCAATCGACACGAGCCTTTTTTTGAGCGATTGACAAATTGTGTGGGATCCAACGCGAACAAATTTTTTTGACAGTCAAATGTTTAGGCAATATTGAATGTATGCTGGTCCCTCTAATGCCTAAGATTGTCTCAATCTCACGATAGGTCACATGACGATCTTGCAATATCAGTTCGCGCACAGCATCAATGGTTTTCGGAACAACAACTGATTTTGGACGACCTTCACGAAATTCGTCTTGGAGTGAACTACGACCACGATTGAATTCACCATACCATCGATAAACACTGGTCTTTGATGGAGCTTCATCGCCAGAAAAGGTATTAAGTTCATCCATGCAATGCTGCTGAGTTAATCCACGACGAAAGTTGTAAAAAATAATCGCACGAAAATGTTCACGATTTAATTCCAGTTTTGGACCGAGATTAATCTTTTAAGTTACTGTAAACAATACAAATAGCGCTGGTATTTCAAAACGTTCTTAGTACCTAAAAGGCAAAAAATATCAAACTTTGCGATACAGCTGTCAGTTGCCAGATTGCAACACCAGGGTTGCCAAATCCCGACATATAAAAGGCACCCCTCGTATATACAGTTATATTTCATAAACTGCTTTTATGTTATCTATTAATGGTTCTTTCGAAACGTTTAAGGGATTTTGGCTATGGAGAAACTTACTTCTAAATTGAGTAAGTAGGGGATATTCTACAAAGATATGAGGGATCGTAAGTGCGGCTGTACAGCAGAATCGACATGATGGCTGGGTCTTATTCCTTAGCAGAAGTGCATGTGGCATAGTAGACTAAGCGGAGTCTAACGAAGCACTTGTTCGACGCAGTTGAGGTCGAAGGAGGAAGATTTTTGGCCGAGCAGTTAGAGTTGATATTTTTATGATGTAGGGGAAGCAGAAAGAGACTTTTGATACTTTTCTACTGGAGAAGGGCATACAAGTGAGAAGAGGCTAGTTTCCGACTTCATTAGAACGAGCGTTACCAGTTATGCCACATTGGTTTCACATTCTTGCCTAGCTCGATTAGCATTTTCTGTATGACCTCTATGGGTTCACTGGTGTTGGTAAGGTTTCTGACGCCTTAAAATACAGAAAGACCATAATGTGGCGTTTTTTCGTAGATTTGGCAAATAATCACTTGCATTCCGTATCAAATGCGGTTGTCACAGCTGGAAGTAGGGCGTGTTTTCGAGTAGTACCGTTTGAATCCACAACAGCGAAGGGTGCGCTGGCATTGCATTTTGAGCCGACTTTTATATATATATATAACTGGCGCGTACACCGTTTTTGGGTGTTTGGCCGAGCTCCTCCTCCTATTTATGGTGTGCGTCTTGATGTTGTTTCACAAATGGACTTTTTTATTTTTATTATTTTGTGTTTATTGCATTCACGGGAGCCTCGAAGTTATGCTATCCTAAAGCATCAATTTTCCACTACTCTTTTAGGCATTTTTTGTTGTTGAAGCACCATTACTAAGTCCAGAAATATGCAACTTCGACGTGGTTGGATCAAAGGGCGAGAGGTTTCAGATGATTTTATTTGCGTGGGCAGGTGGTTAGTTACTTGAATTGGAATGTCATGGGTGTTAACGGACGAATTGCCGACGAATTGGCCAACCGTAGATCAGCGGTTCCCACACAAGGGCCAGAGCCAATAATCGGAATCAGTTCCGCAGGAATCATGAATTGGATCAGCGATTATGTAGGCAATCTACATAAAGAACGATGGTTGGTCTAGAACGGTGCAGAACTGGAAAGTGTTTTGTGACAAGTCCGACCAGGAAACTTTCTACTAAAACTAAAAAAAAAAGAAAGACGTTCGGTTGATGGTCGGTATCATTACAGGACACAACCCATGGGGTCAGCATATGACCACCATTGGAATCATTGAGGACCTAGCGTGCCTGTCATGCTTGGTGGAGGCGGATAGCGCTGAGCACTTTCTCTGTGAGTGTCCTGCCTTTGCTAGAGCAAGGCTACGAATTTTGGGTTCCGATGTCGTCCTTTAAAACTGGAGGATATTTACAGATAAGACAAAGAATCTGGAAAGTTTTCACAGGACTCATTACCTCTGTCTCTATTCTTTCGTATCTCTTTCTCTGATACTTTTCTCCTACCCCCTTTCCAGAGTTTTAAATACAATGGGCTTTTTAGCCTGAGTGTTTTAGGAGCCACCAAATCTCCTGGTGCTCCTTGGATCGACCTTTTCAAATTTCAATTTAAAATTTCATGATATCAGACGATCTTGGAGGCCAATCGACTGATCCGAGACGAGAGATGAATTGCTCACCGAAACGGATGACAGAGTAAATCCATTGCTTCACGGGCTGTACGGCAAGTAACGCCGTCTTGTTGAAATCAAATATTGTGGAGATCACTGACTTCAATTTTCGGCATTTGGCGTAGCCATTAAGCCAAAAATGGCCCCACCGCTGAACATAAAAAATATTTGCTTTGTTTGATGGTAGTCACGCGTGATCTGTCAAAAAACCTCTATTGGAAAAAGTATTTCCGAACTGATCACCCTTTATTTTTAATTTTCTGAATATATTCCTGGAACTTTTTGGTCAAGGTGGTATGTTCAACCAAATAATCATCATCATAGTTCTTCGAGTTCTGTTGTGGAGCATAGGGCCAAAATAAAAATTTTCAATTCCGTTCGGTTCCCTGCTTTTGCTTTTACTTGCTGCCACGTCAGGTTTTTGGTCACAGGTTTTATTTCAATTCCTATGCAACGGTGCCATGAGCCCCTAGGTCTGCCTCGGTTTCGCTGATCCTGGGGATTCCAATCTAGTTCTTTCCTGTCTAGTGAATGGCTGAGGCACCTCCACTTGCGCCCTCTAATTTTTTGCGTGGGTGGTTTTTGTTGATATATAGAATAGATATATCTCTCTATTCTATCCACTTTTCCACTAGTATGGATGGTAAGACGGAAAAATTGGGTTGAGGTCACTCTTCTGGAAAGCACTAAGTCGCACGTCTTCTCTATTTTCATTTTATGTTTTTTCATTTTACTTATTCACAAGTTACTAAGCCACATCTCAGAAAAAAATGCTTGCTTCTGTTATTGAATTTCACTGTTATTGAATAAAAACGGGGTAAAAGATTGTCAAAAACTACTTTAGGTTGGCTCTTTGCACTGACTCGGAATGTATTCAACAATATAGAACCAAAATGACTGAACTCTGTGGAAATGGGCAAGATACCAGGACATAAAGGAATAGAAGGAAATGAGAGAGCCGATGAGCTCACTAATGTAGGTATTCGCTTGCCGAGATAGAGCACGTCAGACATATACCCCTCACTCTCCTTTCTGAAAACGGAACTGAATGAGGAACTAGTTCCGACAACGCAATCGATATGGGAACATTCAAACATTCAAAAATTTGTTAAGGACTTGGAATACGAAAGCTGCAAGCTTTATATTAATATCTTTTAGAAAAGACTGCCAAATATTGATTGGAGAACTTGCGGGACACCGTCTAACGCCACATCATGCAGCCAAAATGGGATTAGTCCAGAGCGTTGCGTGTAACACATGCAATGGTGAGCTTTGGAACACTGCTTTGCTCTTTGTGGGACTCAACAAATATGCCTAGGCTCAATATATTCTTCATCCTTGAAGGATAATGATGACAAAAAGCTGAACGGCTTGTTAAAACTCACAAAGACGTGCATTAAAACTTACATAAAATAATATCTCCGGCTCCAAAAACATAGCACTGGTAACACAATAAGCCCTGGAGGTCGAAGTGAGATATTTTAAAAAATCAGCCAGCGCTACCTACTTAACTTTAGGCTATTGATCTACTAATCTTTCACGTGTTAGCGGGGCTTTCGTCTTTGATCTATTGAATTACCCTTCTGTTCATGAAGCAGGCTTTTGGGAACTACCTTTTTGGCTTCTGTGGGAGATTTATAATTTATCTGCTAAAGAAACCGTATTTGCTATTGTTACAGTTATTATTTATTTCTATACGATTTTTTCAACACACGCGTCTCGCTAGCAGCACTACGAGACCAGTTCCATTTTTCTCCAACAAAGGGTTATTAACACTCAATTCTTCTATATGCGAAACAAACCATATTACGCTAACGAACAATGCCCCGGTTCAACGCCACTAAACAAATTCACAATTTTCGCCAAAGTATAAGTAGCTGCTTTTCATTCGAATTTTAGTTTGGCTTCTCTTATTCTGAGTTCTTATATTCCGTTTCGGCTTTTATGCTCATGTATGTATGTATGTATGTATGCACTACATGTAAGTAAGTAAGTGTAAGTTTGCGTGCGTTTATGTGCCATATGTATTTTTGGTAAAAGTCATAAAGTTCTGCGTGGCTTGCGTACTTGAGGCACGCACACACACACGCACCGATGCCACACATGCTATGCGAGCGTGGTCTCGAGCGGACACTGGCCATTGAAGCGACATAATAAATGCGCGAACACCGTCCACATTTATGGAATTAGCAGGAAATTCATCATGACTCCATACAACGGTAGTGGCGGTGGTGCTGCCGCTGATGTTGTTGGTTGGGGGTATACGCCGTTGGCCGTTTGTGATGTCTGTGACTTTTTGGCCGCGTTTACTGCCACTTGAAATCACAAACACCACCAGTGCCACCGCCACCACCGACGACGACGACGCCCAACGAAGCTACTTCAACGCCGCTGGTTGGCGACTGTTTGGCGAATTTGATGATTGTCGTAAGATCCCTTCTTTTTTTGCCGATCTTTTCAAAAGCTAGCAAATCCGTCAAAATGTTGTTTGTTTACATGCAGTTCGCTTTTTTTTTGGCTGCGCGTCGTTGACGTCTGTCGCCGTTTTGAACAAGGAAGTGGTGTGCCGCGTATAAATGTGGCCAACATATGTATTTGCATATATTATATGTATATATCCATGTGTGTGTGAGTGTGCGTGTGTATGTCTCAACGTGCATGCGACACGCGTTCAAAGCACAGCATAATTTCTTCTTTCTTCTTTTCTTTTGATTTTTTGTTTGTTTTTGTTTTTGATTTTGTCGGTAGTCTGTCTGACACAGTGGTCGCCCGCCTGCTCGGTCTCAATTTAGATTGCACTTACAGTCATATATACTCGAGCATATGCAGATATGTATAGAAGTGTGTACATTCTGCCACATTCTGCCACATTCGTCATCGTTTACATCATTTGTAGTAAATGCACGTGTGAATTACGGCTGCAATGGTATTTGCATTCACCAGCAACAACCGTGTGTGTGCGTGTGCGCTGGCCTTTTGTTGCTTTCTTTTCATTTCCTTTGGCAGCCACTTTGCGAATATTTTGTAACATTTATGTACATGCGTGCGCCATAATAACTCCATGAATTCACGTGAATATATACATACACACACACACATCAGCAGATACGCACTTTTCTCGTTTATTAGCTTCGTTATGGTGATTCTATTTGGCATTCGCCCGTTGGCTTGCCGGCTACTTCATAATTGCCAATGTCTTTTCTTGTCTTACCACTTTCATTCATTCTACAGCAGGTTATTTACTGACTTAGTGTTTTGTGTGCCTTGAGAGAATATGCGAAAGTCGAAGTGAGAAGTACAAAGGCAAAGAAAACCTGTGAGAATTTTTATAAAGGTTAAACTTGCAGGTCAGACACTTGCAGAGTCACAGTAACTCGTTCTTGAAATAGTATTTTTATTTATAGTAACTTCCATTGGCGGCCGCCGTAGCCGAATGGGGTGGTGCGCGACTACCATTCGGAATTTACAGAGAGAACGTCGTTCGAATCTCGGTGAAAACACCAAAATTAAGAAAACCACATTTCTAATAGCGGTCACCCCCCGGCAGACAATGGCGAATCTCCGAGTGCATCTGTGTCATAAAAAACCATCTGACATTAAGAGGCGGCATATAAGGTCAAGTTCAAAATAAACAATACTGAGCTAAAATAGAAACGACAGGAGCTTTTTCTGATAACTTCGAGTTTATTTGTTCAAAATAGTTCCCTCTGGCCTCGGGACACTGTTTTGCGCGATCTATAGGCTTTTCGAAAGAGTGTTTTAGGTTATTGATCGGAAAATCCTTCAGGATGTCGGTACAATCCTTTTGGATGGCCTCTATGGACGTAAAACGTTTTCCTTTCATGGCCAAATGCAATTTTCCGAATAGGCGGAAGTCACAGGGAGCCATATCAGGCGAATACAGTGAGTGATTGATGGTTAAAATGCGAGATCTAGTCAAAAAATCAGACACAAGAGTGGATCGAGTGTCAGGGCGTATTCGACAAATGCGATGCAACAAACGCTAAAAACGCCATGATAGAAAATTGCATTGACGGTTTGGCCCGTTGGCACGAACTTCTTGCGCACAATTCCCTTGGAATCGTAAAAACAAATGAGCATCGAGTAGATTTTTGACTTCCCCAAACGTCATTTTTTGGGTGGTGACTCGTCTGGAGTCTTCTATTCAGCACTTTGACGCTTAGTTTCAGGTTCATGTTGGAAACACCGCTTTTCATCACCACTTACAATATTGTAAAGGAAGTTCTCGTCTTTCCTCGCTCTTTAATGAGGTCCTTCGAATGTGTAATTCTGACTAATTTTTGGTCCTCAGTTAACTTGTGCGGAATGAAACGTGCACAGACCTTTCGTAAGCTCAAATGATCAGTTAAAATGCAATAAAGCGATATTTTGAAGATATTTAACTCCGATTTAGATACAAAACCAAATACGACAGCAACTACTCGATTGGCGAGTATACCTATGCACAGACATTAAACGACATTCATCAGGATACTCTCATCACCTTTCTAAACTCCCGACTACCGAATGCCGTCATCGGAGTTCAACCCCCACCCATCGCAGATGAAAAGCTTCAGCTGCCTCGTGAGACCTGCGTAACTTTGGCTCAATTTCGTTCTAGAACTCCTACTCCAACTTATCCAGAATCGACCGCGATGTGCTCAATATATGATATGTCCATCATGTGTATGTATCCCCCACGACACTAACCAACTATTCACACACCCTTTTAAGTCCACTCACCTAACAGCCGTCTCCCTCTGGGTCCAATCTGCCGAATGAGCGCATATTTTCTGGGTGTAAGGTTAGATGAGATAAACGATGATGATCAGTCACTACACCGCACTAGCAGGGCTTGACGCACTGCTACAACAACAACAACAGTATGAGGTAAAGGAATTACAATCTCCCAAGCGAAGAAGTAAGAGTATTTTCGCTACCCTTCTGGCATCTTGGGCATGTTGGGCATGCTGAATCGCAAATTCTTTAAACGGATTGAAATGTACAGAAAAAACTCCTTAAATTACTGCGCCACAGCTTTTTGTTGAACGAAAATGCCTCGCTAAACTTCCGAAGAGCTTTTTCATATGGAATTCATGTAATTTTCAGAGTCCTTCACTTTTTATGAATTGTCATTGTTGATAAAGCCTCCAAAACAATGAATTTTATGAATGAATACACTCACATGCCAACTTCAAACAACTTGTAAATATATATTAATATAGAACAAACTGAAAAATTGCAATAAAATTTTTGGTGATCTAATGAGAAATGGGTCATTAAAACGGCTTATAAACTTTGATTTCTCTACTGGTTACTGGCTACTGCGTGCGCTATGCTCTAACTAGGAGTAAGAGGATTTTTTATACTGGCTGATAGTCGTCGAATGCTATACTTTTCAACCAACCTGTTGAAAATACGCATTGATCTAATATAGACGTCCTTAGCACTACTTTAGGTATACTATGTATGTATTTATAACTTGCGATTTGTCGGGCATTTCTGTGATGTAATTTTAAGGTGATATTTGACGTCTTTTGAGGGAGTTCTCGCATGCTTTTCATTTCGGTTACTCGTTGAGACTTTCAGCTATTAGTCCATAGATGTCGCTTGGAGTATTTTTAAACCTTCCTAAATGTCTTATTTTTTTCGGCTGTCATCTGTCAACAATATTCAGTTCATTGTTTGTTACGATTCATACAACAATGCATTTTTGTAGCTCTTAAAAATGTCGTATTTCGTGCCTTCAAACTACGATTTGCGGACATCGTTGATTTTCTCAATTGAAGAAAAACGCTTCTCAAGCTCATCAAATGCTTTTGGAAGCTTATGGTGGACATGCCCTAAGTAGAGCACAATGCTTCAGGTGGTTTGAAAAATTCCAAAGTGGCGATTTTAGCGAGGAGAACGAGGACCGTGGCCGGCCACCGAAAAAGTTTGAGGACGCCGAATTGCAAGCATTGTTGGATGAAGATGATGGCCAAACGCAAGAAATAATGACAGAGCAATTGGGAGTGACCCAAAAAAACATTTCCAAACGTTTGACGGACATGGGTATGATTTTAAAGGTCGGAAGATGGGTGCCGTATGATCTGACAATGTGACAATGCACCTCCACATCGAACAAGAGCAACCCGGGAATTGGTGGAGACGTACGTTTGGGAACCGACTTGGCGCCTTCCGATTATCATTTGTTTGCATCGATCAGCCACGCACTTTCCGAGCAGCGCTCCAATTCTCACGAAGAAGCCAAAAAATGGCTCGATGATTGGTTTGCGGGCAAAGACGGCCAATTTTTTTGGCGCAGTGCCCACAAATTGCTTGAGAGATAGGAAAAATGTGTCGCTAGCGATGGCTATTATTTTGAAGATTCAATTTGTAACCATTTTTTATTAATAAACGTTTGAAATTGAAAAAAAGTCTGGTATAGTGTTAAGGAACTAAGGATTTTATTGACCAACTAGGCTCTGTATATCAAAAAGCAATAAAGAGTATGTACGAGTACGAGTAGGAGTACGAGAGTACGCCCATAAATGATATAATATTATTATCATCACACTGATCAGTGCATCAGATAAATGAAATACCTGAAGTTCTGAAATAAAAAAGTCAAGCAAAATCGGTAAAATATATGACTTTGCGGAAGCATTTGCTTCACTATTCCTGGTTTGGTTCGTCCTCAAAATAAGCCGGGTATTGTCAAAAGTATTGAAGGTTTTGACGCGTCCAAGAAATTGTGAGTGGAATAATTATTGGCAATAAAAAAATATCCAGTGTAGATATGTGAGCCCTCAAAAGTTATAGTAAGGCAAACTGTAGGAGAATAAATTAACATTTTTTCCAACTGCAAACTTAATCATCAGTGTATGATCTTTTGAAGAGGGGGAACTAAAAAATTCTTCCACCATTGTAGCTAAATTAATTTGACTACTTTATTGATTATGATCTTTATTACGCCCTAGGCGATTAATCTTTTAACATCTTTGTTCTCTGCAAAATGTCACAATGTTGCGAATTTCGCTATAAAATGATTTCAATTATTATGCGTGCCCATAATTTATGAATCAGCTGTACAACAACAACACTCGACATATTAATGATTTTATAAATTTGTAAATGGCACTGGCATGCGCTGTCGTTGGCGCACTTCTAGTTAGCTTCATCATCATTCCATGCTGTGTGCGATAATTCCATTTTTTACGCATACAATTTAATTGGAGAGAAATATACCACGTTTTTGTTTTGTTGTCATCTCCGTGTTTTTACTGTCTTCATATTTGGCTGATCGTTTTCTTTAGTTTTGGACAAGCACGTCTTTAGCTTAAGCTTAAGCATTGACATTACTACCTCTCGCTACTCTACGAAGTACTGGGTGTGGCATGGAAGTGCTCAACATTTAAAAGACGATGCACTAGTGTTTTGAATTAAAAAAATAATAGGCAATAATAATATTTAGGGGAAAATATATTTGAGTGCAAATTTATACATTTTTTTTTTAATTTTATTATTTTTTATTTAAACACTTGTAATTTTGGTAAATTCGCCAAAATTAACTAATCACTGGAAAATTCAATTCAATTAAATCAATAAACAAGATTTTGAATTGTGCAAAAAAAAAATGCTAAAGAGAAACTCAATGCGTGAGCGGCACATGCCATAACAGCGAAAAACCTATTTCACCGGCTGTCCACTCGCGAAAGCTAATGTACTATTGAAAATGCTTTCTTGACGAACAAAACCAACACTTTATGAGCCTCTCGCCTTATCCGTCCTAATGTATGGCGCAGAAGTTTCGACGATAATAACCCCGATGAGGCGTCCCTTGGAGTGCTTAAGGTAAAGATTCTGCGGAAGATTTTTGAATCTCTGCACTTTAACGACGCAGAATATCGCAGGCGATGGAGCAATGAGCTGTATAGATCCAGCGGCTGGGTCATGCCGTCCGAATCGATACAAACGCTTTAGTTCCGGCTCCAAAAGTATTCGATGCGGTACCAGCTGGTGGTAGCACAGGAAGACAGGGGCCTCCTTTGCGTTGGAAAGATCAGGTGGAGAAGAACTTGGCTTCACTTGGTGTTCCCAACTGGCACCAGTTAGCGAAACGACTAAGAAAGAAAAAACGACTTTGTTAAACTCGGCCAAAATCGCTTAACCGATTATCGCGCCAATCAAGAAGAAGAAGAATTTTTCATTTTATTTACAAAAATTCGTAATTTTGATACCATAGATGTAATTATCTCTCATAACTCATCTAAAACTAGGTTTCTACAAAATAACGCTCACCATTCAACTTCAATATGAGTAACTTTGTATTATATTATTCCTGGCTGAGACGAAACATAAAATGGATTCCGTACGAGTATGGCAGTAATATATAAAAAAACATATAACAAAGTTAGCCGAAGCTTCTGAACAATGAGAGACTGAGGCAAACAATCTAATTGAAACAGCTGGAATCGACTAAAAGAGAGGGTGTCATGTTCCATCACTACAGATTGAAGATCAAAAACATCTTTAATCTTGTTACAGAATCCAATTCGGTCACTGAAGTTGCTCTCTGAAAAATACATTTGAATACATTTTTTACTCAGAAAACTCAGAAGCTCGATACTTATGGAATAATAATGTCTCGGCAAAAAGTTCTCTCGGAAAATGACTTGTAAAATTGTGTCCTCTATATACGTCCTTTTTGTAACCTACTCGCCCCCATCAATGACAAACATTTCATTTCCATTTGCACTAAATTCCAAATAATATAGAGAAAATAATACAATTTTTAAAAGACACAAACTTATACCAAATCTTAAAACTCTTAGTTTAGAACCGTCTAAATTGAGTTAATTGCTATAAGGAAGGCTGCATTGTTGGGTCGGGAAACCGTCCGTTGCAGCAGAACTATCTACTCTAACAGACGGGCTGTCGTAAAATCTTTACACTCTCAGTTTACTTTATCCAAAGCGGCATTCGAATAGAAAACTATTCTAAATCAGCTGGCTGAACGGTGCAGCATGAACGTTGTCTGGGGTATTTGACACAGAGACATTCCTTCAAATTACATTGTGGATGCGCTGGCTAGGTGGGGAATCGGTCTTAAAACAACCAAATCTGCCCAACAAATCTGCATCCCTTTATTAACAAACAAACTCTGAATCAGGTCGGTCTACATTGCACAATCCAAAGGAATGAGCACAGAACTACTTACAGATTCCTCATCAATCAAGACTGATTTTCTTTTAGTACATTGGTTGGTATAATCATCAGACACTGCCTAATAGGAACATATGTGAAACGCATGTGGGCTTCCTCAAATGACTTATGACGCAGCTGCAGGAACGAGGGGGAGGTGGTGAGCATCGAACACCTCCTCTACAGCTGTGCCACTCTTGCCGGAACGCAATATCGCATTCTCACCTCTTATATATATGGATGTCTGAAAGACTTGAAACTCACAGCAATTCACAGTATTTTATTGATTTAATCAGAGATGGAATTTGAGTCCATACAAGTGGTATCACAATGTGAGTCCAGGCTTAAGTGGGCCCCGCCACACCCTTATGAAGAGTGGCAACCGCCAACACCTAACCGAATATAATACGAGTATAAATGAGGTGAGCTTTCGTTTTTCGGGCTTATTATTATTTTTATCTCCTTATAAGCACTGCGACCTGAAAAACTTATTGTGTTCCGATCTTTGATGCAGAGTGTTTCTTTGAGCCAAACTTCCTCAGTAAATTTCAGTATTTGTCCTATTTTATTGAGTATTATTTCCCTCTCTGGTAAGACCTGTTTACCCAGATGTTTGTGTCGCTTATGCATCAGTGCTGTGCACAATCTCAATGCATAGGAACCTGCAAGTTTCATGGAAGTATATTCCCAAGTTAGTAAGATTCAACTTACAGGAGGAGCTTATTAGAATTGCTGTGATGTTTCCAAAATTATTCTTATTTAATTCCATACAGTATTTAAAACGACTTAGGTTAAAGCTACCTATCATTGATTTTGATTGTGTTAAACCCGGTTAGAAGCTTCTACTTTCTGAATAAGAGACAAGAAGTAGCTGCTGCTGTTTTTACGGCTAACTTAGGTATATGCCATATCGTTCCCAGTAATTCGTATGTGTCCTGGCACCCATTGGATTCATGCCTTACTGTTCTGACTTGTGGGTGTAATTACAGCGCACAACGCCTGTGGTCAGCATATGGCTGAGAAGGGTTTCCTCGACAGCCCGACTTGCCTATCCTGTCTTAAGGATGATAACACTGTAGAGTATTTTCTCTATAGCTGCCCGGCGTTTTCCAGAATGAAACTTTGGATATTCGGTTGCGATATACTGAGTATGGACAAGGTTCATACTCTTTCACTTCCGGATCTCTTAAGATTCATCAATGAATCCAAGATATTTGTGGAAGATTGACCGCAAACTAATTTTTCCATCTTACCACCCACATTTCATCTTTCCTATCTTTCTTATCCTGAACTCTATCCGGGTATAGTCCAATACTTTCATGTATATCGTATGACACGCGTACACATACATGAGTACTTACGTCTGTTCGCCAATTTAAGAAAACACTTGTTAATTTAAGAAAACTTTTGTTTAAATTTGTTCATTTGTAACTTTGTTCGATATAACCGATCCGCACAGTTCAAGAATAAAACAGTCATTCAATTTTGCTTAGTTGGTAATTGGTGTAAGAGTATGAACAGCGGATAACGGTTATATTAGAAGAAATAAATGAGCAATATTTATATTGAGAAATATAGGATTTTAACATAAATATATACAGGGTTGTCGGTGTGGGTACATTTATGTAACTCAATGGTCTCCTGACTGAGTGCTTGGATTTGTCCAACCCCCCACAAATCTAATCTAATTTAATCTACCTAACTGTTCTGGACTAAGATAGTTTCGATGTGAGTTGAAAAGATCTGACAGCATTGATTGCTGCGTGGCTATCAGTAAGAAAGGCTATGCCTCTGTTGTTATAGTTGGGTGAATGAAAAGTGTATTAATAAAGTTCTTGAGCCGCTGAGGAGGCAGCCACAGAAACACAATTTTCGGATTTCTAATCCACCGACCGAAGATGCTTCCATATTTTCTCAAGCGACTTAACGAAAATAGCAACACAAACGGAAATCAATTCACCCAATTCCCTACATTTTGAAATACGAAATGTTGCACCCTGTAATTGTTTTCGATTTGCATAAGATATTTATTTATATTTAGGCATTTTTTTGTTTGTTTGTTTGTGGTTTTGGCGCTTTACTTGGTTTGTGTGTTTGCTTACCTTCTTCTTTTAAGTTTCTACTTTGTTTATTGGCGTCTGCTTTGCGCTCAAATATGGAAAGGGAATTACATATTTGGTAAGTAAACACTTAGCTTTCAGAAGTTGTTCGGTTTTATTTAAGTATATGTAAATATGTGCGCGAAGGTATAAAGGCAGTACTCGTAGCAGCTGAAGAGGGTATGAGGTGGTTCGATGGTTCACTTGCTTCTTATCTCATAATTACTCATTGGCAGTCAATTAATCATTTCATCAGTGCTCGCGTGCGCTGAAAATTATTTGCCTAAATAATTAAATGAGTGGCGTGCAAAGAAAATCGATGAGTTTCTTTAAATATGAAAATATGAAATGGAGAACTGTGTGTTCTTTCAAATTTTTCTGCACTTGGCTCAAATATGTAAGTATTTTTATGTATGTATTGTATATATAAATGTATGCTAGTGGCAAGCGGGCATTCATTTAAATCCCTTAAATTGAATTAGTGTTTGACTCATTTTCCTTCTCTGCTACATTTGCGTTTGCTTTCCATGAACATTTTCCAATATTTTGTTTACATTATTGATGATTTGTTTTAACGCCTCGGAAACCAATGCAAAGGTTATGATGAAGTGGCGAAAGGAGAATATTAAAACGTTTCTAAGTCCATTTACATTACATTAAATAAACTTGAGTTTTTCGAAGAAGCTTTCAAGAGTCATGATAACTCATACAACTATTAAATGTACATACATACGTACTTAGTGTGCACTGGATTTACGAAATTAGCTTATTGATTGATGGAAAACACCTTAGTAAGAGTACACAAATTTAAATGAGTCAATTTTCTTCGAAAACGATGATAGTTTTAAAACTCATAAACTACGGGAGCCGCAAGAACTAAATGAACTTAATTCGACGTTCTGCTTATTTTGCTGGACACTGAGATAACTTTCCCGCATAAATATTCGATTCAAGTTAGGCAGAGCACTATTATTATTCTTCTTATTAGAGGTACTATGGAACGCTGTCACCTCGTAAAGTGCTCTATTGTGCCTGACCTTTCATCCCACATGTGGAGGATTTTGCTGAAAGTCTGCTCTTTTACGGCCTACTTATTGCATATTTTAGGCGGATAAAGAATGGGTTATGTTAGGTTGCGGTGATATCCACTGATTGCAGAGAGTAAAGAGATGGCCTACTTATGATACTATGGCGGTCGCCGTAGCCGAATGGGTTGGTGCGCGACTACCATTCGGAATTCACAGAGAGAACGTCGGTTCGAAGCTCGGTGAAAACACCAAAATTGAGAAAAACTCTTTTCTAATAGCGGTCGCTCCTCGGCAGGCAATCGCAAACTATGAAAAAGCTCCTCATAAAAATATCTGCCGTTCGGAGTCGGCGTGAAACTGTAGGTCCCTCCATTTTTGGAACAACATCAAGGCGCACACCGTAAATAGGAGCTTAGCCAAACACCCAAAAAGGGTGTACGCAACAATTATATATATATATATATATATATATGTATGGATCGCTGCCGATTTTTAGACTGCTAGGCATCTAAAAAAGTAAGCGAGACATCTAATAGTAAGCGTTTAAACAGCGAGGAAGTGTTCAACACTCTTCATCTCCTCCTCGTTCCCGCAGCTACGGCAGAAGTCATTTGAAGTGAAACTTCATACATTTCCCGTACAAACGCCCGTACTAATTGTAGTCCAGTCTAGATTCATGAGGAATCTAGTTCTGCGCTCATTCCTTTTAGGCCAAACCTAACTAGTTATCTCACAAGTGGGCTACGTGAGTAATCTATTATTGGCATGCGCCATGTAGACCGACCTAATCGAGAACTTGCTTGGTGGTAAAGGGATGCCCACATGTGGCCATAATTGCCTGTTTGCAAATCAGGTTCCCTCCCTGCCGATTCATCCGCAATACAATTTCCAGGCATGTCTCTGTGTCCACGAACTCAAACTACGTTCATAGCGCACCGCTTAGCCAGCTCATAGTTTTATGTTTGATTGCCACTTCCGATGAAGTTGATTGACTGTTAGAGTAGACAGTGTCAGTTACGTAGCCACGGATGAGCGTCTGACCTACAACACAGGCGTATACATTGGTTCGACTGCAGCACATCTGAGCGGATGACACTTCCGGCTCTCCTGTCTCGTATTATATTAGTTCGTGGTCCATTTACTGTCTGCTTGCGCAATGTACACCGACTTGATCCAGAGCCTGCTTGAGGATAAAGGGATGCCCACATATTGGCTAGAAGATAAGGGTAGATTATCGTCTATTTCGGCTGATACTTAATATACAATATTAGATAATTTGCCGTGACGTTTCTTTGGTCAACTTTCATACTATCGATAGTAAATGCAAAACTTTTTTATTGTGCCAGTTTTTAGTTAAGGGGTTATATACCTTGTGGTCCGGTGAAATTAGCGAAAGTTCGGTTTTTTTTAAAGATATGTAGCAATAATTTTATTGTATAAAAGTTTTTATTATTGGATATTACAATGTTTAAAGAAAAAAAAAAGGCTTTGTTTGTGTAAAAATATTTAAAAATGGCGGAGTTATGGCGTTTTCCCCCAAGACCCTTTTTTTGGAAGAGGCTTGCGGTGGACGCGATTCAAGTCCACCAAGTCAACTGAAATCAAAAAATCGAAAAGATTTCATTAGTATAGGGTTATATCTTCTTAGTGAACGATCAATATATTAAATATTTTGATTTTTGTGAAAATAGGAACATGTTTTTAAAAAACTCCACTTCTACAGTCCTAAAATTGGCATTAAAAAATTCATATCTGCAAAATAAAAATTTATACATAAAAAGTTGATCGTTCACTAAGAGGCGACATCAATTACGAACAATTTAAAAAAAAAATTATAAAAATCGGTTGAATACTTTTTTTGCAATCGCGTCCACCGCAAAAGCATTTTTGGAAAAACACGTTTTTGAGATAATCGCGTTTAAAGTTTCAAGCGCCGCATGAGGCCGTACGCTCAGGACGTGACGACGCACAATTTAAAACGCTGTAACTTTCGGTCTATTGCTCAGATCTCTATGAAATTTTTGGAAAATGTTCTCAAGGGATTGTACTTTACGATAAAGAAATAAAATTTATTTTGATTTTTTTGAAAAACACAAGGTATATAACCCCTTAAGTAAGCCTATAAAGAGTGCCCGATTTTGGAAACCTAATCCAGTGCGGCATTTTGTAATAATATTAGGTCACAGAGCCTGTAATTGTCTGACATAACTAATATGATTTTCGTTGATATGTCTAAACAGGGCCAAATGATATCCGACTTTTTTGCACGAAACTCATCTTCACGATGCATAGAGTGCAGAGTTGTGACCGCCATCAGACCGTTAACCGGTGAAGGCTAATTTGCTGACGTAGCTGGGGTTATGACAGCAGTTTGCTTACGAAAAAACTGAGACTGTGCTGGTGGCATACGAAAAAAATCAACGCAGCCTCATTCATATTACTTCGTTGCCGTTTGAATAACGATAGACTGTAAGTGCGTAAGATTACTTACGAGATGAGTGGGCACAAATCTGATGCAGAATCTTCTATGACATTGCAGCCGATGTTACTCCCACAATTTTGCTTACGCAAACCTAGTAATCTATCATCCTTTACTCAGCTTCAGCATTTTTGGACAATCGCCCGATCGGTCAATAATTGAAATACCTCAGCCTCTATTTTACCATCTTCATAGTTAGATTCATTGGCATGCCAGACCTCTAAATTGAATTCAGTATACGGTATTAGTGCCCTCCAGAGAGCTCAATCAGAGTAAAAAGTTTGGTGGAACTTTAAGTTTTGGGAATAATGGTGTTTATAATATGAGGTAAACTATGAGTTCCATTACGATCCTCAAATGCGTCGTTATATTAAATGTATTTCCAATTTGGTACCCCACGCGCATCAGGTGGCCTCCATCTCTATTGGTGTAGGAAAGGCGAATGTCTACATCTACTGGTGAAACCATTGCACGCCAGTCGATGCTATTTGCTTTATTTGGTACTTTCTAGTAAGCAGTAGACCATTTTGGGATTAAGACTCGGCATCAAAATCAAGATCTGCCCAAGAAAGCGCTCAGTGTTTTATTGATAGCAGCATCCAAGTGAGTATGCCACGTGAGCGTCCCATTAGGATATTTGATTACTTTCAGAATTGGGTCAGTTATTGCTTAATTTTTTCTCCGAGTACCAGAGGGGTTTTTTGATGAAGTAAATAAAGTTTGATTTGTGGGGTAATATCAATACTTCTTCTTCTTAGTTGGCACTATAACCGCTTTTGCGATTTTGGCCGAGTTTAACAAAGCGCGCCAGTCGTTTCTGTGATGTGCTAACTGGCGCCAGTTGGACACACCAAGTGAAGCCAAGTCCTTCTCTACCTGATCTTTCCAACGCAGAAAGTGCAAAAATCTTGCACAGAATCTTTCTCCAAGTGTAGCTTCATCGGATGTTGTCATTGTCCAAGCTTCTGCGCCATACGTTAGGACGGGCATGAGGAGAGCCTTATAAAGTGTTAGTTTGGTTCGTCGAGTGAGGACTTTACTGCTCAGTTGCCTACTTAGTCCAAAGTAGCACTTGTTGACAAGAGAGATTCTGCGTTGGATTTCAAGGCTGACATTGTTATCGGTGTTAATGCTGGTTCCTAAATATACGAAGTCTTTTACAACCTCGAAATTATAACTGTCAACAGTGACGTGGGTGCCGATACGCGAGGGCGCCGACTGTTTGTTTGAAGACAGGAGGTACTTCGTTTTGTACGCGCTCACCCCCACACCCATTCGCTTTGCCTCTTTATCCAGTTTGGAGAAGGCAGAACTAACAGCGCGGTTGTTAAGTCCGAGGATGTCAATATGTCAAGCAATATCAACACACCCTCCACAAATTAGAGAAATAGCTCGTCCAAACACCTAACGGAAGTGTATTCGCCAACTATTTATTTTTTTTTTATTTTAAGTAAAGTTTGAGTTCCAAAAGCTTGATCACAACAAAATACTTAACCTTGAATTTCTAAGCGAAAATATCTCAGTTAGTTCATTTCCAACACATACCCACAGTGCGTTATCAGAATTCGCAGAAAATTTGAGTGCTCAGAATTTTTCGCAATGTAATTAATTTCAATTACGCGCATTTTTCTGTGCTAATTTTTATCGCGCCTTCAATTAGTCCAGCACTAAGCAACATTTTTTTTTGTTAATTTTCTTCTAATATCTCACAAATATTTGCGTAAATTAACAGCTACAAATTTCTATTAAACCGTTTGCTGTCTTTCATGTGTCACCAGCTGATACCCCGGCTTCCATTTGGTCGTATCTGTTCTCGAGCATTTATCTTTGCTGTCGGCATTTGTCACTTTGGTAATGATGCAACAAATTAAGGCGCGTCAACGCAACTCACTTCAATATGTAGCGGTGGTCTACATATGCACACACACGTTTTTAGCGGAGTTCAGAAGTCGACAAGCGCGGTCTTTGTTGTAGTCCTGCAGCGTTTGTGGTGCGACAAAGCAGTAAAGTGTTGAGTGGCATTCATTTGGTTGCAGATCAATTTCAATCGAGCCAATGTTTCAAGTTCAAACGTTACGCAGCTGTGACTTGAAGATGCTGCCTTTGACTACTACAGACTACTGCCTGTCCCACCATGGATAGAATTTATTTGCCGGAGCAATACACTGCCTTACTTACTTAGTGCATCGAACATGTGAAGTCTGCGGCGAGTCTTCACGGAGGCTGCATGTGACGCATGTGTGGTTTTGCTACTGCCGAGAGTCGATCACAGCTCAGTGATTCTCAGTTGAGCGCTGCTTGTACATTGAACTTCAGATTTTAAGTTTTTTTTATTAGAAATAGTTGTTGCCGCTGCGCAAAAAACAGACAAACTATCATATAAATGAGCCGACAAATGCGAGAAATGGTTAGACACTCAACAATTGTTGCCCTTTCCATGAATACAATGGACATATGTATGTATGTGTATGTAGATATGTATGCGTATGTACATATGCTCATGTACTCCCACAACGTATGTCAAAAAAATCAAAAAAAAAAAGGCAAAAAAGAAAACGAAAAAAAAAATCATTTCATATTTGCTTATGAGCCGTTAAATGAAGATGTATACATAAGCATGCACAAGTGGGTAAGTAAGTATGTACGGGTATATAATTTCACTGTCAGGGTACGCCTGAATAATTTCGCTGTTAGTTTCATGTCAAACAGGAGTTTTCGTTAATTAACTTCTGCTATTTTGCTACTGTGCGGATGACTTATCGCTGTGATGTTATGCCATTTTGATACTCTGTCGCTGCAATCGCTTTGCACAAACATGCATAAATATTTGTGTAATTTGTGTATGTATGAGTGCACATCTCGTCGTCACACTTTGTGCAAAGCATTTGAGGCATAACGCGGCTCATTGATCAATTCTGTGCCTTCTGTGCGGCAAAGCATACCCAAGCGCGCAGGACCTTTCAAGGCAGAAGGCAGAAGGCAAAAGATGAACTGTAAATTATTCATTAGCGCGCGCATACAGACACATACACACATACACTCATACATATGCCTACTCATGTGTGGTGCATATACACACACACATATAAAGATAAAACACATTCTTTGATCTGCTTTGGTCTACTGATTTTCCATTGCTTCTTTTAGCGCGTCTACGTATTGGTATTCACTCAACTCGCACCCTCCTCTGAACGCCTGCTTCTTGCGCTCCAATTGTTATTGCTATAAATTCCACCTGATTTCACTTTAAATTAACTAGAAGCCATACAGTGCGCGTAGCATACGCTTGGAAATGATTCCCATGCTCAATGTAGGAATGGCGATGAAGCACATCTTTTCGCATTCACTTCCTCCCTTGAGTGTCGCTCAGTAGATTTTAAATAAATATAAAATATGTATGTGCGTGTGTGTATATGAAATGAGTTTGAAATTGGTTACCAGCGCAGTCATGATTTAATATATGTGTGTATAGTAAATATTAGTTGCCCTTAGTGCCACTTGATTATGTAAATTTGTCTGGTGCATGCAACATGAATTTTGCATATCGGCAAAACATAAAACAAATGTTATTCGCTTAATTAAATCGATAGCGTGATGTTAGAATTTATTATGCTTTGATTAGTTTGAATAGAGCTTTGCCTAGTGGTTGCAGCTGCTTGTTTGGCGAGGAAGTTGTTATGCCGCCTATTAGGTGGGCAAAAATAAACTTTCACATATGGAACTACATATTCCTGGCAAGAAGACTAGCGTAGCGGCACTATCGTTAAATCCATTTTTTATATAAATCTGGATTATATACTATTGATTAATTTAAAATTAAATAATGTTTTTAATTGGAAATTAGTAATTGAAATGAAGATGTAGACAAAAAGAAACAAATTTTAATTAACTTAATTTAGCCTGCCTTTACATGCCCAATCAAAACAAAAAAATGCATTATGCCCGATATGATGGGAGTACTAAAACGAGTTGCTTTGTGTGAAAGGAAAATTCGGGTATTTTGCTACAGACTTCGCGACTCTAAGGTTACATTCAGCAAAGATGATATGAGCCATTTTCTTTGAAAGTGATGTAACTGTATTTCATTTTATATGGGGAAGTTTAAGGTTTTGCACATTAATGAAACATTTGAAAAATACGAATATAATAGTTTGGGGAAAAGGAAGCCACTATTTTTATTTTTCATTTTGTCCGAATGGTTTAAAACTGTTTTATGATCGAGTTTTAGCTGCTGGGTGATGCTACGGCTACTAACATCACGGTCAACTTTGATTATTTCTGTGATTTCATCTACATTTTTCTCACATTAAAAGGGCATCAACGGAATTGACGAAACCAAAATTGCATGAAATTGGATGTTACAGTATCGGCATCATAAACACCATTTCCAATTTCAGCGGCCTGGCTTATACTTTCGCCTTTATCAAACAAAAACTTTAAAATGTACCGTTTAAACAAAGAACAAGAAGCAATATTTTTAGCGTGAAATGTGTATTTGAAAACGAGAATAACTTTTAAAATATTATCGATCACTACAAGCATCTACCGAGAAATTAATTAATTTCTTTTTCCCCAAACTAATACTTGCGGTTATGTAACAAGATAAGATCCAATATTCTTGCATAACCTCAAAAGGAGCAAACAATTAGATTAGCACTTTCAAATCAAATCAAATTTTATAATCGACAAATTTTCGATAGCACTGAAATCTCCTCAGCATAGCTTTAAATGCAAGGGCGACCTTTTTAGCGTTTTTTTTTCAATTATAAACATTTTTTTAATTACAATTTTGGTAGTTTTTAATTAAAAAAAGAAAGCAACCCCAAACTCAAAAATGTTTGCATTTTGGGTATAAAACAGCACTAAATTTATTGCAAAGAGCAAAGCGTTGGCTACACTGCACAAGTACACTCATGTGATGTCACGCAATGAACGCAATTTTGTTTCTATCTTTCTTAATATATTACCATGTTTGGCCACACGAAGCAAAATTATGAGAGTAGTTTCACCTGCCACGTCACCGGGTACTCGGCAGTAGAATTCTGCCCGCTCATTTCACATGAATTCACACTCATTCACAAAGCCGCACTCCTGGCTCCGTTGATGTGTCCTAACAAAGTCTCAGCTTTCGTAAACAAACCGATGTCATGACCCTGCTTACGTCAGCGAATCGGCTGATTGCTTCAAAACCGGTGAGAGCCGATTAATGTTGTTGATGTTTTCAACGCCTCCACATTCTGTGCATCGCTCTGTGGGTAGGATAGGAACAACACCATCACTTAAAATAGTATAAAACTGGATCAGAAATATTCCCGGGGAGTTATATTCATACTTGGAGAAGATAAATTGGGAGTAGGAAACTCGAAACTAAAAACAGCTGAGTGTTTCATTTTTGACGGTTCTAAGTATTGTGAAATTTGGCAAATTTAAGTTGTTAAAAGTAAAGTAAAAAAAGGGAGCAAAGGTAAAAAAAAAATGATTAAACAATATATATCATAAGAGAGTACTGCGTTGGAGCATCAGTTACAGGCACCGAAAGCTTTATAAGAATAATGATAGATTTACTAGATGCTGAAAATGAAAATTGCCACGTCACTTGGGAGATTCTGCCGAATTCTCCATATTGATTTCACACATATTCACACACTCGTCCAATGAGTCGTTGTTCAGACGGCAACGAAGTGTCTTTCGCTACTTTTTCGTACATCCCCAACACAATCTCAGTTTTTTTAAACACATCCCAAGCGACGACAGCCCATCAGCTGATTTTCTCAAATACGCTAAGAGCCGAATAACAGTATGCTAAAGAGAACACTACTAACATCTTTTCTCAATGGCTTTAGGAAGGCTCTTTCGCTATCAAAACGCTCATTTGAATTGCCACTGTCCTTGTGGATACCAAAAATATATCTTATTAAAATATACACTAAATTTACATATCTTCAGGTTTGTGAAGTACTATAGACTAAACAAAGCAGCTTACGAATATTTATTAGAGGTGTTTGGAATGCATGTGCAGCCTAATAAAACACAAGTTGGCGTCTCCCTCTTTGTACAACTTAGTGTAGCTTTGAGATGTTTGTTTAAGGTAAATATCAATTGGGGATGGGTAATGCACGGACCTTTCTTAGTCCATCCACACTGAAGGAAGGCTTAGATGAGGGGGTTGAGATGTGTGAGACACGTTAATACCCGAAATGAGTACATGAATGTATTTCAGAAAAAAGTATAAAAATTGAATAAATAATGCTCAAAAAAAATTCTAACATATTTTCGCTTCATTTTTCTCTAAAACGTACCATGCCTTAATTAGGGCATAAAGGGAGTATTCGTCGTCGGCTAATCTTTCATTCGTATAGCAATTTTCTGCCCCTTTCAAATGCGCCTTATAAAATGATAAATTCGAATCAAGCATACATACATACATATCATGCATGCATAAATACGTGTTTACATACATACATACATACATAGAATGCGTACTACAAGTACAATCATACTTCGCATTACGCTTTTCCCATAAGAGTAAAACACTTTAGAAGGCTCAATAAATTAGAAACAAACGCAAGCTACACCTTATTGGTCTGCGCTATCTCGCCTTACGATCCATAAAGTTTTTATAAATGAATGCCCCTTCCACTTCACTCTCTGTTCACGATTCCGTTAATATCTTTAAGCTAATAAGGGGCGTATACTTCTATGACAATTAAGGCTATTTTAAAAGAAATAGGAATCACTTATATTTATCAAGCGACATCACAACAGGCCAAGAGTTTAATTGTGTTGAAAATATCTACAAAACCACTCGGAAATATAATTCTCTTATGGGCGTCATGACCGATAATTGTCTCATTTAAATCATAGCTTGGCCTTTGGTACCAGAAGTGTTAGCTTAGAGTTGCAAGTGTCAAGGGACTAATGTTTATGACGCGGCGTATTACGAGGCTCATTTGAAAAGTCCGTGCAAAGTCAGAGAGATGGCACGCATCGAAGTGTTGATGCATATCGAGGTTATGTTTAGTAGTCGCAGCTCTTGAAAGAAAGTTTCAATCAGATCGGTCTATTTCTTTATATTCGGCATTTGTTTTAATCGAGGAAGTCGAGTTATTTTTCTTTTCCATCTGGGCAATGCACCAGCTCACGCCCGCCTCACCAGCTGTGTTCGCAAAATTAATGAAAATAGGATTTTAATTCATTTCATATCCGCCTATTCTACAGTCTTGGCTCACTCGGATCCCTCGCACTACTATTTGTTCACCAGCTTGAATAAATGGCAGGCGGGGTAAAGATAATATTCAAACGAGGAGGTGATTGCAGCTGCGAATTGCATTTTTTTCAAACTTGGACCAATCCAATAAAAAACAATCAAGTAGTTTTTATTTTTGCGCAGACTTTTCAAACGTACCTCGTACTGATCAGCTCTCCAATTAAGAAAGCCATGTGATAAATGGCCTAAGCTCATGAGACAAGAATATTGTAGCTTTAACTTATATATATATATAATTGGCGCGTACACCCTGTTTGACCGAGCTCCTCCTCCTATTTGTGGTGTGCGTCTTGATGTTGTTTCACAAATAGAATAGCTTAAAATTACAAAAAAAAAAAAAATTAAACGGTATTGAAAAAAATCTTAAAATTCAAAGTACCCATCGCGTTTTATAAATATGTGCATAGTTATTTGCTTGTTCGCCCGTCGTAGCCGAATGGGTGGTGCGTGACTACCATTCGGAATTCAGAGAGAACGTAGGTTCGAATCTCGGTGAAACACCAAAATGCTTAAAAGGTTTTTTCTAATAGCGGTTGCCCCTCGGCAGGCAAGGGCAAACCTCCGAGTGTATCTCTGCCATGAAAAAGCTCCTCATAAAAAATATCTGCCGTTCGGAGTCAGCTTGAAACTGTGGGCCCATCCATTCGTGGAACAACATCAACGCACGCCATTAATAAGAAGCAAGAAGAGCTCGGCCAAACACCCAAAAAGGGTATACGCGCCAATTATATTTATATATATATGTATATAGGTATATTTGTCTCCCATCAATTCTCGGTCGCAACATTCCAAGAATCGTTTCAATGCTACATTTAAAATTCAAAATAATGCTGTTTTTTAGCATTTCTTGCTACTGTACCTGAAAAAATTCGTCTTAAGTGACGGTGCAGCATTTCAGTTTTATTACAGGGTGCGGCAGAAGTAAAGTACGAATGTGACTTATAGATTTTTTGCAAAAAGCATCTAATGTTAGTTTGAATGTTAAGATATAAGAGAGGGAGAGAGAGAGATAGAAAGTTGAGAGAGTAAGAGAATAAATAAGGCATTTTGCACCATACACACCGCGACAAAATGGTAGTATGTACGTCAACATTTTCACTATTTTTGACTATTTTTCCATTTGTTTTTCAAGTTAATTTTTTGTTTTTTTGTGCGTAAAATCAATGAACATTTTTGGAGACTTCCACGTTTTTATACTAAAACTATGTGCCCTATTTTTTTTATATTTTTATAAGAAATTTTCAAATTTTAATCAACTTTTTTCGAATTTTCATAAATCTTGTACAAAGCTTCTAAATGGATTACTATAGTTTTTGTTATAGAATGAACTATAGTTTTACAAAAAGTAAAAAAATAATTGAAAATAAAAAACTAAATAGACGAAATTCCTCAATATGTGGTATCTTTTTAATATTTTCGGTTATAATCGTTTGATCAGTTAATGCAACTCTGCAATAAAATCATAAAAGGTCTCGTATGTTGCAGTTTTAAAATAATCCCTTCCTATAGAAGTATTAAGTAATTATTACTACAACTTTGCTTCTGCCGCTTTTCAATGGATGTTTTTAGTTCTAAGTTAAAATATTACTCGCACGGAGCATCTTCGAACATTCCACAAGTATATTTGCGTTCCTTTATAAATATATTCTTATTCCAAGATGACAGTTCTTCTGCAAATTTCTCGTCATTTGCGGAAGCTTTAGATTTTCTGATTCCATTCGAGGAAATTTGTGGCTGATATAAAGAATTAATCTTTAATCTTTAGAATAAGGCTGGAGTTAGTGAAAGAATGTACTGTGAGTGTTATGAACACTTCAAGAGCGGCATTTTGCTGGAAGACAGAAATTTTCGAATATACAGAATTGGAGGCACTACTTGGTGAAGACTCATGTTGAACGTAAAAGGAATCGGCAGAGTCATTATCAGTGACTCAACAACCCATTTCGGAACGTCTCAAAGCCACAAGCTACCGTTTTATGAAGATGGACATGACAAAGTTAATCTCTAGCACGACAAAGCTGAGCTCCAGGTCACAAAAGGAGTGAGATGTACTTAGAAACAACGAAATGGGATGTCTTCCAGACGTTTCTTCCCCCGACTTCTTTTTTCTTCTGATCAATTGTTTCGATCGATAGGATACAATATATTCTGGCTGATCAGCTTTTTCATACTTATGGTAGGTTCGATGGCAAGAGTACCACGGGTACACTACAAATACCATTAGCGTGCCATTTTGATACCATAATGTAGACCACTACCTGCGAAAGATTACAAAACTTAAAGGGAGAAAAACCATGTACAGCGATCCAGTGATGTTGATTGATGTAGTGGAGGAGAGAGAAGGGATATAGGCTGGAGAAATGCCTCAGGCTATCCCCAAAAGGCACACCTAAGGAACCTCAAGCGACTAGCCATCAAACCCGGGCATTTCCAAAGAAAGTGTTCAAAAGTCTCTTTCTCTGCCGGCTCCCTACTGCTTCTGCAGTGGGGGTTGTCCCGAAGTCCAGGCATGAGTTCTGATCAACCAGTGACCGGTGGTGAAGATCGGAGATTGAATATTGAATGGCGGAACATCCCTAGTACTTTAGGTATTCTACTTCTGCTATACTGAGCCAAGTGTATTTGAGATAGTAGACAATAAAATAGCTCAACGGCAATTTCATTTTCCTTTATGTTCCTATGCCCTGGGGCCAAGATAAGACAAATATTTCTTTCACGTTCGAGTCGTTTGATCTCCTCCTTACAGCTTACAGGAATTATTCAGAAAACAGCTGCAACATGGCGACGACAGGGCCTTGATCGCAGGTTGACCATCGGAAAATATATTTATGTCTCCCTCCCAACAACGATCCCTAAGCATATTGCCTGCTTGCAGGATCGCGAAGACCGCTGCTTGAAAAACACTATTAGTTTTCTACAGTTTAAAGGAGGAGGGGACTTCCAACGCCTGATTCAAACTTGGATCCGTCAATGAAAATGGAGGTACCTAAGTCAGTGCAGATTCTCCGCTCCTTCCAATTCAGTCTGATTGGAAAGATAGCCTTAGCACAATGCTCAAAATCCAGTTTAAAGATGGAGAGATCTTTACAGATTATAGAGAAGGAAGGAGAAATCTGCCTCAAAATGCTACCATGTCCTACATGAGATTGCAACCAGAGGCCAACTTCTTTCTACCTAATAGCGCTCTGAGCGGCAATGGGTTGAACTTGAAGAGTGCAGAATGACGTTATGGTCTGCAGTGAGGCATTTTCTACACGCTTCAGTGGTGCCATTACATGCAGTCCTCTGCACTCTCTCTAATTTAGTGGCCTTATGATGAAATAAAACAAATTGATGAGCTCACGGATCGTTTCAGTAGACGAATAGTTCTTCCAGCACGGAATTCGTGTGCTATTTGAAAGATAGGAAAAAGCAGAGTCAGACGAAGAAATAATACCAAAAAAATTCTAGCGTCTGCACAAAATCCATTTCGAAATTGCTTCTTAAGCAAAAGCGTGTAAGGCATTAAGAAATTGGGTAAATTTGCTGGAAGGGCTTATCAAAAAAAGCCAAAGAGCAAAGGTGCGTCCGTTGATGATTCCACTTAACTAACTTCCACGAGCTGATCCTCACACATATACACACATGTACTTACAAACTTAGTTATGCAGTTACCGTACCGCGGCGTACGTGCAGCAATTTTGATAATTGCATGCTTTGCAAGCGGACAAAACCCAAAAGTGTCAGGCTGTGGTTTCGGAAATTGAAACCTTTGCTGTAGGCAAAACTAAAGCAAGCGATGGCAAGGCAGAATAGGTTTTTAACCGCAATGCTGCTGTCAACGTATGGCTTGCAAGACTTCTTTCATGGTTTGCTGCCACGGTCTGTATGTATTACGAGCTGAGCATCCAAAAGTGATGAAAAAATACTAAGCAAAAAAAATCAATGAAAATAAAATCAACTACTGAATAAAAATTGAAAACTCAAGAAAGAGTAAAACAACTCTAACGAGGTTTTTAACCTCCATTGTGCATTATAGTGGCGGTCAGCATGCATGCGTCCGTTGCGCCAGAAAGACAACAGAATCATGCGTCATTGGCATTGGCGCCGATCAGAAGGATGCGCAAATCGGCTGCATTGCACGTGAGTGCGAAACTGTGAGGAAAAAAACATAAAACCGGTTGACTGGCGGCTGAAATGTTCGGAATTTTTATACATTTCAACAAAGGTTCGCATTACAATGGGAATGTTGAAATGGCCGGCTGACTGCAATGGAACACAAGCAATATTGACCGATTGCTGACTGCAATTGGAGTGATTTTATGCCAGTTAAGTGATGTTAGGCGCTGTTCATCTTGTTAACAACTTACAAGCGTAGAGGCTATAATGTTTAATGGCATAAATTAGTTGAAGTGTTCTTGAGAGCTTTTAAGTTTTGGGTTTCCTTACATCATCTATGGTTTACAAAGTTGTGATTTTTAAATAAAAATAGTTTCTATGGAATTTTAGCAAGAAACTTACTTACAAAATAATCGGGCATACCGAAGAGGTCAGTTGAGGGGAAAAGAAGGGCAAATCATAGCGACAAGCTCTTGTTGCAAAAATTTATATCTTTGCTCGAATACACGAAAAGGAGCACACGAAACAAGTGTTGAGCCGATTTGTCTTCGCCCAAGCACTGAGCTCACACACATCACCATTGTGATGCTGCGTAGGGAGCTTCTCCTTACCTCTCTTAAAAGTAGTGTGAACTTTTCAAAAATTATAGAAGATCCTAGATTTCCACAGTACTAAGATCTTCCAAATCGTTAAAAAATTGTCTGCCTAAAGTGGTGAGTCTTCCTTTGGATAGAGCAGCACAATGGCACACAAAGTACGAGATCGTCTCTTCCTCATCTAGACAGCTTCTGTCCATTAGGCAGTGCCCCATTATATAACAGCAATCAGTGTGCCAAGATTTTGCTTATTTTAGCTTAGCAGAGATTCTGTGCGTTTAGCATTGAGAGTCGGCCACGAATGTTGGGCGATGCTGCAGGTGGTTTCATTACGCCATCCTTTATTCGCGGTCCTGTCCCCTAATGTCGCAATTGCTCATGTTATGAAATAACTCAGCTATCTCGTTGAGAAATATGCTGCATTTCAGGGCTAACTTAGACGTTGTCGACTGCTTTGTGAGGGATTTTACTCCTTTGCCTACCCTACCAGCGAGCTTTGAGCCATTTGGATAGATGTGTATGGACCCACCTTGCATTACATCGGGCAGTTCCACTCTTCCCTTGAGGAAATTTAATAATATTTGTCCAATAGCCATATATTCAAATATCGTTTTACAAAAACAAAATACCTTACTTACTCAATGTGTGAACTCATTCGAATAGAGAATATAGCAATAAACTGTGGAGACAGGAGAATTTTTGTGGTAAATCAAAACTGAAGTAGATTATGAAGAAAGCCGACATTCCTTCAAAAAAGTGAAGCAAATTCGCTGGAATTTGTTTACGAATAGCTCCGTCTTCCAGCATATTCTCTAGATTTCGACTTCTGTGATTATTTCTTGCTTTCAAATAAGAAGAAAAGTTTCGTTTATAATACATTGGGTGAAGTGATCAATCGAATATTTGACGCTCTCGAGGGAGAGTATCTACTATTTGGTGTGCCTCAAAAAGTTGCCGTAAAGCAGATGAAATGTATTGAGCTGAAGGGAGATGATGTTGGAAAGTAAGACATTTATTAATTCTTATTAATCCTTCATAAATGTTGTTTTTGGGCAAACAAGGCAGAGGACCATCGCTAAATATTTTGAATGAAAGAATGCGCGCATAAGGGTTAATGCTTCCATTATCTTTTGCTTGCAAGTTCAATGCAAACGTGCACCTTTAAATTGCTCCTTAACAATTTCAGTAACCTCGTTTTACTGAACTATAAAATGTGCTATGACTAATTATCGTCATCAGCTATTGCTGCAGATGATTACAGAGCAGCTTCCAGTAGACAATTGGCCTACTGATACTTTATTTTGTTGTATTGCTAAGCGCAGGTGCAGCTTGCACTAGCAGCAAGGAAGAAAAATATAGACATCAGCATTGTTTAACTGTTGCTGGCCAATTTGGTCATAAATCAAAGCGTAATTTTGGAGCTACTTTTTGCTATACATAGTAACAGTAAATATTATGCCAATAGAGGCAGTGCTGGATAAACACACACATGCAACTATAGAATATGGAATACTCGAATCCTCGTCAAATGCTATTTGCCTTACTGTGAAATTAGAAGGAAAATTTAGTGAAAATTTGCGACTGGAATACCAACGGAAGCCATAATTTTCAAAGTATAAAAAATGACTGTAGAAAGGCACAAAAAAAACCAAAAACAATACCAATCATCTACATAGTAATTTAATTCACTTTTCTCCGCTATTTGCAATTTTTTATAGCCATAGTTACTAGCATCGTCTTGGCAGGCGATTTCTCACCCATAGACAGACAGTTTCCAGTAAGCTACGCATAAAATTTGCAAACATTCGCAAAACATTTCATGTATCGTTGTATGCACGTACATACATAAGTTTTTGAGTGTAAACCTAGTGTCCAAAATTAGCACAACTATTTTGGAAATTTATTATTCTCCTCTATTTAATTGTTCCTAAAAATGTGCCTGCGTTTGGCGAAACAACGGGTGGGCTAAGTTCTGTGCGAAAAGTACGTTTTATATCTAAAAATGTATGTATATGTTTGTATACAGCAAAAAACGGCTAAAATACGTATGCACTTTTGTGTATGTGCGCGAATAGTTTATTTCGTGCAACATAAAAAATGGGCAAAAATTTGTGGGAAAATGCTAACAGCTTTCAAATCAGAACGGGAGCGTATACAATATGTGCACGTGTATACTTATATATATACATATATATGTATGTGTGTGTCTAAATAAATGTATGCATGTATGTGTGCAAATACATGTTTATTACACATTTATCTCGGTTTGTCTGACTCAACTCACCTGTTCCAGTTCAGGGGCCGCATGGGCGCTGGCTCTTCATTGCTATTATTTTCAGATGAAAAATTCGCAAAATTCAAAAAAATAGTTGCAATTATAATTAGTGCGTTAATTAATTTTTCAGCACAGATAGTTGTTAATTGTGTGCGGAATTATGTTGCTATATTTATGGCTACCGAGGGCAAAAATAAAATGGATTTAATTTATTGTACAAGGTGAAGCAAATTAATCACTCCTGCGGAAGATTTATAATTTTTGGAAACCGCGTTCGTACATCAAATGGTCACTCGTGAACTAGGCAACAAAGACGTGGGAGTAGACTGACTGCCGTCTGAGCTATTCAAACAAAAAGTGCATGCATCAACATTTATCCTATCGAAAATATGAGTTTTTATACTTAAATCCTCAATGAAGGAACTTATAATTAATGCCATGAGTTGACTGCTATTACCTGCTTCTTCAGTTTAAACAATCAAAACCCCTGGATGTTTTGTTTTCTTGCTTTAAGTTCCTTCGAGATTAAACTAATGGATTTGAGATAATAGCGAACGAGTCATTAAATATTTATGGGTATGTACTTTCCAGTTATTGGAGTATGAGAAATGTTCTTAAATTTTTGAGCGAACTTTCTTAGGCTTATTTTTTTCTTGTTTTGGTTACAAAATTACTGAACTCATAGGTTTTTATTTGTTTTCCACAAGAAAGGACTTCTAGCAGAAAGAAAAATGGTAAATTGAAGATTTATCCAGACGTGTAATTATTGTGTCTTCCTTAAAACTCTTTCATTTGGCACAAACGTTGAAATATTTTACATAACTCGGGTATAATTTATTAAAATCTGACTTTAAAAACAGGTGGTAACCTTCTCGTAAAAATATATTGAGATGCAAATCTTCTTAAACGTCTTCCGTTTGGCACTCACATTGTGATATGTTGTCAGTCAAAATAATTTAAAATTGATTAAAAATAAAATTTATAAAGGGTTTTCCAATAAGAGGTGTTATTTTGATAAAATATAATGGTTTCGTTGCTTGTGTGCCACGTAGCGCCGACTTGTTGAAAATAAACATTGTTCGGATCAATACCATCCAATTCCGGCCATAATCGTTAATCATATCTCAATAGCGCAATCCACTCCGTATTGTTGCTTCAGCTTCATTTTCGAAAAAGTAAGGTCCAATGACTCCGCCGAACAATAAACTGCAATAAACAGTAACACGTTAAGGATAGAGAGGCTTTTCAACAATAACTCTTGGATTTTCTGAGCTCCAGATCCGACAATTTTGCTTGTTGACGAGGCCACCGAGGTTTAAATGGGCCTCATTACTCAAGATGATTTTTCGATGGAATTCCGGATTCTTTTCATGCATTTCAACGACCCAATCAGCAAAGACACGACGTTGTTGATGATCGGCCGGCTTGAGTTCTTTGTTACCTGGACTTTATAAGCCTTAAGACCCAAATCTTTATGCAAAATACCGTGTAATGACATTTGTCGAATGCCTAATTCCAAAGAACGACGAGGAATGGACAAACCTGAGTTTTCTTCAACACTTTCGGCTACAACAGCAATATTTTCGATTTTCGGCTGTTCTTGAGCGACGTGCACGGGTTTTATTCTTCACATCTCATTTTTTCACCAATTTCTGTATTGCGGTCCGACAAGTTGCTTCACGATGACCCAAAAATGTTCGAGTTTTACGAACCGTCTCTGCCAAATTTTCACCATTTTTATAGTGAATATTAATCACTTCAATGCATTGCTTACGCGTGTATCATTCCATTTTTGTTAATGGCGTAGTTTCTACTTGTCAAATATCAAAAAATGGCAGCTTCAAAAGTGACATCTACCGAAATAGCGGACTATTCAAAATAACACCTATTATTGCAGAACCCTTTTTGATGACACATTTTTCTTAATTTTTAATTAAATTCATTCAGGTTCAAAAGTTTTAGTATAAAATGCAAAAATAACTGAAACTTCAGTACGCACAAAATACTTTTATTTAAACATGAATGTGTACTTATGAAAATTCATTTAAAATCATTTCCCTACACTTGAGTCAGCTTGATAAATATAGGGTTTTTCAGTAAGAGCGCTTCAACTTTTGAACTTTTTTGAATAAAACACAAACGGTTTGACTTTTTTAACTAATTTTTTTTTTATTATCGAGTTTGAACATATACAATTAAGTATGAAATTCGATTTCTTTTGCATGACCACCGCGTGCACGTTTCACGAAGTCCAATCGTTGAACCCAATTTTCGACCACTCTTTTGCATAAATCGGCCGAAATTCCAGCAATTTCGCGTTCAATATTGGCTCTGAGCTCACAAACCGTCGCCGGCTTGTTACTGTAGACCAATGACTTCACATAACCCCAAAACGGGACGGCTTGTTAAATGGACCGTAAAATGGCCGTAATGGTCTTAAAGTAGCAGCAACAGAACGATTATTTTCATAAAAAATTTGCACGATTTGCAATCGTTACTCAAGCGTTCCATGATGAAATGTATACTAATAAAGTTTACAAATGACAAGCGAAAAATAAAAAATATTGCGTCGTTCCTCTCCCTATCGGAAAAAAGTTGAAGCGCACCTATTGAATAACCCTATATTTATAAAAAGCTCAACAATGACATTCATTTAAGATATTTATAATATTAGATAAATGTAACGCCTTTCCATCAAAATGCTCCAAATGAACATTTTTAAAAATTGGGCAGTTGCCTATGACGTGTTGAATTCTTTCGGGGTCACCCAAGTTACGAACTGTGCAGGCGGCAAAAAGTACATTCTGAAAATGTCTCGCATTTAGGTTAACTTCCTACCTTCCTCTTATCTTTTTCTTGTCTAAAACGAAAATGCAGACAAGGATTCAGAAGTTAAAGCTGTAAGAGGCTCCATATTTAACATTAGCGATATATCCTTCCACTTTTTTACCCAATGAGCGCCATACACCTCAGCCTCCTCAGCAAGGATGAGTGGAAGCCTGTGGCTAGACATTGGGACAAATATTTTTCATTTCAATTAACCAAAGCTTAACACTTCCCTTTTCTAACGGATTGTGAACTCTTTTAATATCTAAAATATAGTAAAATTTTATTAGTCAGAGTTATAAGCGATAAAAGTGCCAAATTTCAATCCGTCAAACTCTTACAGAGTGAAGGGAATCCCTCAAATTTCACGTCACCTGTACTGCTAAATTGAATTCTAGTTTCGGAAAATGTCCCTTGGTCAGGCTCTTTAATTCCTCACCTCATTTTCATTTCATTTTGCATTCACAAAAAATGCTTTGGCGTATTATAAATATACTTTGGAAAAACTGAAACAGGCACTTTTTCAAAATGAAATATGTGTCTCTAAATTTTCTCCATTTTTGGGTCAAAGCATCTTCAAACACGGATTTGCTTAAAATTAAAAAAAAAAAAAAAAAAAAAAAATTGTTTTTAATTATTTTCGTGACACACAACACATGGGCTGAAAAGTTCCATTTTTTCAGTTAGTACTAACATTAAAAGTACAGCTGTAAAAATTTCATGATATTCCAATCATTAGTTCGTGACTTATTGTGATAAAAGTGACGCTACTTTTGTTATTTTCAAAACAATAGATGAAAAAGAATTTCATGTTTTAATTTTACACTGCTTCTTGATGGGGAAAAATACTGTTCAAGCGAAGCATCGGCTTGAAAAGTATAATGGGGACTCCGCTCCATCAGAAACAACAATAAAACGATGGTTTGCTGACTTCAAACGTTGTCGTAGAGCTGCTCAACGCAATGGACGTCCAAATGGCCTCTGAAATGAAAAATGAAGCCGCGTGAGTTAGCTGACATTGTAAAGATATCAAAAGAACGAGTTGACTTTATATTGCATGAGCATTTGACTGTGAGAAAGCTCTGTTCGAAGTGAGTGCCGTGTTTGCTCACTGTAAACCAAAAACAAGTCGGTCACAAGTCAATCAAAACAATGGCTCCTAGCGACTACTGGCTGTTCGCAGACCTAAAAATACGAAAATTTGCTTGCTGGTAAGAAATTGAGGCCTATTTTCTGGCAAAAGATAAGTCGTTCTAAAAAAGAGGTATTCAAGAGGCGCTGGAATGTTTGCATCGTTCTTGATGGAAATTACGTTGATGAATAAAGCTAATTTCTTTGTTAGAGCCGAGACTTTTCAGCCAATGTGTTATATTTTAGGGTTCATCGTAATTATCTTTATAAACGGTACATTTTGTTAAGGAGAAAAATGTCTTTTCAACAAATTTTTTACCACAACTATTTTCATATGCCGGAGGTGAAAGTTAAATGGTGTGTACAAATTATTTGTGATTTGAGGGGATGTATAATACTTAAGGTCTACTATATCACAAAATGTTACGAAAAATACCTTAATTGGAGTTGTAGCTTTCAAACGATACCAAAAAGTTCAAGATCGAACACTTCAATTTTTTGCATTTTTGTCCAAGCTCGGTGCACTGAGCGGATGTTCACCTGGCCGAGCGCACGATAAGTCGGGTAAAAATTAATATATTCAATGAAACACGTTACACATCTTGTTGTTGTTGTTGTTGGAGTGGCTGAATATTTCCACTGAAATAATCTTAATTAGTGACCAGCACCGCTTTACTACCACTGTCTCGTGTGATGATGTCTTTTTTTTTGTGTTGCCAAGTCAGATCCATTTCGTGTAACAGCAAGTCCTTTATCTCGGTGCCTGAGATCTCCTTAATTTGCTGTTAAAATGCTTATCGAAGGAGCGGAGTCGTGCCCTAACTAGCCCTGGACATTCACATATGTGGTGGAAAAGACTTCACCCCTTCCGCTTGAGAACTTCTGCAGATGGGATTGAAGGGGAAGGTTGAGTCTGTCTGCATCTTTCCCTACTTTCCAATGACCTGTAAGGGTTGCAGTGGTGCGTGAGATGTTTCGTTGAGAACATCCTTACAGGTGATTCGTCCTTTGGATTTTGTATGATAACCATGTGTTTTTTGTTGTAATACATGTAGTTAGTTGATTCCATCTTCTTTCGGCTAAAGCATGATAGTGTGAAGCAATGGATGCTTTTATTGTGTTCAGTGGGGTGAATACTGCCACTCTGTTAAGTCTAGTGTCGAATGCTCCTATGACCGGAAACCCATATCAGAGTAATTTCAAGCCAATGACTAAGCAATTCCTGCTCCTCTCTACACTTTGAGACTAGTTTGGATGAAATGGAGTTGGAGTCTAAGGCCTTTATAGCTGCTTGACTGTCTGAGAAGATAGCTACTCTTGCACCAACTTCCTTGTAGAGTTTTAGTTTAGCTAGAAGTTCTGCCTGGAACATGCTGGCATAGTCAGGAAGACGAATTGACTGAAATAGGTTGAGTGGTTCCGAATGGAAGCCAGTTCCCACACCACAGTTCATCTTAGAACCGTCGGTATAGATTTCGATATCACCTCAAGTACCTTCCTTTTGCTCCATTCGGCTCTCAGTGGAAAACGTACCGTAAAGTCTTTCTTGAAGTTAAGGTCTGGTGCTGTTACACTTTATCCAAAGTGTTTTGGTATTGATAATTAGCAAAATCGGTTAATAACCACGCCCACCTCCCATATGGCTACAAATTTTCAAAAAGAAAAATTGATCAAAATTGGCACAAATGATGATACCAAAAAGCAAAAAAAACAACAACCCAAAAGGTGCCACGTCAACGTTGTGGGTAAATGCGTGTGTCTCGATTGCGGCTTAATAAAATTCACCCAAACCTGCCCCGTTTATAAGTACTACATTCTACTTCTGCTAGATTCGACTTAAATACATATTATTGAGATTGGATAAAAACTACGCCGCGTTTTGTATCTTAAGACTGTCTCTCCCTCTGCTGTTACCAACTATAACCTCTCCTTGTCTATGGATTTGTTTGATTCCAAATACTAACAGTCAGCCCAAATTAAATTTCACTCAAATGTGCGCTGGTATATAAAATTCGGTTCGAACCGAATTTAGCCGTCCTTACTTGTTTAGTGTGCGCACATTTTCGAAATATTCGCGCGAGCATATTAAAATAATAAATATCTAAAAAAAGAAATGTGTAGCAAATAAACGCTGAAGCTGTTGAAACATGAAATATTCTAAGGAAAAGATGTATAAAATAGTTTAATGAAAGTGAAATTAATAAAATAAATTGCGGCGCTGGAATGTTGCGAACACATGTGCGGCGAAAGCGGTGCGGCCGTAGCGGTAGCAGGAACAGAAGCGCGCCGCATTACACTCAAGCATGTTTGCATAGGTAGCAATGTTTGTTGTAGTATTCAAAGTGGCAGATTTAACAATAGCCAGCAAACAAACAAAAGGAGGTACATACCACCTCGTGCATTTGGCGCTTTTTCGCGGAATTCTGGTAATTTCAGCGCTTTGAAGATTTGGGCCAGTCGGCAGTAGCAGTGTGGCAGAATTCTCAGTGCCTTCGCATTGGCCTTTGTTAGGCAAACAATGCACTTACACACCCAAATATACCGACGCACATATATATCTATGTATTCTGCATTAGGGCGGGCCAATTTTTCTCGATATCGTTTCTAGCAGAAATTGGAACGGAAAACGCCCGTGTAGTGTATATCTCTAAATTCAATGCATAAGGTCGGGTTAATTTTTTTTGGCATTGTTTCTAGCAGATTCGGATTCATAATATCATAATTCAAAAATACAAAATACTGAGTTGGGTCAGTTTTCTAGATAAGTGACGCGCCAATTCGATCACCTGACAAAACGACACTAACGCCCTCTATCAGAATCGCTTCAAGATTCGCTTATGACGCTTTTCCAGATAAAAATATATAACCTCTGTAGTTGAATTTTGCTTTTAACGGCAAAACTCCAAATTTTGAGTTAATTTTGAGTTGTGTCGCTTTTCTCGAAAGCCATCGATAAATCTAAAGTCCTTACATTAGGGCGGGACAATTTTTTTCGATTGCGTTTCTAGTAGAACAGGATTTCACACAAAATTATAACAAAAAAACCATTAGTGCATAGCCCGAAAGTCAATTTAATCGAATTACCTATGTATGTACATTAGGGCGGGCCAATTTTTTTGTCATCGTTTCTAGCAGATTCCGATTCTACATGAAATTATAAAAAAAACTGTCTTAGAGCATAGCTCTAAAGTCAATTTATACTTATTATATACATTAGGGAGGGTAAATTTTTTCGAAATCGTTCCAATTCTAAGAAAAAACGGCCATTAAGGCATAGCTCTAAAGTCAATTATGAGCCGTAATGAGGAGATTAAAATGAACTAAACTTTTATGAATGTTGTCTTATTTGTTGTTTGTGTTTGTGAATTTTTGGGACGGAGAATTAGTTTTATATTTATAAGGTGATTATCAGATGTTTTTACAAAAATTATTTTTCTACTCATATTTTTTTTTTTACAACTCAATTTGCTTATTTTGGTTTTCGATCCTTTTTACTCTCAACATGAGGAATTTTTTTTTCTTTCTATCTTCGTTGCCTCAATTGCCCTTCTACATATTTACTTCTTAATTACAGATCGCTACTTTCAAAATTTGGGGTGCTTGAAATTGACTTTAAAGCCACGCTTTGAATTTTTTCCTTATAACTTTATTTTGAATTCGATGCTGCTGGGAACGAGATTGAAAAAAATCAATCCACAAAAATTAACCCGCCCTAATATATAATATATACATAGGTATGTACATACTCGACTGTGCATATGGCGGATGAATTTGCCTTTATTGGTGTACATGCATACTTAAGTAGTTGTTGACTTTGTGGCAACTTTAAATTAGAGGTGCTAATATGCAGCGCGGCAACGTGGCCTTGCAACGTGCCCAACAAATCAGCCTATACAAATACAACAAATTGCTACAAATTGGCCTAGTCGAGCTGCCGAGAGTGCCATACCATATACAATACATAGTTACACATGCATACATATATATGCGTGTTGCAAAGAGGGCTGATGTGGGGCAGTAGGCGCATCTGCAGAAATCGCGCGTATGAATCGTATGAATACATACATACATAAATACATACTTGGCTTGTGTAAACAAGCATCCAACTATTCCTTTTTCTGCTTTTCTAGGCTGTTAGGTAATAATGTGGATTGTTATGCGGTTGCGGGTAGTATAACGCGAGTTGTAAGGAGCTGAAATGTACACAACACGAAAAGTAACGTAAACACATTTTTCTAAGGTGAATGAGTGGGGATTTCTTCTTTTGAAACTTAGCGTTTTTCTTAACTATACTCAAATATTTTCTAAAAACAAACAAACATCCACAAAAGCCAACTAAAGCCGTTGCTAAAATTTTCAGTTGTCTGCGTTTAATGCAAAATCCCATTTCGTTGCAACGATGTTGCATCAACAAGAGCAGTGTGGTTAACAGAAATGTCTAGTTGTTTGAACGGCAAGCCAAGGTAATAAGTGTAATTTGTATGCTTTTTAAGAAGGCGGTCTTCGTAGCTGAATAGTTTGTGCGTGATTACCATTAGGAAGGTGCCGAATTCGAGACCCGAGACTGCGGGCATGAAACGCCAACTGATGGAAAAGGCCTTTTCCAATAATAATCACCTTTTACTAGGCAATTGCTTATAACTGTAAGTCCCTCCATTTGTGGAAAAACATCGAGACACGCACTCCACAAATTGAAGAAAGAGATCGGCCAAACACCCTACCACGCGCATAAATTTGTCAATCAAACGCCTACATATATATATATATATATATATATATATATATATATATATATATATTAAAGTAGCAATCGCTTGTTGTTGCTTAGTCAGACAGTGCAAAATTTAAAGGCCCTTAACCTGAATATGATGAGCTTAAGTGAACTTAAGCGATATGGCCACTGTCGAAACTGCAAAAAAAAAACATATTCCCCCAAAAAGATACCCTTAGAAATGCTTTATTAAAATATTAAGGAGGGAAAAATGTTTGGAAATTTTTCGTAGCCCCCCTGAGTCCGTAAACTATATACGTACCGCCAACTTAGAATTAAATGCACTTCACTTGAAGAAATCTTCACCTATTTGAAATTTTAACTGTCCATTCCAAATGTATACTTCTGTATACTTTATTATATTATATTATATTTTATTTCACTTTATTTTATTTTATTTTATTTTATTTGAGCTTAATCCATCTCGGCTATTGCCGGAGATTACACATCCCGGATAAAATTTTCAGGGATTGTGCTCTGGTGGAGCGTAGTCCAAGTTCTACGCCTATGCGATTACTATTGCTTAAATATTTAAAAATCTACGAACTATTGCACAGTATGTCCAGTATGGTCGACTTCTGCATGTCTTCTAAGAGGTGTTGGCAGTCATACTTCTTCAAGTTTTTTATTAATTAAATGCTTAGGCACTAATCCAGTGGACGATATAATTATTGGAATTATATTCACTTCCCTCGCTTTGTACATCCGTTTCAGTTTTATGGCCAAGGCTGCATACTTCGACACTTTGGTGGAGTATGTGCTTTGGATGTTGCGATTAAGGGGCACCGCTATATCGATTACTTCGATTGTTTTATTTATCTTGTCGAACAAGATGATGTCAGGTTTGTTGGCAGCTGCGGTTTGATCTGTGGAAATAAATCTGTCCCAGTACTGTTTAAAATTTGCACTTTCCAATATTGCCTTTGGTTCATATTTAAAATACAAGTCTTGCGCTTGTAAGATACCGTGTTTTATCGCAAGTTGTTGGTGGAGGATCTTTGCTATATTGTTATGTCTCATGACATATTCACGGGGGGCAAGTACGCTACATCCATCAATTATATGGTCGATTGTTTCACCGTAAATGTCGCACCTTCGGCACCTATCTTCTATTGCCTCGCCATGTATCGACCTTCGGAAATTCCTTGTTGGGATAACTCGGTCTTGTATAGCGATTGCGAAACCTTCTGTTTCAGAAAATAGCTTTCCTCTTTTCAACCATAAATTAGATGATTGTGCGTCTATCCATTCCATTTCGAGATCATGGGGATGGGCACCGTGTATTGTTTTTGCCTTCCATGCTGCGATCATTTCTGCTGGGGATTTAACCCCCTCAGGTACTGGGAAATCCTGCTCCATCAGACTTAGCGGGGTAAAGCCATTATCTGCCGATAGCTTTAAATAGATGGGACTCTCTGCTTAGAAAATATGTACGTAACTTCAAAGTTTGCGAAAAGTGTAGACGCGCTACATTTATGATTCCTCTCCCACCAACGTTTCGAGGAAGCGATATTCTTTCCATAGCGCTTTGAGGGTAATGGCTTTGGAACTTTGTAAAAGTGGTGCGTATCAGCGTTTCAATCCGAAGGATGTCTGTCTGAGACCATTTATTACTCCAAACGAGTATGTCAAAAGGGGTATGGCCCAGGTATTGATTGCTTTGCCTTTATTTCCACTGTTCAGACTAGTTTTTAATACAGCCTACAGTCGTGCCTCAAATTTGTTAATGAGGTTTTGCTTTACTAGCGTGTGGTTGATTCCTTTAAGTTGCAGAAATCCTAAATATTTATAAGATTCGCTGCTATGCAAGTTGTCTATAATAATATTTTGATCTACTGCGTAGTTTTCTTCGGCTTCATCAAGCTGACCTCCAATTAGATGTATTATTTTGCACTTATCTGTCCCAAATTCTATTCCTACGTCATCACTGAAAACTTTAGTGACATCTATCAGCTCATGAAGCTTATGCCTTTTGTTTGCGTAAAGTTTCAAGTCATCAACAAATAGAAGATAGTTGAACGTATGCTCTCTAATTTCGGTTTTGAGTGTAAAGCCGTTTTGCTTATGTGTAAGAAGCCTGTTAAGCGGGTTGAGGACAATGCAGAACCGTAGGGGGCTTAAGGCATCCCCTTGGAATATACCACTTTTGATTGAAATTAGTTTTGAAACAGTTCCATTTAAAACCAGTTTAGTATTCCACTTGCTCATTATGCGGCCCAAGAGGGCAACAGTGCCAGCATCGATTTTGTAAATTCTTAATATTTCTAATATTTTATTTTATTCTATTTTATTTTACTTTATTTTATTTTATTTTATTTTATTTTATTTTATTTTATTTTATTTTATTTTATTTTATTTTATTTTATTTTATTTTATTTTATTTTATTTTATTTTATTTTATTTTATTTTATTTTATTTTATTTTATTTTATTTTATTTTATTTTATTTTATTTTATTTTATTTTATTTTATTTTATTTTATTTTATTTTATTTTATTTTATTTTATTTTATTTTATTTTATTTTATTTTATTTTATTTTATTTTATTTTATTTTATTTTATTTTATTTTATTTTATTTTATACATAGTTAGTTTATTTTATTTATTTATTTTTTTATTTTGAACTTTTTTCTAAAATGCCGTACTTCAGCAAAAGTCTATTTATGAATAAAAAATATGCATTATAATTGGCACTTACACCTTTTTTGGATGCTTGGCCGAGCTTCTCCTTCCATTTGGGGTGTGCATCTTGATGTTTTCCCACAAATGGACGGACATAAGCCACCTCCGAACGGCAGATGATTTTCTATGGCATTGTCTGCTATTAGAAAACACTTGTACTATCATTTACTGTTCCCTGCCTGGGGTCTCGAATCTGCGCTCTTCCGAATGGCAATCACACATCAACCCACTCGGCTATGGGCGCCGCTGAAAATATTTATACGTTTAGTCAAACAAGTATTTTTCTTCACCGTAAATTGCAAGGCGCATTCATTAAAGGTGGTGGCACTACACCAACAAGAATTTTCTGTACGTTTGATTGTCAAAGAAAAGTATTGAGAAACTGGAAAACAAATAATGAATTCGCCTTGTTTCATTCTGAGCTGACAGCCACATGGACACGGCGAAACGAAAACAAAAAATAACTCAGTTGATTTGCCTTGATAAATTAAAAATTTCATTAGAAATGAGGCGAAATAGAACCTTCCTTGATAGTGCTATCGATAGTATACCAACACTACCTAAATCTATATCGCTCAATATATGTATCGGGTGTTTTTTAGTTGCATGAGAATTATTGATATCGATAATGATGGTTCGACAGCTGAGAATGGCAAACTGGGTTGACATTTATGTTCAGTAAGGTTTGGCAAGTCATCATGATTCAAAGTTGTAGAAATTTACTTTGGAAAAAAAAAAAAAATTAAAAAACTTTTGGCGGAGTTCATAGAACGAACTGTTGAAGAATACGCCCAAATATCAATTCGTCATCATTCTCAACTTTTTGGCCTTTGCCCTTCGATTACGTGGGAAATTGTACGTGGGCTCACTTGGATTTATTATTCAGATTTATTGGAAAAAGTAGTCAAAAATTGGGATGATCGAATGGACCATGTAATTAATAGCTGACATATGCCGGATATAATTTTAAAAAAATAAATGCCATGAAATTGTCTCTTCTTCTTGATTGGCGCGGTATTCGTTTACGCGGTTTTGTCCGAGTTTAACAAAGCGCACCAGTGGTTTGTTTTTCATGGTAACCGGCGTCTGTTGGAAACACCAAGTAAAGCCAAGTCATTCTCCATCTAATCTTTTCAACACAGAGGAGGGCTTCCTTTTCCTATTGTACCACAAATACTTTCAGATCCGGCGCGTTTGTATCCATTCGAAGAATATGACCCAGCCAACGCAGCTGCTGGATCTTTATTCGCCTATGTCGTTGGAAAGCTCATACAGCTCATTGCCCCATCGCTTCCAATACTCGCCGGCACCAACGTGCAAATTTCCAAAAATCTTCCACAGAATTTCAATCTCAACACACCAAGTGACGCCTCATCGGATATTGTCAAGCTTTAAATTAATTAAAAACAAAAATTATAGTAAAAACAATTAATTCCAACAATGTTTCTATTTTGTATTATTAATTTAAGTTTCCAAGCTATTAAGAAACACCCGATACATATGAACTTAGAAGAACATGTTATCGAATAATGCTTGACATTCGAAGAGCACTTTATTGCATATTTGTAGGTGCTTTATATTAGATTTTAATAGAGAGATTTGCAGCGATTAGGCATTCAGAACTACACAACATTGTCTACCTTTTTACTAAGCGCACTCCGGCACATTCAGTAGAGCGACTCATTAGGCTTAAGAATTAACGAACAAATGTTTCTAAATAAGGCTTTTACAAAGATGTTGCATAATTGCTGAATAAATACAAAATGAACGAATTATTATTTAGTGATTTTTGTTTAAGTGATATTTCTGCCTCTATTGTGCACGCAATTGCATAGTCACAAACATACACAGCTTTGCATGCACATCCGACTGCTGCAAGCCTTTATGCCACTCACACGTGCACAACCGCACATACATACACATACAAGTATGAATGTTTGTTCATTAGAAATACGCACGTGAACACCTTTAGCTAAACTTTTTCATTTGTCTCTGCTTGTATGCACTGGAATGCATGCCTGTCAGTGGCTGTGTATTTTAGTTCTTCAATTTAGTTTAATTAATTTTGAAATTGATAATTGCGAATGTGAATGTGCTTTTGACAGGATGTTTACTTAGGCACCTTCTCATCAAGCGGCGACGAAGGCAGCAGGTATACCTGCAACAGTTAAATAAACACAAGCGCACACAAAGATGCATTGGCATGTATGGGTGTATGTTTCAATGTATGTATGTATGCATTCATATTTGTGGCCTAACATGTGTGCAACGTTATGTAAATGCAATTAATATTTTCAACAATGCCAACATTTACTTCCGTTGACGTCCTCATTCTCATCGTTGCCGTCGTGTGTCGTCGTCATCGCCATTGTCGCCTTTAGCAGCTTACAAAGCTATGCTGGTTGCCACCGTCTCCGCCTCCGCTGCCATCACCACCACGATCAGCTTTCTGTGTCATCAACATTATGGTTAACTTGTCTATATTAAGGCTGGCTCGTGCAGTTAGATGGCAGAAGCACTGCCTATGACAGCTTTTAATTACGCACCAGCGCGCACTTGCACACGTGTGAAAGCGTACCTCCTTGTATCGCACCATTGTGCCCAACAGGCTGACAATCAAACATAACCACAAATGTGATTATCATCGATGCAGCCAACCAACCAGCCAGCCAGCCAGCCCTCCAAAGAGCCGGAGACAAAGTCTTGCGACTCACCGATTTCATTCAACTGCTGGCTTAACTCTAATTGCGCGTCGGAAGTGCATCACGTCACATACACACACACACATACATATGTTCATGGAGCACACATTTGGTTGTCTGATTATTAGCGTGCCGTCGCATATTTGCCTAACTCATTTATGTGTGTAAATATCTCATTTTTAGCCATTGCCACTTAGCAATTATTGCAATTAAATTTATACAAAAAAAACAGAAAAATGTTTATACAAATATTTGCCGGAAAATGTGCTCCAGCCGCTGTATGGCCGACAATTTCTTTGCGCTAAGCAAACGTGTGCTGTCACTTTTGTAGTTGTAGTTGCATTTGGTGTTCACTCCTGATTCACCTCTATTGTTGTTCCGTCTGCTGTCCATATGGCAGCCATGCCTTAATTAAATGAGCCATAAATTTGCACTTCTTTTGATCATTAAATATACACAGTGCAGAATGAGCACTTTTAGTGCCCAATCAAAATACCTTTCTCAGAATTAATTGTGCTGGCTATTGAGTGAAGAATTCTGTTTATCGGTTTTAAAGGCAGCAGGACTTTGATGGCTTAATTCATGCAGTGGCTGAAATGCTGTATGTGGCAGAAAGAAAGGTTGATTTGCGGTTAGCCTGTGCTCGTTTGCTCAATCTCCCCTTTCAATAAGTCTGCAGATTTACTCAACATTTCATTTATAGCTGTTAATGACGAAAGTGCTTTGCAAATTGTACGATATGCACCTGAGACTCTATTCAGTTTACTTTACATGTTTTGCGGTAGCAGCAGTCTCGATGGATGCTATCAATTTACTACTAACTACAATATAACACACCTGAAGGATACAAAAATCTGATGAAATTTAGTTTAAACTAGGTAGGTAGGCGGAAGTGGCAGTCGGTTTTTAAAGCAACTTACTTAGACCCGCATCGATCCATTGTAGTACCACAAAAGTAGTTTACCTTTTACTCCTTGCTAAACCATTTCTTTTTACGTGCAATCCCATTGATCTGGCTGATACTTATTGAAAAAGAGGTCATACCAGGTCATTAATATCTTCCAAGAACGATGAGCCAAAGTATAAACCTACGGGTATGCGACGCTGTGACCAAGAAGATGTCTGACAAATTTTTCCTCCTCCTTATTCTTGCAGCTTCTGCAATAGTTGAAAAAAGGTACATTCAATCTTTGAGCATACCGACCTAAGAAACAGTGGCCAGTAATCAAAGCAACTAACGCAGAGACGTTTTTCCTTGACCGATTAAGTAGCGCTTGGTGCCATTTTGGCCAAATTTGTTATGAGGCGTTAAATGTCAGACTCTCAACCCATTTCGAGTAGGCTGAAGTGATAATGGTACTTGTACCACACAGATTGCAGGTTGAGCGGGAGGCGAATGGTAGTGCCCTCTCTCGCTAATACGTCTGCCTTAAAATGGCCTTCTATATTACTATACCCTGGCACTCATATCAAATGGATGCGAAAATATAGTATAAGCTTGCGGCGCCCAATATTTTTGTTCAAAAATATTATATATTTTTGTAAATATTTACTATAAAAAAGACCAATAAATCAATGATAAACCTGCACTTGCTTTTGAAAGCATAATTTCTCAAACCTGGGCTGAAATTTTTAAATATCTACTCACATTTGCTAAATTGCTTTAAGACTTGGATGTGATCTGATTACTGCTGCTGTAAGGCCATTTTCACAAAAATAAGGACTTTTTCAAAATAATCTTTCAAAGCTGCTGTACTAATGGTAAGATATTCTTGGTAAGCAGTCCTCTTCTGATTAGCCTTAACACTTAAATTGTGGAACTAATCGTAATAAATAATATAATATAGAGAAAATATAAAAAATTAGTCATTAATTATTTAAAATACTACGCAAACGATAGTCATTTGGCTTCAATTCTTGCATGAGCTGTTTTCCTTAGGCAAGTAAGCCAAAAAATATGTAAATATTTCCACGCAGCCGAAGGATAAAGGCAAATAATTTGAGAACGAAGACGAATCGATTTTTCAGCGTCTTCTTCAACACTTCACTCTATGAATTTCGCAAACAGATTAATTAATTTTTTTTTTTCAAAGTAAATTTCCACAATTTGGAAGCGTTGCTCTTGCGTCAAATGATTCATGATGACTTGCCAAAGTTTACTGAACAGAAATACCAACACAGTTTGCCATTATCTGCTGTTAAATCATAGTTAACGATATCAATTGTTCTCATGCAGCTTAAAAAACACCCACCATTTTGTGGGTGAGGGCCAAATTGCGATATACTCCTTATCCTGTCTATTTAGATTTACTAGTGACTATTAACTATTTGAAAGGTAATTAGAAAGTATGTAGAAAATAATATTTGAGAGCCAAAATTCATAACAGTTTTATTACCATATATCCATGGAAGTATCCACATGTTTACAGTTTTGCAAATAAAACAAAAACTATTAAGCGGATTTTCAAGTTCTATAGCTCAAATTAGAGATAAAGACATAAACAATATTTAAAAATAAATTTATAGATATTTAAAACAGTTTTTGAAGATTTTAGGTATTTAGGTATTTTGATGATTTAGGTAAGAATTTATTGAAGTAAAAATTAGTAAAAAAATCAAATTGTCTTACAGACTCATACAGATATTTTAGCAAATAACATAACAATAATCATAATCGGTAAAGAAATAGTATAACAGAACATACCAAATCAATTTATTTTTTGGCATAATTAAGAAGTTTAGTGAAAGAGTGAGGAGGGGAAGCAAAGTCAATCTCAGAAGATTTGTAAATATTATTGAATACGATCAGAACTTCCGCAACGAGTGCTCACCTAGCATACATAGCCCTAATAAAGCCAACATGGAGAAAATCTAAATTATGAAGCGCTCTAAATGAGGTATTAAGATACATTCGTTCCAGAAGGAAGGACCAGTCCACAACATCTAGAATAATATCGAAAACGAAAGATAATATTTAAAGTTAATTGGCATTCAAAATATAAAGTACAATGAAAATATTTATAATGAACATTCACAAATTTTAATTGGCGATTTTTTTTTAATGAAAAATCTATCTCAACAAATTTAGAGATTTTATTAAATTCAATTAGGGCTCTAGTAATAGGAGTATTTTGAGCTTAAAGAGATTTTGAGAGACCAACATATAAAAACTCCGATCTATGAAGTTGTCTGGCCATAATACCTATTAACTAAATAGATCGCCGAGACTGCAGAGATTTCAAATTGATAAACAGTCATCTACTTATAAAAGAGTACGAAGGTATGGGTACATGAAAGCGAAGGGAATGTAGCGCTAAGCGAATGGCAACTTTTTGGATACGTTCAATTCGAGTTATGTGACAGGCTTGATAAGGTCTCCAGATGAAGAATGCATTTTCCACTTAGAACGAGCAACTGATGTGTAGAGCAATTTAAAAGTGTAAGGACTTGTAAATTCTGTACTGCTGCGCCTTGCAAACGCTAATATAGCAAATATTTTGACATTATATAAATAATATGACTAGTAAAAGCGAACTTCGCGCCAAAAATTACTCGTAAGCCCAATTATTAATGTTAGGAAGAGCGAGAGAGTTATTAACATTTTTATCGATAGTCAAGCTGCGATCAGAGCTGTGATCGCAATGGTGCAGATCCAAGCTAGTCAATTCCTTTAAGGAATTTCTCTAATATGGGATCCAGCGCATAGGAACATAGAGGGAATGAAATTGCTGATGAGCTTGTCAGGAAGGGGTCGACTGAACTGCTCTCGGAGCTCACCAAATCGGTCATCGGTATTCCCCTGACTGTTATTTAAAGCGAATTGCACGTCTTATTTCTCAGGAAAGTGTAAATCAGATGGAAACCAATTTCTTCGGGTGCTATTTCAAAAATCCTTTGGTCCCAGTACAATAGACGCAGCACGCAGAAAGTCCTTGGAAGTCCACGCCATGCAATTTCCAAACTCGTGGCTGTGATTATCGGTTATTAGACGATCGGCACACACGCGGAAAAGTTAGGTTTATCATTGCGGAAGCTGTAAATGTCCGGGTTTGACCGCCAGATGATTAAAGTCACTGGGTGCTCCTTTCTTTGGCAGCTCCTTTCTTCAAACGACTCTTTAGTGCTACTCGAGGAGTGCCAGGCTGGTACTCCCCCCATTTTTCCTACCATATTTCACTGGCCGATCTCAGACAACAATCAGAGATAAAATAAAATGTTTTCAAGGAAGAAAAACACTTGGCAAAAGTAAGTGTGGTAGTCTTTCGAAATATTTCAAAAAAGTTGATTACTAGTACACCAATCCCAACAAATCCAGAACTGACGAGTTATTAAGAAAGCCACGAACAGACATATTCGGAATTACATTAACAATAACCGGCCATTGGCCTTTGGAGTAGCTGCAATCTAGAATAATCTAAGGACACTCTTTCACTATCTGTATGAGTGCCCGAGCCTGGCTGCTCTACATCATAGAATGCTGGGGGAATTCTCGATGGTTTTGAAAGAAACTTGTAGAAAAGAAAATAGCCGACATAGGCAGATTCGTAGTCAAATCAATATGGTTCAACTAATAAAATGCAGTGGTTCGAATTAGGTCGGGGCTGTGTCACTTAGACAACACCTCCACCACCATCACCAGTAAACAACTTTAACCAAGCCCTTTTGGAGCAATTGTGAATCGGATGAGTTTCTTACAATATTATAGATTTTAAGGTCGCCAGCATAAAGTAAAAACTTGGCATACCTTATGGGACTCTAGATGACACAAGAAAAGAGTATGACACATATAGAATGATACATTTTTAGGTGGCTCGAAATGAGAAAAACCTACTAACGCAAATATTTGGAAAAATTCGTGTCTTCTTATTTTCCATAAACTATCAGAAAAGTACTATGACAGCCCAGATATTAACAAAGTAACAAAGTAACTAAAGTATTTATATTAGGAGTTTTCAGATAATTAAGGAGTCTAATGATCGCTGATTTACTCTTTAGTCTTTGCGAATGAGTATTGTTCCCATCAAGTAGCAGACAAATACATGCGCACTCGCCACTCACACATACACTCGAATGTGAATTTATGGGTTGTTGATTTTTACGAAGACGCATTGAATGAAATTTTCGTAAACTCCATGGGAGATCGAAATTATATATTTTGAGTTTTTTCTGTGGTGCCCAAGTAGTTGTGAAATGCCATAAAATGTATTTGCTTGCGTAAAGTTAGTGGCAACAACAGTCAATCACTGAGGCAATAGGATGTCAAGTCAAACGATGCTGCGTTGTTGTGACTTTTACTTGTGCGTCGGCGATTTTTAAACGTTTTGAAAGCACATCAGAGGACCACAGCACTGGTAGTGTAAATAGTAACAATAAAAAAAGCAAAAATAGTAAAACAAAGTCAAACAAGCATAAGTAATAAAATTCTAGAAATGACAGCAAAAATGCAAAGATACAAACAACAACACACGCAATCGCGGTCACAAAAGTCAAATAATACTTTTGCATTCCATCAGAAGAAGTGTTCATATTACTGGCAGCAGCAGCAGCCGCAGGAGCAGCAGCATGCCACAACAAGCATAACAACAACGAATGCAATAAAAAATAGAACATGGCAAGAAAGCAAAGCGCGCAGCGAGAGACGCGACAATAAATTTTATTTTTACTACACATGGCAAGAAAGCGGCATTAAGCGGCATCAACTCTACATACATGCGAGTATGTATATATGTAAGCGCAAATGTTTGTGTGTGTTGTTGCAGTATAAACTAGCAGCTGGCGGCCGCTGCATTGAGGAGCGCCTAGTTGCGCATAAATGCGCGTTCCTGAAATAGCGACGATATGGACGTGGCAAGGAATTGGTTTGCGAAAGTGAATGTGAATGTGGATGCGACTATGTGCGAATCAACAACAATTTAGCGATGGCAAATAAAGCAATAAGGCATATATGTGGCAGTTGCAGCACGATGCGCGCGCCCAATTTCGTGTCTGTTTTCGAACTCAATTCAATTGCGCGTATAAATAGGCTGGACTGAGATGGGCGCAATGTAATGAAACACCAGCGATAGGTGACGCCAAAGGAGGATAACTGCATTCGCCTCGCCCCATGCGCCCATGCGAAATGAGTAGATGAAGCAGCCTAATACAATGGCATATATGTATGTATGTAAGTATGTAGGCATGCATGTTTGTGTGCAGCATATGATGCCTCGTATTAAGTTCAGCTGCGCTTCAAATGGGAAGAGGCTGCGGCGTGGTCGGTTGGCATTAGGCACCGACTAGTCAACTAGCGGGTGCTGCTTATAATTTACGAGCAGATGCTTGCGCGTAGCCTATCAGCAGTAAAAAGCAAAAGCAACGCATGCGACATGCCCTATGCTCTTTAATGCGCTTACATCTGTGGGAACATAAATATGTATATGTATGTCTATTTCCTTATACCCCCGCGCACACGCACAAATGCATGTAAATGAAGGCATATTTGCTATGAAGTTTCGCTGCAATAAGATAATGTGGCAACACCGAGAGTTCTGCTGATATTGCCACAAATATGTTTGCTAGCACTCAATTTTTTCGCTATTCGCAGCAGAGTGGATTCGTCGAAATCGTAAGTGCCCAGCACGTTTTATTGCTTTATTGTGGCACCCCAACACATATGCCCAACATTTTACACACGCATGCACATACATACATACGTAAATGTAATTGTGCCTGCAATTGCCACATTGTGTTTGGCACGATGAGCGTTCCAGGCGTCTGTATGACGAGAGCTTGTGCTGCTTGCGCATCACTGCAAGTGGCATGGGAAAAGGCTGCGATTGTGGCTGAAATTCTCATCGTTTTTGTTGTTGCTGCTAAATCGGTTGTTCCGCATGGTGCAAGTGGTAAGCAACTTGCGCGTCGCCACCGCTTCAGCCCGCATCGCACTTTAGCACAGTTTGTTGATTAGGAAAATAAATAAACATTTCGAGTATTCCCAATCAACTGCTCCACTTTCAGTCAGGTGGAATGTGTACTTGGAGTTTCCTTCTCAATTAGATTGCCTTCGATTTTTTGTCTATTTTAAGATGATTTGTGTGCGTCTGTTATGAAGAGAGCGCATTGCAAAGTGAGTTGTGCGGCTCACCAACGTACATCCCTTTTGGGGAAATTTTTTTTAATTTTAAGTTTTAATTTTAGCCCATTAATGCGATTTTAAAAGCAATGTCGTTAAATATTCGTATGCATGTATGTGTGCATTTCATTTTCTATGTATTAATGTATGCCGCAGCTGCAACATGTCGCTGCTTCACTTAGCACTAAGTGTGGCAAATGCACCCATTAATGCTCGAAGCAAAGTAGAGTTGACTAAATTTGTTTTAATTGATGGAGGAAAGAGTGGTGCAACTATGAAGTATGAAATCAGTACCAGAGGGGGAAGTAAGCGAGCTATGTTGGGGAATTCGAATACTATAAACCACTGTTGCTTGATACTTAAATTGAAATATTTATAATTTTGTTTTCCAAAGAGTTGAGAGAGCTCTAGAAAGCGTTGAAGAAATGAACTCACCAATACTAGAAGACTTTGTATGAGTGACTTTCTAGTTTTTGATAAATTTATGTGCAGTGAGTGCTACTGAAAATCGTACAGAAATTTAAATAACATTTCTTTCTTAAGTCACGAAAAAGCAAATTTGTTTGCATATAACTTTTTAGAAAATCATAAGGTGTCCAATCAACTAGGATCTCCACACGTCTCAAATTTAGTTGATACAGCTATAAACCAACTAAATTCGCAAGAAGTAGACACTCCACTAACTGAATACGTGGGTTCAGATTATGTTCAGGATCTTCTGCATGATGCACCACTGAGGAAATCTGCAGGGCATGATGACATAAAAAATATTATGCTCAGACACCTACACAAAGAGGCCGTGATATATTTTACTTTTTTGATAAACTCTTGCACCAAATTGCAGTATTTCCCTAATGCGTGGAAAACAGCTAAAATAATTCCAATTCGCAAGCCGAGCAAGCCAGCAAACGCAGCTGATAGCTACCGCCCTATTAGTCTTCTAAGCAGCTTAAGCAAGGTTTTTGAAAAAATTATCAAAAATAAAATATCCCTGTTCCTAGACACCCATAAGATTATACCAAACGAGCAATTTGGATTTAGACAACATCATAGTACGACTCATCAGATTAAACGAATCTATAATCACGTCAAATCTAACTTCGATCACAAGAAATCAACCGGTTAAATGCTTCTTGACGTTGAGAAAGCCTTTGATTCGATATGGCATGATGGTCTTATTTACAAATTAATAAATTTAAAATTTCCGTTACCACTAGTAAAAATCATAAAATGCTTTTTAAAAAATCGTTACTTTTGCGTGTCTCTGAATGACGAATACTCTGACATGATCGAATTACCCGCTGGAGTTCCCCAAGGATCGGTCTTGGTCCTTTACTGTACATTATTTATTGCTCTGATTTTCCCAAATTCGCCAATTATTCATATGCTATGTATGCAGACGACATTGGCACATTTTATTCGCATGCGTTTGGTAACCAAATCGTAACCAAACTTCAAGATGCACTACAAAACATGGCAGACTATTTGTGTACTTGGAAAATAAAATTAAACATTGGTAAGACGCAAGCTATCTTTTTCACTAGAAAAAGAAGTCATTGCTTTATACCAAGTACAGGTTTGAAATTAGGTAGTTATGATATCCCGTGGGCCAATACCGTACGATATCTGGGGGTGATTTTTGATAAAAAAGTATCTTTTTGCGATCATGTAAAGTACATACAGGAGAAAGTAAATTTGGCGATTAAAATGTTATATCCCCTAATAAATAGACGCTCAGGCTTAAGTGATGAAAATAAACTAATAATTTATAAGTCTATATTTCAGCCAATAATATTATATGCCTGTCCAGCCTGGAGTAATATCGCAAAGTCACATGTTAAGAAACTGCAAATCTTCCAAAATAAGGTACTCAAAATGATGCTACGACTCCCATGGCATTTCTCCACCAGAAAGCTTCATGATGAATCAAAAACTAAGATTTTGTCAGATCAAATACAAAATTTGACTAAAAGATTCAAAATTCGTTTCAGTTTTTCGGACAATCTGCTAATAACTGAACTTTCTTAACGTTCAATTAGACCGTGGTACTTAAATGTGTATAGATTAACCCTAGCTTGTAAGATGTAAAGCGGAGGTTTTTCATAGTAGTTTTTTCCTTCGAAAAAAGAAAAAATCGTTTAAAAAACCAAACCTATGATAGATATATAAATATAATGATGTAGAATTAAGATCTATATTATATTCTGTAAATTGTGCGATAACATAAATATTGTAACGTTTTTTATACTTAATAAACTCTTATCTTATTTGGGTATCGGAATAAGCTTCCGTCCTTTCCGAAGTCCAAAGTTACGAATTATTTAAACAGTTAAATAATACATGATATTGTGTGAAGTATGTGCCATTGGAAGCTAAAATTTTAACTTGACGATAAATTCGAGTTCTTTTGACTTGACCCACTCATTGCGCCAATTTGCGATGGTCTCGTAAGAAGTCAACCGCTCTCCAATAAGGGCTGACTGCATTGATCGGACCAGATAGTAATCCGAAGGTGCGATGTCTGGGGGATACGACGGGTGTGGCAGGATTACCCAGTTCAGTCCCTCTAAATATTTCTGGACCGATTTAGCAAGGTGTGGCCTTGTCATGCAGCAAAATCAGTTTGTCATGTCTGCCATCCCATTCCGGCCGCTTTTCTTTGAGAGCTCGATTCAAACGCATTAGCTGCAGTCGGTTACGATCGCCAGTGATGGTTTCAGATGATTTAAGAAGTTCATAATAGTTGCCACACTTCCGATTCCACCCAATGCATAACATAACCTTTGAAACATGAATATTTTTTTTCGCTGTCGATGGACCTGGTTCACCTGGCAGACTCCAACATTTTCGATGTTTAGGGTTATTGTAATAGATCCATTTTACATCGCGAGTGATGATGCGACGCAGAAAAGCTTTTCTTTTCTGCCGTTCAAGAAGCATCTCACACGTCACCAAACGTCTCTAGATATCCCTCTCCTTCAATTGATGTGCCACCCACCTGCTTTCTGGACCATTCACATTGCGTGCAAACGTTTACCGACGGTTGATCTGTCAACATCCAACTCTTTAGACATGCCATCAAGGGTTTGACATGCGTCTTCATCCTATAATTGTTGTAGTTGAGTATCTTCGAATTTTTTCGAAATTGGCACTTTGGAAGCGTCTAAGCCACTCTTTATAAATTGTATTTGATGGAGCGGGATTACCGTAAATATTGCACATCCTCACATATGCACCTTCAAATCACCAGTATATTACTAGAGCGAACACAAAAATAGTATCACCTCTTTTACGAGGGCTTATACTTATTCCCATACCCAATATAGAGGGTGCGTACGGTATTTGAGGACAACTTGAGACTAAAACTAGTTAGCTTTTATTTTGTACAAAATTTAATGTAACTTTACAACATTAAATTATTACATATCTATAAAACCATTCAGTAAAATTTCCATTAGCTGCATTGACCTCCTTGATGCGGGTCCGGAAACGATTGCATGTCTGAATTGAATGCTCCTTATTCATACTGATTATAACGGTATGACCATTGCGGCATTCAGAGAGAAAATAGTGTTATTGGTTTCAGATTCAACTACGCCCCATACTTAGTAATTCAGGGGATTAAGGTCTGGAGAGTTAGGCGCCATCAGTTCGGTATTATGTGGTCACGGAAATTTTCAGTCATCCAATCTTGTGCCGTCATCGCTTTGTGTGAAGGAGCAAAGTCTTGCTGAAAGATGTGTTGGCTGTCAGCGCGTGCACTAGCAATCCAGGGTTTCACTACTATCTCTAGAACTATATACAGCAGAATTCATTCGAAATCTTTGAGTAAAGAGGTGTGTTGGCACGATATGCCCCTTGTTTCTCACAACAACTGAAACCACAACAGTGCCTGGAAACTTTGTGTGTATGACAACAGGGACCTCTGTACGATTGGAACATGACCATTTGTCACTCTAGTCATTTCAGCGGTTTTTCCTTTGGTTTTGGTTGTTTTGTCAGAAAAAAACCATAACATATCAGTCCCTTCAAAATTAAACGATTTTGCCAAGAAGGCGTTTCAAGCGGATAACTCGCGGTTCTCGTGTTAGGTCCTATATAAACTGTTTTCTGTTCATTACGTAGGATTTATACCTGAGATTTTCATGGAAAATTCGACGGTTAAGACCCTCAGAAACTTAAAGCTCCCTCGCAAGGGCTCTCATTGGTTTTAAAGGGTCCTCGTTAAGAAACGTTTGGTTTTGTTGAAGATCGGACAGTATCAGAACTTTCCTCGGGCTTTTTGCGTTTTGCAATGGATTCTGCATCGCCGCCTGATACTTCTAATTCACGGCAAACCTAATGAACGAATGATGGGACGCACTTAAGATTTTAGAGATTCCTATGGTATATCGGTGTGATTTGCACATATAGCGAGCTGGCTCTTCATTTCTTGAGTTAAGTTGTAGTCCCTCATGTCTTACCTGAAGAGCAAGAAGAAAAATAAATAATATAAATAAAAATAATTGAAAATTGGCCTCTAATGCCCCCTGTATATATATACTATATATATTTGAAGCGTACACCCTTAATTGGGTGTTTGAATGAGCTTCTCCTCCTTTTTATGATGTTTATAATTATTCAAGTATTGTTCTTTTTTTTGTTAAAAGAATCGACGAGAGCAACTATATGATATCCTACAGCTTCGAAGCGTTTCCGTTACACAAATGACGCGGTATAGAGAAGCTTTGGCTGTGCTGGCCAGTATTGCCCTCTCTAGTAGTGTGAAGTTTTTTATTGCGAAGAGAGGAAAATTACTGCTTTTCTCCATTAATTTCGTTTAGAATCAACAAGTCCGAAATTGAAGAAGTTTTTTTAAAGTACATGTACATGTTTTGTTTGTTTGCACAGCTTTACAGTGACATCTATTGGCTAACCAAAATCGCAAGCTAATTGAGATACGAATGGTAAAGATATATGCGCTTCAACTTGAAAATTGTGTCAAATTTACGCAAACAACATTTGAAGGCTAATCAAGCTTTCCATTATCTTGCAACAACATTCTATAAGGTTCGAAAGGCAGCTTTTGTTCACCATTCGAGGTCGTGGTACTGTGCGGTTTTCAGCCATAGTTAGAAAGTATGGCGTTGGGCGCACAATAAAAGTCAACTAAAAGTAAGATTTCCCTCAACTTGAAGCACATGAAATCCAATCCATGAATTCTTAAGAAATGGAATATACACGGAAATGAATAACAAGCGGAGCCACTAAATAAAGAAGCTACTATTTATTAGATTAGTTCTTAGTGCTGCTTATGGAAAATTTATAATTTTCAAATTATAAAAAGTGGCCTTCGGGTTTATTTTTATTGATACGAGTATGTAGAAAAAATTTGTGGGTCGACCCTCTGATTTACCTTGAACGTTCCATTACCCCAGCCCATTGTTGAGGTTCCAGCAATTTGTATGGAATATATTTTTACTACTTCCTAAAGTGTGCCAAATCTCAAGCCTATATCCAAAAATAGATGTTTTTAAAAATCTTAAATAATTTCTTAGTATTATTAAGTTTCAGTTTAGCAAATTTGCGTTTACCAAATTTTCCGCCCAGTAGGTAAACGAAAATTAATAATAAAAAATTGCGTGATTTATTACCTGTTGTAAAACTATTCATACAAACAATTGCATACATTCCGCATATAAAGTTTGTACATTTGTACTTGGAGCACACGAAAACATTTAGAAATAAAAATGTGCCCAGATATGTACACGTGTGCTCACATAATTAAGCCACTTTATTTTATTTTATTTATTTATTGCAATCGCGATAATTTTAGTGTTAAATTTTTTGCGTCAATTTCTTATTATAAAAGTATAGTTCCTTATATAACAACAATTTTTTTTTTCATTCCATTATCCACTTCCATATAAAAGTCTTTCCAATTAGTGCCTCAAGGTGAAAATGGAAAAAAAATGTCAACATCGTACGCAAAAAAAAAAAATCAACGCGATTTGTGAGCGACTTCAAACTTACATTTTTTTATACTAAATGAGCTATAAAACTGCATACCCACTAGTTGAATTTTATATACAATAAATACAAAGTTTGGAACTTTAATTTATAAGGTCCTTGCTGTACAATGAACTACAAAAAAATTGAAGAAAAAAAATTATCGTCAAATAAAGAATAGACAAGAAAAAATATAGTCGAAAATGGTTATTTGTGGCACAATACCCTGGCAAAAACTTTAAATAGCCCGAAAAGTTAGGTAAGTTATATGTTAAGAAAGTTTAATGAAACCTTGTCGGTTGAACAAAGGCCTGAAGGTGGAAGAAGAAATGCATTTATGTTCAATGAAGTAGTGTCATTATTTCGAAAAAAAACTTGTCTTTCACTTCGAGATGCTACGAAACAGATCCATATGTCGAAATGTTACGTGCAAAAAGTGCGCAAAAGTGAAGGCTTACGATCGTCTAAATAAATTGTAGCACCCAATCGAAATGATAAGCCAAATAAGAGTGATAAAGCAAATGCACATCCATAAATATGGCTGTGTGGTTTTGGATGATGAAACATATGAGATGTGTTAAAAAAATAAGGTGAATTTTCATTTTTATTCACCAAATATTTTATTCATCAAATATTTATTTATTCATCAAATTCTATTTTATCTCCTTCAAAGTAGTCCTCCTCAGATATAATACACTTGTGTTAGCGTTTTTTCCAATCCTCGAAGCAGTTCTGATATGCACTTTTTGGTACGTTCTTTAGCTCTTTCAGCGATTCGTTTTTTATTTCCTCAATTGCCGGAAAACGTCGTCCTTTCAGGGGTCTCCTCAATCTTGGGAACAGGAACAGGTCGCAGGGGCCAATTCTGGTGCATGATAACGGTGTTGTTTTTGGCCAAATAATCTCTCATAAGCAAAGATGAGTGAGCCGGTGCATTATGATGATGCAAAGACCATGAACTTTTTTCCACAATTCCTGGCGTTTTTCGCATTGTTTCTTGCAAAAGGCGCATGACTTCAGTGATCGAAGAAAACAGTGATCAAAGCCTTCACATTTGATCGAACTTGGCGTGCTTTTTTTGGTCTTGGGTCTCTTGGAATCTTCCATTGGGACGATTGGGCTTCGGTTTCTATGTCATAACCATATACCCATGATTCATCACCAGTTATGATCCTTTTAAGCAAATTTGGATCATCATTGACGTTATTCAAAAATTCCTGAGCGATGCTCATACGACGTTGTTTTTGGTTAAAATTCAGCTATTTTGGAACGAACTTCGCTGCCACACGCTTCATGCCCAAAATTTCCGAAAAGATTGCATGGCATGACCCAACCGATATGCTGATGTTCCGACATCCTCAGCAACTTCTCTAATTGTGATCCTTCGATGCTGCATAAAAATTTTCTTCACTTTCTCAACATTTTCATTTGTTGTTGATGTACTGGCGCGTCCAGACCGAGCGTCATCATTCACATCTTCTCAACCTTCTGTGAAAAGCTTGCACCACTTGTAAACATTTTTTTTTTTGACTCAGAGAACTCTCACCGTATGCCACTGTCAACATTTCAAGTGTTTTTGAGCACTTAATTCCATTTTTTACATAAATTGTGATGCAACTTCTTTGATTCATTTTTTTTCATAGCCCAAATCGCCGAATACGCAAAACACTTGTCTTATTTATGTCTCCCACAAACAAACTAAACAGGCTATATTGCTAAAACCGTGAACATATCTTCGAGACGAGTGTAACAACATAAAAAAAATAATAGGCGGAAGTCGAATGTACGTAGCCCGCGAAATTTGAAAATTCAATTGATTTTTGAACACACCACGTATGCCGAAGCAGACTTTAAGCATATTCAAGGCGCTGAGTTTTATAAAAAAAAAAAATACTTACACTTCTGTTAGGTGTTTGGCCGAGCTCCTCCTCCTATTTGTGGTGAGCGTCTTGATGTTGCTCCACAAATGGAGGGACCTACAGTTTTAAGCCGATTCCGAACGGCAGTTATTTTTATGAGGAGCTTTTTCATGGCAGAAATACACTCGGAGGTTTGCCATTGCCTGCCGAGGGGCGACCGCTATTAGAAAAATGTTTTTATTAATTTTGCTCTCACCGAGATTCGAACCAACGACCTCTCTGTGAATTCCGAATGGTAATCACGCACCAACCCATTCGGCTACGGCGGCCGCCGTTTTATACTGCACGGAAAAAAGAGAAATCTGTGAGCCTTTAATCTAAAAAAATGTAGGACAAGTTCCCTAAAAAATATTTGGTTTGGCAAGCCGCCCGCCAGTGTTGCATGAAAAGCAAAACGTGCGGTACCTCGGGCACTATAAATGAGGAAATTTATATAAAGGAGGTTTTGCGAGCACGTTTGTTGCTATGCATAAGACAACATACAGACACAGTTCTGTTTTGGCCCGATTTAGCATCGTGTCATCATAGTCGTCTTCCCTTGAACTGGTATGAAAGGGACGGGGTAAATATTGTTCAAAAGGATCACAACCGACCAAACAGTCCACAATTGCGATTCATTGAAAAATATTGGGCAATTTTTAAAATAAAATTGCTAAAAACAAAAAAAGAAATTTAAAGTGAGCAGCAATTTAAATTGAATTGGCAGAGAGAGGCAGATACCGTAACAAAAACTAATGCCCATCGCCTAATGAGAGGAGTCAAATATAAATTGCGCCATTTTATTTATAACAAAGAGAATTGATATGAGTATTTTGTTTAACATAATACGCATAGTAAAGAAAAAACTAAAATAAACATTGTTTTTATAACTTATACAAGTTTTGTATTATAACGATTTTCGACCGACCAATATTTTTCGTCTCCATTCTTTACATTGCGAATAATGCCAAAAGATACAGTGACTTAATTACTTGAGCGCAAGTGTATGTACGAGTACATACATACACATATATGTATGCCAGCTTCCATTTTTTGTTTTGTTTTGCAAGCCTTACTGCGCTGCTGTTTTACGATCAAAGTGCCGCTGCTGCCTTGGCGTTTGGCCCGCGGCTAGGGATCTCACCTTTTTTGCCAGCAATTTCACCATTAACGTCGCCATGTAGACATGTTGCCCGCAGTCGCGCTACAGAATCGCACAGCATAGCGCAGCGCGGTGGCATGCAACAGGCGAGCACTTCAACGCGCCATTGTGTCAGAACAATAGTCCTTTTGTTGTGCCTGCAGTACGACGCTACCTTTTCACATTTGAACATTGCTAATACCACAGTTGTTGTTGTTCTAGTTGCAGTTTTTGTAGCTATAAGTGCTGAACCGGGTTGTTGTTAGCGAGCTGTCGGTGACTGCTAAATGTTGTTGTTGGCAATAAAGTGTCACTTGACAAAATTAAGTAGGTGTTGGCTGTGCGGCAGCATAAAACGTGTAAGAAAATAGTAATAACAAGAACAAGAAGAGCAGTAGTAGCACAAAAAACAAAATAAAAAAAATAACCGTCAACTATGTTGCATGCTGCAACATTGCTTGTGGAAACAGCATTCAAAACAAGCGACGCATATTCTTATCGCAACACGGCGGTGGTTGTTATTATGGTTGTGTATGTTGCGACTTAGTGGCAATTGCAAGTGTCTACCGACAAACAAATACACTCAAATTATCATAATATTAATGTTGCTGCTGTCCCGCTGCATAGGTTTTTGCTGCTGCTGCCACCGCTGCTAAGTCGTTTTCTGACATTCGCCTTGAGTGCTTGCCCCCGCCCAATTTGCAAAGTATTGCAAATTAAATTTGATAAATAGTGTCGGCAACAGTTGCCTGGTTGTCGGCTAGAATGTGCTAAACGCGGCTCTTGGCTCCAGCGTATGGCCCCCAGCTGGGCCCCATGGCTGTGTGGAGTGAATGTTGAAGTGCTCGTGTTTTGTTTTCAATTATTTGCATGTTTGGGCTGGTAAGAACAGCCAGCCACAGGAGCTATAAAAGGAGTTTATATATGTATGTCTGTGTGCATGTGCGTGTGTTTGTGTGTGGTAATTAAATAAACTTTATTTGCTTGCAAATTTCCATTGAAAATAGTTTGGGTTCAGAATTTTTGTTTTGTTGGAATTTGTTTGATTAAAGAATTTTCACTTTCAAAGCACAAATAAAATGGCAGGGTTGGTAAGAATAGTTATTTTATTTTGTATACAGTGTGGGGCAAAGCCGAGAAAATAATATATCAAAAACGGTTTATAACTTCTTCTCTAAATACTACAGACATGAATGCTTGATTTACATACTTAAATATGTTAAAAGTAATAAAGTTTGGCAACTCTTTAGAGGACAAGTGTATTCAGAAAGTACGCAAGCAACCAGCTCATTTGCACAGCTTTGCCGTATTTATTGAAAACGGATCCTATTAAACTAAAAAAACATTTAATTTTATCAAATTTGAAAAACAACGTAAGTTTTATAAAGGGTGATTAATTAAAACGTATTGGATTTTATATTGAAATAAATCAACGAAAATTCAAATTGATTGGGACATTTTTATTATTTTTGTTTTGAACCATTCACAGTATTTATTGTTTAAAGATAATCAAATGTTGGCCGCAACTGCGCCGTAATTCGGCCATCCATAAACACTAATTTTGAATGATTCGCTGGAGGACTTCGGTCGGTATCTCCTGAATAACTTTAGTAATGTTGGCATCCAATGCCTCAATCGAAGCTAGTTTGTCCACAAAGCATTTTGACTTCCTCCTCAAATAAAATTCATCCTCCACAAATAAAAGTCCAAAGGTGTGATATCACACGATTTTGGTGGCCAACCCACTGGTCCAAGACGAGAGATAAATTGCCGACCTTAAGTACTGCGAACGACGCAGTAAATTCATTGTTTCACGGGTTATACGGCAAGTAGCTCCGCCTTCTTAGTGCGTTACTACCATTCGGAATTTGGAGAACGCAGGTTTATATCTCCGAGAAACACCAAAATGAAGCGGCCGCCCTTCGGCACGCAATGGCAAACCTCCGAGTGTATTTCTGCCATGAAAAAGCTCCTCATAAAAAAATATCTTATATTCGGAGTCGGCTTAAAACTGTAGAGGCACGTCTCAAATAGGAGGAGGAGCTCCGTCAAGCACCCAATAACACTAATTATATATAAATACTTAAAAATACTCGAATTTAAAATTGTTCGTCAGAAAGGCCAATGGGACAGAATTGGCGGAGGTGGTTAGTCAAAAGCATTGACTTGTGACGAAGTGAAATGGTTGAAGTGCCAGTCTGGCACTCCTCAAGTAGCACTAAAGCTCCGTTTTGATACCATAATGAGACCTCCAACAGGCAGATATCTACAGTCAGTCAGAGCTGTTGATGTAATGGAGAAGATTGATGGGATTTAGGTTGGTGCACTGCCCCAGGCTGTCGAAGAAAGGAGCTCCCAGTGACTTTAATCGTCTAGCTGCCAAGCTCGGACATTGACAGAGAAAGTGCTCAACAGTCTCCTTCTCTGAAAGTTCCCAACAGCTTCTGCAATGGGGGTAAATGGTAACCCTACCTTTTCCGCGTGTATGCCGATCGTTCAGTGACCGGTAAACATAGCTACGAGTTTGGAAATTGAATGGCGAGGAGTCCAAAGGACTTTCTGAGTCCTCCGTATATTGTACTGCCAAAGGGTTTTCGAAATAGTAGATGAAGAAATGGGGCTCCATTTTTTCTGCGCTCTCCTGAAAAATAATTTGTGAAGTTCCCCTTTAACAACTATCAGGGAGATACCCATGATCCGGTAGGAGGTCTCTGAGGCTAATTCAGTCCTCTTCCTGGTAAGCTCATCAGCAATTTCATTTCCCACTATGTTCTATGTCCTGGAACCCAGATCCGATAAATGTTTTCTGCACACCCAAGAGATTTGATCTTCTCCTTACAGGAGTAGACTAGTTTCGATCTGCAACATGGCATCGTCAGAGCCTTGATTTTAGAGAAATCCCCTGATCCGATTCCCGATTCCATATTGGAACCGTCAGTGAAGACAGAGGTGCAGATTTTCCCCTCCATCCAATCCTGCCTATTTGGAAAGCTTGCCCTAGCACGACCGTCAAAGTCTTGTTTTCGGATAGAGAGATCTGTTCGAAGTTCGGAGAAATACAGTGTTAACTGCCCGAAAATGCTACCATGTCCCTTGATAGATGGCCTCCAAAGCCAATCTCCTTTAACCTGATTGCACTTTGAACTGCTATGGAAATGACGTAAAAGTCGATGGAAAGAAAGTGCAAAGCGGCTTCCAGGGCAGCCCTGGGGTAAGTTTTACATGCGCCGGTGATGCCAAAGCTTACGGTCCTTTACGCCCTCCGCAGTTTAGTGATATTATAGCACTTCCGAAGAGCTTCCCACCAAACCAGGCATCCATACTTTAAAATTTGCAAAACCACTGCGTTGTACATCCACAGCGCGACCCGTGGCTTGAGTCCCCATTTTTTGCTGAACATTTGCAGGAGTAGAAGGCTATACTGACCCTTTTTACCTGATTTTCAATGTGTAGCTTCAAATAGAGTTTTAAATCAAGTATCACTCCAAGATACCTAACTTCCGATGAGAGCCCGAGAACGTGGATGTTTAATTTGGGAAGTCGAAAGGGTGGAGATTTATATTTTCTGGTAAATAGCACACCAACTCCAGCAAAATCTCAGCCATGACTGAGAGAAACGATCTCGATACCATAAGGACCAAGTCATCGGCGTATGCTACTACCTTAACCCCACCCTTATTTAGCTTTATCAGAACTTCGTCATTACAACTAGCCAAAGTAGGGGCGAAAGGACACCACCCCTCTAAACTTAGGAGTACTTGGGTTGCGTAGTGCAACATTTTTAGGTCACATAGTTCTATTATCGCATATTCAACTTTGAGTTCTAAGCTCTAACTAAATATGGGACTAATAGTAAAAAGATTTGCCGTGATTCAAGGCATTGATATTATTTCTTATAAATTTTTATACAGGTCTTCTTAGAAGTCAAAACGTAGAAGAGAATTAATTTCCAACATGCCAACACCGAACTGGCACCGACAAGAGAAAGCGCAGCAATTATCGTAACTTTTTAGTAGTCGCTGTAGTTTCTGTATTGATTTTCCACAATGTTAGAGAGATATTATAAAAATTCTTCTGCAGACTTGCTTTCACATAAAGTCCTTTTTTGCATGGAAAGCAGTTTAGGCCCCTCGGTCACCAGCGGCTCATTATTATTAAGCACTTTTCATTATTTTTAGCTACAAAATTACTTTTGGGTACAAAATACCGCCATTACGTAACACTGGATATACAGAGTGTTCGTTCGCCAACAAAAGCCACCAGACATTTCTTCACTCCTAATGTGCTACCCATAATTTTTTGATTTCAGTTTTCCTTCTATTGAATGCGCAATGTGATTTGGGTATTTTTAATGCGCGTTTTTTACTTGCGCGCACTCACTTCCCTCTTTGTGTAAACACATTTTCCTATACTTATTTATTATACTTATTTTTGGTGGCTTCATATTTGCGCCAACTCAGCGGCAAATAAAAAACATTCAAGGCATTAATTTATGTTCCTTTGCCTGCGACCGCTAAATTGAAAAGGGAAGAAAAAGGGCGGAAGAGCAGTAAGTGAGTATGAAAATATAAAAAAAAAACAACAACAAAGATATAAAGAAACCGAGCTACTGCAAATGTAGCGAAAAATTGATTATTGCCATCTAAGCAAACACCTAAATCACATTGCGCGGAAGTTGAGTTGGCGCCGAGCTCGGCGAATGCATCAGAGGGTTGTGTTCGCCAGGGCTGTTGGTGAATTATGCCAGCAAGGTAATGTGGTTTGTTGGTAATAAGTTAGTTACTTTTGCAAAATGTTAGAGCTCGTAAGTTTTTTAGCATTTACTAAATTTAGAAGGGGATAGGTTTCGATTAGATTAAACAAAAAAAAAACGTATCTTCGTAGAAACTGTCTGCTTTGCGAAGGCTGCGAAGAGTTGTAGATGCAATAGCCACGAATTTGCGGAGAGAGTTACTTAGACACACCCATAGATACACTCCGTGGGAAAATGGTAAACGAAATAATAAATAAATAATTATAAAAAATCAAAAGGATTTCTTACCAATATCAAACTTGCACTTTCTTATACTAAAAATTACTAAGCTATAAAACTGTATAACAAAAATCCTGCTTATCATTTTAATTAAAGAAATGGAATTGGTGAAAAGTTTGTGGAACTTTTATACGGTTTACATAAAAATATTAAATGGGATTTAAATGAGTTTCGTTAGACAATGGGTATAGGGTATGGGGTATAAACAATGGGGACAATGGATGTACTAAAGACTCATCAGATTGGACGTGCTTTCTCCAATTGGGGCTTTTTAATAGATCACGCGTGCCTACTGTCAAACAAAATATATAATTTTTTCAGTATTCATTGGCATTTCCTTGTGGAAAGGCTTATTTACGTCTGACCCATTTTTGGCTTAAGGGCTTCGTCAATAAGCAAAGTTGCAGTATTTGAGCTGAAGAGCAACCCAAAAACATTCAAAAACAGCCATTACATCCATTGAAACCAAACTTTTGCAGCGGCCTATGGGCTGGAGGAATCATCGGTCCATATTTCTTCAAAGACGAGTCTGTAAAAATAAATGGCGATCGCTAGCGCGCCATGATTAGCGACTTTTTGATTCTGCAAATTGAAGCCTGTGATCTTCAAAATATTTGGTTCCAACAAGACGGCGCTACTTACCATACAACCTGTGAATCAATGGACTTACTGCGTCGTCGTTTCGGTGCGCAATTCATCTCTCGTCTCGGATTAATAGATTGCCCACCAAAATCGGTGATATCACACCGTTGGACTTTTATTTGTGGGGCTATGTAAGATTTAAAAGCTTTGTGGATAAACCAGCTTCGATTGAGGCATTGGAAGCCAACATTACTAAAGTTATTCACGAGTTACCAACCGAAGTCCTCCAGCGAGTCATTCAAAATTTGTGTTTACGGATGGCCGAATTACGGCGCAGTTGCGGCCAAGATTTGATTATCTTTAAAAAATAATAAAGATTTCCCAATCAATTTGAACTTTTGTTATTTTACATATTTCAATTTAAAATCCGAAAAATCTAAATTGTTCACTTTTTACTGCTTTGTGGCGGGGTGTGAAATAAAATGAGCAAAATTCATTGAGTATAATAATTATTCGCATTGTTACATTGTTTTCCCTAACACAAGCGAACATTTCCATAATTTATGGAGCACGATTTCATTTATGTAGCTGTCTTGACTGATTCCGCAAGGGTACATTTACCACTTCTATTTTCTTGAAACTTGTTGAGAGTTTTTGACTCTATTTCACAAGTAGCTGATCCAATAGATTCTTTTAATTTTCTGCATAATTTTTTTATTGTCCTCATAAAACAGGTTCTAAAGGTCTTCTCACGAAAAAGTCCGTCTAAAGTCAGTAACATTGCCATGCTGGCTGCTAACACAATAAACGAACTTAGTGCGTTTAGAACCGATTTTTTCATTGGCTGAGTGATTCGATGTGCATCATTAGAAGTTCGTATTTATCTAAAATGGTAGTTGCAGCTGCATTATCGAAAAAGTGATGCAAAAATGCCATCAATTAAAAATCCCTCAGCCAACCGCTACTCCCTGGGAGTGCATTGACTCTTCGGCAATCACTTTGATCTGTAGATGTTGAAATTTTTTAGTTACACAGCCGCTGCAAGAAAATGCGTTCGGCCAAAACTTACTTTCGATAAACGATTAGTTTGGGTACGAGTCAATGATTATAGATTAAAAAGTTGGCTATTTAGCTATGGTGAAAAAGAAAATTGTGAGGGGAACTTTGGCTGATACGTCGATTGGGGATTTGAGAGCGGAAATCTGTACGACTATTACCCATATATTCACACATTCTTTCAATCAATCGTTGTTCAGACGGCAACGAAGTGTAATTGTTTGATGTTTTTCGTATATAACCAACACAATCTCAGTGGTTTTGTAAACATACCTCAAGTAACGTCAGCCCAGCAACTGATTTGGCAGCTCTCCATTAAAGAGCTTACTCTCACTTATGCTCACTCTCACCCGTACCCATGGTGAAAGCATTTTAGAGGTGTGTTCAAGACCACACCGTTAACCGGCTCCCATCGAATTTGAAGGAATCAGCTGATTGGCTGACGCAACTGGGGCCATGACCATGACCAAAATATTGAGATTGTATACGATAGAGAGTCAACACGTGAGCGCCCATGTAATTCGTTGTCGCCTGAACTCAAAAAATGGCGCCATCAAACACATTTTTATGCCGCCAGCCTTGTTTATTTTGGATCACCTTGTATATGTATATGAAAATAGTTAACACTGGCATACCGGAGCACATCGTTGTGTTAGAACAGGTTTTAACTCTTATTGTTGGGAATGAAGCATTGTTTTTATTTTCAATTTCAATTTTTATAAAACCATAACAAATCTCTCAATTGATCTTGAATGGACATTTAGAAATTTCTAGTGCAAGTGCGTTGACCCGCAAGCAGAAATTATTATAAAGGGTGGTTAAGTTTCAAGGGCCGGTGTTGATTTTGAATAAAATACAATTTTTTTGGGAAACTATTATCATTTCTCTTTATTATACAATAATAAAACTGGTATAGCTCAATTACGTATATATACGGCGACACACCTCCAAAGACCACCAAATGCAAATAGTTCCTTATCTAAATGGTGGTTAAGTTTCAAAAAAATACAATGTTTTTAAGAAATTTTTGTCATTTCTCTTTATTATAATAAAATTGGTATGACTCAATTACATAGAGAACAAAATATTGGACAAATGGCCGACGCGGCCTCGGCGGCACACTTCCATCCGATGGTCCAAATTTTCGATGACACTGACGCATAATAGAGGTTCTATGCTGTCAATGTGCCGAATTATCTCATCCTTTAGCTCTTGAATTGTTGCTGGCTTATCGGCGTACACATTTTCTTTCAAATAACCCCAAAAAAAGAAGTCCAACGTTGTCGTTGACGTTCAGGTGTGGTTCACATTCAACATCAGTCCTTGAAATTTAACCACCCTTTATTATACTATTTTTTTCCTACAGCTAGTGGTACAGGTAGTGCTGGCTGATTTGTAAAAAGAACTCACTTAGACCTCTAGAGTCCATTGTGTTGCTAGAGCTACGTATTTGGAGCCGAAGATATTATTTTATGTAATTCTCAATGCACGTCTTCGTGGGTTTTAATAAACAGACTTTTGTCAGATATCCTTCAAGGATGAAAAATATGTTGATTCTAGGCACATTTGTTGAGCCCTACAAAAAGCAGGGCAATGGCGAAGTAGGTATACCAAAGCACTCCTAGCGTTTCTAGGGTGTCAAATAAGTTCAAACAGAAATGGTATTTTAACAATTTTCAAAACTCTGCCCCATACTCAAAATATACTGCACTCTCTCCTATTGCTGCACACCAAATGTCAACTGTATAACACTTGGCTTTTAATTTGTATGAAGCAGTAGGCGTCCTGGCAAAGTGGTGAAATAAAAAAACAACAATAAAAAAATAAAAAAAAAAACGATAAAATAATAACAATGCAGGAACTGCAGCTACATAACCCCAAAACTTGGTACACATTTAGAGAAAACTAAAGCTCCATATTATCTTGGCACCAGGAATTGCAGTGTACCGCCTGTTGTTATTGGCCATCGCCGCGCATTGTCGAGGCGACGAAGTGTAACTTATTATTTCGGTTTAGATTTTTGCGATTCGGCAATTTCAGCGATTTGTCGTGTGGTGGCACACGCAGCGAACAAAATTAAATTGGCAGTAGACCAAAGCCAAGAAGCCAAAAACGAAATATAGCTGTACACTGCGAAACTAAGAGAGAAATTAAAAATAATAAAAATAAGTGCGCTGGCAAATCGCTGCAATTCCTTTCTGAATTGAATTTATTTGACGTACGCGTCGTCTAAACGTCTTATGGCGGTGCACTTGCGGTATATGTATGCGAAATGCCATGAGGTGTGGTGCACGAAGTTTTTAATGTGCGGGATGTGCGTAAGTAAGTATGTGTGTGCATGTGTAGGCATGCATGTTTGTGTGATGAGCTTTGGCGTCACACCGTCTGTGTCATAACAATATTTTTTGGCACTTTTTTTCAATTTAATTTGCACAATCTTTATTCTCAGTTCGTTGGCATTGCTATTGCTTGTACGCGTATTCGCCGCGTGTGGCGGTCGGCGGTCGATGATCGGATTGCGCACAGGAAGCAGCGCGCCCTAAGATATGCAGTGATCTAAATTTTTGCATATAAATTTTGCAAATAGTGTTTTCGGCTGCACTGAATGTAACAGTTTTTTGATGATGCAAGATTTTTTCATTTATTTTTGCATTACCAGTGGAAGAATAGTGGGGATGTGTGATTGTGAATCATTAGCATAATAAAAAATTAAAATAACATAGGGCAGATGGCAAAAGAATTTTAATGAAAAAGAAGAAGTTAATTACTACCAATGCTTATGAAGCAATTGGAAAATTTCAAATAAATATTTGTATCTTATCTGATTTGCTATTGAAAAACTCCGACCTCCGCCTTTAAATGATAAATTCTCAGCGCTGACCTACACCCAGAAGAAAAGTGAATTTAATAAACTCAAAAGCCGATACATACATACATACATATGTACATATGCTGCCGGTCAACAGCATTTCAAATTTTGAAAATGATATCACTGTCAACTTGTACATAAACGTGTGTTTGTTGCTTTTGCGCCACTCTTCATGCTTTATTTATTTGTCTCTTGAATTGTTTATGAAGCGTGCGAAGCCATAAAATTTAATTAACTGCCAGTGGACTGCTGAGTGCTTATGCACTTGTTGACCGATGCAATGCCGCTCGGTGTTGGTGGCAATAACAGTGGCTGCGGTTGTGGTTGCGGTTGCGGTCGTGGCACGCAATGAAAGTGCAACTTGTTGGCATATAAAACAATTTTCCTGTGCCTAAACAAACTTGCATACATAAATGCATATACATATGTATGTGTGTACATTTACATTAGGCGCTTAGCCTTTTCTTTTATTTTTCTTTCATTTCTCATGGCTTTGCGCGCCGTTGATTAATCTTGTGCGCTTATTTATTTATTTATTTATATTTATCTACAGAGTGAGGCTTACAGAATAATTTGACTAATTAAAGATTTTGATTAAATTTAACAGGTTTAGTTAAAAAGCTAAGAAGGCGCCAGGGCCAGATAAAATCAATCCAGAACTTCTCTAGGCTAAGCCGGAGGTGAGCGCACGATGTTCTACTCCCCCTAATAGATGATGTTTGGATCTCAGGAAACATACCCAGTGAGCTAGAGGAAGGCGCTGTGCGAAAATTGGAGAGGCATTAAATTGCTAGGCATAGTGAATAAAATCATAGCTCATATAATCAACAAAAGACTATCCAACGAACTGCTGTGCGGCCTAAGCGAAGAACAAGCCAGTTTTCGGCCACGGTGCTCTTGTGTCGGCCACATTAACACCTTAAAAGTGATTGTAGAGCAGTCTGTTCAGTGGCGCACACCACCCATCGACTTCGCAAAGGCGTTTCATCGACTTTGAAAATGCGTTTGACACTCTCCACTACGATACGTTCTGTAGCGCCCTTGTCTGTAAAGGAGTACCTGAAAAAACAAACAGCCTCATGAAAGAATTGTACACAGATGCCACTTGCAGAGTGAGATTTGAAAACATCCTGAGCGGTAGCACTCAAGTGCAGACATGGGCGAGATAGGGTTGCATGCTATTCCCGCTCCTATTCGACCTAGTACCGCGCGTAGTAATGAGGCTAACAGAGCTACATATGTCCTCGAATCTGGGTGGCTATATTGTAGATATTGACTACGCCGACAACCTATGTCTGCTGTCGCACAAATACTCACATATACAGGCAATTCGGCACAGATCGCAGCGGTAAGCGAATGTGCATCGAAAGTGGGCTTGAAAATCAGATAAAATTTTCAATTTTCTGAGGCCCTTTGTTCCACCTAGGAACTACGGGAAAAAATATATTGGGTAGGGGTTTCCGCCTCGTAAAAGAGGTGTCGCTCCTGATACTATTTTTGTGTTCGCTCTAGTGATACACTGGTGATTTGAAGGTGTACATATGTGGTCTCGATCGCAGTACTTGACATTCGTTTGAAGAGTAAAGATGCTTTTTTATTTGACGTCAAAAATGTGTACGTTCGTCCCGAAAAAACAGTATTTGCGGGAAGTCATGCTTCATTATTACCTTTTAAAGAAAAGTGCAGAACGGTCCAGAAAGTAGGTAACTGGGTGCCACATCAATTGAAGGAGAGGGATATCCAGAGACGTTTGGTGACGTGTGAGATGCTTCTTGAATAGCAGAAAGGAAGAGGTTTGCTGCATCGCATCGTCACTGGCGATGAAATATCGATCTATTATGATAACCCCAAGCGTCGAAAATGTTGGAGCCTGCCAGGTGAACCTGGGCCATCGACAGCGAAAAAAATATTCATACTTTGAAGGTTATGTTGTGCATCTGGTGGGATCAGAAGTGTGTCATATACTATGACCTTCTTGAACCATCTGAAATCATCACTGGCGATCGTTACCGATTGCAGCTAATGCGTTTGAAGAAATAACATGAGTGAGGCTTTGTTGATGTTTTTCGTATGCCACCAACACAATCCTAGTTTTTTTATAAGCTGACAACTACTATGGCCGAAGTTACGTCGCCTAATCAGCTGATTCCTTCAGAATTGCTGAGAGCCGATTGACGGTCTGAAGTTGGTCACACCCTCAAAAATCTTTTCACCATGGCATATACATCGTATTGTAGGCCTATAATCACTATGGTTAGTAGCATTTGACTCTTTTTGGCTCCAGGAATTATGAGAGCCGCTGTTGGAAAATATGAAGTTCTGAAGCAGTTATTGGTAATATATGTATATTAGAGTGCCCAGAATAAAGGGCAGTACAAGTTTCGCCAATTTCAATGAAAAGGATATCCCATTCTCTCCAACGGCATTCGACAGATATCAAAACTGTGATTCGGTTACCCCATCAAACTGAAACACATCATTTAAATCAAAAATTGCGAATAAAATTTTGAACCGGAGAACTATAGTTCTTTTACCAATAAAACTGCTGTAGCAATGGAATAAGTTTTAATATCAAATATTGTTGTTTAATTTTATTTTGATTTAATATTTTTATTTACTTGTTTTTTATTTTTTATTGAATTATCTTTTTAAAATAATACTTTCTATGTCAAAAACTATCAACGATGTTGTTACGCCAAATGGCTTAGAATTTTAATTTTTAATTTAATTTTATATATTTAATTTAATTTTAATCATAATTTGTTAAATTCCATAATTTCTCATAACGTTTCAATATTAAGCTTACTGTTTTCTAAAATACTGTTCAATTTTCGTATATGAATTTAAAAATATCACTATATATGTATAAACACCTATATTACATAAACGTAACAGAGCAATACATATTTACTGTAATTACATAAATTTGAACTCAATCCGTTAGGCTAAGACACTATAAAAACTCGAATTTAGAAATAAATAAATCACTTGTGAAGTTACCACCGAACGCGCTCGCATTTGTTTTTAACAGGCAATTATATTCGCGCATGTCCCACGAAAAATAATTTCTCATCTCAAAAACGCTTGAGATTTTTCATGGCGCCCGAGCAGGGACAGTAGTGCGAAATCGGTAAAAAGTGATAAAATAACCAGCCGAATAAATAACTAAACGAATATTGCCTGCGCGGTCCGTTCACAGACAGCAAAACTAATATATATACATACATATGTATATGCATATACAAAAAAGTGCACAGTGACAGTGAGCCCCCAAAAACCAAAAAAAAAAAAAAAGAAAAACTAATACATCTATCAAAAAAAAAAAGAAAAAAACGTTAAAAGTTTAAAAAAAAAAAAAAAAAAATATAATAAATAAAAAAGAATAAACTACAATACCCAGTGCGGTACTTATATAAACGGTCACAGTGATATGTAAATGTTCTCAACCAAAAAAGTAAGGACGAAATTAAATACATTTGTAAAATCGCGGGTCAATAATTATGAGTTTTCGGCACAGTTTTGGATAATGCGATCCATTTCAGCCAGCCATCCAGATCGTAACGTAAATATTAATGGCTGGAAAATTCCTAAAAACATTAGCTTAGCGGACCCAGAATTTTATAAGGCTCAAAAGGTAGATCTTTTGTTAGGTGCTGAAACATTTTTCGAGCTTTTAGCTCAGATCAAGGCCAGCTCCAATCACCCAACATTGCAAAAGACACTTTTAGGCTGGGTTTTGTCTGGCAAATACGCTTGAAAAATCTCAAGCTTTTTTGAGATGAGAAATTATTTTACGTGGGAAGGATGCGCGAACACAACAATTGCTGTTACTAATTAAAGCACTTATCGTTTTTATATGTTTATTGTTTTGTGTATTTCGAAATAATTTCCGATTATGTTAACCCTTTTTTATATTATTTTTTTTTTGTATTTGGAATTACTTCCCTTAATAGTTTGCTTATGTTCAAAGTATATTCTGCCTCACGCATCAGGTCCCTGCTCGGGCGCCAGAAAACAGTAAGCTTAATATTGAAACGTTATGAGAAATTATGGAATTTAACAAATTATTATAATAATGATTAAAATTAAATTAAATATATAAAATTAAATTAAAAATTAAAATTCTAAGCCATTTGGCGTAACACCGGCCACCTTGAAAGGCTCATGGTCCTTCAACGTCTGATGGCAGTACGGCGAGCTTGTGAACGGGGCGTTTAATTACGCCCGCTTTGGTTGCCACGTCTGCTACGCGGACTTTGCCGTCTTGCCCTGTTACGATTGCGGCGACGCGGCCGAGCACCCATTGCTGCGGTGGTGTGTTGTCTTCCTGAACCAGGACGAGGTCGTTCAGCTCGAGGTTGCGTTTCGGATGCAACCACTTGTTCCTCTGTTGAAGACCCAACAGGTAGTTCCTGGACCACAGTCGCCAAAACTGTTGCTTGAGACAACAGACAAGTTGCCATCTGTCGCAGCAACGCATTGGGTCCATCGATACTTGGGCTGGTGGCAGCGCTCGAAGGGGGCACCCAACTAATAGGTGCGCTGGTGTTAGGGCCTCTCCATCGTTCGGGTCCTGACTCAGTGGTACCAGGGGTCGCGAGTTGAGTACGGCCTCGACCTCGACGAGCAGCGTCTGTAGTTCTTCGGTGGTGAGCAGCGCGTTGCCGATTGCGCGCACGAGAAGGTGTTTGGCGGACTTCACTGCCGCCTCCCATAACCCGCCGAAGTGCGGTGCCCTGGGTGGTATAAAGGCGAAGGTGAATCCTTCGTCCGTTGCGTATTTCTGTACTTCCGGTTGTTGGGCCTCGAAAGCATCCCTCAGCTCGCGAAGCTTGCGATCGGCGCCGACGAAGTTGGTGGCGTTGTCGCTGTATATTTTCCGCGGCATTCCTCGGCGTCCAATGAACCTTTTTAGGGCGAAAATAAAACAATTAGAAGACAAGTCTGTTACTAGTTCTAAATGTACTGCCTTTGAAGTGAAACAAACGAACACTGCGATATATGTTTTTACTGGGGGTCTACCACGTATTTTCAATGTAGTATATACGGGACCACAAAAATCTACTCCACATATTAGAAAGGGTCGTAGTGCACGAAGCCTATCGGCAGGCAAATTTCCCATTATTTGGGATTGCAGCTTCGGCTTATAATGAAAGCAGTGTGTGCAGTTTCGAACGGTACGACTACAAGCTTCTCGAGCATTGACCAGCCAAATGCGGTCTCGGAGAAGCGCTACCAATGCCTTTGCTCCAGCATGGTGATTTCGAAAAAACTAGATTGGGATGAGTCGATTCCATTGCACCTCGACACCAGCTGGGAAAATTTCAAAGCCAATCTACTGCAGCTACCATCAATAAGCATTCCTCGGTTTGTACACACCGAGTCGAGTGCAAGCTGCCAAATTCATGGCTTTGCCGACGCCTCAATACGAGCGTATGGCTGCTGTATATACATACGTAGCCATTCGGCTGGTGGAACGAAATGTACGCTGCTTACTGCAAAGTCTAGAGTGGCTCCGCTGAAGACTAAATCTCTTCCGCGTCTAGAGCTCTCGGCAGCCCACTTGCTGGTCAAATTATGGTCACGAATAGCGCCAATGTTGAGTCGGCCAATTGAAAATATAAACTTCTGGACAGACTCCGAAATTGTTTTGCATTGGATCAAAACGCATCCATCTGTACTACAGACCTTTGTTGCAAACAGAGTGTCCGAAATCCAAGAGTTGACGGATAAAGCTACTTGGCGACATGTGCCAACTAAGCAAAATCCCGCGGATCAAGTGTCTCGGGGTTGTAACGTGGACGAATTGAATAATTCTATCTGGTTTAGCGGTCCACAGTTCCTCCTAGAAGACCCTGCGTTATGGCCAACAAACACCCACTTCCAGCTCTCTCCAGGAGACGAAGCATTAGAGAAGAAACGGAACGCAACAGTTTTAGTTGTTCAAGCAAATGAATCGCATCCAATTATGGAACTCACCAAAAGAGTATCTTCTCATCAAAAACTGCTTCGTATTGTCGCTTACATATTAAGATGGATAAAACGCATTAGAAACCCATCTGCGACATTCACACAAATGCTGACGGCTGAGGATATTAAATTAAGTTTCCTCAAAGTCATTCAGGTGGTTCAACATGTTGAATATGGTGAAGAAATTATGAAACTCACCAAAGGTACCACCCTACCCTCAAGTTTGCAAAAACTTAATCCATTTTTGCACAACTACTCGGAATTGTCGCTGTCGTTTAATTTACTCCGAGTAGGAGGCCGCCTATTAAATGCGCCTCTCCCATATGGGAAAGGCCCTGCTCGGGCGCCATGAAAATTCTTAAGCGTTTTTAAGAGAAATTATTTTACGTGGGAAGGATGCGCGAACACAACAATTGCCTGTTAAATAAAATGCGAGCGCGTTCGGTGGTAACTTCACAAGTGATTTATTTATTTCTAAATTCGAGTTTTTATAGTGTCTTAGCCTAACGGATTGAGTTCAAATTTATGTAATTACAGTAAATATGTATTGCTCTGTTACGTTTATGTAATATAGGTGTTTATACATATATAGTGATATTTTTAAATTCATATACGAAAATTGAACAGTATTTTAGAAAACAGTAAGCTTAATATTGAAACGTTATGAGAAATTATGGAATTTAACAAATTATGATTAAAATTAAATTAAATATATAAAATTAAATTAAAAATTAAAATTCTAAGCCATTTGGCGTAACACCGGCCACCTTGAAAGGCTCATGGTCCTTCAACGTCTGATGGCAGTACGGCGAGCTTGTGAACGGGGCGTTTAATTACGCCCGCTTTGGTTGCCACGTCTGCTACGCGGACTTTGCCGTCTTGCCCTGTTACGATTGCGGCGACGCGGCCGAGCACCCATTGCTGCGGTGGTGTGTTGTCTTCCTGAACCAGGACGAGGTCGTTCAGCTCGAGGTTGCGTTTCGGATGCAACCACTTGTTCCTCTGTTGAAGACCCAACAGGTAGTTCCTGGACCACAGTCGCCAAAACTGTTGCTTGAGACAACAGACAAGTTGCCATCTGTCGCAGCAACGCATTGGGTCCATCGATACTTGGGCTGGTGGCAGCGCTCGAAGGGGGCACCCAACTAATAGGTGCGCTGGTGTTAGGGCCTCTCCATCGTTCGGGTCCTGACTCAGTGGTACCAGGGGTCGCGAGTTGAGTACGGCCTCGACCTCGACGAGCAGCGTCTGTAGTTCTTCGGTGGTGAGCAGCGCGTTGCCGATTGCGCGCACGAGAAGGTGTTTGGCGGACTTCACTGCCGCCTCCCATAACCCGCCGAAGTGCGGTGCCCTGGGTGGTATAAAGGCGAAGGTGAATCCTTCGTCCGTTGCGTATTTCTGTACTTCCGGTTGTTGGGCTTCGAAAGCATCCCTCAGCTCGCGAAGCTTGCGATCGGCGCCGACGAAGTTGGTGGCGTTGTCGCTGTATATTTTCCGCGGCATTCCTCGGCGTCCAATGAACCTTTTTAGGGCGAAAATAAAACAATTAGAAGACAAGTCTGTTACTAGTTCTAAATGTACTGCCTTTGAAGTGAAACAAACGAACACTGCGATATATGTTTTTACTGGGGGTCTACCACGTATTTTCAATGTAGTATATACGGGACCACAAAAATCTACTCCACATATTAGAAAGGGTCGTAGTGCACGAAGCCTATCGGCAGGCAAATTTCCCATTATTTGGGATTGCAGCTTCGGTTTATAATGAAAGCAGTGTGTGCAGTTTCGAACGGTACGACTACAAGCTTCTCGAGCATTGACCAGCCAAATGCGGTCTCGGAGAAGCGCTACCAATGCCTTTGCTCCAGCATGGTGATTTCGAAAATGTAGGTACCGTAAGTATGTGGTAACGAAGTGCGAGTTCTTGCTTAAGAGCAGTGGGAACTTGGCATCATATGGGAGAGGCGCATTTAATAGGCGGCCTCCTACTCGGAGTAAATTAAACGACAGCGACAATTCCGAGTAGTTGTGCAAAAATGGATTAAGTTTTTGCAAACTTGAGGGTAGGGTGGTACCTTTGGTGAGTTTCATAATTTCTTCACCATATTCAACATGTTGAACCACCTGAATGACTTTGAGGAAACTTAATTTAATATCCTCAGCCGTCAGCATTTGTGTGAATGTCGCAGATGGGTTTCTAATGCGTTTTATCCATCTTAATATGTAAGCGACAATACGAAGCAGTTTTTGATGAGAAGATACTCTTTTGGTGAGTTCCATAATTGGATGCGATTCATTTGCTTGAACAACTAAAACTGTTGCGTTCCGTTTCTTCTCTAATGCTTCGTCTCCTGGAGAGAGCTGGAAGTGGGTGTTTGTTGGCCATAACGCAGGGTCTTCTAGGAGGAACTGTGGACCGCTAAACCAGATAGAATTATTCAATTCGTCCACGTTACAACCCCGAGACACTTGATCCGCGGGATTTTGCTTAGTTGGCACATGTCGCCAAGTAGCTTTATCCGTCAACTCTTGGATTTCGGACACTCTGTTTGCAACAAAGGTCTGTAGTACAGATGGATGCGTTTTGATCCAATGCAAAACAATTTCGGAGTCTGTCCAGAAGTTTATATTTTCAATTGGCCGACTCAACATTGGCGCTATTCGTGACCATAATTTGGCCAGCAAGTGGGCTGCCGAGAGCTCTAGACGCGGAAGAGATTTAGTCTTCAGCGGAGCCACTCTAGACTTTGCAGTAAGCAGCGTACATTTCGTTCCACCAGCCGAATGGCTACGTATGTATATGCAGCAGCCATACGCTCGTATTGAGGCGTCGGCAAAGCCATGAATTTGGCAGCTTGCACTCGACTCGGTGTGTACAAACCGAGGAATGCTTATTGATGGTAGCTGCAGTAGATTGGCTTTGAAATTTTCCCAGCTGGTGTCGAGGTGCAATGGAATCGACTCATCCCAATTTAGTTTTTGCAGCCAAAGCTCTTGCAATAAGATTTTTGCTTTGGTAACTAGTGGGGCAAGTAAACCAAGAGGATCGAAAAGACGAGCCGAAACTGATAATATGTTTCGCTTAGTGGCTCGTAAACTGGTAAAGTTGTCATTTAAGACAAACCGAAACAAATCTTCCTTCGGCAACCAATGGATTCCAAGTGTTTTTGTGGAGTCTGTGTGATTGAAGTTTAAGGCCTTCTCAGAACTCTCACAATCGAAAAATGATGGGTGATTTGAAAACCACTTAGATAAATTGAATCCTGCCGAGTTTAATATTTTAACTACCTCACTTCTAATAAGATCTAGAGATTCGAAATTATCGGATCCTGTAAGCAGGTCGTCTACATAAAAATCTCCTTTTATTGCCTTTGAGCCGAGTGGATACATATGTGTATTGGCATCGCTGAGCATTTGTAAACACCGTGTAGCGAGAAATGGAGCAGGCGCAGTGCCGTATGTTACGGTGTTAAGTCGAAAGATTTGAAGTGGCTCAGATGGATGCCGTCTCCACACTACAAGCTGAAAGTTTTTGTCTTCTTCGTGCATGAGAATTTGGCGGTACATTTTAGTAATGTCCGCCGTAAATGCATATTTATGCAAACGAAAACGAAGAAGTGTTGAATACAGCTCTTCTTGAATGGTCGGCCCAACCATCAAGATTTCATTCAACGCAATTTGAGAAGAGGTACGACTTGATGCGTCGAAAACAACACGTAATTTAGTCGTCGTACTTTCAGGCCGAAGAACGCATTGATGCGGAATGAAGTAGTGTGGCTCACTCGGGATCTTATTATTTGTTGGGCTCATGTGACCCAATTCGATGTATTCATTCATGAAGTCCAGATACATTTGACGAAGTTCTGGATCTTTCAAGGTCTTTCTCTCCAGGGCCTGAAACCGCCGAGACGCGGTTTCATAGGAATTACCGAGTAACTTACGGTCATCTTTGAAAGGCAGTCTTACTTGAAGCCTTCCTGAAGGCAAAACTTTAGTAGTTTTTACGAAAAATTTTTCACACTCTATTTGTTCAGGTGTGAATTTTGTCGAACTAGCCCCTGAAGGTATTTCTGAGACTCTTAGCGGACCCAGAATTTTATAAGGCTCAAAAGGTAGATCTTTTGTTAGGTGCTGAAACATTTTTCGAGCTTTTAGCTGTAGGCCAGATCAAGGCCAGCTCCAATCACCCAACATTGCAAAAGACACTTTTAGGCTGGGTTGTGTCTGGCAAATACGCCTCCAACCAACGTCCTCCTCCCACAGTCAGTAGCACATTATGCCATACTGAACAAGATCTAGCAAATATAGATTCCATTGTCCAAAGGTTCTGGGCGATGGAAGAAATACCTTCAGGGGCTAGTTCGACAAAATTCACACCTGAACAAATAGAGTGTGAAAAATTTTTCGTAAAAACTACTAAAGTTTTGCCTTCAGGAAGGCTTCAAGTAAGACTGCCTTTCAAAGATGACCGTAAGTTACTCGGTAATTCCTATGAAACCGCGTCTCGGCGGTTTCAGGCCCTGGAGAGAAAGACCTTGAAAGATCCAGAACTTCGTCAAATGTATCTGGACTTCATGAATGAATACATCGAATTGGGTCACATGAGCCCAACAAATAATAAGATCCCGAGTGAGCCACACTACTTCATTCCGCATCAATGCGTTCTTCGGCCTGAAAGTACGACGACTAAATTACGTGTTGTTTTCGACGCATCAAGTCGTACCTCTTCTCAAATTGCGTTGAATGAAATCTTGATGGTTGGGCCGACCATTCAAGAAGAGCTGTATTCAACACTTCTTCGTTTTCGTTTGCATAAATATGCATTTACGGCGGACATTACTAAAATGTACCGCCAAATTCTCATGCACGAAGAAGACAAAAACTTTCAGCTTGTAGTGTGGAGACGGCATCCATCTGAGCCACTTCAAATCTTTCGACTTAACACCGTAACATACGGCACTGCGCCTGCTCCATTTCTCGCTACACGGTGTTTACAAATGCTCAGCGATGCCAATACACATATGTATCCACTCGGCTCAAAGGCAATAAAAGGAGATTTTTATGTAGACGACCTGCTTACAGGATCCGATAATTTCGAATCTCTAGATCTTATTAGAAGTGAGGTAGTTAAAATATTAAACTCGGCAGGATTCAATTTATCTAAGTGGTTTTCAAATCACCCATCATTTTTCGATTGTGAGAGTTCTGAGAAGGCCTTAAACTTCAATCACACAGACTCCACAAAAACACTTGGAATCCATTGGTTGCCGAAGGAAGATTTGTTTCGGTTTGTCTTAAATGACAACTTTACCAGTTTACGAGCCACTAAGCGAAACATATTATCAGTTTCGGCTCGTCTTTTCGATCCTCTTGGTTTACTTGCCCCACTAGTTACCAAAGCAAAAATCTTATTGCAAGAGCTTTGGCTGCAAAAACTAAATTGGGATGAGTCGATTCCATTGCACCTCGACACCAGCTGGGAAAATTTCAAAGCCAATCTACTGCAGCTACCATCAATAAGCATTCCTCGGTTTGTACACACCGAGTCGAGTGCAAGCTGCCAAATTCATGGCTTTGCCGACGCCTCAATACGAGCGTATGGCTGCTGCATATACATACGTAGCCATTCGGCTGGTGGAACGAAATGTACGCTGCTTACTGCAAAGTCTAGAGTGGCTCCGCTGAAGACTAAATCTCTTCCGCGTCTAGAGCTCTCGGCAGCCCACTTGCTGGCCAAATTATGGTCACGAATAGCGCCAATGTTGAGTCGGCCAATTGAAAATATAAACTTCTGGACAGACTCCGAAATTGTTTTGCATTGGATCAAAACGCATCCATCTGTACTACAGACCTTTGTTGCAAACAGAGTGTCCGAAATCCAAGAGTTGACGGATAAAGCTACTTGGCGACATGTGCCAACTAAGCAAAATCCCGCGGATCAAGTGTCTCGGGGTTGTAACGTGGACGAATTGAATAATTCTATCTGGTTTAGCGGTCCACAGTTCCTCCTAGAAGACCCTGCGTTATGGCCAACAAACACCCACTTCCAGCTCTCTCCAGGAGACGAAGCATTAGAGAAGAAACGGAACGCAACAGTTTTAGTTGTTCAAGCAAATGAATCGCATCCAATTATGGATCTCACCAAAAGAGTATCTTCTCATCAAAAACTGCTTCGTATTGTCGCTTACATATTAAGATGGATAAAACGCATTAGAAACCCATCTGCGACATTCACACAAATGCTGACGGCTGAGGATATTAAATTAAGTTTCCTCAAAGTCATTCAGGTGGTTCAACATGTTGAATATGGTGAAGAAATTATGAAACTCACCAAAGGTACCACCCTACCCTCAAGTTTGCAAAAACTTAATCCATTTTTGCACAACTACTCGGAATTGTCGCTGTCGTTTAATTTACTCCGAGTAGGAGGCCGCCTATTAAATGCGCCTCTCCCATATGATGCCAAGTTCCCACTGCTCTTAAGCAAGAACTCGCACTTCGTTACCACATACTTACGGTACCTACATTTTCGAAATCACCATGCTGGAGCAAAGGCATTGGTAGCGCTTCTCCGAGACCGCATTTGGCTGGTCAATGCTCGAGAAGCTTGTAGTCGTACCGTTCGAAACTGCACACACTGCTTTCATTATAAGCCGAAGCTGCAAACCCAAATAATGGGAAATTTGCCTGCCGATAGGCTTCGTGCACTACGACCCTTTCTAATATGTGGAGTAGATTTTTGTGGTCCCGTATATACTACATTGAAAATACGTGGTAGACCCCCAGTAAAAACATATATCGCAGTGTTCGTTTGTTTCACTTCAAAGGCAGTACATTTAGAACTAGTAACAGACTTGTCTTCTAATTGTTTTATTTTCGCCCTAAAAAGGTTCATTGGACGCCGAGGAATGCCGCGGAAAATATACAGCGACAACGCCACCAACTTCGTCGGCGCCGATCGCAAGCTTCGCGAGCTGAGGGATGCTTTCGAGGCCCAACAACCGGAAGTACAGAAATACGCAACGGACGAAGGATTCACCTTCGCCTTTATACCACCCAGGGCACCGCACTTGGGCGGGTTATGGGAGGCGGCAGTGAAGTCCGCCAAACACCTTCTCGTGCGCGCAATCGGCAACGCGCTGCTCACTGCCGAAGAACTACAGACGCTGCTCGTCGAGGTCGAGGCCGTACTCAACTCGCGACCCCTGGTACCACTGAGTCAGGACCCGAACGATGGAGAGGCCCTAACACCAGCGCACCTATTAGTTGGGTGCCCCCTTCGAGCGCTGCCACCAGCCCAAGTATCGATGGACCCAATGCGTTGCTGCGACAGATGGCAACTTGTCTGTTGTCTCAAGCAACAGTTTTGGCGACTGTGGTCCAGGAACTACCTGTTGGGTCTTCAACAGAGGAACAAGTGGTTGCATCCGAAGCGCAACCTCGAGCTGAACGACCTCGTCCTGGTTCAGGAAGACAACACACCACCGCAGCAATGGGTGCTCGGCCGCGTCGCCGCAATCGTAACAGGGCAAGACGGCAAAGTCCGCGTAGCAGACGTGGCAACCAAAGCGGGCGTAATTAAACGCCCCGTTCACAAGCTCGCCGTACTGCCATCAGACGTTGAAGGACCATGAGCCTTTCAAGGTGGCCGGTGTTACGCCAAATGGCTTAGAATTTTAATTTTTAATTTAATTTTATATATTTAATTTAATTTTAATCATAATTTGTTAAATTCCATAATTTCTCATAACGTTTCAATATTAAGCTTACTGTTTTCTAAAATACTGTTCAATTTTCGTATATGAATTTAAAAATATCACTATATATGTATAAACACCTATATTACATAAACGTAACAGAGCAATACATATTTACTGTAATTACATAAATTTGAACTCAATCCGTTAGGCTAAGACACTATAAAAACTCGAATTTAGAAATAAATAAATCACTTGTGAAGTTACCACCGAACGCGCTCGCATTTTATTTAACAGGCAATTATATTCGCGCATGTCCCACGAAAAATAATTTCTCATCTCAAAAACGCTTGAGATTTTTCAGATGTAAACAAAAATCACATAAAATTCGTTTAAAAAGTCGGTAGGAGCATTTCGTACTTAATTCAAGTGCTTGGCAACACCAATTATGAAAACGTCGGGACTACTAATAGCATTTTTCCTGAATTCATGTCGTGAGTTCCGTTAAGGACGGGAGTTTGCTTGTAATTCATAAACCGCACAATTATTGCATAATCGGTTGCATCTTCCATAGGCTCATTGACGGCATAGTTTGTTTTCTGTGTTCGAGAATGTGTGAGGAAAAATAAATGGACTGAAACATTTGTTTATTATTGCTATATCTATATTTTGTTATCCTAAGCGCTCATGCCACAAAGCATGACAAATATGATGGCTCGTGGTTAAATGTGAGTGTGGATGTGTAAATAAGCTAAGAGCAATAAGCATCGATCAGTTTTGTGTGCTTGACTCAACAAGTTTGTACACATTTGTGTGTATGTATGTAGGCGGCGCACAGTGTAATGTTTTGACAATCTAGACAGGCCAATTTAATTGCAATCGATATGTCGACATGAAATTTTGTATGTGAGCTTTTATTGCTCGCTCGAAGGTTAAGTTCAAAGACGAGCAATGTTGAACACAAACTAAACCACTACTCCCCTTTTCATGCGGATCCTCTTCTTTTTTAGTTTTAAGGCCAAAATAGGGCTTTTAAAATCACTACATATTATAAAACAAAGTCGCTTTTTCTGTCCCTATGTCCCCTTATACGCTTAAATCTTTAAAACTACGCAACGGATTTTGATGCGGTTTTTTTTTAAAGATAGATTGACTGAAGAGGAAGGTTCATATCTATATAATGTGAAGAAATATATAAAGGGGGCGTGGCAATCGGTCAAAATGTGGCAAAAAAACATAAATTTTTTGTTTTCACGGCCATAAATCATAAACGAATCAACCAATTAAAATGAAACTTTCTTGAAGTTTAACTTTAAAATATTTATTTTCATTCTGCATCAAAAAAATAATTGATTTATTTGTTATTTAACCAAAATTGTTTAAACAAAAGCAGCTCTTTTTCCAAAAAAAGCTGTTTGCGTGTGTGTTCGCTGTCAACCGAATGAAGCAACAGGCGTTAAGCGATAATCTCACCACACCTCATTAATGTTGAATTACATCGTATGGTGACGTATGTATGTATGTATTTACGAAGCGCTCGCATTATTTCATTTCGGACATATGTACATACATATGTATCTATGTATGTACTGAATTCCATGTAATTATATGTACATACAATTTTACAGCGAAATAAAACGCTATTTTCAGGTTCTATATTAGTAAATCGCACATAATTAAAATACAGTTTTTGAATAGGTTTTATTGATTCGGAGCGCGTTTGGTTTGCTATCAATTCCATACAATAACATTTTTTGTCATTTACTTTTTACGACAACTAATAGCTTATTTTCGAAGCGATTTCAACAAATAGGTACAACATTAATCCTTATCCAATTAAATACCTTAAATACATTGTTGTTTTCATATAGATCTATGTATATGGCTCTTTACAGCACATAATTAAAAGCAATATTTTTCAAGATATTACAACAGTAATTAGTAATTGAGATCTACCGGAAAAATTGCGTTAGCTGTTGCGTCATCCGGCATTGCCGCTATTCTTTTGGAAAGAGTCTTTTGGAAAGAGGCCGAACCACACACTCTACAATGAAGCACCCGCTGAAAATCGCCACCGATGATGATAACAGCGTTTGTAGTGTTTCTAGACAGAGCAATACATGAAAATTGATGCGTGACTGCTTATTAATAGTCTGGGACGAAGCTACCATGTCAAACAAGACGTCTGTGGAAGCACTGGATAGGACAATGCGCGATTTGCGCAACAAAAATGCACCTATGGGTGGATGTACAATTCTGTTCTCAGGAGATTTCCGTCAAATCCTACCAGTTGTGACTCGAGGAACACGTGCTGACGAAATATATGCTTCGCTAAAAAGATCCCACCTTTAGTCGTATGTCAATAAATTAGAGCTTAAAACTAATATGAGGATTTCGTCATCTTCACGTGAGAACAGGCTATTTCCAGAGATGCTGCTAAAAGTTGGCAATGGAGAATTAACACAAAGTGAGGGAAGGATTAACCTAGAAAACCTTTGTGTTTTGATAGACAACATCGAAGAGTTAGTCAACAATGTCTATCCAGACATTGATAACATAAGTTATAAGACAATATCTTGGTTTAAAGAAAGAGCTATTCTGTCACCAACTAACGAACAAGTAGATAAAGTAAATAACTTGATTATTTCAAAGATTGATGCGCCGACGAAAATATACTACTCGGTCGATACTGTTCTCGATTTGGAAGAAGCTGCTCAATTTCCTACAGAATTTCTAAATTCTTTGAAACCGTCTGGACTCCCTCCTCACAAAATGGAGCTGAAAATAGGTTGTCCTGTTATTTTATTAAGAAACCTAAGTCCACCTAAACTTTGCAATGGCACGCGTTTGCTGGTAAAATCACTGAAAACTTTCATAGTAGAGTGCACAATACTCACAGGATGTGGTACCGGAGAAGATGTATTGATTCCCCGAATCCCTCTGATACCATCGGATCTACCATTCCAATTTAAACGCTTACAATTTCCGGTAAAGACATCTTTTGCAAAGACCATTAATAAATCTCAGGGTCAAACCTTCAACGTTGCAGGCTTAGATTTGAGTGTTGACTGTTTTTCACATGTCCAACTGTATGTCGCTCTTTCAAGAGTAACCTCTAGAGAAAACATGTTTGTATTGTCTAATGACAAGAAGGCTATGCACGTTGTATATAAAAACATTCTGTAATATAGTAATTGTTGTAAAAATAAAATAAATACATATGTAAAAATGCAAAAAGTTAATATGCAAAAATGTAGGGTATGAATTTAGATATCCCAAAGATAGCAGGAAATCTTCATGCTATAAAGAAAAGATAATTGTTTTACTCCAAATTTAACGCTTGCGGGCCACGGGCAATAATGAATAAGTCAAAACTACTGGATCGATTTTAATCATTTTTTCAGTGAGTGACATAGGGTATATATTTTATACCCGTGCGAAGCTGGGCGGATTGCTAGTTAAATATAAATTAAAATAAATTTTTCACATTTTTTTGTATTTTTACTTCTGAACTCTTGAACTTTTGAACACTTTTGTGCAGCGTTAATGGCACTGGTCTTGGGTTCAACAATGAATATTTTGACAAATTTTCTGTAGTAGTTCAAAGTTCTGAAGCTTCTGTCGTGTAGCGTTGAAAAGTACTCTGTCCTTATTAATTTTTATATATATTTCTAAAAGGCATCTCATTTGTTAGAAAACGATATCTCACTTAATATTTATCGAATTTAATGATTGAGATCTCACGTTTGCGAAAAGAATATTCACGTTATTCAAATTTAGCCATTTCGTAGAAAAACTGATTAAAAAAACCAAAAACCATTGTAACCGGTTAATCACAGTGTGTTCCACTCGTCCCATTTATTAACCCGTAGCCTGGACCAAAATGTCCGTCAGGCGCAACATCTTCGACTTTAACTAGTCAATCGGTCATTTGTCGTTTCTGGTCGGAAAAACGTAGGCAACCGCTTGAAATGATTTACCATTAATTTGCCAAATTATGTCGAGGAGAATTTGTATTGAAAGAATTCTTTTATTTAGCGTTTTTATTTATTTATAATATAGCTCTCAACTTTATTTGCTTTTACGGGAATAGGTAAAAAATGGTGGTTTAGTGTATGCTATGATTTACTAAGAAAAATATGCAATGTCGGCCCAGCAATAGTTCCACTTGGTAAAGAACTAAAAATGCATATACGATATTCTACCATTGAGTTAAAGTATCGCACACATGACGATTTTCTCATGTGTGGAAAAAATTTAAAATTTGTCTTCTTTTTTCAGTCAGTTGAAAAATTTATCTCGACAGGAGTGCATTGACCAACTTACTTCGACTTTTGGCGTTGAAACATCAAACTTAGCCATTGTAAACGCTAATACAATGAGTTCCATCTATATTTTCAGGGTGAATTTCGTGAAGGCCATCCAAAACCGGTTGTTGTGCCAGAAACAATCGATGCAGTGCGGCAATTGATAACACAAGATCGACATACAACGAGTTAGAGGCGTCTTTCGGATGGGTAGGACCATTATGGTATCTCAGTAGGATCATAGTTACTTAGTAGGACCATATTGCGTTAACATTTTGTCGTCAGGAAGGAATGTTGAAGAATGAAGAAATTCAGAGTATGTCTATGACAAATGACGCATCTTGGACCTATACATATGAGTAGGAAACAAAACAGCAACCGATAGTATGGGTGTTCCAAGTTGACCTGAATCCAAAAAGAGTTGTTCGCGGAAGAAGAACCTCAAGGCAAATGGTTTTTTTATGAAAAATCTCGTTGTGTCTCAACTTTGCCACTAGTCAATTCTGAGTCGTTCACAATCATATGTTTGCTAACAGTTTTCGTAGATGAGGGAAAATGAACCGGCGAAGACGAGTCATCCATCACCAGAATAAGCGAGCTCTCACATATTGGTTCACATAAGAGAGTTTTTGAGCACTCAAAAGATCGAATTAATGAGTCATTCACCTCAGAGCTCTGATTTGACACCTAAAGATTTCGTTTTGTTCTCGAACATCAAAAATACAATTGAAGGTCAACATTTTTCAATGACTGCAGAAGTTGTTGAAGCCTTTAAACAACTCGTTTTGGAGGTACCCACTTCTGAGTGGCTTCCAAGAAGGATATTTTGTAGAACACTAAAACCATTTTCATTATTATTTTACCCCAGTTTCATTATTGTACATAGAGCATAAAAGGCAATCCTCGTATGTTTAAGTAAGTTCATGTAATCCCTAAACCGTTTTCGATTAGAAGATCCCAAAATTGTTCCGAGTTTTTTATCTAATGTAACTTTTGAAATTTGGTTTTTCTGGGCATTTCAATATCCATTTGATTCACATTTCCTTGCTGATAGTTTTGATAAATGCCACCTAAAGATGACTAATCCAATCAAATATTCTGCAACTGTTAGGATTTACAAAAAAATATGAATTTCTTGCTGTTTTGTGTTTATATTCGCAACATTGGAATATTTTTCGAATATATTATTTCTGTTTTGTATTAAGTCCCCCTATGTTGGCAAAATGATACACTGTGCGGCGCTTACCAACAGTTGTGTACATATATGTTTAAGAGCCGTTAATGGAGAGCTGCTTTAGTTGTTTGCATAGTAAATTGATTTTCATCTCGACTGTGACTAAAATCGTTTTCTCTCCATATAACTTTGTAGCATTTGTGTTTGTTTGTTTATTAATATACACAGTTTTCAAATTTTAGCCTCTTTCGCTTGCAACTCTTCGCGTATAGTGTGATCTGAAAAATTATGAAGCCTTGTGCTTGGTTTGGCATCCCTATTGCTGGTAATCATCATCAGGCTTAAGAAACAAATTGTTGCCTTTGTGTGCTTGAAAGTCATATGGGATTTGGTGGCCCGTTAATCATAGAGAGATGTGGAGCTGGTAATTTGGGTTGTTATTATTGAGCAAATTAGTCTATGATACAAGATACGGGAAGGTGGCACAAAATTAATCATCCAATTATGTTTTTGAATAATTTTTGTGCTAAAGACAAAACAAAAATGATTTTAAGTGATATAAATCCTTATTTTGACTGTTACGCGCTCCACTACTGTTTGCTTATTGTTCACTTGTTTACTGCAGTTGTCTGGTTCACAAATGTTAAATTTGATTGACGGACGACTCCATTTGGAAACAGTACAAATTTTCTGATAGGGTGATTAATTTTGCGTAACCTTGTAGGTAGGTGAAATGGTTGATGTGTCACCAAGTAGCACTAAAGCGTCGTTTTGATACCATTATGAGACCTCCAACAGGATGATAACAACAGCCAGCCAGAATATTGATGAGATTTTGGTCGGCGCACTGCCCCAGGCTTTCGAAGAAACGATCACCCAGTGACCTTAATCGTCTAGCTGTCAAATTAGGCCATTTAGAGAAAGTGATCAACAGTGCCCCTTTCTGGACGGCCCCCACAGCTTCTGCAATGAGGGTTAAATGGAAAACTTAGCATTTCCACGTGTGTGGGGATCATCCAATAACCAATAAATACAGCTACGAGTTTGAAAATTTAATGGCGTGGAGTCCCCTGGACTTTCTGGGATCTCCGTCTATCGTACAGGGGCTACAGAGTTTTGAGAATAGCACATGAAGAAATGGAGCGCCACCTGGCAGATTCCCTTGAATTATTAAGATCAACGATTACATTTTGAGCTTCAGCACTCAATGCAATCAGCCACCGACTTCTCGAGATAAATTTTTACTCCACCTTTTTGACATAATCGGTGATTGAAGTAACCGAGTATTGAACGGCTCTTAAGTCCTTATGAACCTCCCAGTTATGTTAACTCCGTTATACTGTAATTCTTTATGAAATTTGTAAAAACGGTGTACATTTTTTTTGCAATATCTGGCCTTTTTCTAAGATGTTATTCATATCTTTTTAAAAGCAAATATAATTTAATAACTTACCTGAATTTTTGTTTTTTCTTCTCTTTTTCTCAGTTCAACGGCCTTGATATTATTCATCCTGCTCTTCTGTGTTCAAAGTTCACACTCCAGATTCGTGAGTAAATTTTTACTTTTAAAATACATAATTCACTCACCACAACCAAAAAAAAAAAAAAAAAATAAATAAAAGTAAATAAATCTCTTTATTCCTCTCGCAGTACGGAACGCGACAGAAAAGACAATATGGCGCCAATATGTACTTACCAGCGAGTAGTATTGTACCCGGTGGCGAGGGTGATGATGCCAACGAATGGACTGACTGGAGTTCACCATCTGAGTGTTCACGCTCGTGTGGCGGCGGCGTATCGTTCCAAACTCGCGATTGTCGCAGAATTGCGTAAGTCCAATATCTGTCTTTCCTCTACTAACTATTTGCTAATATTTCTTCCTCCATTGCAGTCCTAATGGTGCGCCTCTTTGCAAGGGTGGCAACCGCAAGTATTTCTCTTGCAATACTCAAGACTGTCCCGAGGAGGAGGCCGACTTTAGGGCGCAGCAGTGTGCGCGCTTCAATCGCGTTCCCTTCGATGGCGTGACCTACGAATGGGTGCCGTACATGAACGCGCCCAATCCGTGTGAGCTCAATTGTATGCCGGTGGGCGAGCGTTTTTACTATCGCCAGAAAGCGAAGGTCATCGACGGCACACGCTGTAATGACCGTGATCTTGATGTGTGCGTAGATGGCGAATGCCAGCCGGTGGGTTGCGATATGATGTTGGGCTCAAATGCAAAGGAGGACAAGTGCCGTAAATGTGACGGAGATGGCAGTACGTGTCATACCATTGCGAACACTTTCACTGCCAACAATTATCCAGTTGGTGAGTAGCCGTCGTTGGTTGAATTGTGCGATTTTCTTTGCTGATTGCATGATTTATCATTTTTGTTTTCAGGTTACAACGACATAGTACTCATTCCGAGCGGTGCCACCAATATACGTGTACAAGAGACGACACCCTCAAATAACTATTTGGCCTGCCGCAACTCATCCGGCCACTACTACTTGAACGGCAATTGGCGCATTGATTTCCCACGTCCAATGTTCTATGCGGGCTGCTGGTGGAACTATCAAAGAAAACCGGCAGGCTTTGCCGCACCCGATCAGCTGACATGCAGTGGGCCCACAACGGAATCCATTACCATTATGATGTTGGTGCAGGATAAGAATGTGAGCATAGATTATGAGTACAGTATACCTGAGTCGATAAATAATGCACCGCCAGTGGAGTATTCCTGGACGCACATGGAATTCGAGCCATGTAGTGTGCCCTGCGGAGGTGGCACACAGTCTCGCACAGTAACTTGCAACAACCGTATGACTCTCGAAGAAGTTGATCCAAATTTGTGTGATGCTGGCGCGAAGCCATTGGAGGAGCAGGCGTGTAACGAGGATCCATGCGCACCTAATTGGGTAGAAGGTGAATGGGGCAAATGCTCCAAGGGCTGTGGAGCTGATGGTGTACAAAATAGAACCGTTACCTGTGAACGTATTTCGCCAAACGGGTAAGTTGAAGCAGAAATGGGAAGGTTGCTAGAAAAATGTTGTTTGTAATTTTCTGCCGCTTCACAGAGACCGCACAGCAGAAGAAGATTCAGTATGTTTGCAAAGCGTGGGCAATAAACCAGCCACCCAACAAGAGTGCAATAGGGATGTTAAAAATTGTCCTAAATATCACTTGGGTCCTTGGGCACCAGTAAGTTATGCGCACCCGCTATTCTTCTTTGCCTCTTTGTTCATTGTACAAATATTTTCAGTGCGACAAGTTGTGCGGTGATGGTAAGCAGAAGCGGAAAGTGACATGCTACATTGAAGAGAATGGTCGGAAGAGAGTACTGCCAGAAGAAGACTGTGTGGAAGAGAAACCACCCACAGAGAAAGAATGTATGTTGGCTCCTTGTGAGGGTGTGGACTGGATTATATCGGAATGGAGCGGGGTAAGTCCGAAGATAAGCTCTTATTTTAGCTGCTATTTCATTACTTTATTCTCAGTGTGATGAGTGTGGACAAAAGACGGAAACACGCACTGCCGTTTGCGCCTCTAAGTCAGGCAAGATCTATCCCGAAGAATTCTGTGCCCCCGAAGTACCCGCCCTGTCGCGACCATGCAAATCATCAAAGTGCAAACCAAAATGGTTCACCTCGGAATGGAGCAAATGCTCGGCGGCATGCGGTAAGGGCGTACAGTCCCGTATAGTGATATGTGGGGAGTTTGATGGTAAAAGTATAAAACCAGCTGACGAAACTAAATGCGATGCTTCGGCAAAACCAGAAACCGAGCAGGAGTGCGAGGGCGAGGAGAAAAAGTGTCCGGGTCAGTGGTTTACTGGACCGTGGGCTCCTTGCAGTAAAGCTTGCGGTGGGGGAGAGCGTACACGTGAGGTTTTGTGCTTAGCAAATGGAACGAAGTCTCTCAACTGCGACGAATCCAAAATTGAGCCCCTTTCCGAAAAGTGCAACACTCAAGCGTGTACTGCTGACGAACTTCTTCCAGTCGATAGTACTGCTTCACCGATTGGCGAAGACGCTGACTTAGAAGATGAATGTGAAGAGGAAGATGAGGGATTAGAATTGGCAACAAAGGATGATCTAAAGATATCTGATGGTATTGACCTCGATGAAGAGACAACGACGTTATCATCACTTATTACCGATGAACTCATGCTAAGTGATTCACCCTCTACCGACGAATCAAGTGATACTACTTCTACAGACATTCCATTTACCACAGTCGAGGGATCAGGGGAGGAAACAGATATTACTGATGAAACTACTCTTGAGAGTGAAGGAAGTGGAGAGGAGCTCAGTTCGACTGCCGGAATCTCTGATACTACTGAATTCGTTTCAACTGAGGTTTCTCCCACCGAGAAAACATCTGAGGGAACATCTGAAGAAACAACTCTGGTGTCTGGTTCAACAGATGCAACAGAATCTACAGAATCGCCGGAATCATCAGCATCTCCTGAATCTACGCAATCTACTGAGACAGGTTCAACTGATGTTTCAGGTTCTACCGAGTCGACTGACACTTCGGCGTCTACTGCTTCTACCGATGTCTCTGAAAGTACGCAAACTTCTCAATCTACAGAATCACCAGCATCACCCGAATCAACAGAATCGACTGCATCTGGTAGCACTGATGAATCCAGCTCTACAGAAGTTTCATCTTCAACTGATTCTACTGAAACTACTGGATCTTCTGAGTCTACTGAGTCCTCTGCTTCTCCTGAAACAACAGAATCACCTATTTCTACTGAGCCCACAATAGGCTCCTCAGATACCACTGAAAGTTCTGAGTCTACTAGTGAATATAGTGATGCCACAGGATCCTCCATATCTACCGAATCAGTATCAACCGGGTCTTCAACCACGGACTCTACACAATCAACAGAGTCTACCGAGTCTTCATCCACTGATACAACCGAATCAACTGAGTCTACCTCTACTGATACTACTGAATCAACTGAGTCTACCTCTACTGATACCACAGAGTCGACAGTCTCTTCATCCACCGATACAACAGAATCAACTAGCGAGCACTCCACAGAATCAACTGACTCCACGGAGTCTTCAGTCTTAGTTGAGTCCACAACATCCTCTCCTTTGTCTACTGAATCAACCGAAAGTTCAACCGACTTCTCAAGTTCCACTGATACTACTGCTGACACCACTATTGATTCCACGGTTAGTGGTTCGGATATCACAACAGAATCTACTGGTTCCGACACGACCGAAACGGGTATTTCCGATGAGACAGAGACAACTGACGTTAGCACTGATTCTTCTCTTAGTACAAGTGATTCTGGTATTTCTGAAACTACAGATGTCTCAACCGATTCAACTGACACCACAGAAACAGAGGCTAGTGACACAACTGGTTCCTCAGATTCAACAATGTCTAGTGAAAGTGACGAAACTACAACATTTTCAAGTGATACTACCGAAATCTCAGGCTCCACCGATGTTTCAGAATCCACAATTTCAGTTTCAACTGAAGAAAGTACAACTGGAGTGTCGACTGAATCTACCACCGAAGGAGTATCATCAGAATCTACATCAGTCATTAGCTCGAGTGAAAGTTCCACGATCAGCACTAGTGAAAGCACTGAATCTTCTTCTTCAACTGATGTGTCAGAAACAACAGAAACTGGATCAACAGAAAGCACAGAGACAACTGAAAGTGGACCTACTGAAAGCACAGACACAACAGAGAGTGGATCTACTGACGACACGACCCTTGAGGGCTCTGGGGAAACAGGTTCAACAGTTGATATCTGGTCTACAACTGGAGAAGATGAAGAAAGCACTCCTAACACTCTGGAAGCTCTCGTCACTAAGGCACCAAAACTCAAGAAATGCAAGGCTAAAAAAGACTGTAAAACAGCAACTTATGGATGTTGTCCTGACAAGAAGACACCGGCTAAGGGTCCATTTGACGAAGGCTGTCCTATTGTTAAAACATGCGCTGAAACCAAATATGGATGTTGCTCGGACGGTGTTTCACCAGCTGAAGGCGAAAACAATGAGGGATGCCCTAAATCACAATGCGCAGAGACATTATTCGGATGTTGTCCAGACAACTTTACACCCTCTGAAGGAGAGGAAAATGAAGGATGCCCTGAAACAACGACCGCACCTCCAACAACAACCGTCGAAGTGGTCACAGAAGGATCTGGAGAAACAACCGACGTACCAGAAAGTACAATATCTCCAGAAAGCACAGAATCCACAGAAACTCCAGAAAGCACAGAAACTCCAGAGAGCACAGAAATTGTAGAAAGCACAACTGAACCAGAGCTTGAAGTGGTTAAATCTTGCTCTTTTGGTGAGTTTGGCTGTTGTCCAGATGGCGTCACTGAAGCTAAAGGAAAAGACTTCGAAGGCTGTGAACCAGCTGCACCAGATACTAGACAGTGTGCACAAACACCACATGGTTGCTGTCCAGATGGGCGCACTGCTGCCGCTGGCCCTGATTACACAGGCTGCGCACCATGCACACGCGAGCCTTTCGGTTGTTGCCCTGACAATCAAACCCCTGCGCATGGACCACTTGGTGAGGGTTGTTGTATAAACACTCCATACGGCTGTTGCCAAGACAACATTAATGCTGCACGCGGACCGAACTTCGAAGATTGCGACTGCAAGTACACTCCTTACGGATGTTGTGCCGACCAAAAGACGGCTGCACGAGGACCCAACAATGAAGGCTGTAGTTGCGAGAGCTCACCACATGGATGTTGCCCAGATAAGATCACAGCAGCTAGTGGACCGAAATTCGAGGGCTGCCCATGCCATACGCTACAATTCGGTTGCTGCCCTGATGGCCTTACGATTGCACAGGGACCGCATCACTATGGTTGTCATTGCTCACAAACCGAATTCAAATGCTGCCCCGATGAGAAGACACCTGCTAAAGGACCAAACGGCGAGGGTTGCACTTGCTTGGAGAGCAAATATGGCTGCTGTCCTGATGGTGCCACACCAGCGGAAGGTGAGAAGTTCGAAGGTTGCGGATCGGTTAAGGAACCACCACAAAAGTCATGCGGTCTACCAAAAGTTACTGGACCGTGCGGAAACTTCAGCATCAAGTACTTCTTTGACACATCGTATGGTGCATGTGCACGTTTCTGGTATGGTGGATGTGAAGGTAATGATAATCGCTTCGAAACCGAAGGTGACTGCAAGGCTACCTGCCAAGAGTACACTGGCAAGGAGGCGTGCTTCTTGCCGAAAAGCTCGGGACCGTGCACAGGATATAACAAAAAATGGTACTTTGATGCCGAACGCAATCGTTGCGAGGAGTTCAACTACGGCGGCTGTTATGGCACATCGAACAGATTTGACAGTTTGGCCGAGTGCCAGGCACTCTGCGCCATTGATGAAACTACGCGTACGTTAGAAGTGTTTTAAACTATAGAAAATAGCTTTGTCATACATAAATGGATTTTCTTTTATAGCGCCCTGCGATCAGCCTATGGAGCCTGGACCATGTGAGGGTAGCTTTGAACGTTGGTATTATGACAACGAAACCGATGTGTGTCGTCCATTCCGCTTTGGCGGTTGCAAGGGCAACAAGAACAACTATCCAACGGATCATGCTTGCAACTATCACTGCCGACAACCCGGCGTACACAAAGGTTTGATTTCAGTATTTAAGTCGCTGTTAGATTTGGGTTTGGTATTCCTTACACGTGTGCTATGCAGAGTTGTTTTTAAAATTGGGGGCATGTATGTATGTTTCTGGCATGAAATCATTAGCTACTACTGGCTAGTGACTTTGGTGTTGGCTCAAACAGTTTTTTCATTTTATTTGCTAGTATTAAAATTATTTGCTATTTGGTTTTTATGTGTGGCGTTACGGTATGTTAAATGTTTGTCTTCCTTTTCTCATACTCTCTATGTTGCATGCTTGCTTGCTGCTTGCTCTACTCCCTTCCGCTAATACTTTATCATACAAATGAAATTGCTGCATTCCCTGCGCAATCCTTCTCTTTACCACACTACTACCAACAATACATTACACTACGTCACACTTCGAAAAACACACCCTGTTGCTGTATTAGATTATTGTTCGCTTCCTAAGCAACCCGGTGATTGCAGTGAACAACATGCGCGCTGGCATTACTCGGACGCGGACAACAAGTGCATGCCCTTCTACTACACAGGTTGTGGTGGCAACAAAAACAATTTCCCAACCCAGGAGTCTTGCGAGGACCATTGCCCGAAGGAAGTTGGTAAGGCCATTGTAAATTATAAAACAGTCAACAAACCCCAATACAACACATACACAAACACATGAAAATACACACACACACTCATAGTTGTGGCAGCCGTCGCTTTGATTGTTGTGTAAAGAAGATTCCATTCCAATCATTCCATTTTGATCACTGAATGATTTGCCTATTTAACATTTCAATTATATTCCCGATTATGCACCTAATAGCCAAGGATGTCTGCGAGATACCTGCTGAAGTTGGCGCGTGCACCGACTACACCGCCATGTGGTACTACGACACCAAGGATGAGCGTTGCCGTCAATTCTACTACGGCGGCTGCGGTGGCAATGAAAATAAGTTCCCTACCGAAGAGGCTTGTCTGCAGCGTTGCGAAAAGAAACCTGAACCTGAACCTGAACCCGAACCAAAGCTCGAACCTGCGCCAGCGCCCAGCTCGAACGAGGTCTGCCAGTATAGTGCAGATGCAGGTGATTGCCGTGCCTACGTACTGCAGTGGTACTATGATAGAGACGCACAGGCATGCCGTCAATTCTACTATGGCGGCTGTGGGGGCAATGCGAATCGTTTCAGTTCTCAAGATGAGTGTAATCAATTGTGCGCCGTGCAACCTCCCGCTCCTGCTCCTGCTCCTGAGCGCCAGCCAGCTGCACAGCCCGCCCCAGCGCCGGTAACTGAAAATGTTTGTGAAGTACCCTCAGATCCGGGAGATTGTGATGACCCTACCTTGAAGTGGTACTACGATACAACAGAGGGACGTTGCAAACAATTCTACTATGGTGGTTGCGGCGGCAATGGAAATCGGTTTGAAACCGAGGCGGCGTGCAGTGCACGTTGTTCGCCACAGGTGCCCTCCATTACTGTGCGTTTGGGCGAAGATGAAGAGGAACCAGCGCCGGCACCGGCACCTGCACCTGCGCCGGACTCGCGCGAAGACAGAGGTTGTACGCTGCAGCCCGATTATGGCCAATGCTCGGACGCCAACCAGACGCGTTGGTATTACAACTATGCGGAAGGCCTGTGTGACGAGTTCATTTACGGCGGTTGTGGTGGCAATCAGAACAATTTCAACAGCGAGGAAGAGTGCCAGGATCAATGCTTCGAGGTGCAGACAACATGCTCACTACCACCACTGCCAGGTAGATGTGATGACCATATTATACGCTGGTACTTCGATGAACGCGACAAACGTTGCTACGAATTCGAGTTCACTGGCTGTCGCGGCAATAGAAACAACTTCGTAACAGAGGCGGAATGTTTGCAATGGTGCGGCAATGAATCACCTCAGCAACCCGAACCAGCTGCGCCGGTTAGAGACCGCCTATTTACTGTAATTTTTAAGCTTTACAATGGTGTAAATTTTTTTGGTTGCAGGCTTATTCGGTTTGTGATCTGCCTGTCGAGCGTGGCGATTGCGAAAACAGTACCGTTGCATGGTTCTACGATGTTGAAACTATGGCTTGCACAGCCTTCTCCTACTCGGGTTGTGGCGGTAATGGTAATCGTTTCGAAAGCAAGGAACAATGCGATCGCCAATGCGGTGAATTCAAAGGAGTGGGTAAGTAGTATAACGAAAAAATGTAACGGCATTTATTTTCAAGAACTTATATATTAATGAACATACTGACGCATTTACGTCTGCTAGATGTGTGCAATGAACCAGTGGAGACTGGTCCATGCCGTCAGTGGCAGACGCGTTTCTATTACAACAAAGCGGCACGCACTTGTGATCCCTTCACTTATGGTGGTTGTGAAGGTACGGCTAATCGGTTTAGCGAACGCGCAGAGTGCGAGTCGGTTTGCATTTTAGGTCAAGAACCAAAGACGCGCGCTCCCAAAGGTAAACATAGAATGCAGAGATGTCGGTGTTCAGCGGACTGTTTTTGGTTGAACTATTTTTTTATATATTTTTTATTAAATTTTATGAGTAGATATTTGTAAGCTGCCGGTACAAAGTGGAAGTTGCAACGGAACTACGGCCGACGAACGCCGCTACTACTACGACGACGAACGCGGCACCTGTGTATCATTCATTTATTCGGGTTGCGCTGGCAACCAGAACAATTTCCGTTCTTACGAAGCTTGCTTTGATTACTGTGCAAGTAAGCGCATGCCACACGTCACATACATATTCTGGCACTATGACATTTCTACGCACTCACATACTTTGCACCGATTCATTTTGCGCACAAAACGAAAAAACACAAACTCTATTTGTCGCACTGAACTTTGCTAATATACAATGCATTTCTGGAATGTCTACTTAATTTAAGTTCCTTCATCTTTGCTAGTTGTAGTCTAAGTATTTGTAGTTTGGATGCACTTTCATGCCATTTCTTTTGTTGGTTTGCACGTGGTAATGGTTTATGGGCTGGGAGTTCGTTGGAACGCTACAATTTTTACACTTATTTTTCGTTTCCTTACATATCTTTATTTTCAAATTAATCACTTTTTCCTTTCCTCCACCCAGGAACAGAAAAGACACCAGAGATCAGCGATAACGAGATCGAACCCAACGCATGCGAAACCTTTGAGCAAGAATGTCGTGTACTTCGTTGTCCGTTCGGCTCCCGTCGTGTACCGGTCGAGAATAGCGATTGCACTCGTTGCATTTGTGAGAATCCATGTGAGCGTTATGAGTGTGCCGAAGGTCAACAATGCGCAGTCGACGTGTCGAGCGATGCCTCCCGACAATTCGTACCCGTATGCCGTGACACCAATAAGACAGGCGAGTGTCCGCGTCTCAGTGAACCAGAAGCGGAGAATTGCGGTCGTGAGTGTTACACGGATGCCGATTGTCGCGAGGATAACAAGTGTTGCAGCAACGGTTGCGGCTTTGTGTGCGTACGTCCTACGCAACCAACGTCTCGTCCGCGTCCACCAACCACACCCGCACCCGCTGTCATTTACCCAGGCGATACGCAGGTTGCGTTGGAGCCTAAGAAACCGCAAGAGGTTAATGTGCAATCGGCTGTTGGCGGAATTGCTGTATTGCGTTGCTTCGCCACTGGCAGTCCGCCACCGAATGTTACATGGTCGCGCAGTAATGTAGTGGTAAGTTAGATATTAGGGTGAATTGACATCAAACGCGTGTGGCTTGGGATGGTTTTTGATTTTGGATGTGGCTAACATGGCACAAGTTGGCCTTTTCGCAGAGTTTTGTAATGCAGATTAATGCGTATTCCATGTAAAGCTTCAAGTCATAGTATCAACTAGGATCGAAATAACTTTGTAATTGGGTGGAGTGGCAGTTTTTTGCTAGCGAACGCCAATCGCAAATGCTTTAATTCCAAATTCCCCCAAACTTTTGACTATTCCCGCTAAAGTGCATTTGTATTTAGTGAGCCCCTTTTCTTCTTCTTATTTGTTCGCAGATTGACACCAATCAAGGACGTTACGTGTTGACTGCCGCAGGTGACTTGACGATAGTGCAAGTGCGTCAAACGGATAGCGGCTCGTATGTGTGTGTAGCCTCCAACGGCCTTGGAGAACCAGTGAGTCGCGAGGTGCAGCTGGCAGTGACAGGTTTGAGCATTTTCTTACTCGTTAAATGTGGTGTCGGTTAAATTAATATGGCGCATGTTTTATTTTAATATTTTGCATGTGGGTCGTTGCTAATGCTTATCTCGCTTTATCTAACAAATGCACAAAAAAAAAATTGATTGCTTGCTATATGCATTTGTAATAATGTAGAACCGAAAGAAATACCCGCCTATGTGTATGGCGATAAGAATGCTACACAAATTGTTGGCTTGAATCGACCAGCGCAAGTGCGTTGTCCGGCCGGTGGTCATCCAGCGCCGCATGTCAGCTGGTGGCGTAATCGTAAACGTTTGGGCTTGATAAGCGATCGCTTCGAATTGACACGCGATTACTCGTTGATGTTCCGCTCCATACAATTGACGGATCTGGGTCCATACACTTGCGAGGTTTGGAATGGCTTAGGTCGCCCAACCTCGATGAAGGTGGTGTTAAAGGCCGTTGGACCAGCACGCGCCGTCACTAACGATGAAGCGCCATATCTGCAGTATATCATAGATCCGGCACGCGCGCCAGTCACACAACGCCCCTCATATCCATACCGACCACAACGACCACAGCCACCACCGCCACCAGTGTACGTCGAACCACCGCGCCGACCGCAATTAAGTAAGTATCTGCTATTGGGTGCATGTGGTGAAACTACTAGCAGGGGTAGTTGGTTTATGGTAAACTCGTTTTGTTGCTATCTGTGTGTTGCATCGTGTTGCTTATTCATTGATATGCAAGATTTTCGTTAACTCTTTATTTGATTGCATAATTTTCGCTTAGTGAGTGCGCAAGCTGTACTTGCATTGGATCCCAGAAACACCTACAGCCCGGGTGCATCTATTGCCATGCAGTGTTCGGTGCAAGGCAACCCAGCACCGAATGTGACCTGGACGAAGGACTCGATACCGCTGCAGGCGAATGAGCGCATACAAATTACAAGTAAGTGAATAATTCTATTGGACTACAATACGAAGTGGCACTCATTTACTCAACCCACACACACATACAGCTGAGCCGCATACTTTGGTGATAAGCAATGCCACACCCGAGGACACTGGAATGTACGGCTGTACGGCTAGAAATTCCGTGAGCTACAACACCAGCGAAGAGAGAGTCACCATTGAGTGTAAGTAGACGCAGCATTTTGCTGTTGACTCGCTGGCTGCTAACGCAATTCATCCCCTTCTCTATTACAGCTTCGATACCGATCCATCCAGATTGTGTTGATAATCCATACTTCGCGAACTGTAAGCTGATTGTAAGTGGTCACTACTGTCGTCACCAGTACTACGCCAAGTTCTGTTGCCGATCATGCACATTAGCCGGCCAAATAGCGTTCGCGCATCCCAATGCCTTGTAGACGACTAAGCGGATAGGCGAACACGAACTCGCTTGATGCAGAACACGCTTGCTTTACTACGATGGCTTTGAGCTGCCCTTTTGGGATAGCGCTTAAGCTCAAAGCAGTTGAAATTCCAAAAAAATGAAAATAAAAATAATAATTAACAGTACTATTAACGCACAAATTTAACAAGCTAGTATTTTCTGCTCTAGAATTAATTATTTAAAACCAATACATACATACAAGTATATGAAGAACAATGCCTGTCACACTCTATAAAACACACCTTAGCTAACTCAACTCGGCGCAGGCGAGCTGTAGATTCTCAGCTACTCTTAGTTTCATTATCACATTAACTGCTGTCTCTTTGTATTCTTTTCCGACAAAAAAAAATTACAAAACTCGTATTTTATGCAGAAAATTTTATATAAAGTATTAATTGGGAACTTTTGCTCTATACACACTCACGCACGCTACACGCATACATGTTAAATGAGAATAATAACGAAGAATAATAGCTTTTATATACATACACACATACTCGTATATACATAAAATAGAAATTTAGTTTTTAATTTGTTCCTATTTATTTTGCCCGTTCGTTCAGATCGTTAACTGTGCACTCGATTTGATGGGCATGCGATACACATACATGCATACTTAGCTGTAAATATGTGTATTTATGTAAAAGTCGGAAGTCACAAGAAAGCTCACACGCGCGCACACACACACAAACCAATGTACTAATACTCACACAAAACGAGCAAAAGGGTAACACACAGAAACAATTGTGAGTCGCCCTTTTGTAATTAATTTTAATTTAAACGATTTTTTTTTTTGTAATTACAAAGTGCCTTACGATTTATAATTGTAGTAGTGATTTGTGCATTGATTTAAGAATTCAAATAAAAATGTTAAACAAGTTTTTGTAAATAAACTAATGATACAAAAGAGAATAAATATATGTGGGTGACTTTTTAATGCAAAGTTGCACTTCAGTTTGGAGTGATAGGCATTTTAGTTAAAAACTGAGAATTTTCGCTAATTAAAATTAATGCTTTCAACATAAACAAACTATTAAGAGGTTACATACGTCCAGCAGCGCCAAAAAAGCGCTAAAAGAAAACCTGTTTTTAGAAGGGATAACAATAGAAATAAATATAAAGAAATTGAATACATTGTTTATTAGTACTTAAACTTAAATTTATTTTAATTTTTCTTTACAAAAACTAGTATTGCATAGGATTTTAACTTCAAATTAAAGTTTTTAATTTGAAATTAAATTTTGTTAAAAGCAAATTAAAGTTGTTTTATTTCAAATTAAATTTTTTTAATTTCAAATTAAAGTTTATTAATTTAATATTGAATATTTACAATAAAAAATGAATACTAACAAGAATAAGAATCAAAAAATACCAGTCTAACGGTTAGACGCGATAGAAGTGAAACCTTCCGTAAAACAAGCAGAGAGAGAAGCATTAGGAGCGGGACAATTATAGGTTCATTATAATATTGCTATAAAGTTCATATTTTATTTTCTTCATTTTATTATTTTTCATCCTCAATGTTTTCAATTTCAACAAATGATACGAGTGGCTTATGATAGCTAAAATATGATACAAATGCTTTGGTTTCGATGTTGTCAACATATCTTTGAAATACCGCGTCAATTGTTGTTTTTGATCGTGTTGTCGATTCAGTGCGGTAGAAAGTCAATTAAAGGAACCGCTGTGTCCAATGCAAAATTTACGTTAAAATCGCCACTTAAAATCATTGGAACTTTATCGTAATCTTTTCTAAGTATCCGCGATACTTCTGGTGTATACTTTATTCAATTTTCGTGAATGAATTCCGTGATGCTATTTATTGATTGATTCGGTGAAATATAAATTGCCACAATTTAAACTGTTGCTAAAACCATTGCTCAATCTGGTATCGCATGTACATATTTCTCCCACTTTAGAGAACTGAACAGACAGTGATTCTAGTTGCTGTGCATTCAGATCTACCTGTGGAGTTACAATACGAGCACCGTCATTTTGATTGTGGTATATTGAAACACCGCCTGCAATTGCGGTAAATATTTAAAAATGAAAATATTTACGAATATAAAAATACGGACGCAATACAGCACACGCGGTTGCTATTATGAGCGTCGTAACGCGTATATCACACAGACGTACTAACATACACAAAAACATTCGTAGGACGGTTGGTCTAAGCAAGTATTAGGTAGTGTAGTATAGGTATACATAATGCCTTCTCGCTCACCGTGGCTCCGTAATACGCAGGCGCGCACACATACGTACTAGCATATATACAAACATACATACGTATGACGCTTGAACTAAACACCAACACAAGTAATAGACAGTGTAGTATACATATACAATACTCACTATACTAGCGTGGCTCAGCAGTACGCAGCCACACACATCTACGTATATCAACATATAACGCTTCGTAGTGTCGCTTTTTCGTTTCATCGAGTCTCAAATCACTCCCAACGATTCTAAAGAAGTTTTCACTTCAAAAAAGTTAAATAAAGCAATTTGGACAAAGCATTTAATGCAACGGTTGTTCTGCTATAGCCAGCGGTAGTTTCCTGTACATGTCAACGTAATAATTGTTGCAATTAGTGGTCATTGATTCTTCAATAATCTGTACCAAATTTTGATTATTTTGTGGATTGGGCAGCAAATTTCGTGCAGGCAATTTAATTTTTGAAAATACCTTTTCTATAGGACTTAACATGGGGGAATATGGTGATAGAAAAATTATCGTATGATTAGTCTCACTAATCTTTTTGCGTACTTCCCGAGTTTTAAGGATTCTGGCATTGCCCAGAACCAACCATGCTTCTACGATGTTACTTTCAGCAAGTTTATTATAGAATCCATCAAGAAATGTAATAAAAACATTTGAATTTATTGTTGAGTTAGAAATTGAGACATTACTTGAGAATGTATAATATTATTAAATTCATTAGTGAAACATTTCTTCCACTTGTTGTTTGAACTATTACACGTGTGGAGCATTTTGTGAAAAATTTAGTGCATAATTTTTGCGTTGTTCGATTGTTGATTTAGAGTTTAAACGGCCCAGGTTGATTGTGGCGGGTTTTGATGTTATTTATTAAATGTTATTCTTGTTTATATTATTTTTAATGCGTTAGTTACCGTTGTTGTGGTCATGTTGACGTTTTTATTTTGAAAAAAAATTTTATTTATATTTTTTGAAGTAATTGATGGATTTTCTTCAATTAATTTCTCCACATAGCCTAAAATCTCATCACTTAGTTTAAAATTTCTTTTTCTCCCACGATTTCATCTAATAATCTCACATCCTTCCTTCTTATACCTTTTAATTATAGAAGTGGCTGTGTTTTTATTAATTCCAGCTAATTCTGCTGATTCTGCAATAGCTTTGCCTTCTGCATAACATTTTATCAAAATCTCCCTTTTGTCAATACTCGCCTACGGTTTCTGCAACGAGGAATAGGGAAGTTCTCTTCATATTCTACATTGCTATCATCAGAATCTTCTGTTGCATTATATATTCGCCGATAGTAACGTTTATTGACCGGACTTCCTGTATTAACTTCAACAGTTACTTCTTCAGGTGATCTATTGGTGTTCATTATCATAAACTTATTTAAGGGTTTAAGGATTTTGAATTTCAAATATTTCTTTTAAAATAAATAATAATTACACAACAAGAAAAGAAAAGTTTTACTCTGCTTTTACTGCGATTGCTAAACTTTAAACAAGTGTTTAACCTTATTATCAGCAAAATAAACATAAAGGGTGGTTAAATTTTAAGGGCCGATGTTGAATGTGTACCACACCTAAACGTCAGCGACACCGTTCGACTTCTTTTTTTTGGGGTTATTTGAAAAAAGGTGAATGTTGATAAGTCAGCGACAATTCAAGAGCTAAAAGATGAGTTAATTCGGCACATTAACGGTATAGAACCTCAATTATGCCTCAGCGTCATCGAAAATTTGGACCATCGGATGGAGGTGTGCCGCCGAGGCCGTGGCGGCCATTTGGCCGATATTTTATTATATACGTAATTGAGCCGTACCAGTATTGTCGTAATAAAGAGAAACGGCAATAATTTCTTAAAAAAATTGTATTTTACTCAAAATCAATACCGGCCCTGGAAACTTAACCACCCTTTATTTGGAAAATAATAATTAATTATCATATCATAATTCATAAACTTTAATTTGAAGTTAAAAATCTATTTGCATATAAAAAAATTTAATTTGAAATAAAAAAAAACTTTAATTTGAATTTAAAAAATTTAATTTAAAATTAAAAAACTTTAATTTGAAGTTAACAACTTATATACAATATTAAAAATCACGTGACCCAAAGTACAATGAGAAAAAAGTTGCTCCACGGTCTGCATCATTTCTCTTTGAAATATTGATGGATCTGTAAAAAGTAAAAAAAATCGTATAAAATTAAGACGTAGGTATAGTCTGTCCAGCCGGATTTTTGAATTTCGAAAAATTTTGCAATTAACGGCATTTAAAAAAATATGCGTTTCACGTCATAAATGTCACACTTTAATTATGTTTATAATATTTTTTAATAAAAATATCAAAAATCAAATCTATAGAGAAAACACTTTCGAATAATTAAAAAAAACCGCATCACAAAATATTAAAAACTGTATGAGCTATCATGCAGATCGTGCTGGAAAAAGTAGTTTCTAGAAAAACGAGTTTAAAGTTTGAGGTACAGGAGGGCGCGGACCGCTCTTTAACCTGTTAATATACAGCAGTTAATTTAAAATTTCGAAAAAAACATTTTTTTTTCATAAAATGTTAATATAATCCTTTAAGAACATGTCAAAAAATTTTTAGAACGTAAATTAAAGTGTTTCTTATATAATAGATCGTCAACTCTATAGTTACGTTGCATTCAAACTGTAGAGACGTTTTTCTCAGAACTATATTTTTCGAATTGGCGTACACGATAACTGGAAAAGCTATTGACCGATCTCCCTGAAATTTTGCACACATCTTTTTTATGATATTACTTTCTATGTGTTTCAAGTTTTCGAAAATTTTTCGAAAAAATAATTTTTTCGGAGCAAAAAAAATATGAAGTAGGGAAATTCGCCCCGAAATTCATTTTTTGAGCATTTTTTCCGCGATTTTTTTTTTTTAATTTGTTTTTAATTCATATAGAAATTATGACATTAATAAACAAAAAAATTGGTTTTTTGTATTCAGGTGTGGTTTTTTATAGCCGATGCTACAATGCCCGCCGATTGAGAAGCCCCGTTGCGACCTTCCTGGAAGAATTGAGTGTACATCCGCCATTTTATGTGATTAAAATAAAAAACAAAAATGTATATTATTTTAATGTGTAAATAAACTGTATGCCAATTTTGAAAAAAATATAATAATAAAAAATAAATGACTTCATTTTAAATAATTTTAAAGGAAATCAGGGAAAATATGGCCATTTACAGGTATCTGTTCCCTCAACTGGGCTATAATTTTGGGAATTTTCGCATGAAAATTTCACAGTATACTCTTAAGACACTTCTTCTTCTTCTTAATTGGCGCGATAACCGCTTACGCGATTTTGGCCGAGATTAACAAAGCGCGCCAGTCGTTTCTCTCTCGTGCTAACCGGCGCCAATTGGACACACCAAGTGAAGCCAAGTCCTTCTCCACCTGATCTTTCCAACGCAGAGGAGGCCTTCCTCTTCCTCTGCTACCACCAGCTGGTACCGCATCGAATACTTTCAAAGCCGGAGCGTTTGTATCCATTCGGACGACATGACCCAGCCAACGAAGCCGCTGGATCTTTATTCGCTGCGCTATGTCTATGTCGTCGTAAAGCTCATACAGCTCATCGTTCCATCGTCTACGATATTCGCCATTGCCAACGTGCAAAGGTCCAAAAATCTTACGCAGAATCTTTCTCTCGAACACTCCAAGCGTCGCTTCATCGGATGTTGTCATCGTCCAAGCTTCTGCGCCATACGTTAGGACGGGCATGATGAGAGTCTTGTAGAGAGTTAGTTTTGTTCGTCGAGAGAGGACTTTACTGCTCAGTTGCCTACTTAGTCCAAAGTAGCACTTGTTGGCAAGAGAGATTCTACGTTGGATTTCAAGGCTGACATTGTTATCGGTGTTAATGCTGGTTCCTAAATACACGAAGTCTTTTACAACCTCAAAATTATAACTGTCAACAGTGACGTGGGTGCCGATACGCGAGTGCGCCGACTGTTTGTTTGAAGACAGGAGGTACTTCGTTTTGTCCTCGTTCACCACCAAACCCATTCGCTTTGCCTCTTTATCCAGTTTGGAGAAGGCAGAACTAACAGCGCGGTTGTTAAGGCCGATGATGTCAATATCATCGGCATACGCCAGCAATTGTACGCTCTTATAAAAAATTGTGCCTGAGCGATTAAGTTCTGCGGCTCGTACGATGCTCTCCAACATCAGGTTAAAGAAGTCACACGACAGCGAGTCACCCTGTCTGAAACCTCGTTTGGTATCAAACGGCTCGGAGAGGTCCTTCTTAAGACACTATACTTTCGAAATATTGAAATAATAAAAAATCGATTTTTTTGAAAATTCTGGACGTAAGTAACCCCTTAAGGAAGTTATTTCCAAACACAAAAATGTTTTACCCGATCTCTTTCCTTCACGCCAAGTCTTGAAAAAGACCCATGAAAGGCACCCATCTTTGTGCCGATTTTAAAGCTGCAGACAAAAGCACGAAAAGGAGTTACCTATATGCCGCGATGTCTGAATTTGGTATCCCCGCAAAACTAATACGGCTATGCAAAATGGTTCTGTTCAATACCAGCAGCGCTATCAGAGTTGGAAATGACCTCTCCGAACCGTTTGATACCAAACGAGGTTGCAGACAGGGTGTCTCTGTCTTGTTATTTCTTGAGCCTGATGCTGAAAAAGGACGTGCGAGCCGCAGAACTTAATCAGGCACAATTTTTGAAAAAGAGGGTACAATAGTTGTCATATGCCTTAACAACTGCGCTGTTAGTTATGTCTTTTCCAAGCTGTATAAAGAAGCAACGCGAATAGTAAATGGGTCTGGTGGTGAACGAGAACAAAACGAGGTACCTCCTGTCATCAAGGAAACAGTCGGCGCACTCGCGTATCGGCACCTACGTCACTGTTGACAGTTATAATTTCGAGGTTGTAAGATACTTCGTTTATTTCGGAACCAGCTTTAACACCGATAACAATGTCAGCCTTGAAATCCAACGCAGAATCTCTCTTGCCAACAAGTGCTACTTTGGACTAAGTAGACAATTGAGTAGTAAAGTCCTCCTTCGGTGAACAAATATAACATTTTATAAGACTCTCATCATGCCCGGTCCAAAGCATGGCGCAGAAGCTTGGACGATGACAACATCCGATGAAATGTCCCTTGGAGAGTTTGAGATAAAGATTCTGCGAGTATTTTTGGACCTTTACACATTGGTGTCGGCGAGTATCGTAGGCGATTGAACAGCGAGCTGTATGAGCTTTACAACAACATATATAGACATTGTTTCCTTTATTTATGTCCTGGTTCGCTCTGCTCGGGAGCATAGGGCTCCGACAACATAGACATAGCGCAGCAAATAAAAATCCAGCGGCTTCGTTGGGTAAGTCATGACTTCGGAATGAATACAAACGCTACGGCTCTGAAGGTATTCGAGGCACCAGCTGGTGATAGCAGAGGAAGAGAAAGGTCTTATCCGCTTTGGAAAGACCAGGTGGAGAAGGATTTGGCTTCATTTGTCGTGTACAACTGGCGGCGGTTAGCACGAGAATGAACAACTGGCGCGTTTTGTTAAACTCGCTCAAAATTGCTTAAACAGTCATCGCGTTAATCAATAAAGGAGAAGACTATGGTGTCTCAGTGATATTACTGATATCAGCCTCTCAAATATATTAAATAAGTAGTTGTCTTCCACATTAGGAGTTTGTACATGAAAATACAACTTATGGCAGACAAATAATTTCCAGTCTGCATTGGAAAATTATCGGAAACGACTTCTCCAACAAAGTTCTGCAATATAACACCGACGGAGGCCTTTTGTGCCTTTCAATATAAAGTAACTGAAGGGGTTCCTTAGAGCGTAGCGCTGAGCCCACTACTCTGGAGCATAATGTAGGATGGAGTCCCAAATTATAGGGTCGGCTGATAGCATTGCAATAGTGCTGAATTCCTGAAGCAATCTGCAATTAATTGACCGAATTCACAAAAGATTGGCTGCGGAATAGAGAGTCTGCGCAGCCACCCTCAAAAATACTTTTTAATAAAAACGCTCATAACTGACCTGAAAAAGCTAAGAGTTAGAAGCTGGAAGACTATTGCTATGAGTAATGCAGATTAAAAGAGGATTGTGAACGAAGCTAAAGCTCACCCTGAACTGTAACCGCTACTTGATGATGTTGGCATGTAAGTTTAGACTGCAGAATTAATCCAAATTTTTTTAATTTATGCACAAAGTTAAGGGAACTAGAGCCAATCCACAGCTTAGGAACACGTCCACAATACTACACTACTACATATAAGTAAGACAAATGAGTTAAACTAAAATTATTTTCACTAGCCCAAACAGAGATAGCAGACAGTTCTCGGTTTGTTTTGAAACATTAATCTTCTACGAGACCAATACGACTGGACAAGTACAATTGTACACCATCTGTACACCCGCGAATATTTACATACCGACATACAGAAAAAATAAAAGCACACCAAGGACCGATCTTTGTGGAACACCAACTTGCACCGACTTAGTCTGGGATATTAATATACTTGATTTGACTTTTTGCATTCTATCCTCAAAATAGCTGGCTATAAGCTTCGCCGTGAAGTGGTGCACACACTCGGGTGCTTCGTTTCAATTGAATACCTTAATATGATCGGGGTATCATTACCACCATTACGGGTATCATACGCATATTGAACGGTATCAGACGATGAAATATGTGTTGTAGCCGGAAAATTACCACTTCATATTCACGCAAGGGGTCTTTGCCGCCTTTATAGCGAGCAAGCAGCAAAACAAACGACAGCAGAAATAGCCATCGAGACAGAGCGATCACTGTATGAGTGGCAAAGAAGATGGGACTAAGAGTAATCTAAAGGGCGATGAACGTACAAGCTTATATCAAATGGATGAAAAGAACACATGGGTGGTAGAAAACGTGACTTTTCATTGAGATCCCTTCGCACGAGAACGTGCAATAATTGAAAGAGTTTTGGGACACGCACATAATCCTATGAACCTCACAAGGGACATGTGCTCATCCAGTGCTAGGTGGAAGGCAATTCGAGCGTTGTTGGAAAATGAATGGTACGACTTTAATTTATTGTATCGGAGCGCAAGGCATAGCAGAAGCAGGTACAGTTGCAAGTACGACATGAAGATGAACTGTTTCTGTACAGGACGACGACAAACGCCGACATTTCAGTAATATCTCCCCAAGAGAATGACCTCGACGCAGGTACCTATTTTTTGTTGTTGTCGGAACAGACAAGCAAATACAGCACTCAGACATAATGAAGTTCATGGTACTGCATTTTGGTTCCTTTTTTAATTTTCTTTAAATCTACTCGACCTCGAACGAAGAAATCTGAGTAGATCTTGTGGTACCAAGGAGATTAACACTTTTTCCATGTGCTTTGCCCATAGAAAGTTTCAGTCCAAACAGCTGCCTACAGTCCCCTCTGTTTAATGACAGGAGTAACTGCGATAGTCGTTCGAATATGACAGGTAACATTAGTTTTGTCCATCTGCAGCCTCTCTCAGCCTGCCAAGCTCGCTTATGGGTTAGAGTAACCCGTTTGCTAACCGTGGCTTTGAGGGCTGCAGAAGAGAGTGGCAGAATGGGCTCTGAGGCCAACTTCCTTGGCATTACCCATTATAGGTAAAGTATCCGAAATCTCGTTAGCCGTGATGCCCACGTGTTCCGGGATCAATGTTAACATCAGGATATTATGTCTGCAGGCATAGTTTAACCTGGATTTACAGTACTCGACTACCATTGAAGTGGTTGAAGGGCTGTTTAAGGCCATGAGTGCAGCTTTGCTGTCAGTACAGTCAATAGACATGCTTACAGCGGTCCCAGGGTGGAAAGTACCTGAGAAGGACGAAAGTTGTAGTGTTTGATGATGTTTCAGAAATTTGGATTTTAATCTTCTCCTCTAAAACAAAAAAAAAGCTTTACTGAACTGTCTTTGAAACCAAAAAAGTATTTTAGTTTCATGTTAGTAATTAGTTTAGAGAAATCGAGTAAACAAAGAAGTGTCGTTACTGTCGAAATTATTTCGAATATCGTTTATTATTTTTATCATTGCTGTAAGGAGCTATGTTTTGCGATCATGTTTACGGCATTCAATCGTAAAGGAGCACCAGGTGAATAAGTTTTGGCTCCGCCTGAACTTTTTACTTGCTTCTCGTAATCAAAATAATATAAGCATGTGTTAGAGTGACGCATATAAACTTGAATGGGTCGGGCCGTGCTTCTCCTTCAAACTATGGTATTTTCTTGTGTACATTAATATTTGGTTATGGCAATGCTGTGTTGGGAAAAATCAATATCTAAACGTTTTAACTTCCCTTGCTAACTACCCGCACAGCTGTTGGCGATAACATTACGGACATGCGCAATACGCCACTGCATTGGCATTTTGCCACATTTAGCTCCAATGTAGTCACAGAGGTAAGAGAAAATTGCATTCAAACAAAAATCATTCCAGGCTTAGGAAATTGATTCGCCAATACATCAAAGGCGACAGAAATGCCTACGATGGAGGATAGCGGCATCGATAGTGAGGACAAGCAATCGAATACTTTCGAGGAATCTCCAGCGGTAAGTCTCTCAAACTACTTGGTAAATATGCATGTCTGTGTTGTACTGCTGCATTGTGTCATTACTGCTTACAGCAAGGGGCACAAAAAATTGTAACAGCAACAAGAACAATGGCCCAAGCATTAGATGTGTCAGCGGTTAACCATATGGCTGATTTAGAGGTAGTCTTCCGTGGCAGCGGTGGCCCAGCGCCAGGAAGTGTAGCAAGCGCCAGTGGTGCAGAGCCGGCAGCAAAGACCACGGCCAGCACAGCAGCAGCAGCGGCGGCTGGTGACAGCGATGACAGCAATGCGAATAGTACACATCCAGCGCCAAACACCTGTCGCATTCTGCAGCGCAAGCTGGAGCTGAAGGTGGAGCGTGCGAAGCGCAATTACAGCCAATACCAGCAACAGGAACAGGTGTGTGCAGGAGCCAGCGGCATTTCCAAGAGTTACAAAAAAATTAGTGCATAGTATATTGATTTTTTTTTACACTGGTTTTTTTTTTTTTGTAGGTGCGCAAATCCCAGTCTGCGAATCTCATACCCATAAATCGGTTGCCCATTCCAGGCGATTCAGAGCAAAAACCACTTGTAGATTATAAGTCGGATAGTAGGTTTGTTGATAATGATTTTCATTCAAAAATTATTTTGTTAAAAACATGTATGTATGTATGTGTTCTGTTGCAGCGAGGAACCAGAGGAAATTTCGTTTTTTCCAGCGAAAGTGAAAAATGCGCATCGACAACGGAGAACTGAGCTCAGCGACACTTTCAGTATACAAGAAATGACTATAGAATCAGATTTGGATTCAGACGATAGTGGGTCACAAAATCTCGAGCTATTGCCACCCTTGAGGAAGACAAATTTTTTGGAGAAAGTGAAAATTTGCTTCGGTTGTGGGAATAGAAGAAGTTAACTGTCAAAAGGCTTAGAGAGGCAAACAAATAGTACACGGAAAAATGCAATAAAAAACAGTTGTAGCCAAATTGTACACACTAACTAACATAAATATATCTAATACGTGCATACAAGTGAGAAAAAGATTTATTACTTCTGCTATTTGATGCTGCATAAGGTGGCACAAAATTACTCACCCTAACGGAAGATGTTTTACTTTTTGCAAATGGCGTCGTACGTCAATCATATTTGATACTTGGACAGCTGGACAGCTGCAGTATAAAAACATACAAGCAATGGAGCGTGTCAAAGTAATGTTTTCAGCGCTTCAAATAATTTTTGCTTATTAAGTAAACGTGGCCGCCGTAGCCGAATAGATTGGTGCGTACCATTCGGCAGAGCTTAAGTTCGAATCTCCGCGCATGAACATCAAATAATAGAAAAAGTTTTTTCCGCTCTCGCGACAGGCAATGGCAAAACTCCGAGAGTATTTCTGCTATGAAAAATTCCTCAGAAAACCCTAAGGAGTCGGCTTAGAACTGCAAGCCCCTTCATTTGCGGAACATCGTCAAGACGGACACACCAAATAGGAGGAGGAGATCGGCCAAACACTTAAAAGAAGTGTACGTGCCATTATTATTATTTTTTTTTGCGAAATTATACAAAAATAAAATTGGATGATTAATTTTGCGCCACCTTGCACTATTTCGCCTTCGTAAGTGCTGTGTATTATTATTATTTATTGGCTGTTTGTGCACTGCGACCTGAAGAGATCTATTGTGCAGCCATGTACGAGTAGCCTACTCAAACAGTTTTATGTTGTTAATTAATCCTGAAACTGCTGTGGGCTTAATTTCTACCAGGAGGTTAGAATAGACTTTAACTTAGGCATGTTTGTGTGTGTCAGGCAGACAAATAAAGACAAGTTTATTCTTAACAACGGACGGTTCTCAACAATGTGTTGTTGTTATGAATGAAAGTCCATCTGACTAAGCGCCTGTCAAGGAATTTGGTTAATATTTTTATTATTATTTTATTGTTATTGTATTCCTATTATTTTTTGACATTAATATTACTTCCATACATAATTAAAGTATAAATTGCCTTTGTTTTTTTGTTTTTTCTAAACGAGAGGAAAATCCTTCGAGCAAGGGCTGAGCATTCTGACCTACAGTATGCTCTGTAGTCTACCCGAGTGTGGAACTCCACTTGGAGCTTCCTCACTTACCCACTGAGGCTTTAATTGCTATCGCCCGCGCGTTTACTACGGATCCGGCACGGCGATAGCATCATTTCAGATGTGTGGGTGAGGCACGGGAACCTCAGATGCGTTTTCTAATTGTGACGTTTCTATAGGTTATTCTTAACAGACAACTTTTCATAACTTACCGAATACTGCTAGTGTTTTTCAGCTAGAAGTCTTTGCGATCTTGCAGGCATGCAAGATGCTTAGGAAACGTGGGAGCGAGGGAGATATTAATATTTTCTCCGATAGCTCTGATGACAATAGGCTCTGATGACACCATGTTGCAGATCCAAACTAGTCAACTCCTGTAAGGATATCAAATCTCTTGGGTGTGCAAGTAACGATTCTCTGATCTGGGTTCCAGGACATAGGAACATAGAGCGAAATGAAAATGCTGATGACTTTACCAGGAAGGGGACTGAATTGGTGTCAGAGACCTCCAAACCGGTCATCGTCATTCCTCTGATTGCTGTTAAGGGGGAGTTGCACAACTTATTTCTCAGGAAAGCACAGAAATGATGCTCCGTTTCTTTATGTGCAATTTTAAAAACCCTTTGACACGGAGGACTCAGAAAGTCCTGAGGACTCATTGCTTAGCGTGATAACCGCTTACGTGATTTTGGCCGAGTTTAACAAAACGCACCAGTCTTTCTTTCTCGTGCTAATCGGCGCTAGTTGGATACCACAAGTGAAGGCAAATTATTCGCCACCTGGTCTTTCCAACGCAGAGGAGGCCTTTCTTTTCCTCTGCTACCAGGAGCTGATACCACAAAGATCTTAACCACGCACGGGAAAAGTGGTTACTGAGGAAATCATTCATAAAAGTCCACGACATGATTCTCATTGATCGACGAAAGAAAGTGCGCGATGTAACAGAGGCCATAGGTGTGCCGACCGGAAGGGCATGATAAGTTGGCGATGAAAAAAGTGTGGGCCCGATGGGTGGCGCGATTGCTCACAAGTATCAACAAGCGGATGCGGCTGTTAACTTCGAAGCAGTGTTTAGAGCAATTCAAGCGAGATCCGAAGCAATTTTTGCGTCGAGTTGTCACCGTTCACCTAGTTGTCACCGAATTCATCATTACACACCTGAAACAAAGCACCAATTAAAACAATGGATTTCTCCCGGTGAATCTGCTCCAAAGAAACGAGAATAGTCCCATCGGCCGTAAAGGTATTGCCGAGGTTTTTGGGGATGTGAACGAAGTCATCCTCCTGAATTTTTTTAGAGAAAAGAAGAACGATCACTGGAAAATACTACAGTGAGTTATTGGACCACTATCACAAGAAATTGAAAGAGGCACGGACGCATTTGGCGAAAAAGAAGGAGCTGCTTCACCACTATAACGCACTAGCTCATTAATCCAGAGTTGTCGCCGTCAAACTGCATGATTTGCCCCGTATTCACCCGATATGGCTCCGTGTGTAGAATTGGCTGCCGCCGTAGCCGAATGCGTTGGTTCGAATCTCGGTGAAACACCAAAATTAAGAAAAACATTTTTCTAATAGCGGTCGCCCCTCGGCAGGGAATGGCAAACCTCTGAGTGTATTTCTGCCATGAAAAAGCTCCTCATAAAAATATCTGCCGTTCGGAGTCGGCTTGAAACTGTAGGTCCCTCCATTTGTGGAACAACATCAAGACGCAAACCACAAATAGGAGGAGAAGCTCGGTCAAACACCCAAAATGGGTGTACGAGCGAATTATATATAAGTATAACATGAAGAAATGGCTGGGGGGATCAAACGAGAAAGTCATCGCCGAGACTGAGGCGCATTTTGGAGAGTCTTACAAATCGTATTTATTGGAGGAGTTGAAGAAATGGCGGAGCGTTGGGAGAAGAGTATTTTTTCTAAAAGTGGATTATGCTGTTGTTGTTGTTGAGGTGGTTGAACATTTCCACTGAAATGCTCCTAAGCGTTTTAACGTGCTTCTTCCTACCTCACCGATGATTATTCTAGTTTGGAGCATGATCTCTATCCATTCGTTGAGACATATGTCTGTGCCTAACATGTTAAGAGACTCAATTATGGATCTTGTGCTAACATTGTTGAAGGCTCCCTCTATGTCGAGAAAAGCGACTAGTGAGTATTGCTTGTATTCTATGCTCCTCTCAATCGCTCTTACAACCTCATGAAGAGCTGTCTCTGTGGATTTTCCTTTGAGATAGGCATGTTGAGATGGTGAAATCATTGTGTCTGTAATCTTTTCCCTCAGATATACATCCAACAATTGCTCGAGAGTTTTGAGGATGAAGGAGGATAGGATGATGGGTCTGAAATCTTTCGCTGTATCATGACCGCGTTTACCAGCTTTGGGGATAAAGATCACCTTAACACTCCTCCAGCTTTTTGGTATATGCCCTAGCATAAGGCTTTTTCTGGAAAAGACCTCCAGCCAAGGAATCGTCGTTTCTCGAGTGTTCCACAGCATGGCTGGGATTATGCTGAAAAATACAAAAAAACAAAAAATTGGAAAAAGGGTGTATTTATTTCTAAAAAGGGTACTTATTGAACCCCCCACGTAGTAAGTAAGATGGCGCCACACCGCTTACGGCCAGAGAGGCCATGACGATACTGCGTGATTTCTTTGCTAACAAAATTATAAGCGGTTTTGGTGACATATCCTGGCTATCCAAGTCGTCGGATTTTACCCCTATGAACTTTTTTCTATGGGGTACCTCGAAAGTAAAGTCTAGGAAGCAAATTCAACGACTATCTTAAGACCAAAAGAAAATATCGTTCGCGAGGCTAATGACAACCCGACCTCACATCTCTAGTGAGTGTCACAGAATACGGAGGCTAGAGTGTATTCGAAGGAACGGTCAATATTTAGAGGAAATAATTAAAAAAAAAATCCGCATTTTTTTTGTAATAGTTATTCAAATAAACATTTTTCATTAGTCTTTTTTTCAATTTGTCTTTTATAAATATATATAAATTCGATATACTAGGTTGTTCAATACGTTTGCGGTTCGATGAGAAAAACCCAATTTTATGTTTTGAAATACACTTAATTATTCAGAATAGTCTCCCTGAACATCAGTATACGCTTTCCAATGAAATTCCATTTTGTGAATTCCATCCCTGAAGTGAAAATCTTGAAGAGCTGCAAGATACGCTTCCACGCATGCATTTTTGTAGGTCTGTCAACAGATAGCAGTCAAAAGGTGTGGTGGATGGCCGAACAAATTGAAATTTAATTCATGGATTTTAGCCATTGTCAAAATGCTCTTGTGACGCGCTGCATAGTCTTAAGATTTTTTTCCTTTGCAAACTTGTTTTTTTTTACGAATTTTTTCCTTCAGCTGGTTCAAAAAGGTTACATTAATATTCAGGAACTATTTTTTATCAGTCTGCAAGTAATCCACACAAAATATTTTTTTTTGTATCTCAAAAAACTTATGCTATCACCTCCTGGCCGGTTTCTGGACACGAACTCGTTTCGGAGTCGAAGATTCACACCACCCTTTAGCCTCTAGCTTTGATTTAAGATCATGGTTATAGATCCGAATCTCATCCATTCATATGACAAAAATTGGTTAGTAGCCTCTTTTATCGAACCGCAGAACTTATTGAACAACCTAATATACTTATATTACATATATGTATGATATATAATTTCTGAGGCGAATTTGTTTGATCTATACTTAGTTACTAAAATCTTCAAATATTAGGTGCGCAACTAAGTTCCCGCTGTTTGTCAATAGATGCCGCCAGCAGTGTGTGCTAGTCGATTCTAACATAACCTAAACGTCGTAAATCAAGCTTAGACATATGGTAAACAAATTCCTTCGACACATTAGTGATTTGGTTTTGGTATCATATACTTTTAGTTTTGTGTAAATGTCTGATTTAATGCCGAATAATCGTAATTTGCGGGAACTGTTTGATTTCCCCCCTTTCCCCCCTGAAGTGCATCGAGAGCTACAAAAAGTTTATGGAGATGCTGCTTTAATTGAAACAACTTGCTGAGATTAGTTCCGTCGCTTCAAAGATGCTGATTTTAATGTTGACCATCCGCATGAAGGCAGGCCAAAAACCTTCGAAGACGCTGAATTGGAGGCATTGCTCAATGAGGATCCGTGTCAAACGCAAGATCCATTTCCAAGCGATTGCATGATTTGGGAATGATTCAGAAACATGGGACTTGGGTTCCTTATGTGGTAAAACCAAGGGATGTTGAGCGTGGTTTTTTCGCCTGTGAAAAACTGCTCCAGCGGCAAAAAAGGAAGGGAGGAAGGGTTTTCTTCATCGCATCGTGATGGGTGATGAAAAATGGATTCAGTACAGAAAGTCATGGGAACTGCCCGGTCATGTTTCTACGTCGTCACCTCGGCCGAGTAGTCACGCTGCGAAGGTTATGCTATGTATTTGGTGGAACCAAGTTGGTGTTGTTTATTATGAACTGTTAAAACCAAGCGAAACCATCACTGGGGATCGGTATCGACTTCAATTGATGCGATTGAGCCGAGGACTGCGCGAAAAGCGACCACAATACGCGGAGAGGCATGAGAAAGGGATTTAACAGTTTGACAATGTTCGGCCTCACGTTGCCAAACTCGTCAAAACCTACCTGGAAACACTGAAATGGGAAAATGGCTTGGTCCGTGGATAGCCTCAAAAGATGAACTGTTTTACCGCGACGGTATACGAGATCTACCAGACTGATGGGAAAAGTAGTAGCCAGCGATGGGCAATACTTTCAATGGTTCCCTTGTAACCATTTTTTCAGAATAAAGTTGCCTATCCACATTTGAAAACTTAATATCTAATATTTGATATAGAAATAAACCCCTTTCAACTGAGTTTGATTCCTCCAATAAAACTGAAGACAAATATAATATTTTATTTAAAAATCTCACGTGTCTTCAATCAGTCTCATAAAGGTTTATTAAGCCAAAAGGTACATACATAAGAAAGCAAATGGTGCAATTTTAACATCGAAAAATCTGAACCAAACCAAAATATATAAGAATTAGTATTTTGCAAATATCACAAAACTCGAAATAAACAAAACAACAATAGCAATCAGAAAATTTTCAGTCTCGATTGAGGGTGAGGCAAACCCCCTGTAATACCCAGTGGCTTAGATCCTCCGCAGTGGCCAGGTCAGCTTCGAAAACGAGTCCAACACCCATAGCATTTCGCCGCAACGAAGTAGTGTACACAGGAGAGCGAAACGTATTCTGTTTAGGAAGTGGGCGAAAAGAGTTAATTTCAGAAAAGTCGAAAATAATGTTAACGAGCAAATGAATGCAAACAATACGAAAGTGTTGAAAAAGCCAAAAAGTCAAAAAAAGGTGGTAATTGAATGCACGAATGTGTGTGTTTGCATAAAAAAAAAGGCTGAAACAAATTTAGCATAATTTAAAAATAAGAAGCGAAAACAAGCAATGAATGTGTGGATCCTGCTAGGCTAGTGCTTGTAGTGCAGGACTTCTCCTTAGCTACGGTAAATAAAAGGTGTAGGCGGTGAACATACAAAGCTGGAAGTGTATAAGTGTTGGTATCCCAAACAGAACAAGCGCAAAAAAAGGTAAATTGCCTGTAAGCTTCACTCACCTGCAACTTAAGGCGATGCACCTCTATCGGCACCACCGACAGTATCGGAAGGTCTTCAACCAAAATTTTGGGATGTGAACGCGCCAGTTGCATAATGTCCAAGTCCCAACGTGCACCTTCCAAAAACAAACCTTGAATGTAGCAGCCCTACACGCACACAGCAGCCCACCCAACGCACAGCCGCGGTAACGGTAGTTGTCAACAGCATTGTTGTAATTATTGCATTTGGCGACGATATATGCGGTGAGGTCCATCAATGGCGGCGGTAAATGCGGTGAAGTCGGCAAGCGCGCAAAACGGACAGGCAAAGTGAAGGGGAAAAAATATGTAAAAGAATTTTTTTTGTGGAAAAATATAAAAATGTGTTTGTAAGCGCGGATGGGTCAGCGCATTTGAAATGCAAACAGAATTTTTAATTGCGAAATTAGTGGCGCTCAGGTTCCAGTTGACTTTTATGTGGATCTGTGTGTGATATGGAAATCAGTGAAGCTTTCACAGAGGTCGGTCGGTCGGTCGGTCGGCTTGCTGTGGTCACAGAGTTTTGCTCACAAACGAAATGGGAAACAAGAGCCTGGTCGTCGTCACATACGCGTGCAATGACAGTTTGCGAAAGTCTTTTTTTGCCGTTATGTTTATTTTGCTCACTTTATATGTACAAATATTTTTGTTTTCGTTTTTATTTTGGCGGTTTTTGGCATTTTGCCAGCATACTTACCGTCGGCGGTCGCTCCTCCACGTCATCGGGATCCAGGTAGCTGGTAACGCAGGTGTATAAAGTAGATCTGTCCAGTGGCCAACCGTTTTTGCGACATGCCATCTGTGGCAGAAATGGAAATGAAGAAAAGAATAAATAAATGATTTAAATTATTTATGTGAGTGTATACCGTTTAAGGAAGATACGAGGGCGGGTCAATAAGTCCGTGACTTTTTGTATTTCTGACCTCTTTACTGAAAAAGAAATACTGCTCCTGTCAACAGGCATCTGCCAGTTGACTCCTGTCAAAATTTGAACGTGCTGCGTCAGTTAGTTTTTGTTTTACAGCTACCTTTATCAGACTACCCAGTAACTCACAGTCGACCACAAACGCAATCGAGTAACAACTTCACAAGAAGGTTTGGCGTTGTGTAAACGCAATATGCAGGAGTTTTTGCGCCGTTTTGTAACCGTGGACGAAACATGGATCCGTCACCACACACCAGAGACCAAACAACAGTCGAAACAGTGGGTTCCTAAGAGTGAATCGGCTTAATAAGCACACGAAATTCAGTTTTTTCCATTTTGCCCTCAAATTACTGGGTAATCTGATAAAGCTAGCTGTAAAACACAAACTAACTGACGCAGCACGTTCAAATTTTGTCAGGAGTCAACTGACAGATGCCTGTTGACAGGAGCAGTATTTCTTTTTCAGTAAAGAGGTCAGAAATACATAAAGTCACGGACTTATTGACCCGCCCTCGTATATTTGCAACTTAAAAATATATAAGAGAAAGTAGGAAACTGGGTAAATGGGGTCTGGTACCAAATATTCAAATTAAAAATGCCAAAAAAAAGTTAGAACACCAAGAGTGTTGAAAAATAGTCGCGCTAACTTTATACCTTCTGCTCAAATATGAACGAGACGTTATCAATAAAACGGTCCGCGGATGACATATGGCAAAAATAAATTTTTTGTTTTTTGGTAAGACTGTTATAAGCTTACGTGGCAAATTTCAGCGTGATATGTCACATAGTTTGTTTTCTGTGCTACTGTAAACAAGTCAAGCTCGAGTGTGTTTTTCGAATTTAACGATGGAAATTCAAGTCGAACAAAGAATTTGTTTGAAATTTTGTTATTCCAACAAAATTTCGGCTTCAGACGCCTTAAAAATGTTGCAGACAACCTATGGGGACTCTGCTCTATCGCGTGCACGTGTTTTCCAGTGGTACAAATCGTTCAAAGAGGGCCGTACATCAACCCAAAAAACCACGCCAAAGTCGCTCAAAAATTAAGGTTATGCTGACTGTTTTTTTCGATTATGAAGGTGTGGTGCACTCGGAGTTCCTTCCGCAAGGCCGATCGGTTAACGCTGAATATTATTTAGACGTTTTAAAGCGTTTGCGCGAGAACATTCGCCTTAAAAGGAAGGAATTGTGGGACAACAAGTCATGGTTCTTGCATCACGATAATGCACCAGCTCACACATCACGTCTTGTTCGCGATTATGTGAACAAAAATAATGTTAATATCGTTCCGCAAGCACCGTATTCGCCTGATATGGCTCCATGTGACTTTTTCCTGTTTCCCAAGCTCAAGTTGCCGCTCCGTGGAAAACATTTTGAGACAATTGAAGTCATAAAAGAGAATTCGAAGAAGGAACTGAAATCCATACCGAAATCGGCCTTCCTGAAATGCTATGATGATTGGAAAAAACGTTGGCGTATGTGTATCGCCTCCAATGGTGATTACTTTGAATGAGATAAAATAAAAATTGAACAATAATTAACCGTTTGTGTTTTACTAAATCAGTATCGTTCATATTTGAGCAGAAGGTATATATTTCAGTTTATTACTTTGAATAATATAACTTACTCAAATAATTGCAAAAATCTCAGATGCTGTATAAAACCTGCCTGCTCTAAATCTGTTAGGAAAATACGTGGCTGCCACTGCAGCGCTTATACTTAAGGGGTTAGGGGTAGTCAGAACTTTCAAAAAAAAAAAAAAAAAAAATTGAAGTGAATCCGACAAACACTTTTTCAACAATTAACAAAGAGCCCTCGGGCGCTCCGGAGCGTTCGAGAGCAAGTAGCTAGCAGCAACTGCATGCAACCGACGTATGAAAGTGGCAAATAAGCGCGCTAACGATAACACTCGAGAAGGTAACTAAAACACTCAGAAAACTAATTTCTCTTGTCCGATTGATTTTAGATGAATCTCCAAGGACTTGTGATGATCACCGCCACCTGTTCCTTAGAACACTCGCCATAACAAAAACTACGACAAATATCTTCTCGGACAGCCAGGCGGCCGTCAAATTGATGGAGGCAGTTATACTAAATGGAATGCCTGGGAGCTTTAAATGATATTAGCTTCAAAGTCAGTCGGTACCCATGAGACATATTCAAAGAATTTGCAAGGCCGATGAGCGAGCCAGAAAGGGGACTAATTTTCCACTGCTTGAAAACAGACACAATATTGGAATTCCTAATCGATTTGCAAATTAAGGATACAAAATAGTATCCTCCAGGAGGTCAATATGTCATGGAGAGAAGAAAATAATTGTGTTACAACCAGGCTAATTTGGTCGCAAATAGATAAGAAAAGCTGAGGAGAATTGCTCATCCTCTTAATAGAGTACATCTCGAGGGTCGTAGCTTGTGTCACCGGACATTGGCTAGACTAAGAGTATTTTCTTACGAATACTGCAGAAGTTGTCAAGGCAAGGAAGAGGAAGAAACCGTAGAACACTTCTTTTGTGATTGTCCAGCCTTAGGTAGAAGTAGAGCAAGGTTGTTGGGAAATATTGTACTATTTTCACTTTCTTACGGAACTGTCCGGTGTTCGGATTGAATCCATCCCACGCTTCATAAAAGCGTCTAAATAGTTCCATGATGAATAAATACAGAAGTTTCCGTGTTACACGATGGTACCAAAACTGACCTACATACAATAGTATAAGTGAGTTGGCTACTTTTAAAGCCGACTGTCACAAAAACCTAAATGTACCTAAAATAAGACACGGCTAAGATTAAGTTATAATTTTACACAAGTTTCCGAATATAATTTTCTTCATATACTGTTGCGAACACAAAAATAGCTGTACTATAAAAATATTGGATTTGTTTTTTCAAAAATTTTCAATCTGCTTTTGTTTATTTTCTATTCTTTATGATTTTTATTATTTTTTATTATTCTATTATTTATCTTAACACATATTTAACACTTGTGTTGCCACCCAAAAAAATCTAAATACTCTGTCACCCGGGTACCAGGCAATTTTCGTTCTCTTATATCAGGTATAAAACGCAAGCAGCTGCACCCTGAATTTCTCGTTTTTGTAAAGGTCAGGTGGATTGAACTTGAAAGGTAAACAGAAAGGTCGGTCTTCCTAATCTTTTATACCTGAGGTATGTTAGAGAATACTTTCGAAACCAATATGGTTAAACATTTTGAAAAGCAGTATAGTTCAGTTTTTATCGTCGAAGAAGCAAGACGTAGCGGTGCGCAGTCATTACTAAGATAGTTTGGATACTTTAGCGTACGTGAGCACGCGTGTGTAAGTATTTTATGTGATTGATGTAACTTTATATTGTCTGACTTATTTTCTGAAATTTTTGTATACTTTGTGAAGTTTTTTATCTAAAATAACAAATAAAATTGCAATAAGTGCAAAACCATGGAGAAGTTATCGAGATAGGTTTTTTTAGGTAATGTAAAGAATATATGTAAATAGAATATCAAAAATATTTATCATGCATTTATTTTTTATTTAGATTGAGTGAAGCTGAAAAAGATGCGTTTTTGAAACAGCTACTAGGTGAGCACGATGACGATTGTTCGGATTTTTCGGACAGTGAAGACGACGAGTGGTCACATTACACGCCGTATACGAGCAGCCACAGACAAAGCTGCACCTATCACTGATGTATGGACCATGCTGAATGCAAACCTAGCAACGATGTATAGACCAACGGAACACTTGACTATTGATGAACAGCTTTTTCCTTATCGAGGAAGAACGAAAATTGCCCAATATATACCATCAAAGCCTGCTAAGTACGGTCTCAAAGTATTTTGGGTGTGCGATGCAAGTAATGCTTATCCGCTGCAAGCGATTCTCTATACAGGCAAGCAAGGTAATACTCGTGAGGTGTGTCAAGGAAAGCGAGTTGTGAAAGAACTTGTCATAGCTTATAAAGGCTCTGGCCGAAATATTAGCATGGGCAGATTTTTTACAACGTTACCTCTGGCTAAAAGTCTTCTTTCTCGGAACCTTACTATCGTTGGTATTATGAAAAAAAAATGTACATTCCTCCAGAAATGAAACCATATTTCTCTGAACTTCGGAGTTTTAGGATCGTGCCGGAGAAATCTTTCCAAGCAGGCAGGATTGGAACTAGGGAAAAATCTGTACCGAAGCTGTTACATCTCTATCTTCACTGACGACTGCGAAATGGAAACGATAGTCGGAGCAGAGGTTTTATTTAAATGAGCCACTTTATCTGTTTCTTTTAAATTGCCGAATACTGCCAAAATGCTTAAGAAACGGGGAAGCGAGGAAGATATTAACATTTTTTTTTCGAAGATTAAGCCGCGATTAAGGCTCTGACGACGCCATTTTGTAGATTCAAACTAGTCAACTCCTGTAAGGAGGAGATCAAATCTCTCGAATGTGCAGAAAACACATCTCTGATCTGGGTTCCAGGACATAGAACATAGAGCGAAATGAAATTGCTGATGAATCTGCCAGAAAGGGGACTGAATTGGTATCAGAGACCTCCAACCCGGTCAAGAGCATCTCCCTGACTGCTGTTAAAGGGCGCTTGCGCAACTTATTTCTCAGGAAAGCGCAGAACAGATGGAGCTCCGTTTCTTTATGTGCTATTTCGAAAACGCTTTGGCCCCTGTACAATATACGTAGAACTTAGAAAGTCCTAAGGACTCCACGCCATTCAATTTTCAAACTCTTAGTTGTGTTTGTCGGTCATTGGAGGATTGGCACTCACGCAGAGCAGTTGGGTTTACTATTTAACCCCATTGCAGAAGCTGTGTGGACCTTTTAGAAAGGGATGCTGTTGAGCACTTTTTCTGTAAATGTCTGGGTGTGGCAGCTAGACGATTAAGGTCACTGTGTGCTCGTTTCTTCGTCGGCTTAGGACAGTGCGCCAAGTTAAATCCCATCAATCTTCTCCATTACTTCAACAGCTCTAGTTGGCTGTAGATATCTGCCCATTTGAGGTGTCATAATCGTATCAAAACGGTGTGCTAGTGATACTTGGGAGTGCCGATCTAGTACTTCAACCATTTCACCTACTTTCCTATAAAGGAAGTAGCAGATATATGAATCTCGTATCTGTTTTTGTAATTTTTAATTCCCTATATTGTTGTTGGATCTGCGAATTTCTGATGCTATGCCGTTACTTCTTATACCTTCATTAATGCACCGCTTCTTTAAATTGCTACATATATACATTTTTTAGGAGAAATATTCGATAATTAAATTTGGTAAAAAATTGCCTGCTATAAATCAATTCCATATTTTCAATTTTCTCTCTGATTAGCCGATTTATAAGTGTATTAAATATGCATTATTCTTTATTTAGTTTTTCCTTCCTCAGTTTTTACGACTCTTCCATTAATACATTGTTTGCTAAACTCGCTGTTACCATTTTTTACACATTGTTGTTAATATTGTAGATTTTTATCACGCCATTACTCACCTGTACCAATGCAGTTAGATAGCTTTGAGGAATATGCAGACCAGACAACCAGATCACCAATGGTTCACCTGACATGGCCCAATACTTGAATTGTGTGGCGCGATTCTACAAAAGGTGGTCGCAGCGAAAATCATGGAAAAGCAAAAAGTGGAAAAAGAATAAATTATTAATAAATTGTATCGTTGATGGCGTTGGCTATTTCTTCTTTGCTATGAGTTCGTAAGCCGTTGAGCCACTTAACGGTACTGAGCGATTGTGATTGATAGGTGCGCCTGGGCGACCGCATATTGATGGCAAAACCATTTACCATTGCCGCAATGATTAATGAGTGCATGTTAACAGTTTTCGGCAGCAACGGTTAAAATAACAAACGGAAATGGCCATGAGCTAAGGAACAAGCAAACATACAAACTTACATCTCCATCACACGC